>NC_064921.1:577469839-578719839 GCF_023897955.1 Schistocerca gregaria | reverse complement strand
TATTTTTATAGAGTGTTGCAAAAGTTTCTATTTGTCTGTTTCACCCTGTAACAGTCTTTATAGCCGATGAGTAACTGTCGAAGACGGAGCATCACTCGTAACAGCAACCTATAGAGATCCTAAAGGACGTTTCGACATTTTCCATCTCGACTGTTTTTCACAACGGAAAACAGCTAAGGTGGAAAATGTCAAAACGTTCTTTGAGAAAAACACAGCTGTGATATCTCGTACGAATAAAATGTATACAGATGCATTTGATCTTCGGTGCAATAGGAGAGACAGACAAGTCTGTACAGAAAATTTCGAGAAAAACTTACGAAAAAAATAGAAACTTACGGAAAAAATTAGAAACTTACGGAAAACTGTACCGTTCTCGACACTTGCAGTACTCGCAAAAAATAACTGCATAATTTCAGGAGATCATGTTCGGTCGTCAACTTTGCGGGTTTCACTTTGAGCTCAAGGTGTCAAAACCATTAAAAGACTTAAGTACTCATTTCAGAGCAGTAATTGCTTGCCTCGAAATTACACACCGTAGGATTTTTTACTATATGAATGATTTTGGCCAGAAAAGTTTGAGACACACTGCACAATGTGGGAAAGTATCAACCTCTTGCAAATCTCTATTCTACTTTAGTTAAATTGTGGATATATATCACTTACATGTAAAAAAATGTTATTCATGACAACAACCCACTTTCATTCCACAACCGCCACTCTTTGCTGATCTTCTGTAGCTGATTGCTGTCCCTCTTCCTTTGCTTTATCCTCTTAGATGTTGACGAAAGAATGCACTTGTTTTCAATCCTCACTTATTCTAGCTTTGGCAAAATCAATTCTTCCCTACATACAAGAATCATGACGCGTTTAAATATTTGGAACTGTTTCTATCCTGAGAACATATTTTTTTTTTTACTTTTTTCACCAATACGTTTTCCAATGATGTCTCTCGATCAAAAATGTGTACCTTAATAGCACGTGCTGTTGTACCTGTTGTTGCTTCTTATCTACAGCACAGCTGATATTTCAGTACGATTTGTCCCTGACAGAAAATAAGAATTTTTCAAAAATGTTAGGTTCTGCACTGAAAACAAAACTGTTAGACCTGAAATGGAAATCATGGTATTTTTCTATCGTATATGCGAAAAATATTTATTCGTTAAATTGACAAACTGTATCGAAGGTTCAAGTGGTTCAAATGGCTCTAAGCACTATGGTACTTAACATCTGAGGTCATCAGTCCCCTAGACTTAGAACTACTTATACCTAACTAACCTAAGGACATCACACATAGCCATAATCGAGGAAGGATTCGAACCTGCGACCGTAGCAGCAGCACGGCTCTGGACTGAAGCGCCTAGAACCGCTCGTCCGCAGCTGCCAACCTGAATCGAAAGTGTTATTAAGTTATATATCTTTGTTCCAACAGTTTTAATTAAATGATCACACTTCCGAAACAATATGTATTCTTTCGTAACAGGTTATTTATTATTTCACAGAAAAATGAAAGGTACCCCATTATGTCCATGAAATCGCTCCGCATATGTATGGCTGAAAAAAGAACAAAACGTGTTTTTTGATAAAGTTAGAAACATTTCAGATCATTTCCACTGTTTGAGCACACTAACACAAGAATTTAGGCCCCGCGAAGAAAAATCACATCAAGATGAAACTCTTGACCTCCTTCATCGGCTTGAGAGGAACCCTTGTATCAACAGCAAACTATAGTCATTGTGACGTACGCTTTACAGTAAACGGACTACGAAAATCTCTCCTAAGATGTGTTAACATTGGCTGTAACAACGAATCTTGTGAAGTCTGCAAGATCAACGGAAGCAGGGGAGGAGAAGCAACTGCAGCCTGTTCAATCTGCTAATTACCCTGACTCAAGTAAGCGCGGGGGCAAACTGCATGAAAACGCAGTTAGCAGTGCCGTCGAGAGTAGAACAATCGAGATGATGCAGTGATCTAAGCTTCGAATGGGGAGTGGGGGAGGGGGGAGAGGTTCACATCCCACTCTCACCATCGAGAATACTGACTGGATATATCATCTGAACGCTGAGACGATTCTGTCAGATCTTTGTGTTACTAGCTTGTGATAGTCTATAGTGTCAAGCATTCGAAAACAAGTGAGAAACTTAAACACTCTCGTCTTTTCTTGATGTGCACGGTGTTAGAACAATGATGACATTTAGATCCATCATTTTTGGTGTCACACCTATTACTCTATGCGATGGATATCTTCACAGTGCCAAGTTTGTCCACAGGAGCAGCACGATGCCGACGAGCATTATCATCCAAAACGGTAAAATATTGGCGACCTGCTGTTCAGAAAACTTGCAGATGTGTGTCTCTTAAGACCAAGTTGATGTAAGGGTATGTGCTGACATCCAAACGATACTCCTCAAATGAAGGGGTCATCACCACCAAACAGATAAGGAACTAATGAAATTGTCCGTAACACCTCCTCACTAACAGCAGCGACACATTAGTTTGGGAAGAAGAAGTACAAGAAAAGGGGTAAACTGTCGTGTATCGAATCCACAGACAGATTTAACATTCCCTTAGATTTCTACATTATGTCAACACTATCGAAAATGGTTCAAATGTCTTTAAGCACTATGGGAGTTAACATCTGAGGTCATCACTCCCCTAGACTTAGAACCACTTAAACCTAACTAACCTAAGGAAATCACATACATACATGCCTGAGGCAGGATTCGAATCTGCGACCGTAGCAGCAGCGCGGTTCCCGAATGAAGTGCCTAGAACCGCTCGGCTAGAATGGCCGGCATCAACACTACCCTTTAATTCTCAGCTGTAATCGTCATTTCAATATCTACCTTTAATACCGAGTGTTTTTAATATTTTTGAAACGGTGAAACGTATTTGTAAACCTGTGAAACGAATTTCGATCCTTGGGATGAACCAAGGGACTTCTCCAGAGTAACAGAAGACGTGGGCAAATGGCCGTGTGACGCACTGACGCAGGATAACAGCATCGGTAACGTATGGATTCACTGAACTGAATCTTCTTAGTTTCTCCATTGCAAAGCCAAACACAAGCCTACGCAGGTCGTCTCCTGCTAAGCCGAGTAACCGAGTGGAAGGACTGGAATCAACCCCAGCGGGAACACATTGTGTTGGAGGGATAGAAAATTAATCTCAGCTGTGACTTATGGGTTAAGGATGAGAAAACTACTAAAACACCCGGATGTGCATGTAGGACTGGATTATGTGTGTAGATGGTCCATCCCGGGAATCGGGAATTTCGACGATTTTTGCTCTTGTCGACATCGATACTGACAAACTTAGCCATATCTTTGATTGCACTGACGTAGGATGCTAAACATTTAACATGCCAAGGGATTGAGGGATTTAGTATGCGACATAAATTACAATATGGCACGTATGCCCGTTCCTGAGAAAAAAAAAAGAGTTTTAACAGACGGACAGACGGAAAGTTTGATAACATGACAAAAAAGCACGTTTTCATATGATATAATTACAAATCAACAATTTTCAGATTTATTCCGTGTCCGTGCGAAGTTTTTTGAACCTGGGCCAACGGGGAAGTGCCCCATAAGTTTTGAAGAGTGAGTTTACTGCATGGTAATATGTAACATAAATGACCGTAGATTCTGATTGTTTTGACTTAGAACCTTATAGCTTTTACACCCCGCGAAGGGACCTTAGAGCTCAGCATTTGAAATCCATTTCAACTTAATACTTCCACTGTTTCTTGAGAAAATGCCATACTTAGGTCTTTGGTCACTTAGCGTTGTAATAACTTTAAGATTCCAAGTTAAGGGAATCGAAAGATAGGGCCATTTATGTCACATACTTCGATACTTGCAAACGTAATCTTCAAAACCTATAGTGTACTTCCCGTTGACCAAGAATCGTGAAGTTTGTGAGGAAGCAATGATTCACTCTACAAGTAAGAGAAAAATCAGAAAATTGGTATCTGGTAGTTTGTGGTTATATCGCACGACTAAAACATTCTTTTGTCAATTGTTATCTGACTGACGGTCCGTCTATTAAGCTCCCTTTTTTCTCAAGAAATGGTTTATGTGTTAAGCTGAAACGCATGTCACATGCCAAGGTCTATGGTCCCTTTGCGATGTAAAAGCTTTAAGGTTCTAAGTCAATACAACCACTAAGCAACGTTTGATTTCCAGTCTTCAACCACAGGTGACACACATGAACTTTCCCCCCCCCCCCGCCCCCCCCCCCCCCGCCCCACGCCACCAACTCCATTCTACCCCTTCCCCAAACAAATTTGCTGTACCACAGCCCAGACCTTTAACAAAAAAAAGCGTAAAAAGATGAACTCCAAAATGGTTGAAATGGCTCTGACCACTATGGGACTTATCATGTAAGGTCATCAGTCCCCTAGAACTTAGAACTACTTAAACCTAACCAACCAACTAAAGGACATCACACACATCCATGTCCGAGGCAGGATTCGAATCTGCGACCGTAGCAGTCGCACGGTCCTGGACCGAAGAGACTAGAACCGCTCGGCCACAACGGCCGGCAGATGGACTCTCTAGTACACTGAAGCTCAACATGGTGCACAAAAAACAGTCTCTCTCAGTGAAACTATTGACTGCGTTCACACATACACGAGAAGCTAAACATTTGTTACTATATGCGACCAGGGGCGGTATTAGGGCTCCTTACCTTTTTACAAGAGGCGTTCAGTAAGTATTGTAATATATTTTTTCTAAGCCAATTTCTGTTGACAAAATGCAAAATTTGTTGTCGAATATTCCCACGTAAGCCCCTATAGTTTGATGAAGTTCCAATAAGCGGCGGCGCAATAAGTAGCATTCTAAATGGCGTCTCTAACGGTCTGTTTCAATCAGAGAGCTGTCATTGAATTCCTTTTGACGAAAAACCAAATCGTCGCAGATATTTATAGTCGCTTGGAGAACGTCTACGCAGACCAGGCAGCGAACAAAAACACGGTGAGTCGTTGGGCGAGACGTCTGTTATCATCACAAGGTCGCGCAAACTTTCCCGATCTTGGCCGGCCGCACGGAGCTGTGACCCCTGCAGCGCTTGAACGCGCGGACACTCTCATTCGAAGTGACAGACGAATTACAATCACACACCTTCCTGCACGACTGGACGTCTTTGCTTTGCTGACACTCTCGTCCACGAGTTGGGGTACGAAGAGGTGTGTGCCTGCTGGGGTTCTCATCCACCCTTCAACCCGAAACTCATACCTTCCGTCTACGGTCTGCCTGGTCCACTGAAGAATGCAGTCGACAGGAAGCAGTATGTGGATAATGGGGAGGTTACTGACGCAGAAAGACGTTGGCTTCGACGTCGAGCAGTGGAGTGGTACCACGCATGCATACAGGTCCTCTCTGTAAGGTGGCGCAGAGCCATTGCACTGAACGGTGATTGTGTTGGAAAACAGAGTTCTGTAGTCAGAAGAGGATAGAATAATGTGGTATTTAGGAGTCCCAAATGAAATAAATCTCCTTTCAGAAAAGTATCAGTTGGACTAGTTACCGAGCGGCCGTCGTAATTTCCGATGTCTATCAAATATTGCAATTCTAAAAGTGAGAGTTAATGCTATATATTACAGCAACGGATAAATCTAAATGATTGTGATACATTTTTCATTACCTCCTTGACGCTGTCCTTGCAGCCGTGTGTGAATAATTCGGACTCTTAATCCACTGTGTTGTAGTTTTAACAAAAGGCGGTGCATATTAAGGTAGGACAGGCTGCCGTTTCCAGGTGATAAACTTTTCCGTTCACCGCTTGCTCCGGCCCGGGTGTGCCGCTGCGCAGTGGCTTGCGGCAGCAGTTGAGAACACGCGGCGCCGCCGATGTAGGCTGCACGCCGCAGTAAACCGCGGCCGTGT
Organism: Schistocerca gregaria; assembly: GCF_023897955.1. NCBI lineage: Eukaryota > Metazoa > Arthropoda > Insecta > Orthoptera > Acrididae > Schistocerca > Schistocerca gregaria. The sequence goes on along the minus strand of NC_064921.1, from coordinate 578,713,954 downwards.
CTGCGTACCGCTGCTGAGCACATCGGCGGAAGCTGCAGCCCAACCGGACCGGACCGGACCGGACCGTACCGCAGCGCAGGGACCGCTGCGGCTAATCCGCTTGGCCAATATCCGGCGGCGCCGCCCAGCGTCAGTGGAACGGCAACGGCGGCGGCGGTGGCGGTGGCTGCGCCCCCTGCTTATCGCACGCCGACAGCCTGCGGAAGTCGGGCATCCGCGCCTTCTGCCCGGGTGTTTCGGAAGAAATTTCTCCACTGCCCCGAATTAAAAATGCTCGCCGGAATCGCCAAACCTCGGTTACTTTTTTGTGAGATCGGAAGCGCATGATTCACAATAATTATTAATTAACGGTAGGAAATACGGAACTAACGTGCAGAAGTTATTGGCTACCGAACCGATACCTCACACTATTAACAACTAACAGACTGTTTTAAAATGATAACTCATATAATTATAGGGTTCTGTATCTCATCGGTAAAATCTGAACCCCCTATAAGATAACTTTGTTGTTCGTCCGTCCGTCTGCCTGTGCGTCCGTCCGACTTTAAGAAGGGGATGTTTATGTAACTGACCAAAAATGTCAGTTTTCAAATTTGTTATGTGTTGGTAGAAAGCACGCTCAATAAGTTTCCAAAGTTTCAATCATGAAAAATAATTAAATGTGTGGCGCGAACTTCCAGTCACACCCACAATGTGAAGCAACACTTCAGCACTATCTCGTTGAACCACGATTCCGTAGATTACTTTCAATTAAACTTGCACGGCATACGTTTAGAAGGCTGCAATATATACTTTTGGTTTTATTGATCATCTGTGTCTCTGTTCCGTATCTTAAAACAAAATCCAAAATCCATATGAGACCCGACCGCTGTGGTCGAGCGGTTCTAGGCGCTTCAGTCCGGAACCGCGCGCCTGCTACGGTCTATGGTTCGAATCCTGCCTCGGGCGTGGATGTGTATAATTTCCTTAGGTTAGTTTGGTTTAAGTAGTTCTAAGTCTAGTGGACTGATGACCTCAGATGTTAAGTCCCATAGTGCTTAGAGCCATTTGAACCATTTGAACCAAATGAGGCTCCATTCACTCTTATGTAAACGAACCCTAAGATTACATTTACATCTGCTACAGTTGTCAGAATTACAACTTATAATGCAGTTCTTGTATTTAGGGATGGAGAGCTAGGACGGGTGAAGTTATTGGAGGGAATAGACATTTAAATAGCAACTTTCAATCAAGACGTCTTGAGAAATGTAGATTTACAGCGCCTCCCTCCACCGGGAAAGTCAGTTGAAGACCTTGTAAAGATTGGAAAGCAGAAAACAAAAACCAGACGAGAAGCCTTGAAGCTGAAGAGAACATCGAGTAGAAACCCGTGGCCTTCTGCAAAGGTGACATAAGAAAAAACCTTGCATTGAACTTTAAATTGAATTTTTCAAAAATTATGTGTTTTGCAACTTATGTACCTTTATCTCTGAATCTATAGTGCAACATTTGTGAAATTTTGCACACGTATTTCTATAAACCCAGTAAATGTTATCTCAAGAGTAAATTTTTAAATTCTGAGTGTAAGTCTATACGTAGGGTAAGGTACGTGGAAATTTGCATGATTTTTATATTATCCCTACTAACATACGATCAAAAATTATTAAAATTCTGCTATTCAACATGTATAAAAAATCTCAAACGAGAAGCATACTATACGCAAAGATTTTAAACAGAGAAAATATTTTTGGAAAGGTCTTAAACAGTCTCTGACAAAAAGGTACATACATTATTTTCTGAAAACAAAAATTTTAAAATCCTTAAAAAATAATTACATATAATCCAAGGAAATTAACATTAGTGTGTTAATTTTATCTAAAGCGTGGTACAAACTTCATTGTCGTATCATCGAAACTGTGGATTTGGTGCATCTATTGACCAATGGATGTTTTTCATGAACGTGTACCCTTAAGACCTCCTTTTTACAGGCGTGAAGGGACATATAAAGTTGAAATCTATGTTACATACTAAGTAGTATGGTCGCCTGGTGGCGTAAGACCTTAGGCTTCTAAGTCAATGCAATCAAAACGTACAGTCATTTATCTTACATACTTCGGTACTCATACAGTCACTCGTCAAAACGTTTGCGCTATCCTACTGCCCGTTAACCTAGAATCACGAAATTTGACAAGAAGCAACATATTACAATCAGAAAATTGTTAATTTGTAGTTACAGCACAGAAAAAGTATTTTTTGTTTTCCGTCTATTCACCTTTCTCTTACGAACTAGCAGACATATAAAGCTGAAATTTATATCACATACTAAGAAGCATGGTACTTTGGAGTGTAAAAAGAATTAAGAGTCTGAGTCAATGCAATCAAAAGATACGGCCAGTTATGTTACATAATTTCATACCTGCCAACGCATTCAAAACCTATAGGGCACTTCCCCTTGAGCTAGAATCATTAGTTTGGCAAGAAGAAAGATTTCACATTACAAGTAAAGAAAAATTGAGTAACTGTTGAATTGTTGTGATGTAACATAAAAAAATTATTTGACATTTGTTGTTTGGTTGTCTGTCTATCCATCTGTTAAGAGACCTTTTTCTCATGAACGGGTAGACATATGTTGAAATTTATGTCACATTCTAAGGTCTTCTATCCCTTTTTGAAACATCACCACAGATCCTATAACTCTTTTCTCCATCCCTCACTATTTGTAGAAAGCTGGTTCTGTAGTGTTGACACTTTTAAATTTGATGGTTGTAATGAGGTGTGCACAGTTGACCGTCCGACAGCGGCTAACGCACGTACACGCCTGGAGATTTATTGCGTATGTGAGTCACAATCTATGAGATGCTGTGACAGATGGATAATATAAAAGGTGTTGTTTAAATATCACGAGCCCTGCAAACAACTATTGTGAGGGTGTACAATTTCAAATGTTTGAAGTATTGTTGATTACTGTTTAGAGTCGCCACGGTGTCTAATCAGTGTTACTAAAGAAGGTGTAGACGCCGCGAATAGTAGCAGCGAGAACGATTATATTTATCGTCTTATAGGAGATTTCAACACACACTTTAAAATCAAACCTAATAATGCAGTTTTACTGTATTTTTTATCCCAAGGGATATTGCAAACTAAAAGAGATACACGATTATTGACAACGTTTTTTGCAAACTCCTATATACACAGCAGTACTATTTGTTCTCTTTTCGGTCATTGCTTTCAGATTTGGTAAAGTTGAACGCTTACATGATCATTTTAATTATTTTTCGATGTTCATAATAAATACTAAATCCGCGTTTGACTGCAGACACTCCTGATTATGAGGACAGATAACAACAATCACGCTCTGGTCTTGTAAATACCTCATTGCCGCCTTAAAAGTACCAATGTTGTAGTTACATGTTTTTTACTGTTTATTTGAAAATATTTATTATAAAATATAGACTTCTAGTATAGAAGAGAATTTAAGTCTCTGGACTAAATTTCGAAATGCTATATTTAAAAAAATGAAGTATTAGATTTCAGTTTGTATTAGTCAGTTTCTATCACAATTACATTATTTGAATTTCTGTAATATGAAATAAGTTATTATTTTACTAAAAATTATACCTGATCACAAAAAATTACTCTCACTATTCTTTAAACTTTGATTTGGTTCACTCAGACATTATACCACAACAGATTTCTAAAAATTTTAAGTAACTAGGTAATTATTGTAGCATATTGATATAACTCTATAATTAATACTGCAAATCAAGAATTAAAAAAAGTGTAAAATTACACCAAAAATATAATTTTAAAACATAGAATTAAAACGGTCTCCAAGGTTTCATAATTTTAACAGTGATACCTTCCCATTGTCGATATCGACAAAAAGCAAAAATCGACGTCAACGTCAACGCACAACTAATTTCATGTTTTATGTACCTGAAAATTCAATGGAAAGATTTTGTGTGTAGATGGCACAAGATGTTTGTAGTAACTTTTATGAAGATCTGAAGATGGTAACTTCGTTTTACCGAAACCGGTTATCAACAATAACGTTTTTCTGTAGTGATATCGGCTAAGAGGTTCTTCTGCTCCAAAGTAGGCCTAATCACAACAGATCGCCCCTACGAACTCGAGTAAAATGGATTTCAAAGTGCCATACAGCTACTATGTAAACTCATGAGTCACTAATTATAGGTTTTTGTTCCGTTAGTTCCCCATGTTTCCCGATTGGATATGGTGGCGGGGAAGAGCGGCGGGGAGGAGGGGGAACAGGAGAAGAGGAAGTATGTTGGGGTGTTACTTATGCAACACGTGTATTTTCCAGAAAATAATTCCTGCACATCATTTAAAGATGCTAAGCCTTACGTTGATAAAATGTGAGAGATGAAAATCCTACAGTTGGCGTTACCCGAATCACTGCACAGCTGTAAGGACACAGCGCCAATATTAACGGCGTTTATGGAAGATTAGTAAATTTCCCACTTTCTACTGCACAGACAGGTGGCGAGGAAGCCTAACGAGCGTGGTCTAATGTCAATAACCCCTTATTTTATAGAGGTATGCTTCTTTCTTTGTGGCACTGACATCTCTATAAATACTGGAAGATTCAAATCCAAGGTGACAGTTCAAAGAGGAGGGAATATGTGTTACTCTGCTGTTCACAGTTACGTATGTCTGGTAGTATAGGGTTACTATTCTGAAAAGTTTCTTCACTTGGCTCTGCTGCTCTGATACTAATAGTGCAGACCTACAGGGTGTCCCAGAAATGTTGCGACAAAGTTCTATAAGCGCTGGGGCCCATCATAAGAACTGTGAGTTGCATAGGAATCCATGGCCGTAATCCATAGGGTTAAGTGTTACCAGGGGACGAGGATCGGAAAGGAAAATATAGTGATTCATTTGAAACATTTATTGGACGCACACACACATGGTGTACGATATGAAAATAGCTGCAGCGGGTAAATAGGTGCACGAAATATGCACCATTAAACTCCACGCATCCCAGACGTCGACGGGGCATTGACACAAGGTCGAACACAGCTTGAGTTTCTTTGATTTTAGCAGCTTCACAGGTGATTCTTGCAACGAGATCCATTTCAGACTGCGCAGATCGCGATGTATGAGAGATTTTATGGCTCCACACAGAAAGAAATTAAGGCTCAATAAATTCGTGTAGCATGGGAACCGATCCACGACGCTCAATCCATTCCTGCACGAATGACCTTTTTAGATGCCTACAAGCAGCCAGTCCAAAATGGACAGGTGCCCCATCATGTTGGAGCGAGAAGCTGCGCCTCAACTTTGCTGGAACATCTTCAAGCAGCTCTGAAGCGGGATGATAAAAGGTACAACCCGACTAAGCAGTCGCCAAACAAACCTGCCCACATACTAACTATGAATCGTACCACGTGGTGCCGCACACCATAACGGTTTTCTGTTGCCCACAAATACTCATTGTAGTGACTAAACACGCCGTCCCTGGCGAAAGTGACCTAGGCAGTAAACATCACATGAGATGGGAACTGCACATCTTGGAGACTGTTGCAGAAATCACGTGCAGGATGAATACATTTATAAGCCCGAGGCATCCAACACACTTTCTTCTCTAACGAACGAATGCGTGGATCTTGGCTTGCCGTCACTAGCCCAGCCCCTTCTTCATGACCAATACCCGCACAAAAATCGATTCAGTGGTGCAAACGAACTGTGATGCGGTTGATGTCTGTCTGGGAGGCGTTACCGATAAATGCGTCCATCGGTTCGCTGCATTGCACTCAGCTATTCCATGCATTAAGTGGAAGCAAATCGTTCGTATACCGTTAGCGTTACTAGCGTTCGAATGACGGAATCCTCAGGTTCTCCTACAGTACTGTCATGTGCAGCACCACCCAGCATCTTACGACGACGTGTCGTTTGCGGCGTTAAGTTGCTACGCAATTCACAATTCACAATTTCTGGGACACCCTCTATACACATCAGAGTTTTGTATCACTCAACTCTATCGACTGAGTTTTCGTGAGCATAACGACAGGGTGACATCGAAGTTCTACGTAGCGGCGTCCCTGAATAAAATCTTCTCGATATTCAGAGCGCGTTAAGTCGGATTTAAAGACTCGAGCTTTCGAAGACTGTCAGCATCTTTTTCGTCAGGAGCTGCGTGTCTGCAAAGAAATAAGTTTGCTGCGTTTAAGTTTTTTGTTGATCAGTTGGATTTTCGACCAACTATTGTGGTGAAAAATTGCTGCACTGTACATAGACGGCATAGCAAGTGTATGGGTCCTGATAAATCAACGATAACGGGTCATAGCCGTACAGAAGAACACAAGACTACCTTCGAGAAAACGTTGGTACCCTTTCACATATCGCCCTACCGGAGTTTCGTAATAAAAGGCGTGATATAAATTTGAATTTGCAATAACAATTGTAACATAGACGGTGGTTACAATCTGAGTGATACCTCGGGACGAGAAGTTGAGACGGAGCGTTTTCAAAGAAATACAACCAAACATCGTAAGTCTTAAGGGGATAGGTTATGCTGGGAGAGGTCTCCCAGTTCAGTTCCTCAACCACATGTCGTTTGGAATTACATATTTCTTCCATGTCTGTATGCGAATCCAGCTCACGAGACAACGTTACTGGCAATAGGGTTTAGAATTCCACGCAACGTCGGTTGCCCACTGCCAAGTTTGAACGCTACTATGAACGAAGCAGACTTCGCTAGCGGCAGAAGGCCGTCTCCTGACGAAAAAGATGCTCTTAATCTTAGGAAACTTGAGTTTTTACTCCAATATGACGCGCTTTGAAGAGAGAGAAAATTTGTTATATAACTTTATCCTGTCCGTCGTGACTGCCACTCAGTTCAACTTCAGGTATCACAACAATAACTTCGTGATCAGCATACATCGCACAAGATAATACTCCATGCAACAATTCTTGCGGTTCAATTCATAGTTCGATACACATTGTGTTCTAAGTCCGCCATGGGAGATACACACCGTCCTGTCAGATTAATTCAAACTCCCCTCTCCCCCTGCTACTGATGCATGCACTGGCAAGAGTGACGAAAAGTCTTTACATCCTGTCCTGTGGCAAGCTGAGCCACTACTGATATCATGGATATAGGCATGGTTTTGCACCTGTGGTCTAGGGGTAGCGTCTTTGATTCATAATCAAAACGTCTTCGGTCCAGGGTTCGATCCCCGCCACTGCCTAAATTTTGATAAATGGACTTCCGGCATAAGAAGTCAGCCTCATTCTGCCAACGGTCTTGTCAAAGAGGGCGGAGGAGCGGAAAGAGGTTCAGGGCACTCTCTTGTCCTAGGGGTGGGAAATTGCCCCTAAAGGCGGAACAATCAGCAATGATCAACGACATGAGGATGCAGATGGCAATGGAAACCACTGCATTAAAGATACGTAACGTGTATCCACAGGACATGTGGCCTGTAGTTGAAGAAGTGTCTTGATGATCTCTCCATTGCAAAAGATTCCGGAATAGTCCCCCATTCGGATCTCCGGGAGGGGACTGCCAAGGGGGAGGTTACCATGAGAAAAAGATTGAATAATCAACGAAAGCATAATGTTCTACGAGTCGGGGCGTGGAATGTCAGAAGCTTGAATGTGGTAGGGAAACTAGAAAATCTGAAAAGGGAAAGGCAAAGGCTCAATCTAGATATAGTAGGGGTCAGTGAAGTCAAGTGGAAGGAAGATAAGGATTTCTGGTCAGAGGAGTATCGGGTAATATCAACAGCAGCAGAAAATTGTATAACAGGTGTAGGATTCGTTATGAATAGGAAGGTAGGGCAGAGGGTGTGTTACTGTGAACAGTTCAGTGACCGGGTTGTTCTAATCAGAATCGACAGCAGACCAACACCGACAACCATAGTTCAGGTATACATGCCGACGTCGCAAGCTGAAGGTGAACGGATAGAGAAAGTGTATGAGGACATTGAAAGGTTAATGCAGTATGTAAAGGGGAACGAAAATCTAATAGTCATGGGCGACTGGAATACAGTTGTAGGGGAAGGAGTAGAAGAAAAGGTTACAGGAGAATATGGGCTTGCGACAAGGAATGAAAGAGGAGAAACACTGAGTTCTGTAACAAGTTTCAGCTAGTAATAGCGAATACCCTGTTCAACAATCACAAGAGGAGGAGGTATACTTGGAAAAGGCCGGGAGATACTGGAAGATTTCAATTAGATTACATCATGGTCAGACAGAGATTCCGAAATCAGATCCTGGATTGTAAGGCGTACCCAGGAGCAGATATAGACTCAGATCACAATATAGTAGTGACGAAGAGTAGGCTGAAGTTCAAGACATTAGTCAGGAAGAATCAATACGCAAAGAAGTGGGATACAGAAGTTCTAAGGAATGACGAGATACGTTTGAAGTTCTCTAACGCTGTAGATACAGCAATAATGAATTTTACCATTCTATTTCTCTTCCTCTAACCAATCTACCTCTTATACATCTCTTTCACCCCATTCTATTGTCTCATGTCTCTGCTCGATGAGAATAACTCACAAGCTGCAAGAACATAACGAGAAAATCCCCAACTAACAATGGGAGTGACATTTACAAAAGAAAAATATCTTTACTTTCATATACATAGTCATTATTATTATTATTATTATTATTATTATTCTTGATTGTTATAATTGTTTTTTATTGTTATAATTATCATTGTACTACTGTTGTAATATCGATTTTTTTTTCTTTAACATCAATACTGCATAATACGCTATATGTCCTTAATGTTATGTAGAAACTGTAACTCGTTCAATCTGAGTATGCCTGGTTAGGTGTAAGAGAGCGCCTGTAGGCCCTAATCTTGCCAGGTAAAATAAATGCATAAATAAATACATAATAAATAGCGCAGTAGGCAGCACAGCTGAAGAGGAATGGACATCTCTAAAAGGAGCCATCACAGAAGTTGGGAGGAAAAATATAGGTACAAAGAAGGTAGCTGCGAAGAAACCATAGGTAACAGAAGAAATACTTCAGTTGATTGATGAAAGGATGAAGTACAAACTTGTTCCGGGAAAATCAGGAGTACAGAAATACAAGTCGCTGAGGAATGAAATAAATAGGAAGTGCAGGGAAGCTAAGACGAAATGGCTGCAGCGCAGCATAAATGTGGACATCGAAAAAGATATGATTGTCGGAAGGACAGACTCAGCATACAGGAAAGTCAAAACAAACCTTTAGTGACATTAAGAGTGCAACGGGAATCCCACTGTTAAATGCAGAGGAGAGAGCAGACAGGTGGAAAGAATACATTGAAAGCCTCTATGAGAGTGAAGATTTGTCTGATGTGATAGATGAAGAAACAGGAGTTGATTTAGAAGAGATTGGGGATCCAGTATTAGAATCGGAATTTAAAAGACCTTTGGAGGACTTACGGTCAAATAAGCCAGAAGGGATGGATAACATTCCATCAGATTTTCTAAAATCATTAGGGGAAGTGGCAACAAAACGACTATTCACGTTGGTGTGTAGAATATATGAGTCTGGCGACATACCATCTGACTTTCGGAAAAGCATCATCCACACAATTCCGAAGACGGCAACAGCTGACATGTGTGAGAATTATCGAACAATTAGCTTAACAGCTCTTGCATCGAAGCTACTTACAAGAATAATATACAGAAGAATGGAAAAGAAAATAGATAATCTGCTATGTGACGATCAGTTTGGATTAGGAAAAGTAAGGTCACGAGAGGGGCAATTCTGACGTTACGGCTAATAATGGAAGCAAGGGTAAGGAAAAATCAAGACACGTTCATAGGATTTGTCGACCTGGAAAAAGCGTTCGACAATATAAAATGGTGCAAGCTGTTCGAGATTCTGAATAAAGTAGGGGTAAGCTATAGGGAGAGACGGGTCATATACAATTTGTACAACAACCAAGAGTGAATAATAAGAGTGGACGATCAAGAACGAAGTGCTCGTATTAAGAAGGGAGTAAGACAAGGCTGTAGCCTTTCGCCCCTACTCTTCAATCTGTACATCGAGGAAGCAATGATGGAAATAAAAGAAAGGATCAGGAGTGGAATTAAAATACAAGGTGAAAGGATATCAATGGTACGATTCGCTGATGACATTGCTATCCTGAGTGAAAGTGAAGAAGAATTAAATGATCTGCTGAACGGAATGAACAGTCTAATGAGTAAACAGTATGGTTTGAGAGTAAATCGGAGAAAGACGAATGTAATGAGAAGTATTAGAAATGAGAACAGCGAGAAACTTAACATCAGGATTGATGGTCACGAAGTCAATGAAGTTAAGCAATTCTGTTACCTAGGCAGTAAAATAACCAATGACGGACGGAGCAAGGAGGACATCAAAAGCAGACTCACTATGGCAAAAAAGGCATTTCTGGCCAAGGGAAGTCTACTAATATCAAATACCGGCCTTAATTTGAGGAAGAAATTTCTGAGGATGTACGTCTGGAGTACAGCATTGTATGGTAGTGAGACATGGACTGTTGGAAAACCGGAACAGAAGAGAATCGAAGCATTTGAGATGTGGTGCTATAGACGAATGTTGAAAATTTGGTGGACTGATAAGGTAAGGAATGAGGAGGTTCTACGCAGAATCAGAGAGGAAAGGAATATGTGGAAAACACTGATAAGGAGAAGGGACAGGATGATAGGACATCTGCTAAGATATGAGGGAATGACTTCCATAGTACTAGAGGGAGCTGTAGAGTTCAACAACTGTAGAGGAAGACAGATATTTTGAATACGTCAAGCAAATAATTGAGGACATAGGTTGCAAGTGCTACTCTGAGATGAAGAGGTTAGCACAGGAAAGGAATTCGTGGCGGGCCGTATCAAACCAGTCAGTAGACTGATGACCAAAAAAACATACATGCAGGTCTCTTGAAGAGCGAAGTATTCCTGATGACTCGAAAGAAGAAGAGGTCTCTCCTGTTTTCAGCAAAGGTCGTCGGCCAGACGTACAGAACTATAGACCTATATCTCTGACGCTGGTTAGTTGCAGAATTTTGGAACGTGTTTTATATTTTTACATGTCCGAAAACAACCCAGCTTGCTCTATTTTCTCCCCATGAATCCAGAAAGCTGTAAACACAGACGCCCAGGTATACGCCGTGTTCCTTGACTCCCGGAATGCATTCGACACAATTCCTCACTGCCTTCTAATGAAAACAATACGTGCGTATGAAACATGAGACCAAGTTGAATACTTTCTTGCAAACTGACTGTAGCATATCATTCCGAACGGAGAGATGTCTTCAAACCTGAAAGCAACATTGGGCATACCCAAGGGGAGTGTAATAGGACCATTATTTCTCAATATATATATAGTCGTATAAATGACCTAATAGATATCATAGGAAGTTCTGTGAGGATTTTCGCGGGTGTGCCGTTGTATACAGTCGCTACAGTATAAAATTGTAACGAAATATAGGAAGATCTGCAGAGGATCCAAACTTGGTTCAGTGAGTGGCAACTGACCCTCAACATACGAAAGTGTATTGTGTTGCGAATGTGTAGACCGAAAGGTCCTTTATTGTGTGATTGCACAATTGCAGAACAATCGCTGGAAACAGTTACTTACACAAAATGTCTAGAAGTAGCGTACAGACTGATGCGAAATGGAACGACCACATAAAATTAATGGGAGTAAGGCAGATCACAGAATGAGTTTTATTGGAAGAATCCTAAGGAAATGTAGTTGACAAACGGAGGAAGTAGCTTACAGAACACTCACTCGACCAGTACTTGAATAGTGCTCGTCGTTATGGGATCCGCACCAGATGCGACCGAAAAAGGATATTGACTAAATCCGAAGAAGAGCCACGCGTTTCATTACAAGTTTATTTCGTGAGCACAAAAGCGTCAAAGAGGGGATCAACCAACTCCAGTAGGAAATGCTGTAAGAGAGGAGTTCTGCATCACGACGTGGTTTAGTTTTCCATGAGTGTACGTTCCTAGAAGAGTTAACTAATATAATGTTTGCTTCTACGTTTATCTCGCTAAAAGACCACCAAGAAAATATTAGAGAGATTCGAGACCATTAGGAGGCATACCGACAATCGTTCTTTCTGCAGACTATTCGCAACTGGAAGAGGAAAAGGGGGGAGGGGCGAAGGAACTGTAAGTGGTACACAAAGTACCCTCCGCGCCTTTCATAGTACTGATGTAGACATAAATTTAGATTTAGGCACTGGCACTGGGACGGAGCTGACACTGTAGCTGGTCACATACATGTTCCACAGGAAACAGGTCTGGGGATCCTCCAGGTCACGGAAGTACCTCATCATCACCCAGATAGTTTATTGTAGTACGTATCATGTTGTTGACAGGCAAGCCCTGTTGAAGAATAGCACCACGATATTGTCCCACGAGAGCAAACAAATCAGGACACAGGATGTCCGTCACGTACCGTTGTGCCGTCAGCGTTCAGTGAACCACCGCCAGCAGTGATGTGAAGTTACACTCAATGGCTGCCCCCATCATGATTCCATGAGTAACGTCGTAATGTCTCTCCAGAATACTGGAAGAATGAAGCCTCTCCCCGAGTCACCGCCATATTCACTGGCGACGGTCATCAGGTGTAATGCAGAAAGCGCAATTCATCACTAAAGACAATGCGACATCATTCATCAGCAGTTCACACTTTCCGGCCATGGAACCAGTCAAATCGCAGCTGTTGCGGCTTTAACGGTATCCTACACAAGAAACTGTATAATTTGGTAGTCCAGATGCTGCTTTTCTCCAGTCAATGGCGCGGGATGACATAGATTATTGCAAGGAATCCATTGCTTGTTCTCTGTCGGCGCACACAGATTTGAAGGGGGCTTACGATGTGCTTGGTGCGCTGATTCGGCGATCCTCCGTTGCTCGTCAGACTTGGTCGACAGGACACCTTAGCACGTGTGTGCCTACCCTGGAGTTCCAATGCAGTCCAGCATCGAGCAAATGCCTCACACAAATGCCTCACAGACATGGACATTGTACTGTTCCCCCAGCCGACCAAATTGAGACCATCTACGAGGCCACTTTCAAACTCAATCAGGTGCTGATAATGCCGTCTCACACGTGTAGGCAACATGTCCGTAGCCTTTACACTTCTTTATGATGCTGTCCACGTCCCTCATGTGCCCAATTAGGCCTCGTAACCATACTATGCACTCTGTTGTTGGATCTACCTGTAGCAGAGAATTGGAAATCTACTCTTCAATAAGGATAGAAGCTGAAGTAATGGACTGAAATTTGTGCCAAGGCCGGGACTTTAAACTGGGTCTCCTACTTAGAAGGCAGTGATGCAAACCACTACGCTACCGCAGCACTGCGGCAACCAACGCAGCACTCAATTCCCCAGCTCAGTGACCTCCCTAAAAGAAACTTCATTTAACAACTTCAGCCCATTTTCCACTTCTTAAACCGTTGGTATTCCTGAGGCTATGCGATATTGCAACAACACCCCCGTTTAGCATGTAATGGGGAAATCCTGCCTGTACCTCAGATGTAAATGGGATACGTTCCAGTATCGGAGAGCTTCGGCAGTACTGACGATTTAAGAAGGGGGAAATCGGCCGAATGCGTGAATTGAGGTTTGTGGTAAGGAGGGCTGTTATCTAAGGATTCTGTGCAGATGTCGCAGCCACACCACTATGGTGGTGTAGTGGTTACTAAATCTGCCTAGGAAGCAGGAGACGTAAGTTCAATTCCCAGTTGCAGTACAAATTTTAATTCATTACTTCAACTTCTATGTTCAGAGTTAAAGTAGAGACTCATTTTCTGCAGGAAAATGTACTTCCATCAGATCAATGGAATCCCGTCGTTTGAATACCCGCAGATGATGTGTACCTGTGAGATTAAATTGACACCCAATCATGCCTTCTGTGAGCTTCTCTTCTTACGAGGCAGGGAATTTTACAATTTGACAGTAATTATCTAGTATGAATTTTATGGTATTTGACGTCACAGTTTTAATACTGCCTTGTAAGCTATTAGAAATGGCTTTAAGATACGTGATGGTAATCTGAAGAAAGAAATCAGTTGTGGAGAAAGGAGTTTTTACCAGCACCTCTTTGCGGTTTAAACTATGAAGTTTTTAACTGCAGAATACGTCCAGAACGTAAAGCCCATTCTCTCGTAACGCCTTTTCCAGAGAGACGTGGTTTTACAGCGTGACAGTGATGGGGCACATATTTCTAGCTCCATCCATTGGACTCACCAGTAAGTAACCAATAAAGTGACAATGAACATAAAGAAAACTAATGCCATTTATTTCAGTTTTAAGAGGGAAAATGACCATGTTAAATATACGTAGATGGCACCTCAATAGACTGTGTAACAAATGCATAATTTCTAGGAATGAATATTGATTCTCAGATGAAGTGGTCTGAACACACAAAGGTACTTGCAAAAAAAGTCATCAACATGTTATGCCCTTAATATCCTATCATTAGTGTGTAACATGCAGTGTCATTTAGTTACATACTATGCATATGTACACACAATTCTTAGCTATGGCATTCTGTTTTGGGGAACAAATGCACAAAATATGAACACAATTTTCAAACTCCAGAAAAGAGCCATAAGAATAATAACTAAAAATAGTAGTCGAGCTCATTGTAAAGATCTGTTCAAAACACTGGGGATTTTAAGTGCGCCATGTGAATACATTTATCAGTCAGTTGTACACATCAAAAATAACGTTGGTAATTACTGCACAAACAGCTCTATTCGCAACCATGGAACAAGAGCAAGACGCAACTTACATTTAGCAATAAAAAATAAACATAAAACTCAACGCAGCATTTTCTACCAGGGAATAAAACTGTACAGTAAATTGCCAAAAGAGGTTAAAGAAATTGCAAAAATACACATATTTAAAAAGGCAGCTAAAAAGTACCTGTTATGCAATATGTTTTATACATTGAAGGATTACTTAGAAAAAACGGAGTAGGGATTTGGCAAAAATATTATAGAAATAAATAATAATAACGATTATAAAACACCCAACATTCCATATAAGACCGTCACACTGTTTTTCCCCTTATTTATTCCTTTTCTATAAATACTTCCCCCAAGTCATGCATAGCACAACACTAACACCTTTTCCACTTTCTGACATCAACATCTTACTAATTATAGAGGAATGCTGACTCAGTTTTTCATGATAGAAAACGGGAAGTTGTGGTGCGGAAAATGGCCCAGAGATCACCGGTGTGTGTGTGCGCGTGCGCGTGTGCGCGCGTGTGCGCGCGTGTGCGCGCGCGTGCGCGCGCGTGCGCGCGCGTGCGCGCGCGTGCGCGCGCGTGCGCGCGTGCGCGCGTGCGCGTGTGTGCGTGTGTGAAGTGTTATGAAACAATGTGAGTATAAAAAGTGTGTGCAGTGATTGATAGTGAGATGTGAGTGAACAATGTGGCACTACATTATTTAATTATTTAATAATTGATTTGCAAGAAAATTATTGTATACCAGGAGTAAATCTAATGATAGTCTCTAACTAGAAGTCTGTAAATGTATGTGTATGCGAATTACCTTATTTTAAATTGGTATAAACGTGTAAATACTTTGACATATTCTATATCGGCCGGCCGCTGTGGCGGAAAGGTTTAGGCGCTTCAGTCAGAAACCGCGCTGCTGCTACGGTCGGAGGTTCGAATCCTGCCTCGAGCATGCGTGTGTGCGATGTCCTTAGGTTAATTAGGTTTAAGTACTTCTAAGTATAGGGGACTGATGACCTCAGATTCTAAGTCCTATAGTGCTTATATCCATTTGAACCATTTTTTGTCCTATATACTTGTAAAAAGAGATCTACAGATGAATAAAGCTACTACTACTACTACTACCCTACTACTACTACTACTAAGTTCATCTGCTTAGGCCGACGCGGTCACCACGCCTCTCCTCCAATGAGGACGACACTACATTTTCTCCTACCTGTGCTATCAGCTTGACTAAATACTTTGCGGTGGAGTTGTCTTTGACCGTCTTTACAAAGATGTGTGAGCGTATGATGATGATCATAGTACTGAATACTTCTCACTCAGTAAGTTTGCAAAAATTCATTCATCTGGAATAACGTTTTCATTACACATAGTATTCAATGTGCACTAGTCAATACCGTATTGAGGCCTGAGCTGGCAGCCTGCATGGAGGAATAGGGGTCGATCACTCGCAGGCAGGCGGCGACCCCTGCAAAGATGCTCATTACTGGTGATGTGCACACGCTGTGCCCGCCGTTCGGTTTAATTACCGACTCACTAGCTCTGCCGCGGGCAACTCTTTGCCATCGATCTGCCGGTTTATAATTAGAAGACACAAGAGCGCCTCGGTCCCGACAATGAACGTCTATATGGCGCGCTTTTGAAGAGCCGCATAAACTAATATCGGATCAGCTTATCCTCCTCATTTAACACCACAGTGAATCGGAACTTTATTCATTAGAAGATACGAAGAGCATTAAGTCTTTTCTAACCAGCTGCGTTAATTTTAATACAGCAGCCTACTTCCTCTGCTTAGACCTGTTCAAAAGCATATGTCAGTGAACTACTCACATAAACATGAAATTATTAAAAACGCGGTAGAAAACTGACTGAGTCTTCTGTGCTGGTACACAGTGCATGTATCCACGGTGAAGTAACTCGTCCACTTGCTGAAGATCTACATCTACATCCATACTCCGCAAGCCACCTGACGGTGTGTGGCGCAGGGTACTTTGAGTACCTCTATCGGTTCTCCCTTCTGTTCCAGTCTCGTATTGTTCGTGGAAAGAAAGATTGTCAGTATGCCTCGGGGTGTGGGCTCCGATCTCTCTGATTTTATCCTCATGGTCTTTTCGTGAGATATACGTAGGAGGGAGCAATATACTGCTTGAATCCTCGGTGAAGGTATGTTCTCGAAACTTCAGCAAAAGCCCGTGCCGAGCTACTGAGCGTCTCTCCTGCAAAGTCTTCCACTGAGTTTATCTATCATCTCCGTAACGCTTTCGCGATTACTAAATGATCCTGTAACGAAGCGCGCTGCTCTCCGTTGGAACTTCTCTATCTCTTCTATCAACCCCATCTGGTACGGATCCCAGACTGTCGAGCAGTATTCAAGCAGTGGGCGAACAAGTGTACGGTAACCTACTTCCTCCGATTTTAGATTGCATTTTCTTAGGATTCTTCCAATGAATCTCAGTCTGGCATCTGCTTTACCGACGATTAATTTTATATGGTCATTTTAAATTACTCCTAATGCCATTCCCTGCACCATGCGTCAATTCGTTGCAGATCCTCCTTAATTTCAGTACAATTTTCCATTGTTGCAACCTCTCTACATACCACAGCAACATCCACAAAAAGCCTAAGTGAAGCCTTGTGATGTTATCCACAAAGTCATTTATGTATATTGTGAATAGCAACGGTCCTACGACATTCCCCTGCGGTACACCTGAAAACACACTTACTTCGGAAGACTTCTCTCCATTGAGAAAGACATGCTGCATTCTATTATCTAGGAACTTTTCAATCCAATCACACAAATGGTCTGATAGTCCATATGTTCTTACTTTGTTTATTAAACGACAGTCGGGGAACTGTATCGAACGCCTTGCGGAAGTCAAGAAACACAGCATCTACCTGGGACCTGTGACTATGGCCATCTGAGTCTCCTAGACGAATAGCGCGAGCTGGGTTTCACACGATCGTCTTTTTCGAAACCCATGCTGATTCCTACATAGTAGATTTCTAGTCTCCAGGGAAGTCATTAAACTCTAACATAATACGTGTTCCAAAATGCTACAACTACTCGACGTTAGAGATATAGGTCTATAGTTCTGCACATCTGTTCGACGTCCCTTCTTGAAAACGGGGATGACCTGTGCCCTTCTCCAATCCTTTGGAACACTACGCTCTTGTAGCGACCTACGGTACACCGCTGCAAGAAGGGGGCCAAGTTCCTTCGCGCACTCTGTTTGACAGTAAGCAAATGTTGTTGTTGTTGTTGTTGTTGTTGTGGTCTTCAGTCCTGAGACTGGTTTGATGCAGCTCTCCATGCTACTCTATCCTGTGCAAGCTTCTTCATCTCCCAGTACCTACTGCAACCTACATCCTTCTGAATCTGCTTAGTGTACTCATCTCTCGGTCTCCCTCTACGATTTTTACCCTCCACACTGCCCTCCAATGCTAAATTTGTGATCCCTTGATGCCTCAAAACATGTCCTACCAACCGATCCCTTCTTCTAGTCAAGTTGTGTCACAAACTTCTCTTCTCCCCAATCCTATTCAATACCTCCTCATTAGTTACGTGATCTATCCACCTTATCTTCAGTATTCTTCTATAGCACCACATTTCGAAAGCTTCTATTCTCTTTTTGTCCAAACTAGTTATCGTCCATGTTTCACTTCCATACATGGCTACACTCCAAACAAATGTTTTCAGAAATGACTTCCTGACACTTAAATCTATATTCGATGTTAACAAATTTCTCTTCTTCAGAAACGCTTTCCTTGCCATTGCCAGTCTACATTTTATATCCTCTCTACTTCGACCATCATCAGTTATTTTACTTCCTAAATAGCAAAACTCCTTTACTACTTTAAGTGTCTCATTTCCTAATCTAATTCCCTCAGCATCACCCGATATAATTGGACTACATTCCATTATCCTCGTTTTGCTTTTGTTGATGTTCATCTTATATCCTCCTTTCAAGACACTGTCCATACCGTTCAACTGCTCTTCTAAGTCCTTTGCCGTCTCTGACAGAATTACAATGTCATCGGCGAACCTCAAAGTTTTTACTTCGTCTCCATGAATTTTAATACCTACTCCAAATTTTTCTTTTGTTTCCTTTACTGCTTGCTCAATATACAGATTGAATAACATCGTGGAGAGGCTACAACTCTGTCTCACTCCTTTTCCAACCACTGCTTCCCTTTCATGCCCCTCGACTCTTATGACTGCCATCTGGTTTCTGTACAAATTATAAATAGCCTTTCGCTCCCTGTATTTTACCCCTGCCACCTTTAGAATTTGAAAAAGAGTATTCCAGTCAACATTGTCAAAAGCTTTCTCTAAGTCTACAAATGCTAGAAACGTAGGTTTGCCTTTTCTTTTCTTAATCTTTCTTCTAAGATAATGGAAACACAAATAAAGTACGCACAAGGTGCTGAGTCAACAGTCATCGGTTGAAGATTTGTGTGAGGAAATTAAATGCCAACTAAGAGAAAGTAGAAATGCTCTTATTCTATCAGCAGTGAGCATTTTCCTGAACGCGCAGTGAACAACATGAGGATTCTATACAGGGTGAACATTAATAAAAGCGACGAACTGCGGGGACGCATTTCTGACTGGAAATGGAGGAAAAAAGTTCGGTTTGCATGTGTTCGGAAATAGACGTGTGCGAGCAACGACAGCAAATCGTGCCGGAACACAATACTGAGCTGCATCGATTCCACGTCGCTAAGATGTTCGAAGTGACCATCATGGGGTGCAGTGTCATGCAACATACACAAAAAACAAAAACGTAGTTTGGCTTAAGCCAGTTTCCTGGACCTTTTGCTAGGGTTCGACTCAGGGCCCTGTAGAACCCGATCCACCAAATATAGCTTACGCACAGTCTGTCACTTCATTGCACGCTCGTCTATCTGAAAGAATCCATGATCACACAAACGCCCATAAAGGGCTTGAGAGGTTGTGTGATGTAGAAACTTCCTGGCAGATTAAAACTGTGTGCCGGACCGAGACTCGAACTTGGGACCTCTGCCTTTCGGGGGTAAGTGCTCTACCAACTGAGCTACCCAAGCACGACTCACGCACCGTCCTCACAGCTTTACTTCCGCCAGTACCTCGTCTCCTACCTTCCAAACTGTTAGGACGCGGTGTGAGTCGTGCTTGTGTAGCTCAGTTGGTAGAACACTTACCCGTGAAGGGCGAAGGTCCCGAGTTCTAGTCTCGGTGCATCACACAGTTTTAATCTGCCAGGAAGTTTCATATCAGCGCGTACTCAGCTGCAGAGTGAAAATCCCATTCTGGTTGTGTGATATTGTTGGCGTCTGTGAGGGTACTTGTTTTGGTATAGCCGTGCCGCCTATCGACCGGTTCTATCTGCTTGGAGGTACACAAACACCATCTTGGTTTGCTCCCAACATGAATACCGACCGGACCATTCTGCTGCTTATAGTACGCTGCGTCAATCACACAGCCTGCAACATACGGAATGTGGTCTGAGGAAATATAATTCGTCAGCGCCATCTACCGTGGCAAAGATGCATTTCCGGATACATCTTCGTAAGACCCTTTTTCCCTCCATTTCCTGTCAGGAATTCGTCCTTTCAGTTTGTCGATTTTATTAATTGTCAATCTGCATAACTATTTAGGCTTCCGCGATACGTGCCATGATGATTAAAATTTTTCTGGACGTTTTACCGCGATAGGTGCCAGGATGATTAAAATTTTTCTGGATGTTATACCACATTATGATGTAAAATACTTCAATTATAAACTTAGAGCCATTGTAAAATGGTTGAGACGTTAGCTTAAAGTTTGTAAACAAAATATTTTATACGCTGAAGTGGTACAACTCTCAGAACAATTTAATCATCAAGATGGTACACCTTCATCTTCCTTGTTTTGTCATCGCAATTTCGACTCGTTCGATGCTCGCTCCCATCTTTACCTATCTAGTGCTAACCCTTTCACCTCTATGTATCTGCTACGCCAAATATCATCTGTAATCCGTGTGCATATTGTGGTCTTCGTTTCTGCCTTTCTGTTTTTTCCCCTCCTATACTGTAGCTTGCAACACAAGTTAACTATTACTGCCGTAGCGGACGTTCACTTGTTCACTAACCTGTCCCAGCCTCTGGTCAAAGCCTTCCGTTGTTATTTCCTCATGTATTCCATTAGAAGCTCTCCTCATCGACTTGATTTTTAACAAACTTCGATTGTTTTTCGATAGCACCTCATTTTAAATTGTGTGTGATGTTTCTTCTCTGGATTTTTCATGATCTACGCATCATTTCCACGCAGGGCTGTAATCAAAATATTCACTTCAAGGGTCTTCTTTGTTTCCATATCAATGTCTATATAGCTCTTGTACTGAATAAAGATTTCCACCTGTGCCGATCGAATTCCGAAAAATTTGTGTGCCAACATAAGATGATTCTTTCACTTCTTCCCCTACTGTGTCATTTCCAGTTATTGTGTTAAGCAGGCCGGTGTTTTCCAATCTACTACTTTACATCACATCTTCTTTGCTTTGGTTATCTTGGATGAGTATTCTGTGCTTTGTACGCAATAAATTTGGTTATCATGAGATTACCGAAAGTATTTATTTTTTATCCTAAAGAGGCTCACAGTAAGTGATCTATGGTGCACAGATAAATCCTGATCCTTTTAATTTTCTGATTTAATGATTTCTTACTCCCATCGCTCTCTGTTCTTGGCCAAGGGTTCGAACAGGTATCGCAGTAAGTTAAGATATCGGACTGCAAGAGAAGAAGATGTTTTTATGGCCCGAACGGAACTACCGGTAAAAAAGTTAATCACTATGGAAAGAAAAAATTCTTCTGAAGTAACTGTATATGGCTTTTGAAAGCTGAACATTGTTGATAAGAGAGAATAAGGTCTTAGGCACGTAGTGGGTATGTCTATTAAGGAAAACAATTTTGTAATACGTTTCTGCTGAGGCAGAGTCAGGACAGAACAGGTTGGAATCTCGCAATACGGAGTGGAGAACAGGACTAACTGAACTTTACTTTACGTAATCGGTAGGAAGGAGATAATTTTTCACAAGAGCAGAGGAAGAAAATGGGCCAATATTCAATGTGAACCACTAAGAGAGAATATTGGCAGCACGTGAATGTTGTTGTCGAATGCGACAGTTCTATTAGTTTACGATCACTATGTCATGGACGTGCGAGAGCGTTCTAAATCTGAGACACACTTGACTTACATTGCTATCCTGAGTGAAAGTGAAGAAGAATTAAATGATCTGCTGAACGGAATGAACAGTCTAATGGCCGGCCGCGGTGGTCTCGCGGTTCTAGGCGCACAGTCAGGAACCGTGCGACTGCTACGGTCCCAGGTTCGAATCCTGCCTCGGGCATGGATGTGTGTGATGTCCTTAGGTTAGTTAGGTTTAAGTAGTTCTAAGTTCTAGGGGACTGATGACCACAGCAGTTGAGTCCCATAGTGCTCAGAGCCATTTGAACCATTTTTTGAACAGTCTAATGAGTACACAGTATGGTTTGAGAGTAAATCGGAGAAAGACGAAGGTAATGAGAAGTAGTAGAAATGAGAACAGCGAGAAACTTAACATCAGGATTGATGGTCACGAAGTCAATGAAGTTAAGGAATTCTGCTACCTAGGCAGTAAAATAACCAATGACGGACGGAGCAAGGAGGACATCATAAGCAGACTCACTGTGGCAAAAAAGGCATTTCTGGCCAACAGAAGTCAACTAATATCCAATATCGGCCTTAATTTGAGGAAGAAATTTCTGATGATGTACGTGTGGAGTACAGCATTGTATGGTTGTGAAACATGGACTGTGGGAAAACCGGAACAGAAGAGTACCGAAGCATTTGAGATGTGGTGCTATAGACGAATGTTGAAAATTAGGTGGACTGATAAGGTAAGGAATGAGGAGGTTCTACGCAGAATCGGAGAGGAAAAGAATATATGGAAAACACTGATAAGGAGAAGGGACAGGATGATAGGACATCTGCTAAGACATGAGGGAATGACTTCCATGGTACTAGAGGGAGCTGTAGAGGGCAACAACTGTAGAGGAAGACAGAGATTGGAATACGTCAAGCAAATAATTAAGGACGTAGGTTGCAAGTGTTACTCTGAGATGAAGAGGTTAGCACAGGGGAGGAATTCGTGGCGCGCCGCATCATACCAGTCAGTAGACTGATGACCCCAAAAAAAAAAAAAAATTACGACCTTGAAAGAAATATTGTGGGATAATCATCAGCAGTCTCCTATTGAGGTGGGAATGATAACCTGGAGAGAGGAGGAGTGAGGAGATTATGGACACACAGAGGGGGGAAAGTAGGAGTTGGACAGAGACAGGGGTGAGGAGAGGAGGAGACGAACAAAGAGG
Source organism: Schistocerca gregaria (assembly GCF_023897955.1). Lineage (NCBI taxonomy): Eukaryota > Metazoa > Arthropoda > Insecta > Orthoptera > Acrididae > Schistocerca > Schistocerca gregaria. Next base: position 578,690,898 of record NC_064921.1, on the reverse strand, counting down.
GGGGGGGGGGAGAAATGGATGGGAAGTGTGAGGAGGAGGAGTTGGAGAAAGGGGGGACATGAGATGGAGAGAAAGAGGGCAAATGGACAGAAAAACGAAAGAAGGTGGAGATCAACAGACAGAGGAGGGAGGCGGAGATGAACAGCGAGACGGTACAGGAGGGAACGGACAGAGAGAGAGGAAGCAGGAGATGGACTGAGAGAGTGGGAAGACAAGATGGACAGAGACTCCTACACAATGAAGTCGGCATGTTGTAGCAGGCGGCAGAGGAGAATGGCCGAAGACGATCCATGGTATGGTCCAACTTGGCACTCGCATTGTGACCAAGAGAACAATGGACGTAGGACTTCTAGGGTTTCAGGCGTCTGTGGATGTTGGAGGTGTGGCCGGCCAAGGTTGCCGTGTGGGTCTAGGCGCTTCAGGCTGGAACCGCGAGGCCGCTACGGTCGCAGGTTCGTATCCTGCCTCTGGCATGAATGTGTGTGCTGTCTTTAGGTTAGTTAGGTTTAAGTAGTTCTAAGTTCTAGGGGACTGATGACCACAGATGTTAAGTCCCATAGTTCTCAGAACCATTTCTTTTGTTGGAGGTGTAACTCGATGACGATAGCTGCCGGAGAAGACGAAGATTTTTTTTTCGGAACATCGAGCGTCGGTGGCTGTCGGAGGTAATGGCTAGATGGCATAACTACCGTTGGTGGGACGGCAGTGCTCCTGAGACACCGGGCGATGGCGGATGTCGGAGGCGAAGGTGCGACAACGGTAGCCGCTGACGGGACGACGTGTGACGAGGCGAGCAGGTGGGGAGCGGCGAACGGCAGCCCTGTGTAACTTGGGCGAGAAGTGCTGACAGCAAGGTCGCAGACTACGAGCGGTGGGGTTCTAGTGCAGCTCGCGTGGTGCCCGGACTGGTACTGCTTGCGGTGGGGGGATTTCAGCGTGGCGCTGAGTGTGAACGTGACGTGGGTAGTGTTGCCCAGACTACAGCGCTTTTGACCACGTTAGGGGCGCTGCCTATCGAGGCGCTTGCACAATGTTTGCGGAGACCTGGGAGTAGGACCGTTGATAAAGTATCGATATATCGATATTTTTTGTTTTATATCATGGTTTTGGTGATTTTAGATTAATATTTGAACTGTTTTTTTGAAATTACTCTCACTGTGTGAAGCAGTCTTACTACTTTTTCAGCAACCATCACACCCAATCTTTCTCTTTGATCGTGTGAAGCAAGTACAGATGGCACAAAGAAGAAGTCCGGTTGCGATGGGTGGGGTGGGGGGGGGGGGGGTTGGGGGGTGGGGTGCAATGGCGGCGGTATGAATAAAATAACAAGATATTCGATGTGAAGAAATACCACACCAGATGCGTTAATAACAACTTTTAACGGAACTAGTGCGCTATTTCTTCATATCAGCATCCTTCAAAAACAGTTGCGGAAAATGATGAACAAAAATCTAAGTGACAAGATTGGTCTTCGCGGTGGGCGGGGATGTGTAAGGAGAAATGCTAATGTAATCGGCGCTCGGCGCTCGGCGCTACCGACAGAAACTGGAACGTGTAACTTCGCCATGCAATTTTGACACTACAAGTGCTAGGTTGCTGTCGTTTGCAGAAATGGAAAAAAAAAACAGGGAAGTCGATCTTGAGAGCTCCAGAAAAATCCGATATGTCACGAAACCGAACGGACATATTTTATATTTTAAGTTGTTTAATATATGGTCGAGCAACGTTCATGTGGCTAATATGTTAACATTTTCAGCTGGTATTAAGACCTTTAAAATACTTGTTACGGTGTTACTCAACACATAATCTACAATAATCTATACTGTCTAAAACGTGTGTGACTGGTTCTGATCTATCTTCCTACCACAGTTGCGCAAGGAATTTGCTGTCGGACCTATGGCCTGTACGGTCACCATCTCACACTTGCAGAGTTCAGAAGAGTGCAGCAGTATGGACATTGATGTAATCAGACAACGATCTCAATGTCAGTTCCACTACCCTCCCTGTAAAAAAGCGTTATCTCTAGCAGAAATTAGTGTATGGATTCAGGCATAACTATATGGTAGCAAAAAATTAAAAGCTTAGAGTTTCGTCATTGAGGTTAATTTTTACTCTAAGTATGACTTCATGCCATAGCGATGTTAACAAAATGACATACAGCATGGTAAAATATTGATAATGGGTGTTCACAACTGTGAAACGAAATTCCTAACTATTACAAGGTTCTTCAGTAGTAAAATGGTGGATAGCCGTGTTAGGGGGTCGATATAACACAAACAAATTGAATACACTCTGGGCCACAGATATTAATTACGCTAAAATACACAGTAAAAATACCCAAAATTGAATGGGGGTCGGTAAAGAGCAATAAAAACAAAGTACACAATTAAAACAATTAATAACTCTACAGTGGCTGATCAATCCTCTTCGTCAGAGCGGACATCTCGCATTTCTGCTTCAATTAGGCCCAGAAGTCGTGAGTATGCTTCACTGCAGGTAATGGATGAAAGTAAATAAATAAATAAATAAATAAATAAATAAATAAATTGCCTGTGTGGCGCGGGCGCTAGTGTGTTTGCCTTGTGTCGGGGGACGGCAGTGGCAGCTGTCGTCCCAGGCTGTGAACCTGAGAATCTATTTTAAATCTCTCTCGACTGTTAAACACCAGAGTGATACATTTCCTACGCCTTAGGTGAAGCCGAGAGTACTAGTTATTCCCTAGCAAGTTAACTGGTATGGTACACGTTATTTGGTTAGAATAGCGCTTACGTCGTTGTCCTCAAATCATTCGCAAGCGTTAACTGTCAGAGCTCGGTGCGATTCTCCGTCTAGGAGACTTTGCAGTTTAACTCCTTGCGAGTTACGACGAGCATGTGAACAAATGTTCACATAATGACTCTCGCAATCGTCTCAGCGTGGCCCGAGTCGCATTGCTCAAACACTAGACGATTTCTATAAGAGAAGAGAGAGTTACTCTGTCCGGAGTTTGCCTGTATAATATCTGGTGGCCACGCGTTTTCTTTCTGACCAATCAGAGCGTTCGTACTTTGTTATAACTCCACCCACTAGAGTTTTTGTAGTCTGTCACAAGCGTCGTTTCTTTTGTAGGGCAGAGTTTAACTTCTGCCACGTAAAACTGAGATAAACAGCTTTTTCTTGCATGTGAGTTTTAACGCAGATGGCCACAATGAATCACGTATGTTTTGTGTTGGATTTCTCCGGAAGTTTTATCTCCGGACGCTCTATCTGGGATCTCCCGCCATGGCTGTAGAAACGCCTTACAAACGGTCGTCGTTAAAAGCAGGGACAAGGGGTGGCTTTTGCTGACGGTCTACTGTGAGGTAACGGGCGAGTTGCGGCGCCCAGAAAATATTTTAAGTTCAGAGTTGTCGGCCACCGCTGGGGCTGCGTGGCAGGGCCGAGATCGTTAGTTAGGATCCGCGTGATGCCTCACAACGGCCGGAGCACGTGGTCCATCGAGCATGTGGCTGGGACTTCCTTAGTGACTCTGTGCGCCGGGAGGGTCAAAGATGATGGACTTTGTGAAACCTTAATGGCAGTCATTTCACAGTTCGCATGGAAATTAATAGTAGCCAGATGAATCATGATACCTCATAAAGAAACTTCTACATTACTATTATTTGGACGACGATTCTGATGGTGTAATCAGATTTTCAATATCTTTGTTAGTTTAAAGTTTAGTAACTGATGGTAAATTATACAAGTACCACCCAGTAACGAATTTCCAAAATTTAAACGCTTCATCCGATTTCGTCGATCGACGTGTATTTAGAAAGCTATTAGTGTAAACCGTAATTGGTATAAATTACAGGCATGCGACTTGAATAATACATGAGTTATAGGAGGTCAAAGTGGCCGATTACTATTGATCGAGTCAGGCCATAAGTACTCCACAGTTACACGAAAAAACTGCAGCGGCATGCTTGTAAATGTGCTTATTCATCTATGTCTTTGTTTGTATCCGATATATGCTATTCATAAGAAATTGGTGAAATATTTACTGTGTATTAGGAAGCACAGAGGCATTAAGCTATTGGCCTACCTTTTGTTGTTATTTCTTTGATACATGTATATTTATTACTTTTGAATACATGATGGGAGTGGCGGTAATCAATGAATTACAAATATTTACCATCAAAAACAGTATTGATTACGATTTCTTTATTAAGGGGGCCGGTTTCGACCACAACTGTGGTCATCTTTAGACCATCGAGTAGGAACCTCTTTCTGCTGGAGAATCACTACTCAATGGTCTGAAGATGAGCACAGTAGTGGTCGAAACCGGTCATCTTAATAAATAAATCGTGATCAAGACTGTTTTTGATAGTAAATATATGTATATTTAATTTCTTTAGGTATTTGATACCTCCACTAGGACCTTGCCTAGTACAGCGGTGCGGGTCTCCCAAATCGTCCCATACGCTCCTCGCAGTATGGGACATCATCATCAAAATGGTTCAAATGGCTCTGAGCACTATGGGACTTAACTACTCTTGTCATCAGTCCCCTAGAACTTAGAACTACTTAAACCTAACTAACCTAAGGACATCACACACATCCATGCCCGAGGCAGGATTCGAACCTGCGACCGTAGCAGTCGCGCTGTTCCGGACTGCGCGCCTAGAACCGCTAGACCACCGCGGCCGGCTCATCATCATCATAATGTATTTGATAATGTGTGTTACAGTGTTTTTATGTTCCATCTGTAGGAATATTTATTTAATTTCAATTTACTTAAATGTAAATCCAGTATTGGGAAAGTGTTACAATATGTTTGTGAGTGTACGTTGGCTTGGAGACATGGAGCGAGCGCTGTAGCCAATCACAGCGCTCGTTACTAAGAGAGACGTATGCAGGCTGGGGAGGAGCATCGTTTCTGGAGAGGACACAGGGGAGTTCTAGGCAGAGGACACGGGAAGGGCTGGACGCGACGGCGCGGCGGATGCACGGTCGCCAGAGAGACTTGGAGTGTGGAGCGGGTTGCGCGTCGTCGTGGCAGATAGAAACACTTCGGAGTGCCGACTTGTGCACGTGTGAGATTTCCGTAGCTTCTACAGTGAAGACGTAGCGTGCGTTTGGAAGTGAATATCTCGCGAGCTATGTTGTTGTTCGTGACTAATTACGTGCAGTAGGAATCTATTGTTTTCCTGTTATTCAACTTACATTTTATTTAATTTTGGGACCATCGACACCAATAAGTGTTTTGTAGAAATATACCACATTCTCAAAAGTACTTCTGCTATCGTACTCAGTTTAAAGTCGTTAAGATAGCACCTGCACATTTTATTTAACTGCAGTTTTTCATTTATAAATTTATACGTTACATTCCTAATTCCTAATTGCCGAGTGATAGAAACCTTCGACCACTTGATTCATGTGTGTATTCTCATTGTATACTGTAGACTCAACAGTATTTAGCCAGTAATGCGGCAACTACGTATCCCAGCCCCGAGACAGCGAAACGAGCCAAAACTTAACATTTCAACGTTGAGTCAGAGTGTGCACAGTTGAGGGCCACCAACATCACCTCATTTCATTATATTGTTGTTAGAAAGCCCACACTACGCAGTGATGGCGGGCGTCTCATTGTGTATGCTAGATGCCCCGTGGCGAACTGTGTCGGCCTACATGGCACGGGCATTGCCGTCGTAAAATTCTCTTTTTCCCTCAGAACTGCATCTCGTCGGGGAAATTACTTGCGTGCTGCTGCTAGTGTGAAGTGTTAGTAGCGTATATTCACGAAATTCTGCCTTACTTATTTCATCAGAATTTTCATAACATTCGTTCAATTTCACCTAAATATTTCGTGTGACATATCTAGTTAACCGGAGTTTTTTCAGGAATTCAATGTAAGACGTGTTACTTGTTTGACACCGTACAATTGGTTGCATTCCAGATGTTCTGGATCGTATGTTCAATATCCGGATTATCGGGATTACTTCTCTGCCTGAAAAGTACATTTGTACGCAAAATTTCAGTAGCACCCTATTCTTTAGACCGCAGAATGTCACATCCATCTGGCAGATCAACAGTATCTGCAGCTGGTCCACTAGCGAGGTAGTTAATTATGTTAATGATCAGTGTTACATTCCTTTTAGTGAATACTTCTTTAATTATACTGACATTTGATTCTTTTCTTAGTTCATCGCTTGTTAGTACGCTTTGTTTAATTCATATAACATTTTTTAACTGCTGTGGCCAGCTATGGATGTTTGTAAGACTTTTTACCAGATTTTTTGCTACCAATTTGTACATCACGCAATGAATTTCCTCTGATGCTATTTGTGTTTGTTTAATATTTGCTGCGGCATTCGTCAAAATTTTATGTGTATTGCTGTTGGCTATTTATCCCTTCTCGTTACAAGTCCGTAACATCATGCTCGAAAGTAGTCATCTGTTTTAATCTGGAGACCAGAACACAACTACACTCATGCGGTGTATGTCCAAATATCTGTCGTCAGCTTTAAACTGTCTTCATTTTGGATTTTATTTTTGAAGTGTTTCTGAGCAACTTCAGCGTCTCCTTGAATGTAAGTTTCGACGGTACTTTGCACAAAGTTGCAGTTTCTGCAGGAAGTCCGTTCAGCTATACAAATTATATAGAAAATTATGATTATCTAACTTCTCTAGGCGTAATTTATGACGGAATATTTCACAGGTGAACGACTGCGATCGTTGTCCAATGGACATTGTATCCCAGCAAGCGTCCAAGACGCTACTAAGAGTTACGCTAAGAATATGATCTTTGAGGAGCTGGTCCACGGCTTACATCTCGTCCTCCTCGCCCTCCCTCCGATCTGCTACAGCGTTCGCAGTCTGCGCCCAGACGGAAGCCCGCATTTATCGTTTCCTCCAATCCCTGCGCCCCCACCACTACCTCCCGCCGACACCGCACTGCACTGCATGCGGGTTCGCGCCCACGGAAGCATGCCGGTTATGTCTCCGCCACTGTTGTTGGCTGCTCCTGAAGACAGTTTGTTGTCGTATCTGCCCTTCCTCTTCTTAAACAGACTAAGTGCGGGTTCCCAGGTCCTACTGAGGGTGTAGCCACTAACACGACTGATCGGCGTTTCCATTACTCGAAACTCGATATGTTCTTCGCTGACGCAGACCCAGAAGTTGGAGATCTGTGTCAGAACGTTAGTATGGTCGTAATCCACTTCACACAATTACGACGGTCAATTTTTCGTAGCTGCCGACATCTTAGGCTTCTGCAGGTATGGTGTGCCGCAGGTGTTCTCTGCAACCATTTTTTACAGTATGCATCATCTAATCTACGGACGTCATGCCAAATTGGCTGATTGACCCCGGACTTCCGCAGACCGGGGTCGTCTTTGCTATTGCAAGAAGTACTCGTGTTTTAGCTGGTGAATGGCAGACAGCCCTCGCAACTTTTTTTTTTTGAAGAATTTGTTCTATGATTTGACATAAAATATAATAACAGCAATAGCTGCACCCTCTTGACGTTTCTTTTCTGCTTCCGTGGGTTGTACAGTCAGTGCAGAACCCAGGGTTCTAAACTGCCTCTCTCTGTAGCTATTATTCCTGCACATCAACCTCAGATGTTTAAATGTTGATTGAGGCTCTCACTGTCGGAGAGGGTGCAATCCATATGCAGCAACCTTTTGAGCGCTCTGTTCCTCTGCGCCGGGTGGTGGCAGCTGTCAGTGTGTATGTATGAAAAGTCTTAGTAGTGTGTGTTACTCTACGACATACACTGTGGCGCAAAGAGCCGTCCGCTATCCTCTTTACCAGAACATCGAAAAAGAGGAGTACTACAACTACTTTTACTTCCATGGTAAAACTGATGTCTTCATGTATGGAATTGATGGCTGTTTCAAATGGCTCTGAGCACCTTGGGACTTAAACATATGAAGTCATCAGTCCCCTAGAACTTAGAGCTACTTAAACCTAACGAAACTAAGGACATCACACACATCCATGCCCGAGGCAGGATTCGACCCTGCGACCGTAACGGTCGCGGGGTTCCAGACTGAAGCGCCTAGAACCGCTCGGTCACAACGGCCGGCATGGAATTGATGTATATGAGGAAATAATTCTGCTTGACTGCTTGATGTGGCAGTATGACGAAAACGTGGTCGACATAGCGGAAGAAAAATGATTCCAGAGCTTCGTCCTCTAAATGTACCATACACATTGTACCGCTACAAGACGTCACTCAGCCACTATTGCGGCATGGATGATCTTATACCTCAGTGGCGGCGCTGCGCCACCACAAGGGCATTCTGGAGAAGAGTTTTCCTGTGTGGATGTGTTGTAATATTGGGCTGTTGTCTGCTGATTGGGTGTCTGGAAATTCAGAAAAATTATTGGTATCCGCTGCTGTATGTAGTGTGTATAATCCAGCCTGATAAGCACATATTAGGTTATCGGTAGTACAACCAACACGTATTTTTGGTCCCACAGCCATTTTGAATCAAGACACAAAGGAATGAATGATATGAGCAGCTAGTGACTATTGTCTTAAATCAGTGAGGAAATCTGTTAATTTGTGACGGACGGGGATTGGAAACCAGGTCTCCCACTTATTAGGCAGATGCAATGACCACTGAGCCATACGGGCACAGTGGTCATTGTGAACTGCAAGGACTACCCTAGCACACCTCCCATTAAATCAAATGCTCACTAGCACCTGATCTCATTCATTCCTTTGTGTCTTGATGCATAATGACTGTACGTGGCTGATAGAACAGACACCACCTATGTAATGAAGAATTTTGGACTGCTAGGAGCGAGCTAGGGTGGTCCGCGCATTTGCGATGACCACTGTGTCCGGATGGTTCAGTGGTTGCTCGGTCAGAGGATTAGCTACCCGCCCCGAAATAGAACAAACTGACATAAAAAAGCGACCATCTCTTTCACTGTCACTGATTTAAATCAATGCCCACCAGCAGATAATGTCATGTATTCCGCTGTGTGCTGCTAGTGAGGTGTTATTGAGGAAGTAGCGTTCGAGGTAAGGTGACTCAAGTGTAAGGTTTACAATCGCGTGGGAATGACAAGAAATTGTAATTACTCTGCTCGAAGTTTCATTTGCATGCAAAATGACACAAACGAATTTAAAAATAGCATTTTAAAAGTAAAGGTGAGTGAGGTGCAAACTGTAGCTGTTAGAATGCTTGATTGCCAATGCCAATTAAAGTGTGGGCAGCAAGGGAAGGTGAAGCTTAGAATGGCCATTTTGAGAGGTGTTTGTAGTATATTTTCCGACTCTGTTTCGAACGAACTCTCACGCAGTCTTAACAGTAAACAAAATGTGATCCAGCTGTCCGTTGTGTTGTCTCCTTCTGACGTTTGATCTGCATAGCTGTTACTGTTCCCTGCTTTCTAAACGAACCCATGACTAAAGGTGATGCTTTTCTTAGGATCTTTATATTTACCCTTAATTTCTCCGAGTGAAGTGACGTAGTAGCAAAACTCTAGACTCGTATTCTGGAAGACATTGGTTCAACATTCAATCCATCGATATAAGTTTAGGTTTCTGAAGTTTGATCTGCACAACTGTTACTTTTTCGTGCTTCCTAGACGAACCCGTAACTAAGTTTGTGAAGTAAGGAAAACAAAAGGTTTATGATAATATATACTATTCACAGTTCTCTAATTGTACGTGGGATGCAGTACATCAGCAAAATCAACTGGTCCCTTCTTCACTCCAGTACAGTATGTAGCAAATAACGACTTCTTGTATGCACAGAATTCAGCGTGTATTTCCTTCAGACTAATGGGCATTCTAGTAGCTTCTTCATTTGCACTTGTGTTGATACAGTGTCCTAAAACGTCTACATGCACACTATAGATACGGAGATAGTTCACAGTCTCTTTATGTGTACTTTGAGCATAGGACAACAATCTGTTCACTCTTTCCAACACAATACACAGCACCACCCACTGAATGGAGAAAAATTTTATCAAGAAATTTTAAATCTGGATAGCTGATGCCAGCAGGAACCAAAATTACTAATGTTGTGTAGGTCGACAACACACAATTTTTAAACCACGGAAAATTAGCGCCACGCGCTCCGATTGGCCACGGGATTGCCCTGTTGCTGTTCGTCGGCTGACGGGCAGCGCTATGGTTGTCGTTCACACATACAAACGTTCATAGCTCCGTCACTGCCCCAACGTGATACGCATACGTGTCAAATAGGTCTTGCTGTCTCCACCTCACGTCAGAGGCATTCAAACGTAAGCTTCGCTTCGGAGAACACACACGCCACCTGCGATTTAGTCGTACAGTGAGCGTCTAGATACGGTTTTTGTTTGTGGACTAGCCGACAGTAATGCGCATGAAGCTCGACGGTTGTATGAGGAACGGTACCCAGCAAGACGCCAGCCACACGCATTAACGTTTACAGCAATTCACCGGCAACTTGGCGAAACAGGTTCGTTAGCGGGATATCATAGTGATGCTGAAAGACCTCGAACACCACGGGATGCTGCATTTGGAGAGACTTTTCTAGTGCGCTTCGAGGAAGCACCTACGACAAGTACTCAAGCGGTTGGACATGACATGGGGGTGACTCATCGGTTAGTCTGGGAGATTTTGAGGGATGACACCCAGCATCCATTTAGTTTCCACCTTGTCCAAGGCCTAAATCCTGTGGCGGGCTACGAACACGTCACGTACATCTATGGACACCAAGAACGATTTTCGCTCAACATTTGGGCAGGCATTGTGGGTGACCAACTGATTGTGCCAGACCGAGTTACGGGGGCAAATTGCCTTCACTTTTTTGCTCAAATGGTTCAAATGGCTCTGAGCACTATAGATCATTATTCCTCTAGAACATAAAACTACTTACACCTAACTAACCTAAGGTCGTCACACACATCCAAAGCCGAGGCAGGATTCGAACCTGCGACTATAGTGGTCGATCGGTTCCAGACTGAAGCGCCTAGAGCCGCTCATCCACACCCGTCGGCCACTTTTTTGTAAGAAACTCCACGCGGCCCGCTGGAAGATGTTCCCTTGGACATACGGCAATGTGTGTGGTTGCTGCATGATGGGGCATCCGCTCATAGCAGTCGTGCTGTGCGCAGATATTTAAATAAACTCTTCGACGGCGGGATAATTCGCAAAGGTGGGACATGGCCTCCGCCATCACCAGACCTCACGCCACGGTCTTTTTCCAGTTCGGATTCTTCAAGGTTCTAGTTCACCCACCCGGACGCTAACCACGGAGAAATGAAGGGGAATTAATGGATCTCATTCAGTATGCCGCCAATCTCATCAGGGTAGTGCCAGGAATATTAGAAAGAGTCTGGTAGAACACCGTTCGATATTACCAAACTTGTATCGCGTCAAAGGTTTGCTAGCTCATCTACATCTACATGACTACTCTGCAATTCACATTTAAGTGCTTGGCAGAGGGTTCATCGAACCACAATCATACTATCTCTCTACTATTCCACTCCCGAACACCGAGCGGGAAAAACGAACACCTAAACCTTTCTGTTCGAGCTCTGATTTCTCTTATTTTATTTTGATGATCATTCCTACCTATGTAGGTTGGGCTCAACAAAATATTTTCGCATTCGGAAGAGAAAGTTGGTGACTGAAATTTCGTAAAAAGGTCTCGCCGCGACGAGAAACGTCTATGCTGTAATGACTTCCATCCCAACTCGTGTATCATATCTGCCACACTCTCTCCCCTATAACGCGATAATACAAAACGAGCTGCCCTTCTTTGCACCCTCTCGATGTCCTCCGTCAATCCCACCTGGTAAGGATCCCACACCGCGCAGAAATATTCTAACAGAGGACGAACGAGTGTAGTGTAAGCTGTCTCTTTAGTGGACTTGTTGCATCTTCTAAGTGTCCTGCCAATGAAACGCAACCTTTGGCTCGCCTTCCCGACAATTTTATCTATGTGGTCCTTCCAACTGAAGTTGTTCGTAATTTTAACACCCAGGTACTTAGTTGAATTGACAGCCTTGAGAATTGTACTATTTATCGAGTAATCGAATTCCAACGAATTTCTTTTGGAACTCATGTGGATCATCTCACACTTTTCGTTATTTAGCGTCAACTGCCACCTGACACACCATACAGCAATCTTTTCTAAATCGCTTTGCAGCTGATACTGGTCTTCGGATGACCTTACTAGACGGTAAATTACAGCATCATCTGCGAACAGTCTACGTAACCAATGTCCTAGCTACAAATAAGCCCCTTCCTCAGGGCCGACATAATTTGTAGAAGACTTTCTGTACGCAAACTAACAGTTGTCGATGGGTTTGTTCCTGGCACGTCTTCTCATGAAACTACAATGGATGTGTCGGGACCCTGGCGGATTCGCCCCCAGTCCCCCAGAGTGGAAAGCTGGCGCGCTACCGCCGAGCGTGTGGTCCGCCTTGGATACATCGCAATCTCCGGCAGGCAAAGCCTCGCAGTCATGCGTTGTCGAGAGCACCCGGCAACAGGGCCATCCCGCGGTCAATCAGAGTGCGTGGCGCCAAGTTACCATCGCTTAAAAATTGTGCATTGTCTACCAACACAACATAACTAATTTTGGTTCCTACTGGTATTAGCTATCCAGTGTTGAAGTTTCGTGACACAATTTTTCTCCATCCTTTATAGAGCGAATACGTTTATAATGGTAGAACGCTGTAAGTGAATCAATCGATCAGCCGATTTCCGCATGAGTGCAGCACCATTATACAGTGATATAAGGATAGTGTCAAACTGGAATAGCAAATCTTTGGGGGTGAGCCGGAGGGATCAAACTCTGTGTTCATCCGCTGATTGATGTAGGGTTCTGCAATACATGGTTCGTCCCATTCTGGCTCCTTAAACCCACTGTAACACCTCTCAGTGCATTGTCAGTCTCTAACTCAACACGCCAGTCGCTATACACTGACACTTGTATATCAGTATCAAAGCGCTTTGTGGCTCTGGCTGTTACACTATAACCAAAACTGAATAGCATTGGAGCACTAGGCAGTTTCTCATCCACAACATCTACACCCTGTCCTTGCAGTAACAACGGAATGTTGCAGGATGCTACATATATCAGAGACCAGTACTAACTTGCACTGTGTGGAGTAGGACCACTAGTTTTTTAGGGATTCAAGGACTAGTTAAGTGTCTTCGTTACACAGATTGATGAGTGGGATGGATAAAAGCAACTCGTGGTATTGGTCCAACATGATAGCCAGGTGCGTTACAGCATCGCACAATGCTGCAGGTCCCTATAGGCCTGATGTTGCTGTAGGATGCAACAAGCTTCTGGATGCTGTTGCTGCTACTGTTCTGGACTCGGCACAGGTCGCTGCAGGTTCTGACAACCCAGTGGGTGCAGCTGCAGATCCGAACATGCAAGAACCCACTGGACAAGGAAGTAGAAGGAATAATGAGCATCCGTAGACAAAGACATGGAGTTTAACACAGAACCGCTATTTATGGTAATAGTAGCAAAGATACAAAATGAGTACTTACTCTTCCGCTTTTTCTGCAAGACAGAGGCAGATGAGGATCTCAGCTGCTTTGAACGCTTTATGGCTGCTACTACCCCACTGACAGACTGATGGACTACTGCATTTGCCTTATGTCACCCCCACCAACAGAATCACGTGACTGTATGTAGTGTTCCTGCATTCCTGCTGCCCTCTCCAGTTTTCATCTAAGGAGAGGGAATGCTGCGTTCCTATTAATTCCATGAGAGGAAGTGGTGGGCGTGCAAATCGTGGGATTCAAGCGTCCTCTGTCGCCGTTTTGCGAACTACCTCAGTCAGTTTGGGATGTTAGGTGAAGGACACATACACATTCATCTCTTAGAGATATTGACGCGCCATTTCAAGAAAGGTAGACAGTTATAGCATAAGTAGCCATCAGTATGGGTCGGAAAGTGCATCTTGGACCCATTATGATAAATCACCATTATTTGCTGAAATATATTCTTTTTATTCTCCGATTTCCTTTTCGATCCTCATGTAGCGAGCTATGAATGACGTTCTCAGTTATATGCTCACAAAGAGTGCACTTATTAAAATGCTCCTTGCTTATAGTCAGCATGTTTTGAAGTGAACACATTCTGAAGAAGCTGGAGTGGATGAGTGTCCTGCCTCTTGTACTTTAGAAGATTGGCTGGACTTTTCTTGAAAGATCTACAGTTTGAATACGAGTATTTATCAGCATGTGTTACCAAATCTAACTTCAGTTCGTCCCACTGAATCTTCATTGTTTGATTAAACATACTCTTATTCTCTCGCTCATTTAATATCGCACGTTTACAAGCATCGTGCATGGAGCTATGGACAAAATTCTCAGGTGAATTATTACAACTAATGTAAATTTTCAGCTCTTTCTTGTCCAACAACTATATTTCCTCCACTGAACACATTGCACATACAATAAAGTAAAGGCTTATGTCCATCCTATCTGCCAGCTCAGTGCAGACTGAAGATTCGTGAGTAGTGGAGAAGAGGGGGAGTGTGAAGGGTGAAGGGTGAAGTGCGAGAGGGAAGAAATTGGGAGGGTCAACCGCTTCCTCTGTGGATGAAGTGCAAACTAGTGCAGCTAGTCAAGGTGAACACACACATCTCCTTGTTAGATTACTGGAGGTAGCGCAGTTGAGCTGTAAATTAATAAATAAACTCCCATCCAGGGTAGAATGATCGTTTCCCACAATTTCGGGAGGTGATATATTACGAGGGTGCGGAAAGGGGTGAGGGAGAGGGGGAATGAAGAGGGGGAGTTAAGTTATTGGAGGTACCCCTATTTTCCTTCGTCCCCCCCAGGATTTGCCGCTATTTGCAGAGAGTGTAGGAGGGTTTGTCATCATAGTGTTGTGGGGAAAACCCAGCCGCCATTCTGAATAAGTTATTAGTCCTAAAAATCGGCTTAGTTACACCACTGACACATATCATTCGCCACTTCTGTCTCCACATGGCTGATAGCTGTGTATGACGCAGTTGAACGAGAGACGGAATCTCGGCTGAATAATAGCAAAGTTAAATTTAAAGTTCGATTAGCCGTGATAGAGAATTTGGGACCGATCGTTACAGTACCTGCTAACTGGTGTCATAGCGAGCTGAGCTTGGGAAGACCGCCATTTTACAATTTTCGGAATTGGTTCTTACTGAACGGATTTTCTGTCTCCGAAAAATTAGTAATACACAAACATAATTTTTGACCTATAAATTTAGGACAGTTTGCTAAAAATTTAAAAATATAGACATGATCATGTATCTGACGATCCTTCTCGAGCAGTTTGCCGTAATTTGCTTCTAAGAGGCGAGAGAGTCCTTTCCTCTAATCTACACTGAAACATACAGGAATTCCATCACGGTCTGTCCGTTTCACTTTGTTGAGATATTTTAGGAGATTTTATATTCCGTGTCCGCTTTCTTCCAAAGTTTTATTTCGGAATTCGTGAGACGATTGAAATGAATAATGACTCTAGAAAGTTCTATACTTCTTACGTGTCTCTGTAATTCCTCCTTTCGCCTGAGCAGTATTAAACTGTGTAGGTGAGTTTCATCCGTTTACAGATTTTTCATATGACCAAAACAGCATGGAATGCTCCGTCAAATCAGAAGTTAATATTTCTCTTACGAATTAATTGAGCATCTGTTGTACTGATCTCCTCGTACACATTTTAGGTCGTTCAGGTTTTGTATGAATAAAGGCTTTGCCTGCATTTAAGCCTACAATTAATTTCTCTCAGCTTTTATAGCATATTTATAACATCGCAGATATTTTCCAGCACTCATAACCTTGCTCAGCCCGTACATATTTAAAGAGTATTATAGAACACTTTTAATCTATTCCCACTGATAATTTACATTATCAGATGTAGATAAGATGTTACATGATATAATATTCTTATCGCATTTCTTAAGCAGTATTATTTTCCTTTCTTAAATTTCCTTTTAAAGATTCATCCATTGATGCTGTTATGCCTAATGATATGTCATCCACCTCCCCCTCTCTATCACCCTTACTCCCACCTGTCTAAATTAGTAGAATCTGTGTATCACTATGTATATTAAGCCTTACAAGTTGGGTCTTCGACAACTCAAGGATGCTTAGAAAAATACCAAGCGATTTCCTGTCTCCGACACCTGTTTTGTTTACGTGAGCCTCCCAGTCTAAGTTACAATCTCCCAATATTATCATCGTATTATCACGAAAGAATGAACACTAAATTAACAAGGAAGATTGTCTCACGCGTTCTATACTGTAGCTAATGAGGCATGGACATTTGACGCTTGGCTGCATAAATTAAGCGGATTAGTTATCTGCACCAACCTTGCTTGACATTACTGACTGAGTTCACTGCGACAGTTCATATGCCGCAGTGACTGACTTCCATCCTATATATAATCCAATCTAAGATTACCCTTCTGTTCATTGCTGGTTTCGGTCAACTTCTTGTTCACAGATCTGTGAAGTCATTAGTCCATTAATAAGGCCAATACTGACACCTAGCGGCGTACCGACCTGTGATGAAAACGTTAAACTTTACAATCAATACAACCTTTGAAATTCTAGAACTACCAGGGATAAAATAGAGGTTAGGTAGCGTATGTACAGAAATGAAACTGTAGTTATACAGTTGAAGGGACAAGGAAACGGAAGCAGTATTTAAGAACGGAGGGAAACAGGGTTATAGCCAATCACCAATACTAATAAATTTGTACGTTGAGCAAGTAGTAAAGTAAATCTAGAACAGATTTGGAAAGGTAAATAAAGTTAACGGAGAAGAAATTAAAAAATTGCTCTTTGCCGATGATATTGTAGTTCCGTCAGAGACGGCATATGATTTCGAAAATCAGTTGGACGGAATGGAAAGTATCTTGAAAGGAAAATGTAACATGAATATCGAGAAACGTAAAACAAGGGTAACGGAATGTAGTCGGATTATGTGAGGTGACGCTGAAGGAGTCAGATTAGGAAGTCAGAGACTAAAAGCAGTGAATGAACGTTGTATTGAAAATGCAAAGTAACTGAAGTAGAAAGGATGTAAAATGCTGGCTAGCAATAGCAATACAACCATTTCTAAATAATATGTCTTTTCTGAAGATATTTGTTGGGATTGTAGCCTTGACTGAAGTGAAACGCGGATGCTAAGCGCCTCAGTAGGGAAAATAATATACGCTTTTGAAATTCTGTGGTGCAAAATATTCGTGAGGATTAATTGGGGAAATCGTATCATTAACAGAACAATGCCCTAGTGTATTGTGTCGGAGCCAAGTGAAATCGAACTTGGACAAATAGCGGGCGCTTTTATGATGGGTGCCTGTTTAATCAGGCTAGTCGACGCGTTTGGTGTTTAAAGAGACACCATACCGAAGACTTAATTTATACAGAGAAAGTGGAAAAACATCACATCCACTATGTCCCTCAACATACAATGGTCGTTGCTATCGATTACTGTCGAGTGGCATGGAGGAGAGCAAAAGTTTTCTTCTCATCAGAAACTATTTGTCTTATCTTCTCCTGTATTTTTAGCCTCCCGCTTCCATGTACTATTCCAAACCCGTCTTAAGACTTTCGTTGTATCTGTAGAGAATGAAATTCTGTTTTAGCGCAAGAACTGCCGGTCAGCTAACACCATTGCATTATTAGCAAGGTGGCTCTGGTACTAAAAGCGATGTACTCTGTGCCAGAGCCAATGAAAGACTCATTTTGTAGTTGTGATTCACAGGATACGGAGTGGTTTTCCATTGGAAGTATGAACATTTGGGGAACGTCAGTTAGTTTCCATAATCTGCCAGCCTGAAGTTTATGATAGCTGTTGCTGGTCTCAAAGTAACAATTTGACTTTGAACCTTGTAGAGAGCACTTGAGCACTCTATTTTATCTTTCCTTGATAGTGTCAAGTTACGAAATAGGGCTACAAGTCGGTCCTGAGTGCTAGTTCCGTCTGACTTATAGTAATAGTTTGCGAATGAGCGTGGTACACTCTCCAGACAGACCCTTATCACCACCTACCTAGTAGACGGTATGTTCACCTTTGCTATGGAAAACCACGGCGATGCATTATGGTATGGAAGCAGGGAGGTCTTGGTAGATCGCTGAAGGGAGTTGGCACCACATCTGTAGGCGCAAGTCACCTAATTCCCGTAAATTCGGGGGAGGGTGTCGATGAGCTCTAACCCCGTATTTAATAAAATCCCAGATATGTTCGATTGGGTTCAAATCAAGCAAGTTTAGGGCCAGCACATCAATTGGAACTCACCACTGTGTTCGTCGAACAACTCCATCGCCATCCTGGACCTGTGGAACGGCGCTCTATCTTGTTGATAAACGCCACTGCCGTCGGGAAATATGAAGCGGGAAATATGAAGCAGTGTACGTGCTCTGTAATCAGTGTACTATACTCCTTACCCGTCAATGAGCCTTGCACAAGTTCCATTGGACCCATTGCATGCCCACGCGAAAGTTCCCCAAAGCACCCAAAGCATAAAGGAGCCGCCGCTAGCTTGTCTCCGTCCCGCAGTACGTCTTGGGCGACGACGGATTCGCGAGCTCCCATCCGCATAATGAAGAAAGTATCGGGATTCATCAGACCATGAAACGCTCTGCAACTTCCAGTGCCGATTGTCACGTGTCCTAATGAGTTGTAGTTGATGACGTCATGGTGTCAACATTGGCACATGCATGGGCCGTCGGTTCCGGAGACCCATCGTTAGGCGTGTTCAGTGCACTGTGCGTTGAGAAATAATTGTACTCTGCATAGCATTAAAGTGCAACGTTAGTTAACCACAGTTCGCCGCCCGTCCTGTTTACCGATCTGCCCAGACTAGGATATTCGACATCTGTAACGAGCGGTGGCCATCCAACCCCACAACGTCTGGACTTGTTTTCACCGGAAGAGCCGTGTAGTTTTCGAACTGCTCGTCCGGAACTTCTGGGTTTTCACAATCGGCTCTCGGTTATAGACGGATTGCGTCCCTTAACCATTATAGACACGGGCAGCCCCTCACTTGTGTCTGACTAGCAGTCATTCCTTGCCAGGTAATGCTGCTATCGCTTGGACGTGTTTATATGGATAGTAGGTCAGTGGTCATAATGTTTTGGATGATCAGTGTATGTGTCAGCATTAATAATAATTATTGATTTATGTGGTGCTCTTCCTCATAGTGATGCGTCCATCAAAGAGGTGATTCAGAATGCACAGGAAAGAATGTAATGATGCATCAGGGACCTCCTCAAGCGGCACAGAGTTTACGGATTTTTCTAAAAGGTGTGTTATCAAATGGAGTGTTATCAAAGAAAATTTTATTTTGTAGGGGCGTTTTTTTTTTACATTGGGAAAGGAAGCGTCACTTAAGCATTAAGCACAATAGAAGATGCGACCTAATAATTCAGATGGTGAGTCTCAAATTTCAAGTTGGCAATCGAAAAGTAACGACGAACTTGCGGCAGATTTTTCCCTACGCCACAGGAGAGAAGAGCCGTTGATGTAGACCGACTGTGGGACACGTTTTAAAACACAGGATGTGAGCCATTTTAACTTCTGCTGGAAGGTCACTCAGGACTTAAATCTTCACTTAAAAGCGACGATAATCAGTGGGAGTCATTGTTGAAAGATACATGGTCCAGTCTGATTCGGTGACAGTCTCACGTACAACAGCCATCACGTTCATACGCCGCTTTTTCTAAGAGATAGCGTGGGAGCCACCTGATTGCTGACCCCGTCAATAGCTGATGGTTACCTGGAAATGATATACTTGCCAGTAATGGTAAGCTTTCCAATGGAATGTTTGTTACATAGTCACTAATAAAAAGCACTCGGGAAAGCAGCCTTCAGATTGTGAATAACGGAAAGTGCATATAATTATTTTGTAATCTTATTCTGCGATAGTACGACATTAGTAATTCGGGTCTATATAGCTCAATAGTGCGAACTAAGATATTACATAATTCTGTTAAGTGAAACTAGAATCAGTTTAGCATAGTTCGAAAATGAGTAACGTACTGTATGTGGAAGTAAATGTAAACATGATGCAAATAAACTACATTCTTAGCAGCTTACTCTAGCGAGCCTACCTGATTGCTGCTACATTTACGTTAAAAAAGTAATTTACATAATTAACCTAGAAAAGTTGAATAACAGAATAAACTGCATTTATGGTTTACCCAAAAAAGCACTAATCATACTACACTACTAGCTTTTCTCCGGGAGGGATTGGCTCCGATTGTTAAGAAAACTTAATGCGAACAAGATGGAGCTGCGACCCACTTACGGCTGTATTTTCCGGTTGGTACACTCATACCTATGATAAAAATATTCTATTGAAGATAGCTTCTGAGCGCACAAGGCAAGCATGCTAGAAGCTCAATGGAAAGCACGCTCAAGTCATTCGATTGCCTCAATCCGCCAACTGTGTGTTTTTACTACTGCTATAACCAAGTTTCTGAAGCGGGAATCGACGGTTCTTGAATTGGAGATAACGGATTTCGGCACATAATGCAGCATCTCTAACTCACGTGCTTTGTTCTCTCGGGTTGCCACTGTGTTAGCAATTCAGCAGCCGCAGAAGTTCGCCAGTCTTGCCGAGCCCCCGCTGTTGCGTCACGTGTCATCTGCGAGTCAATGAGGCGCAGACAGGGTAGGCGTCGTGGTTGCTTTCTCTCTCTGAGCTCAGCCTCATCGTCTATGGCTCACTGTCTATCGTCTTACCCGAGTGTACCCTTTCACAGAGAGAGAAGTTAATCACTGTCTGGCAGTTTTTTACGTGATCTACCAGAACTCGATAGTCGTAAGTTCAGTGGTAAGTTTGATTCAGTCATAGGTAATGTGTCTAATCATAACCGGGAATTAAAACAGAGTTATAGTTTCTAACAACATGTCCACTGACTGCTGTCATTGCCAAAAACATTTGTTTACACACTTCTTTCTCACTTCCTACAATTTTCTAGAATTTTTCGTTCCCTGCAATCATGTTTTGTTGTATGTTTTTCCATTGTTTCTAAGAGAACCTCCATTTTGTCTGTCTTTGTATTTTTATTGAACTATGTTCAGCAATGAATACAGAAAATACAAATCAACTATATGTGTACTACTAAACTGTCGCAAACAATAGAAAAGATTTTTTAAACAATTTTTGCTACGTAGGAAGTAACCAGAAGTTCTGTTGTGGTTGGCAGGAGAGCCAACCGTATGATTAAAAGAGGCCGATATGCACGCGTTTTAGCTCATGCAGGCTGGCGTGAGGTCTGGAACATGACAAGGGAATTAGAAGTGAGAAAAACGGACGTAGCTGGTGGAATACTTAACTTTAATCCATTCAAGGAGAACGTCGCTCTTTATGGTACATGATTCACAATATCAATAGTACGGATACTGGCGCCTTGCTAGGTCGTAGCAAATAACGTAGCTGAAGGCTATGCATCTATCGTCTCGGCAAATGAGAGCGTAATTTGTCAGTGAACCATTGCTAGCAAAGTCGGCTGTACAACTGGGGCGAGTGCTAGGAAGTCTCTATAGACCTGCTGTGTGGCGGCGCTCTGTCTGCTATCATTGATAGTGGCGACACGCGGGTCCGACGTATACTACCGGACCGCGGCCGATTTAAAGGCTACCACCTAGCAAGTGTGGTGTCTGTCGGTGACACCACATTCGTCCCCCGCAAATCGGCGTACGGTTGTGGCATAAGGCTTCCGCCCACCATGGCGAGGACCGCTGTTGACGTATACGACGAGGTGGGTAGCCTAACAACAGGCGAGACTGTGCCACCCGCACCCTGCCATTCGGACCGTAGGGAGCTAGGAAACGCCTGAAAACCTGCTCCAGGATGCACGCCAACATGCGGTGTATGCGCCTGTAGAGAGACAGGAGGGGCCGAAGGGTCGACCTCCATCGGGCCGGGGCACCCGACGGGCGAAGACGACATCTGGTCCGGAGCGGGCAAGAGTTCCATGTAGGACAACTGGTCACGGGAAGCGATCGGCGGCGCGTGACCCAGGGAGGCGCCCGGCGGTTGCAGCGACGCGTACACTGCGAGCGTCGCCGGCGGGAGAACAGGCGGCGGCGGTGGCGGTGGCGACGGTGGCGGCAGCGCGTCGCCATGGGGCAAAATGGAAGGCAGCGTCGGTAACTCCTGGGGCTGAGGCGAGCCCCGGGGTCTGACCGGACGGCACCGTCGCTGAAAGCAGACTGCGAGCGGCAGATTCTGTGCGACGACAGAGGCGCAGCTGATTGAGATGCCGACGCACCTCACCAGAGGCCCCCAAAACAAGATACATAGCGCTGCCGAGGCCGCGAAGTATGCGCCCTTCGAGCCAACGCCGTGAACCTCGATAGTGGCGATAGAAGACAACGTCGCCTGCAGCGAAAGCAAGTGTCAGCCGCTGCACAGGAACCTGATGCGGCGGATGTAGCAACGACATCAAGGTCCGATGAGGGCGACCGTGGAGCAACTCAGCCGGCGAGCGACTATCTCGGGGTTGAGAGCGATACGAGGACAAAAAGAGCGATAACGCGTCCTCCCGAGAATGCGACTCTTTCAACTTGAACATCTGTGACTTGAAAGTCCTGACCAATCGTTCAGCGGCACCGTTTGACTGTGGCAAAAACGGCGCAGACGTCAGATGTTGAATACCATTGGCCTTGCAGAATGACTGAAATTCTGCGGACATGAATTGTGGGCCATTGTCGGAATCAATAGTCTGTGGAAGACCTTCAATGCAAAAGATACCGGATAACGCTTGGATGGTGGCAGATGACGTCGTGGAAGACATCCGGACAACAAAAGGAAAATTACTGAATGAATCTACCACAACCAACCATCGACAATTCCAGAATGGTACAGCAAAATCTATGTGTAAGCGTTGCCAAGGGGAAGTGGCTTTTGGCCATCCAAAGAATTTCCGCGGTGGTGCTGATTGTTGTTCGACACACACCATGCAAGAAGAGCACATATTCGTAATCGCGGCATCGATTCCGAACCAAGTACTTGCTGACGAGCTAGTTGTTTCGTTCTCACTATAACCCAATGTCCTTGGTGGAGAAGCTTGAAGACAGGAGTGTAACGAACGTGTTACCACGACCCTGGACTGATCATTATCAGAACGCAACAGCAAAACACCACGTCGTACAAGAAGTCTCTCCTTGTGAGCAAAAAATCGGCGAACCAACGGGTCTCTGATCCGTGACTTTGACAAGGGCCACTGCGTAGCAACAAAACGCAGTAATGGAGCAAGGACAGGGTCGGCAGCTGTGGCTGTAACTACACGACGAAAATCAATCGGAAACGATTCGACCACGTCATCGGTTTCCGCATCAAGGAACATGCAAGCAACTTCGGAGGAATCGAATCCCTATCCTCAGCAACAGGCAAGCGGGACAACGCATCGGCGTTTCCGTCCATAGCAGTGGACCGATACAATATATGGTAACGGTACTGCGAGTGGAAAACAGACCAGCGAATGAATTTCTGCGCTGTACGTGGTATAGGCTTGGTCGGATGAAAAAGCGATGTCAGTGGTTTGTGGTCTGATTATGGTAAAGTGACGACCATACAAGAAATCATGAAACTTTGTAACACCAAACACGAGAGCCAATGCTTTTTTCTCGATCTGTGAATAATTTCTTTGCACAGACGAGAGCAATTTGGACGCAAAGCAATAGGGCGATGGTGCGATCCATCTTTGTGCGCAAGCACAGCACCGATCCCGGAATCCGATGCATCCACCATCAACAAGAGGGGCTTCTGGGGATCGAATGGCGTAAGGCAAGTATTGGAAAGCAACGCCGATTTCAACTGGCGAAAGGCGTGTTCGCATTCCGTCGTCCAGACGAACGGAACACCGTTACGGCGTAAGCGATGAAGCGGAGCTGAAATGGAAGAGGCGTGTGGAACATATCTGTTATAGTAATTTATTTTTCCCAGAACACTCTGTAGCTGCTTCACATTCTGTGCCGATGGCAAATCTTGCATGGCACGAAGGTGCGTGGGACTGGGATGTACGCCTTGGGCATTGAGTACATGTCCCAAATATGGCAAGTCCCGAGCAAAAAACACACATTTGTCCTTCCGTAAGCGAAGACCATTTTGTCGCAAGACCTGAAATAATGTTCTGAGATTGGCCAAATGTTCTTCTTCCGTCTTTCCAGAGATCACAATATCGTCCAGATAATTTGCTGCAGTAGGGACCGACGCACAAATAGTTTGTAGATATTGCTGAAACAATGCAGGGGCGGATGCACACCCAAATGGCAGTCGTTTGAATCGATACAAACCAAGATGCGTGGTAACCACCAAAACGCGCTGGGAGTCTTCGTCCACCGGTATTTTCAAGTACGCATCTGCTATGTCCAACTTCGAAAAATATTTACCCGGGCACAGTTTGTCAAAACGATCTTCCGGGCGGGGTAAAGGAAAAGTTGCAACCACTAGTTGTGGATTCACTGTTGCCTTGAAGTCCACACAAAGTCTCAACTTTCCGGAAGGTTTTGGCAAAGTTACTAAGGGTGATGCCCAGAGAGAAGCCTGCACACGTTCAATTACCTTGTGATTCCAAATCGTGTAACGTTTTTGCGACCTCATCACGCAATGCGTGGCGAACATTGCGCGCTCTGAAAAATTTCGGTTGCGCGTTTACTTTCAGTTCCAAATGTGCTTTATAGTTCTTAGCGCAACCGAGGCCCGGTGCAAAAATGTCTGCAAATTCTTCACATAGACGAGAAACACTGTCTGAAGGCACAGTCTGGTTCACTGATAAGACCTTATTTACTATAGACAAGTTACACAACTGAAATAAATCGAAACCAAACAAGTTCACCGCAGAAGAAGAACTAAGGACGTAAAATGACACAAGGTGTGTTTGTCCTTTGTATGTTGCAAGAAGGCTGCATTGTCCTAACACAGGGATCTTTTGTCCTGAATAGCTACGTAATTGAACATTTGCGGCACGCAACGGAGGTGTGCCTAGCAGTTTGTAAGTGTCTTGATTGATCAGTGAAACTGCAGCTCCTGTATCGAGCTGGAATGGTATCACTTTGCCGTTAATGTCCAAGTCTACAAAAAATTTATTGTCCTGCTGACGACAAGAGCGACTGTCTCGTGCAACGTGAACTGACACTGGTACATAATCACTTGCGACTTGACGGGAGTTCCGGCGATGTCGACGCACACTATTTTTGGGACTAACACAGTCAGTGGCACTGCGCGGAGTGGAATGAACTACATGAATTTCCATGGGAAAAGTTTCGCGAGCCTGAGTATCCTTGGTTCGATTCCGATTCCGGCGCGAAGCAAAGGGCTTGGAACGATTTTGAGCTTCCAATCTGAGCTTTTTCTGGCAAACACACTGAACATGTCCTTTATTACAATAAAAGCAAATAGCTTGGCGTAACGGGCAATTCTCACGTGAATGTTTAGTAGCACACCGCGGGCATGATTTGATCAATGCATTTGCTTGCCGGCGCGACACACGTGGCTGAGAGCCTGGCGGCAGCGGCGCGGCCGGGCGTGAGGGCTGTTTACTGCTGCGTGCAGCTCGCCCGGCGGGCCGGTGAACCTGACACACTGCTGGCGAAGTTTCAAATGATTCCTGAGCAAAGTCAAGTGTGTCCTGCCGATCCAATATGACCATCACTTGTTGAAGGGAGGGATTTACTTGTTTCAAAATCTGTTCCCTTATACGGACATCAGAAACGTTCTGTGCAATTGCTTCACGTACCATAGTATCTGAATAAGGGAGTCCACATTGAGACTCAAAAGCACAATCCCTAGTAAGGCCTTGCAAGGTTGCAACCCAATCCCGATTAGTCTGACCTGCCGTACGTTTTGTACGAAAGAAGGTTTGGCAACTACATTGACTGACTCTTTGAAATATGCATCTAATGCAGACAAAATTTCTTCGTAGGACAGAGTTGCTACGTAGCGTCGGGGAAATAATTTGACTATCACACGGTACGTATTCACGCCGACGGATGACAACAAAAATGGCTGCCGCTCGTTACCTTCAAATCTGTAGGCGGCGAGATGGAATCCAAATTGGCGTGACCACTCCGTCCAGCTTTCCAGTGCAGCATCAAAAGATCGAAAAGATCGTTTTGCATCGCACGTTGACCCTGGACGAGCTGTCCAAGGGCATCCAGTAAGGCCTGCGTCTGCTGATTCTGTAAGCGATAAAAGTCGGACAGTACATCTGGAGATTGTGGCGAAGCCATTACACAAGTACATCAGGGCAATTTAGAAAAGAACGCGGTATTGCCTCGTCGCCAATGTTGTGGCTGGCAGGAGAGCCAACCGTGTAAGTAAAGGAGGCCGAAATGCACGCGTTTTAGCTCACGCAGGCTGGCGTGAGGTCTGGAACATGACAAGGGAATTAGAAGTGAGAAAAACGGACGTAGCTGGTGGAATACTTAACTTTAATCCATTCATGGAGAACGTCGCTCTTTATGGTACATGATTCACAATATCAATAGTACGGATACTGGCGCTTTGCTAGGTCGTAGCAAATAACGTAGCTGAAGGCTATGCAACTATCGTCTCGGCAAATGAGAGCGTAATTTGTCAGTGAACCATCGCTAGCAAAGGCGGCTGTACAACTGGGGCGAGTGCTAGGAAGTCTCTATAGACCTGCCGTGTGGCGGCGCTCTGTCTGCTATCATTGATAGTGGCGACACGCGGTTCCGACGTATACTACCGGACCGCGGCCGATTTAAAAGCTACCACCTAGCAAGTGTGGTGTCTGGCGGTGACACCACAAGTTCAGTTTTTGAACTGCAACGAACATTACTTCACTACATTGCAATACCTAAACACTTTTTCACAAACCTTTCACTTAAAAATTACATTACGTTTTAAAATTGGAGTAGGAGATTTGTTATAATGTAAATACATACGATTCGGAATGGAATTTCTTACATATTTTGTGCTGGTGTGTGCTTCGAGATTAATTCGTGTAGCTGCATGGATGAAATTAAATTATCGTGTACCACTGATGGCTGGTAGGCCCCATTCAGGGAAGTTAGGCCGACGGGTTGGAAGTCTTCTTTCAGGCGACGCCACATTTGGAGACTTTCTCGTCAGTGATGATGAGATGATGATGAGGACAAGACAACACCCGCTCCATGAGCGCAGAAAATCTCCAACACGGCCGAGAATCGAATCCGGGCTCGCTGCGTTGTAGGCAAACACTTTACCCCTCTGCTAAGCAGGCGGACACTGTGTAGATGAAGAGGATTTATTATTATTATTATTATTATTTGTTTTCCAGCTAATAAGATTATTCTTTCATTATTGACTAACCTTGCTGCACTGAGGTGTAGAATAAAGTTCATGGTTGTCTATGTCACTGTGGCTAGGACTGGTATTTCAAAGAACTACTGGAGGAGTGTTATAACCATTTGTTGACAGTAGGACAAACGCAGAAAAGAATAGTAGGAAACGGTGATCACACAAGTGGCTCCAGAAGCATATGCGGGAACGAGGCGAACCCTCGCTAAACTAAAACTGTAATGCGTGTCCGGGCTGCAGTACAATAGTCCAGTAGCGTAGGAGAAGTACAATGAAGAGCCAAAGGAACTGGTACACCTGCTCACAGAAGTGCCGCAAGCGTGGCATGGACTCGAGTAACGTCTGAAGTAGTGCTCGAGAGAAATGACTCCATTAATCCTGCAGGCTGTCCATAAATCCATAAGAGTACGGGGGGGGGGGGGGGGGGGGGGGAGAAGAGGGAGGGGAGATGTCTTCTGAACAGCACGTTGCAACGCATCCCAAAAATGCTCAATACTGTTCATGTCTTGGGAGTTCGGCTCCTAACAGAAGGATTTAAACTCAGAAGAGTGTTCCTGGAGCCACTCTGTAGCAATTCTGGACGTGTGAGATTTCACATTGTCATGCTGTAATTGCCGAAGCCCGTCGAAATACACAATGCGCATGAATGGATGCAAGAGATCAGAGAGGATGCTTACGTACGTGCCACCTGCCAGAGTAGTATCTAGACGTATCAGGGGTCCATATACCTCCAACTGCATGCGCTCCACACCATTACGGAGCCTCCAGTAGCTTGAACAGTCCCCTGCTGACATGCATGATCCATGGGTCCATGAGGTTGTCTCCATACCCGTACACACCCCGCTCGATACATTTTGAAACGAGACTCGTTCGACCAGGAAACATGTTTCCCGTCTTCAACAATCTAATGTCAGTGTTGACGGGAGCAGAAGAGGCTTAAAGCTTTGTGTTGTTCAATGATCAAGGCTACACGAGCGGACCTTTGACTCCGAAAGCCCATATCGATGATGGTTCGTTGAATGGTTAGCGTGCTGCCACTCTTTGGTGGCCCAGCATTGAAATCTGCAGCAATTTGCGGAAGGGTGGAACTTCTGTAGATTGAACAATTCTCTTCAGTCGTCGTTGGTTCCGTTCTTGCAGGATCTTTTTCCGGCCGCAACGATGCCGGAAATTTGATGTTTTACCGGATTCCTGATGTTCACGGTACACTCGTGGAATGGTCGTCGGAGATGCTGCGTCCCATCGCTCGTGCACCGACAATAATACCACGTTCGAACTCACTTAAATCTTGATAACCTGCCACTGCAGCGGCAGTTACCAAGATAACAACTGCGCCAGACCCTTGTCTTATACAGGGTGAGTCACCTAACATTACCGCTGGATATTTTCGTAAACCATATCAAATACTGACGAATCGATTCCACAGACCGAACGTTAGGAGAGGGGCTAGTGTAACTGGTTAATACAAACCAATAGAAAAATGCACGGAAGTGTGTTTTTTAACACAAACCTACATTTATTTATTGGTACCCCGTTAGTTTTGTTAGAACATCTGAACATATAAACAAATACGTAGTCAGTGCCGTTTGTTGCATTGAAAAATGTTAATTACATCCGGAGACATTGTAACCTAAAGTTGTAAGCTAGGCCTGATCACCAATCGTTTAAACTACGTAATATAAATGATCGGGTTTGTGAAACAGCCGTACATAAATAGTCTTAATAATCTGAGTAGGTAACCACAAAAAAGAAGATAACAGATTCTCCGGTAGAAACGAAAACTCACTCTGCCGTTCTCGGTTTAGGCGATAGGTTTTGTTTTCATTGTGCTCATCAGTAGGCTGTAATTGTACATCAGAATGAAAGACATTTGTAGAGAAAAGCTGTAGCCTGTCTACACATAATGCAACAACTTAGAGAACTGGAGGAGGTTAAAATTAGTTAATGGTGGCATGCGAAGAACTTCGAGAGACTTTTCTTGGAACGTAGTGTAGAACTGCAATCATGGAAATAAGGTTGAAATTGTTTGAAAATGAATTTGCATAAAGGGAAAGAAAGTATTTTCCCAAAGCCCTGATATTCATATTTATTTTTCATGTAACGGAAAAGCACTGAGTCGGCAGACGCGATATCTCTGTCAAGAGTTTGGTCGAGATTCCGAAAATAGGAGGGAACTAATGCAGGATGGTTCTCGGGCGAGATGTAAGAAACCACAAAATGAATGATCTATAGTAATTCTTCATAAGTTGCTTATTATTTTTATTCATAGCTCTAGTTAATGAAATGAAATTCTTTGAGCAGAAGCGAGTCATTAGAAATATAGGTATTAGGCACTGATCGAGTTCTGGGTGTGCAGTTAATTAATAGCAATTTTTGTGATCTGTGTTCATAATGAAACTCTTGTCTTCTCTAAACCTTTCATTCTTTCATCTACATCTACATGGATAGTCTGAAAATCACATTTAAGTGCATGGCAGAGGGTTCATCGAACCACCTTCAAAATTCCCTATTATTCCATTCTCATACAACGCGCGCCTAGAAAGAACACCTATATCTTTCCTTACGAGCTCTTATTTCCCTTATTTTATCGTGGTGATCGTTCCTCCGTATGTAGGTCAGTGTCAACAAAATATTTCTCCATTCGAAGGAGAAAGTTGGTGATTGGAATTTCGTGAGAAGATTCCGTCCCAACGAAAAACGTCTTTCTTTTAATAATGTCCTACCCAAATCCTGTATCATTCCTCTGGCACTCTCTCCCATATTTCGCTGTAATACAAAACGTGCTGCCCTGCTTTGAACTTTTTCGATGTACTCCGTCAGTCCTAACCGGTAAGGATCCTACACCGCGCAGCAGTATTCTAAAAGAAGACGGACAACCATAGTGTATTCAGTCTATTAGTAGATCTGTTACATTTCTCAAGTGTCCTGCCAATACAACGCAGCCTTTGGTTAGCCTTCCCTACAACATTTTCTATGTGTTCCTTCCAATTTAAGTTGTTCGAATTGTAATACCTAGGCATTTAGTTGAATTTACTGCTTTTAAATTGTACTGACTTATCGTGTAAGCGAAGTTTAACGAATTCTTTTTCACACTCATGTGGGTGCCTTTACACATTTTGTTATTTAGGGTCAACTGCTAATTTTCGCACTATTCAGGTGTCTTTCCTAAATCGTTTTGCAAAAAAAAAAAAAAAAATGGTTCAAATGGCTCTGAGCACTGAGCACTATGGGGCTCAACTGCTGAGGTCACAAGTCCCCTAGAATTTAGAGCTACTTAAACCTAACTAACCTAAGGACAACACACACAGCCACGCCCGAGGCAGGATTCGAACCTGCGACCGTTTTGCAATTTCTTTTGATCTTCTGATGACTTTCTTAGTCCATAAACGACAGCGTCATGTGCAAACAACCTATGACAGAGGCTCAGATTGTCTCCCAAATCGTTTATACAGATAAGGAACAGCAAAGGGCCTATAACACTACCTTGGGGAAAGCCAGAAATCCTTTCTGTTTTACTAGATGACTTTCCGTCGATTATTACCAACTGTGACTTCCCTGACAGCCAAACACAAATCCAGTCACATAACTGAGACGATATTCCATAAATACGAAATTTCACTACAAGCCGCTTGCGTGATACAGTGTCAAAGGCCGTCCGGAATTCCAGAAATACGGTATCGATCTGAAATGCCTTGTCAATTGCACTCAGCACTTTATGTGAATAAAGAGCTAGTTGTGTTTCACAGGAACGATTACTCCTACTACCTTTCGTGACTATTGGTGTGACCTCTGCAACTTTCCAGTCTTTGGGTAAGGATATTTCGTCGAGAGAAAGTTGTATATGATTGTTAAGTATGGAGCTAATCCATCAGCATACTCTGAAAGGAACCTAACTGGTATACAGTCTGGACCAGAAGACTTGCTTTTATTAAGTGATTTTAATTCCTTCACTACTCCTAGGATATTTACTCATGTTGGCAGCGGTTCTCGATTAGAATTCTGGAATATTAACTTCGTCTTCTTTTGTGAAGTGATTAAGGAAGGCTGTATTTAGTAACTCTGCTTTGGCATCACAGAGAAGGCATTGATTGTTTCTTGACGTTAACGTCCTTCACATGTGATCAGAATCTGTTTGGTTTTTCTGCCAGGTTTCGAGACAACGTTTCGTTTCGGAAACTGTTTTAAGCATTTCGCGTTGAAGTCTCCGCCAATTTTCGAGCTTCTGTAAAATATCGCCGATCTTGGCGATTTTGTGTCTGTTTACATTTGTGATGTTTGCGTTTGTTAATTTATTTGGTATAAATCTCTGAATTGCTGCCCATATTATTTCTTTGACTTCAAACCACATCCGGTCTACACTTATATTATTAATTTAGTTTGAGTGGAGCTTTTCTCTCAGGAAGGCGTCTAGTGAATTTTTATCTACTTTTTTGAATAGGTATAATTTTCGCCTATTTTTGGAGGATTTGGGGATTAGAATATTCAGTCTCGCTACGACTAACCTGCTTTCACTATCCCTGTATCGGTTTTCATGCTTGTTGTTAACTCAGGATTATTCGTTGGTAAGAGGTCAAGTGTGTTTTCACAACCGTTTACTTTTCGCAAGCGCTCATGGACTAACTGCTTGAAATAATTTTCATAGAATGCGTTTAGCACAAATTCGGATGGTATTTTATGCGTACCTCCGGAGTTAAACATGTATTTTTAGCCAACATACCTAGAGTAACGTAAAGTCACCACCAACTACAATCGTATGAGTCGGGTACGTGTTTGAAATCAAACTCGAGTTTTCTTTGAACGTTTCAGCAATTATATCATCTGAATTGTGAGGCCGGTAAAAGGATCCTATAATTATTTTATTCCGGTTGCCAACAATGACCTCTGCCGATACTAACTGATTGGATGTATCTACTCCAATTTCGCGACAAGTTAAACTACTTCTAACAGAAAACACGCCACCGCCAATCCTTTCGGAACACCGTTAGGATCTTCTCAAAAATTTCGGCTTAGCTAATATCCGGCTTTAGCCAGCTTTCAGTGCCTTCAACGATTTGAGCGTCAGTGCTTTCTATTACAACTGCTATACCAATGGTTCCTGTAAGTCTGTTCTTCCTGTGTTCGGCCTGCACCCTTTGTGACTGGAGCCCTTCTTGTGTTTTCCACAGACCCTCTAACCTAATAAACTGCCCAGTCCACGCCACACAGCCCCTGCTTCCCGTGTAGTCGCCTCCTGCGTATAGTGGACACCTGTCATATTCAGCAGAATCCGAAACCCAGACACCCTTGGGAGCAAGTCGAGAAATGTGCAGCTTACACGATCGCAGAACCGTCTGAACTTCTGATTCAGACCCTTCACTCTGCTCTGTACCAGGGTACTGTCGACTATGCTGCAAATTGTCAGCTCTGCTGCAAGCAAGACTGTCAGCCGTTACCACGTCTGTTAGCCTCACGAGACCAGAGAGAGTGTCTTATGATCTAAAGTGACACACATCATCGGTACCGTTTTGGCTTTTCGTCACCATCAAAGGGCCAGAACACAGTTGCCACAAGTATCACGTAAAATTTGTAAGAAGCCCCTTATTTTGGTAAAGGAAATAAGCTATAAGCTATTTGTTTGTCGAAAGTTCTAGGCATCCGAGTTGTACATTTAATAGGATAGGAGGACAGGCTTACGCCCAATGTTACGCGTGCCGATTTATTAAAGCCCCAAACGGTCCACCTACCGACACTCTTCTATCGCAACTTCCACTATTCTCTTCATAAGTTCACAAGAAAATCGTAAAATATGATGAATAGTTAAGAATTATATTAAAATGGTTTAGATGAACACTCAGTTGACTGTTATTTAGGCACAAGCAAAATGTCCCTACAATCACAATCATTCACATAGCACACTTCTGTTTGAATTTACCATTGCTGTTCGGTATTTTTCAGTAGCTTAAAAACTAAATAACATTTCTCCATCACTAAATGAACTGTATTCTTCAAATTATTCACTTTTGTGAACGATCCCCTGAACCATCCCACTCGCACCCGCACGACGTATGTGCTTACGCCTGACCAACGTACGCGCCAAACCTATCTGCGGACGCCAAACTATGCTTTGCTATCCCCTCTCTTTGTAGCATATGACATCTCCACGTCAGCGATGCTACCCCATTAGATCAGACTCATGTCGGGGGAGATTCTACCTGTCAGGTAAAGGATCAATTTCTGTGCCCTTACAAGCTTCCTCTTTACTAAAAACTGAAGCTTTAATGCTTGATGGGAGTTTCTTTCTTGGTTTTTTAATTCTTTTTTTTTTCCTTTTGGCCTGAACGCCATGCAGCCATCTCTCAGTGTTTCGGAATTTTCCATCATTTTACAAGGTGTCATTTATTTAAAAATTTCATAATTAGTTTTAAAGTTAATGTATTATCTTGATGTTCTCCAGTCAACGTGGGATGAGACAAAAACCACAATGGAGGCTCATAAAAACAATAAGGCTCCAGGCGACAGTGACAGCAGTGTGGAGTTGATCCACACCAGGGGGTGATAGGTCGGAGACAGCTTATGGCAGGAATATGGTCAGCCAAGGAAACAGGATATAAGGTTTACACAACTCTGATACTACACTACTAGCCATTAAAATTGCTACACCACGAAGATGACGTGCTACAGACGCGAAGTTTAACCGACAGGAAGAAGATGCTGTGATATGCAAATGGTTAGCTTTTCAGAGCATGCACACAAGGTTGGCGAAACCTACAATGTGCTGACATAAGGAAAGTTTCCAACCGATTTGTCATACACAAACAGCAGTTGACCTGCGTTGCCTGGTGAAACGTTGTTGTGATGCCTCGTGTAAGGAGGAGAAATGAGTACCAACACGTTTCCGACTTTGATAAAGGTCGGACTGTAGCCTATCGCGATTGTGGTTTATCGTATCGCGATATTGCTACTCGCGTTGGTCGAGATCCAATGACTGTCAGCAGAATATGGAATCGATAGGTTCAGGAGGGAAATACGGAACTCTGTGCTGGATACCAACGGCCTCGTATCACTAGCAGTCGAGATGAGAGGCATCTTATATGCATATATGTAACGGATCGTGCAACCACGTCTCGTTCCCTGAGTCAACAGATGGGGACTATTGCAAGACAATTACCATTTGCACGAACAGTTGGACGACGTTTGCAGCAGCATGGACTATCAGCTCGGAGACCATGGCTGTGGTTACCCTTGACGCTGCATCACAGACAGGAGTGCCTGGGATGGTATACTCAACGACGAACGTGGGTGCAAGAATGGCAAAACGTCATTTTTTCGGATGAATCCAGGTTCTGTTTAAAACATCATGATGGTCGCATCTGTGTTTGGCGACATCGCGGTGAACGCACATTGGAAGCGTGTTTTCGTCATCGCCATACTGGCATTTCACCCGGCGTGATGGTATGGCGTGCCAATGGTTACACGTCGCGGTCACCTCTTGTTCGCATTGACGGCACTTGAACAAGACGTTACATTTCAGATGTGTTACTACCCGTGACTCTACCCTTCATTCGATCCCTGCGAAACCCTACATTTCAGCAGGATAATGCATGACCGCATGTTGCAGGTCCTGTACGGGCTTTTCTGGATACAGATAATGCTCGACTGCTGCCCTGGGCGGCACATTCTACAGATCTCTTACCAATTGAAAACATCTGGTAAATGGTGGCCTAGCAACTGGCTCGTCACAATACGCCAGTCACTACTCTTGAGGAACTGTGGTATCGTGTTGACGCTGCATGGGCAGCTGTACCTGTACACGCCATCCAAGCTCTGTTAGACTCAATGCCTAACCGTATCAAGACCGTAATTATGGCCAGAGGTGGTTGTTCTGGGTACTGATTTCTCAGGATCTATGCACACAAATTGCGTGGAAATGTAATCACTTGTAAGTTCTGGTTAAATATATTTGTCCAATGAATACCCGTTTGTCATCTGCATTTCTTCTTGGTGTAGCAATTTCAATATCCAGTAGTGTAAGTCTACTAAAACCATTGCTCGGAACGATTATAGGCTCATGCCAGAATGAATTGATCCTGG
This sequence comes from Schistocerca gregaria, assembly GCF_023897955.1. NCBI lineage: Eukaryota > Metazoa > Arthropoda > Insecta > Orthoptera > Acrididae > Schistocerca > Schistocerca gregaria. The sequence goes on along the minus strand of NC_064921.1, from coordinate 578,655,585 downwards.
GACCCTCAACCACCTCACATTGAAACAATTGATGGACCTACTCCTTATATTGATTGACTCCGGCAGGCATATGACATTAATATATCAGCCCTGTGCAAGAGAATGCAAGAGTGTAGCGTATCAATGAAGTACGTGAGGCTCACAATCGATCATACTGCCGAGTATCCTTTGCAGATCAGTTGTCGGCACTCTTCACAGTTAAGATTAGGTTGAAACAGGCTGATCTTCTGTAACCAGATCTCTTCAACAAGACGCTGGAAAAGGTGAGTCGAGCAGTTGGTCGCAATTGGGTGATGGAGATGGTTTGAAGTGGTAAGATCCCTACATTAGCACATGATGTAGTGAGTGTGGCCAAACTTTGAATGAGTCGATGTGAACGTGAGGGCTGCCGTTCTCTCGTCAACTCGACCACGTGTGACGACCGTAAGGAACGGACAGCATATTACGCCTCAGTCACAGAGTAACCCTTACCCATCTGCACCTGCCGTATGAAAAGAATGCAATGGACTCCTTGCAACATTGTGTCTCTAGAGCATTCTGTATCATCTCGTACGATTGCTTGGATGTTAGCTGCAGCACGACTATGCAGTTCGGTCCCATGTGTAGGCTGGCGTTACCATCCCACAACAAGCGGCTGCGTTTCGAGTGGTACAGCGAACAGGAGCCGTGGAGTGCTGATGAAGAGCGCTGCGCTGTGTTCAGCGATGAATCGCGGTTCTGCGATATTCTGGACGATCATCGCTGGTGAGTATGGCTGTGAACTTCGAGGACGTCGCACTCTTCCAAAGTTTCTGAAAGGCACAGTGATGGCGTCATTGTGTGGTAATCCATCGGATATAACTTCGGGTCACGAGTAGCTGTGACTCAGGCCTCTCTAACAGCACAGCACGACGTCACAGACATCCTGAGTCCTCAAGTATTTCTCACCATGTGACAACATGGTGGTGATGTTTTTCATCAGGACAATGCTCTGCTCACACAGACATGGCACGTGCTTCTATGAACTGTCTGCTTGACGCTGAGAAATTCCAGTGGCTGGCAAGCACACCAGATCAGTCCCGATAAAACATGTGTACAACCATCTTGGATGTTAACTCCACCCCGATGCTATAATCTAGGATATCAAATATCATATAACAACATCTGTGGCCAAGCTTGCCTCAGGAGAGTATACAACGGCCTTGTGACGCCCTTCCCAGCGGAATCAGCTCATACGGGGTGCAACGTCAAACTGTTAACTGGGCTCATACTGCCAAATTCCTCGTAGCTTTGTCTCGACACTGTGATCACTGAAATACCATCGCATACGTCATTTCGTTTTCTCTTCCTCTTTTGGGTACTTCACTTTTTTGTCAGGAACTGTACCTCATTTATTTTCTAAAATAAACAGTGTTCAATATGAACACATAACATTTTGCGAATCACGCCAATTTTTAAGTTTAGTATTTTAATCTTAATTTGTTCCAGGACAGTGCATTGATCGCCGACATAAGCATTTGTTTCATAAAATCTGAGCTCAGGACTGAGGAGGCTATAGTACAATACCTTAGTGAACCGAAAGATTAAGTGACATGGTTCCCTACTTTCTTGTCTGAATGGACGATTCAGGTTAATTTGAAAAGAGGCGCTAAAATAAAAATCTTTGAAACAATGAATTCCTTAATATAATTGTAATCTGTAGTATGGTTAAGTGAATGTGAAGTCGGTCTCATTTCGGTTTCAGTATAACCGTACCAGGTCAACATTGTGTTGTGCCATTAAATAAAAGGTACTAAAGACTGATTCAGCTGTAAGTAAAATATTTGATGCATTTATTTAATATTCATTTCATTTTCTTTTTTCGTGGAACCATGCGAGCCAAAGGTAGTTATTTCCGTATGTTACGTCTTTAGGCACTGCACTACTTTCTGTTTTCCTATCGGTGTGCAGAATGTCAGTTTCTTTTCATTTTCTACCAAATGTTTTCAAGCAATAATCTAAAAACAGATTAATTGTTGGAGGTACATTAGGAAAGACTAAATCTCTTATGGGGGTTTCGTGTTACTACGTCAACGCACTATCTTGTGCAAGTTTATTAAAAGCCTAGTTCTTATAATAGAGTTTTCGGATTATTAAGCACAGTGATCTACATCTTCATCTACATCGATACTCTGCAAGTCAACTGACGGTGTATGGTGGAGGGTACATTGAGTACCTCTATCGGTTCTCCCTTCTATTCTAGTCTCGTATAGTTCGTGGAAAGAAAGATTGTCGGTATGCCTCTGTGTCGGCTGTAATCTTTCTGATTCATTATCTCTTCGCGAGATATACGTAGGAGGGAGCAATATATTGCTTGATTCCTCGGTGAAGCTATGCCCTCGAAACTTCAACAAAAGCCTGTTCCGAGCTACTGAGCGTCTCTCCTGTAGAGTCTTCCACTGGAGTATATCTATCATCTCCGTAACGCTTTCGCGATTACTAAATGATCTGTAACGAAGCGCGCTGCTCTCCGTTGGAACTTCTCTCTCTTTTCTACCAACCCTATCTGGTACGGATCCTACACCGGTGAGCAGTATTCAAGCAGTGGGCGAAAAAGTGTACTGAAACCTACTTCCTTTGTTTTCGGATTGCATTTCCTTGGGATTCTTCCAATGAATCTCAGTCTGGCATCTGCTTTACCGACGATTAATTTTATATGGTCATTTTAAATTACTCCTAATTCCTACTCCCATATAATTTATGGAATTAACTGCTTCCAGTCGCTGACCTGATATATTTCAGCTAAATGATAAAGGTTATTTCGTTCTGTGTCTTCGCAGCACGTTACACTTGTCTACATTGAGATTCAATTGTCATTCCCTGCACCATTCGTCAATTTGTTACATATCCTCCTGCATTTCAGTATAATTTTCCATTGTTACAACCTCTCGATGTACTACAGAATCATCCACAAAAAGCCTCAGTGAACTTCCAATGTTATCCACAAGGTCATTTACATATATTGTGAATAGCAACGGTCCTAAAACACTCCCCTGCGGCACACCTGAAATCACTCTTACTTCGGACGACCTCTCTCCATTGAGAATGACATGCTGCGTTCTGTTATCTAGGAACTCTTCAATCCAATCACACAATTGGTCTGATAGTCCATATGCTTTTACTTTATTCATTAAACGACTGTGGGGAACTGTACCAGTGTCTATGGCCCTCTGAGTCTCGTGGACGAATAGCGCGAGCTGGGTTTCTCACGATCGTCTTTTTCGAAACCCAGAGTAGATTTCTAGTCCCCAGAAAAGTGATTATACTCGAACATAATACGTCTTCCAAAATTCTACAACTGATCGACGTTACAGATATAGGTCTACAGTTCTGTACATCTGTTCGATGTCGCTTCTTGAAAACGGGGATGACCTGTGCCCTTTTCCAGTCTTTTGGAACGCTACGCTCTTCTAGAGACCTACGATACACCGTTGCAAGAAGGGGGGGGGGGGGGGCAAGTTCCTTCGCGTCCTCTGTGAAAAATCGAACTGGTATCCCATCAGGTCCAGTGGCCTTTCCTCTTTTGAGCGATTTGAATTGTTTTTCTATTCCTCTGTCAACTATTTCAATATCTATCATTTTGTCATCCGTGCGACAATCTAGAGAAGGAACTACAGCGCACTCCTCCTCTGTTAAACAGCTTTGGAAAAAGACGTTTAGTATTTCGGCCTTTAGTCTGTCTGTTTCGGTTCTATTTTTGTCACAGAGTTTCTGGACATGCTGTTTTGATCCATCTACCACTTAGGCATAAGACCAAAATTTCTTAGGATTTTCTGCCAAGTCAATACATAGAACTTTTCTTTCGAATTCATTGAACGCCTCTTGCACAGCCCTCCTCACACTACATTTTGCTTCGCGTAATTTTTGTTTGTCTGCAAGGCTTTGGCTATGTTTATATTTGCTGTGAAGTTCCTTTTTCTTCCGTAGCAGTTTTCTAACACGGTTGTTGTACCACGGTGGCTCTTTTCCATCTCTTACGATCTTGCTTGGCACATACTCATCTAATGCATGTTGTACGATGGTTGTGAACATTGTCCACTGATCCTCAAGGCTATCTGTACTTGAGACTAAACTTTTGTGTTGAGACGTCAGGTACTCTGAAATCCGCTTTTTGTCACTTTTGCTAAACAGAAAAATCTTCCTACCTTTTTAAATATTACTATTTACGGTTGAAATCCCCCCCATGAACCATGGACCTTGCCGTTGGTGGGGAGGCTTGCGTGCCTCAGCGATACAGATGGCCGTACCGTAGGTGCAACCACAACGGAGGGGTATCTGTTGAGAGGCCAGACAAACGTGTGGTTCCTGAAGAGGGGCAGCAGCCTTTTCAGTAGTTGCAGGGGCAACAGTCTGGATGATTGACTGATCTGGCCTTGCAACATTAACCAAAACGGCGTTGCTGTGCTGGTACTGCGAACGGCTGAAAGCAAGGGGAAACTACAGCCGTAATTTTTCCCGAGGACATGCAGCTTTACTGTATGATTAAATGATGATGGCATCCTCTTGGGTAAAATATTCCGGAGGTAAAATAGTCCCCCATTCGGATCTCCGGGCGGGGACTACTCAGGAGGATGTCGTTATCAGGAGAAAGAAAACTGGCGTTCTACGGATCGGAGCGTGGAATGTCAGATCCCTTAATCGGGCAGGTAGGTTAGAAAATTTAAAAAGGGAAATGGATAGGTTAAAGTTAGATGTAGTGGGAATTAGTGAAGTTCGGTGGCAGGAGGAACAAGACTTCTGGTCAGGTGATTACAGGGTTATAAACACAAAATCAAATAGGGGTAATGCAGGAGTAGGTTTAATAATGAATAGGAAAATAGGAATGCGGGTAAGCTACTACAAACAGCATAGTGAACGCATTATTGTGGCCAAGATAGATACTAAGCCCACACCTACTACAGTAGTACAAGTTTATATGCCAACTAGCTCTGCAGATGACGAAGAAATTGAAGAAATGTATGATCAAATAAAAGAAATTATTCAGATAGTGAAGGGAGACGAAAATTTAATAGTAATGGGTGACTGGAATTCGAGTGTAGGAAAAGGGAGAGAAGGAAACATAGTAGGTGAATATGGAATGGGGCTAAGAAATGAAAGAGGAAGCCGCCTAGTAGAATTTTGTACAGAGCACAACTTAGTCATAGGTAACACTTGGTTTAAGAAACATGAAAGAAGGTTGTATACGTGGAAGAACCCTGGAGATACTAAAAGGTATCAGATAGATTATATAATGGTAAGACAGAGATTTAGGAACCAGGTTTTAAGTTGTAAGACATTTCCAGGGGCAGATGTGGACTCTGACCACAATCTATTGGTTATGACCTGTAGATTAAAACTGAAGAAACTGCAAAAATGTGGGAAATTAAGGAGATGGGACCTGGATAAACTGAAAGAACCAGAGGTTGTACAGAGTTTCAGGGAGAGCATAAGGGAACAATTGACAGGAATAGGGGAAAGAAATACAGTAGAAGAAGAATGGGTAGCTCTGAGGGATGTAGTAGTGAAGGCAGCAGAGGATAAAGTAGGTACAAAGACGAGGGCTGCTAGAAATCCTTGGGTAACAGAAGAAATATTGAATTTAATTGATGAAAGGAGAAAATATAAAAATGCAGTAAATGAAGCAGGCAAAAAGGAATACAAACGTCTCAAAAATGAGATCGACAGGAAGTGCAAAATGGCTAAACAGGGATGGCTAGAGGACAAATGTAAGGATGTAGAGGCTTATCTCACTAGGGGTAAGATAGATACTGCCTACAGGAAAATTAAAGAGACCTTTGGAGAGAAGAGAACCACGTGTATGAATATCAAGAGCTCAGATGGCAACCCAGTTCTAAGCAAAGAAGGGAAGGCAGAAAGGTGGAAGGAGTATATAGAAGGTTTATACAAGGGTGATGTACTTGAGGACAATATTATGGAAATGGAAGAGGATGTAGATGAAGACGAAATGGGTGATACGATACTGCGTGAAGAGTTTGACAGAGCACTAAAAGACATGAGTCGGAACAAGGCCCCCGGAGTAGACAACATTCCATTAGAACTACTGACAGCCTTGGGAGAGCCAGTCATGACAAAACTCTACCAGCTGGTGAGCAAGATGTATGAGACAGGCGAAATATCCTCAGACTTCAAGAAGAATATAATAATTCCAATCCCAAAGAAAGCAGGTGCTGACAGATGTGAAAATTACCGAACTATCAGTTTAATAAGTCACAGCTGCAAAATACTAACGCGAATTCTTTACAGACGAATGGAAAAACTGCTAGATGCGGACCTCGGGGAGGATCAGTTTGGATTCCGTCGAAATGTTGGAACACGTGAGGCAATACTGACCTTACGACTTATCTTAGAAGAAAGATTAAGAAAAGGCAAACCTACGTTTCTAGCATTTGTAGACTTAGAGAAAGCTTTTGACAATGTTGACTGGAATACTCTTTTTCAAATTCTAAAGGTGTCAGGGGTAAAATACAGGGAGCGAAAGGCTATTTACAATTTGTACAGAAACCAGATGGCAGTCATAAGAGTCGAGGGGCATGAAAGGGAAGCAGTGGTTGGGAAAGGAGTGAGACAGGGTTGTAGCCTCTCCCCGATGTTATTCAATCTGTATATTGAGCAAGCAGTAAAGGAAACAAAAGAAAAATTTCGAGTAGGTATTAAAATTCATGGAGACGAAGTAAAAACTTTGAGGTTCGCCGATGACATTGTAATTCTGTCAGAGACGGCAAAGGACTTGGAAGAGCAGTTGAACGGAATGGACAGTGTCTTGAAAGGAGGATATAAGATGAACATCAACAAAAGCAAAACGAGGATAATGGAATGTAGTCCAATTAAATCGGGTGATGCTGAGGGAATTAGATTAGGAAATGAGACACTTAAAGTAGTAAAGGAGTTTTGCTATTTAGGAAGTAAAATAACTGATGATGGTCGAAGTAGAGAGGATATAAAACGTAGACTGGCAATGGCAAGGAAAGCGTTTCTGAAGAAGAGAAATTTGTTAACATCGAATATAGATTTAAGTGTCAGGAAGTCATTTCTGAAAATATTTGTTTGGAGTGTAGCCATGTATGGAAGTGAAACATGGACGATAACTAGTTTGGACAAGAAGAGAATAGAAGCTTTCGAAATGTGGTGCTACAGAAGAATACTGAAGATAAGGTGGATAGATCACGTAACTAATGAGGAGGTATTGAATAGGATTGGGGAGAAGAGAAGTTTGTGGCACAACTTGACTAGAAGAAGGGATCGGTTGGTAGGACATGTTTTGAGGCATCAAGGGATCACAAATTTAGCATTGGAGGGCAGTGTGGAGGGTAAAAATCGTAGAGGGAGACCGAGAGATGAGTACACTAAGCAGATTCAGAAGGATGTAGGTTGCAGTAGGTACTGGGAGATGAAGAAGCTTGCACAGGATAGAGTAGCATGGAGAGCTGCATCAAACCAGTCTCAGGACTGAAGACCACAACAACAACAACGGTTGAAATCATCGATGCCGTGGTACAGTGTAATAAGAATATACTACTAACCATGAAATGTCTGTGTCGCTATCGCCTGTGCTATTATGTACTTTTTATTCACTCGTCATTACAAAATACTTATACCACTGCTACGACCTGTTGCTTATGTAGTGAGATTTGTCCAGTTGGGCAGATGACCTTTTTGTTTTTAAACAATGTAAATTCTTTCCAGTAAACTACTTTTTCATAAGTTCTTTTTCTTGTTTCAGCTCCGATCGTGAACAGGACCACAATTCAAATGGCTCTGAGCTCTATGGGACTCAACTGCTGTGGTCATTAGCCCCCTAGAACTTAGAACTACTTAAACCTAATTAACATAATTACATCACACACATCCATGCCCGAGGCAGGATTCGAACCTGCGACCGTAGCAGTCGCACGGTTCCGGACTGCGCGCCTAGAACCGCGTGTCCACCGCGGCCGGCAGGACCACAATTAACAACTTCATTAATAAAAAGGTCAACTTAGAATTATCATAGTAGTGCGTACTGTATTCAGAATCTATCCCCTGTTCTTATGGTATCGCAATCACAAAGCCAAGGCGTTAGAGTATTATGGTGTGGGATTGCTATACCATAATACATCTTTCGATAATTCACATCATTTTAGCCTTCATATCAATGCCATCAAATTAAAAGTGCGACTGAGTAGAATTCATAAACGATGCGTTTCATCGCACTAATCGCACTGTTATAGAAACTTTTCGTCTACTACAATAGATTGGGCTCTTTCGCGTTTGCTCCCGTATTGCGTCCACCTCCTTAACTGAGCGGTTACTATACCCTACTTGCGCGCCGACGAACAGATTGTCCTTACTTCCGCATGTACAGCAGCTTGGCGTGTGTCATCTACAGCGACATCTACATCCACATGGTTACTCTGCAATTCACACTTAAGTGCCTGGCAGAGGGTTCATTGAGCCATTTTCGCACTACTTCTGTACCATTCCACTCTCGAATGTCGCGTTTGAAAAAGGAACACCTAAATCTTTCCGTTCGAGCTTTGATTTCTCTTATTTTATTACGATGATCATTTCTCCCTGTATAGGTGGGTGATAACAGAATATTTACGCGTTCGGAAGAGGAAGTCGGTGACTGAAATTTCGTAAACATATCTCGCCTTTGTTTCAGTGGCTGCCACCCCAACTCGTGTATCATATCAGTGACACTCTCACCCCTATTGCGCCATAACACGAAACGAGCTGCCCTTCTTTGCACTTCTTTGCACCAGTCTTGGGTGTGTTTCGGCCGATGTCACATCGTTCTCGCGTAACGGAGTTTGTTGTTGATTTGTTCTTTTGCGGCGGCATTCTCTGCCCGCGCTGTAATGTCTCTCGAGCCTCCCAAGAACATTCCTCGTCGCGGTACCGTTCGTTTCAGGTTTGAAAAGAGTACGCGCCATATTCGTTTGGGCTCTTTAGAAATTCACGATTGGTTGGTTGATACGATTCGAGTTACATGTGATCAGGTGGATACTTCTTATCTTGATTCTGATTTGTATGTATTTTTGGGAAGTTTCAATGTCCATTGAAAGTAGACCGGATTCTCTCTCGGGTTGCTTCTCAGGTGATGTTTACACATCGTAATGGCTCCGTTAGTCCAGTCCTCCTTGGAAATTCGGTGGTCAAGTGTATTTCATTTGGAGTATACAATCTTCTCCCGAAGTGGATTATTTCTGAAAGCGACGTTGCTTCCTTATGGAGTCGTTTGGTATATCCAGCGGGGACGCTGGTCTGCTAAACATCGCTTGCAGTGTTGCAGCAATAACCGAACCGTGGAAATGCGTGTTCAAAAGAATCCTGCTTCACACCTCAATGTTTGAGGTTACCGGATTCATGTTACGTGTGCAGGGCACGGAGGAACCTGCTTCCTTTGCGATGAGCGTGGCCATCTCAGTTCCAATTGTCCGCGTCGTATTACGGTGAAACTTCTTAATAAAATATTTGCTTAAACTGCTGAGTGAAATTGACTTTCAAGTCAACATCTGACCTGTACGGGAATATACGTAATGGATGTACGAGCTTATGTCATAGACGTATGGTTGACGACATATGGATGTTTGGGTCTGGCCGTGGGTCGTGCACAGGTAACCAAGTGGTGTGGCGACCGCTCGCGATACGGGAAATCCGGGTTCGAGTCCCAGTCCGGCACAAACTTTCATTGCCATAATTCAGTTCTACAGCTGATGTGTGTCCTCATTCACAATATCGAATTCATTTAACGTACATACGGAAAACGTTCTCGAAGAGAAAGGGCAGGCTGAGAGGACATGTGTTAAGATATCAGGGAATAACTTCCATGGCATTAGATGGAGTTATAGACTGTAAAAAGTTTCTACATCTACATTTATACTCCGTAAGCCACCCAACGGTGTGTGGTGGAGGACACTTAACGTGCCACTGTCATTGCCTCCCTTTTCTGTTCCAGTCGCGTATGGTTCGCGGGAAGAACGACTGCTGGAAAGCCTCCGTGCGCGCTCGAATCTCTCTAATTTTACATTCGTGAACTCCTGGGGAGGTATAAGTAGGGGGAAAAAATATATTCGATACCTCATCCAGAAACGCACCCTCTCGAAACCTGGCGAGCAAGCTACACCGCGATGCAGAGCGCCTCTCTTGCAGAGTCTGCCACTTGAGTTTGCTAAACATCTCCGTAACGCTATCACGGTTACCAAATAACCCTGTGACGAAACGCGCCACTCTTCTTTGGATCTTCTCTATCTCCTCTGTCAACCAGACCTTGGCGGATCCCACACTGTTGAGCAATACTCAAGGATACGTCGAACGAGTGTTTTGCAAGCCACCTCCTTTGTTGATGCACTACATTTGATAAGGACTCTCCCAATGAATATCAACCTGGCACCCGCTTTACCAACAATTAATTTTATATGATAATTCCACTTCAAATCGTTCCGCACGCATACTCCCAAATATTTTACAGAAGTAACTGCTACCAGTGTTTGTTCCGCTATCATATAATCATACAATAAAGGATCCTACTTTCTATCTATTCGCAAAGCATTACATTTGTCTATGTTAAGGGTCAGTTGCCACTCCCCGCACCAAGTGCGTATCAGCTGCAGATCTTCCTGCATTTCACTACAATTTTCCAATGCTGCAACTTCTCTATATACTACAGCATCATCCGCGAAGACAGATATTTTGGTACGGCCCACAAATATTAAGCGAGAGTGAGTGCAAGAACTACTTCGACATGAAGAGTTTGGCACAGGTGAGGTATTCGTGGAGAGCCGCATCAGACCAATCTGTCTTGATGATTCAAAAAGTGGAAGCCTGTATACAGTAAATTTTCTCTCGCTTCGTTTCAGAATGGAACAGAAAGAGAATGACTGGCAGTGATACAAAGGTGCCTGCAATGACGTGCACCGTATGGTGACTTGGGGAGTACGTATGTGCCTGTCGATGCAGATATTCCTACTTTTCTACCATTTTACGCTGGCTTCTTTTGTGTATAAAAATAATCAGTACTTCGCAGCAGCTACACAAGTTGCGTCCTTGGATATTTCTCTTGTTTAGTACAGTTGACCGGTTATGGATATCGATCTTTCCATCTTTGAAACTTCGAGAACATATTTGCAGGCAACAGATCTAAATGTACCTTCCTCTTCAACGTTAATGGAAGTGATTTGTTAGCCATCTCTTTGTGAAGGTCGTATTTGTTAAGAAGAGATGTGAAGCCACGGCGATGACGGGGAGCGCATACAGCGTCGCGGACGGAGGCACTCATCCAGCAACGATCTGGAGAGACACCCCAATCCTGTTTTGCCTCCCTGAGGCCTCCTTCACAGGTTTTCGCTTCACAGAAGCAGACATTGCAATCACAGCTGGAAAATGAGAACAGCTGGAAACCTTTCTCAATTTTTCGTCTCAGTTTCTTGTTACTGTTCAATATTGTGACTGTTAAATAAGAGATTGTATTATTTGGAGTGTCGTCTTGGAAGTTTTTTCGTCTCAACATATTTGTGCAGTGGGCGGGTTGCAAATAAGTTGTACTTTTGTTGGATGTTCTTATTATATGCTGGTTATGTCTGTCCTTTCGAACCATATATTATAATGGAACAATGATGGATGATGCGTGGTCGATTATCAGATTTGAGCGGCAGAGTTGGTATTTCCCGCGCGCATGCGGAATGAGCGCTTCGAGTGGCAAAGACCACTTTGACAGAAGCATGCCATAAGAAGAAGAGTCGATGGCCATCTTAAAATTTAATTTACTGTAAAAAGTAATGATATCGCTCTATATTTGCTTGGAAAAAGGATATTAAATAGTTCACATGGATTATGTCAGTCGTGGTTGAACTATTCTTGTGTAGAGTCAACGTACAAGAGCCTGACTGAACTGGTTATTCTTGGGACAGATGACGTACGAATCGTTATCACTAGCTATATTGATGCTAACCGCAGTGTGGAATGGATTAGAATCAAAGGGTAGATTCTGTAAGTTTCCACTTGCTAATTCTTAGTAAATGGTTAACGTGCTGGATAATCAAGCAACGCGGGAGATCTGCTTATTTGGAAGTGAGAAGTGATTAAAGCATATTAGAGGAAACGGGGATTCTATGGAGCAGACGTTACGCGGACCAGACTGTGATTAACGAGTCATGAAAGTAAATAGGGATCACATACTGATTTGAATGGTTCTCTAAATTCGTATTGGTGTTTCAGTCTCTTTCCTGAGAGTTTCAATAATTGTTTGTTGGAAGAATTTGGTACACCCTGATAAAATCAAGAGTTCGGCGTGAAGAGTTGTAGAATTATGTATTCTTTCAGTGCGGTGCGTCATTATTGTTAAATGATGATTTATTTTCTCTTTGAATAATAGCAATTCAGTTAGCGACGACTGGTATCTCGCAGGCACTAACGAATTTTGGAACGTGGTAATTAATTGGTCGTACAGTGTTAATTTCACTCATTCATTGCCAAGATCTTACTTCAAAATCCGTTCGATAATTAATTGCAACAATATACTTATGCACGTCAAGGCTTTACCTTTACTAGATTTTTTGTGTAGCGAGTGTCATTTAAAGCGGAGGAGACACTGAGTCGCGGTCAGCCAACACCTGAAGAGGCTTAATTTTTCTCCAGTTGTTTAAATACCATAAGCATAAAGTGGCGGTGGCACGCTTCTGTATACGAAATCCAAATAAAGCAACGGTGTGTTAAACTGAAATAAAGGAGTTTCAACTCTTCATTTCAAGCAAGAATTGAAATTACCCTCATAACAGATAAGAACCGTAAGAGATCTTTTCTCCCTGAAGAAAGCGAGGGAATTATTCGAATTCAAATAATAAAATTGATTAATGGAAATATTGCTAGATATTACCAGACAGAGATGTTCTTTGATGTTAATATTTAATTATGCAAAATAACTAAAGTTCAAAAATTTATCAATTTAACATAAAGTCTGAAATAATATTACTATACAATAAAGTTAACTAATGACACGATATTTCCATTGCTGTTCGTTTACCTTAAAGATAGGAGATATGAAGAGAATTATCCTGAACTACTTATTTCGATGTAAATAAATATAGGAATAGCAAAGACAATAATTTTATAACGTGAACAAAACAGCAACAATTTGTAGCAACAAAATATTATATCGTTGACTGAGCAACCAGTTATATCTCTGAATCTTAATTTGTCGACAGATTTAAGATAATTAGGTTTCTTTAATAAAACTATATCGTACATAATTAATTATTTACGATTTACCTGATAATATCGAAACATCGTAGGTAGAAGGTGGCTACTACCTCTGTAATCAGTTATAAGTGTATGCTGATTGTGCGTCATTTTAATGGAGGCAGCGATGTTGCAGATGAATCAACGGCGCACGTAGACGCACTTCGTGACTGTCGTTATTTAAGAAAGTTTGTTTTTTAAGATTTTAACTTATGATAAGGAGATTTACTAGATTCTTAAATATTTTAGATAATTACAGATATCTATTGTGAGACTGGCGTCATGTTAATACCGAAAGTGTAGTGCCCTTAGTCTTACGTACTGTATGCAAAGAATTCAGTATAATTAGTGGTTTTTATAAGGGCATTCGTTACGTGTTTAACGTCGTAATAATAGCGTCTCCGGTGATGTGCTAGCTTTTAACTGTAACATTAGGATTCATCACAAACTTGCGATTTTACACGCACAACCTAAGTGTGCACCGATTCAGATGCATTTGCGTGAATAATTGTTTGCACTTCTTAAATAACTTAGCAAATAAAATAATCTTGAGCTATAACAGTGTAATCTTAGACGAATAATCAGGGGATTTGCACACATTTATAATTTCGTCATGTGCAGTAACGCTTGGTACACAGTGTCACACTATACACCATCACACTGTACTTAAATTGCAGGTGCCATCCGTTGTAAGAAGCATACACCGTTGACAGGCGTAGGTAATTAACCACTGTTTAAAGTTAACTGTTGCCCGAATACCACTCAATACAACATAGCATAGGAAGTGACTTCTTGACTAGTATGTGCTCCCTGGCAGTACAAGAAGTATTTAGACGATGACATTATAAGGAGAGCACAAGGAGTGACGTCGTCTTTTTAAGATAGTCACTTCTGCATGTCAACGATAAATAGCGATAGGTTACTACAGAAAAACATAAGAATTGTTCGGTCACAGTGCAATCCTTATATACAAATAAAACTTAGCCAACAGTTCCAAAGTTGGCTGGAGAGGTTCTCTGTATTGCAGAGACTACAGTGGATATTGTGTAAAATAGCAACAAACTGCTTATCGTCAGTTTTAAATTACCTTACCTGTAATTTGTAAGTAAAACATAAGAAATCGAAACTACGTATGTCAGAAAGCTCCAGGTAGCTGATATGTATGAAAAGACTGAGAAATAAAAACAGTTCTCCTTGGGTCTTAGAGAACTTCTGACGTACGAGCACAGAAACGGCTTTTCATTAATTCGATTTTGGTTTCCAATAACGGCAAGAGTGTGATATGTCATCACTAGAGACCGCGTTATATGCATTTGCATATTTGGATCCTTTTCTCCGGTTATTGCATATTTTAACAAAAATCTAGCTCGACCTAGTTTTGATGTCTCACAGATTGACCGTGACCTAGAAGTGCGTACCATAGCTGACCGGGAGGACACTGCCAAGCGAAATCATTATAGAAGAGGAACAGGAACGGACAGAGTCAATGATCCTGCGCCCGCGCTCCCGTTAATCCCCTCCTTTGTCATATCGTCCGCGTCGGCAACAATTAAATTAAACTATTCAAGCTTTCAGTCTCACGTCCACTGTTTCAATTTAGCTTTCTATTTACTTGTGCACAGCTGAAAGTGCTTACGACGTGAAGTGTGTAACGTGTTGTGCGCCATACACTCGAAAAAAGATTAGCTGACAATCCTGGAACATTTACATATGACGTAATCGTTTTATATTGTCGAGTTTGCGAACAAAACGTTTCGTGCAAGTAAAGTTTAAAATCGACCATCATGTCAAGACAAGTCTTCATATCGCAGGAATGCAGAGAAAAAGACCACGACGACAACTTCTGACAACAGTGAGTTGCAGTAGCAGGAATTTGTCCAAAGGTAACCAAAAGAGTCAGTTTAATATGGATCTATGTGAAGCATTCATTGCAACCAATATTGCTCTTCAAGAACTTACAAACCCTATCCGCAAAGGCTTCCTGCGCAAATATTGCTTAAATCTAAATATAGTTACCAGATGAATCAACATTGCGTAAAAATTGCATGCCCAAAATTTACGTAAATGTTCTGGAAGAACTCAAGGACAGCATTATCTGCATTTCAGTTGACGAAACTACAGACGCTTATGGCCATTACAGTGCAAATTTAATTGCTGATGTCTTAAATTAAGAGCCTTCTTCTACCTATCTGGCGGCCTGAAAAGAACTTGAAAAAGTAAATCATTCTACCACCGCCAGTTTTGTAAATGATGCTATTAGCAAAAGAATCTTCTGCAGATGAAAGCGTGTTTGTGTTTATTTTAGATGCTGCTCCCTATATGACGAAAGCAGTAAAAGACCTCCGAGTTTTTTATCCCAATTTGATTCGTGTGACACGCTTTGATCATGGGGTACCTCGCCTTGCTGAAGAAATATGTTCCACGTTTGTGAATGTAAAGAAACTCGTTTCATCTACAAAGTGTTTCTAAAGGCTCCTGCTCACGTCAAGACCTACAAAGAAAAACTACTAAATGGGCCTTAACCTCCTGAACCAGTGCTAACTCTTTGGGTACTTGGGTCGAGGCTGTGGTGTTTTACAATGAACATTTCGAGGCCATTAAAGGGGTAGTAAACGACTTCGACAAGGCAGCGGCTTTGATAGTTTGCCAGTGCAAGGAAACTTTTAATGATTCCGGTATTACACAATACATTGCTGTGAGTAGCATTCATTTTCCCCATATACCTTAAAGAATTAAAACCTTGAAACTCAAGGTTTGGCGTCGAATGAATCTATTCAGCTAATGAACAAAGTTATTCTAGTGATTCATCATTGCCGGAGGTATTGCCAAGAAAACTTTCGAAAACTTTGAAAACATTTCAGGCAATAACTAGGCTTCGATCCCTTGTGCCCCAATGATAGTTTTATTAATGGGATGGGTGAACTTTTACCACAAACACTAAGTGCCAGCATAGCACCCAAATTCAAATATTGCAGAGTTATCTCAGTTGATGTAGAACGGTCCTTTCCTGCTTATAAAAAAAGTTTTGAGTGATCGAAGACACAATCTTACTACCGAAAATTTGGAGCAGCACTCAGTCGTTTATGTTTACAATAGTAGAAAAAAGTAAAATAAATTGTAAATGATGCTGTGGTCCAATAACATTAAGTCAAAGTAAATGCTGTTCTAAAATATACATAATTGTATGCTGTTTTTAAATAAAATATTACGGAGTTTTTGAGCGTGCCCCTCTGTGTGCGATATCTCTAGAAGTTGGTCCTATACGTACCGATTGTTTCGCTGCAACTCACTTTCATCGTGTCCACTTTTTACCCGACAACAATAGCTAAGGAAGGACAATTCTTGAAAGACCGTATGCTTCCCATTTTAGCAAATTTTTAAGAAAGTCCTCCCAGGAATGCCCCTTCCTAACTTCTACCACAGAGTAATCAGAAAGTGATATCAGCGTCCTAAATGTACCGATTTTTCGCGAAGCTCGCACTCTTCCTCGTCATTGATATGCACATGTTCGGCTTTGAGATATAATGCGCAGTAACTTATCATGTATTTTTATTACTTGATCTTGCATATTCCGACAATTTTGAAGCCTTTTTAAGCACTTTTCATGCATATTTGCATGCATATTTTAAGGTTTGTGTGATGCATATACTCCGGCCTCTAGTCATCACGATATATGAAAACGTTTTCAATAAATTTCGGTGCAAAACGTGTTGGTATCACACTATTAGCAAAATGTATTGGTGTCACACTATTAGCAAGTTAGTAGGTAATATAAAACAGTATCTTCCTCCGTAGATCAGTGGTCAGTGCGGCTAACTGCCATTGCAAGGGCTTGGTACATTTCCATGATGGGACGACTGGAGGCACGGAACCTGCCAACGGAGGGTAGAGCGGCGTGCGGACGCCACCGTATTCCACACCGCACTCACTGACGCCACTGGCGCAGGATTACACGGCAGTCCGTCGGCGTCAATGAGCTTGCCCGGGCCTGTGGACTGAGTTTACGTCTTAACGTATAAAACAGCAGGCTAGGGCACGCACGCGCACAAGTGTTGTTGAACCACAGTCGCAATCTGTTCAATGAAACATGTGATTCATGTTATCCGACATAACAAGGTCGTTAGTAAAAGCGAGCGTATCGTAACATTTATGCCATTGTAGGATTACTTTCAAGGGCACACTGCCGTCAGAATCACCTAACAACTTCACAGAGATCAGATGTTACACACAGCGTTGGCTAGTCTTATTCCTATCTTCGATATAATTTATGTGTTCTTTTTCTTTATTTAGTATGTAAATGAAATGTTTATACATTCGCATACAATATTAGTCGCTGACGTTTCAAAACGTTATTACCTGCGTCTTATAACATACCCTTTAAATTTTTGTCTGGAAATATTTTCTTCTGGATTTTAAGAAAGTGTGAAGCTTCTTCTTGTAGCTCTGCTTGTTCCTGCTTCATCTTTCCTCCTCTTGTCTCCCGCGCAGACACGCTATGATAATATACTCTGCTATTAAATAAAATGATAACTGCTTCATTTCGATAACTTCCAGCATTTCTTTTAACATCATCATTGTTCTTCTATACCTTCCCGTCCATCCCATCTGTACTATCTCGCCTTTGTCGTCCGGATACTCCCCTATGCTCTTGTATGACATAAATTTGGCTTCTCTGCATCACGTAAAGATACTATTAATTCTTACATTATGACTGGATTAAGTGAGTTTATTGTCTTTCACAACTAATATTTCTTTTTACTTGTAAGTTAAAACGATTCATGAGTAACTTTCGACTGTTGTTTTATAGTTTTTAAATTGCTCTGTCTCCTACCACTCAATTCTTTAATTGCCAACAAAACAAAACAATTCTACTTTTGACTGGTTTCATTTAAGTTCCAGAGAACAGTGTTCTTCATCATGCACTGCCTAAAATTTTATATTGCTGAAGTATAGTAACTATTTAGCAATTTTATGTAATTATTTACTTGCAATTTTATTGATTATATCCTACTCACAATGCCACTTACATTTTTTAGTCGCTGGCGTTATAATCCAGGAAATCTTTCCACCAGTTTACTTCTGTGACCGTATTGACAAGTTACATGTTTCTCACTGTTTAGTTGAGGTGAATTTTAATTTGCTTATTGTAGCGTCTACTACAAGTGACCATGTTCATTATAAGTTTAGCATTACGTCTTCATTGGATATGTTCACCTAATTTCTGGCCAATTATTTTTTGTTTTTTTGTTTTTTGCGTGCTCCGTTTCCATTCTATTCACTCCTGAATGTAGGAACATCTGATTATTTGTATAAATACATTTGTGGAATATTTATGTCTAAACTAATTTTTATATAACTCTACTGGGTATAGTATATATATTAGTGACTACCATATCACATAGATTAGCTGATAAGAGATATATTCCCTTTCGACTCAGACTATGTAGATGCACCTGTTTGAAAACTGCAGCTATTACTCAATTCAAATGTTCTTTCGTCTCCTTCTGCAGCCTGTACGGGAATATCAAATCGTTTTTATATATCCAACAGTCAAATTTCCTTTTGTGGTAAAAGCGCGATTAATATTTCATCCTTCCATAAGTTATGTAAATAAACCAGTTTCTTTGCACTTGTTTTTGCTACAAGTACTGTTTGCGCCACGTATCATAATTTAGATTTTAGTAGCCTTCACTTTTGAAATAATGGAAGATGTATGCTAGCATTTCAGTTTCCCTTTGAAAACTCCCACCTGTCTAGGTATCTAGAGATCCACAGTGTGATGGCTGTGCATGTGATTACCACATCTTGCAGGTTCTCACGCGACTGTCCATCAAGCTAGCTTTTTACGAGGCAGAACTACCTTGAAACGAGACGTCAGTGACGCTTAATAGGGAGCATATTGATGGTTGAGATGGAGAGCATGAAACATAATGTTAAGAAATACTCAAACATTCCACGAATGTACAGTAAGAATTCAATTTAAAGCTATTGCATAAACTTGACAATTGACGTCATTATCTTTCACCTTGAATAAATGAGTGTCATGCTAGGACTGACGAATGTTATGTAAAATCTAGAGAAGGGCACTGCCAGAGATAGGGCTGCGAATGTGGGTACGAATCGTGCCACTATTGTTAACATAGTGTGAGCACCGCGCGCTTTTGACAAGGTTCTGGGTTCGAATGCTGGTTTGGCACACTGTTTTAATCATCTATGATGTTTCACAGCACACTCCACTACCGAATACGGTACTCATTATTCACCCTGGAAACATTCCCAACAGTATCCTTCTTTCAGGGGTACTTACTCTAAAAGCTATGCCGGAGAGAATCTGTGAGGTTTGTAAACACAGATAGTAGA
This sequence comes from Schistocerca gregaria, assembly GCF_023897955.1. Lineage (NCBI taxonomy): Eukaryota > Metazoa > Arthropoda > Insecta > Orthoptera > Acrididae > Schistocerca > Schistocerca gregaria. The sequence goes on along the minus strand of NC_064921.1, from coordinate 578,635,992 downwards.
AGTGCTGGTACAACTGAGTGCAGGGGGTGGGCGGTGCCTGGAAGCTCAGCTGACAAGACCACTGTCAGAAATAAGAAAAGTTCGGGCACTAAGTTTCGATCTGTTATGAAGCTCCAAAACGGCCCTCAATTATTACAGGGTGAATGATTCAGTCTACTAAAACAAAAAAACTGTAACATTTGGGGGTGCCACCCAACAAACCTAAGTCAAAGCTGCACAACGATGTGCTCATTTCATTTGTAGAAGTGAACAGACTGGGAAAAGTCATAAGAAACCTACAAAATTGTGACGTTAATTAACAACTAAAACTCACAAAAACAGGAAGCGATGTATGGAAGCTTGTAAAACAGCTGAGAAATGCATGCAACAGGTTAAATCATCAGGATGATTAGTTATAAGTAGTTGATTTGTTAATTAAACATACGTAAATTGTCAATTTAATGCAAAGAAGCGTAACAAAAACAAAAATGGAGCATGTTATTTCAAACAAAATAACTCTCTGGAATCATATGTTATTAACAGAAACGATCAAATGTCACTTCATTTTGTCAATTTGTTGAAATCTGGTAGACGCGCTGTTATTGTTTTTCGAATTACATATTACATTGCCCAACAGAAAAAGAAAGCACCCAGAAAGAAAGGAGAAAACAAAATTAAACTTCATTTGTTGAGAGGGAATGTGATGCTATTTCAGTGAGTAAACTGTCGAGTCAAATTTACAAAGAACTTGGCAGGTTGAGCACACCTATCACTAAGATGTTGCACCCCCTGTGTCTTTGAAGCCATGCACCAATTCAGTTGGGAAATGTATTAGAAAGCGTCCTGAGGCAAGCTAACCCACAATAGTTGGAACTTATCCTTGATATCCTGGGTACTGGTCGGAGTTAACGTCCGAGCTGTCACACACATGTTGCATTTGGGATAGATCTGGGGATACTCTGGCCATGGGAGTATTTCAACATCACGTAGAAAGTTTGAAAGATACTTGTTCACTTGGCAACCCAGAACGACCTTATGTGGAATGACCATGTAAAACAAATAGTACGAAAAGTAGACATCCTACTGAGATTAATGGGTAGAATATTAAAGAAATTTAAGTCACTCACGAAGGAAGTGGCTTTGAAGGTACTTCTCTCTAAATAAAAATGTCATTTCTGTTCGTATGAGTGCATTATTCTTTCAGTTACCTTCTGTACTGTAGTGTAGTAGTTATTTCTATGTATTTTACAAGTTTCACTGAGCAATGTGACTTAGCAGTGACACTGAATGCCAAAGTTACTTTCGTTCTTAAGTTTTGCACACAAGCATGTACTATAGAAATTTACTAATAGGGTGAAAGTAGCTCACGATAATTTTTTAAGAGACTTAAAACACAAAGTGTCACTAGTAGACATTGTTTCATTATTTTTGTGGTACTGCAAATAATGAAAACTTTGCTAACGAAGAATCTCATTCCCATTGATTGACATCTTAAAGGCTTCCAATTGCGAACATCTGAACAGTTGTGGATCGTTTTAGAGAATGTGGGATATTCACAAGACGGCACACGAAAGAAGTAACTTGAAGTACAACTAAGCGTAATTCAAAAGGTAAACGATAAGGAAAGGAAAGAAAACAGTTTTGGAATGGGATGAGTAAGAACCCATTGCTGGAAATGACAGCTGTGACATCACTTAGGAAAACGATAATAACAATGAAATTATGGACGAGTTCAGTAATGGTTTCGGAACATTAAACAGTTAGTTAAGAAATAAAACACAAGAGCTAAAAAGTAAAAATTAAAAAAATAGTAGATAAGGAATGCTCTGTTTCAATAATAATTTCTGGAACTAAATTAGAGCTACATTAGCATGGGCTCATTCAAGTTTCGAACATTAGGTTTTGGATAAAAGGGAAAGGACTTCAGACAGAATAAGAAGCTATGATAACTGAACACCTACAGTTATATATACAGTAATCATGTTTCAGATATCAATAAGGATACAAAATTTGTTATCCACGAAATAAATCCCAATGGGAAACGGTTCTAGACGCGAAAACTGGTTTGGCGATTGCCTATTTTAAATGAAGCTTACCGTGTTTACAAGCTGTCCCTTAACGAAGCTTTATGAGGAACATTGAAGATAACGTAAACCGTTGGAATGATCATATTACGCAAAAGAGCGTAACAGGGAACCTACGAATATAAAGACCCTATAAAAGAAGTTGGCATACCAAAAAACGATGTGTACTATAATACTCGCATAGCTGTATCCTAAAAATGTAGAGGAAGATAATGATCCTGTTAGAGACACAAAGTGATATAAAAGAAAATATAATTAGTGTCGACACTTGCAAAATAAATACTTTTACTACTACAAAAGATCGAATCCTAAACAGAAAATTTCGGTCTTAGTATATATTTTCGTTTCCTTCCACAGTTATCAGGTTAGAGTTACAGTTGGTTCCTTAGTTTCTACGTTCAAATACTCTAGCATATTGTCCCTATGCTGTTGGTTCTGTACTGAGCTCGTAAAGATCTTGTGTTATTAACCATTCTTCAACTAAATTTAGTGATTTATTTTTAAATGAGTTTCTCTGTATTGTATATGATTATTTACTTGCAGAATAAATTCAGTTTCTGTCGTCCAGACCTGCGAACAATTCGCTTCACAAGAATTGTAGATTATGATTTAATCGCTTATAACCGGTTGTTTTAGTATCTCACAAAACAGAATATCATTCTCCTTGTAAGTACCTCAGTTATGATTCTATCTTATTTACATTTCCCTGCCATAATTGAATTCTATTTAAGCCATAAATTTCTTGCACATCTTGCCTCTAGACTATCCAGCTGACAATTCATTAATCAAGTTCCAACTATATATAATGTCTTTTTCAGTAGTGATTTGGAATTACCACTTGTAGCTAGCTGCCATATCGTCTGTCTCATACCTTGCTACAGAAAGTAAACGAGGTCGTCATAGCTTAATTTCGGAGGCGCAGAGTGTTATATTAGTACTTGGAAGTCGAGTACTGAAGCAAATGTTTGAGAACAAGCTACAACAGGCTGTAGCACACTCGGATGAGACCTTTTTCAGGAGCGACGGCACTTCATTTTAAATATCCATTACGAATCCCAAAATTATGTCTTCACTCAGTCCACGGCTTCCAACCATGGAAAGAAAGAGTTGAATAACTGCACTCATAATGGGTCGCTTGATCGAGGTACTGAACTAGAAACAACTTTGAAGAAAATGCTGACTACGCCTCTCGTATTTCTTCCACTTCAGCAACCTCCTTTAATGAGGGCAAATAATATGTATTCCATACTTTTATGTAATATTAAAAAGGAAAACACTTCCTAATGTTCTGCAAAATTATATTTATTTGGGCACGACGCAGTCTCCGCCTTCTCAGGTCATCTTGAGGTGACAAGCTGAATGTCGTAAACAGGGATAAACATGAAGTGGTACTTACATAGGTATTATATGTACAGAGACTATAAAAGTGAGAAAGTTTTTTTCATAGCAAAACATTACACTTTATGTACAGAGAATACAAAAATAAAAAGTGTTTTCATACGAGAATATTACAATAATGACATTAACTACAAAAGTGAGTAAACAAAGTTGTCATGTGGAGGTACCTTTAAGAAATGAAGAGGATTAGGTGAATTTAACAGTCTGAATGTAGTATGTCTAACGAAAACTGAACAAAGGGAAAAATGGGAATTGAGCCTGATCACTTGATACTAGGCTGGCACTCTCTGTCATGAGTTTGTTGAGTTCCAGCATTCCCACTAGGGTCACCTTTCTGCTTTTCTTGACAGATTGTAAACCTCTATATCATATGAAAGGCTTTCTGCTAAAAAATGATCAGCAAAGGTCGAATATTTCTTCCTTAATCGCCAGTTTTTCTCACGTTCACGTAGCCTAAATGCCACAGCTCTGGCTGACTGACCAATATTTAGTTTTTCACTCTGCTTGCAAGTGACTTTGTGTACACCTCTATGTGCCAAGGGTCGCAATTTTTCTTTACTGCTGAATAAAAATTTTTGATATGTTATTGCTATTATAAAAATCAGGTCTGTAGCTGCGGGACTTCAATGTCTTTGTAAGACTGTCTGAAGTGTAGCTGAAATATGAAATTTTGCACCAAGCTTTACTACTACAGAGTGACTGCTGTTGGCCAGCGTACAGAAGTCTTTTAATTTTGTTAATTTTCTTTCCTCGTAGAATATTATCAATCAGGGCACTTAAGTTTTCGTTACAAATATTATATTCAGACTCTATGTTCATCTTATTCCTTCTCTTTTGTTAAACGTATCACCATGTATTAACATTGTTTACCCCTTTTTATAGTTAATATTATTACTATAATGTTTTCCTATGTAAACAGTTTGTCATTTTTGTATCTTCTGTGCAAACAATATCACTGTAGGAGGCAGATCATGTTTACTTGGTTCACGACATTGACTTGTCACCGAAAGATGGCCTGAGAAGCCGGAAGCCGGTTTGTGACCAAATAAATATAATTTAGGAGAACCTTAGGAAATGTTTTCATTTTTTAATATTATTATCATGTTCTGTCAGGCACTGACGGAAAATTCAGTTATGTTTTTATTTATTTGAGTCGGTTTATTTGAACGGTGTCCACTCCCTCTGATGAGGTCAAATGAGGAGCTGCCTGAATAGACAAGCGGCAGCACTATTAAGACGTGCTGGCAGTAACAGCTGGATGGATTGGCGACCTCATGATCAGATGTCCCGCAATCACACGTCGCTCCTGATACAGCCATGTAGACCGCAGTGGGAATAGGCCTATCTTGCGGAGGTCAAAGACGACCCGCAGTGGAGATGACAGTCACACGATTTTGCTGTGAGAGACCGCGATCCCAGGGGGACTGATTTAGGGCAACTGCAGAGTCTTTGGCCAGTATTTAGCTGTTAAAAGTGAAGTGAATAATTTATATTCATATTCAGTTGCCTTTAGTTTACTTCGAGCTTCTGTTTAATCAGATGTTACAATACAATGATTTTTCCAACACAGTTGAAACTTTATTCTGCAGAAGTTATCCAGTTACTGTTTGAGTACTCTGGCATACAGGACCCGCGATCTCCGATGCCTCATTACAAAGTGGTAGTACAACTATGATTCATTCGGTTTGTTGCCTCAATCACCCATGTTTCTGTCGCAATGTGTTTACAACAGTTAAGAACCCTGTAGTTTGTAATAACCAAAAAGCACAACGCACAAGTCAGAGGAATTTAACAACCCTCTGACGAAACACAAACCATGCCTCCAGTCTGCTCTGTCAGAGCACAGTACAGCAAGTAACTAGTGAAGAACTACTCTCTTAGCGGTATTGTTCACAATTTCGACCATTTTGACTGCAGCGAAACAGTGACGATGCGTCATATTCTTGCAGTTTTGCATGACTTCCATTGCTTTTACAAGTCATATGTCCCAATTTCATATACCATTCTATGTTTAGAAAACCGAATACATACCATGAAATATGTTGTAATTAACTACCTTTGATCGTCGAATGTCGTATTGCCTCGTAGCGGACCAAACAACGCTGCCGTGCTCGAAGCAAACTCAGGGTGTTCGTACTGCTTTGGCATTTCTCTGGCGTCTGACGGACAGAGAGGTCTACGCTAATTCGAGCAGGGAAGAGGCGAGGACTTTTCGTACCACCAATTGGTAAGCTCGCCAGTGACGTCATAGCGTGTTACAGTCAGCGTGCAAACTCCCTCTCGAGAAACAATTCCAGATGCCCCATTACATAGCACCTCTCTAGAGACGATACTTCTCCGAGCTTTCTCTTGTCCAGAAAAAGTTATTTGGTTATTCAACATGCAAGGGCATGCATTTCTGCCACCCACAGTAGTAGCAGTATCGATATTTCAAAATCACTCATAATAATTTTGTTTCATATACAAATTTCTTCGACGGTAGAAATTCGTAGGAAAAGTTTTCTCATCAGCGTAACCGTATTTTATATTTTTGTGAATCGTAAACAGAGCTAACATTTAAATCTTGCATTTTGATATTTAGGAAAGTGGCTAGAATATATAGGTTATTGGTATTACAGCAGCCGTAATATTTATCTTCATCAGGTTTATGAGATATTATTTCTAAGTATCTTCAGTATAGATGTGATTTTTCAAGGTAATATTATTCTGGTTTTTGATATCGCAATTTTTTGTGCGTTGTTGTATCTGAAACTTTCTGAGCAGTATTAACTCGTCCTTTACAAGCTAGAAAGTGGCGGAGTGTGAAAATGAATAGCGCAAATAATTTGCTGACTTTTCCCACCTTTCTGATGAACAGAAGCTTGCTGTAAAGAGACGAAGACGACCGTTATCAATTTCAAATATAGGGAAGAATATTAATAATGGAAATCAAGGTTGTAAGAGAGCATTTAAAATTAATATTTATAAAAAAAAGTAATTAGTTATGTGGTTGAGGAGTTCAAAATGCGTTATTCTGCTACCCATGGCTATTGTTTGGTGGGAAGCCCTTGTGGACGAAAATGGAATTTGCCGCCATAAATCATCTCAGTACCAAGTGGGAGAAACATGTATCTTCAGCGGTTCACATACAAAATCGTTTTAAGACGGGCACTTTTTGGAACTGTCAACGTAGCTGAAAAATAGCGTATTATAACAACGTACACTCCTGGAAATTGAAATAAGAACACCATGAATTCATTGTCCCAGGAAGGGGAAACTTTATTGACACATTCCTGGGGTCAGATACATCACATGATCACACTGACAGAACCACAGGCACATAGACACAGGCAACAGAGCATGCAGAATGTCGGCACTAGTACAGTGTATATCCACCTTTCGCAGCAATGCAGGCTGCTATTCTCCCATGGAGACGATCGTAGAGATGCTTGATGTAGTCCTGTGGAACGTCTTGCCATGCCATTTCCACCTGGCGACTCAGTTGGACCAGCGTTCGTGCTGGACGTGCAGACCGCGTGAGACGACGCTTCATCCAGCCCCAAACATGCTCAATGGGGGACAGATCCGGAGATCTTGCTGGCCAGGGTAGTTGACTTACACCTTCTAGAGCACGTTGGGTGGCCCGGGATACATGCGGACGTGCATTGTCCTGTTGGAACAGCAAGTTCCCTTGCCGGTCTAGGAATGGTAGAACGATGGGTTCGATGACGGTTTGGATGTACCGTGCACTATTCAGTGTCCCCTCGACGATCACCAGAGGTGTACGGCCAGTGTAGGAGATCGCTCCCCACACCATGATGCCGGGTTTTGGCCCTGTGTGCCTCGGTCGTATGCAGTCCTGATAGTGGCGCTCACCTGCACGGCGCCAAACACGCATACGACCATCATTGGCACCAAGGCAGAAGCGACTCTCATCGCTGAAGACGACACGTCTCCATTCGTCTCCCCATTCACGCCTGTCGCGACACCACTGGAAGCGGGCTGCACGATGTTGGGGCGTGAGCGGAAGACGGCCTAACGGTGTGCGGGACCGTAGCCCAGCGAATGGTCCTCGCCGATACCCCAGGAGCAACAGTGTCCCTAATTTGCTGGGAAGTGGCGGTGCGGTCCCCTACGGCACTGCGTAGGATCCTACGGTCTTGGCGTGCATCCGTGCGTCGCTGCGGTCTGGTCCCAGGTCGACGGGCACGTGCACCTTCCGCCGACCACTGGAGACAACATCGATGTACTGTGGAGACCTCACGCCCCACGTGTTGAGCAATTCGGCGGTACGTCCACCCGGCCTCCCGCATGCCCACTATACGCCCTTGCTCAAAGTCCGTCAACTACACATACGGTTCACGTCCACGCTGTCGCGGCATACTACCAGTGTTAAAGACTGCGATGGAGCTCCGTATGCCACGGCAAACTGGCTGACACTGACGGCGGCCGTGCACAAATGCTGAGCAGCTAGCGCCATTCGACGGCCAACACCGCGGTTCCTGGTGTGTCCGCTGTGCCGTGCGTGTGATCATTGGTTGTACAGCCCTCTCGCAGTGTCCGGAGCAAGTATGGTGGGTCTGACACACCGGTGTCAATGTGTTCTTTTTTCCATTTCCAGGAGTGTATTTCCTCCCTTGTAAGAAGCCCATACAAAAGTGCAACACTGGAACTTCGTTACAACACTCAACTGCAGATACAATCGTCAGCCACTGCGAGAAGTTGTAGAGCGACACCCCAACAAGCCCAAGAATTCCAAGAGTTTGGTATACTATTTCCGCAACTGCTATGATCCTAGAAACTAGGTCCGTGCGGGTATCGCGTAAGCTAGGCTCTTCACATTTCCCCAGAAGAGAACACATTGGTGCGACGTCTAGTGACCATCCTGGCCATGGAATAGGACTCCCGCGACGAATCCATTGTCGTCCGAACGAAATGCATTAACTCTGTTGCTCTCGTTATTGGCCGAGAGATCCGTCCCGAGTTATTCGGCAGCCTGGTGCAAGTCTCTTTACATGACGCCACTTTGGAGACTTTCGCGTCGATTAAGATGGCCTGAAATAATTAGAATCACACAAACATTCAGTCCCTGAGCCGAGAAACGAACGCGGGATCTCTCGATATAGAGCAGTGGTGAACACTATGAAACAAGGGGTGGTGCACACTGACATTAGTCAAGAAATTTATCTTGCCTATGTGGACCCTGTTGGAATTTAAAATATTTTTCAGTAAAACATTTTTACCTTGCCCATTAGTGGTTTACATTACAAAAGTACCCAATTTTACACTGGATAGTTTATTTAGTTCAAGTCGGTATAACATGAGACAGCAGGTTTTTAGTTAGTCTGCTAGAGTTTAACAAGTACAGTTACTGTTAGTCATTTAATGTGGCGCGCACAACAAAAACAGCTGCGTCGGAAAAATGCATATTTTGTTAACATGTATTTGTGACATTCACTTAAAAGTTTGATTATCTGTCGTAGGTGTTGTAATCCATTGCTTTTTGTTTTCGTAAATCTATATTTGCTACTGTAGAGTGTCGTCCTTATCACGAATCCAAATTTGGAACATTCTTCCTCAAAAAATCAGAAAAATTAAATTCCTTTCAAGGGCCAAAGGAAGCTTATGTTGTACCCTCTGTCCCAAGAGGTATCTCTTGCCCATATTTGCCTCCAGCTTACTTTCGTCATTTCCTCCATTTCCCCCCCCCCCCTCCTCCTTGTCTACAGGACCTCCATTGAAAGACTGTTGTTTCTTTAACAGCTGTTACCACGGTCAATTCAATACATGTCTCCCTCCGTATCGATTCCGTTTTCGATAATACTATACACAGGTTCATATGTGCTAAGCTAATCAATACTGTTGTTATTATTAATACCCTTTATTTTTATTATGAATTCTAATTACTATTACTATTCACTGTATTGTTTGCATTGTTAAATATAATGTTGTCATACTATTTTATCAGGTATGTGTAAAACTGAAAAGGAAGCACGAATACAAATTCAAAACTTGTAGTTATATTTTCTACTGAGTGTTGCTCTTTGTCTGTGTAAGACAGGGCCTAAAGGTCATTTGCAACTACTTCACAAGCTACTTTCCTTCCTGCAATTTGAATGTCTGTGTTTTTCAATATAATCGTAAGCATATTTTCATTGCAAAACAGACTCCATTATTCAAGCTCTGTCTTTACTGGTCATGCCACTAAGCTCACGCCAGGTACCTGCCTGGTGATATTTTCAGAATTGGTCCGAACTTGTTCTTGGGGTGGATTTTGGCACCACTAGGACATCTTTACCAAAATAAAATTAACTGCGTACCAAATTTTCCGATCGCTCGAGTACTCCTTATAATGCAGCATTGTGGGCAGTATTTTGTAGCTCGTTTAGTGGTATATTATCTTCTTTGTCACCGCTTTCACTAGTATCTTGCTAAGTAACATGACTGCTATTGCGCTCACTTACAAAATCTTCATTTTCACTGCTATCTATCGTAGTCATTTTTACTGTCTGATAATTCCGCCAGCCAACGGCTTACACCCTCCCCCTTCCTTTCCTCGTTGTCCGTTTTGATAAAAAACACCTAAAAACACGAAACATTCATGAAAAAAGATAACTTGAAGAATGGCACAAAAATACTACTTCGCAGTTGTGAAAAGGTCAAAAATACCCTCTTACAGTTTGCACTCGTTTATCTCCTTTCACGGACGGCTGTTGACTGAGTGCGTGCTAGCATTAGGGAGTGGAGTTCAACAATTACAGCTACTGAGAACTTCGACAGTGTGCAACTGCGCAACAAAGAACTGTCGACAAAACCAAATGAGCAGATTAAAATTGACCTACCACGTTCTCGCCAAGTTCAGGTGGCAAAGATGACGTTATCAACACGGCACTCAGTTTGAACGTGGTTGTTTAACAAGACTTCAGGAAGCTATATGTTGCTTGTACTATTTTGCAGAAAGACTTGGCTGGAAGTCAGCCACTGTACATGATTGGTGGCAGCGGTAGTCGTGGGAATGTACAGTTTGAAGAAGACAGGGGTCCGATTGGCCACGTGGCATTACCGAGAGGGAAGACCATTGCGTTCGTCGTGTAGCTGTGGCGCATCGTACTGCATCTGCAGCAGCAACTTGAGCATCATCTGGCACAAAGAACTGCAACGAATCGGTTACTTCAGTGGCGGCACCGAACCAGACGCTCTGTAGCATGCAAACTACTGACCCCAGACCACCGCCATTAGCGACTTCAATTGTGTCAAGCAAAAGCTCATTGGAGGGCAGGGTGGAGATCTGTTGAGTTTTCCGATGAAAGGTGGATCTGTTCCGATGCCTGTGATGGCCGTGTGGTGGTTAGAAAGATGCCAGTGGAGTGTCTGCAACCAATGTGTCTGCGTGCTAAACACACTGAACCTACAGCTGGAGTTATGGTCTGGGGTGTGATTTCGTATTACAGCAGGAGCAGGCTGAGGTTCAAGATGTTCGTAAGAACGATTCAATGCGCAAGTAAGTGGGATACATAAGTACTAAAGGAATGAAAATACACGCTTGGAGTTCTCTATGGATAGAGATACTGCGATAAGGAATAGTTCAGTGGGTGGTTCAGTTGAAAAGGAATGAACATTTCTAAAATGGACGATCACAGAATTTGGAAAGAAATACACAGGTACAAAGAAGGTAACTGCGAAGAAACCATGCGTAGCAGAAGAAATACTTTAGTTGATCGATGAAAGAAGGAAGTACAAAACTTATCAGTGAAATTCAGGGATACAGAAATGCAAGCTGCTGAGGAATAAAATAAATAGAAAGTATAGGGAAGCTTAGACGAAATAGCAGCATGAAAAATGTGAAGAAATCTAAAATGAAATGATCTTCGGAAGGACTGACTCAGCATACAGAAATGTCGAAACAATCTTAAGTGAAACTGAGAGCAAGGGTGGTAACATTAAGAGTGCAATGGGAATTCCACTGTTGAACGCAGATGAGAACAGGTAGGTGGGAGGAGTACACTGGAGGACTCCATGAGGGGGAAGATATGTTTGAAGTGACGCAAAAGGAAAAAGGAGTCAATTTAGAAGTCGTAGGGGATCCAGTATTAGAATCAGAATGTAAAACAGCTTTTGAGGACATAATGTCAAAGAAGTCCGAAGAGATGAATAACATTCCATCAGAATTTCTAAAACCGTTATGGGAAAGTGGCAACAAAACGACTGTTCACGTTGGTGTGAAAAATGTATAAGAGTGTCAATGTACTATCTACCTTTTGGGAGAGTATCATTTGCACATTTTTGAAGAGTCGAAGAGCGGACAAGTGCGAGAATTATCACACAATCAGCTTAACAGCTCATGCATCCAAGTTGCTGATAAGAATACATCTACATCTACATCTACATGACTACTCTGCAATTCACATTTAAGAGCTTGGCAGAAGGTTCATCGAACCACAATCATACTATCTCTCTACCATTCCACTCCCTAACAGCGCTCGGGAAGAACGAACACCTAAACCTTTCTGTTCGAGCTCTGATTTCTCGTATTTTATTTTGATGATCATGCTTACCTATGTAGGTTGGGCTCAACAAAATATTTTCTCATTCGGAAGAGAAAGTTGGTGACTGAAATTTCGTAAAAAGATCTCGCCGCGACGAAAAACGTCTTTGCGGTAATGATTTCCATCCCAATAGCGTATCATATCTGCCACACTCTCTCCCCTTTCGAAGTCCTCCGTCAATCCCACCTGGTAAGGATCCCACACCGCGCAGCAATATTCTAACAGAGGACGAACGAGTGTAGTGTAAGCTGTCTCTTTAGTGGACTTGTTGCATCTTCTAAGTGTCCTGCCAATGAAACGCAACCTTTGGCTCGCCTTCCCCAAAATATTATCTATGTGGTCTTTCAAACTGAAGTTGTTCGTAATTTTAACACCCAGGTACTTAGTTGAATTGACAGCTTTGAGAATGTTACTACTGTATTTACCGAGAAATAGTATTCCAACTTATTTCTTTTGGAACTCATGTGGATCACCTCACACTTTTCGTTATTTAGCGTCAACTGCCACCTGCCACACCATACAGAAATCTTTTCTAAATCGCTTTGCAATTGATACTGCTCTTCGGATGACCTTACTAGACGGTAAATTACAGCATCATCTGCGAACAACCGAAGAGAACTGCTCAGATTGTCACCCAGGTCATTTATATAGATCAGTAAGAGCAGAGGTCCCATACAGAACAATGGAGAAGAAAACTGAGGTTGTGTTAGGTGACTGACAGCTTGGCTTTAGAAAAGGTAAGGTAACACAGAGGCAACTCTTACGTTGCAGTTTGAAACTATGTAATTTTTTAATTGTAATTATTCTTGATCTGGTGAAAGACGTATGGAAATGCGTAAAGCTCCATCGTTGACAGTATTAGTATTCCGATTGATAACAAAAACAACAGAAATCTTTTACTCTTCCTGTAAATCATGAAAAAATCAGATTCTCTTGTATCTGACTACGGTTATAAAAATATTGTCTAACATACCCCAACATAATACCATAATGCTCCTACACGCAACAGACAACTTACCTCGTATTTCCTCTGCAGCTGCGTGAATATTCTGCATCCAGCAATATGCCAAAATGATTACAAAAAGTTCTGCGACGCATGCAGAATGCAATGCATGGTCACAACTACTGATACAACTACTTCCTCTTTTTTTTTAACATAGAAACTGAGTGATCAGAGTGATCGGGAGGGATTTGGTCAACATGACTTAAGTGGCGTGAAAAGTGAAAGGGACCAATAAAAACTTTTAATTTAAAACTTTTAGTTTACTATATTCAGAAAGTTGTCGATTTAAACACTGGGAAACCTTACATGGACCTATCATATACTTAGACTGTATGACTAAGAGCAACGGTAATTAATCCACGATTTCTGCCATCAATAATCAAGTATCTGGTCACATCAAACACATGAATATTACTCTTAATGTAAGCATAAACAGAGCTGATGAAATCGCTCCAGTGCACAAAAAAGCAACAACTACGTGGAGCAAAAAGGCAAATTGTCAAAAATCCTCAGTTAAGATCAGAGTCTCCTTTGGCGCTACTAGCACGATCACGGACAGGCTGCGACCTCATTTGTCACGCTGCTTCTCTCGGCCGCAGACTGCGTCCTCCTGCCCTGAACTACTGTTCGCTTGTTACCACGCGCGATAATAATATCTCAGACTCAGAGTGTACGTATGCACACCACAGCAGAATCAGTGGTCAAAATTCTAAAAAAGAAATATTAAGGTCCAACATCCATAAATCCTCCCCCCCCCCCTTCACTTTTTAGAATCGTGTGGGGTGATTCTTGCCTAACATGTATACAAGAAGCAAACGTGAAGTTCTTATACAACAAAACTTAGAAAAATAGGGCCAGATGTTTTAGAAAAAGTCGTAAAGTACATAGAGATAAGTTTAAGATTGTATAAGTTATTTATATAATAGGAAATTGATAAGCTGTACAATGTTGTCAAGGATAACAGTATATAAGTATCATCTTGTGCATGTCAGCATTCATATTGACATGATACTGACAGTAGTGTAACACCGAAAATGACGAAAAAATTCCGTCTGCACCATCCAAAATTTTTGGGCGTTTAATAACTGTTCATAACTTGTACTGTACTTCTGATTCTGAATATGTACGTTTTATTACAGAAACTGTAGTTAATACGCACTGGATGTAATAGTGTATTCATTTCTGACTGTGTATAATTGATTGTAATTGTATTGTAAATTTGGTCGATAAAGTCAAGGGAGTTTTATTTTAAAGTATCGATAGCTACGACGAAATGGCAGTAGCTCTGCCGTTGTTTAACTTTGCCAACGGAGAGTCTCTGTCGCATTGCGAGCAGAGAGGAAGCAGGGCAGGTTGACTGATGAAATAGTGCGGAAGATTTTGTTGGTCGCTCCCTCAGACGTGCTGTGCAGCTATGATCGCACCAGTGTATGCGCACCAAATTCGTTACGCCGTGAGTATTGAGGGCACAGTAGAAGTGGACAGGCGAAAGAATCTTCAATTCCAACTATTGCCTTTCCCACAATTATCCGTGGTTGTGGAGATGACTTGGTGTTCTTAACCAGCAGCAGCAGCAACAGCGCCATCTCAGCATTGTCGTCGGCTACATTCTTCGTCGTGCTCATAGCTTCAACATCGTAAGACAGTAAAGTGACAAAATATAACTAACCTTGCAGAGGCACTACCCAGTGGCATTTCGTTGACAAAGTATGGCCAACCTGAATAACAACCTACAATAGTTAAAATTTGTGGGCACCCGTTTTATCATTGTCCTCAGACACTATTACCAAGCAGGGTGTTGTAAAAGTATGAAAATTGATTACCTGTTTACTGTCAGTTTTTTGTGTTTGCTAACGAACAGTTTCAGTCTAAGTTTTCTGCCTAAGTAATTGTTCAAATCTTGTATTGCTTAACAGAGGCTTAACTAATTTTCAGTTTTGACTACTAACTTCATTCACTTAAAAATTTTCACTGACAAAACTAATAATTAAAGATAGAGCACAAATTAAGAATGCGCATTTTCATTTATTCTGTAGTTAGCTTAGTGAGTGACTTCTGCTGGCTTGGTGTGTATTTTATTGTTGTTATATTGAAAGTAAAATCAGTTGCCCACTTGCTTAAACTAACGTCAATTCAATCTGTCAATAATCAAAAATGTATTGCTTGCCTTTTGATGAATTTAGCATTGCATTGCACTGAGGTTACTAAAAGCTATTTTGCTATTACATGTCTCAAGGACGCAGGGTACTTTTCCGACACAGTTTCTTCTACTGTACGCTACATAGATGCCTTAGACACAACCGTCAAGGTACCTAAAATTATTTTATGTACTTGCTAAACCTACTGGGAGGAGGAGGAAGGTCCATCAAACGACAAAACGTTTAAGCAGTCTTTCTTCCTATTGCACACACTGCATACGTTAACTTCAAATTCACATGATATGAATTATGCACAATGTACGAAGTAATTTTCGAGGTAGATTTCTTGCAGGATCTACACAGAACAACAAATTTTGACGCTTAACTCTTCCTGCTATTTTGTTATTCAGTTATTTCCAGACAGCGTACACCGTCTTTATATTTAGCCACTTCCTTTATCAAAGAAGATAAGACATCTACATCAACAACAACAAATTCACTACAAATAGCATCACTGTTAACACAAAAATTTGAATCACCAGGAGGCGTGCCGTGTGGAAGTTTTTTCCCGTAGAACTGATACGTAGGTTACTTTCAACAGTGTGACTTCATTTGTTTGTGAACTGGTTACCACGGAATTTAGTTTTATGGAATTTATTGATGCGTGGCATAATTCGTATTTATTGTACAATAAAGGCTGTGTACTTCCACAAATATATGTAGCACTTGGGCAACAAACTTTCAGTAACACATGAACAAACTGCTTCAGTGCAACAAAAGCAAATACTAGCAAAGGTAATCATTTACAGACAGTAGAAACCAACACTATTATCAAAGTTTACGATGTATCATACGTATAATCGCTAAAAACAGAAAATTGACAATTCTTTTCGAAATAATACTGGTTTCTGTAACATAAATAAAGGGGGCATGGCGGCATACATGACCGTAACTTTCAAATTTGATATATATAGGTCATTTTTCATTTGAAACCATGTAATGTATATCAATGTAATCAGGACAGCTTATAGAATTTAATTAAGTCGTAAAAATTTCGTTTTTCTACCATTTATAGGTACCCTGCATACTTGAGACTCTGAAAATCCATCGCCCTAGAGGTCTGGCGACCGTTTCATTATCCCCTTGTTAGATAATCAGTGTTTTTGTGTTATCACAATTTTTTGTTAAAAATTACTTGGTACCCTATTCCTCCTGCGTGATTCGTGAGTGACTGTGCTGTATTCCACCTGTTTCAAAATTATCGTAGTTTAGTTTAGGATTAGAATCGCTTCTTCCTTCAGAAGGGTCTGTTGGATACTTTCTACCTACTAAAACACATTGTTTTCCTTCGGTAGTGGTAGTCTTACTAACTGCAAAATTTCGTTGGGCATATGCAGTCACATCCAGTAGGCTGATTAGGAAAGGGAAGGTTACAGTACTTTGTTTGAAATAAAAACAAAACGTTATTTATACTTCTCCAAGAGTGTAAAAAATGAGTTTCAGTTGTGTAGATACAAATGTTCCCTAGAATAGCAAATAATGCAGAGAGAGGGAAAATAAATATACAAGTATCATTGTGAAGGTAAGAACTCACCTGTGCATGACACTGGTAGTCTTCGAGTGTAAAAATTATCTGCAGTAGAAAGCCAGGTACAGAAACATATCTTTTAGGTGCAGTAGACCCAAGGGCAACTCACACTATGACCACTGACGACCACACTGAAATGTTAAAATATTTGTTTCAGACCACACAAGTTTGAGGTGTAAACATACTCACAGACTAATAACACACATTGTGTCCATTGTGTCAGTCTTTTACTTATTCAGCTAAAGAGACTGTACAGAATCCACACTGATTGTATAAGGCTTAAGTATTCCTTGTTGAGTACCAAAAAATGTATAATAAGATCATAGAAGCATCTGAGTTTTAACTCCTTGAGAGAAGAGGTTCTCGAAACTGCCAAGAAGATCAAAAGCATCACATATGTCACAACAACAGAAACGAAGTATAGTGAATAAATGAATAACAGTAAGTAGTATGCACGTGAATTCACAATCTACTTCGTGTGAATATGCTGATATGTTCAGTGTTCAATTAAAGATTCGAAATATTATGGCCAGAAATAATTACGTAAGTGGCAAGAATGCTGAAGCATAATTGCAAATATTAAGTTCAGGCCGACTACATGATAGCAACTTGTTCTATACAAATACACTTTCTGATGGTACTGTACGCAGTGAACCAGCATACAACGAAGTACAAGTGTCGGTCCAGAACATGCAAAATGTGTAACATAATACATCACAAAATGACTTACAGATTCCTGTAAAGACATTAAACTGTTACAATTAATCGCAGTTCCCAGAGTCGATGTGTACATAGTAATTACATGTGATTCAAATTATCATACAATAGAAAATTAGCAATGTTCGCTGTTGCATTCACATACACAGTAAAACTGCAAATAAACGATCAAAATATGAAAATTCATAAATCCAATTTCTGTGGTAGATATTTAAGAATGTCCTCTTTATTACTGCATAGTTAGTTCAGTTTTCATAACTTATTACACATTCAGTTGTTGAGTACTGAGCCAGTAATTTTTATTACAGAACAAATATTTATTTCTCATCAAATCATACTAATGTTTAAATGATGATTATCAAACAGAAAATAGCAAGTAGCATCACAAGGTTAATATCGTCAGATGTCAACTTGTCTGTTTTTATAATCAGAGATGTATGGTCGTAAGCAGCTAATCACAGCAGGAAAATATATACAACCTTCAAAAGACATATCTTATAAAGCAACTAATAATGATATAAAAGATGAAACACAGGAAATTTTTTATCTCGAACCGTTAAGTAGTAGCTGAAATAAATGGTTTATTAACCGAAAATGAGACAAGTAACTTCTCTTGATCTCCATTATTGCGTAATGACAAGTGAAAAACATCATCGTCTTACAATAATTAACTTAACGTGCTAGAATCGGCATTGATTACTGCTGTAGTAAAACCTACATCTTCATTCATTACCGTAAGAGAAATTACGAAGTGAGATTGTCTGTGTATAAAAACACTTAAGTATTGAAGTAATTTATCTTACACAATTGTTATTAACGTGCATAAAAATGTAGCAGATCATCTTGCATCGAGGCGTAAAAATACTATAAGCTGAAGAGAAAAAGTTGTCACAGTGCATAAGTGTATTTATGTAAAAGTCAAGGATAAATGTTTTTAACCCGACCAGTACTTCTGGAATGTCTGGTTGTCCATAACAGACCACTGCAACATTTCCATTGCTAGAATGTAACTAGCTTGCTTCGTATGTTACATTCCGATATGAAATACTTTTAGTTCATACAAAAGCATAAATTTCTGTGTTATTTTATGACTTCTTCAGTAGAGAAAAGTTCAGTTATGATCACGCCAAGTACAAACAATAAAGTACAGTAACTGTAATAAATAGAGTTGTAAAGTTTTTCATTTAGACAATTTCTTTCCACAACTCCGTAAAGCTACAAAATTCATCTCACACTTACATCACGTAAATGGTCAGTACAGAAATTTTTTTCTAAAACCATTATTGATAAATACTCGAAAAATACATCGATATATGCGCTCTCATGTGTCATCTGCTACTGCTGATGTTTCATACAAGTAAGAGTTCCGTGTTTTCTGGAGTTTGCAATGTAAATAGCAGGTATGATTGCTGTCTCAAACTGTAATTCATATTATTTCCCTAACGACGGTTCTTAACGTTGTAATATTTCTCGTCAGTAGCAACAAAACTTCTGTAGTATTGTCCTCTCAGTAATACTTCCACAAAAAAATAAATCTCTCTTGAAAATATCACTGTGGCTCTACCTTCGAACAAAGTGTGCACAAACATAACCTCCATGTATGTAGTACAGATGTGTGTTGCTTCGTTTAAAGAGTCTACATTCCTAACTTGTCTTGTTCCATAAATAGCTGCAAAAGTGCTTCTTTAGTAAATCACATATAATTCCTGGTGTGTCTCCCTCAGAACAACATATTTATTTAACCTTCAGCATAATGTCCTATGAATCAGAATCCAATTTACATAATATATCATAATTGCACCACAATGTAGCATAGTTGCACCATAATAAGCCATAACATCAAAAGCTTCACATGGCAATATTCAAGCAAAATCCCTTATATATCTATATCGCACAGTATTCCCTAGATTCCTCATGTGTATGCATACAACTCTCAAATTATCACTCTTCAAGATACTTCCCAAATAGCAGAACAAGTATCAGTCAGAAACGTTCCTCGTTAAATTAGTGCCCATCAGAAATACCTTGCTCCATTCAGAACCACTCATACACAATTTCTTATCCAAAATAAAGTCAGCAGTTATCTATACCTCTAAAATTCAAGACCTACTTCACAAAGCATGTACCTACAAAAAATGTCATCTGATGTACTTTCCTAAAAAATAACAAGGTATTCGGTGTGGTGAAGTTAAGGCAAGCTACCACAATTCACAAGGAACTTACGTGCAAATTATCTTCTTGCAGAAAAAATAATTATCTTAGAACCTCCAAACCAAGTCTACTCTGCTATACCAAGATCTCGAAATAAATGCTTCAAACTCATGAAATAAGATAACAGTATTACATTTCAATCAGATACTTAATCAATAAACTCAGAATAATAACGGTTGAATAGATATTGTTGACAGATGCCTTACCATTCCATAATGTTATAGTGGAAATACAGATACTCAAATCAAATTGTCTACTTTCACTGTATCATCATCTTGTCAGATTATGCTTAACAAATTCTAAATACTTGTCTTCAGACAACAAGAATCATTGATCGTCACTATTCATTAAAATTCCTTGTTAAGTATATTGACGGTAAAAGATGCGTTAACAGATATAACGATTAGTTAACTATGAAACGGTGTTGAAGACTAAAGTAAGAAAATGCAATGCAACAGATGAGGCACCTATGCTCGACACTGCATATGTTTGCCAAAGAACAGTAGACATCTTTAGTTATTATTCTTAGTATACTTTGATGTTCGATGGATGGCGAAGAACTCGTTATTTATGTGTACGTATGGTTTCAAGTTTCACTTTTCCGTACGTGAAAAGGACCTCCTCTCTCTCTCTCTCTCTCTCTCTCTCACACACACACACACACACACACACACACACACACACAAAATATACTTAAGGACTTTAATTTATGATACAAACAATGTGATTTCAGCAGCACTTTCTAACTTTCCTCTAAGTTCTTGATGTTCACTAGTGGGTTTTGTACGTTCTTCTTCTTCTCTGTGGCTGTTTGATGTTTTCCAATGCTAAATTAGTTACTTCAAAAATAATTCAAATGGCTCTGACCGTAGCGGTCGCGAGGTTCCAGACTGTAGCGCCTAGAACCGCTCGGCCACTACGGCCGGCTTAGTTACTTCACGGTGTCTTAAACGTCGTTGTGTAGGGAAGTCTATTAATTGTTTTATACGATCTAGTGGTGGTTTATTCTTTAATAAGAGGAGTGGAGGAAACGTGGCAGAATTATCTGATGGTTCCATAACGATATTTCGAAAATTCGTCAAGTGTTGATCCCAGTTTCGGTGTTGATGATAGCAGTACAATTTGCGAAGTTCATCTACTTTTTTCGTAATGATTTCCAAAACTTACAAGATGGTATGAAAGTGATATAATTATTGCTTTAATTTCGCTGCGTTAGCCATGTGTTAGAAGGACATTACAGACCATTATCATAAATTACTTTGTAAACAAGCCGTATGTCTATCAGAAAATTCCTTAGAAATGCTATAGATGGAATGTTTGCAGCTGCTTTCCGTAAAGGTGTGAATGGCGCAAATTTAGAGATAAGCTGAACAGCTACAAAAACAAATGGGTGGCCATGTTTAGATCTCGTAACTGGACAGAAAATGTCAACAGCAGATAATTCTCTTAGTTACACGGAAATAATTGGAAATAGTGGTGTGCTGTGCGTAGCGGTATGTGGTTTCACCTTTTGGTACAGTTTGCATTTTGCCAAGGCAGTACGAATTCGTTTTTCCACAATAGTGAAGTAACATTATCCCATTATTCCTGAAAACATTTCTTAACACCAAAGTATGCGTGACTGACATATGTCTACCAAATGAGTGAGTTGACGAGTTTGTCTGGGAGATGTAATCAGCATTTCCAAAACTGGTGCATTCATTGCGATTTTCAACACGATAATTATTGAACTTACTGGTATCGTTATAGCAACCGACATTTCTTCGATATTGGCAACCTGTTCCTGTATCTCTCTCACGTCACGTTTCTATTGCTGGTTTATCGGCATCTGCCCTTCTTTGAAACGTTGCAGGGACTGAAATTCGTCAGTATCAGCGAACATAAGCAGCTGAGTATCGTCTAACCTTTTATCTGAATGACTGGTCGTTTGCGTCAGTCCCTCGGATTATTCTTCGAGTCGTTTTACAACAGTTATCAACTGATCATTTCGTCTTCAACACTTCAGTGTTAGTCTGTAACTGTAATGACTCGAACATTCGTGCTAATTCCTCTATTTGCCATTCTTGATGTGACATCTGTTGTCTCAGCGATATCAACAGGCTGTAGATGGTAATCTAGACTCAAGATTATTAATATCAGACTTTAGTTCCGCACGTACCTGAGTTTTCAACCGTTGTCACATTTCCTCGAATGTATGATTTCAGTTGTCATTAATCTCAGACCTAGCTTCTTTGATCACTCCACAAAGTTCGTTATTAGATTCTTTAATCTCGTTATTAAATTCTCTGATTTAATTACTGGATATTCCAATCTCATCTAGCTGACCTACTATTAATTGTGTAACGCTATTACTGAAAGAGGGGAAGATAAATTTATTTTGCTCTGTAGAAGTAGAAGTCACACCTGTATCTCTCATAACAAAATCGGACTGTGTTATATTTTGATCGTCTGAATAGCGCATGGCTCCCTGCAGCTCGTGACAAATTATTGACAAATAATAGCCTACACTCTGATTACATATAGTATTGTTCCATTACTTTATCATCCTGAGAAGAATTTTCTACACTATGCATAACATTTTCCGAAACTTTGTTTGGCATTACTTCTTGCCGATTCCTGACTGTGCTCTAGTTTTCATTGGTGTTTTAGTAATAAGCAAAATATCACAAAAATGCTGAACAAATATCTTAAACAAAACTGTTAACCTAGTCGTTACAAAGTAAATATACAAATTATGAAGCAGGAAATTGCTGAAATAAAAAACTGAATTAATACGAAGCGCTTAATCAACAAAACTGCTGTACAGCAGCTAATAAACAATCACTATTGCATAAAATTTGGCAAATCCAGTAGCAAGGCGAAGCATCTCTAACTGCGAAATTATACAACGAAACAAAATCCTGACAGGAACGTCGACAGGTGAAACTCATTTACTTCCACTTTTTGTAATCATAATTGTTCTGGTGAAACACGAACGGAAATGTGTAAAGCTCCATCTCTGACGATATTAGTATTCTAGTTGAGAACAAAAACAAAAGCTATTTGCGACTCTTCGTATAAATCATGAAAAACTCAAATTCTCTTATGACTGCAATTATAAAAATAGTCTCTAGCATCTCTTAAGATTTAATACAATAGCGGTCTTTGCACACACCATACAATTTACCTCATCTTGCCCTTGCACCTGCGTGAATATTCTACATCCAGCAACATACAAAATAGTTGAAAAGAAATACTGCGATCCATGTAAAGAGCAATGCATGATCACAACTACTGATGCAACTACTGGCCTTCTTTTTTTTTATATGGGAACTATATGATCAGGATGGGGGTTTTGTCAAAAAGCCTTAAACGGTGTAAAAAATGAAAGAAACCGTTAAAAACATTTAATTTACTATATTCAGAAAAATGACAATTTAAATACTGACAGATTTTAGTAGGGCCTTTCCTTTTCTTCGACAGTATGATTAGCAACAAGTTTAACCATTCGATAATGTCTATAATCAATAATCACATATCTGGTCACAACAAAGATATGAATATTACTCTCAATGTATATTTACACAAATCTGACAAAATCGCTTCAGTGCGCAAGCAAGTAACAACTATGTGCAGCAAAAAGGCAAATTCCGAAACTCTTCAATTAATACCAGCGTCTCCCCCGGCCCTACTAGCAGAGTTAGTGTATGCACACCATAGCAGAATCAGTGACCAACTTTCCAAAGAAATATTCACGTCCAACTTTCAATTTGGTAATGGAAGCAAGATTAAAGAAAAATGAAACCAAGCTCTTAGTATTTGTTGACCTGGAAAAAGCGTTCTACAATACCAAATGATGCAAGATGTTCGAAATTCTGATGAGAAGAGGGGTAAGCTATAGGGGGAGACGGATAATATACAACAGCCAACAGAGGATAATAAGAGTGGAAGACGGAGAACAAAGTGCTCGGATTAAAATAGGGGGTAAGAGAACGATGTAGTTCTTCGCCCCTACTGTTCAATCTATACATCGAAGAAGCAATGACGGATGTGAAAGAAAGCCTCAGGAGTGGAATTAAAAGTCAAGGTGTAAGGGTACCAATGATACGATTTGCTTATGACCTTGCTATCCTTAGTGAGAGTGAAGAAGAACTACTTGATCTACCGAATGAAATGAAAAATCTAATGAGTACAGAATCTGAATAGAGAGGAATTGGAAGATAGAAGAAAGCAATGAGAGGTAGCAGAAATGAGAATAGCGAGTAACTTAACATGACGATTCCCAGTCGTGAAGTAGTTCTGTTAAGGAATTCTATTACCAAGGCAGAAACGTAACCAATGACGTACAGAACAAGGAGGACATCAAAGGCAGACTAGCACTGGCAACAAGGGCTTTCCTGGTCAATATAAATCTGCTAGTATCAAACAAGGGCATTAATTTGAGGAAAAAATTTCTGAGAACTTACGTTCTTAGCAAAGCATTCTATGGTAGTGAAACATGGACTGTGGGAAAACCGTAACAGAAGCATTTGAGATATGGGGTTACAGACGAATGTTGAAAATAAGGTGGACTGATAAGGTAAGCAAAAGGAGGTTCTACGTTGAATCAGTCAACAAAGGAATATGTGGAAAAAACTGACAAGAAAATGGGACGGGTGGACAGAACATCTGTTAACGCATAAGTAATAATTTCCGTGGTACTTGAGGGAGCTGTAGACGGTAAAAACTGTACAAGAAGACAGAGACTGGAGCACATCAGAAAAAAATTAAGGACATAAATGGCAGGTGCTGCTCTGGAATGAAGAGGTTGGCACAGAAGAAGAATTCGTGGCGGGCCGCATCAAACCATTTAGAAGACTGATGATTTAAAAACAAAATTTGCCTCATTACTACGTCACTTACTGCTCAATTCCATTACCTTTATCTGTGTCTTGTAACATCATTTGACCGTAAAATTTCCTATACAGATTTCCATGTAGTAGGAATAGACAAGGACGTTTTCCTAACTTTAATGGGAAGTTACTTGCGGCCTGTTTAACTCACTTGTCAGTTTCAAGCTGCGGAACGGAACTTTAAAAGCTGCGGTGGAATGGCAAATGACAGCTGAAACAGCAGTAGTATAACACGCTATATATCTAAGCTGAAACACCAAGCGACAGAGAGTACCTACAGTAAAAAGAAATCCATTCTTTGGTAAAGAACAAGGTATGTAGATAAAAGCACTTCCTGGTACGCACATTAAAACTTGACAGCCAGTTACTGGAAACATTCATTTCACAGGTCATGTGGAAGAGACAATCACAGCTTTGTGTTGTTATGAGATAAAGAACTTATCTTTATGACATACGGCGCCAGAGGACGTAAGGTGTGTAAAAATTCCAAGACAGTGAAACACACATTACAGAGGCGAATGAAACATTCTCATACACTTCTAAATTCGGGGTACGTTACTGACTTCCAGCAAATTTTTCTGAATGCGTTCCAATTGCCAAGTATAAATCGCACGAACGTTTCGAATCATTCACTCAATAATGACTTTACGCCTAGATGTTTGTCATTAGAATCTTGAAAAAATGTTCGTGATATTGTTACGCAATAAAATATTTTTCTATTGATACGGTACCGTATAATGTTTTCAGTATTATGAGCAGAAGAAAACATTCATATTTTAATCGCAATGGTTTCGAAACGTTTGACTACCGTATTGATCTCCCGCCATTTTATGCCCCAGGCAATCTACGTTTAGCGTTGTGTTCAGTGACTATCAAGCTGCAATGTACTTCAAATAGCAGGTGGATCAGATAGTTCATACCAGTCACCGCCTGAAGCAGCACACACACAGCCTGCGAAGAACAACTCTGCCATTCGCTGCCAGGTGTCGCATGTAGCTGCAGGGCTGCAGAATCGCGGCTGGATGAGATAGTTCATACGAGTCACCGCCTGAAGCAGCACACACAGCCTTCGAAGAACAACTCTGCCAGTCACTGCCAGGTGTCGCACGTAGCTGCAGAACTGCAGCAGCAAGTAGGAGTCAGCGACAGATGGCAGGAGCTGCCTCTCCTCAACTTCTCGGAGGAAAAGCTGAAGCAGTTCCGTTTGAATTGAACAAATGTATCTTATACAGATTCATCAAACAGTGATTTATTATGTGTGTTAGGTATATGACACCAGAGTAGCTACTCAATAAAGAAAGGAAATGGAAATTCTGAATATCTTTCCCTATGCATATGGATTCCCTTCTTTACCTTTGTGAAATATATTTCTTACAAAAGTTTAATATACGGAAGCACAGAAGACATAGAGAGGACAGTTTTGCTTGCGCTTTCAGAATGTTGTGCTTAGCTACAGGTGTCAGCATAACGGCGATATATATATATAGGAATACACACGTTTAACTGCTAATAAAACGCAGGATACAGTTATCCCTCCGTTTCATACTGTTTATTATTTATTTATTTATTTATGCATTTATTTTACCTGGCAAGATTAGGGCCTTCAGGCCCTCTCTTACACCTAACCAGGCATACTCAGATTGAACGAGTTACAGTTTCTACATAACATTAAGGACATATAGCCTATTATGCAGTATTGATGTTAAAGAAAAAAATAGATATTATAACAGTAGTACAATGATAATTATAACAATAAAAAATAATTATAACAATCAATAATAATAATAATAATAATAATAATAATAGTAATAATAATAATAATAATAATGACTATGTATATGAAAGTAAACATACTTTTCTTTTCTGAATGTCAGTCCCATTGTTAGTTGGGAATTTTCTCGTTATGTTCTTGCAGCTTGTGAGTTATTCTCATCGAGCAGAGACATAAGACGATAGAATGGGTGAAAGAGATATATAAGAGGTAGATAGGTTAGAGGAAGAGAAATAGAACGGTAAAATTCGAAGCTGTGATGGAGAGGAGAAAGAAAGAGATGGAAGGGGCACAAGAATGGTGGCTATACCGTCCCTAATATGTAAGTTTTGAGTTCCCTCTTGAATGTTGAGTAGTTCTGGATAAGACGCAGGTCACAGGGGAGCGCATTCCATAGTCGTATGGCTGAGATGGAGAATGACACGGAGAAAGAATTTGTGTTATGTAAAGGTACAGCCAAGATGATAGACGTATCCGATCTGGTGTTGCGATTGTGGAATGATGATAGGTGTTTAATGTGAGAAGATAAGTATTGGGGGCACCAGTGGCTAAGAAATCGATGAAGTAAGCACATCGTGTGGAGATCGCGTGCCGTATGTGGGCGTATCCAACCTAGCTGGGAGTATGAAGGACTGATATGATCATACAACCGAATATTGCACACGTATCTAACGCAAGCATTCATCACTAGCTCGAGGCATCTAGAATTTTCACTATTTGTGCTGTGTTGAACTACATCGCAGTAGTAAAGATTAGGCAAGACTAGTGTTTGGACTAATTTTTGTTTAACATGGGTTGGAAATATTTTTCTAAATTTTTGAATTGCATGTAGGGAGGAGAGCGATTTCCGGCCAGCTGTGACTGTTTGTTCTTCCCAGTTTAGGTGTTCATCCAAGATTATTCCAAGGTCTTTTACTGTTTTTTGGTATGGTAGTTGGGTACCATTGTGGAGTATTTTAAGGACTGTTTCTCGAAAGTACCGGCTGATTAACTTTAGATGAGATATAAGTATGACCTGGGATTTCTTGGGGTTTAGTTTCAGACCTAGGTTCTATGCCCATCGAGAAACAGAGCAAAGATCTGCGTTCATACTCGCTACTGCGCCAGGAATGTTTTTGGGGCTTGCACTTATGTACAGTTGGATGTCGTCGGCATAAAGATGGTAGTTGCAGGAGTGAATCACTGAAGAAATATCATTAATGTACAGGGAGAAGAGTAGTGGACCAAGGACGGAGCCTTGGGGAACTGTTTATCGTTTACCCTTCTCTGCTGATATTACAGTAAACGAATTGGGCACCCTGATCTACAGAGGAAGCTATTTAATTAATTTATAATTTGTAACTGGAAACGCATTCTGAGGTCCTGAGGTATTTATTCCCAAATCGTGTATTTTATCTTTGGTAATTATTTGCTGAAGGTATGTTCACTAAGCGTTAAAGCTTTCAAGAAAAATTGTTTTCTTGTGTTGAAAGATAACGACTAGAAGAATAACTGAGTGATACAACTTCCCAGCTTCCTTGTGTAGTTGTAATGAAAGTTGTCCCAGTGTAATTGTTATTTTTTCATCCACACCTTGAAGCAAATAGCAAGCATGTCTTTTTAAAAGATTTATTGTTAAAGTGAAACTGCGTTACACCAAGAGGAAGTGCTGCAGATAAGCAGAATAATAAATATTGATAATTAAACCGTTTATGGTTTGGTCCTCTGTGACGAATCTTCACCCACTAAATTTATTTTTCGTTACATGAAATTTATTTGTAGCTACTTTTATTATATTTCAGCAGTATATTTTGTAATCCTACTACATTCTTCTTGTTACACGTTGTTAACTTCTCTGCTTCTTTTTTCTTTTATGTTTTCCGTGCCTGTCACGTTAACAGTTCGTACCTCACGCTATGTTTCTCAGCAATAATATTATCTCTTCTAGATTCTACGTTTGGATCAGCGTTACACACTACATAAAAATTAATGCTATTGTATTTTGTAGAGTTTAAATACCGCCTTCCATCCTCCTCACCAGTATGCCCAGAACTTCTGATATTTCTGTATCAGCTACAACTGTCATTTGATGTTTGTGCAGTGCCAAAAAGGACATATTCTATAATTTTGGGAAAGAACCTGTTTCATTTCCACGCATTTATTTCCTCTGGAAGTAAGCACCATGGTTCTCTCTGCTACGAGGGCTATTCAGAAAGCAGAGTCCGATCAGTGGCGAAATGGAAACCACTATTAAACTCATAAGTGTTTTTATTTTCAACAGCTTGCTATATCTTCCAGTTACTTCTCCACATACTTGCCGCCCCGAATTAGACATTTGTCGTAACGTTTATGAAACGTCCCCTTAGAAAAATTTATACAAGACTGGTCTATGTGAAACGTCCTCTTTGAACAATTATACACGAATGTGCTTAAACAGACACACAATATTTTTTGCGCAACGCAATCTGACTTCCAAAAATCCCTACAAAAGAATGGCCCTGACTAACATTAACCTATACGTTTCACACATCACTTACCTCACAAAAACATTCATTACTCAAGCTACTGCAATACAGTGAGCGCTACTACTACAAGCTAAATAAAAGATTCAACCTACTGAAGGCACTAAATACTGATAGGCACAGTTAGCAAATGAAAGATTTTAATAGAGAACAAACAATGTATTTACCTTTATAGTCATTATATATATATATATATATATATATATATATATATATATATATATATATATATATATATATATATTTTCATGACACTAATTCTTACAAATTTCAAAACTCTGCCATCTCTCTCCCCACGTCCACCACCGCTGGTGGCTCACCTCCAACTGCTCAACGCTACGCGATGTTAGCATCCAGTTGCCGCTGCCCAACACTACAATGGCAGACAACAATGCAAACCAGCCACAGACTGCACACAGCACAGCCAGTGATTTTTATACAGAGCGCAATGTGGCGGCGGCGTTAGCAATAAAAAAACCTAAACAGCCTACTTACATAGCCCCCATGCTCCCCACAAAAAAATTTACAAATTGTTTTGGGCAGTGGCCAATACAGATTTCAAAATTTTTTTCATTATTACAATAACAAAGAAATGAAATGCACACACTTATCGATACAATGTTGTTCAAAAGCTAAAAATTTCTCACAGTTCATAAAGACAGTCCTTATCATTCATCAAAGTAAAGTTGCAGTGTTTTTCTCGAAGTCTGAGTAGTAAAAGAAAATGCACACGGAAGTAGTGGATTTCCATGCAGTCTTGAAGAAGTAGTGTTGTCCTTTCAATGGAAAGACAGTGCTGACTATTGACATGCAGACAGGTAATAGGCCACAACAGAGCAAACCCACAGCAGAGTCAGTCGAAGTTTTAAAGAATATTGATAGGTAGGTCGTCACAGAGTAGACCCATTGTAGTCCTGGTAGAGATTACGGTATTGGTGGGCCACCAGAGTTGCAGACCTTGTAGAAATAATGGTATTGGTGGGTCATCAAAGGTGTAGACCGACTGTAGTGCTTGTAGCGATGGCCAGCAGCCATCTGTTTGACGCAGGCGCACAATCACCATTGAAGAGTCTTGCGGATAATATAGCAAGTCCAAAACCACCACTTGTGCACTCACAATAATTGTTTTTGAAATGTCTTTAGAACCAGCAATGCTGTTATCCAGTCCTTTACTGAATTATTAACACACATGCAAACACTATCAGTCCCTACTTTTCACATATTGTCCATATACTATGACCAGCAGAAATGTGTGCAGTGAAATGTAACTTACAAGTTACTGAATTTGATGAACAGGTGTCAATTACAATTTTATAACATGAGAATACAATAACAAAGACACAAGATATATCATTAAAGAACATAATAGCACAGATAACATTTGTAGTAAAACGGACTTTACAAAAGAATCGAAATAACAAATACATCAGTGTTACAAATATTATGACATAATTACATACATAAAAGATCAAAATAACTTTTGAAACATCAACTTCACACATTAGCATTAAAATAAAAGAGAATAAATAATGTCTAAACATCAGAAAAATTCTACAATGTAAATATTATTAGCTAAACACATAAAGACAGAAAGAACACAAATATACAAGAGTACACAAACACATAGCGGAATAATAGAAAGGGAAAGGACAGGGTTTGTTTTACTGCAGTATCTTGCAAACAAAACTTTCCTTACTTCTAGGAGATCTCCCTTCGTTCTTCATTATTTCAAAAAGTGCTATCTATAACTGATTTCTGTACTTTTTTCGTAAAACTTCTCAATGCAATTCTTCCAATTCATCGCAACTCATTCTCTTTTATAGTTTACCCCCTCTTAAGCTATCTTAAATCTACTGAGCTCAGATGCTAAACTAAGGGACGAGGCAATGCAGCAGCACAAAACAATTAATACAAACAGCAATGACAAAAAAAGCGCAAGTAAGCAAAGCAGGCAGCAAAAAATGTAATAACTTATATCGAAACATGACAAACCCACAAGCAGAAAAAATAGTTTACTAAAGACAACAACGCACATAAGGGAATTGTGTATTCTCATCTTAATGTCTATGTAATTAAAGTGGTGCACCACAACTGATTCTATGAAATAAAATACCAAGTACTTGAAAAGAAAATTATTTATGAAGTTCCTGTGAAGGGAAATGCCTTTTTGTGCTCCCTCATTTTTTTGGAAGTATATTACATTATTATTATGTACCGGCTCTGTAGAC
Organism: Schistocerca gregaria; assembly: GCF_023897955.1. NCBI lineage: Eukaryota > Metazoa > Arthropoda > Insecta > Orthoptera > Acrididae > Schistocerca > Schistocerca gregaria. Next base: position 578,604,978 of record NC_064921.1, on the reverse strand, counting down.
AGAAACAACTGATTCTATGAAATAAATTACCAAGTACTTGAAAAGAAAATTATTAATGCAGTTCCTGTGAAGGGAAATGTCTTTTGTGCTCCCTCATTTTTTTGGAAGTATATCACATTATTATTATATACCGGATCTGTAGACAGAAAATATTTATATTAGTACATCCATCAAATTTTATTTTAACCAATGCTTCAGTGCAGCTAGAAACTAGATATTAAACAAAATCAGCAATCTCTCAACTAGAAAGCATAAATTAAGAACTTTACAGTGAAATCATGTTTTCAAGTTTGGGCGTTTCGTATTTGCGATGCTTTCTACAAAGGAATGTCAATAGCGAGGATAATGGCTTCTTTTTTTTTTTAACCTGTGCCTCTGAAAGGCGCACACTAATGGCTTGTTTCCAGGTGGCTGTCACACCTGGCTGCTCGCAACGCATTACGTCACGGTCACCTACCTTTCTTACCGAAATATTTACGGCAGCAGTTTCCGCTACAGTGACAGTCTCATATAAAAATATTTTCACAGGTTGAGAATTTGCGTTACAAACGTGTAGAAAATAAAATCCTATAAATATAACAGCGTCCAAAAAATTTTCGTCGGCATTGTAATACATTCACGCATTTACATACATTTCATAGCTCTTAAAGTACGATTCTTGGTTTCCTACAACCTTTTTCACAAACCAGAGTCCCTAACCACTACTCTTTATTCCTTACCTTATTTGTCGACACTTCTTCAATATTTCATCATAACAGATACATAGCATAATCAAATAACTCATATAGCATCAGCTTATTGACCATAAACATACCACAACAGCATAATACACATAGTCATCGTTATAATAAAATCATAACACCTCAGTCAACTCTCAAAATCATCGTAGGTTCCTCCAATAATTTCAAAACCTAAAAAAAAATTCTCTGCTCATGTCAAAAGCTTCAAACGTACTTTAAAAATCATGATCCCGTACCAAATACACCATTCAAACCTCTCATAGTATCACAATGGTTCCGAAAAAATATGAACATTTCACAAAGTATAGACAAAATAGAATTTCATAAGTGTGAAGTTATCCACCTGCGTAATTGCTTAAACATGTGTCAGTGACGTAGTAAAAAGATGTTTGTTTCTCTGTCAAATAATCAGATAGCTGTGTAATTCTGTGTTAGAGAAATATGGTACCGATGTGTAAAGTTGTATAAGCAAATACCATATTAGCTAGGGCTCCTTGTGCTTGCCATACACATGGTACACAAAGTAAGCGTGTACCCCCCTGAGGATTAATGTAATTATACCCTCAGGTGTTACAGATTACAGCAAACGGAATGATATGTATCACGAAAAACTTTTTTGTAATTCAACAATCTTGATAAATTAATGGTTTAAGTACCAAATTAATCACTCAAATGCGTGTCCTGTAGTGCTAAATGTGCGTTTTGGTGTAAGATAATTCTGTGGAACTGTCGTACTTATCGTCCTCTGTAAGCAATGTTCTGCTGAAGTCAATGCACTTACCTCATCATAAACGGAAGTGAAATGCTTTCCGTATAGATATCGTAGTTATTACGTACCTTACCGTGATCAAGAAAGTACTATAATGTAACGTATTGTTGTGCTACGATAAAGTCTGTCTCATTGTAGCTATACCACAAAAGTTACTACTAAAACATGTTTTACTTTCCAGAATAATACAGAAAATACTATGCAGATATAAAACAGATACACCGCAAAAGCAACAATGTAAATCGTGTCACATATTAGCAGCGTCGTGATATAATCGTGTAGCTATGAGAGAAACCAAATGCTAAGTCATCTTTAATCTCACCGAATGTACTTCAAATAAAGAATGTATTTTCAAGTAAACCAAAATGTTGCATTAAAATCTCATTAGCAGTACTGGTAAATGTTCTAAGTATGTAAGCCTTATAGTCGTTACGTAATCGTGCAACTAAGAAGCAAGAATGTACACACACACAGTAACACTGTGACGTCTGTACACTATAACAATGCGCTCGTAAATAGTGTCTAAATAAGTTCTCTAAGTTCTAGACTGAATAGTTAATTTCAAAACATTCTTGCATGTTAACAGATTCTAAGTCTGACATAGCATACTAGTAACGTGAAGTGAACAGCTTTATGGCTAAGACAAAGTTAAAAATGCAGATTATCTTTCAATAAACGGTTTTACATGTGAAATGTGGTGTAAACCTTTACTCTTCACAGTACTCAGAGTTTCAACTTGAACGCAATTATCATGTGGTAAACGTCGGTAAGGAGTACTGGAATTTTTCCCAAGGTTAGCGTCTATGTTATTTTTTGCTGAGCCAGCCGGCGCACGTTGCTGCCGAGAGCGCCCTTACCTGTTTGAAGCTCGCCAGTTCTGATGGAATTCAGGTCTGTCGTTTTGTCGGTAGTTTACATAGTTTCTTGTTTGTCGGTCATGTAGTGGAGAATTTCTCCCTGAATCGTAACTGCGTGCTGGACCGTTGCGTCTAAAGTTATTCTGTCTCCCGTGATAATAATAGTTCCGTTTGTCATATTGTCTGTTTCTATGATTGTCTGTGTGATATTCATTACTACGGAAATGCGATCTTTTTCTGTAACTATTACTCTGCCAGTGGTTGTCATATGGGTGGTGTCTGCTTTGTTCACGATTTGCGTTGTAAGAATAGCCTAGTCGTGTCCAGTTTTTATTTCTTTCATCGCGGAATTGCGACGGATATGACCTGTAATTGTTGTGCTTCTGTTTTCGCGTTCCGCGATTGTCAGTGCCAATTTGTTCTTGTAAGAGTCGCTGAAAAGCTTCAGTGTCGTCTTTGAAACGTCCTACCAAAATAATATGTCGTAAATGTTCAGGGAATCTAGTTAAGCAAATGCGGATGAGTTCTGAGGGGCTGTATGGGTTTGACAGGCACTGATTCTTATGTAACATGTCTTCAAAATATTTCACAAGACTGGAGAATTCAGATTGTTCGAAATGTTTCATCGTAATGATGCTATGTTTTACTCGGTCTTGTGTAGCTTGAGACCAATATGCTGAGAGGAAGGCATGATAAAATTCTCCTTCACTGTGACAATCGTGAATGACCGATCGCATTCTTACCGCTGGCTCATTCTCCTAGTAGCCACACATAAATTCTAATCTGTGCTCTAATGACCAGTTGGGAGGAAAACAATGAGAGAATTGATGGAGCCACGCTTGTGGATGAATGTCGTTGCCAGAATTCTTAAATGTTTTGAATTTACGTGCAGTAATGAACAGCTTATAGTCAAAATCATCGTGTCGGCGAGTAGCATATCGGTCATTGTTACGTCGTGTCAGCGGTTCCATCTCAAAATTCGGTGCACCTTGCCAATTTCTTTCATGATTTTTTCGAAATGAACTGTGTTATTATTTTGTGGCTTTTCCGTATTTCTAAGATCCTCTTACCGTGTTGGAGCGCGAGTGTCCTCTGAAATACACTCCAGGAAATTGAAATAAGAACACTGTGAATTAATTGTCCCAGGAAGGGGAAACTTTATTGACACATTCCTGGGGTCAGATACATCACATGATCACACTGACAGAACCACAGCCACTTAGACACAGGCAACAGAGCATGCACAATGTCGGCACTAGTACAGTGTATATCCACCTTTCGCACCAATGCAGGCTGCTATTCTCCCATGGAGACGATCGTAGAGATGCTGGATGTAGTCCTGTGGAACGACCTGACATGCCATTTCCACCTGGCGCCTCAGTTGGACCAGCGTTCGTGCTGGACGTGCACACCGCGTGAGACGACGCTTCATCCAGTCCCAAACATGCTCAATGGGGGACAGATCCGGATATCTTGCTGGCCAGGGTAGTTGACTTACACCTTCTAGAGCACGTTGGGTGGCACGGGATACATGCGGACGTGCATTGTCCTGTTGGAACAGCAAGTTCCCTTGCCGGTCTAGGAATGGTAGAACGATGGGTTCGATGACGGTTTGGATGTACCGTGCACTATTCAGTGTCCCCTCGACGATCACCAGAGGTGTACGGCCAGTGTAGGAGATCGCTCCCCACACCATGATTCCAGGTGTTGGCCCTGTGTGCCTCGGTCGTATGCAGTCCTGATTGTGGCGCTCACCTGCACGGCGCCAAACACGCATTGGACCATCATTGGCACTAAAGCAGAAGCGACTCTCATCGCTGAAGACGACACGTCTCCATTCGTCCCTCCATTCACGCCTGTCGCGATACCACTGGAGGCGGGCTGCACGATGTTGGGGCGTGAGCCGAAGACGGCCTAACGGTGTGCGGGACCGTAGCCCAGCTTCATGGAGACGGTTGCGAATGGTCCTCGCCGATACCCCAGGAGCATCAGTGTCCCTAATTTGCTGGGAAGTGGCGGTGCAGTCCCCTACGACACTGCTTAGGATCCTACGGTCTTGGCATGCATCCGTGCGTCGCTGCGGTCCGGTCCCAGGTCGACGGGCACTTGCACCTTCCGCCGACCACTGGCGACAACATCGATGTACTGTGGAGACCTCACGCCACACGTGTTGAGCAATTCGGCGGTACGTCCACCCGGCCTCCCGCATGCCCACTATACGCCCTCGCTCAAAGTCCGTCAACTGCACATACGGTTCACGTCCACGCTGTCGCGGCATGCTACCAGTGTTAAAGACTGCGATGGAGCTCCGTATGCCACGGAAAACTGGCTGACACTGACGGCGGCGGTGCACAAATGCTGCGCAGCTAGCGCCATTCGACGGCCAACACCGCGGTTCCTGGTGTGTCCGCTGTGCCGTGCGTGTGATCATTGCTTGTACAGCCCTCTCTCAGTGTCCGGAGCAAGTATGGTGGGTCTGACACACCGGTGTCAATGTGTTCTTTTTTCCATTTCCAGGAGTGTATGTAATTTTTGTATTACCTGCGTCAACTGATCTTGTACTTTCCGGATTTATCTTTTGTATTGCATATTAATTTGATTCTGATTTTGTTTGAATTTCTTAATTTGTTCATACTCTTCTGTGTCAGTGATGGCTACAAGTCTTGTGTCACACAGATCATCATCTACCTTTGCTGATAAATTAGTGAACTGATCCGAAAGTTCGGCTACTTTCTCCGATAGTGAACACATTTCCTCAGTGTGTTTTTCTGAACCAAGTTTGAGAGTGTCCATTTGTGTTGAAATCGAATGTACAGTGTCCTTTAAGTTTTCCTGAGTTCTTGCAAGTTGTGTAACCGAATCGGTGGATGCAACTGAGTCCATTTTAGCTTGCAAGGTGTCGTGATTTTCACGAACAATAGTTTGCAATTCTTTTATGGCTGCTTCGTGATTCTGTAATGCGTTTTCATGCCGCGAAAAAATAGGTTGGAAATGCTCACAAATTTGTGTTTTTACGTCATTACAGATTTTTTGACATTTCGATTCAATGTTATGTAACTCAGTAGTTAAATCTTCATGTGTTTGTTCAAGTATGGTGTCTAACTTCCGAAGATTTTGTTCCATTGTGTCTAACTTTTGAAGATTATGTTCCATTGAGTCCAACTGTTGCTGTGTTTGTCTCTGGTGTTGTTCCATTGTGTCTAACTTTCGAAGATTTTGCTGTGTTTGTCTCTGGTTTTGTTCCATTGTGTCTAACTGTTGCCGTGTTTGTCTCTGATTTTGTTTCATTTGTAGCATTAATTGCAATAATAATGTATTAGTGTCTGGAATCTGTTCCTCTATGCTTTTCGGCAGTGCATTTGCACCGGCAACATTCACATTTTGACAAGCAAAAAATGTGTCTTGACTTATTTGAGAAAACGGTGAGGACGCAAAACCTGAATGTACAGTATTTGCAAGATTGTGTCCTATGATTTCGGATTCCTGACGCGAGCTGTTGCCGACCGATCGATCGATAATGCTGCCCTGTTCACTAACTGTTTCACTGTCTACACCATTGTTTGCAGCCAGCTCCATTTCCCTATGTACAATTATCAAATTAGTTAATTCATTACTCGGTGGCGCTAACACACTGCTTTAGTCTTCACTGTCATTTCTCAGTTTACTTTGGAGCCTAGTATTACGTTTTTCACAATATTTCACACGACAGCACAGAAAAGCACAATTTGAAGAGCAAAAATAAGAGAACACATTAACGTAGCACTGAAAATAATATCTAGTTAATTGCAAGCGCAGCTGCGAAATACTTGGTGCAACTCTACATGCGTGCCACAACTGATGTAGTGTACAACAATGAAAGACTACAACTACAAAGGAGATTCTCTCTACAATTACGCGCTAGCAATAAACAAAATCTACATTAATTACACAAACTACAAGAAAAAATCAGAAGATTCCAGTGAGGTATCCTCGGCTAAGGGTCGACATATGAAACGTCCCCTTAGAAAAATTTATACAAGACTGGTCTATGTGAAACTTCCTCTTTGAACAATTATACACGAATGTGCTTAAACTGACACACAATATATTTAGCGCAACGCAATCCGACTTCCAAAAATCCCTACAAAAGAATGGCCCTGACTAACATTAACCTATACGTTTCACAAATCACTTACCTCACAAAAATATTCATTACTCAAGCTACTGCAATACAGCGAGCGCTACTACTGCAAGCTAAATAAAAGATTCTAACTACTGAAGGCACTAACTACTGATAGGCACAGTTAGCAAATGAAAGATTTTAATAGAGAGCAAACAATGTATTTACCTTTATAGTCATTATATATATATATATATATATATATATATATATATATATATATATATATATATATATATATATATATAAGTTCATGACACTAATAAAAAAACCTAAACAGCCTACTTACACATTGTACCAACTTTACGATACCCTCATCATGGAAGGCAGCTGCTTGTTCTTTCCACCACTTCTCTGAACTGGTCCCAGGTGATTATCTGTGGGCAATGTTGTCTTTATCGCCAGTGATTCATTTGAGCGAAGATGGAAGAGTCAGCCAAGTCCGGGCTGCTTGGTGGATGATCAAACACTTCCCATTGAAAGCGCTGTAGGGGAATCCTCATTGCCCCTGCAGTGTTCGGCCGAGAATTGTCAAGAAGAATGAAATTCGTGACGTCTACATTATGTGAAGTTGCATGATATCAAGCGAAATCTCGCAGCGGGCAGCCATACTTGGCGGGAGACGCTGTTGTTCTCAATTGCTCTGAGCATATTTACGTGCTTACTGTGTGCTCATAACTGAAAAGAGCGACGTGATGCGATCGTCAGGCATGCTGGGGACACTGCCAAACACATTTGTGTAAAGCTTAATCAGATATTCACCGTCCATTTCGTGTCCTGCTGGACCTTACTTTTCGAATAGCCTCGCAAAATACGTGCATCATTTTTGTACTGCAAGGAGTATTAATATCGTTGGTGTTATGATGAAGTAAATCACTCTCCATACACATAGCTATTTTCTGGAACAACGCACATTTTTCATTTGGGGGCATTGGCTTGCTGTTAACGTCAAATGCCACTGGTGACGCGTGTTTACACGGAGGTGACAAGAAGTCGTGGGAAACCTCGTAATATTCTGTTGGATCTCCTTTTTCCATGTGAAGTGCAGTAACTAGGCTTGACATTAGTTATAGCAACTGCATTTATAGGACATGTTTTACCTTGAGGTCAAATATCATTTTGAGGTGCGATAGTAATTACTAATTTATTATCAGCAATTCCATACTTAGGAACAGATTTAGTCCAATGGGTGTGGGGAGGATTTGCTGTTGATAACGCAACATTAAATCGATTTTTCACGTTTCATTTTGTATTACCATTTATTATTGCAGCGATGGCAGCAAATCGTTTATTCATTCTTCACCAAACAGGATCTAATAACCCATTAGGACTAAACGGAGACATTGTACAAATTCCATTTCACCCATACTTTACTTTCAAGGATTCTATTACATTTGATTAATACATCGTTATTAATTATATTATGCTTAATTAATCCTTACATACTAGGAGATCCAGATAATTTTGTACCTGCTAACCCATTATTAACACCAGTTCATATTCAAACAGAATGATATTCCTTATTTGCATATGCATTCTACGATCAATTCCTAATAAGTTGTCCGCAGCTCGTGGTCGTGCGGTAGCGTTCTCGCTTCCCGCGCCCGGGTTTCCGGGTTCGATTCCCGGCGGGGTCAGGGATTTTCTCTGCTTCGTGATGACTGGGTGTTGTGTGATGTCCTTAGGTTAGTTAGGTTTAAGTAGTTCTAAGTTCTAGGGACTGATGACCATAGATGTTAAGTCACATAGTGCTCAGAGCTATTTGAACCATTTGAACCTAATAAGTTTAGGAGGTGTTATTGCGCTATTCTTATCAATTAGAATCTTAATAATTTTACCATTTTATAATAAAACACCATTCCGAGGTATCCAATTCTATCCTATTAATCAGATTTTATTCTGAATCATAGTAGTTATGGTATGTTTATTAACATGAATTGGTAAACGACTAGTTGAAGAGCCTTACATTATAACAGGGCAAATCTTAACAATTATCTACTTTAGATACTTCTTAATTAATGTCTATGTTGCAGATGCAAGAGATAAGTTAATTAAGGAATAATAAGGTAATTAGCTTAGGAAATGCATATGCTTTGGAAACATAAAACTAGAAGTTTAACTCTTCTATCAACTTTTCTTACAGTATTTCACTAAATAAATGAGATAAATAAAATCTCTAAACCAACAAAGAAAATAAAAAAATTCAAAGATAAATGTAAAAAACTTTTTCAAGCCAAGTATATTAATTTATTGTAGCAGAACCGTGGTTATGTACTCCAAACTCAAATAAAGCCAAAGGATATAATAGCAAGCTTAATAAAAAAACTTAAAAGAATAAAAATCTCCACCTAAAAAGATTAAAGCTAATAATATTCTTATAAAAACAGTTCTAATATACTCAGCTAAAAAAAATCAAAGTAAACTCACCTGCACCATATTCAATATTAAAACCTGAAACTAACTCAGATTCACCTTCAGCAAAATCAAAAGCAGTACGGTTAGTTTCGGCCAACAAGAAGCATAACAAGCTAAAGCTAAAGGAAAAGAAATAATAATAAATCAGCCATAAAGGTGATAATTTATAAAATCAAACATGTTAAAACTACAATTAAAATAATTAAAGATAATAAATTCAAAGCCAAACTAACTTAATGTGCAATTGTTTAAGCAACCGAACAAAGAGAACCTAATAAAGAATAATTTGAATTAGATGATCAACCAACGAATATAACGACATAAACACGAAATCTAGTGCAACATAAAAAACAAAAACTCATAAGAAAAAGAACATAAATAAGTTAAGTAATGGAAAATTACTCAAACAGCCAAAGAAATCATTAAATTAAAAACAGGAGAAGAATAATAAAGTAAATAATTAGATATATTAGGAATTGGCTGCTCCTTACAAATCAACTTAATAGCATCACTAAAGGGCTGTGGGATTCCTACAAATCCTACTTCATTTGGACCCTTACGAATCCGAAGATAACCTAAAAACTTATGCTCCAATAAAGTTAGAAAAGCAATACTAATTAAAACACAAATAACTAATAAAAGTAAATTTAAAATAAACATAAATAAATCATAAAGTATTAATACTAATTGTAGAAAAAATCTACGTAAATGAATTGTAAATTCAACACATTAAACTGTCAAAACATTTTAATCATATGGTCCTTTCGTACTAATATGGATTAATAGTCTTAGGATAGAAACCGACCTGGCTCACGCCGGTCTGAACTCAGATGATGTAAGAACTTAAAGGTCAAACAGAGCTAATCACTGGGTTCCTGCACCCAAAATGTTTCTTAATCCAACATCGAGATCGCAATCTGCTTTGTCAATATGAGCTCTCAAAAGCAATCACGCTGTTATCGCTAAGATAACTTATTCTTATGATCATAAATTATGGAGCAAAACAACAAACATAAATCAATGATATAATAATGAAGAGTTTATTTATTCTTCATGTCACCCCCAAAAAAATCGTCATTAAATATAGAAAGACAAACAAAAAACTATATAAAAGTAAAATGTTAAGCTCTATAGGGTCTTCTCGTCCTAAAGAAGAATTTAAGCATTTTGACTCAAAAGATAAATTCAAAACTTTATTAAGAGACAGTTCATCTCTCGTCAAGCCATTCATTCCAGCCACTAATTAAGAGACTAATGATTATGCTACCTTTGCATGATCAAAATACCATGGCTGTTTAAAAATCCGCTCAGTGAGCAGGCCAGACCTCAAAATATTTTGAAGAGGACATGTTTATGATAAACAGCTGGAAATCAATTTTGCCTAGTTCCTTATAATAAGTTTACAAGGTAAAAATTTTATACAAATAAATGTACTAATTCTATCATTATTAAAAAAAATTTTAAATTAAATCAATAATCTTAATAAAAAACCTAAAATATTTATAAAATCAAAAAAAAGTAATGAACTAAAATGTAATCTCAAAGATAGCTGGTTTAAAGTTTACTATAATATTTTTAAAAACAAATTGTAGGTTATTAAATTCAAAGTTAATACCTTAAAGATTAAATAAGTTAATATTTATACTTAAAAAATTAAATAAAAACAATTGACTTCAAAAAATTAAATTTTCTCTTAAGAGACTAGATATCTTAGGAAACGATTAACATGTCATTTCTATAAATAATTAAGTAATAATTTAATAATTACCATTGCATGTAACTCTTAATGTATCCATTTCTCTTTTTAAATTTTATATCTACCTGCCAGATTAGGAGTCTGACATTCCACTCCGATTCAAAGAACGCCAGTTTTGTTTCTTCTGATCATGACTTCCTACTGGGTAATTCCAGTTCGGAGATTAGTGTTCTACCTTCGAAATATTTTTCCTAAAAAGGATTCCATCATCATTTAACTGTACAATAGAGCTGCACGTCGTCAGGAAAAATTATGGCTGTTGTTTCGCCATGCTTTCAGCAGTTCGCAGTACCTGCACAGCAAGGTCGTTTTTACTGATATTACAAGGCCATATCAGTCAATCATCCAGGCTGTAGCCACTGGTACTATTGAAAGGCTGCAGCCCCTCTTGAGGAACCACACGTTTCTCTAGCCTCTCAACAGATACCCCTCCGTTGCGGTTGCGCCTACGGTACGGTTTCTGCATCGCTGAGGTACGCAAGCCTCCCCCCCCCCCCCCATCCAACGACAACATCCATCGCTCATGATAATAAAAGCAGTCACTGACTTGGAAGCAAGAACAGAAGGAATAAGGAAGACAAGAAAGAGAGAGGAAAGGAGAGGAGAGGAAAGGAAAGAGAGGACAGGAGAAGAAAGGATAAGAACGAACTGAACGCGTAGAATGATGTAGAAGAGAGAGACGTCGCGCTGGTATTCTTCCAAAAACTGTAACAGACATCTGTGCAACGGTAAATCTCTTCCATTATAACCTGACAAATGAAATGACACTGTTACACGTTTCCTGTATCGATGTGCAGCAAAAATAGGACCCTACGAGCAATGACGAAACAGTAATTGACGAACAGGAAGATAGAAATACAGCATACACTGACGGAAGGAGAAAGACTTGTCAAGCACCAGTCTAATAAGGGGGTCATTCAATAAGTAATGCTACATACTTTCTAAGACAATTTTAGTTGAAAAAAATGCGGAAATGTTGGGATATCGAAGAATATTCCCGCTCCACTCCCTATACTTTCATGAAGTTCTGAAAGGTGGCGGCACTATACGAAGCCTTCAAAACGCCACCCGTAACGGAAATGCGTTCCAAGCAGAGAGTTGTCACTGATTTTGTTTTGGTGAAAAAGCAGAGCGCAGGTGCTAACAGAACGTCTATGGAGAACTCGCAGTTGGGCGAAGCGTCTGTCACCATCGCAACAGGAACGTGCGTAGCCATCCGACACCGCGCCTGCCGGTGTGACTCCAACAATGTTGTAACATGAGGACACTCTCTTTCGAGGTGATTGATGGATCACAATCAGACACCTCATTTCTCATCTCTACGTCTCTGTTGTTAGTGCCGACACACTCGTCCAAAGATTTACTCAGAGCTGTGTAACGGCTGGACTCGCTTAACAGAAGAACATCAACAGTAATGAAGAACCATCTGTGGGGACTTGTTTGCGCGTTACGAGCCTGATCGCAACATTTGTGTCGAACATTGTCACAGAGGATTAAACATGGGTTCGTCACTTCGAACTGGAAGCAAAACCGCAGCCCATGGAGTGACGCCACACCACATCTCCTCCTAGGAAAATGACCGAACCGCACACTCAGCCGGTAAAGGCATGGCGACTGCTTTCTGGGACTCTGAGCGGTTATTCTGCTTCACGTCCTTTCGCTCTGTGCAACGATTATCTCTTAAGTGTATGGTGCTACCCCCAGGAAACTAAAAACTCGGCTTCAGCGTGCTCGTCGCCAAAAAAAAAAAAAAAATGCAAACGAACATCTCCTTCGTCATGACAAAGCGAGGTCCCACACAAGTCTGAGCACTACAGAGAATGACACCAAACTTCATTGGGCTATTCTTCCTGTTCCACCTTACAGCACTTACTCCCTCTTCCACCTTACAGCCATTACTGCCTCCAGACTTCGATCTATTTGGGTCAACGAAGTTTGCATTCCACATGAAGGGGTACGTGAGTGAGCGGGAGTTATTGATGCACCAAAGCGTTGGCTCCGACTTCGCCCAGTGGTGTGGTACCGAGCGGGCATACATACCAGAAAAAGTAGTCTAACGCCGTCGCATTGACAGGAGACTGTGTTGAAAAATAGGATTTACTAGCCAAAAGAATGGGGAATAATATATTGTATTGGAATCCTGTATAAAACCAACGTGCTTAATGAAAGAAATATGTTGAATTACTAACTGAACACATCTCGTATTCATCATATTTTATGGACACGTACATGACATTATCGCTGTTAAATGATTGAAATTTTATTCCGTTACAAGTTATGTACATATTCAACATGAGTATGAGGAGTGACCCACCAGGCACGAATACAGACATTGAAGCAAACAGATTCCGAGTATCAGCATCAGAGATTTCTTGTTGTATGTGAAACACATACTGTGACAGTTCACGATTATTATTAACTAGTGGCTGTTCTGGAGGTGAAAAGCTTCCCTCTGAATCTTCTAGTTACTCTATCGCTGAAAATCAGTGCAATGGCCAGGCCACTCAAGGACTTATACACTTCTCAAGGCATCTATCGTTGAGAACTTCTGCGTGCGGTCCAGCGTTATCCTGTTGGAATAGTCACATGGTACTACTATTAAAACCACGCGATGACGAGTATTTATCTTCCTGTCAACAATCAACAGTTCAATCTTTCTGTCATATTCAGTATCACTCCACGCAATTACTCCAGGAGATGGAGCAAAGGGAGTCGTGAATCGCTGCTCCCCGTGATCTTCCACCAGGTCGCTCATAGACACGGCACCGATCATTTCGCCACAAACATAAGCAGGATTCAGTTCATCACTGAACACCAAGGGTGCCACTCAGAGTTCAAGCTGAGTTTGGCTATACTTTATGCAAGTGATACCTATAATTCACTCCCGGCAAGTGCTGGGATAGTTCCTTTGAAAGGACACGGCCCATTTCCTTCACCGTCCTTTAAACATTCGTCCTAGTGCTTCATCTGCAACGACCTCGATGTTGACGGGACGTCAAATAGACGGGACGTTAAATCGACAGTGCGTTAACACCTTATATTGTTTCCTTGCTGCTCCTTGTTGGCTTTAGTATCGTTAGGTCAGGGTGTTCAGAGAGTATCACTTTCCATTTCCGTCGCAGTATTTACGGGAAAGTACAATTAATTTTCACACCCGTAATGTCCGTGAGCGTAAGAATAAAAAGGATTGAAAACAAAATCAAAATATGAGAGTTATTTAAAAGTTCTCGTTATGTTTCAGAAGTGACTTCCACATCAATTAATGTTTAAATGATAATTAATTGAAACCCTCAGCTGCCGATAGGTGTTGTTGATATACCTCGATGGAGAGAGCTGAAAATGTGTGCCCCGACCGGGACTCGAACCGGGGATCTCCTGCTTACAAGGCAGACGCTCTATCCATCTGAACCACCGAGGACACAGATGAGTCCCGGGTTCGAGTCCCGGTCGGGGCAGACATTTTCGGCTGTCCCCATCGAGGTATATCACCTGTCGGCAGCTGAGGGTTTCAATTAATTATCATTTATTCTAGAGAAGCAGTACGGTCATAAATGGTACGTGTTCCTTCCAGAACAGTTACTATCCTCATATGCAATTAATGTTTTTCCTGCGTAGGTCTCAGTTTAACAGTGTGTCTTACAGGAGGTGGACAAAAATATGGATACACTAAAAACGCAACACTTTACCATGCCAAACTCGGTGCAGTTAAACCTTTGACATTCAAAACAGCTTCCAGTCATCTCGGAATGTGTGTAACTACTGGTTCTGTTCGTTTTTAACGGAATCTTACAGCATTCTTCCTGCAAAATAGTGGACATTTATGTTAACAAAGATGCAGGCGGATAGCGATCACCCACCATTCTCCTCAAAGTACGATAACAAACACTCGATAATATTCAGATCTGGTGACTGCAGTGGCCTGAGGAGATGTGAGAAATAATCGATGTACTCACAAAAATGGTCGTGGATGATGCCAGCTATGTGAACAGGGTCCGTGACGGCTTCCAACATGCTTCGCCTTTTAGGATCTACCATTGTGCAATAGCGGAGACCTGATCAGCCAAAATGGTCAGATATACTTGCAACCTTGCAGAGTACCCACGAAGCCAACGGAATACCAAGATCTGGCTACCAAAATCACCACCAAACCCCGCCATGTTTCATTCTTTGGATGTATACCCGGCCAGCCGTTGAAACAGTTTGCAGTAGCACACATCCGACCAAATACACTTTGTTCATTTGCTCCATAGTCCAGGTTTTATGGTTCGGCAACACGACTGTTTTTACGAGCATTTGAGTCACTGTTGGGTTGTTTTGGAATTCCAGCACGTCCTGCGATTCTCTGCATATGGAGCTCCTTTCGTGTTTTTTTGGTGCTGACAGGGTTCGCAAGTGCGACATTCAGTTTTGTTGTGACTTTTGCAGCTGTCTTCCCCTTACTTTCCCTCATAGTCCTCTTCAATGACCGTCTGTGACGAACATTCAACGCACATTTTCGTTTGCGTTGCGACTTACCGGGTGATGTTTATCCACCTTCCAGTATCCAGTATAAATCCTCGACATAGTGCCTCTTGAAACACCAAACACTTCGGCTATCTTGATTACGGATGCTCCCACAAAGCGAGCACGAACAATTTACCCACGTTCGAATTCACATAACTGCCACGCAATGCGCCTAAAACTGCATAGAACACTGTTCTTATCACGCTTGACACGTGCAACGTAGTGAAGACATCGCAGTATTGCTGTTCGTGGGCATATAGAACAGTGTAACCGACAGGCTTAGCTGCATTGGCTTTTACAAGCATTTATGTCTCGCGGTGTTTCCATAATTTTATCGAAGTTCTGCACGTCAACTGTGAGCTGTTTGCACAAAATAAATTTGTCTGTACTGCTTTTTAAAGTAGTGACGTTGCCTGTGTTTCTTGCAAAAGAGGAAATTGGAATACCATTCCGTTATTGAACTATTTTTGTTAACCATTCATTCTCATGGAAATACTTCCAAAGTGTTAAAGGAACGCAGCTGGTAATGGTAACTAGATTTCATTGGCAGGATATTTCTTCATTAACTGAAAACACTCAGTGAACAAGGTTAATTCATGTGTCCCAAGGTTGTAAGTCACTTCATACAACCGTCGACGAGACCACTCAACTCTACACTGCTTTATAGCTGTTCGTAAGAGCGACTACTCTTTTGATACGTACTACATTCAGATAATTTTCATATGTATCCGATCACTGAACCTGCCCTTGAAGGTGCATGGGAATGTTTGGAACATCCATCTTTCTCATCACATTTGGAGCTCTGTAACTTTCACGTGGGTGTGTAGGCTACAGCTCATTGGAGAGGTTACGTCCACAGTGGAATTACACCTCTTCGGTAATCGCTCATCTGGGATGTGATACATTCGCTGGAAAGATACTGAAAAACTTGCCTTAACTTAAAAGGGGACGCAAATGAAAGGTCCGTGCATTTTTACCTCAGGAAAACTATCCTTCGAAGCTAGGCTAAAATCCTATCACCTTCACCCCACGGATGTGAACATAGTTTCAGATTCATAGCAAGAAGCAGAGTTAAACTCCCGTATTTTCTGTTTTATTTATTCCTGAGATTATCGGACACGAGTAATGGGATACTCTGTAAACACAAGACAGTTCGTTATTCAGTGAAACTGGCCAAGATGCCTAACACGAACACGCCTCTCTTTTACTTTACCAGTATTAAGGTTCCTCAGTTATAAACGGGAAACACGTCGCATTGCAAGAATAACAATACAAAACACATAATTTCGTTTTACTGACCTTTCACAACGTAACACAACCACACTTGTATTAATAGTCATGCTTAACCCACTTTCATTATGAGGTTGGCTTGCTGCAGCGAGTTTCTGAATTAATCTACCGGGTCATCACTGTTACGGAAACCGTTTCATAACTGTTCTAATAGTAGTATGCTCCGCTAACGCAGTTACTGATCAACATTAGCGACGCCGTTTCGTACACAAATTCTTCCCTCAAATAAACTTAAGCGTTAATCACATTTACCCTACCTATCGACGTGATATATTGAGGTTCATACTCAGTACTTTAACAGACTCTTCAAACAATTTATACACGATGTGACTGCACGATACCGCTGCTTTTGAAACAGATGCAACGTTTCCCATTCACATACACTGCAGTGACAAGTCATGGGATAACGATTTGCCGTATACAGATGGTGGTAGTATGGATCACACAAGGTATAAAATAGTACGTTGATGGAGCTGTCATTTGTACTCAAGCAGTACATGCGAAATGGTGCCGCACGCAGGATTTTAGTTGGTGCTGCGGGGCACAGGGTAAATAATCGAACTGGTAGTTACTTTGTGTTATGCCGTTAATGAAAAAACTCTTAAAAAGTCTGTGCCTGCTTTGCTCTTGTTTTCGCCCTTTAAAAAAGCCTGAAAGCTATTTTGGCGGTAGTCAGAAAGCAGTGGAGGACATACTGACTATAATTTATAGTCCGCAAATCCACATTGTATTGTATTGTATGTTAACTGGGGGCCTAGAAACGACAGAGAGGCTCAGTCCCCGCCGCAGCTGCAGTGGTCCACAACCCCACGACGACTACCCCAGTCCACATCACCCTTCCGCCGCCCCACACCGAACCACTGTTTCTGGCGCATTTGTATCTGTGGCTGCATGCGCAGTCGCGCGGTACACGAGTATAAAGGGACGGAGCGACCACTCGAGCGGCAGTCTTGTGGCTCACTCTGAAGATGGGTGAACGTTATACGGCCGAAATATTAGAAGAAGAAGGAGATTTCTTGCGAGTGCGCACACAAAACTTAATGGAAGAGTCTCTGCGCCGCCAAAACCTGCAGATTCACAGATTGAATTGTTGATTGTTGACAGGAAGCTAAACACTCGCCGTCCCCTGGTCTGAATAGTAGTACCACGTGATTATTCCAACAGGATAATGTTAACCCCACGCAGCAGTTCTCAACGACAGACTCCTAGAGCAATGTATAAATCCTTGAGTGGTCGGAACATTGAACCGATTTTCAGCGAAAGAGTAATTCTAAGATGCAGAGAGAAGCAGAGTAGTCTAAAGATAATAATATTCGTGAACTGTCACAGTATGTGCTTCACATGCGACAAGATATCTCTCATGCTAGCATTCTAAATCTGTTTGCTTCAATGCCTGTATTCGTGCCTGGTGGGTCACACCTCATAGTGATGATGAATATGTACATAACTTGTAATGGAACATAAGTTCAATCATTTAACAGCGATAATGCCATGTACGTGTCCATACAATTTGGTGAATACGAGGTGCATTCAAATAGTAATTCAACATATTTATTTCACAAAGCAGGTTAGTTTTATACAGGATTTCAATACACCATATTATTCCCCACTCTTTTTGCTACTAAATCCTAATTCAACGACTTTTGTGGTCTGTATACCCGCTCGGTACCACTCCTCTGGACGATCGCGGAGCTAACGCCTTGCTGTATCAACAACTCCCCATCACACACATACCCCTTCACGTGGAATGCAAACTTCATTGACCCAAATAGATCGAAGTCTGAGGTCTGTAACGGCTGTGAGGTGGAAGAGGAAGAATACTCCAATGAAGTTTTGTGTCCTTCTCTGTGGTGCGCAGACTTGCGTGGGACCTCGCTTTTGTCATGGCGAAGGAGAATTTCGTTTGCATCTTTATGGCGACGAGCACGTTGAAGCCGTTTTTTCAGTAGAAAATACACTTCAGAGATAATCGTTGCACGAAGAGGTAGGACGTGAAGCAGAATAACCGCTTCAGAGTCCCAGAAGACAGTCGCCATGCCTTTACCGGCTGAGTGTGCGGTTCGGTCTTTTTCCTAGGAGGAGAGTGGTGTGGCTGCAATTTTGATTCCAGTTCGAAGTGATGAACCCATGTTTCACCTTCTGTGACAATGTTCGACAAAAATGTTGCGATCAGCCTCCTAACGCGCAAACAAGTTACTGTTGATGGTCTTCTGTTAAGCGACGAGGAGTCCAGCAGTCACACAGCTCTGAGTAAATCTTGGGACGAGTGTGTCAGCCCTACCAACAGAGACGTAGAGGTGAGCAACGAGGTGTCTGATTGTGATCCGTCAATCACCTCGAATGAGAGTGTCTTTATGTTCCAACATCGTTGGAGTCACACCAGCATTTGCGGTGTCGGACGGCTATGCACGACCCTGTTGCGATGATGACAGACGCTTCGCTCAACTGCGAGTTCTCCGTAGACGTTCTGTAAATACCTGTGAACATCTGCAATGCTCTGCTTTTTCACCAAAACAAAATCAGTGACAACTCTCTGCTTGGAATGCATTTCCGTTACGGGTGGCATTTTTAAGGCTGCGTATAGTACCGCCACCTTTCAGAACTTCATGAAAGCATAGGAACTGAAGCGGGAATATTCCACGATGTCCCACAATAATTTCCGCATTTTTTCAACTAAAATTGTTTTAGAAAGTATGTAACATTACTTATTGATTGACCCCCGTATTAGACTGGTGCTTCTTAAGTCTTTCTCCTTCTGTCAGTGTGTGCTGTAATTCTATCTTCCTGTTCGTCAATTGCTGTTTCGTCATTGCTCGTAGGGTCCTATTTTTGCTGCACATCGATACAGGAAACGTTAACAGTGTCATTTGTCTGGTTATAATGGAGGAGTTGTGCCACTGTAGCAGATGTCTGTTACGGTTTTGGGAAGAATACCAGCGCGATTCTCTTTCTTCTACATCATTCTTCGCGTTCAGTTCGTTCTTACCCTTTCTTCTCCTCTCCTCTCTTCCCCCCTCCATTCCTCTCCTCTCCTTTCCTCTCTCAATATTGTCCTCCTTATTCCTTATGTTCTTGTATCCCAGTCAGTGACAGTTTTTATTATCATGAGCGATGGATGTTGTCGTTGGAGGGGGAGGGGGGGGGGGGAGGCTTGCGTACCTCAGCGAAGCAGATACCGTACCGTAGGCGCAAACGCAACGGAGGGGTATCTGTTGAGAGGCCAGACAAAATATGTGGTTCCTCAAGAGCGGCTGCAGCCTTTCAATGGTACTGATCTGGCCTTCTAATATCAATCAAAACGGCCTTGCTGTGCTGGTACTGCGAACTGCTGAAAGCATGGCGAAACAACAGCCGTAATTTTTCCTGAGGATATGCGACTCTATTGTACAGTTAAATTATGATGGAATCCTTTTGGGAAAAATATTTCGGACGTAGAACACTAATCTACGAATTGCAATTACCCAGGAGGACGTCATGATCAGAAGAAACCAAGGTGACGTTCTTCGAATCGGAGTTTAATGTCAGATTCCTAATCTGGCAGGTAGATTAGAAAATTTAAAAAGAGAAATGGATACGTTAAAAGTTACATGCAGTGGGAATTAGTGAAGTTCGGTGGCAGGACGAACAGGATTTCTGGGCAGGTGAATACGGGGCTATAAATGCTTTCCCTTCTTTTCTAAGAACTGGGTTTCCATCTGAGCTCTTGATATTCATACAAGTGGTCCTCTTTTCTCCAAAGGTCTCTTTAATTTTCCTGTAGGCAGTATCTATCTTACCCCTAGTGAGATAAGCCTCTACATCCTTACATTTGTCGTCTAGCCATCCCTGCTTAGCCATTTTGCACTTCCTGTTGATCTCATTTTTGAGACGTCTGTATTCCATTTTGCCTACTGCATTTACTGCATTTTTATATTTTCTCCTTTCATTAATTAAATTCAATATTTCTTCTGTTACCCAAGGATTTCTACTAGCCCTCGTCTTTTTACCTACTTGATTCTCTGCTGCCTTCACTACTTCATCCCTCAAAGCTTCCCATTCCTCTTCTACTGTATTTCTTTCCCCTGTTTCTGTCAATTGTTCCCTTATGCTCTCCCTGGAACTCTGTACAACCTGTGGTTTTTTCAGTTTATCCAGGTCCCATCTCCTCAAGTTCCCACCTTTTTGCACTTCCTTCAGTTTTAATCTACAGTTCATAACTAAGAGATTGTGGTCAGAGTCCACATCTGCCCCTGGAAATGTCTTAAAATTTCAATCCCTTTTGCTAAATCTCTGTCTTACCATTATATAATCTATCTGATACCTTTTAGTATCTCCAGGGTTCTTCCATGTATACAACCTCCTTTCATGATTCTGAAACCAAGTGTTAGCTATGATTAAGTTGTGCTCTGTGCAAAATTCTACCAGGCGGCTTCCTCTTTCATTTCTTAGCACAAATCCATATTCACCTACTACGTTTCCTTCTCTCCCTTTTCCTACACTCGAATTCCAGTCACCCATGACTATTAAATTTTCGTCACCCTTCACTATCTGAATAATTTCTTTTATTTCATCATACATTTCTTCAATCTCTTCGTCATCTGCAGAGCTAGTTGGCATATAAACTTGTACTACTGTAGTAGGTGTGGGCTTCGTATCTATCTTGGCCACAATAATGCGTTCACTATGCTGTTTGTAGTAGCTTACCCGCATTCCTATTTTCCTATTCATTATTAAACCTACTCCTGCATTACCCCTATTTGATTTTGTGTTTATAACCCTGTAGTCACCTGACCAGAAGTCTTGTTCCTCCTTCCACCGAACTTCACTAATTCCCACTATATCTAACTTTAACCTGTCCATTTCCCTTTTTAAATTTTCTAACCTACCTGCCCGATTAAGGGATCTGACATTCCACGCTCCGATCCGTAGAACGCCAGTTTTATTTCTCCTGATAACGGCATCCTCTTGAGTAGTCCCCGTTTGGAGATCCGAATGGGGGACTATTTTACCTCCGGAATATTTTACCCAAGAGGACGCCATCATCATTGACCATACAGTAGAGCTGCATGCCCTCGGGAAAAATTACGGCTGTAGTTTCCCCTCGCTTTCAGCCGTTCGCAGTACCAGCACAGCAAGGCCGTTTTGGTTATTGTTACAAGGCCAGTAATGCAGAAGTATGTTTAATAACGAATAAAAAATACAAACGTTGATAAGCTACTGTGAACAACATAGTGAACGTGTTGCTGTATCCAAGATAGACACGAAGCCGACACCCATCACAGCAACTAGCTCAGCAGATGATGAGATTGAGGAACTCTGTGATTAGATAAAATAAATTATTCAGATAGTTAAGGGAGATGAATATTTAATAGTCATATCGGACTGGAATTCGAAAGCAGGAACAGGAAGAGAAGGAAAACTGGTAGGTGAATATGGAATTGAGGAAAGGAGTGAAAGAGGAAGCCACCTGATAGAATTTTGCACGGAGCATAATTTAATCGTAGCTAATACTTGGTTTCAGAATCATGAAAGAAGGTTGTATTCTTGGAAGAGGCCTGGAGACACCAGAAGGCTTCGGATTTTTTTATAGTGGTGAGACAGTGATTTCGGAACATGGTTTTTAATTGTAAGGCATTTCCAGGTGGAAATGTGGACTCTGACCGCAACTTATTGTTATGAACTGCAAATTAAAACTGAAGAGACTGCAAAAAGGCAGGAATAAAGGAGACGAGACCTGGAAGAAGTGAAAGAACCAAAGGTTGTAGAGAGTTTCAGAAGGAACATTAGGGAACGATTAACAAGAACAGGGGAAAAGGAATACAGTAGAAGAATAATGAGTAGCTGTGAGTGATGAAGTAGTGGAGGTAGCCGAGGATCAAGCAGGTAAAAAGACAGAGATTTTTAGGTTAAGCAATGAAAGGAGAAAAAATAAAAATGCAATAAATTAAATAGTCGAAACGGAATACAAAGGTCCAAAAAATGAGATCGACGGGGAGTGCAAAGTGGCTAAGCAGTAATGACTAGAGAACGAATGCAAGGATCAAGAAGCACATATCACTAGGGGTAAGACAGATGCTGCTTGCACGAAAATTAGAGAGATCTTTGGAGAAAAGAGAACACCCTGTATCGATATCAAGAACTCACATGGAAAACACGCATTTGTAGACTTAGAGAATGCTGATGACCAGTTTGAATGGAACGCTCTCTTTCAAATTCTAAAGGTAGCGTAAAACATAGAAACGAGATGGCATTTATAAGAGTCGAGAGGCACGAAAGGGAGGCCGTGCTTAAGAATGGAGTGAGACAGGGTTGTAGCCACACCTCTGACGTTTACCAGTTCGTATATTGAGCAAGCAGTAAAGGAAAGAAAAGAAAAATTTGGACCCGGAATTATGTCCAGGGAGAAGAAATAAAAACTTTGAAGTTTGTGCATGACACAGTAATTCTATCAGAGACAGTAAATAATTTAGAAGAGCAGTTGAACGGAATGGATAGCATCTTGAAAGGAGGATATAAATTGAACATCAACAAAAGCAAAACGGGGATAATGGAATGTAGCCAAATTAAATCACGTGATGCTGAAGGAATTGGGTTAGGAAATGAGACACTTAAAGTAGTAAGTGCGTTTTTCTATTTGTGAAACAAAAGAACTGATGATGGTCGAAGTAGGAACGATATAAAATTTATACTGACAATGGCAAGAAAATCGTTTCTGAAGAAGAAAAATTTGATACCACAGAGTATAGATTTAAGTGCCAGGAAGTCCTTTCTGAAAGTATTTATACGGAGTGTAGCTATGAAGGGAAGTGGAATATGGACGATAATCAGTTTACACAAGAAGAAAATATAAGCTTTTGAAATGTGGTACTACAGAAGAATACTGAAGATTAAATGGGTAGATCACGTAGTTAATACGGCAAGCAGATTCAGAAGAATGTAGATTGCAGCAAGTACTCCGAGATGAAGAGGCTTTTAGAGGATACAGCAGCGTGGAGAGCTGCATCAAACCTATCTTTAGACTGAAGAAAGAGACGTTATCGTCTGTGGTGGCAGTACAAAACTTGGCAGGGAAGAGATGGGAAGCGCCAAAGCGAAGAACTCTAAAATTAAGTTAACGAAAGCTTTTAGCCAATATTTGGAACGCTACCAGATGTTTCTAGCACACAAGCTGCGTCAATTGCGGTCTACTCAATTTCACAAATTCCTTACGAGTCTAGAGCTTTTTCAAAAATATGAGGCAAGTATCATATGAAAAATCACTCACATATCCTGTTGAAAACTAACCAGCTGGCTTACCAGGGGCAAAACGTATACTACCTTCTAGAAGCGCGCATAATTTCACTCCTCTTAAAACACCTTCTCAACATTAATTTGAACCACGCACGTACACACACACACACACACACACACACACACACACACACACACAGCAGCAGCAGCAGCATCAGATGCTCCCACCAATACGAAAGGAAACAAAAGACGAAGACCTCTCGCAATAGAGAAACAGAACATACGAAATGGTGGAATGACTGTTGTTCTTCATAACACAGAAGAACATGAATATGCTCAGTATTATCAAAAGTACTATGTGTTACACTTACCACATATATCTGGAAGAACGGGAAGAATGACGTAAACAACAAAAAACAGTATAACGATAACCATTAATACTGTTTACAGTACTAAGTTAAAGGATGCGAACTGTTCATTATCTTAGAAACAAAACTGTAAGTGAGAAATACAATGTTATTGCAGTGACCACAGATGGTGATTTAGACTAACGCGAAACGTGTTTGATCTTAATAAGATTTTCGTTACTGTTGCGAATGACGGTATTTAACTTATACAACTTATATCAATTTAAACTTCGTAGCATTCTAATAATCCTCGGTTTTTTCCTTGTTCTCTAGTAAAACGCTAAGTCAGTTACCACTTTGAAATTTAAATGACAAAGCCATAGTCTCCACCATCTGGACGCTTAGTTTAACAGGTTTTCATACTTCATGTTATTTATTACTACCGTTACAGACCTCTAGATTATTCCTCATCTCCATATGAGTAACGGCGTTCGCAGAGGCTGGGGCTCAAATCTCCGTCCAGCTACCCATATTTATGTTTTCCGTAGTTCGCTTCAATCGCTTAAGGCAAATGCAGGCCTGGTCCCTTTGAAAAGGACCCGGCTGCCATTTTTCCCCAGACTGAGCTTCTCTAACGACCTCATTGTAAACGTGCCATTAAATCCCAACCGTATTCTTTGTTCCTTCGTGTGGGGCTGTAGAGATGGGATAATAAAGTGAAGACAAAGAGTGACGAAGTGAGGGGACTGATCCACAAAGGAAATGCAATGCCCTGTCTGTAGTCGAAGTATAAAACAAAATTAGCCTGGCACATACTGCCGTTGTTGTGCGTAAATTAAAAACCGGTTCTCTTATATTTAGTTTGTAACTTTGCCTTTTCTTAGTATTCTTTCTTGTCGAGAAATAATAATCAGACCCAAGTACCATGTGCTAATAATGATGTACCAGGGCTACTTCTTGTTTCGACCTCCGATACCACGCGAAATGGAAACAAATTATTTTGTCTGTAACATTTAGCCACACATCGAGCTACTTCTGAACTAATCGCCGCTCTTACTTAGACATCTGTCGTAGAGTGGCATCGACTTTAGAACAGCATCGTCATAGAAGGCGTCCCGTCTGTAATCTTAGCCAATTCCATTCGCTGACTTGTAGTTCGATGTTTGCGCCAAAATTCTGTCATGGCCAACGGTTCATGTGAGTGAAAAGATGAAAATCAGAGAGAACCAAGTCAGGGCTCTATGATGGATAACCAAACACATCTCATCAAAAACGCTGCAAGAGTGTCTTCGTTTGCACGTGTAGTATGCGGCCTATAATTGTCTCGAAGAAGGAAACTCATTACAGTTACGATATGTGGGCTGCACGGAATCAGGGAAACCTCACAGTAGGACATCAAGCATCGTGGGAGGCACTATTTTCTAGGCATCTTTACGTACTTACTGCTCTCTTAGAACTGAAAAGTAGGACATGACGCGATAGATGGGCATACTAAAGACAGTGCACAACACATGTGAGCAAAGATTCACCATGGTTTTACTGTCTCGACCGATCGAAAGTTGATGAGAAATTGCCCTTACATGATTCTCTTAAAAACAGACATTTATCTGTATGAAATTTAGATAACAGCAACTTAATGGGTGCCGCAGTGGCTGACATGTAAGAAAGTCGATTGTTTGACTGTAGGATTATGTGGTACGAATTATGATGAATAGACTAAAAAAATGTTCCTATCACAGCATAAAAATACGAATTTGTTCTGGGCAGAGTTAGGGATACAAAAAAAGGGTACTAGCTCTTTACCTTATCTGGCAACATCAGAGACATTTAAATCAAAACATCTTGACATATTAATGCTTTTTCTCTAGTTAGTATTAGTACCCAAGTCATGGAACATAATGAATAGTGTCAAGGAAAGTAAGTCATGTTGTAGAACATGGCACATACCATCACGTCATCCAACATGGAATGTATCATGTCGTACAATTGCCATCTCATTAAAGTTTAAGTTGCATGCATCCCCACCCTGGGATACTTTCTACTGCAGATGCACCTCCGCTGTAGGATATTTCCCACTGTAGATACATCCCACTCTCTAGACTCACATAAATTTGTTTCTGTTTGTTCTTACACCGCTCAGCATACACGTAACAGGGGGTGGGTTTGGAGGAGACATGTTCCCCTCAGGAAAAAATGGAACCCCTGTCCTTCATCCGGAAACCAAAAAACTGTTTTAGCGTATCCCCAGGAACAAATCAACCCCAGAAATTTTATCCCGTTCTGAAAACGTATTTCTTTTTTTGTTATTTATTATTCTGTTTCATATTTTTTAATATTTTAAATTTTAATATTTTTATTATTTATCTAGTTTTTATATTTTATTCATTTATTCATTTTTATGTCGATCCATTTATGGGTGAGACTGTATATGCGAAAGTATGGAAAATAACGATAAATACTTAATAGAGTGCAAAAAATAACAGCAAACATAAATGCGATAACGAACGAAATATTAAATAATTATGGAAGCTTATGATAATAATGAATGTAAATTGTTTCTGTTACGTACATGAACTTGAGATACGACCATATTACATAAAAATCTTACGTATAAGCTATTGTGTAGCAAGCTGAAAGATTCATGCAACAAATAATAAACTATTGGAAAGCGTAAGTCTTGTCCTTATCTGTTACATTAAAATCTTCTCAATATTTATTTAAAGTATGCAACAATAAAACTGAAAATTAAGATAACGCCGATAGAATAACTTACATAAATAATTATGGTCCGAAGTTCAGCAACAACCACCTGCGGGTGTGGCCGAGCGGTTCTAGGCGCTTCAGTCTGGAACCGCGCGAACGCTACGGTCGTAGGTTCGAATCCTGACCCGGGATTGAATGTGTGTGATGTCCATAGGTTATTTAGGTTTAAGTAGTTATAAGTTCTAGGGGACTGATTATCTCAGAAGTTAAGTCCCATAGTGCTAGAGCCATTTGAATTGGAATCTGCCACAAATAGTCCGAATTAAGTGTGAATGTGATTGCCTTAAACGAGCAAAAGAAATGCGAAACAATGTATGAACGACAAAACATTATCAACTTTACAGGCCTGAATGAAAACTGACGAACTTAAACTTTGTAGGGAGCACGTTGTGCTCATGTGGGAGCGATCTAGATGCCTGTAAAACAATAAACTGGTAGCCAAGATCGAAGGAATTCTTTTTATTCCATGACTACCGGTTTCGGCGAAACTAAAGCCGCCATCATCGGATTTTAGGACACATACAGCTTACAGCATCAAGGCAAACAATGGTGATATTAACAGTTGCCTGTAACACGCAGGCCTTACAAAATTATAAGTAGCAGATAGGCGTCCAACAGAGATGACATAAATGTTAAGTGTCTCTTGGACGCATGTGTGCTACTTACGACAATTTTGTAAGGCCTGCGTGTTATAGGCAACTATTAATATTACTATTGTTCACCTTGATGTTGTAACTTGTATGTGTCCTAAGATCCGATGATGGCAGCTTTAGTTTCGCCTAAACCGGTAGTCATGGAATTAAAAGAATTACTGCGATCTTGGCTACCAGTTTATTGTTTTACGAATTTAAACTTGTTTTACTCGAAAACAAATTTTATACGTGGCAGCTTAGAATTTTTGAAGAAAAGCGCAGTAAAGCACATTCTTTCTGTTTATTAGAAATAAGGTACCTTTTTCCGATGGTTATTTTTATAGAAATTTTCTGGTTAGTTCAGTTTTCTGTGTGGTCATCGATAAAGCTTTAATTACTCGGTCAAACAATATATCGTGTTCTACAGTGCTGGGTATATTTGTGTTTTGGTACATGCAATGTTTTTCACGTCCAGTGATTTTTGGATGATTTTAAGCTACTGAGAACAAAATCTGTAACTTATAAACAACTAGATGATAATCAACTATAACAACCAGATTTAAAAAAAATGCAGTTAGACTCCTTTTACCCGGTTTCGCCATCCGCATTTCCACATATGAGCGATTTAACTTTATGTCCAGCGCTGTCATTTGTTAACAATACGCGAAGCAGTAATACGTTAGCTCATCTCATCTCACATCTTCCGTCGATCTTTTGAAACATCTATCTTCAATTCAGGTAAGTAGAGCTGTGACGTTGCACTTGACAGAGTCTGTATTTAAAATATTTTGTAAAAGGAATAGAAAGAGTGGCTGTCGAGGGAAATGAGCATCTATGAAGATCGTATTCATTAAAACAGAGGTAGTAGTTTTGGATCGCTATGAGCAAGATGAAGGCGACGTTCACATTCAGCTGCTTTGGGACCTAGTGAATCCACTGAGAGAACTACGATGCGCAAACAGTGCGAAAAACTGTTCGTCTTCAACTAACTTATGTATGACTAGCGGGACCAGATCTTTGCGGCTTTGAGGCAGTGGAAAGATTGTGAAAAAAATGCTCCTCCATTGGTTTGAGCACCGTGATCAACATTGCATTTTGTTATTCCAGCTAAAGTCAAGAACTTGTATGCAGATTTAATGAAAGAAGAGGATGATTCAGCACCTTTGCAGGACAAATTAAGTTGGTTTGATAACTTCAGGCATTTTTTTTTTTGGATTTCACAACATTAAAACAATAGGAGAGGTAGCTCCGGCAGATGAAATTGGAGCCGAGGAATTTAAAAATGGGTTTAAACTAACTATGACAGGAAGGGATTATACAACGAAATAGGTTTTCAGCCTTGACGACACTTACTTATTTTCGATGGGAATACCTAGCGGCTTTACTAAAGAAAAAACATCATCAGAATCTAAGACGGCCCCAACCGATGCACCCTTCTCTTCGGAGGAAATGTTACAGGGGGTTAAATCAAAACCTCTTATGATCTACCACTCTCAAAACCCTGGCACTGGAGCGTTCTGACAAGGGCAGCCAGGAGTTCATTGGAGGTCGAATAAAAAAGACTAAATGACTTCTGTTGTTTTCAGTGACTATTTTTAACTAACTAAATAGAGAAGTGAAGACATACAACAAATAAGAAAGAGAACCACTTCGAAATTCTTCTCCTTCATGATAATTTCCCAACCACTCACTTTACTATTGATTCAAATAAAAACACGGAAGATCTGTTCCAGAACACTACATCTATCGTGCCACCCACGAACTATGGAGTTATTTCTAAGCTGAAGGATTTCTATCTGCATAGAATTTTCTCCAGTTTTATAGAAGAATGTGATTCAAGTGACAAACTTATCGTCAAGATTTCGTGGCAACAGTTAAAATTAAGGTGGCGATTGATGTTATTAGAAAAGCTTGGACTGACTTCACTCCAAAACATATGAATGGTGAGTGGAGGAAACTGCGCCAGTGTAAGAAGGTCAATCGATCACTGATATCACAATTGCAACGCGGAAAATAGCGGACATGCATGTCAGACTCGATTCACTGATTTCGATGAAGAGAATGTGTGTGCTCTCCTAGATTCTCTTTCCGAGGACGTGAGGAACGAAGATTAGATAATTTTCATTGCGACTAGTAACAAAAGAAGACACAGGAGTCGAAAAAGTTCAGTCTGTAAGGAAGCTGTCAACGAAGAAAGAGGCCAACTCATTCCGAATGATAGGCGTCGCAACGACAATTCGCCAGGAACATGATCCTGAAGGAATAAGGAGTGCAATAGTAAACAAAGAAGATGAACATTCTCTTAAATCTTACAAAGAGTTGTATAATCAAGAGGTAAGGAAGATTACACAGCTGACAATTTTCTTTGGAAAACAGTATGGTAGTACAGATGAATGTTTAATGTCTACCGAGAACACTTCACTTACAAAGGATTTGCAAGTAAGGAAACCCGTCATTGGAACTGAGCTGATTGTAGCACCGCCAAATTCTTCCGATGTAGATGTCAAGAGACTATTTCAGATGTAGAATTAATGACAATGATTTTAGTGTATTATTGCATGTTTCAGTGATAAATATTTAGGTTTACAAATTTTGAATTAAAATATGTTTCACAAATGTAATTACAGCTATTTTAAGTAAAAATTCTAAGCAATACTGCTGTTTTAAACTTGTTGTGTGAGTAAACGAAAACGTAACCTAATTTTTTCGTATAAAACGTATGCGCGGCGATTCCACGAAGCGTGAAGTATAGCGTATAAAGAGATTTACCATTTCCAAACGCAGCGCTTAAAATATAACGCTTTTCTACGAAACACTGTTTCATGTGCAAACATGTGATTTTTCGCACGCAACGCCCAAGTGATTTTGCAAACACTAATTGTAATTACCGTAAGAATATTTTTTTACTATCCTGTGCATCATCATAAGCCGTCTCAGTGTGTGCGATTCGTGTAAAACCGGTTTTGTGTGCAACTTTAGACCGCTATATCGTAACAACGAATAAAGCTTTTAGAAAAAAAAAGGACGACCATTAATTACACCTATTTGTCTACCTTCTTACAAAATTTTAACTGATCCCTGGCGTCTGAGCCACATAAGTGGCGCGGGTAAAAGAAAAAGAAAAGTAGACTTTGGAAAACAAGTTTTAAAATTTATTATAAGAATGATTTTTTTTGTTTATTTTATTCACTTCAAAATGCATGTCTGTCTACAGTAATTTAAATCCAGCGAAGTTACAGTTCCGATAAGAACGAATTTTACGTGCTACCTGTACCTGGACATTAAACTATTGTACCTCGACAAATGATAAAGGCTACTGGATAAAAAAATTTCGTTTTGGCTTTATCCATTTTTTTACCTTTGGGCGATCGGCCTGAAGAGATTCGTACAAATTTAAAGTACAGAAGTGGCGTGTTTCAAGGTCCTCCCACAAAATCGGTTTTTTGCGTGTAAGATCCAAACGAGGTAAGACTTTTTCAAACTGTTAAAACTTGTCTTAGACCAAGATCAAGTACACCGCTGGACCAATATGAACCATCACTCTTGTTCCACTTTGGAGTTACTAAAGGGTGACTGTTTTATCACACTCACACAAGTAGTGCTCATACGAATGTTGTAGTTAGGTGAACTTTAAGTTCAGCCGAATGAAAATTTTCTGCAAAAGGAATGAATCGATTATCACAGTTTGCTTGGGCGCCAGCTCCAATGCGCCGTTCAAACGCTCCGTAATATTTTGAAACATAGATACAGTAAAACAGATCTTCGAATGGCTGCACAAAAGACCGCTCTTCAGGGCTAGACCAAAAACTTTTTACCATATCTTCCTACCTCACATAGGAACCGATCATCAAGACGGCCCCTCCCGCCACCCCCTGCGACCAAATCGTGAGTGCTGTGTTAGCCTTTTCATATATATTTCGTACAGTGCTTTAACGATATTGGAAAATTTCGTCACGAAATGCAAGTTGACTCCCAACCACCTTCAAGGCTCTCGGAATGGTAACATTTATAAGAAATTGTCTGTGGTCCTGCAACCTAATGTCACTTCTATGAAGGACGTAAATGTACAGCTCTTGTTAAGATCCTCAGAAGCAAAGCATAAGCTCCGAAATGGATACAGCCACAGCCCTGTCGAACCATCGGTAAACTCACCTGGTCAAGGGTAACGATGCTGGATTTCAATTATTATAGACAGACATGCATCTGAACATTGCTCCTTCAGACATATGGCGCCATATACAAATAGTTCTCACTGTCCAAAAAATGAAACATACATAGTGGTGAAAGGTAGTATATAGTTATTTTGCACGAAGTTTGTCTGAAAGATATCGCCAATGCAAGGTTCAGTTTGACTAGACGAAAAAGTCAGGTTTCACCGTTTTGTGCCGAGGTCGCTCATGGACGAATGTGCGATGGTGCTCGACTGGGAGGTAAGCCGTTTCGCTTACTGATGGTGGATGAAATTTTCACTTCCGGTATTTGGCCGGTAAGGGAATGACACGTGTTTGTGTAAAGTTCCAGGTCACCAGTCTTTGCGCCAATATTCTGTGTTAAATAGGTAAACTGTCCACAGTGTCTCACGAATTGAGGCCATGCTATATTGTTGATGGAGACCCATCCACTGATTAAGAAGTAAAATTCCTTGGCCTCCTTGGTACTATTCGTTAGGAGTATGCTATGATCCGGCTTCAGGATCAACTCTCTCCCTCACATTTGTCCACAACAACATAAACTTAACACTGCCATCTACAAGAACTCGTAACGGTCATCCACATGACATATACTTATGCTCATAAATTAAGGATAATGCTGATAGATGGTGAAACAACGGTCTGGTGGGCGTTTTGCGGGTTTAAATCACCTCGGGGTATAACCACGCGGTGCATTTTACCTGCGGTCGTCGCACGGTGGAGCTGGCAGCAGTCCACATACGCAGAGGTGTGTTGGTGCATGTCAGAGTACGGTGCAGCGAGTAAGTGTGCAGACGTTTTCAGACGTGCTAATGTTGACTGTGTGTTGAAAATGGCTCAAAGAACATATATTGATGACGTTATGAAGGGTAGAATACTAGGGCGACTGGAGGCTGGTCAAGCACAACAGGTCCTAGCACGGGCCATCCGTGTGCCACAAAGTGTGAACTCAACTATTCCAGCAGGCAGAAAACGTGTCCAGGCGCTACAGTACGAGGTGTCCACAGTGTACAATACGTCAAGAACATCGATATCTCACCATCAGTGCCTGCAGACGGTCACGGAGTACTGAAGGTAGCCTTATTCGAGACCTTACCACAGCCACTGAAACAGTTGTCTCCAGACACACGGTCTACACACGACTGAACAGACATGTTTTATTTGCCCGGAGACCTTCAAGGTGCACTCCACTGACCCCTGGTCACAGGAGAGTACGTAAAGCCTGGTGTCAAGATGGTTGTACATGGTCACTGGAACAGAGGTCCCAAGTTAAGTTCACGGACGAGTCCAGATATAGTCTGAACAGTGATTATCACCGAGTTTTCATTTGGCGTGAACCAGGAACCAGATACCAACTCTTTAGTGTTCTTGAAAGGGACCTGTATGAAGGTTGTGGTTTCATGGTGTGGGGTGGGATTATGATTGGTGTACTTACACCCCTGCAAGTCTTTGATAGAGGAACTGTAACCGGTCAAGTGTATCGGGACGTCATTTTGCACCAGTATGTCCACTTTTCAGGGGTTCAGTGGGTCCCACCTTCCTCCTGATAGAGGATAACGCACAGCCTCACCGAGCTGCCATCGTGGAGGAGTACCTTGAAACAGAAGATATCAGCCGAATGGAGTGGCCTGCCTGTTCCGCAGACCTAAACCCCATGAAACACGTTTGAGATGCTCTCGGTCTACGTATCGCTGCACGTCTTCAAACCCCTAGGTCACTTCAGGAGCTCCGACAGGCACTGGTGCAAGAATGGGAGGCTATACCCCAGAAGCTGTTCGACCACCTGATCCAGAGTATGCCAACCCGTTGTGAGGCCTGCGTACGTGTGCATGGTGATCATATCCCAGGTTTATGTAGGGGTACATGCGCAGGAAACAGTGGCGTTTTGTAGCACACATGTTTCGGGACGGTTTTCTCAACTTATCACCAATACCGTGGACTTACAGATCTGTGTCGTGTGTGTTCCCTATGTGCCTATGCTATTAGCACCAGTTTTGTGTAGTGCCATGGTGTGGGGTACCATATTCTGCAATTACCCTTGATTTATGAGCATGAGTGTAGATACACACTTGACACTCGATTAGAAACCAGGTCCACTGTGTCCTTACCATTAGCGTTAGTGTAGGATTCCTGCATCTGCTCCCCTACTGTCATTTTCTATGGGGCCATTTATCATAAACGGCCTGAGAATAGAATTGTATTGTTAAGGCTTGCAGCCTGCTATGGAGCACCATATTTTATGTTATCTTAATAGACTATTCTATTTTTACTAATGTTTCTCTAGCAAGAAACTTCCGGAACACTGGTTATTAATTATTACTTCTCGTACAAGCTCTTCCATCAATTACTGCACTGATAGCAGGCCTAGTAAAAACATTTCTGGAAGACTGGCTCAGGAGATTTATGTAGAAGTGATAGTTGTATTTGATCTATCAGTAGCTCCAAATTTATCCCAAGTTGGCGGCGATGACGGAGAAAATGAATAAACTAACATTAATTGTTTGTAGAGAAATTAACTGGCACTGAGAAACAAGTTTACATATAACTTTCAATTGTTTCACAAAGGCTGCACCAATTATGTGGGCCCGTATGTTACTGAGAGAGGGGCGTTAGTCCACCAACTCAGGGCAGAACAGGAAAAAAAAAGAGGTTGTGACATATCAAATCAGCGGGTAGAAGTCACCTGCCCTGAATATAAATATACGAACACTTAATTAATCTTCTGGTAAAAATATTGCTGCGTTTCCTCAGGCGTAACAGAAATCATTCTTATTTACTTTGAATGGATAAAATAGTAGCTGCGCAGCAATTATTTGGGCAGCTATGTTAGAAGACGCGTGACTGCCACATACAGGGTGTTACAAAAAGGTACGGCCAGACTTTCAGGAAACATTCCTCACACATAAATAATGAAAACATGTTATCTGGATATGTGTCCGGAAACGCTTAATTTCCGTGTTAGAGCTCATTCGTCAGTATGTACTTTACTTCCTCGACTCACCGCGAGTTGACCCAATTGAAGGAAGGTAATGTTGACTTCGGTGCTTGTGTTGACATGTGACTCATTGCTCTACTGTAGTAGCATCAAGCACATCAGTACGTAGCATCAACAGGTTAGTGTTCATCACAATCGTGGTTTTGCAGTCAGTGCAACTTTTATAAATGCGGAGTTGGCAGATGCCCATTTGTTGTATGGATTAGCACGGGGCAATAGCCGTGGCGCGGTACGTTTGTATCGAGACAGATTTCCAGAACGAAGGTGTCCCGACAGGAAGACGTTCGAAGCAATACATTGGCGTCTTAGGGAGCACGGAACATTGCAGCGTATGACTCGCGACTGGGGAAGACCTAGAACGACGAGGACACCTGCAATGGACGAGGCAATCCTTTGTGCAGTTGACGATAACCCTAATGTTGCTGCTCTACAAGGTAACGTTGACCATATCACTGTATGAGAGTGCTACGGGAGAACCAGTTGTTTCCGTACCACGTACAGCGTGTGCAGGTACTATCAGCAACTGATTGGCCTCCACTGGTACCCTTCTGCGAATGGTTCATCCAACAATGTGTCAATCCTCATTTCAGTGCAAATGTTCTCTTTACGGATGAGGCTTCATTCCAACATGATCAAATTGTAAATTTTCACAATCAACATGTGTGGACTGACGAGAATCCGCACTCAGTTGTGCAATCACGTCATCAACACAGATTTTCTGTGAACGTTTGGGCAGGCATTGTTGGTGATGTCTTGATTGGGTCCCATGTTCTTCCACCTACGCTCAATGGAGCACGTTATCATGATTTCATACGGGATACTCTACCTGTGCTGCTAGAACATGTGCCTTTACAAGTACGACACAACATGTGGTTCATGCACGATGGATCTCCTGCACATTTCAGTCTAAGTGTTCGTACGCTTCTCAACAACAGATTCGGTGACCGACGGATTGTTAGAGGCGGACCAATTTCATGGCCTCCACGCTCTCCTGACCTCTACTCTCTTGACTTTCATTTACGGGGGCATTTGAAAGCTCTTGTCTACGCAACACCGGTACCAAATGTAGAGACTCTTCGTGCTCGTATTGTGGGCGGCTGTGATACAATACGCCATTCTCAAGGGCTGCATCAGCGCATCAGGGATTCCATGTGACGGAGGGTGGATGCAGGTATCCTCGCTAACGGAGGACATTTTGAATATTTCCTGTAACAAAGTGTTTGAGGTGACGTTGGTACGTTCTGTTGCTGTGTGTTTCCATTTCATGATTAATGTGATTCAAAGAGAATTAATAAAATGACATCTAACATGGAAAGTAAGCGTTTCCGGACACATGTCCACATAACATATTTTTTTTCTTTGTGTGTGAGGAATGTTTGGCCGTACATTTTTGTCACACCCTGTATAACGCCCATCTTGATCAGGGCTGTACTGTAGCAATAGTGGCAACATGAAGACTGGGGGAGATAAGGATGTGGCAGTAGTTTTGAACATTCAGTCTACGCACCAGTTCTTACTACTCATACGTATAGTGATGACTTTCTGTTCAGCGAAAAGGTTGTTTGATGATTCAGATGGCTCTGAGCACTATGGGACTTAACATCTAGGGTCATCAGTCCCCTAGAACTTAGAACTAATTAAACCGAACTAACCTAAGGACAACACACAACACCCAGCCAGCACGAGGCAGAGAAAATCTCCGACCCCGCCGGGAATCGAACCCGGGAACCCGGGCGCGGGAAGCGAGAAAGCTACCGCATGACCACGAGATGCGGTTGGAAAGGTTGTTTCAAGCGTTAACGAGTAGTTTGCAGTGTACACGCATGGAACGTCTGTATGTATGTGTAAGTCTGTGTGTGTGTGTGTGTGTGTGTGTGTGTTTTCAGTCCAGTGCGAGAGCAGTGCAGAATGCGTTTCAGTGTTATTTGAGCACTGACTAATGATGCGAGACGAATGCATATGTAAAAGATAATGTTGTTGGTTGCATTAATTAGTAATTAAAAACTATTTCTTTTTTCGATGAAGGTAATATATCTGACATTATTTCGTAAGTGATTTAAGGCTGAATAAACAAGTATGTAAGTGCCTTAAAGGATAACACACAAAGTATTGAGCCATTCACTGGAAAACGATCTGTTCAGTTCATTGACCTAAAAGAGCACTATTTCCAAAAAAGAAATGTATTTCTTTGCTTTGCCGGGGATGACATTAACAATCATTCTGCAAATGCTGTTAGCAAAACGAACAGCTCTGAAGAAGGCACTGTATATAAATTGATGGTTATTATAACATTCTTTCTCTACGAATGTTCACATATGGTACAGTCCCATTTATAAATGAAGACTGGTAGTCTGAACACAAACATTAATTAAAAATTACACGAAACAGAGACACAGATATGAGGAGGCACATAATCAATATACTCTTGCATAACATACTATTGCAGGCTGTTCCAGCTCGCCGGCTCCACTGTAAGCCGCGGAGCGCTCCCTGCTCCAGGGAGCAGTGTCGCTCGCTGTGACCATTCGAGTGGGCCAGCACGGCGGCACCTGGCACGGCTGGCTGAGGCAGGCGGCAAGGCAAGCGTTTTGATGTGGCAGCTGCGTCTTACAAGATCGACAACCTCATGCTCTTAGCTGATAAGACATGGTGCCATGCTACACCAAGAAATACGATGTTCAGGAAATAAATAAGAAAGAACTGTTTTACAAGAAACTGCTGCAGATCGACATTTTTTTTTAATTACAAGATCGGAAATATCACGCGTCAAAGTGTTTGCAGCGTTAATGCGGAGGACGGCCTTCATTGTTGCATCCTGAAGAAAGATCGTTCCTCACTTTTTACTCTTTTCATTGCTGAGTAAAGCTGCTCACAACAATACACAGATCCTAACATGCACATGATCTGAGCGGCGTTGTTGTGAAGCTTGGGAAATGTTTTTTGCTGTCATGAACGATACCATCGTGACAAATCCAACGTTTTGTAGTACCTCTCTTTCAACTAAATTGAATTTTGGAAATCAATAATCTCCAACTGAAGTGACGATGACAAGGCATCGGGGGAAACTGAAAAAGTAGTGCTGAACGCCTTAGGTTCCATTTCCAAACTAGTGAGATCTCGGAATCGTGTTTCAAACGACGTGATGAGCTGCTTTAACTTTGCTTGGTAATCGCCGAAAGTAGTACCTTCGGATAGTTTTAAAGAAGCAAGACGATTGAAGAACGTTAAATGTCCATTACTCATCTGCCTCTCAAATAAACGTAACTTTCCCGTGAACGCTTTGACTTGGTCGCGCATGTCAACGATTAGCTGCCCTTTGCCCTGCAATGACAGATTTAAATTATTCAGATGCATAGTTATGTCAGCTAGGAACGACAGGTCTGATATCCATTTTATGTCTTTCAGACAACGCACTTCTTCCGTCTGATATCCATTTTATATCTTTCAGACAACCCACTTCTTCCCCTTCCATTTCGAGAAAAAGGGATATTTCCTCATGAAAGGAAAAGAAAACATCAAGAACTTTTTCCCGTCTCAGCCAACGAACTGTACTGTGGTAAGGTATATCCCCATACTCCGCTTCCATATCTTTCAGGAATCCTTTGAATTGGCGATGATTCATAGCGTGACGCCACACAAAATACACACACTCTCCGGCCGGTGTGGCCGTGCGGTTCTAAGCGCTTCAGTTTGGAACCGCGTGACCGCTACGGTCGCAGGTTCGCATCCTGCCTCGGGCATGGATGTGTGTGATTTCCTTAGGTTAGTTAGGTTTAATTAGTTCTAAGTTCTAGGCGACTAATGACCTCAGAAGTTAAGTCGCATAGTGCTCAGAGCCATATGAATCATTTGAACCACACACACTTCACGACATCTTTCATTACGCCACCTAGCTCTAATGTTTCAGCACACAGTGCCTCTTGGTGAATAAAACAATGAAGAGTCAATGAAAAATGTCACGGTGTAATCGAGTGGTACCACATCCAAGAGTTCTTCAGTTACTTGCAGCTCCATGTCGACACCACGCACAAAGGCTGCAAGCTGAGCACAGTCCAATATGTCGGTCCTTTCGTCAAGCGCTAGCGAAAATGGAACAAAGTTCTCCGCCTTTTTCCTGAGCTGTGTCTCTAAACCTGCTGACATGTCCAGGATTAGACGAGACATTGTTTGCTTCGACAGGCAAACCCCTTCAATTGCCTGCACCTGCCTTGGAAACGAACATTCTGCCACTGCTACCATGCACAATTTTACGAGTGGTCCCACCAAAAACGGCTTGCTACACGTCGTAATGATGTGAGCGACCCTGTAGCTTGCTCGAATTGCAGATTCAGTAGTGTTTTCACCGCTCTCATTCACGTGCAAATTATAAACGCACTACAGGACACGAACTGTGTTGCATGTTTTGATCCCCTCCGTATTACGAAACCGCTTTCAAACTTACGTCTCCTGGTATGTCGTTCTTAAGCCTGGCTACCAGTTCTCTGCTGTGCAACGCCTTCAACCTGATCGTAGTGCGCTGCGTGAAGACGTGTGTAATGTCGTTGTATATTGTACTTCTTTGCAGAGTTAAATACTTTACAGAGTTAAATGATGTACAAGACACTGCGGCCGACCATCCCTCCCAATGAATAGAAAGGTATCCTCCAATAGAGGTACAGGGCTCCCGCGGCTAGTTATAGCTGTCATTGAACACGGATTATTGCGTCAGTTGCAGCTGCATGCGGCCAAGAGGCAGTGAGTTCGCTTTCCCCCCCCCCCACGCCGGCTCCGAGCTGCCGCAGTGAGCGCTCCGGAGCGCTCCGGCTCCCTGGAGCTCGGTTGGAACAGCCTGTACTATTGTGTTACCTAGAGACTAACCATTCATGAAGTAAGAGAAAGATAGCCATTCACCTGTAGCACGCTGATGCGTGGAGCATACAGCAGAAACGCGTAACGGCAAACAGGGCTCAACCTATCTTAAGAGCTCTAGTTCTTTATCTAGTAAAAGTACAGTCACCCACACACGCAGGAACACAGATGATGATGATGATGGAGAGGGTTTTAAGCGTGCACGACGGCAAGGTCTTCAGCGCCCGATAACACAGACGCTCGAACGTGAACTCCCGTGGTAGCCAGCCTCTCCGTGGCCACTGCAGTCTGCGTTTGAGTGTCTATGGTTGCGTGTGTGAATGTATGTACTTTTACTAGACAAAGGACTAGAGCTCGAAAGCGAGTGTGAACACTGTCTACCCTCCTCACATCCATAAACTGGCATTTGCTTTAGAGTGAACACCCAGTTTTACGAACGTATTTCCTTTCCCTGTAAGCAGAATCGCTGTGTAAAATAAGACTAATTGACATAATTAGTTAAGAAAAACTGATCTACGCATGCCTTCGTAATCACTGTAAAGGTTTCAAAGCTAAAAATAATTTTGCCACATATCTCTGTTTAACACGGAAACAGAACTAATGTTCCTTTCTTTCTTGATTCGCTTGTTCACTTTCGCTTATTTTGAGAAGTGTCTATTAAATAATGGTTCAAACTGATGGGGTTTTATGTTTTGAATCACTTGTTACTGATCACGCACAGAAATCAGGTGCTACTGCATCGGTCAATGAAACATTCGTTTGTTAACTGTACGCATCCAAAGATGACAAAAACGGTCTTAACGCTAAAAAATGACGTGACAGTCGGTCCACATGAAACGTCAAGAAGCAGTGTCAGGTATTTCTGTAACTGGAAGTGGGGCAGACTACCAACTTGCAGATACAAATTGTATTATCTCCTGGTACTACGTACAAGGCGATTTGGACCTGAATAAAATTTCAGCAACGAACCTGTGCAACAATATGAATCAGCAGCTAGCTGCAAGAAACAGTAGTCAGAATTACATAGCGTGGGAAACTCAGTGAGTCATGAGAGATTCTTATATACAAATAAGTCAAAATCGGCTTTGCTCTGCGTCTGTCTACAGGCGCCGGGTGCTTTTGGCGCTGTGATTGATGTCGGACGTGGTGGACAGCCGTGGAGATTTATTGCAGCGACGCTCCCTGGTATTTTAGTCCGGTGGTGCTCATCGCTTAAAATATGTAATTAGCGAGGCTGATTGATTACGTCGCTCCTCCCGACATGTCTGATTATGAACTGTTCGTGACTGACGAGGGTAGTCCAGCGTCCAGCACTTCATTGAAAGAGACCGTGAATGATTTCGAGTTATCATAGCTTATATTAAAGCATAGGTTTAAATTAAATGTTCTCTTCTTATATTGTATGTAATACGTAATGGGACTTAAAGGGAAATTCTGTAGCTTCAAAAGTTTACGCATCATAGTAGCCGGTGAAGTAACTGTTCTTGAATGCTGCACGACACTACGCAGATAAGTGACACAGTTTTCCATTAAAGTCACCAAGTCTCTTGTAAACAACGGACGGAACTTTATATCATCATTCAGTTCCTCGGTGATAGAGATACGCTCCTTGATCAAGGACAAATTCGAGGAGCATTGTGTGAACGTCCTCATTGCCGGTAAGTCTGTTTTCCGACAGATGTTCCCTCAGCGTGCCGAAAATATGGAAATCACTTAGTCCAAGATGTGAACTGCCGCATCAGCGTCACCCAAGTTTGTGCGGCTTTCATATAACTGTTGGCACAATTTACTACGGCTGGGCAAGACACTGCATTTAGTGTATATATAGCCAAAATTTCACTGTGAATATGATTGTAAATTAGACGTTTTGCCCACAAGAGTCGTAGTGTCCCGCGTACTTCCACTTTGGAGTACGTTTCCAGTTACGGCGTCATCTCGCTCACACACTGTGATTCAGCTCTTATTGAGGATTGAGTCGGCAGGAAACTCTGAACAGGTACTCTTTTCTGACAATGCGATGCCCTTGCTGTGCAGTGGTATTAGCGTGTAACGACGTGTGTAACTTACTTTTGATGTCGCTACGTTCGTAAATCAATTTAATACAAGTGACACAGGCTATGTTGTGACGAACAGACTGATCAGAAACTATACTGGAGAGACAAGTAATCTGGTACACCTGTCCAATATTGAGTAGTACCACCGTGATCACGCAGAAGTAGCGCAACATGACGCGGCATTGACTCGATTGCTGTCTGAAGTAGTGCTGGATGGAACTAACACCATTAATGTTGCAGAGCTGTCCATAACTCCGTAAGAGTATGAAGGGGTCAAGATCTCTTCTGAACAGCACGTGGCAAGACATCCCGGAAATGCTCAGTAATGTTCATCTTGGGGAGTTTGGTGGCTAGCTGAAGTGTTTAAATTCCAAAGAGCGTTCCTGCAGCTACTCTGTAGCAATTCTGAAAGTGTGGGGTGGCGCTTTGTGCCGCTGGAATTGCCCAAGTCCATCGGAATGCACAGTGGACATGAATAGATTCAGGTGATCAGACAGGATGTTTACGTACGTGTCACATGTCTGAGTCCTATCTAGACGTATCAAGGGCCCCATTTCACTACAGCTGCACACGCCCCACACCATCAGAGAGCCTTCACCATCTTGAACAGTCCCGTACTGACATTCAGGGTCCTTTGATTCATGGGGTTGTCTCCATATCAGTGCACGTCCATCCGCTCGATACAATTTGAAATATTTTTTCCAATCATCAACAGTCCAATGTCCGTGTTGACGGGCCCAGGCGAGGGGTGATGCTTTGTGTTGTGCATTCATCAAGGGTACACAAGTGGGCCTTTTGCTCCGGAAGCCCATATCGATGATGTCTCGTTGAATGGTTCGCCGGCTGACACTTGTTGATTGGCGAGCATTGAAATACGCAAGAATTTGCGGAAAGTTTGCCCTTCTATCACTTTGAACGATTGTCTTCAGTCGTCACTGGTCCCGTTCTTGCAGGATGTTTTTCAGGCCGCAGCGATGTCGGAGATTTGATGTTTTACCGGATTCCAGAAATTCACGGTACATTCGTGAAATGGTCGTACGGGAACATCCACACTTCATCGCTGCCGCGGAGATGCTGTGACGCATCACTCTTGTGCCGACTAAAGCACCACGTTCAAACTCACTTAAATCTTGATAACCTGCCACTGTAGCAGCAGTACCCGATCTAACAACTGCGCCAGACGCTTGCTGTCTTCTATAGGCGTTGCCTACCGCAACGCCGTATTCTACCTGATTTGTGTATCTCCGTCTTTGAATACGCGTGCCAATACGAGTTTCTTTGGTTCAAATGGTTCAAATGGCTCTGAGCACTATGGGACTCAACTGCTGTGATCATTAGTCCCCTAGAACTTAGAACTACTTAAACCTAACTAACCTAAGGACATCACACACATCCATGCCCGAGGGAGGATTCGAACCTGCGACCGTAGCAGTCGCACGGTTCCGGACTGCGCGCCTAGAACCGTGAGACCACCGCGGCCGGCAATTTCTTTGGCGCTTCAGTGCATATGAAAAGCTTTTAAGGGTATTGCAGGGTAGGCTGTAGAAAGAAATAAATGGCGGCATTTCCCAGTTTCTTACCTTTGAATCATGCCGTTACGAGCGAAAATTCAAGCGACCCTCCAGATACAATTAATGTCAGTTGTTCTCATAGCATAGAAGATTGCGAATTAGACTGCCCATTACTTGGCTCGGGTTCGATCCCATGTCCAGCTTTTGCATCACTCCTTTATTCGGTTTTAGAAAAGTAGATGAAAAAATGTTTTACGATACCATTTGTGGCGGGTGCTTGAGTTTGCGCCAGATATATTAACTTCAATGGTAAATATAGCAAGAACTGCTCAATGTATCGAATTCCTCTCTTAAGAATTATTTCTCAGCAGTACCTACCCTACGGCACCCATACAAGCTTTCAGACTGTTTATGACTACCGTATTTATTAATTATTACTCTAGGTCTACTCAAGGATGAGGTGTGACCAAAATTATTCCTTGCAGGTATGTGTCCGAACGAGCAAGTAGTAATCCTATTTCATCACTCATTGTCAAACGGAAGCGGTATGTGAGCCTTTAAGAATATGCTTTCAGAAGCGAAATCCACATACTCCTGTTTTGTAATGTGTTTCAAAAGATATTCATTAAGACGTGTGTCACATTAGGTTTCTCAACTCCCATGTTACATTATCTCGTCAGCCAAAAAACCCTATGAAATGCGTTATTCCACATACAGGTGTAGCTGAGCACGAAACTATGCTAATAACTGGCAAATATTCACTTCGAGAAATTTTTGTTTTTATTGGAACAGTAGGAGAAAATTTATGTATAAAAAGAGTAAATGTTTTCTACTTCCGACGTTGTGGATCGATGTTATGTCCCAAGTCGACCTTCACTAAAGAGATTACGTAAGGTTCTTCTCTGGACGTTTATTTCGGCAGAGGTATCCGCAGTGATAAATGAACAACGAAATGCAGGGGCACACGGTACACTCTGCGAAATATTTTGATGTCTGTCATGTGTAACTTTCTTGCTTAGTACCACAGTTTACCCAGATTTGTTCTAGGATGTTACCCACGAATATATGACAAACGGATGCAAAGAACAATTTCAGACCTGGACGGAAAAGAATAAAACGGTATCAAACTATCCTACTAATCAGCGATGTAAATATAACTGAAGATTTCATCAGATAGGCCTACATAAGCAACGGAGGATTACATTTCATTGTTTTTGGAACATCGTACATGGTACGTCGCACACGGAACTGCACCTATGCTATGTGATTAAAAGTATCCGGACACCTGGCTGAAAATCCTTACAATTTCGCCGAGCCCTCCATCAGTATTGCCTCGATGACAGCTTCCACTCTCGCAGGTGTATGTTCAATCAGGTGCTGGAAGGTTGATTGGGGAATGCCTGCCCATTCTTCACGGAGTGCTGCACTGACGAGGGGTATCGATGTCGGTCGGTGAGGCCTGGCACGAAGTCGGTGTTCCAAAACATACCAAAGGCATTCTGTAGGATTCAGATCAGGACTCTGTGCAGGCCAGTCCTTTACAGAAATGTTATTGTCATGTAACCACTCACATACAGGCCGTGCATTATAAATAGGTGCTCGATCGTGTTGAAATGTGTAATCGCCAACCCAGAATTGCTCTTCAACAGAGGGAAGCAAGAAGGAGCTTAATACATCAATGAAGACCTGCGCTGGTACAGTGCCACGCAAAACAACAAGGGGTGCAAGCTCCTTCCATTAAAAACCGTAACACCACTGTCTCCGAATTTTACTGATGGCACTAAACAAGCTGGCAGATGACGTTCACCGGGCATTCGCCACACCCTGCCGTCGGAT
The DNA here is from genome assembly GCF_023897955.1 of Schistocerca gregaria. Classification (NCBI taxonomy): domain Eukaryota; kingdom Metazoa; phylum Arthropoda; class Insecta; order Orthoptera; family Acrididae; genus Schistocerca; species Schistocerca gregaria. Next base: position 578,560,104 of record NC_064921.1, on the reverse strand, counting down.
TGCCACATTGTCTACCTTGATTCGTCACTCGACACAACGTTTTTCCACTGTTCAATCGTCCAATGTTTACGCTCCTTTCATCAAGTGAGGCATCGTTTGGCATTTAGCGGCGTAATGTGTGGTTTATGAGCAGCGGCTCGAACATGAAATCGAAGTTTTCTCACCTCCTGCCTAACTCTCATAGTATTTGCAGTGGATCTTGATGCAGTCTGGAATTTCTGTGTCATGGTCTGGATAGATGTCTGCCTATTATACATTACGAACCTCTTTCGACAGCCTCTATCGGTCAACAAACGAAGCCGGCCTGTATGTTTTTGTGCTGTACGTGTCCCTTCTCGTTTCCACTTCACTACCACATCGGAAACAATGGGCCTAGGGATGTTTAGTAGTGTGGAAATCTGGCGTACAGACACCCAATCACCTGACTACGTTCGAAGTCCGTGAGTTCTACAGAGCGCCCCGTTCTGCTCTCTCATGTTGTGTAATCACTAGTGAGGGCGTTGTTACGGAGTATCTGGCAGCATGTGGCTGCACAATGCACCTAATATGAAAAAGGTATGTTTTTGGGGGTTTCGGATACTTTTGATCACATAGTGTATCTGGTCTCCATGTCGGTTGAGGAAGTAAATGTCATGTATATTACCCGCTAGATTTCCCGCTTCGCCGACGCTATTTGCCACCTTTGCGAGGCTCCTAATTGTAGCGCATAGCATGATGACGTGTAACGTAACTATATCTGTGCGTGAAAAATGGCGTGCTGTAATCGAGTTTAGAATTCGGAGACTTCGTCCACGCATGGGGCGCTGCGGCACATGCGACTATCTGACGTTTTGGGTTCATTGTTATCGATCTTCTTCCATACATTTTTGGCCCCATCCGATTTTCATCCGTTTCCAAAACTTAAAAGAACATCTTCGAAGCCCTCACTTTGATACTTATGAAGTGGTACAAGCAGAAGTGAGGTTGTGGCTCTGTCAATAAAGTCAAACATTCTACGGTGATGAGCAACGAACTGGTCTTTCGTTGGGTGAAATGTGTTCGTCGCCAAGGTGGGAAATTAATTTGTAGACGTGAAGATCCAAGACGTAGAATATTAATAACATAAACATTTATGAACCAAAGCATTGTAAGCACTGTCCACTATGATTCTGGATGGCGCTTTGTGGCGTTGAGGGCGTGCGATGCGGTAACAGATGTGTGTAAGCGTAGCAGACACGGAAAGGGATCACCATAGCGAGTATATACGCTGCAAATAAAGGAAATGTACTTAGATAAGAGACTTAAAAAAGGGCAGATTGCTATTCCGCAGAGCCTGTGAACGTGTATTTCGAAAACGGCGAAGCTGGTCGAATATTCACGCCCTATTGTCGCAAACATCTACGGAAAGAGGTAGAATGACAGTGAAACTGCCACTAGGCGCTAAATTGTTGGACATCCATGACTGTCTTCTCTATAAAGTAGCGTAGATAGTTGTCTGTGGCATCTCAGGCAAAACAGCCCAATGCTGGTGCACGCCCAAGTGTTTCGGAGCACACCTTTCGTTGTACTTTCAGCAGTGTAATAGTCCATGTCTGGGAGACAGAACTGTGTTACAGTGGTTTGAGAAGCACTATAGTGAACTCGCATTGATTTCTCGGCGACCAAATCCTATGGAACCTGTCTTGGTCGCTGTCGGGCGCCAACACAGCGTACGCAAATCAGCGGCCCATTATTTACGTGAATTGTGCGTAAAACATCTAATGCCACATATCTCAACAAAGTTAGTAACCAACTGACGGATCCCTGATACTCATAATCATTGACGTATTTCGTTGCAAAGATGGACAAATAGCTATTACGCAAGTGGTCATAATGTTTCGGCTTATTAGCGTAATGTATCTAAAAATCTTGAATAGTTTTCACGTAAATAATTCGGAGGCTTTACGTTTGAACACGCCCTCATAACACAGGGTTTTAGGAAATTTCCCGGAACACGGAGAGTGGGTACATAATATTTTGAATAGGAAGTCACGTTCGGAAATGTACCGTTTCCGTGCTGCAGCCGTATGAAAACACGTTTCCTAAATAGGTATGCAGCAGGGTTGTCATGGTGGGGGTAGTAACGTGGCATGCAATTTGACGTCAATCCTACCTCTCCGATTTGGTTCGAGCCTCACTCATGTGTCTGTAAGTGTTAGGAGTATACGTTTGCAGAATATATCGACTTGAAGCTCACAGTAACAATATCCGACCCTTTCCGCCACAATTACGCAATGGCTTGGAGAAAGTTTGTCTTTCCGCCAGCATATGCGCAGAGCCGAACTGGAAGACCCCGTACTGCATCACGTGGTTAGAGAACCTCTTAACAAGTGCGCGATCCATCTCTTTCGGTATTAATGAGTGAAACTACGAAACGAGAGATGTAATGGCTTACGCCTCATCAGTTACTTGCAAAAGTAGTCGCATATGTTCAAAATGTTATCTACTCACTGCCATCTAAAAGTCATAGAAGTTTGCAACGGGAATTTCTGAACAACCTGTATATTAGCATGATGTCGCATGACACTATGATTTGGAAGTGCATATGCTACTATTGTTGACTCTATCAGAGCCACCTAACTCTTCGACAGTGGACCATTCATAGATGATATATTAAGAAGAAAAGTGTAAACATACGCTGTATTGGTCTGAGACTATAATCTTTAACGATATTTATATTAACATTTTAATAGACTTCAAACCACGTCTTACGTGGATATTTTCTGTATAAGGTTGCTGTACAGCAGTGAACCAAGCCCGAAAAGTCTACCGGTAAATAATATTGAATGTGCGGCATTTATAAGAAAGAGTATAATGAGAAATTATACCGATTAATTGTGCTTCTATTTGTGCCGACTATCGTAGCGATGTAGGTACTACTCTTGTCCGGAATCAGATGAGTATTGAAAGCCAGTGATTTAATACATTCTGTGTACGTACCATGTAAACACCCCATAGGATACGCATGTGCATCATTGTTTGGGGAATCGCGGATTGAAGGAGGGTAAATGGCTTCTCACATATACTTGCTGATTAGTGCGAAATGACGTAGAACCAAAATCTTTGGAGACACGCTAGTCGCAGAAGTAAAATAAATGTGGACTATATGAGCATCACTGCGAACCACCTGACATGCCTTCACGTTAATGTCTTCCAGCATGAAACGGTCAGTGTCATCCAGCTGTAATCTGGCTATAGTAGTTTGAGGAACATTGAGAGCGAACTCACACTGGTGTCTTGACCACCAAATTAGCCTGACCCGTCCCCCATGGTAAACGTGTATTGCGATATTGGGTTCCAGATGAGCGCCCATTAAGCACTTCCCCGTACTCGTATATAAAGCGAACTGCGTGGTACCATATGCTTCCAGAAACCTACCAAGGATACGTCGAATTCATGCATCGCAGAATCGCTGCTGGATTGCGTTCGAACGGTGGACCAACACGCTGGGGCTATAATATTTTACCTTGTCAGTGAACTCTGGCGTTAGAGTAACGTTAAGAAGGTACACCAAACGCTGTTGAAATATAGAACTGTGTTTGAAAAATCTTTGATCGAGACTGCACAGAGATAGCGTACGTCTACGTTTAGCATAATTCTCGTTATTCTGACTGCAATTGTCGATGTTACGTGAAACCTAATTAGTGAAAATTCATAAAAATGAGTGGTAACGCAAAACTAAATCATGTGAAGTTTTGGCAATGTTGGAGGACATATTGTGAGCATGTAGGTGAGTTGTAATGGAGCAGAATGATCGGTATTTGAAACTGTGTCCGTCATGTCGTGATGTATCGGCCGATTGAAAGCATGCGCCGCATCAGTGATGCGTAGAAACAGTGGATAACAAAAATTTGTACACAGAACAGCATGGGATGGCTGCCATTTTGCTCTCAGTGCGGAAACGTACCGTATAGCTCTAAGTTGTGTGTACCTGTCTGTGTTGACAGTTCGACTAAGCCTGCAGCATGATGGATCAGTGACATGCGTACCATTACGTCGGCTTAAGTTTTCTAAACACATAAATGACACATCTGTATGCTGAGTGGCAGAATCTACATCCACATCTACATCTACATCTACATCTACATGATTACTCTGCAATTCACATTTATGTGCGTGGCAGAGGGTTCATCGAACCACAATCATACTATCTCTCTACCATTCCACTCCTGAACAGCGCGCAGGAAAAACGAACACCTAAACCTTTCTGTTAGAGCTCTGATTTCTCTTATTTTATTTTGATGATAATTCCTACCTATGTAGGCTGTGCTCAACAAAATATTTTCGCATTTGGAAGAGAAAGTTGGTGACTAAAATTTCGTAAATAGATCTCGCCGCGACGAAAACCATCTTTGCTTTAATGACTTCCATCCCAATTCGCGTATCATATCTTCCACATTCTCTCCCCTATTACGTGATAATACAAAACGAGCTGCCCCTTTTTGCACAATTCGGCGATTGCTACAAGTATGACAGTGTAAGAACACTGTAACATGGCAAAAGGTGTCATAACCATCACTTTTTGACGTTTTTTATTTTTATTTAGTTGCATATTTATTCGTTTTTATCAAATTTCCCGATGACAATAATACACTGTTTGAAAAACACAAATTACATTTACGTGAATCACCTATGGCTCTTGTAAAAGAGGATTTCAAACATGCTTTTTTTCATTGTTGTGACCGTAAGCTGAATTTGATTTTAGCCCAGGTGAGTTAGCCCACACAGTTTAGCAACGATTTTAACCCAGCATACAGAAGTGATAAATTATTTTGCTGACCTTACTGGGATTTTATAGTCTTTTCTTTTTCATATACAGCTCTTCTCAGCAACGAGCGATGCTAATCTACATAGTGCATCATGTTTCTAACAAGAGATGGAAAATATTTACGGAATATCTCGAGCAAATTGAGCTTACATGTCGACAAATTACTACAATTACTCAAGCAAGAGCGGCTCGGATTTCAATTTTGGTTCTATTTAATCACACCATGACGCAATTGATATATTGTGAGATCAAACAGAGAAACGAGCAGTTGATCTATCGACTATAGAACAAGAGGTGCACTATAGCAAAAGTTGCATGCAGGGTATACGAGGTAGCATCACTGACACTACTTACACGCGCAGTGAGCTGCTGCATCCTGCGAACGGGTAGAGACAGGAGAACCAAATGTCAAAAGTTGTTGCTACAAGAGATGTGTGTGACATAATTATTGCTCAGGCTGCTGTGACCGCATTGTCCTCATAGAATTTGCACTCACTTTGCTGCATAGGTATTGAGAAACATACCCATTTCTTGACTGCAATGAGAGGTAATGTAGTTTATCGATATTGTTGAGGTTTCACACGATAAACACATGTGTAGAGTAACTTCAAACTACAGAAGAGCTGAAACAGGTTAAATGCAGGTATCCAAATGAATTTGTTTTTGTCGGTTATGATGTCAGCGCTTGTATCCAATTTTTTTGTTACATTGCTTACCACTCCAGGGGTCGTATAGACTGTTTCTGTTCTCGGTACCGTTAACCAGGTGTTAGTTGTTGGCTTACTACTGGTTTGGTTCTAAAGGATGGCGCACGAAACACCGGCCCCCAGTAGTAGCTGCTCATTTTCGCCCGTCATTGTCATCTGTTGTTTAGAAGCTATTGAGATTACGTCAGTACAAAAGCCGTTATGACTTTATAAAGACGTATATATCAGCGAGATACAGAATCGTAATAGTGGAAGTGTACGCCTCTAATGGTCCGTATAAGGAAACGCGGGAAACTTTTGCAAGGAACTTCCCTTGAGTTTCCATATGACAAATGAGCAATGTACAGGATTTGATGACAAAGTGGCGTCCAACAGAGTCAGTTGCAAACGCGAAAAAGAATCGAGCCCCCTCCGTTTGTACACCTGCTGCGGTCACAGATGTTCGAACACCAATGACCCAGAGTCCAAAGACGTTGACACGTAAATGGTCGCAACAAGTGAACGTTTCACCTAGGTGTAGTAACAATGTTTTACACCAAAGAGGGATGAAGTCCTGCAAAAAAGACATGTGTTCAGGAACTGAAGGAGTAAGATCAGGCTAAATGTGTGGATTACTGTATGTGGCTATATCAAACAATAGAGAGTGTAATGTTGCATTCGTTGCTGCAGTTCATGGGTGATGTATCGTGGTTCCATCTGACGGGACATGTGAACTCCCAAACTACTGGATTCTGGTCAACAAACAATGCCTATAAGATTAATGAGAACTTCTTCACGGTGAAAAAATCGTAGTGTGGTGTGCCGTGTCAGCAATTCAGATTTGGGGACCCATTGGGAGGCGTCCAGCGACCAGATGTCACCGTGAGGCGGTGTGCAGACCTTGCATTAATTCAGAATTCTACAAAGAATTCCCCTGACACGACTGCTATACACAATATCTGATTTTTCGTCTCCTGACCCTGTTAAAGAATCACGCCAAGTGAGGGTGCATAACGCACATATAATAAGAATCAATTTAATAAAAAACGTAAAAATAATCCCCCAAAGATGACTGGGTTGTGGGAACTGGCAGGTAATTTTAGGTGAAAGTCAGAAATACTGAGCAGAATGAAACAAATTTTTATTACTAGTAGGTTTTTAAATTAACATCTCAAAATGCGTGATGAGGCGATTCCTTCTGATAAATTATGGGACAGTGTGCGTAACTAAAAATGACAACTAACACCAAAGTATCAGTTTTCAACAGGGATTGGCACCTCTCTTACACTGACAGAGCGCACGAGATTCTACTTGAGTTACCTATCAACATTAAGGTTCTTGACATACAGAAGGAAACTACACTTTGAGCACGCACGGCACTGCATATGTGGCCCACAATTAGCTCTTCTGCATGTGTTGGAAAGAGCGATTTGAGTACAGCCGAAGCTGCGGGTATTTACCCTGTGATGTTCTCTGCAATGTCGAAACAGCAGGAGGTGGCCCCCTCATGGTGTCAAGATGTGGATCAGCGTTTTGGTGCAGTTGTGACTGCCCCAAGCGACCGCATATGTGCAAAATTAATGTCTGGCCTGCTGGAGGTAATGCAAAACTTTGCTATCACGTCATCGCACGGATAGGAGCAGGAGCGATAGCTTCTCACCGATGCCAAAATACGAGTGACTAATTTCTTTAGCTCTCCCATAGACTTGGCGCTCCGTGCCTGGCCCGCTACAGTAGTAACAATTTTCTTATGAATTGTCCAAACTCCACCACTACTGCTCGCTGTCTGGACGCCCAGCTGATGTCCAGTAAGCGTTGATTTTGGGTGGCGCCCATTGTCTGAGATCGCTGGCCTGAGCGCCACACCGGCACTTTTTTCCGAAATCGCGGAAGGTCCCTCTGCCGCCTGGCGACGGCGCCCCTATTGTCTGACAGTGGCTTCCAGTCTAGGGTAAGATCAAAGGGATGCCGACTTCGGCGGCCCCCTCTGTGAATGTTATAAAATCCCCCCTACTTCCAGCACCGAGCCCACGTGCACGGGTTTCCGGCAGAGAGCTCTGACACGGAAAAGTTCTTCATAATACGTGATATTTACTGCAATGCTGCTTGTGTTCATTGTGCGTTTTATAGACCTGTGATAGTTATAGTTATGCATGCGTAACCCTCAGTTTGATCTCTACACTTTGCTGGTTGCCATGGCAACCCCTCAATTGAGTAATAAAAATTCAAAGTGGCGGATAATGTGGGCATGGCATTTGCAGTGCATGGCCCAGATAGGATGCCACCTTGCACCATATTTTTTGAAATACAGTATTAAACACCGCAGTGTGTATGCGGATCACTGAGGAATTTTATGTATAGTATTCCTTAGAGCAAATTGTAACATTTAAGAGAGACAATCTCAGGAATTCATGAAAGGTTGACAAAAGAAAGGACTGTCGCCAAAGGATTGTGGCCATTGCGTTTGCAAGACTAACCTCTTGTAACTTTTATCCGTCCGGCAGTCCAAAAGGAAAGGTACCCATACAGCCCAATAACTTCAGAAGACTTGAAGCACAATATTCGTATATTAACATGTTAGGTAGTGCACAAATATGCATTGAAGCACTAGGAGGTCATTTTCAGCAAATAAATTAACGTAATCTAAAAGACAAGATCAATTCAATAAATACAAATCTTTGCATTAGCTTATTTGTTATTTGTTTATTATTAAAAAAAGGTTCAAATGGCTCTGAGCGCTATGGGACTTAACATCTCAGCTCATCAGTTACCTGCACTTAGAACTACTTAAACCTAACTAACCTAAGGACATCAAAGACATCCATGCCCGAGGAAGGATTCGAACCTGCGACCGCAGCAGCAGCGCGGTTTCGGACTGAAGCGCCTAGAACCGCTCGGCCACAACGGCTGGCTTGATTATCTAATTATTATAGATTTACCTATTTGTTGTTATATCTTTTCATGGAAGGCAACAATTCGTGCACAGTTGGCGACCAGTCTGTACACGGGGCCGAATTTTCATGCACCAAATCATTATTGGTCAATCTATGACATCGTCCACCTAGATGTGCATGTGTGGCTCTTTTGTATATTGTGAGAAGTTCCACTTTTTTCTATTTTCCAAGTGCGGGTGTATGGCAACATCGTTGATATACTGTTTGGTGGAGGTGATGTCTGGGAAGGTTTTGCATGTGTTATGGGCTCCCGTACGGCCTGGGATTACGTATTCGTATTTTGGGCGTTTGTTTACTCTTAGTTTGGTAATGATTTTTAGTTTTTTTTTCAGTTGGAGTGTGTAATATGTGTATGTCTCAGTTTTGTTCGTGTTGCCTATTGCGTTTCTATGCATGTTACGTGGTATGCGTCGTCGCCAGTAATCATGAAAGCTTTGTCGTGCTGGGAAAAAGCTGTCTTGCTATCCTGTCATTACATCTGTAAAGTCACCCGTATACTTGGATGATTAGTTTCTCGCGTCTCCTTATTTTGTTTAGTACGTACATCGTTTGTATCACAGGTTTGTTTGTCTAGATTCTCGTCAAGGTATCTAGAAGTATTGCCAAGTCTTAGAATGTCAGTCGTATCGTACGTATGTCTGAGTCGTTATGTTGGCGTTTCCTGGTTATGTTCCAGTATGTGAAAAGTACTGTCTGTGTTTTATTGGGATTTGGCATGATCCTCGACATGCTACCCCAGGCTTGTAGTCTGTGCTGGTACGTTGTTTATGTTCTTAAGTCCGATGCACCAGCAAGCAGTATCGTCTTTGTAAAGAGTATCCCTTCCTGAGGTGATCACTTCCACTGCAGAATTCACAGATTCTCTCTCTTAAGTACTTTCATTAGTATCATTGTTTTGATTGAAAGTCCTAGTTGGCTTAATTTAAATACTGTAGTCGTCCACAGTGATACATTTTGTCAAAGGCAAGGTCTGTGTACAGAAAGACGTGCGTAGATTTACCACTGTTGAAGCTCTGAATGGCTCCATTGGTTACTTTGACCCATTCGTCTCATCGGGAGTAGTTCTTTGTCTGCTACGTGAGTCGTTGGTTGGTTAGTTATTATCCGATAGAAGATTATCTCTCTCGTTTCTATCACAGAGATAAGACTGAGGGAGTGAGGCTCGGTTGACAGTGTCAAATGCTCCAAGGTGTTCGAAATTCTGAGAAAAATAGGACTAACGACCAAACCTTTCGATGTCAGATACTCAGTTCTGTAGCAAACGTTGTATGTCGATAGAGTATCAACCAAAGTTCCGACTTGGTTCCTGCTATGTGCTGTCGTCCAGCAGAACAGGCGTAAACGTTAATTAAAAGCAACAGCAGAACTACGGAGCACAGGAAAAGCGTAACTGTGAGTAATATGCATAACTTGCGAGAGGAAGTTGGTAAAGCAGTAGATTGTCGTATCAAGGGTCGTGTTTACGTATCCCAATGATGATAATTTTTTGCACTTTGTGGTGCGTGGAAGTGTCACATGGGAATCTTAATAATTCCGTCTGCCTGCTTAGCTGGGTGGTTTTGTTCTCCTCACATGGAAGCGGGCTCGGGTTCGATTCCAGGCCAGGTTGGAGATTTTCTCCACTCGGGGCTGGGTGCTGTGTTGTCCTCATTATCATTTTATCCTCATCACCGGCACGCAAGTCTCCCAGTATGGCATCGAATGAAATAAGATTTGCACTTGGCGCCCGAACTTCCCCGAATAGGGGACTCCGGGCTAACGATGCCATACGCTCATTCCCATTAATAATTCCGTGTTTTTACGTCATTGTTTCTTTTATTCTACTGTGCCGATTCTTTATTGTGTGAAACTACATATGCTCTAGCTACTTCATCACGAGTGATGTCTGTTCCGTAGCACGTGTCCGACAGAACACCGCACGTGTCGTTACAAGTTTGCTGCTTTCAGCGAACGAAGCAAAAGCAGACTGCTACTAAACTCCCAAAGCCGTTTTGCATGTCGAGAAAATGTTTTCCTATATAACAGTTTCACGCTTATTTGATAGGAATCTTTTCGGCGCCCGAAGGGAGGACTAGGGGCAAAGCGGGTAGAGGTTGCAACCCGAGGCCTGGCCCCCAGGTCCCGTTCCTAGCCTCCAGGAGCCAAGGAATACGTAGGAACGTGGAGTAGAGGTACAATGAACATCGTTTATTTATTTACTTTTCTATTCCTTTTGATTTTTATTTACTAATTTTTTGTCATTAATACCACCGAGAACGTTAGGAAATCGGCGTCGTGCGAGGAGGATAGCGCAGCAAGACGTCAGACTAATTGAGACTATCAACGCGTAGTATTACCGAGAAGAACATTCCGATTACAAGTGAATATGTCGGTACTAAGTGTGGAAGAGGTGGGAATCAACTCTTCATGACAGGAACACCCGAGTTTTGGGGTGGGTTAAGAGAAACATTACAGGGGGAATTGGAGAAGAATTGTATGTATTTTAGATTGCTCACAACAGCACAATCGCATTCGTTAATGAACTGCTAAAAGTCAAGAATACCCTTCTCGCCATCAGCAAACAGGTAGTGTGTTGCGTGTCCACAAATCCACGTCACAGCGTACGCCTTTGCTCCCGGCAAGTATTCCGCATTCGGAAAGAGGAGCATTTGAGACGATAAGGAGTCGTACGGATAATTAAGGACAACATCTGTCGCACTAACAACCAGACACTTTGAACGCGGAACCTTTAGCACGACGACTTCACTCTCTGCCAGCTCACCAACGTAAGATCCACGAAACTATCTTTCAGAGATACGCCTTTCCTGTACTCCACAGTTCTGGTGTTATCTTTAATTACTGTTTATCCAAGTTCCACTGGACGACGATAGCACATAGCACGAACTAAACCGGTGTTTTTATTAATACTCTATCTACGCACAACGTTCAGTATCGACTTGAACGTCTGACAGCTGGAGGTTTGGATGCAAGCTACGGTGAACGATGGGGGATATACAAGATGTGCAATCTGCATGTAGAGAAAGCAATGACGAAAGTAAAAGAAATGTTGAAGAATGGAATTAAATTTTAGATGGAAAGGATGCCAACGACAAGATTCGCTGATGACATTGCTGTCCTCAGTGAAACTGAAGAAGAGTCACAAATGTAATGAATAGAGTGAAACGTTCACTGAGCACAGAATTAGGATGAGACTAAACCGGAATACAACAAAAGCAATGAGAAGTAGCAGAAATTAGCACAGCAGGAAACTGAACATCAAAATTCATGATTACGGAGCAGACGAAGTTAAGGAATTCTGCTATCTCGGAAGCAAAATAACCCGTGACGGAAGACGCAAGAAGAATATAAAAAATAGTCTGACATACCCCAAGAGGTAATTCCCGTCGAAGAGCAGGCTACTGGTATCAAACGTAGTCCTTAATTTGAGGAAGAAATTTCTGAGAATTTATGTTTCGGGAACACAATTTTATGGTAGGGAATCATGAACAGTAGAAAAACCAGAAAAGAAGAAAATCGAAGCATTTGAGACGTGGTGCTACAAAAAATTGTTGAAAATCAGATTGATTGATAAGATAAACAATGCGGAGATTCTCCGCAGAATTGGTGCGGAAAGGAACATATAATGAGGAGGTTCCCGGCAGAATCGAAGAGGAAAGGAACAGATGGAAGACCTGACAAATAAGGAACGTGTCTCTGATCGAGTTTTGTCCGGTCAAAGTTTCGTCCCGAACAGATTACGTCCGTAATTTAGTTGTTTTTCCATGTATTTAGTTGGGGGTTTTGTGCCTGATGTTACTGCTGTTAAAATTTGGGACAGATAGATTTCATACTTCGTCTGAGTTAGTTGTCGGATTTGTTGTCTTAGAGAGAAAAGTAGACTTTTGCATAATCCATTTAAATATGTCTGCTTGATTGCGTTTTTCGGTTATCGGTTGTTTTCCCTTTGGGTGATGTTAGTGTTCTGACGTTACCCTGTAAAGTTTTTGCATATTTTCCAGAATCTACCTCTTGTCTGTAGTCTAGCTGACAACAGGTATTACCCCTTTGTCTTTGGAGAAATGCTCATGCGTTTTATTTGAGTTGTGAGTCCGTTCTACAATCGTTTATGTCTAGCCTTGTATGTGTATACGTAGATTCTTGCCTCCTGTCGATTTTCGTCGAGTTCTTCGTTTGCTATAGTCAGTTTCTTGTTTTCGGTGATCTTTACTCTGTGACTCCGCCCGCTTTGTGTCTTATTGGAGTTTCTATTTTTTTATCTCTAGTTCGAGGCTTTTTCGTCAGTTACGCCCACTGCGCCAGATACGTTGGTAATTTGCGTCTGCGTAATGTGCCTTGTTCCTTATGTGAGGATCTGTATATTTTATGTTGTCAGTTAAGAGCGATGTAGGCAGTTGGTAACTTGTTACAGTCTTCCGTTCTGGGCTCTGATATTAAGCCAGTTTTGCTCTATACACTATGTTGTCGGGTACAGAGTCTGTATTCTATTAAGATTGACTGATTGGTTCATAACTTCGTTACAGGTTATGTCAGCAGTAAGTAATAGAGGGCTCTTGTGTTTTCATTTTGTGGCGCCTTATCATCCAGCATCTGGTATCTTGTATTTAGGTATCGCATTATTATCTAGCGGTCAAATGTCGTAACGTTCGAATCAGTCGGGCTTGGAATGGATGTCCTGCAGGACTGTACCAGGGGGCTCCAATGAAAAACTTAAAAGTAGACTTTTCGCCCCATTGTTCTCCAAGATGGCAGTACTGTTACTAACTATGTAAGGAATGCGATATAGGCTGCAGCATACTACAGACAAGTGAAACGCGGCCATATTATGTTCAAAATGGCTGCCCCGCTTGCGACACAAACCAAGGAAGAAAATAGTGCCCGTCATGCTTTCCTAAGCAGTGAAGGTGCGAAACCGATTGAAATCTATTGGAGAATGGAGGTCCCATATGGCGACGCAAATCTATCGCTGCAGCAAGCGGTGAAGAAAATTTCGGAGAAAGCTCGACTTCTGTGACAGGCGCACAGCGCCCGAGTCAGGCACACTGTTGTGACGCCAGAGTCTACTGCTGCAGCTGAAGCCTTTTTGATGGAAAATGACCATCTGACGAGGCATTAAATAGCCGCAGATCTGGACATTAGTCATTGTTCAGTTCATCATGTCTTTCATGAAGTGCTTAAGTTTCGCAAAGTGTCTGCAACGTGGCTGACAAGGTAACTCAGTCCAGAACCGAAAGAGCGCCGCTTTGATCGCTGTGAAGAACTTTCGTGGCCCTTTGAAGCACAAGGTGACCCTTCTTCGTGTGAATCGTTACAAGAGACGAAACTCTGGCGCACTACCACCAACCCGAAACAAAGAGAGCAGGGAAGGAGTGGCGCCATTCATCATCGGGGTAGCTATAGAAGTTCCGGACGCTCTCTTCTGCAGGAAAGGTTTCGGTGACCTGTTTTGGAATGAACGAGGCGTTGGTTTGGAACAGTACAGGACTAGGGGAGCCACCATCACCAGTGTATCGTATTCCAGTACGATAAAATAATACGTCTCGTCGTGCAGTAAGTTCAATACGACGTGGATTTCTGACCACGTGTGTCATTTTGGAACCTGATAATGCTCGGCCTCCTATTGCCCTTGCAGCACTTTCGTATATCCTGTAGTGATAATATGTGCCTAAGCACCCCTTTTGCATTTGAAAAGAGAAGGTTTAGTTCGTTGTTTCGCATTTGTGTTTTAACCATCGAAATGTCCCTTGGGAGGGCTTAGTTTGTCTGATCACCTGTCTTGTGTGTTTCTGTAATGTTTAGTGCTCTTTCAGAATACCACGTTCCCATGGTCGTGATGCCTAATTGGCTTCTCGTTTCTGTAGTTTTTTGTTCATAATCTTCGTCTCCACTGGCGAGTTTCTGGTGGATCCTTATTTATATATACTTCTTCGTTATATTACCTCGAAATGTCGTGGTACCTCGACACTGCAGCTCAAATGAAAATAAATGAACCATTCATTAGATAAGTACACCAAGAAAGTCTAAATTTACATATCAGTCATTGGTATTTGAGACGCAGTTCATAACGGAATCCGATCTCGACGTCTATGCAATAACAGCATGCTGAATTAAGTGTAAAGAACGTTTTAGAGACAGAGATATTCCCATTCAGTCTGACAACTCCTCAAGCCTTATGCCGCGCTACATGCGCAACCCTTCTTCGAAGAATGGCGCGTACAGTAGTTCCCGTTAACCCGCATTTTTGTTTGAAATTCCACTGAGTGAACATACTTGCTTTTCTCCTTTGTTTTTCTTTCTCAATGGTACTGTCTCCACCATACATCGTGTAATTTCTTTCCCTAGACACACATGTCAAAAATTTTGATCCAAAATGCATTCTCCCCTATTATTATGTGGTAAAATTAACACCTACGTGATAAAGTTCGTCGGCGTGGGAAGTCCCCACTTTCCCACCGTATGTATTGTCTCCACTCATCTGTATTTTTCATTTCCACCGTCTCCTCTCTCTTTTGCTCCCATTCTTTCTATCTCCATCCATCTCTCGTTCTCTTTCACTGTCAATGTCTCTCAATGACCATCAATACTCCTTTCTCTTTGGCTCCCATTGCTATTGTCTTCACCCATCTTTCTTTCTCTTTCACTGTCAGTTTCTTTCTCGCACCGCCGCTGTCTTCTCTCTCTTTCTCTCCCACTGGCACTGCCAACTCTTTCTTTGATCTTCACTGTTTCTCTGCTACTGTCTTTGAGCACAGAAAGCACCAATTTGTTCGCATGCCTAAATTTTTGGTGAGCAGGACCGAATAGGAATTAGCCGGTTCCCCACTTTTCTGTCAGAGTCTTTTAAGCAGGAACATATTCTCCTTTTTCGGGCTCATACAGAAGAATTTTTCTGCTGCTTTCCTTTTATTCACTTCTGCAAGTAGGATGTTTTCCTCATACAAAACTAATTCTATAGCTCAGTAAACTTTTGACAGCTCATTTGTATGCTTCAACACATTTATGTACTTTGACACACAAAATCAACAAATAATTACTCATAACATAAGGTTGACACAAAATCGTTTGTTTTGCAGTTTTTCTGAATACTTTGCCCATCCATTGCAATAGCTTATTTTCCTACGTTAAAAATATGGTTCGGATTTTTGTTATTCTGAATGATTACAACATTTAAATAGCATTTAGGTCAATATTCACACAAAATATTTGTTAGTTTTATGTAATTAAAGCTTAAAAATCATTAAATATAAAGATATGTTCAAGAGATCGGAAACGGTCTGTCATTGGCTGATGCTTTGGAAGTGTCAAAAACTAGGAATGAGAGGAAGCCGTACTTGTGTGCTATAGGAGCGTAAGCCGAAGTTGCGAGGTTTTTGCGTACTATCCTTCAAACTGTTCAGCTATTTAGTGGTGCAAAACGCAGTTACAGGTTTTAAGTAACAACAGAAAAGAATTTTGGGAACACTGACAGTGGAAGCCTTGCGAATGTTGATGCAT
This sequence comes from Schistocerca gregaria, assembly GCF_023897955.1. Lineage (NCBI taxonomy): Eukaryota > Metazoa > Arthropoda > Insecta > Orthoptera > Acrididae > Schistocerca > Schistocerca gregaria. Next base: position 578,544,187 of record NC_064921.1, on the reverse strand, counting down.
TTACGCCCCACGCTTTTAGAGCGTCGATATGTACAACGACGGATATTCCTTACCCAGCTCCTTGTGTAATTAAACTCGCTCAAAATTAAGTAATTGTAGAACTTTTGGAAATGGGTCGGTGTACTGTTACTAGATTGTCGACTATCAGTCATGAGCTACGACCCAAAGCACAATAGATTTGTTATTGGCAGAAGTTAGTGCTGATTTGCTCTTTACGAGGTACTCTGCAGATACACTATATTGAGCAGGCGTTCGGTGGCGAGACGAATAACGCATTGGACTGCAAGTAAATAGGTCACATGTTCGAATCCTAGAAGGATCGATATTTCTAAATGTTGCAAACCAAATACGAGAACAGCGTTATTGTAGCAGTTGTTTCGATTGTGGGATGTATATAATACTTAACATTAGTCTCAGTCTGAGAAATGGACAACAGAGCATAAATGCTTTTACTTTGCGAACAAACAATTCACTTTTTTGCAAAAGGGTGCTTGTAGTGAAGGTACCACCATATTAATAGTACAACGAGGTGGAGGACGATGAGGTTATACGGAGAGATATAAAGCGTGTACAATATGCAAGTGACACAAACATAAGAGCTACGGCGTTTGTGAGTGTAAACTAATGTTAGCGCCTGGAGCAGACTTACTTCAACATTATGTAAGGTGATGGAATTGTAAAAGTTTGAACAATAAAGATCCTAGCTGGACAATGTGAATATAAAAATATTGTTCCTAATAAAGTAAAAAAGTGAGTGGTTACATTAACTACAAAACATCTTTTTGAAAGTGGCTTGTTTGAACAGCGATTGCAGATGTAAGCGCATGTAATCAGCGAGGAGAACCCAGTAATATTCTGTTTCTCATTGGTGTTGTGAAGTTTTGTAATTGTGATTTTATTTTCATATGAGAGGACTGCCGAGTCGTTTTACAAATAAGTTAAAATGATCTTTCGGGTTAGATTCAAATAAGTGATCTATGGAAATCACCTTATAAAACTGAAGTTCTATCAAATAATTGACATGTAGTTCATAAAACGACAATTTTCATTAGGAGTTTACTTTTGTTTAGTGACGCAATCCTTTGTCGTAACAAAGGGAGAGCACATCTAAGAGATAAATTAATTTTAACTTCACAGTGCAATATGTTTTCCATTACGTTAGCGAAGCTGTGCGTCGACGTGGTGGCAATTTGCCGATACTATGCAACCACATTTTACGCACCTTTTCATTCTCTGGAACACTCAAAAAGATCTTTTGAGGGGTTTTTGTAGACGTATTTGTACGGTACAGTACTAAAAACCACTTGTAACCCATTTTCCGCAACAGAAATTCCAAAACAAGAAACCACTGTGAATTAGCGACATGTCAGTAGGAGCAGCGAGCTAGCCAGTGGCGTCACAGGCATCACGTGACTCCAATGGAGCGTTTTAGCAGGCTTTCAAATTATTTGAATTTAATTTCCGTTTTTATAGAGGAAAACTGAAATTCAAGAGGAAAACAAGAATGTTGGGAATATAAAAGGACATAATCACGTAAGACAATTTACACAACACAGTCAAATGCCCCAGTCATCGAAAAAAAATTCAAGAAGAAAACAAGAATGTTGGGAGTATAAAAGGACATAATTCATCACGTAAGACAATTTACACAACACAGTCAAATAACCCCAGCCATCGAAAACTCCCAGCTTGTGATTTGTATCGTAAAAAAGCAGGAATGTTGTTAGAAATATTTTACTGATTTTGCTGTCTTTACATAAATTTTGACAGTCATATAAATGCTTTTCATGTAAGTTAAGACCCATTTTAGCCCATTTTTTGCTCACTGCAAGACCTCTATGTGCATATTTCTGTAGCGTGATGTGTCCATTATACAGGGGCAGCACAACATTAAGATTTATTGGTGAACAAATCCTAACTAGAAACATAGTTCGGTAACCTCATACACCTTGAGAATAGCCTAGAACCCTTACCATGTGTTCACTACGTCAGTTAAAACTACATTTTCGCATCAGACCGAATATTACGTGCATACGTAAGGTATCTTTAAACGTCTGTGTCTAGGTAACGGGTAATTATATCGAAAAATGATTCAGGGTTCCCTGAGAAAATCGTTGTAAGAACATATCATAAAAATTTCGAGCGTTCGCAATGAATGAAAATTATAGAAATGGGCATTCCCATTATTGGTAGTTTTTTCACCAAAAGGAGTGGTTTTTCGAGTATATCTTGATAACGGGTAAATATTTTCGAAACGGCATTTCCAGTTGAATGTCTAATGACAGCTCAGTTAAAATTGCAGCCATTCCTCTCACTGGTAGTTATTTGTACAATTGCGGACAAATATGACTTAAAGCAGGCTTTTGCGGTTTTCTGCCTGACTACGGCAACTTTGAACATATGGAGCTAGGTAACTAATAATGATATCAAAGAATGTTTAAAAGTTCCTCAAGAAATCATCATAAATATATACAGTAAACATTTCGATGAGCTGCCTTAAATAGAAGTAATAGAAATGGCCATCCCTATAATTGTACTTTTCGTACCAAAGAATCATGGTTTACCAGAGTTTTCTCAGAAGCTACTCATCAACAAATGGTGTTCTTATAAGCTGCGGAAGGTCTACCATAGATCACACATAATGAGAAAGAATGAACCGATATGCTCAATTGGGCTGGGCTGGAAGAAGTTTGTAATATTTAAAGTTTTGCCCATAGTATAGGAGAGTTACAGGATACCCTTTCTTCTGATAAGTATAAAAACGTTTACTAGACCAAGGGCTATCCTGAGCTCTTATCCCTGTGATGACTCCATGCAAAACCACATTTCGCGCGGGGCTCTTTGGAACATATTGCTACCGGGCGCTGTCGTATGCCAACCGATGTAGTTTATTCGCAACTTAATTGTCACGTCCCTGCAGGAGGCAATGCTGCATCTCTGTGCCTTCGATGGAAAACGAGTGAACGCAGATTTGAGGAACACACCGAGTGTCTCTGTTTCCACCTTATGATGTACAGAATGTTCGACTGAAGCGCTTGCGGTCCTCTCATCATAAAAAAGTCTTTAAAAACAAGTGGGGATGTTCGTTTGCCAAGTACTGTGTTGTTATTGCCAAGTACTGTGGAGTAATATTAATTTTATTGTAATATCTAAGTGTTGTAATCTTCATAATCGCTAGAATACATCTGCTATTAGTTGCCAAAATAGTACCACCCAAGTGGAATAAAACGTCCCATTCTGAAAATCGAGAAAAGAGGTGTGTTTCACACTAACGCTATTGGCTAGCGGAAGTATCACACTGCCCCTCGGTGGTACTGTTTAGTTCGATAGTAATTATAACTCAGCGCATTCTTATAATTACTTATCACTGAAGACTTCATTATGTCACCACGGTTATATTCTCTTAGCTTGCCGTCTCTTTAATCTCGTCTTGCCCTCTTGTCCTAAAACGAGATGGGGTACGAGTCGGCAAATTGATTCGTCTCATGCGAAGTTTCCAGTTGATAATAAGCATTTATTATTAGTTCTTAATTTCTCCATGGTAACAAAACCTCACTGAACTCTATATATCACTGCTCGTACCTGAGGCAGCTGACTAGCAGTTTATTTAAATCTAGAAATATTTCGCACGACTAACTTTCTTATCGGTGACAGGCGAATCACATTAAAGTCATGTGACTGACCAGCACAACCACTCACTGCGACAGCTCTCTAGAATGTCTGACGACCGACTTCTCCTGTCACGGACGCAAATTAAAGGTCAAACAAACCCACCAGTGACGTCAGAGATGCAGTATTACATATTCTCGAAATATGCCGATGTTATTGCTCCCCAGTCTAGTGACTTACAACTGACAATAATTGTGGAGAAGAAATTACATCCTTACAAAAGTTTTGTGCAGTTTGACTAAACTGACATGATGATTTTAAATCGGCGTAATATGAACACAAAGCTTACAGTAGCAAACCACAGTAAATAAGGACGAAAATGTTATATAGAAGTAGCTACCCACTAGTATATTTAATTAAAATATAAATGGCACTGCTATCCATTTGTGCAGAAGCATTGAGGCCCATAGATTGGGAAAGGGTGGAAACGTTTGACTGAGTGACAGACATTACATAAAATATATTTATTAAAAAATTCACAGTTCAGCATACTACAATTGTGTGTTCCAGAGAACAATTGCCTTTCATCATAGAATTTCACATACGAACAAATTATTATTCTGAAACATGATAATTGTTCAAACTAGCAGTAGCTCAAGATTATTAAACTGCTCTTTAAATAATTATTGATCCAACAGCAAAAACGTCGAACGAATTAAAAATCAACTGAACGCAATAAACAGTTATTCACTAGGGCATCAAGTAAGTTGTCTGAATAGAATGTACACTAAAACACCAGAATTTTCACAAGTCCCAGGTACTGGGTAACGTAACTGCTCATCTGATAATTCTACCAAGATGGCAATATTAAAAGAAAATTCCACCATAAACGTAAATAATGTTACCACAAGATAGATTTTAATAGCTCAATATATTAACCGGTTGTACTCTGAACACCAAACAGCAATGAGGATAATCGTATATTGAGCAAATTCTGCTTATTTCATCTGGCAGCCAGATCAACATGACAAATTATAGTCACCAACAAAATTATCAGAATCGATTCCTTCGCATTTGCAATGTTCGTTGCATTTTTAGGTGCTGTTCGTGTAATACAAATTCTCGTCTGAACGAAGTCCTTCATACAATGTATATCTCATAGTACATCTGGAACAGTACTGTATTAGACAAGGCACTACAATATTTCACTAACGTATGCACCCTTCACTAACGAAGGTGAGCCTAATGGCACCAGCGCGAATAGTAGTTAACAGTGTACATGAACTTGACTACTCAGATTACAAACACACAATGTTCGGGCTATGACTAGAGTACAAGTAAGAGAATGCATCTGAAGTCCAGGTGTCTAGCCAAGCCTCTCGTTGGGCACCTAAGTGAGCAATTGTTCAACTGTTTCACTAGCAACTACAGTATTGAAGCAAAAAGCCGTGACTTGATCGCCAACATCGCTAAGATTGACAATTTCTACACGGTCAATAAAATTTTACTGGGATCGTGACCGCATTGTCAATATGTAAAAATAAACACCCTGAAGTAGATCACTTGTAGTAGTGAGCGAAACGTCGGTAATTTTACATATTGACAATGCAATCACAAGCTCAGAAAGATTTCATTAACTGTGACAATGGCTGCGGAAGACCACATTTTTATTTAATTGCTACACTTCTTATTTGTTCACAAACTTCAGAGCTCAGTTCTCTTGTGACCAATATACACAATGACGACACCCACTAAGATGGAGAACGGCGCTTTCCGTCTAGAGGCTATTAAACAATTTGTCTGCAGAGACCGCGCATACATCGAAGTACGCACTTGCTGCATACACGATGTCACTGTCCCGAGTCATTGCTGCTCGACTGCCGCTACGCTGGCGCACATAAAGCCTCACTTCAGTCAGAGGTCACTTCAGTATCGTTAGAGAGTACGGCCAACATAACGCTTTACCAGTATTATAAGCGAGAATCTCTTTTACGTTGGGAGTGTAAGCTCTTTATGAAAATTAACAAACATTTACAGCCTCGCAGGAATCAAGCATTTTTGACAATTTCGTAACGACCGTGGTACCCAGCGTAACGAATCAGAATCATTTTGCTCGTTTCAGAAAACTTTCTGTTGTAATGCTGAGTTTGATTAGAGCCGTGTGAAACCGCAGCCATTAGCGCTTTTAGGTAAACGAAATTTGATGTGCGCAATAAACACAAAAGATAGATTCGTGACAAAAGAGCTGAGCGCTTTAAAATGCAAACACACAGATATACGCAAACCCAAGCACACACACACACACACACACACACACACACACACACACACACACACATGCGTAGAAAGAAGCGAAAGTAACGGTATGAATTCTCACGGGACCGAACTGCTGGGCCGACAACACACAGTACAGCAATGTACTCGCGATAATCTGAATTTGTGCCGTGGTCCGCTGCTGCCTTTTGTATTCCCTTTGTCCCTGGTGTAATACTCTATTTGAATGGTGCCACTGTTCTGCTACAACAGAAGCCCTCTTTATCTCGCTTCGCTTGCAATTACAGTGATTTTTCAAAAAGCCAACACTTAGGACATACCCGTGGAAGCGTTAGTATGTCATGCAAGTGAGATACCGGGTGATAAAAACTCAGAACAACGACAAAAGCAGTAAAAGGTAGGAATGCTTGAAATTTGTAAAAGTGACATGCTTCGTAGAACCTAATATAATGACGTTCCATTGCGTATGGTGCGGATATGAGAGGGCTTATTTCTTACCTAATATTACTCGGTCAGGTGAATACAGGGATATAAATATAAAATCAAATAGGGGTAATGCAGGAGTAGGTTTAATAATGAATAAAAAAAATAGGAGTGCGGGTAAGCTGCTACAAACAGCATAGTGAACGCATTATTGTGGCCAAGATAGACACGAACCCCCCGCCTGCTACAGTAGTACAAGTTTATATGCCAACTAGCTCTGCAGATGACGAAGAAATCGATGAAATGTATGATGAGATAAAAGTTATTATTCAGATAGTGAAGGGAGACGAAAATGTGATAGTCATGGGTGACTGGAATTAGACAGTAGGAAAAGAGAGAAGGAAACTAATAGATAAAAATGGATTTGGGCTAAGAAATGAAAGAGGAAGCCGCCTGGTAGAATTTTGCGCAGAGCATAACTTAATCATAGCTAACACTTGGTTCAAGAATCATGAAAGAAGGTTGTATACATGGAAGAACCCTGAAGATATTAGAAGTCATCAGATAGATCATATAATGCTAAGACCGAGATTTAGCAAAAGGGTTTGAAATTGTAAGACATTTCCAGGGGCAGATGTGGACTCTGACCACAATGTATTGGTTAAGAACTGTAGATTAAAACTGAAGAAACTGCAAAAAGGTGTGAATTTAAGGAGATGGGACATGGATAAACTCAAAGAGCCGGAGGTTGTACAGGGTTTCCGGGAGACCATAAGAGAAAAATTGACAGGAATGGGGGAAGGAAATACGGTAGAGGAAGAATGGGTAGCTCTTAGGGATGAAATAGTGAAGGCAACAGAGGATCAAATAGGTAAAAAGACAAGGGCTAGTAGAAACTCTTGGGTAACAGGAGAAATATTGAATTACATTGATGAAAGGAAAAAATATAAAAATGCAGTAAATGAAGCAGGCAAAAAGGAATACAAACGTCTCAAAAATGAGATCGACAGGAACTGCAAGAGGGCTACGCAGGGATGGCTAGAGGACAAATGTAAGGATGTAGAGGCCTATCTCATGAGGGGTAAGGTAGATACTGGCTACAGGAAAATTAAAGAGACCTTCGGAGAAAGGAGAACTACTTGTATGAATATCAAGAGCTTTGATGGAAACCCAATTCTGAGCAAAGAAGGGAAAACAGAAAGGTGGAAGCAGTATATCTAGGGTCTATACAAGGGCGATGTATTTGAGGACAATATTATGGAAATGGAAGATGATGTAAATGAGGATGAAATGGGAGATACGATACTGCGTGAAGAGTTTGACAGAGCTCTGAAAGATCTGAGTCGAAACAAGGCCCCAGGAGTAGAGAACATTCCATTAGAGCTACTGACAGCCTTGGGAGAGCCAGTCCTGACAAAACTACCATCTGGTGAGCAAGATGTATGAGACAGGCGAAATACCCTCAGACTTCAAGAAAAATATAATAATTCCAATCCCAAAGAAATCAGGTGCTGACAGATGTGAAAATTACCGAACTATCAATTTAATGAGTCACGGCAGCAAAATACTAACCCGAATTCTTTACAGACGAATGGAAATCTGATAGAAGCCGACCTCGGGGAATATCATTTTGGATTCCGTAGAAATGTTGGAACACGTGAGGCAATACTGACCCTACGACTTAGAAGAAAGATTAAGGAAAGGCGAACCTACGTTTCTAGCATTTGTAGACTTAGAGAAAGCTTTTGACAATGTTGACTGGAATACGCTCTTTCAAATTCTTAAGGTGGCAGGGGTGAAATACAGGGAGCGAAAGGCTATTTATAATACAGAAATCAGATGGCAGTTAGAAGAGTCGAGGGACATGAAAGGGAAGCAGTGGTTGGGAGGGGAATGAGACCAGGCTGTAGCCTATCGCCGATGTTATTCAATCTGTAGATTGAGCAAGCAGTAAAGAAAAGAAAAGAAAAGTTCGGAGTAGGTATTAAAATCCATTGAGAAGAAATAAAAACTTTGAGGTTCGCCGATGACATTGTAATTCTGACTGCAAAGGACTTGGAAGAGCAGTTGAACGGAATGGACAGTGCCTTGACAGGAGAGTGTAAGATGAACATAAACAAAAGCAAAACAAGGATAATGGAATGTAGTCGAATTAAGTTGGGTATTCTGAGGGGATTAGATTAGGAAATGAGACACTTAAAGTATTAAAGGAGTTTTGCTATTTGGGGAGCAAAATAACTGATGATGTTCGAAGTAGAGAGGATATAAAATGTGATGATGCCCGAGGTAGAGAGGATATAAAATGTAGACAGGCAATGGCAAGGAAAGCGCTTCTGAAGAAGAAAAATTTGTTGATATCGAGTATAGATTTGAATGTCAGGGATTCGTTTGTGATAGTATTTGTATGGAGTGTGGCCATGTATGGAAATGAAACATGGACGATAAGTAGTTTAGACAAGAAGAGAATAGAAGCTATCGAAATGTGGTGCTACATAAGAATACTGAAGATTAGATGGGTAGATCACATAACTAATGATGTGGTATTGAATAGAATTGGGGAGAAGAGAAGCTTGTGGCACAACTTGACTAGAAGAAGGGATCGATTGGTAGGACATGTTCTGAGACATCGAGGGATCAGCAATTTAGTGTTGGAGGGCAGCGTGGAGGGTAAAAATCGAAGAGGGAGACCAAGAGATGAATACACTGAGCAGATTCAGAAGGATGTAAGTTGCAGTAGGTACTGGGAGATGAAGAAGCTTGCACAGGATAGAGTAGCATGGAGACCTGCATCAAACCTGTCTCAGGACTGAAGACCAGAAAACAACATTGCACTGTAAGAATGATACACGAATGTGAGCCTAGTTACAACCGCTATTGAATAACAAATGAGCAAAAGAGGAAAGTAAGTCGCGTCTTCACTAGAGAAAGAGAGGGATTCAGTAAGGCTTGACTTTACTAGCTTGCAGCATCATGGTCACAAGTGCCTGCGCTGATGCTGCCACACTACCAATTTCCACCAGACACAGACAGTTGGTTGCTTACATGTTCCTTAGATACTTAGTACAACTTTTACCGAAATGGTGTAGAATTATTTACTTTTAAATACATTGTGGAAGTATACAGTGATCAATGTTATTACAAATATTTATTATCAAAAACAAAAATGGTTCAAATGGCTCTGAGCACTATGGGACTTAACTTCTGAGGCCATCAGTCCCCTAGAACTTTAGAACTACTTAAACCTAACTAACCTAAGGACATCAGACACGTCAAGGTCGGAGGCAGGATTCGAACCTGCGACCGTAGCGGTGGAGCGGTTTCAGACAGAAGCCTCTCGGCCACACTGGCCGTCTACACATTGTTTCTTTGCGAATGTGACTACGTTTTGGATACTTAAAGTTTATTAAATAGCCTTAAATTCGAACACATTTCTCTTTGGTAGCATTTATATAACTGATATAACTTATATATAACTGGTAGCATGCCACTCGTATTGAATGAAAAATTCGTGCTTGTATAGAAAGAGAAGTGATTTTAACCCAGATTTATAATTACCGTTGTTACCTGCTGGACATCTTATGTTACTGGGCAAATCTACATCTACATGACTACTCTGCAATTCACATTTAAGTGCTTGGCAGAGGGTTCATCGAACCACAATCATACTATCTCTCTACTATTCCACTCCCGAACAGCGAGCGGGAAAAACGAACACCTAAACCTTTCTGTTCGAGCTCTGATTTCTCTTATTTTATTTTGATGATCATTCCTACCTATGTAGGTTGGGCTCAACAAAATATTTTCGCATTCGGAAGAGAAAGTTGGTGACTGAAATTTCGTAAAAAGGTCTCGCCGCGACGAAAAACGTCTATGCTGTAATGACTTCCATCCCAACTCGTGTATCATATGTGCCACACTCTCTCCCCTATAACGCGATAATACAAAACGAGCTGCCCTTTTTTGCACCCTTTCGATGTCCTCCGTCAATCCCACCTGGTAAGGATCCCACACCGCGCAGCAATGTTCTAACAGAGGACGAACGAGTGTAGTGTAAGCTGTCTCTTTAGTGGACTTGTTGCATCTTCTAAGTGTCCTGCCAATGAAACGCAACCTTTGGCTCGCCTTCCCGACAGTATTATCTATGTGGTCCTTCCAACTGAAGTTGTTCGTAATTTTAACACCCAGGTACTTAGTTGAATTGACAGCCTTGAGAATTGTACTATTTATCGAGTAATCAAATTCCAACGGATTTCTTTTGGAACTCATGTGGATCATCTCACACTTTTCGTTATTCAGCGTCAACTGCCACCTGACACACCATACAACAATCTTTTCTAAATCGCTTTGCAGCTGATACTGGTCTTCGGATGACCTTACTAGACAGTAAATTACAGCATCATCTGCGAACAGTCTAAGAGAACTGCTCAGATTGTCACCCAGGTCATTTATATAGATCAGGAACAGTAGAGGTCCCAGGACGCTTCCCTGGGGAACACCTGATATCACTTCAGTTTTACTCGATGATTTGCCGTCTATTACTACGAACTGCGACCTTCCTGACAGGAAATCACGAATCCAGTCGCACAACTGAGACGATACCCCATAGCTCCGCAGCTTGATTAGAAGTCGCTTGTGAGGAACGGTGTCAAAAGCTTTCCGGAAATCTAGAAATACGGAATCAACTTGAGATCCCCTGTCGATAGCAGCCATTACTTCGTGCGAATAAAGAGCTAGCTGCGTTGCACAAGAGCGATGTTTTCTGAAGCCATGCTGATTACGTGTCAATAGATCGTTCCCTTCGAGGTGATTCATAATGTTTGAATACAGTATATGCTCCAAAACCCTACTGCAAACCGACGTCAATGATATAGGTCTGTAGTTAAATGGATTACTCGTACTACCCTTCTTGAACACTGGTGCGACCTGCGCAATTTTCCAATCTGTAGGTACAGATCTATCGGTGAGCGAGCGGTTGTATATGAGTGCTATAGTATCAGCGTAATCTGAAAGGAACCTAATCAGTATACAATCTGGACCTGAAGACTTGCCCGTATCAAGCGATTTGAGTTGCTTCGCAACCCCTAAGGTATCTACTTCTAAGAAACTCATGCTAGCAGATGTTCGTGTTTCCAATTCTGGAATAATCCATTCGTCTTCCCTGGTGAAGGAATTTCGGAAAACTGCGTTCAATAACTCCGCTTTAGCGGCACAGTCGTCGATAACAGTACCATCGGCACTGCCCAGCGAAGGTATTGACTGCGTCTTGCCGCTTGCGTACTTTACATACGACCCGAATTTCTTCGGATTTTCTACCAAATTTCGAGACAATGTTTCGTTGTGGAACCTATTAAAGGCATCTCGCATCGAAGTACGTGCCAAATTTCGCGCGTCTGTAAATTTTAGCCCATCTTCGGGATTTCGCGTTCTTCTGAACTTCGCATGCTTTTTCCGTTGCCTCTGCAACAGCGTTCGGACCTTTTTTGTGTACCGCGGGGGATCCGTTCCATCTCTTACCAATTTATGAGGTATGAATCTCTCAATTGCTGTTGCTACTATATCTTTGAATTTGAGCCACATCTCGTCTACATTCGCATAGTCAGTTCGGAAGGAATGGAAATTGTCTTTTAGGAAGTCTTCTAGTGGCACTTTCTCCGATTTTTTAAATAAAATTATTCTGCGTTTGTTTCTGATGGATCTAAATATTTTATAAGTGCGTATTGAACTCATTTCTGAGTAGCTGACATATAGTAATTAGCGATAATGGTCGTATTTTCATCTGTCAGTGTAAATATGAACGACTTGTGATAGCTTATCTGTGTTGTATTTGAACAGTGGGTATGAATACTGGGGAACACCGGTTAAAACGCGTTAAGTCCTTGAACAGGATTCAAAACATTGATTGTAGACTTACAACACATTATTATCATGAACACTTTTGTGAGTTATAACTTTCTTTCTAAGTCATGAGTTACTCTAGGAGTAATACCGTTAGGGTGGAAATGTAATTTTAAAAAAAATCGAGTCATGGCTTTCTTCGTCTCTGAAACTAGCAACAGAGCTGTCAATCGGTCTCCTCGAGGAGAATGTGAAACCTATTGAAATTAAACAATAGAAATCCAGTAGGCGTGTAGTCCGTGAGCGATACACCTCCCTCTGGTCGCCCACATCGCCCTCCGACTCTAGAAAATACCAAGACCTTTGAAACCATCATGGTGGAAAGCGATGGAATCTATGTGTGTTAAATATATTTTATATATGTTAGTCAAGGTTCAGCATTCCATACAATGAATCATGAGTTGCGATTTCAAGGTCTTCGTGTCGTATACTCAGAAATGAGTCTCCATAAATGGTGATGCTTGGTATTGGCGCATTTGACAACTTCTACAGGGCACAGAATGAGGTGATGCCTTCTCTGCTAGAATCGTATCTGGATAACAAATCTGGTTCAGTGTTACCAATCAGAAACGAAGTAAGTAAACACGAAATGACTTTGTTCATAATATTAATTCCTTTGTAAGTTGTGGTATTCAATACGCGCCGGAAAAACATCACAGACACTGAGGATGATTGTGTTAAAAAGTGAACAAGCTTTGCTCAACGTGTATGTAGTATTTCTCAGAAAAATTTACGGCTTTTTGAAGATCAAGCATTCATCACCACGGACCGCAGACTAAGACCCATCAAACAAAAATCAGAGCCCATAAAACCAAAATCTTCAAGAATTCAAATGCCGTGAAAGCCTGCCTTGCGTGATGGCCGTGTTCTTAACTGCAGAGAACAAGATCAGTGATTATGCTACTTCGCAACGAATTTGATCTGTCTTGAATAGCGAGACTCATAGGCACAAAGCTAAAGCTTAGATTCAATTTATCTTTCGTGTTCATACGCATAAGAGCCAAAGAAATTAGTACACCTACCTAATATCGTGTAGGGCCCCCGCGGGGAATCAGAAGTCTCGCAATACGATCTGGCATGAACTCGCCTAGTGTCTGAAGTAATGCTGGAGGGAACTGACACCATGAATCCTGCAGGGCTGTCCATAAATCCGTAAGAGTAAAAAGGGGTGGAGATCTCATGTGAACAGCACGTGTAAGGCATCACAGATATGCTTAATAATGTTTATGTCTGGGGCATTTGGTCGCCAGCGGAAGCGTTTAAACTCAGAAGAGTGTTTCTGGAGCCACTCTGCAGCAATTCTGGACGTATAGAATGTCTCACTGTCCTATTGGAATCGCCAAAGTCGGTCGGAATGCACAATTGACATGAATGGATGCAGGTGATCGCACAGGATGCTTATGTACGTGTCACCTGCCAGAATCGTATCTAGACGTATCAGGGGTTCCATATCACTGAAGTTGGACACGCCCCACACCTTTACAGAGCCACCACCAGCTTGAACAGTCTCCTGTTGACATGCAAGGTCCATGGATTCATGAGGTTCTCTCCATACCCGTAAACGTCCATCCGCTCGACACAATTTTAAACGAGGCTCATCCGATTACGCAACATGTTTGCAGTGATCAACAGTCCAGAGTCGGTGTTGACATGCCCAGGCGATGCATAAAGCTTTGTGTCGTGCAGTCATCAAGGGTACTCCGAAAGCCCATATCGATGATCTTTCGTTCAATGGTTCGCACGCTGACACCTGATGGCCCAGCACTGAAATAAGCTGCAATTTGCGGAAGGGTTGCACTTCTGTCACGTTGAACGATTCTCCTCAGTCGTCGTTAGTCCCGTTCTTGCAGGATCTTTTCCCGGCCGCAGCGACGTCGCAGATTTGATGTTTTACCAGGTTCGTGATAATAACGGTACACTCGTGAAATGGTAGGACGGTAAAATCCCCACTTCATCGCTACCTCGGGGATGCTGTATCCCATCGCTCGTGCGCCGACTATAACATCAAGTTCAAACTTACTTAAATCTTGATAAGCTGTCATTGTAGCAGCAGTCACCAATTTGACAACTGCGCCAGAAACTTGTTTTCTTATATAGGCGTTGCCTTCGCAGCACCGTATTCTGCTTCATTACAAAACTCTGTATGTGTGCCCGCACCAGTTTCTTTGGCGCTTCAGTATATAAGGGACAATTAGAGGGTGTGCTGCAACGTGTATGCGACATAGCGTGATACCGATGGGGTGTATAACCTTCGACGTGCGTGCGGTAAATGCGGAATCGTGAACTATGGTGACGTCACGACCAAACGCACGCAAACAGAACCAATATGCTGTTATCAATTTTTTAGCTGACGAAGGACAAATACCCGTAGACATCCAGTGGAGAATGAAGAATGTGTATGGGGCAGCATATCTGTCGGAAACGACCGTTGTGGAACGGTGCTCCAAGTTTCATGCTTTTCGCAATGCTATACAAGACGGCTGTCGATCTGGGTGTCCAACCCCATTCACTCCTGTTTGTCTGAAGCATCTGATGCATTTCAATGTTGAAGGAAACACGTTCCTTGAGCACACTGTTGCTGGCGACGAAACATGAAGCGACTAGGGATGCTGCTATTTCATGCCGTCCCATTTTCCCATATTACAAACGTTGTAACGAAGAAGTGACGCCAACTCAAGTGGGACACAGTCGAACAACCGCCAATAGCCCTGACTCCTCTCCTTATCACGCCTTCGGTCCCTTACAAACGACCTTAAAGGGTGCACGGTTCCTGTCGGACGAGGATGTGCAGCAGGCAGTTTCGGACTTCTTCACACAGCACGACATGGCGTATTACCAAAGAGCTATCTTCAACCTGGTACGTCGGTGGGAGGGTTGTCTCAATACTCACTGCAGTTTTACCTGATTAGCAAAACTACTCTGAACTGTATGGACTTCGAACGGAGACTTTTTGATCGCTTCTTATATAATGTATACACACACCTCATCAATCAATCGAAACATGCAGAAAGAATCCTGTTGATCGTAATTTAGTTCCCGTCTAGTGATGTTGAAGTCATTCACAGCAAACTCTTAACCATTTTTTAGTCCTTCAGGAATATGCTACTTCAGTTTTCACAGATTTTCGAACACACTGCTCACATCACACTAAAAATATTATTCATTTCCAGAGTCTCAACAATAAAAGGAAGCTAGAAGTAATAAAACGCGTACATCTGATAGCTGTCAATGTAAAATGGCTGCCAACTAACCATAATCGGAAATCTGTCACATATACATCTTACCTGATTTTTTACTTTTTGTCGTCAGTCATCTGACTGAAACTGGTTTAGTACATCATTCCACAAATTTCTCTCGTGTAACAAACGCTTCATTTCAGAGTACCACTTGGACCCGACGCCCTCAATTATTTTTTGGATTTATTCAAAGCTCTGTTTTTCCCTACAGTTTTTATCCTCTACGGCTGCTTCTACCACTCTGATGTCGTAACACGTGAACTGTCATCCGTCTCTTCTTCCTGTCACTGTTTCCTGTATGTTCCTTACTTCGCCGATTCTGTGGAGATTCTCCTCACCCCTCCTCTTATCAGTCCACCTAATTCTAAACATTCTTCTGTAGCACCATATGTCAACCATTTCGGTTTTCATCCGTTCCGGTTTCTCCAGAGTCCTTTCCTCACCATCACAGAACCCCGTGCTCCACACGTGCATTCACACTCATTTATTCTTCAAAATAACGTCTATATTAAAAAAAGGAGACTTATTTTGATCAGGAATGATCCGTTTGCCTGTGTTACACTGTTTTTGTGTCTTTCTTGCTTCGTTCGTAATGCCTTTAAAAAATGGTTCAAATGGCTCTGAGCACTATGGGACTTAACATCTATGGTCATCAATCCCCTAGAACTTAGAACTACTTAAACCTATCTAACCTAAGGACATCACACAACACCCAGGCATCACGAGGCAGAGAAAATCCCTGACCCCGCCGGGAATCGAACCCGGGACCCCGTGCTCGGGAAGCGAGAACGCTACCGCGAGACCACGAGCTGCGGACGTAATGCCTTATTTTGCTTCGAATTTAGCAGAACTCTATATAATCGTCTTCTCTGTGATGACCAATTTTGGTATTGAGCCTCTCGCTATTCTCATTTCGCCTTTTTTCGGTTGACGCTCAACGCATATTCTCTACTCACCACATTGTTTTCTATTCAACAGATTGTGTGATTCTCCTCCACCTTCACTGAGGACAGAAATGTCATTGCCAAATCTTAACAATATTTTTCACCCTGGATTTTAATGCCCCTTTGAGCCTCTCTGTTATTTTCGTCATTACTTCTTTGATGTGTAGATTGAAGAGTAGGGGTGGAAGACTGAATTTCTGTCTTACACTCTTCTTAATCCGAGCACTTCGTTCCTGGTCTTCCAGTCTAATTGTCTCTTAGTTCTTGCACGTATTGTATATTACTCCTCTTTCCCCACAGGTTACTCCTATTTGCTCAGTAATACGACCATCTAGTACCACTTTGCACTGTCGTACACTTTTTACAAGTCGACAAATCCTGTGAACGTGTCTTGACTTTCCATCAAGCTTGAGTCTGTTATCACGCGTGAACGTCAGCACTGCATATTTGGTGCCTTTACTTTTCCTAAAGCCAAACTGATAGGCATCTAACAAATTGTCGATTTTCTTCTTCATATTATTCTTGTCAGCAACGTGCCTGCATGAGCTACTAAGCTGATTGTGCGATGATTCCCGTACTTGTCACACTTGGGCTGTCTTCAGAGTTGTGCAGATGATGTTTAGCAGAAAGTCATGTTATGTCACTAATCCCATATATTCGACACACCAAAGTGAATAGTTTTCTTGCCACTCCCCCAATGATTTTAAAAATTCTAACGGAATGTCTTATATCCTTTCTGCATTGTCTGACCTTGAGTCTTCCGACTCTCTTTTAAATTCCAGTGTTGGATCTCATGTGTCTTTCCAGTCCTGTTTCTTCTTCTATCACGTCATCAGACCTCACCCGTGGCCGCCAGTGTACGCTCGTCTACATTCGATTGCCATTGTCCAACGCACTCAATGCTGCAGCACTTGCTCTTGACTTCACTGAACGTTTTTCGACTTCTCTATATGCTGAGTTAGTCCTGACGATCGTTTCTTTTTCGATTACTTCACATATTTCCCGAACCATATCATTTTAGCTTCCTCAAACTTCACACCTTATTAATTTCTAAGTGACTTATGTTGCTGATTTCCTGTCTCTCCCTGAACGCTTTTGTACATCTTACTTTCATCAATGAAGTGTTACCCAAGCCTTCTTCCCTGTTACCTGTCCAACATCTGTGACTTCTCTTTTTAGAGGTGTTCACTCATCTTTAGCTGAAATGTCTAGTGTGGAAATCCTTATCGCAGTATCCACATCTTTAGCGAACTTCAAAAGCGTCTCATCATTCTTCAGTACTTCACTGTCCGAATTCCTTCCGCACTGATTCTTCCGGACGGTTCTCTTAAATATCAGTACACTCTTTATCCTTAATGTCCTTCGATCTCAGCCTAATCTGGTCCTGCGTGCTCCTTACAATGCAGTATCTGATTTCGGAACAATGATGTAACCCAGCTGGAATCTTCCCATATCCCCAGGCCTTTTCGTAGTATAGCTACCCCTCCTCGATCCTGGAACAGAGTTTTCTCTCTTACTAGCACAGATTTACCAAGGCCCCTTTCTTGCATAACTCTTCTTTCTACTCAATTTCCTGCAAACGCATTCCTATCCCTATGGTTATTAGATTTTTATCTCCCTTTACACACTGAATTATCCGTTCAGCGTCCACATATAACTTCTCAGTCTCTTCTTCATCTTCTGGTTGCGGCGTTGGTATGTGTACTTGAACTGATTTTACTTTCCTGAAATAAACATTGCATACTGCCCATACGTCCTGGCGTCTTACACGCTATAAATCTGTCACTAGGCTTACTGAGCAGTACAGTTCACGCTGCCCATATGTTACAGATCGGTTATGAAAGTTTTTGAGTGGCATCTGGATGTCATGTGACTCGTAGAACCTCTAAGTTTCACGGCCTGCTGCCATGAACCACAACAATTTAGCTGAGGTGCTCTCAATCTAGTGATCAAATCTGGTGTAGGCTCATGCACTTATGTATAAGAATTCCACTAATGTAGCATGACTATGGACGCTTTAATAAACTTAACCTCTCAAATGGCATCGGAAGGCACTACTAAAATGTAAAAAATTCATCGTAATCATTTAAGGTGATTTACCCTTTGTAAGTATTGAATATTAGTGAAATAACCAGAAAAATTAGTCGATTACAGTGAACAAATGACACCAACTTACAATTAAATCCTTAATTCGTAGCAGATAACATCACAGAGACTCTGATGTGAAAAACATTAGCTGCACGCAGTAGTTGTTTCCATCGGGAACTGGAACTGTTAGGCATGCATCTACTTGTCAAGCAGCATAGTGAATACATTTGTATTTATTCCCCACGAACTGTGGAGAATTTCGTCGTTGAGTTCCAGTAGGGTAGTTATATTTATTAAAAACAATTGAAACATCACTTAATGTTATAGTAATTAATTTTAAAATGTCAGAATGAGTGAAATTTGTGAAAATTATTGTTATTTTAGTGGGGACTTCTTTGTATTTGTGAACGTGGTGCAGCCGGAACAGGTTGTGATGTGCCCTGGTGCATATTGCTTGCCGTCTTTCCGTGCTAGGGTGTTGTGATTGTCATGAATGGAACAGAGTGAAGTATGTCTTAAACAGAGATTTTTCTCGGTCCAACCAGCCGCATACGTATTAATAAGTGATTACGCCACCCTCTCCTCCTCCATTTGCCTATGCTAGGTTAGACAGGTTTCATGTAACAAGTTCTTACAATACCACTTACTGAATATTACGCGTCACTTAATCCTCAGAAACGGACAAGTAAGAAAAAAGAAACAAAAAGTTAAATGGGACGCCACCGATTTAGAACGTTGCATTGCGCCTAAATAGACAAGTCTTTAACATACCGTAACATTGTCTCGGCACCAAGTTAAAAGTGTCAGCCAAAACAACATCATTCAGAAACCCACTGGCAGTAAATGAGGAGCCAAACCTCAAGCCATCAGACCGTCGTCATGACACTTTCTTGCTCTGCATATGTCTGTACGTCCTGTACGGTTGGTCTGTCCATGCACAGCAAGTGGACGTGCACTACATGCATCTGAATGGCAGAAAACTGAGTGTCTGATGCTGACACCTGTAGACAAGCATTCAGTGCTTGGCAGGTATTGTACCATCTGACGTACGTCGTTGGTTGGGTTGTTTGGGGGAAGAGACCAAACAGCGAGGTCATAGGTCACATCGGGTTAGGGAAGGACGGGGAAGGACGTCGGCTGTACCCTTTCAAAGGAGATATCCCGGCATTGCCTGGAGCGATTTAGGGAAAGCACGGAAAACCTATATGAGGATGGCCGGACGCGGGATTGAACCGTCGTCTATGTACGTTGCAAAGTAGCTGCAGACGTTGGAAGGAAGCAATGTCAGCTCTGAGTATGTCTCCACGTCCTGCTAGAGGACAACTGTGTGCAGCAAGAAGTGACCAACTTCCAATGTGAATGAAAGCTGCTGATAGTCTGAAATCTGGAGCTACTTTAGATTGGTCAACGTGGAGATCACTGAACAGGATAACGTCAGGTATTGGTAAATCGAGGGACAATACGATTATTTACCTTTAATTACATTGTGGAAGTATACAGTGATCAATGTTATTACAAATATTTACTATCAAAAACAAAAATGATTCAAATGGCTCTGAGCACTGTGGGACTTAGCTTCTGAGGTCATCAGTCCCCTAGGACTTAGAACTGGTTAAACCTAACTAACCTAAGGATATCACACACATCCATGCCCGAGGCAGGATTCGAACCTGCGACCGTAGCGGTCGCGCGGTTCCAGAATGAAGCGCCCACAACCGCTCAGCCACTCCGCCCGCCACTATCAAAAACAGTCTTCAACACAAATTATTTATTCCGGTGACCGGTTTCGATCAAAACTGTCTTCATCTTTAGACCTACAAGTGATATACAAAGCTTTGATCAAAGGGCTACATACATTAAAGAAAAATACGTAAAGCTACAAAGCTATAACACGATGAATTACCAATGAGAATGAGATTAGCACTCGCCAGAGGAGTGTGCGCTATTATGAAATTTCTTGGCAGATTAAAACTGTGTGCCGGACCGAGACTCGAAGTCGGGACCTTTTCCTTTCGCGGGCAAATGCTCTACTAACTTTTATTTATTTATTTATTTATTACTCATTTTGTACGATGTAGTTCGTTGCGTTTTGTCGGGGCGGACGTCACAAGACATCCGTTTAAATTGATCGTTGGTTCCTTGACTCAGTTTTTTTTATTACATAGGGGACGTAGACCACTGAACGAATACGTTCAGTGAAGTCAAGAGCAAGTGCTGCAGCATTTTTTTTTTTTTTGATCGTTGGGTTTGGTCGTTGCGGACGTCGCAAAACATCCTGTTCAAGATCGGTGGTTGATCCTTCCACTCCGTTTTTTATTACAGAGGCCAACCGGCTCTCTGACCGAACACGCTGAGCTACCGTGCCGGCGCCAACTGAGATACCCAAGCACGTCTCACGCCCCTTCCTCTCAGCTATACTTCTGCTAGTACCTCGTCTCCTACATTCCAAAGTTCACAGACGGCAAAAGTCCCGACTTGGAGTCTCGGTCCGGCAGACAGTATTAATCTGTCATGAAATTTCAATTGGCACTCAGTAAGAACCTCACTCTGGTGGTAAATCACTACATCAGAAACCGGTACATGTCTTACTATGTACACTGGAGGCTCAGCCCTCTTCTGACAGTTCGATGTCATTACTGACCAGTGGGTTATAGATGGAATAACAACGAAAAATTTCTTAGTTAAAAGAACATAGATAAGAAAGGAAAATAAACACACATAAAACTTAGCTTGTTCAACAGATATAGACAGTTAAGAAGCGTTAAAAATATTTAAACATGTAGGATAAATGAACATCGTTTAGATAGTACCTGGCTTGACCTCTCAAGACCTGTTAGTGAACCATTTGGAACCAATGGTTATTAAAACTATAGGCGCTCTCTCAGGGCTCTTTACCATGAATAGGCGGCAAAAATCGCTAACTTAGTACACCATGAAATTGTATCTGTGCAGCATCTAATACACATGTCAGTCAACGATTTTCAAGAAAGACATGTTGCTGCGCAATATTACATCGTCTGACGTGACAATGTTTGCCATTTGACTTTCACAACAACTTCGTTAGAAAGAAGCCTGCTGCCACATCTTTAGAATGGCGTCTATCCTCACCATGGCAACCAGTAGTTTGACTATCGAATACAACAACTTCAGTGGAAAGAAGTGTGCTGCCACATCTTTCGAACGGCGTCTAACTTCACCATGGCAACCACTTGTTCACTAACAGGTATTGAGAGGTCAAGCTATGTACTGTCTAAATGATGTACATTCATCCTACATGTTCAAATATTTTTAACGCTTCTTAACTGACAATAGCTGCTGAACAAGCTAAGTTTTATTTGTGTTTGTTTTCCTTTCTTGTCAATGTTCTTTTATCTACGACATTTTACGTTGTTATTAGATCTACAAGCCATAGGTTAGTAATGACATCATTCCGTCAGAAGTGGAGGGAGTCTCCATTATGCATAATAAGACGTATACTGGTTTCTGCAGTAGTGATTTACCACCAAAAGGTGGTTCTTACTCATTGGTAGTTCATCTTTTTATAACTTTGTAGCTTTATATATTTTTATTTAACGCAGGTAGCCCCCAGATCAAAGGTTTCTATATCACTTGTAGGTCTGAAGATGACCACAGTTGTGATCGAAACCGGTCACCGGAATAAATAATTGCTCATCAACACTGTTTTTGATAGTAAATATTTACAATACGATTAAATTGGAGGACAACAGACAACGTATCACCGGTTTTACAGTCTATTCTGCTCTGAGTGATCCAGTTTGAAGTACTTCTGAGGGCTGGGATCGATGCAGCTGCTGTTACTAAATTTTGGCCTAATATCATTTAGTTCATTGCAGAAACCATGCGAATTGTAAATTATTTGAATTGTTGTTTTGGTGATATCGTTTACTACTGTACAGTCATGGGTTATTACGGCTTCTAAGTCGATACAAATGAAAGAGAATTTTAACAAGGCTTTATACATAATCTTATTTTTCACTAGAGCCCCAAGTAAAGGGGTCATGTAACAAGCAAACAGAGAAAATCTGGTAGGCAGTTTTAAAACTTCACACACCCGCATCTACGGTCTCTGAACCGAAATAGCGCTAATATCGTAGTACAATACATAAAATCCTTTTCTGAGGGCTGATTTCGGAAGTAACCTAACTCCTCCCCTTGTACTCAACCACACATCGAAAAAAATATAATAAAATAACAAAGAAAATAAGGAAATTTTGATAGTTTGTATGTCACATAGCGACGAATGATGTACGTGAACATGCATTCCATTTACACGTTGTCTTTGCTTCTTCTGTCCCTATACCTCCTTTGTTGTCCTCTGTATTTCGCTACTTACTGCTGCAGACGACTTACCGTGCAAGGAGTAAGCCTCGTACTGTGAACAGACTTGGCAAAGCATGACGGAGAACTGAAAAGATATTCAGCACAATCACGTCCTTGATTTGGGACATTGCACCTAAAACACTGGATAAATAGAAATGGTAAATGGCTTGAGGACGCTGAAGGCGACGGAAGCCTCTGCATACATATTTCCAAAATGGCTCCTACCTTCACAATGAGTTCCGGAGGTAATTTAATTCCAATTCGGAGTTCCGGATGCGAACTTCCCAGGGGGTAGTTATCAGGAGGAATAAAGCTAATGTTTTACAAGCTGTAGTGTTGGACGTTACAAGCCCAGATGTCGCTGGCAAACTGAAGAATTGGAAAAGAAAATCGGACAAAATAAAATTCGAATTGGGAGAAATCAGTGAACTGCAATGCAAAGAGGTTAGACGCTTCTGATTTGACTGTAGGGCAATAACGACGGCATCACTGAATGGTGTAATAGGAGTTTTCATAGTTATGAACAGAAACCAAGCCAACAGCAACTACTGCTTCATACTTTTACATGCGTGCATCATAAGCTGAAGTTTAGGAAAAGATGAAAATTTTAATCATCAAGTAAGTGAAAAAGTTCATAGTTCTATGTGTTATTAACGCTACTGTAGTCGAGGTAATCGAGATTTAATTGGAGAAAATCGAGTACAGGAAAGGTACTAGAGGGGAGAGAGGCTTCCAGTTATTCCATAGCTTTTAACTTCTTATAGTGAATCCTTTTGGAGTGTCCCAAGAAAAAAAGCTGTACTTGATAAAGAGCATGAGAGACGGAGAGAGCTACACCAGATGTCGAACAATAGTACGTCAAATCTAGTAAAAATTTCGAAATCAAATCCAGGACTGTAAGATATATATGTGGGTTTTCTTTGATGAGCAGTAGACAAAGTCAAGAAAATGAGCAAAAATGAATAGCTGCCTCAATATTGAAATAAGAAGAACGAGAAATTTCTTGAGGTATTGTGCAGTGATGTGTTTAAAACTTCGAGAGTGGTTCTGTAGAAGACTAGTGGAATATAACAAAGAAAGAAGCAATTAGAGCAGTACAGGACGCCGGAAGTACAGTAGAAGAAGAGGCGAAACAGCCACAGATGACTTAGGAAATACTCGAACTTGTGGATGAATGAAGAAAATATAAGAATCTTACGAGTGAATTAGCAACGAAGCTATGTATGTTGCTCAGAAATAAAAATGACAGAAAGGGCTTACAGGTTAAATCTGTCTTGAAGAGAGAAAAATGCAAATGTATAGAGCAAGATATAATTTCGGAAAATTCGACATGCCACGCAGGAAGAAGGAAATATCAAAGAGCCTGACATGAAAATTAGGAACGATACATCGATGAAAGAGGTGAAAGAATTGTGCTAACCAGGAAACAAGATTACGCAGTATGTCTACTTTTACTAACACGGATGTTTGAATAGATATTTGTGGTCCTTGGGGAAGATCAGTTTGGATTCCGTAGAAATGTTGGAACACGTGAGGCAATACTGACCCTACCGCTAATCTTAGAAGAAAGATTAAGGAAAGGCAAACCTACGTTTCTAGAATTTGTAGACTTAGAGAAAGCTTTTGACAACGTTAACTGGAATACTCTCTTTCAAATTCTAAATGTGACAGGGGCAAAATATAGGGAGCAAAAGGCTATTTACAATTTGTACAGAACCCAGACGGCAGTTAAAAGAGCCGAGGGGCACGAAAGGGAAGCAGTCGTTGGGAAGGGACTGAGACAGGGTTGTAGCCTCTCCCCGACGTTATTCAATCTTTATATTGAGCAAGCAATAAAGGAAACAAAAGAAAAGTTCGGAGTAGGCATTAAAATCCATGGGGAAGAAATAAAAACTTTGAGGTTCGTCGATGACATTGTAATTCTGTCAGAGACAGCAAAGGACTTGGAAGAGCAGTTGAACGGAATGGACTGTGTCTTGAAAGGGGGATATAAGATGAACATCAACAAAAGCAAAACAAGGATAATGGAATGTAGTCGAATTAAGTCGGGTGATGCTGAGGGAATTAGATTAGGAAATGAGACACTTAAAGAAGCAAACGAGTTTTGCTATTTGGGGAGCAAAATAATTGATGATGGTCGAAGTAGAGAGGATATAAAATGTAGACTGGGAATGGCAAGGAAAGCGTTTCTGAAGAGAAATTTGTTAACATCGAGTATAGATTTAAGTGTCAGGAAGTCATTTCTGAAAGTATTTGTATGGAGTGTAGCCATGCATAGAAGCGAAACATGGACGATAAATAGTTTGGACAAGAAGAGAATAGAAGCTTTCGAAATGTGGTGCTACAGAAGAATGCTGAAGATTAGATGTGTAGATCACATAACTAATGAGGAAGTATTGAATAGAATTGGGGAGAAGAGGAGTTTGTGGCACAACTTGGTTGGTAGGACATGTTCTGAGGCGTCAGGGGATCACAAATTTAGCATTGTAGGTGAGCGTGGAGGGTTAAAATCGTAGAGGGAGACCATGAGATGAATACAGTAAGCAGATTCAGAAGGATGTAGGTTGCAGTAGGTACTGGGAGATGAAGAAGCTTGCACAGGACAGAGTAGCATGGAGAGCAACATCAAACCAGTCTCAGGACTGAAGACCACAACAACAGCATGTTGCACCGTTTGTGAGTTAATTAGTATTGACGTTAGGCAGTCAGGGAGTTGAGCGCAAATCCAAAAGGACCACGAGGAACGGTGTCGCCGAACGTGTCCTTCGTTTTCTTTCCTAAAACCGAACAAAACAGCGATACAAAAGTGGAAGTGGGACGGTAGTACGGATCGAACCCGCTTCAGAAGCTGAGGAATTTCATGCGCTATCACCTGCCCTAAGAGAACAACTGACATTTATTTCTATATTGCAGACCATTTGAATAACACGCGCAACGGCCTGAATGGCTAAATTCAGTGCTAATTAATTCGGAAAAGGCGCAACGCATCGAATGTTTTGGTCAACAACTCTTTATCAGCCCAATATTTCCAGCAACACCCTTACAAGCTTGTCAGACTGTCTGACCACCCTGTATGAAGGACAAGCAAATGATGAAAAAAGTAAGTAAATTGTTTTTTATTTCACATGCAATTGCCATAACTGTTAATACATTCAACCCAGTGTGAGAAAAGACCATCTGTACCCTCATGGAAAAATGTTTTCCTTTGCTTAAGGAAATATGATTTTACTTAGTCGTGTAAATCTTCGTTCGATGAATAAACAGAGGCCACGTAAGTCTTTCTTCAGGTCTCCAGAAATATGTAATCCTCATCATGAGAGATCGGGGATGGATGGAAGATGAGTAAGGGCTTATCGGAACTTCTACAGCGTAGCAGAAAGAACATCGGCAACAGACGGGCCGACCCACATTGATTGTCTTGTCTCACAGGAAGATTACTTTTGAAATAAGTAAAAGTTTACGCAATTTTTTATGGTTCCGTACCTCAGTCGGTAAAAATGGAACCCTTACAGGATCGTTCTATTGTCCTTCTGTCTGTCTATCTCTCTGTCTGACTGCTGAGAACCTTTCTCTCAGGACTGGGGAGACGTATCAAGTCAAAATTTATGTCACATACTGAGGTCCCTCGGTAGTCTAAGACACTGAATCTTCTTAATCAAAACAGTCAAAGGATACAATCATTTATGTCATAAATTTTAACATTCGTAAACTAATTCATCTAACTCCGTAGACCAAAAAATCATGAAATTTGTCAAAACGGAAGATTTCACACAATAACCAAAGGAAAAAATATCCGAAAACTATACATTTGTGATTACGTCACACGAAAGAATTTTTTTGTCATATCTCATCCGACTCTCTGTCTGCTTGTCCATCTGTTACGACCCCTTTTCCTTAGGAAGTTGAAAGACGTATCAAGTTGAAATTTATGTCAAATATTAATGTCTACAAGCCCTTGGTTAATTATAAATGTGACGTCTCTAATACAGTGTAATCTGAAGTTACGGCCATGTATGTCATATTTTGATGGGGTAGATCCAGTAGGCGTAGAACAGCGGTCCCCAAACATTTTAACCTAAGGGCCGCACTGGCTTTTCCAGTAAACCCGAAGAGCCGACACCCAGTGGTAGTCTTAAGTTTTCTTCAGGTCTGATAGCGTAGTAATCCTCAGAACTCCTCGGTACAATTCAGCAGTTTTCGTGACGCTTACCTCTGTTGCCATCTTGACGATCTCACCTGCACGACGCTGCAGTAGTCATTACGCAGTGAAATGCTTATTGTTCGACCTTAAGCTGTGGCTTTAATGTCAGTGAACTGCTTGTTATTTGACCTTGTGCTGTGGCTTTAATTTTATTTCACATGCATTGCTACAAATAAATACCACTGGTGAAGACCACTGTAACGCGCTATCACAAAACCTTGTTATTTTCGTGCATCATGAACGTCACAGCAATAACGTAGTACTAGCTGTATATGGCATCAGCACTGCTGGCTATCTTTCCACCGCAACAATTCTCGACACATTGGGCCAATAGTGGTTATCTCTGCGGCCATCGCTTTCACGGCTGGAAAATAGTTGAACAGACAGTAGTTCATCGTACCAATACCCCGTAGTGTTGAATTAGTTACAAATTTTGGTTTTAGTACTACACAGCGCTTGGGGTATCCTGTTGGTAGTGGCAGCATGTACAATATGAAAAGTAAAATAGAGTGGCACTGGTGTGTTTTGTGACAAGTTTGTTAGTGAATATGCTGGGTGTACAAATGTTTCAAATGGCTCTGAGCACTATGGGACTTAACTTCTAAGGTCATCAGTCCCCTAGAACTTAGAACTACTTAAACCTAACTAACCTAAGGACATCACACACATCCATGACCGAATCAGGATTCGAACCTGCGTCCGTAGCGGTCGTGCCGTTCCAGACTGTAGCGCCTAGAACCGCTCAGCCACACAAGGCGGCAGGGTGTACATAACGTCCGGGAACACATTCAATTATTTATTGCAAAATAACTAAACATTGTACACATGTCACACATATTGCATTTTGAAGAGAAAATCTAGAATTTTTTTTACAAACATTCGATATGCAAACCATGAGTGACCCGGCAGACGACAATACGGTAATCGAATTCTTGCCAAACCCGTCCCAGCACGGCATCGTCGATTGTGGCAGTCGCTTCCCGTATTCTCTCCCGGAGCTCTGCTACATCACGTGGTAGAGGCGGTACATACACCAAACCTTTAATGTGTCCCCACAGAAAAAAGTCACGCGGAGTGAGATCTGGTGATCGAGAAGGCCATTTCATGAATCAGCGGTCCCCTTCTGTAACACGGCCATGTTTGCGACTAGCGCTGACTGTCTGCTAGTTACCGGTCTACGCTGTGGTGGTATACACGAAAAATCTTTCAGGGTTTCTATTCAAAATGACATATGTATGGTATCTGTAAAACGTTTGGTTCTTGAGCAATAAATAATAGGAAGTGTTCCCGGACTTTATGTACACCTTGTACAGTGTATCACAACTTGCGGTGGCAAAACATATCTGGAAGAAACTAAAGTGTCGTTGCCCTCGTGTAAAAGGCGATAGAAAGTGACGATGGATAAAAACCGATAATCGATCACTGCATCATTCATCAACCGTCTTTGAGCGGAAAATACATGGATATGTGACAAGTTTTAAGCTATTAATTATGCTCTCAGTCATCGTTAGTTCAGCGAGTTTAGAGAGAATACCGAAAAAATTACTTTCCACATTATACAGCAGTACCGTGGCATAGCTCTGGATATAAGCCTGACACGATATTTTGACTTCTGAACAACAACAGAAATTTTACTGAGTGGAAGAAGTCGTCCTCTGGCTGAGTTACAAAACACTAAGGGGCTACGGTAGTTGTCATTTTGTACCGATTTAACTAAACGTATGAATGCCCTTAGTTTAAAATTACAAGAATAAATGATAAGGGATCTATCCTTCTATGTATTCGCAGCACAATACACTTGTCTACATTGAGATTCAATTGCCATTCCCTGCACCATGCGTCAATTCGCTGCAGATCCTCCTGTATTTCAGTACAATTTTCCATTGTTACAACCTCTCGATACACCACAGAATCATCTGAAAAAAGCCTCAGTGAACTACCGATGTCATCCACCAGGTCATTTATGTATATTGTGATTAGCAACGGTCCTATGACACTCCCCTGCGGCACACCTGAAATCACTCTTGCTTCGGAATGCTTCTCTCCATTGAGAATGACATGCTGCGTTCTGTTATCTAGGAACTCCTCAATCCAATCACACAATTGGTTTGATAGTCCATATGCTCTTACTTTGTTCATAAAACGACTGTGGGGAACAGTATCGAACGCCTTGCGGAAGTCGCGAAACACAGCATCTACCTGTGAACCCATGTCTATGGCCCTCTGAGTCTCGTGGACGAATAGCGCCAGCTGAGTTTCACACGACCGTCTTTTTCGAAACCCATGCTGATTCCTACAGAGTAGATTTCTAGTCTCCAGAAAAGTCATTATACTCGAACATAATACGTGTTCCAAAATTCTACAACTGACCGACTTTAGAGATATAGGTCTATAGTTCTGCACATCTGTTCGACGTCCCTTTTTGAAAACGGGGATGATCTGTGCCCTTTTCCAATCCTTTGGAACGCTTCGCTCTTCTAGAGACCTACGGTACACTGCTGCAAGAAGGGGGGCTAGTTCCTTCGCGTAGTCTGTGTAAAATCGAACTGGTATCCCATCAGGTTCAGCGGCCCTTCCTCTTTTGAGCGATTTTAATTGTTTCTCTATCCCTCTGTCGTCTATTTCGATATCTACCATTTTGTCATCTGTGCGACAATCTAGAGAAGGAACTACAGTACAGTCTTCCTCTGTGAAACAGCTTTGGAAGAAGACATTTAGTATTTCGGCCTTTAGTCTGTCATCGTCTGTTTCAGTACCATTTTGGTCACAAAGGGTCTGGACATTTTGTTTTGATCCACCAACCGCTTTGACATATGACCAAAATTTCTTAGGATTTTCTGCCAAGTCAGTACATAGAACTTTACTTTCGGATTCATTGAACGTCTCTCGCATAGCCCTCCTCACACTACATTTCGTTTAGCGTAATTTTTATTTGTCTGCAAGGCTTTATGTTTGCTGTGAAGTTCTCTTTGCTTCCGCAGCAGTTTTCTAACTCGGTTGTTGTACCACGGTGGCTCTTTTCCATCTCTTACGATCTTGCTTGGCACATACTCATCTAACGCATATTGTACGATGGTTTTGAACTTTGTCCACTGATACTCAACACTATCTGTACTTGAGACAAAACTCTTGTGTTGAGCCGTCAGGTACTCTGTAATCTGCTTTTTGTCACTTTTGCTAAACAGAAAAATCTTCGTACCTTTTTTAATATTTTTATTTACGGCTGAAATCATCGATGCAGTAACCGCTTTATGATCGCTGATTCACTGTTCTGCATTAACTGTTTCTAATAGTTCGGGTCTTTTTGTCACCAGAAGGTCAAATATGTTATCGCCAGGAGTCGGTTCTCTGTTTAACTGCTCAAGGTACTTTTCAGATAAAGCACTTAAAAAAAATTCACTGGATTCCTTGTCCTTGCCACCCGTTATGAACGTTTGAGTCTCCCAGTGTATATCCGGCAAATTAAAATCTCCACCCAGAACTATAACATGGTGGGGAAATCTACTCGAAATATTTTCCAAATCACTCTTCAGGTGCTCAGCCACAACAGCTGCTGAGCCCGGGGGCCTAGAGAGACATCCAGTTCCCATGTCTGAGCCTGCTTTAACCGTGACATTCACCCAAATCATTTCACATTTCGGATCTCCGTCAATTTCCTTCGATACTATTGCACTCCTTATTGCTATAAACACGACTCCCCCTTCACTGTCCATCCTGTCTCTGCGGTATACATTCCAATCTGAGTTTAGGACTTCATTACTGTTTACGTCTGGTTTCAGCCAACTCTCTGTCCCTAGTACGATATGGGCGTTGTGGCCGTTTATTAATGAGAGCAGTTCTGGGACCTTTCTATAGACTCTCCTGTAGTTTACTATTAGCACATTAATATTGTTATTCCCTGTTGCATTTTGCCTACTCCTACCGTGCCGCGTCTCAGGAGACGTCCTGTCGGGCCTAGCGAGGGAATTCTCTAATCTAAAAAAAAAACAAAAAACCATGTGCACTCCACACATACTCCGCTACCCTTGTAGCCGCTTCCGGCGTGTAGTGCATGCCTAACCTATTCAGGGGGACCCTACATTTCTTCACCAGATAGCGGAGGTCGAGAAATTTGCACCCCAGCTTTCCGCAGAATCGTCTGAGCCTCTGATTTAAGCCTTCCACTCGGCTCCAAACCAGAGGACCGCGATCGGTTCTGGGAACGATACTACAAATAGTTAGCTCCGAATCCACCCCGCGAGCGAGGCTTTCCGCCTTCACCAATTCCGCTAACCGCCTGTATGACCTGGGGATGACCTCTGAACCCAGACGGCAGGAGTCATTGGTGACGACATGAGCAACAATTTGCAGTCGGGTGCACCCAGTGCTCTCTATCGCCGCCGGTAGGGCCTCCTCCATACCTCGGACGAGACCCCCCGGCAAGCAGACAGAGTGAACACTGGCCTTCTTCCCCGACCTTTCCGCTATTTCCCTAGGGGGCTCCATCACCCGCCTAACGTTGGAGCTCCCAATAACTAATAAACCCCTCCCCCCTGTGTGCCTGCTCGGACCTTGCTGAAGGAGCAGCCACATGTCCACTCACAGGCAGAGCGGGCAATGCTCCTCCACATCTACCCTCCGCCTCGCGAGCCGGGAACGCCGCTGAACCCGCCACTCCCCTTGGGGAGAGGGTGGCCCAACCGCGCCCGGTACCCGCGAAGATGTCTCGACAGCAGGGACAGTGGGTGAAGCATGTAACACCTGGGGTGTACCATGCGACGCACCAGACTCCCCACTGCAGCTACACTCCGAGGCAGCAGCTTCAAGACGGCTGACCGCGGCCATGAACACGCTCAGCTGTTCGCGAAGAGTGGCCAGCTCCTCCTGCGTCCGTACACAGCACTCACACATCCTATCCATCCTAAGGAATCAATTTACTTAAGAGACATAATCAACTTTTAACTAGACTGCTAATTCACTAAAGGCGGCTAATTATTGACTAAACTGATTGTTAGCCACTTCTTGTGGAAACAATGAAAATGGCACTACCTGTCTCTGACCTTTATTGAAAACAAACACTAGCACTACTGGCACTATGGCTGACTAAAGGGACTCTCTGACTGTATTCAAAACAAACACGAAATCTATGGAACACTATTTATAGCACTCGACAATTAAAGGTTCCTAAAAGCAAAAACACACGGAAGAAGAAGTGACAAGTAAGAAAAATACTGTTCATACTTAAACTAAGGTAGCTCGCTGCACAGCAGACGTGAAGCAGACGTCGGTTAGGACGACGTAATTGAAACTTTCAGCGCTTTAAAAATTAAATTTTTAGTCTCGCTTTTCAGATTTTCATACAAACAAATATTTAAATTCATGATTGCTGGAATTTTATCAGTGTTCCACTCACAAAGCCAAAATTATCTGGCGTTTTTGCCGCTTTTGGCACTAATTATGACGGTGAAAACAATGCTCTCCACAATGAAACATACAAAAAATATTCCCAGATCTAAATCACCTAATGAGCAATTAAAGTCGCTGCCGGTAATTTCCACTAGCAAACTTGATCCACAACTGCAAACAATTGTAAGTGGGAAGTTGCAGCTGCATAAATCTCATGAATCACAGTTCATAATTACAATGCCAATTTCGTTATGTCAATAGCCAATGTTCGAGCATGTAACCTAGTTATGATAAATTTTCAGGACATCTCACGTAATTAATTATAGTTAAAACGTTAATTACATCATAAATGTCAGTTAATTCGTATCTTAATTGGCCACAAAATGAAAACAACTGGTACTGTATGCAATTTGTATGATTTATTTGCATTGGAAATTTTACGTTGCATAGTCTTACTTCGCTTAGTGAGCATAATTCGTTCTGAATATTACTCGTAATTAACACTCGCTAAGTGAAACACTTTTTCCGTAGGAAACCATGGAGAAAAGATGAACGCATTCCATTCCGAAGATTAGGTACTGAATCAGTATTATAATATTTTTTACTTATGATACTGTACACACTAATTTAGAAGACAGTTGGTTAAAGAAAAATGTTTTTGAACAATAGGCCAGACAGAAAGAAAGAGAGATCGACAACAAAAATTAAGTATTTCCTTAGCCATGACAGGCTCGTCACACAAATCGCCTCCGAACTCAGGATGAAAAAAATTACAACAGCAATTAATACTTCGCTTTGTGAGAGCAGTGCTGTGCAACCGTTTAGTTTACCCTTTTATTTTCTAAAAGGTCTAAGGTGCAATGATTAGAGACCCTTTTTCATCGGTGTGTCCTCATAAGGAAGAATTTTGGAGAGGAACAGGTAGAAGAGAAACACCTCCGACAGCACAGAAAGTCTTAGCGACTCACAATACACGTTTGTAACTAATTCGATTTCATTTTGGCAACCAACTGAGGGTTTCAATAGGTAAAAATGTTTTTGAATGTACTCGACGCAATTACTATTAGAAGTAACGCATGTTGCTCATTTTATATAGATCACACACATTTCAGATATATAGCATGGCCGTTCGAGATAATTTGGATTATAAAACAAACACAACACGTCTTTGAACTTCATAACTGATGTATAGTGCTTTATTTCATTCATGCTGGCCATTTGAGCTCTGTACGTATGTATGTTTATCGAGTGTTGAATAAATCATCCACGTTCATTTGAATCATTATATGTGTAGCTTTCATTGTAGCAAACGTACCCGCTGGTGGTGACCCAGTGAAGAAGACTGAAAACCGAGCAGAGCCTTAAATATAAGGTAACAATGCCAAAAACAAGGGACAATGTTCTACTGCGAAAATTAAATGGTGAGTTGGTCAGTGCAGGTATTGACCTCCGCAAACCATGCTGTATTTAATGATCTACTGTATTTCTTGGTTTTACGAACATTTCGACCACCGCTAATATCGCTTCAACCGCGCCGAGCTACGAACGTCGCCGCAGCAACCTGATTTACGGTTTAGAATGTTGAAACTCATTTACTGCGTACGGGATGTGCAGTGACGATATGCAGTTCATATTTAACCGTCAATCCTTTGGACATCCGTACATTAATTTTGTTGTCGTTCGTTATTCATATCATATTTCAAAAACATAAATACTAATGTCCTAAAGATAATGTATTGCATGGAATTTGTAAATCTCAAAATCAGCGTATTAAGCAAGTTCTATGCAATGAAGTGATCGGTGATATAGCAACTTCCCTTTTTCTTTCTTTTCCTTTATTGAGTTTAGATCCACCCCGGAGGGGCGGGCTGGCAGCAGCTTAGTACGCCGCTCTTCAGATTACAGTGTTTTACGAAATGAAAATAATAAATAATAAAAGCAGACGATAAAATCTGTGATTTAAACGGTGAAACGGCGGAAAATTGTGGAACTTAAAACATAAAAAAAGGGTCAATGATGCTAAAAAAATACACAGGAAGTAGACAGGTAAAATAATAGACAGACAATTAAAAAACACGGCGACAGTCTGGTTTCTGTTCGCAACAGATATAAAATTCACACCCAGCGACAGCATGATTTCTGTTCGCAACACTTTGGAAAGACGCACAACACTGAACACTCACTTGAACACTGCACTGAAAAGTTGGCACAAATATGACATACTACGGGAAAGAAAAACGGAGGAGAGGAAAAGCGGGGAGGGGCAACTTCCAGCGTTCTGGCGCCATTTGACGTTGTTGAAGTTGAAATTGCAGATACGACTTTGCGCCGTGGTTAGCCAGCTACCGCTACCAGCAAAAGCTGCAGCGGATTGTAATGATAAATGTGAGAGGCATAGTCAACTGGCAACTGCCCACAAAATTTATCGATTGCTTCAAAATAAGAGTGTGTTTTGTGTGACACAGTCAGTAAATGCCATCACAATGGTGACAACCACTGCTATCACATGATGGCAGCACCCGCTTTCCGATTGATCAGACTCCGCAGCACGCCAAGAGAGGGCAGCACATGTCGCTTTCCGAGACTAGTGGCTGAAAAGACGACACTGCAGCGGCTTTCGGCCGGCGCTTGGTTTACGTTATACCTCTCGCTCGCTTGAACAATACGTGTCAGTCTGAACCTCAACTTTTATTTGGTGTTCACATTTGTTGGCATCGTCGACTCGCAAACAGGTTATCGCATTTCAACGTAAGCTAACCATCAGGCAACACACCAGGTCAGTCTGTCACCACAAGCAAATCAACCGATTTCAACCAGTCACCAGCTGTATATGCTCATAAACTTGTTTCTGGAAGATGCTTGTCTTGAGCAAAACATAATTTATTCTTTCTGTCTATTTCCCAGATATGCTTCGCCGAAGTTTCAGCATCATCGGAGGGGCTTTATTTTGATCCTAATAAGGGGAGCCGGAACGATCTATCTACTCCATGTTAATTTCAGCAAATATAAAGAACCTTTTTTTCTAAAACCATTAAACATATTACTCTGAAATTAGGACTACCTTTTCAGTGAATATTTCTCTACAAAGCTATAATGCCATGTTAAGAAATATTTATTGGTTTTTGTTTTACAATTTTTTAAACAGATGCTTTTTTTATCTAAAATTTTGCACTTTTTCTTGTATAACTCTTGAATTATATAATATTTTTTTTACAATTTGTTATAAAAATGAAGGTAAGGAAATAAGCAATATTGTGTATAATTTCCATTGATATACTTTTAGCAGTTTTTGAGGAAATGTTCCTCAAAGACGAAAATTTTAAAGTTACAGGAAATGGCTTCCAAAGTTTTTTAATACATTCCTGCCCCTGTGCTGGATTATGAGCAACCTCTTCTTTTTCACCGTCCGGAATGGCCGTGCGGTTCTAGGCGCTACAGTCTGGAGCTGAGCGACCGATACGGTCGCAGGTTCGAATCCTGCTACGGGCATGGATGTGTGTGATGTCCTTAGGTTAGGTTTAATTAGTTCTAGGCGACTGATGACCCTAGAAGTTAAGTCGCATAGAGCTCAGAGCCATTTGAGCTTCTTCTTTTTCCAGTGTTAGTTTCCTTTTCATTGGTCTTTTCTTCCCTTTTGCTGCATGTTGTAGGCTTTTGTCCCTTCTTCCTGCACCTCTCAGTCTTTCTTCTTCAATTAGGTGCATTGTGAAAATGGTTTTGTGTCCTGGTTGGAAACTTAAACGTTTCAGGACATCATATTTGATAATTTTTCCTTCATTGTATGTTGCCACAGCATCATACACTCCAAAATGCAATAATGTGTTTATCTGTACAAACACTCTTTTGGGAATCCTAATCCAAATTAAATTATTTACACTTTCATTTGGATTTTGTGTTTTCCCATGTAAACACTTTTGCAATAAACTTGGCTCTGATACATCTCTGAATATGGGCTTAAATACATCATTTACAGCATTTGGCAAACTGTTTTATGGGCATATTCCTTTCCTGATTGGTACTTAAACCATGAATCATCAGCTGTGGGGCGCAGTGCATGTTGTGGGTACTCATTTATTGATGTAGTATGAAAAAATAATGCCCATACTGCTCTCCTCGTATGCTCAATGCTACTTGTATTTTGCCTAATTGCATGCCCATAATACCTTTGCAATCTATCAATTACTTTATCTGTCAGTCTTCCTCTTCCTCCAAAGGTCTTACCGTCACTAAGCTTCTGGAATCCCAATGTCTGCTTTAGTTGGCGCAAGCGAGCCCCCATGCGCTTCTGCACATGAGCAATCTACTTCTGTTTTTTCAAAAAAAAAATGACTCAGAGCACTATGGGACTTAACATCTGAGATCATCAGTCGCTTCGACTTAGAACGAATTAAATCTAACTAATCTAAGGACATCACACATATCATGTCCGAGGCAGGATTCGAACCTGCAACCGTAGCAGTCGCGCGGTTCCAAACTATAGCGCCTAGAACTGCTCGGCCACAACGGTCGGTTTCTGTTTTTTAATATGAATTTAATTGCCATAAGGTTTGAGTTCCTCTACATCTTTATATCCCTTAGAATAACCATCTCCTAGATATTTAGTGTATCGTACATTATACCACTCGCCGGCCGGGGTGGCCGAGCGGTTTTAGGCGCTACAGTCTGGAACCGCGTGACTACTACGGTCACAGGTTCGAATCCTGCCTCGCGCATGGATGTGTGTGATTTCCTTAAGTTAGTTAAGTAGTTCTAAGTTCTAGGGGACTGATGACCTCCGAAGTTAAGTCCCATAGTGCTCAGAGCCATTTGAACCTCTATGTTGCCATGATCCACATTTTTGTGCGTGAAAAATCCTGTGTGAAGTGTCAAATTAGTTCAGCGTTATTTCGCTTTCACAAAAGTAAACTATCAAAGTATTACAGATCTATAAAGTTAATTTCATTTTAGTGACATGTCCTGCTGCAGCAAGACTAAACAGGAGTTAGCAGAAAAATGCTGCCATCGCAGCACGACGGGTAAACATTCTCCTGTTTAAAAGACTCTGTCTGAAATGTGGGGTACCAGCTGTATCATTGAAACCTCCTCAACAACTTTAAAAATTTTCCCAAAAATTATGTTTCTGAACATATTCATGATTTCTAACGCTGAGAGAGGAGACAATGGAAACGGGAAAGAGATGGAATAGTAATAAATACTGGAAGATAGTGGTTGTGGTGTAGGAAGAGCCAAGAGGACAATAAAAGTATGGGAAAAATAGAGGGACAGTAGAACATAGTTGACAGTGACAGAAAAGAATGAGGGGCAGAGTGGCAGCGATAGAGGAATAAAGAGAAGAAAGAAGCCGATTCCCATACTGCTCAGAGCCATTTTTTTCCCAACTTAGTTACGTGTCGATTAACACGGCTGTATCTATTTATGATTTTTAACTTGGTCTGCACATCTATTCGTTCAAATTCTGTTACTTTGCACGTTCCCGAGTTTATTGACTAGTTCTTCTCGAGCTGCTTTTTGCACACGTATGCAAACAGTTAGCATTGTTTACCTGAGTCAGCTTGCTCTTTATATGCCGTAGGACTTAGCCCCCCCCCCCTGCCACCCTCCATTCCCTCTTTTCCCTCTTTCCATGAGTCTTATTCTGTTTTAATTTTAGCTGTAAACTATAGATTTTGGACATTCAGTGCGGTTATGTGCACACTCGTTCGCGCAGTACGCGGCACCTACCATAGTTAACCTACCACCACAATTCAGTAGGCTCATGTCACTAGCCTCGTATGTGGCTCATGCTAGATTTTAAATTTTTTCGACAAAGCCCTACATTATTGGGCTATTACCTTCAATTCCTCATTTTAACTGTTGATATTTGTGGGTGACATGAACATTATACTAGACAAGAGCGTTATGGCTCCAACATCCATTTTAGTGAATATGTAATTCTAGGACTGAGCATACTCCTCTAAAAATGTTGTAGTTATTGTGTATCGAATTTGGTTTCTTTTGTTGTTGACGTTTGTGACTATTTTGCAGAAACTTTCTCCGTAGATCCATTTTCCTTATGAAGAAGACAAAATAATATTTAAAACCTTCGAAAATAATCGACGTTTCGATCTCTCTGCTGTGATCTTCTTCGACATGTTTCGGTGTCCATTACTGCTAGAACACTGTCAGAGACCAGTGCCGCATTCGCTTATAAAGGCGAGATTTCCCCGCGCCGGTCTTGGGAAGAGGGGGTATTGGATAAAATTCTTGTGACTAGCATTGGTGGACCATCGTCATAGAATAATACTGCCGTGCTGATGCAGAAGAAGGAGTGTCTTTGGTTAAACTCTTGTGGAGACTATTGGTGGCCCGTCGTCATTGGATAGAAAGGCGCTATTCCACATTTACGCTGGAGGAGGGTTATTGGTCGACATTCCTCCTACTGCCACTGGTTGGCCATCATCATTGGTTAGATGCGAAACGGACAGAGCAAGAGACGGGGAATGTTTGTCCAAAATACCATTGTCCGCCGATGTGACTTGCAGCGCGTTGTTAGTATTGCTGGCACGCCGCGCCGCAAATCTACTCCGTTCTGGATAGCGGGGAGCTACGATGACGGAAACCTATAGCCATCCTCTCTATTGAAATTACATGCATTCTAGGAAACTTCAACCGCTTCTCCGACGTTTCTTCTATTAATGTTGGTTTCCTTAGCCAGCACACATACGTTATTGAAATGGCTGTTAGAGTAGTTTAGAAGGAAATGTGACGCAGCCTAACAACCCAGAAGATTTTAACTTTAGTGACAACGACCAAGAAAGTCTGCAGACTTGCATAAAACGCTTATAAGGGAAAGATGTTTATACCACCATCAGAAGATTGGGGGACCTTCGCAGAAGAAGAGGTAAATTACTAACAGATCTTTCCTTTTCCTCCCGGTGTCGTGATATGATGTTATTCCCAAATTTGCCGGAATTAGTCACCATGTGCGACAGTGAGAGCCAGGAGAATCTAAAAAAGGGCGATCCAAGGCACTTATTCGTGAAAAAATCCAGGACCTACGCAGAGGCTTGAATTATAATAGCTCCGTTTTAATTGATCAGCATTTTTCACTGGCGGTAGCTCCCTCACACCAGGAGTGGTTCAAATGGCTCTGAGCACGATGTGACATAACTTTTGAGGTCATCAGTCGCCTAGAACTTAGAACTAATTAAACCTAATTAACCTAAGGACGTCACACACATCCATGCCCGAGGCAGGATTCGAACATGCTACCGTAGCAGTCGCTCGGTTCCAGACTGCAGCGCCTAGAACAGCACGGCCACCACGGCCGGCCCCCAGGAGTGGGATGACGTGGACAGAATAACGTTTGACTATTCCACAAGGTTTTCGGATTTCAGTTTTATGAAACAAAAAGAGAAGTTCGAGAAGCTAGCGCATAAATTGCACAAGGAAGACGCCACTGTGGATCCGAAACGAGTAGTGATGAACCTCTCGTCAAAGGTATCCGACGAAGCAGCTATTTCAGCTCTGGGAAAAGTCTGAATTTCGCAACCACACCGAAGAAAATACCTGTTAAAGAAATCGTGAGTGCCATGAAAGCATCCTTGTTTCGTCTTCCGAAGGTGTAAGCCGAAGAAGTAACAGAAGATGTGTCGAGAGTTCTACGGAAATCGAAACCTCCCAAAAGCAACATATCGGCTCAGGAAAGGAAGTCTCTTAATGAAATCATGAGGAACGGAAGCATCGTTGTAACGAAATTGGATAAGGAAAACGCTACCCTTTTTTTGCACACTGTGGATTATTAAAGGAAGATGGAACAACTACTAGCTGATCCTGTGTATCGCGATTTAAAAAGCGATCCGACGAACAGAATCGTTCGACAAGTGAAAAGCCTGATATCAGACTCCACATTAGACAGCTCTATTGCAAAGAATCCAACACCTCGATTGCTTGTCTCACCTTGAATGAATGGACTACCCGAGATACATGAGGAATCGAGTCATTTGAGACCTATCGTCACTGGGATGTACTCGTCAATTTATTTTTCAGCACGTCATTTATCTGGTAGTCTGAAACATCTAGTTGGTAAAACAATTCCTTTTTCAAAGATTTGAAACTTTTTTTTAGCAATTTTAAGCACAGTGAAGATATTTGTAAGTAATATTCTTGTTGGCTTCGATGTGGCATCGTTATTTACTAACGTCCCAGTATGATATACAATGGAGACCATAGGGGAGAAAGGTGTTCCAGATGTTTGTGATTTAACTGAATTATGTCTTCGTTCGAACTATTTTAAATACAATGGTGAATTACATGGACGGCCTTGCTATGGGCTCACCCAAATTGCCAGTTGTAGCAGACATTTTTATGGGACAATTTAAGCTACAG
Organism: Schistocerca gregaria; assembly: GCF_023897955.1. Lineage (NCBI taxonomy): Eukaryota > Metazoa > Arthropoda > Insecta > Orthoptera > Acrididae > Schistocerca > Schistocerca gregaria. Next base: position 578,503,424 of record NC_064921.1, on the reverse strand, counting down.
GCATTAAGTAGTGCTGCTTTAAAGCATTCTTGTTCGCTCGGGTATGTGGACGATACATTTGTAATATGGCCACATCGCGAAGAAGAACGTCAAGATTTCCACAATTTCTAGAATGAAATTCGCCCCAAAATCAAATTTATCTTGGAGGTTGAAAGTTAGGTCGGTCTCCCATTCTCGGATGTGATGGTACACTGAAGATCTGATGACTTTCTCGGTCACAGAGTGCAAGGAAAACCGACAAACACAGACAGTTATTTAGTTGCCAATTCGCACTACCACGCAGCCCAGAAGCAAGCAGTGCGCAACACTCTATCTTCATGTGCCTTCTGTATCACTAATGACGACAACCTAGAATCGGAGTTGGATTTTTTAAAGAGGACAATAAAGACAACTGGCTATGATTGTTGTTCAATCGACAAGTCTTTTAGGCGGAATATTATTCACGCTAATAAGAATGACGAGGAGCCGCTTTCTCACTCCGTTAGGTTATCGTTCGTTTCTTGGGTCACTGACCTCATAAGCAGAATTCTAAAGAAAAATGGTATATAGACATCCTTCTTTAGTCAAAACAAAATAAAAGATTTTTTCCGACGAAAATCGGATGCACACGATTGCCTCCACAATGCACGCGTCTCTCAAATGACATGTGGCTGTCGCGAAGTGTATATAGGTGAAACGGGAAGAACTGTTAAGGAATGCGTTAAGGAACGCGAACGGCACAGGCGGCTAAAACAAAGCCTAAAATCGGCATGATGAGAACAGTGGCTGTGAGATCGATTTCTGTAACGTAGGTGCGCTGCCTATGGAAACCAACACCTATAGAAAAAAGGTCCGAGAAGAAGTTGAAATTTCCGAGAATGCATGTAATTTCAACAGGGCTGTAGGCTTCCGTCATCGTGGCTCCCCTCCATAAAGGAAGTGAATCTTCGGCCGCAGCGTGCGAGCAACATAAACAACGCGTTGCGAGTCACCCAGGCGGACAATGATATTTTGGGTAAACATTCCTCTTCTCTTGCTCTGTTCGTTTCGCGTCTGGGCAATAATGATGGCCAACCAATAGCAATAGGAGGAATTTCAACGTAACGCTGAGTGGCAGCACGGTTAGAGACGCCATGTCACTGACTGCGTGGCCCCTCCCACCGGAGGTTCGAATCCTCCCTCGGGCATGGGTGTGTGTGTTGTTCTTAGTATAAGTTAGTTTAAATAGTGTGTAAGCCTAGGGACCGAAGACCGCAGCAGTTTGCTCGCTTAGATATTCACGCTCACTCACACAGGAATTTCAACCAATAACCCTTCTCCACCGTAAATGTGGAATGGTGACTTTCTATCCAATGACGATGGTCCACCAGTAGTATCCACAAGGGTCCAGCCAATAACGCCCCTTCTTCTGCATCAGCGCGAGGATATTAGCCAACGACGATCGCTCACCAATACTAGCCACAAGTATTTTATCCAATACACACACTTCTCCAGCTCAATGCGGGGTAAACTCGCGACGCTGGTCTCAGAGTTGTAGCAATAGTGAACGTCGAAACATCCTGATGAAGATCCCAGAAGAGGGGTCGAAACGCTTTTTCTTCAGAATGAAATATGATGTGGCCTAACAACCCAGAAACGTGACAACGGCCACGAAAGGCTGCAGACTTACATAAAATATTTGTCGAATCTATGGTAAAGGGTAAGTAAACAGTACCTTCTGTAACTGGTTGGCTGTTATTTTCCAATCTTACCAAATACCATCTTTTATTCTTTTTGTAAACAGATATTGACGACATATGTGGTAGAAAAATCATTAAGAAAGAGATAGCTACTTTGTAAACGTGAAAACGTGAAAACGTGATGAATGACTGAATGGTGACGACAAGAAGAAAAAAAAGTGAGCTTGGTGCCTGCATCGCGCTACAGGTACATATGAAGTAGGTTTTATGCGCACATGTGAGGCAGTCGGAAATAATGTCGTTCCTATGTCGATATGGTGTGGGGAATGGATTTGCAACGAAACACAATAAATAATTGATAACGGGAAAACTATGGCTGTTATGAAGACTCGTGCTATGTCTATTCGGTTCACAGTTTGGGTGCAGTCCAGAAAGTGAGCTACTATTAGAAAATACAGTTACAGTCTTCCTAATTAAAGTTGATATTTCGATATCAGAGATAAGATTACGTCTCCGTAAACCAATTGATCTCTGAAAGTAATTTGTAATCTTAGTTTGTTAAACTAATACAACAGCTTCGAACATCGGTGATTGTAAGATTTTATCATTTCTGTAACAGTCATTCTGCGTTAACTAACAAAGCTGTTTAACATATTCCCTCTTATGTTTTGATACCACAGTACAAAATCCAGCGTTCCCGTCATAACAAAGCTTGTTCTTCATACTTTTTGGCCGTTTAAATTACTTGGAAGTATTGAGTTCGGTGGCACAACGATCGAGCGCCATAAGCTTGCTATCGTTTTCCCATTTCAAAATATGTGAGTCGAACCTGCAGCCTACGTTTCAGACGGAATCCGAATGCCATTATTATTATTGTTATTATTATTATTATTATTATTATTATTTAAAACTAACGCTTTATATTAAATATTAACGGTTTCTCGTCATCAAGCTCGCTGCTTTCCAGTGACGACTGCTTGGTTTGAGGTTAATGTTTCGTGAGAATGAAAGTAAACTCATACGAGTAAAAATCATTTCATGTAGCAATAGTTTTATGCCATAAGAAAAGACTAACAAAGTTAAAACCTCCTTCCCAGTTTTACGTTTACATGTTTCGGTTTCCTACCGGAAACGTAGTATATCCTTCCTTACATAACATTTTATTTTCATGAACACATTTAAAATAACAAAATCCGTACAGTGTAAGGAAGGAGATAAGTCACACAATTCATCCTGTTCTCTACATACCAGAGAGAGCTATGGAAACTGTCGAAAATTATATCAACTCGGCGGACATGGGGGTCTAGATACACAGTGAAAGACGGAAGATTAATTTTCAATCTACAGGAAGGGGGCACTTCGCCACATGAGCAGGTCAATTATCTGCTTGTATCATTTTATGAATAAGACTATTTATATTTAATCAATTGTTATGATCAATTTCTGCTTAATTAGAAAGTCTTCAGAATTAGCGGTAGGATAAATAGAAATAAAGGCAGATGTTATTGCCTGTCAACTAAAATACTTATAAAACTATATGAAAACAAATAAATACGTAAATGTACAGGTTAACTGAAATGCAGGAGGACAGATGTTACCAGAGGAGTTAGTTCTTGTCGATACAATTAAGAACTCAACAGCTCGGCCATGATGTATCTTCTTCCAGCCACACAGATCAGTTGAGGGTGATTTGACCTGTCTTCGCACAGGATACAGACCTACGATGCACGGCTTCTTGCTGCTGGGAGAGGACTCACGTATGGAGCTTAGGGCGTACCGATCAGAGTACGCCACATTTTAGTTGACTGTTTTATACTTAGACATGAGGGTAACAGCTAATTTACCTAGAGATTTTCCGCTCGGAATGGCCGCACGGTTAGAGGCGCTATGTCACGGATTGCGTGGACCCTCCCGCCGGAGGTACGAGTCCTCCCTCGGGCATGGGTGTATCTGATGTTCTTAGCATAAGTTAGTTTAAGTAGTGTGTAAATCTAAAAACCGATTACCTCAGCAGTTTGGTTCCTTAGGAACTCATACGCCCACACACCTACAGATTTGCCCTTTATTTTAACAGACAATGAAATGAATGTGGCATATACTTTTTTCTTTTTCTTTATCCTTGCATAATTAATTTAGCATAACTCTTTCACATCTTGCGTTTTACGTGACAGAGATTGGGAAATAGTGAGTTTAATTTTATCTAAGATTGCTCTTACATGTTTTATAATATTTGAATTGTTTTAACTATTTCGATTCTTCAAAATTTGGGCAAGTCCGCTGATAACCTAATGGTTGCAAGGCCATAAACCACACACACACATAAACACACACACACACACACACACACACACACACACACACACACGCACACACACATACACACACACGCCCAATTAGGAAGACACAAAGATGGAAGTTATTGCCCGTCAGCTTGCCAGGTATAGAGTGGGAGTGTCATGATATAAAAACTGAGCAGATTGTCAGTGAACCAACTCGTGAGGGTAACGTCTTACACATCCTGGAAACAAACAGATCTGAACTTGTCGAATCAATTAACAAAGCGCAAGGTATCAGTGATCATTAGGTTGTGATAGCAACAATTACAACTTGTTTGACAAGGAATGTTGAGAAAGGTAGGAAGATATTTCTGCTTAGTAAGAGTGAAAGGATACAAATAGCAGAGTATCTGAGCAACCAGCATCAAATATTCGGTGATGAGAATGAATAAGTGGAAAATGAATGGAAAAAAAATTCAAAGGAATCCATAGACAAATAAGTTCCGAGTAGGATCTTAAGGGATGGGAAAGACCCATCATGCTATAATAGCTGTGTTATAAAACTGCTACGTAATTAAAAAACTTCACCTCAAAGTCAAGAGAAGTAAAAACCTAGCTGACAAATAAAAGCTGTACGAAGAGAAAATGACAGTAAGGAGAGCAATGAGAGAAGCCTTCAGTGACTTTGAATGTGAAACTTTGTAAACCGATCTGAGAACAAATTCTAAGAAGTATTGGTCGTATGCAAAATCAGTAAGTGGGTCAATATCATCTATTCATTCACTCAGTGACCATGCTGACACGGAAACGGAAGATTACAGAGAGAAGACCGAAGTACTGAATTCGGGCTTCCAAAATTGTTTGGCCAGGCGGAGTGGCCGAGCGGTTCTAGGCGCTACAGTCGCGAACCGCGCGATCACTACGGTCGCATGTTCCAATCCTGCCTCGAGCGTGGATGTGTGTGATGTCGTTAGGTTGTTTAGGTTTAAGTAGTTCAGAGTTCTAGGGGACTGCTGACCTCAGAAGATAAGTCCCATAGTTCTCAGAGCCATTTGAACCCAAATTGTTTGACGGAGGGAGATCGTAACACGATCCCGACCTTCAATCGTAGTACATTCGTCAAAATGGCAGATATTGAGATAACCGATCTCGGAATAGAAAAATAACTACCCCGCGATACAGAGCACATCTCTTGCAGTGTCTGCCATTTGAGTCTGCTAAACATCTCCGCAACGCTACCACGCTTACCAGATAACCCTGTGACGAAACGCGCCGCTCTTTTTTGGATCTTCTCTATCTCCTCTATCAACCCGACCTGGTACGGATCCCACACTGATGAGCAATACTCAAGTATAGGTCGAACTAATGTTCTGTAAGCCACCTCCTTTGTTGATGGATTACATTTTCTAAGGACTCTCCCAATGAATGTCAACCTGGCACCCACTTTACCAACAATTAATTTTATATGATCATTCCACTTCAAATCGTTCCGTACGCATACTCCCAGACATTTTACAGAAGTAACTGCTACCAGTGCTTATACCTCTATCATATAATCATACAATAAAGTATCCTTCTTTCTATGTATTCGGAATACATCGCTATAAGATTCTACAAATATTGTGCAAAAGAGCTTGCTCCTCTTCTAGCAGTAATTTATCGTAGATCGCTTGAGCAACGAAGGCTATCAAACAACTGGAAAAATGCGCATGTCATTTGCCTCTCAAAGAGGGTAGCAGGACAGATGCACAAAATTATAGACCTGTACCGTTGGCCGCAATGTGTTTTAGAATTATGGAACATATTTTATGCTCAAGAATTATGACGTTCTAGGAGAATAAAAATCTCCTCTATAAAATTACTGCTCATCTCATCTCACTGTTCCTCCACGAGAGTCACAGTGCCGTAGGCAATAACCCTCAGGTTGATGCCGTGTTCCTTGACTTCAGAAAGGCATTTCGCACGGTTTACTAAATAAATAGGGAAAAAATACGAGCTTATCGAGTATCGGAACAGATTTGTGACTGGCTTCAAGACTTCCTTGCAGACGGAACTCAACACGTCGCTCTTAACGGTACGAAATCGACAGATGTAAAGCTAATTTCCGCTGCATCCCAAGGATGTGTGATAGGACCATTACTGTTTACAATATATGAAAATGATCTAGTAGAAAGCCATTACTGTTTACAATACATGCAAATAATCTAGTAGAAAGCGTCGGATGGTCTCTATGGCTGCCAGCAGATGGTGTGTTGTCTACAACAAATTAGCCAGGTCTGAAATTAGTAACGATTTGTAGAATGACCTGCAGAGAATTGATGAAAGTTGCAGGCACTGCCAGCTGACTCTGAACTTAAATAAATGTAACAAATAGCGCATACATAGAAAACAAATCCACTACTGTGTAACTACACAACTGATGAGAAACCGCTGGGATAAGTATCTGCAGTAAAGTATCTTCGAGTGTCTATCTGGAGTAATCATAAGTAGAATGACCATATAAAACAAATAGTTGGGAAAAGCAGATGCCAGACTCTGAGTCGTAGGAGGAATCTTGAGGAAATGTAACCCCTCCACGATAGAAGTGGTTTATAAGGCGTTTGTTCGACCCTTCCTTGAAAACTGTTCATCTGTCTCGTATCCCTAAAATATAGGACCGATAGAAGAGATAGAGAAGATCCAACGAAGACGGCACTTTTCTTAGTGACATCGTTTAGTCGACACGAGAGATTGTTACGGAGAGGCTCAGTAAACTCCACTGGCAGACGTTGCAAGAGAGACGTTGTGCATCACGGAGAGATGTACTATTGATATTTTGAAAGAGCACTTTCTGGGAAGAGTCGGGCAACATATTACTTTCCGCTACATACGTATCGCGTAATGACAATGACGAGAAAATTCGAGAAATTAAAGCCAATACAGGATCCTACCGACAATCACACTTCCCCCGCGCTATTCGCGAGTGGAACAGGTACAGAGGGCTCAGTTAGTGGTACAAAAAGTAGCCTCCACCACACACTATTAAATGGCTTGCAGAGTTTGATGTAGATATAGAAGAAACAGCTTTGCTGTTGTATACGGTAGTGTCAGACACTTGTGTTACACTATGTGATCAAAAGTATACGGACACGTGGCTGAAAATGACTTACGAGTTAGTGGCGACCTCCATCGGTAATGCTGGAATTCAATATTGTGTGGGCCCACCCTTAGCCTTGACGTCAGCTTCCACTCTCGCAGGCATACGTTCAATCACGTGGTGGAAGGTTTCTTCGGGAAAGACAGCCCATTCTTCATGGAGAGCTGTAGCGAGGAGAGGTATTGATGTCGGTGGGTGAGGCCTGGCACGAAGTCGGATTTCCAAAACATATTCTATACGATTCAGGTCAGGACTCTGTGCTGGCCAATCCATTACAGGGATATTATTGTCGTGTAACCACTCCGCCACAGGCCTTGCGCTATGAATAGGTGCTAGAAGATGCAATCGCCATCCACGAATTGCTCTTGAACAATGGAATGCTAGAAAGTGCTTAAAACGTCAATGTAGGCCTGTGCGGCGATACTGAAACGCAAAACAACAACGGGTGCAAGGCCCTCCATGGAAAACACGACCACACCATAACACCACCGGCTCCGAATTTTACTGTTGGCACTACACACGGTGGCAGATGACGTCCACCGGGCACTAGCAATACCCACACCCTGCCACCATATCTCCACATTGTGTATCGTGATTTGTCACCCCACACAACGTTTTTCCACTGTTCAAATGTCCAATGTTTGCGCACCTTACAATAAACGAGGCGCCATTTAACATTTACGGATGTGATGTGTGGCTTATGAGCAACCGGTCGACTATGAAATACAAGTTTCAGGACCCTCTTCGACAGTCGGTGGTCTCTGTCATTCAATAGACGAGGTCGGCCTGTACGCTTTTGTGCTGTACGTGTCCATCCATGTTTCCACTTCACTATCACATCGAAATCAGCATATCTCGGGATGTTTAGGAGCGTGGAAATCTCGTGTACAGACGTACAACACAAGTAATACCCAATCACATGACCATGTTTAAAGTCCATGAGTTTCGCGGAGCGCCCCACTCTGCTCTCTCACGATGTCTAATGACTACTGAGGTCGCTGATATGGAGTACCTGGCGGTAGGTGGCAGATCAATGCACCTAATATAAAAAAACGTGTGTTTTGGGGCGTGTCCGGGTGCTTTTGATCACATATCTGTAGCGCCAAATCGTTTACATTTCGCCTAATGTTGTTATGTTAATGGTCCATTTGTTACAAACCACAACTGACCTAAGGGTATCGTAGTCTCTGGTGACTGTAGTCACATTTGAGCTGCAATGAGTACTTTCAGCTCTCAGGTGTGGTGCCACCTGTAGACCGTTCCGGAAGCGGAGTCAGGACAGTGATGTAGGAAGACATTATGTTATCAGCCGGGAAGCGGCACGGTTCGGCAAGCACTTTTTACATGGGTCCTTGTTAGACGAGGCAGCTGCAAGAAGTGCGTTACGATTATGCTCGGCCCTGCATACAGTGGCGGGATTTGCTAGTTGAGCAGCATTGATAACAGAGTCGATATTACCGGCCAGTATTGGCAAATGTCTAATTAACTGCGATACCGTTGTGGATTACACTTCCGGAAAGGTGGCTATTTCCTTACTGAGCACGCAGTACAAGGATCATGAACTATACCGGTACATTTCCTTTGAAACTTATAGCGCTTGACTTGTGTTGTGTCTCCACTTTTCGTTACTTCAGAAACTGCATTTTTTCTTAGTTGATGAAATTTACTGTTCGGTTAAACAAATTTCTGATACAGTACTCACAAGAGATGCCTCCCTGGTAGCTATTCATACAATCATTTGCGGCTTGTAGTTACGAACGTTTCGTCAAGATGTGTAGTTGGCAATAAAGTACCAATCTCCAGGTCTAATCAGACATTAACCTGCATACGTTTAACTTCCATCTTTAGTGCGGTCATTGAGGATTTTATTTAAAAAGGTATTGTGTAACTGTTACTGTCTAAATTTTGTGATTTCCTTTTATCAGGTTGTGATACAACAGTTAAACAAAAAATTTTAATCTTTCTAAAAGCTTTGCTATATTTGTATTAGAAAATTGAAGTATTGATATATTTGTTGAAGATTATTGGAAGTGGAATCTGAATGAGAAAGTAGTCCGTTTTTGGAATACGTTATTTGAATGTAGAAGTAAAAATTACGGAGAAGTGTTTAATTAAAGGAGCCAAAAATATTATGGTTCAAAAAATGGATCAGAGCACTATGGGACTTAACTTCTGAGGTCATCAGTCCCCCAGAATTTAGAACTACTTAAACTTAACTAACCTAAGGACATCACACACATCCATGCCCGAGGCAATATTCGAACCTGCGACCGTAGCGGTCACGCGGTTCCAGACTGTAGCACCTAGAACCGCTCGGCCACTCCGGCCGGCAATATTATGGTAATATGGTATATACTGACTGTAACAACCTAAAGGTCATTTAAATTGTAAATAATTTAAACAAACTTAATGTAAACAAATAGGGAACGCACCTTGGATTTTACATGCCCAGAGGCGTGAATGACCTTGGCGAGATTTGCAGAAAGAGAGAAAAGAGTTGCGGTGGAGCCTTTTCAGTGTGTACGTCATGCTGTGTCATGTCAGACGATATATATGGCCAGACAGTGCTAATGATGTGCAAAACGTGCAACTAATATAAGTGCGGCAGCAGCATTTATGTCCTAACGTCGTCTGCAAACATTTAAGTTCTTGGAGCAAGAGTGTATGACTGTTTCATATGATGGAATCCAGCCAATGCATCATCAAGTAAAGTTGGCTACCTCAGGTTGCGTGCCTTTCATGTGTAGATTCCATCACGGGAGACGTGAAGAGTCAATTCAAATTATGCTGCAGGAAGCACAGTTGAACCACCGAAAAGCTGAAGAAGGCTTGAAACATTTAATTAACATTTCCATCCCAGAGTGTATACGGGGTGTTAGAGTCATCACAGTTTCGGCCTAAGACGGAATAGATTGCTGAACGCATTTCAGAAAATCTTAACCCCCCCGTCATCACCATTTCCTGGTTTCCTTGTCATTTTTGTATAAAAGTCACTTGTGTGTTAAGGTAAGTCTGTTTGTTTCAAAAGATGTGCGAAACGCACAATAACTGAATCCTTCCAGGCATTATTAAAGTCTCTTATAGTCAAATTTGATGTAGTTTTGCTGTTTCAAATTTAATTTTGCTTTACTTAAAAAGTGTGCTCCTTTCGTAAAAATATGGCTACCACCAGTTGGCCAAAGAAGTTTTCAGTTTGCTACCATATTATTTCAGAGTACCTTCACTTTAATTAAAAGTAGTTAAAGCCATGTAAGGTACTGTCAGAAGTCATATTAACTGAAAGAAAGATTCCAAATTTGCTCCTGCAGAGATGGGAACCAAAACCATTTTTTAGAAATAGTTTTTTTTTCAGTGGCTCTCAACCAAGGTAAGGTTTCGTGTCTAAAGGGCTGTGATACGGCAGTGTGGATGGATCTGATGCCAGGTAGATCATACTGAGTGTGTAATTTGTGCGTCCCGCCGATAATTGACAATCGAGCCCCTTCTGTCGCATTGCGTCTTCGAAAGAAGGGAGAAGTAATGGATTGCCTTGCACTCAAAATTCCGTTAGATAACACCGGTCAAGAGTTGGTTACTTATTCTGGTTTAACTTCAATAATAACATTAATAGCGACGGAAAGTGTAAAATCCATACTCGACAGAGTAAGTTAGCTACAGTATTTTGTGCTTGAGAAGTGAACAGCAGCGAGGCCATGGAGGTAACATGTTTTGTATTTTATATTTTATTTTTTATTTTTTGTGGCATTCCCGTGCGGTTACGGCCGTAGGCTGACCGCTGCAACCCCAAAGTAAATTTCGCTTTCGTTGGAACTGCGTCAGCCATAACTTTCGCCTCTCAGAAAATACGAGCCTTATTCTGGACACTGAAAATTCATGTATTTAAACAAACTCAGATGTATTAAGGTTATAGGGGAAGCGTACGTAGTTAAAAAGCATTTTCTTTCCCAACTATGTTACAAAAAACAGTACGGTTCCGCGCGGTTCGTACACCCTCAATTACTGTATTACGAATCGGTCACAACTGGAATCGGCGGGTTCGGTTACAAGGTACCGAGGTCTTTTCGGAAGATGAATGCAATTCCGTTCGGCAGTAGCCCCATGGTGTATGATTTTGAATTTTTTTTCCGGTTTCTGGTGTGAATTGGTACACACTTGATTGTACATAATAATATCATTGAAGAACTTCTTAAATATTCTTGTTGTGATTTTGAGTGACACTTGTTTATTGGACCTAGTGTCATGGCATAGTCCTACAGAACAATAAGCACTTGTCCATACTTGAACAGTACAGAAATTACGCTTTCAATCTAGTGTCCGGTAAACGCACCACAATAGTTTCGGAGAGCCATTTGTGGTAGCGTAATATTGTACAGCGTTTTTTGACTTGCTCAACTTGTGAAGCTCTTTCTATTGAACAAATCATCCAACGTTTCTGAAATTGTAATCACATGTTTGCCTGTGAATGTACGTCACACCTACCGATTTCCATCCCGTGCAGATAATTCATTTGTGATGAGTCTTTCTTTTCGTTTTTTTTTATCTTAGAGGGTATGTTACTAAAAAGCTATCCCGGAACCATGTACCAGTGGCAGGTTGTCTATCTAATGGTTTCCAGTGGCAACAAAAGTTTTATTATTAATATGGCATGTAATTACTGACCGAATTAGGAAACTACTATGCTCTAATAATCTGTTCATTGAGAAATAATGTTATGTTATGGATTAACAAAGTAAGTCAAGTATTGAAGGTAGAAACTGTGTGTTTGTGTCGAGGCCGCGGATGTGACGGCGCGGAAATATTAGAACTATATTCCTGTAGTGTTTGAGAATGAGAGCACTTAGTGACTTCCAACGGATTGTACACGTAAATTTTGATGAAATATTTCTCGCTTTCGCAGTGCGCAAATTGACGAAAAGGAAAATGTTTATCGCTCACTTCATTTTTGCTGTTCTTGCAGTCCAACTTTTCATCAGCCATGAAGTTTAAATTAATTTCTTTTTTGTTACTGTCTACTACACAACACAGTTTTCAGACAGTATTTACATATGCAAGTAAATGTACCTGCTAAATTATATCATTGTTACGATACATAAATCAGTAGATATGACGTGATCATTATCGACATGTGAGAAAAAACTAGCTTTCTCTTAAAATGGAGCGCAAATTACCCTGACTACATTCACCCACTGTTTCATAGTAAGAACATTCAGCAAACCTCCAACCAACTTTAAGCATAAATTCAACCTCTTCGATAGTTTTTCTCGCTTAGATGCTCAAAGTCACATATTTAAAAGATGAAACTGTTGACGTCTGAAGCTGTCTTGCACATAGGAGCTCGATTCTTTAAGGAATCGACGAAGACGTTCCACTCACCTTTAGCGACCTTCTACAGCACATGCCTGCACTGTAGCTACGAGGAGTATTTCTCGCCCTGCAGCGCGCAAGAAACGTTCTAAAAATTCACATCCAGCTAACTACCAACTGATACACAGTCATACAATAAAAATACTCTTTAACAACGCATTTAACCATCAATTCCGTTCTACAAGCAGTTGGTAAGACAAATTTCACACGGTTCACATAGTAATTCTTAGTAGGTCCTCTTCTTCCGACAATACACTGTTACCGGTGAGACACATGGATTTCCTATGATTAGAATTCTCTATCAGTCCCTTTCAAAGTTCAGTTCGAACTGTTACCTCTAAGTTACGATTTCACTGTACGCTACGTTTTATTCTAAATAAAGTCCCAGTTCACACATAAAATATACGGAATTGACACAACCGTCATTTACTTACGTTATGTAATAGTTTCTAATATTTCGCAATCTTTTGACTATCAGGGTTGCTCAATATTAATATGTTTCTTCAGAGTTCACTGGAGGCAAGCCTGACTGTCACGACAGTGACGTATAATTTTATATATATAAATTTTCGGTGCCTGTAGTGTCACGTCTTTCAGTGTCACACAAATTTTTATTTTTAAAGGGGATCACTTAAGACTATTTCTATGGATTCGCCCCTCAAATTTCTCCCTCATATCACAAAATTGTCATCTGATGTAGTACAAACTGAAAAAATAAACTGCTTTTAAAGCACAGTTTCGTATATAATTTATATTCAAAACCTTACACCTATGTCACAGAACAAATCCTGCATCGAGAATACTTTACACAAGTTTAAGGGAAGAAATGCTTCCGATAATTATTACAGTAAAGAACATCAAAATATGAACAGGCTGAAATGAACAAACAGTACAAGAGACTATGTTAATCAACTCAACTGTAAAAAGCTAAGGAGCATATTATTAGCAAAATGAGAGATATGCCAAAGCGGAATGCCAAAACGGGCACTTCTCAATTGGGGGTAAATCGAAACAATCAGAATGTCTGAAAGAGAGCACAAAATCATGAGCCATGAACGAATAAGTGCTAAGCAACTAAGCAAATAAGATAATAGGCAAAAATGAAATGCCAACAAAATGAGAGCTGGCTGAACCCCGTCGGCACTTACATACGGTTGCGCTCGTGGCAGCACCTCGCAGCCCGTACGCAACACGCGCGCCTGCGACCGCAGTGCACTCTTAGCGCTCGTGGCGGCGTCTAGCCGCCCGTACGCAAGTTGCGCGATTTCTGTCGCAGGTCGACTCTTACTCTATGATGTTACAACGGGTAAAGAGTGCGTTCGCCTTCTCTAAAAGAGCGCCAAATTCCTGTCTTCCGATTGCGATGCAGCCAATCAACTTTCAGGGATGAACTATACTTGTCTCATTTTTCTTTCTGAACCAGTCACTTTAGCAAAGCACTGTAACGAATTTATTGCTTATTGTCTTTCAAGTAAGCAAAATAAAAGAAAATTCATCCACTATTTGAATATTCAAATTGCTGAAATACGTTTCTTGTTTTACAACACCTTAAACTGGTGTGCTACTATTCATAAACCTCCCCACTGTTTGTCCATCACTCACTAGGTATGGATCCACATATCCGTGTGGTCATACTTTCACTTGCTCAAATCCACAAATATTCGCATGTCACATACAAACTACAATGACAACGCAAGTAGTCGGCCTAAAGACAAAAAGTGTGGAATGTCTTTTCTTTGAGTGATGTACTTGATTTGGAGAACTTTTCCTTTTCCCTTGTCTTTGTGTACTTTCTTCCTTAACGTGTACGCGTTCCTTGTGTTACGTACCTGTTATAATTAAGATAAAGTTGTTAGAGCAGTTCTTATTTAATTGTGGATCGCCGTTCCCACTGGTGGTGACCATGAAGCAAACAATGGCAGAAACATCAAAATTGAGGTTACCTCGCCAGCTTCTGCGGACATAACGGAACAGAGAACAATACTACTTTTCCACAGCCGGTATATTCGGACAAGTGCAAGGCACATGCCTCAACGACGCGATCTATGGTTGTTTCTTTTTAAGCTTACAATGCCTGGGATGACAATCTGCAGTTCATGTTGGCAGTCAGAGCACTGGACTTTCAACCTCGTCATTATTGTCATACGTTCTTCACAACATGACACAGGTGAAAATGCGCGGACTTTAAGGATAAAGCGAAGTTACCAACGACAAATATCCTTCTCTCTTCTGGCGGCATCACCAGCCTCTAATTTCCCAAGGTGAACTGTAGGAGCCTACCCTGAAGCAATCTCAGACTCATCAGTTATCACTAGTAGTTAAGAGTTCTGCAGCTGCTTACAGTCGATCAAATACATAATTTGTTGTTGAGTAATAATGCAAGTGAAGCCCCACAAATCTCAGAACTCATCCCAAGTTTATTTACAGAAGACGCTGCTAGAGGGGAGCAACTTCCGCTAGTAGAAGAAGTCACGTGGCTACAGCGCGACTGCAGCACTTCAGTGCCTGCCAGCAGCCTACTACCTGGCAAACACCGCGCACATCACCGTGATGTGGTGATATCTTTCCAATTCTGGACGGTTGGTAGAAAATGTACCTCTCTGCAAAGGTGCACAAAAGCGGAGATCAATCAGAAATAGGTACGACCTACCTCCCTAAAGTGCAGTGCCGGCACATCACGACATGCTGTTCATCATATGGTCCGATGTCCGCTGTGAACACTACAACGCGAAGAAACAGACCTAGTCCTTGTAACTGAATTAGACTTCCCTTGACATGCATCACACAACCTGTACATTCAGGGTATCTGCAATGCACGAAAGTTTTTGTTATCGCTAGACATCGTTGCACACGACAAGTTTAAAGGATCCGCGACCAGAGCTGTTGCGGCACTAGTGTTGCAACTCGACGGCACCAGAGCCTTCCGGGGCCAAGTAGAGTGACCGCGGTGAGCTGCAAGGCTGAACTTTGTACGTGGCAGAGGAGGGAACATTATACAGAACCAGAGGCACTACCTAACGAGCAGTCTGGATGGATCTGACTGCATGTGTGGGCATCATTGGTTGATCGGCAGCCGATAAGAAGAGTGCTCTGGCAGATTTTTCATAATATGGCATTCCCGATGTGGTTTGCTGCAGAGCTTTCTGTTCAGGTTGGTCTGGCAGAGACGAAAGAACGTTGACCAATGTAAGAAATCTGTAAATGAAAGGGAACCAGGAAGCACAATCGAGCAGGATGGATTTGACAGAAGGCATGGATATTGGTTACTTTGTGTCCGTTATGCACTGTAAGATTTTATATTTCTAGTATTTGTTTTTGTGGCTCATCTTCTTAATTATATTACACTTTTTTTGTTTTTGGTCATCAGTCTACTGACTGGTTTGATGCGGCCCGCCACGAATTTCTTTCCTGTGCTAACATCTTCATCTCAGAGTAGCACTTGCAACCTACGTCCTGAATTATTTCCTTGACGTATTCCAATCTCTGTCTTTCTCTACAGTTTTTGCCCTCTACAGCGCCCTCTAGTACCATGGAAGCCATTCCCTCATGTCTTAGCAGATGTCCTATCATCCTGTCCCTTCTCCTTATCAGTGTTTTCCACATATTCCTTTCCTCTCCGATTCTGCGTAGAACCTCCTCATTCCTTACCTTATCAGTCCACCTAATTTTCAACATTCGTCTATAGCACCACATCTCAAATGCTTCGATTCTCTTCTGTTCCGGTTTCCCCACAGTCCATGTTTCACTACCATACAATGCTGTAATCCAGACGTACATCCTCAGAAATTTCATCCTCAAATTAAGGCCCGTATTTGATATTAGTAGACTTCTCTTCGCCAGAAATGCCTTTTTTGCCACAGCGAGTCTGCTTTTGATGTCCTCCTTGCTCCGTCCGTCATGGGTTATTTTACTGCCTAGGTAGCAGAATTCCTTAACTTCATTGACTTCGTGACCATCAATCCTGATGTTAAGTTTCTCGCTGTTCTCATTTCTACTACTACTCATTACCTTCGTCTTTCTCCGATTTACTCTCAAACCATACTGTGTACTCATCAGACTGTTCATTCCGCTCAGCAGATCATTTAATTCTTCTTCACTTTCACTTAGGATAGCAATGTCATCAGCGAATCGTATCATTGATATCCTACCACCTTGTATTTTAATTCCACTCCTGAACCTTTCTTTTATTTCCATCATTGCTTCCTCGATGTACAGATTAAGAATAGGGGCGAAAGGCTACTGCCTTGTCTTACACCCTTCTTAATACGAGCACTTCCTTCTTGATCGTCCACTCTTATTATTCCCTCTTGGTTGTTGTACATTTTGTATATGACCCGTCTCTCCCTATAGCTTACCACTACTTTTTCCAGAATCTTGAACAGCTTGCACCATTTTATATTGTCGTACGCTTTTTCCAGGTCGACAAATCCTATGAACGTGTCTTGATTTTTCTTCAGCCTTGTTTCCATTATTAGCCGTAACGACAGAATTGCCTCTCTCGTGCCTTTACTTTTCCTAAAGCCAAACTGTTCGTCACCTAGCGCATTCTCAATTTTCTTTTCCATTCTTCTGTATATTATTCTTGTAAGCAGCTTCGATGCATGAGCTGTTAAGCTGGTTGTGCGATAATTCTCTCAGTTGTCAGCTCTTGCCGTCTTCGGAAGTGTGTGGATGATGCTTTTCCGAAAGTCAGATGGTGTGTCGCCAGACTCATATATTCTACACACCAATGTGAATAGTCGTTATGTTGCCAATTCCCTTAATGATTTTAGAAATTCTAATGGAATGTTATCTATTCCTTCTGCCTTATTTGACCGTAAGTCCTCCAAAGCTCTTTTAAATTCCGATTCTAATACTGGATCCCCTATCTCTTCTAAATCGACTCCTGTTTCTTCTTCTATCACATCAGACAAATCTTCACTTATAGAGGCTTTCAGTGTATTCTTTCCACCTATCTGCTCTCTCCTCTGCATTTAACTGTGGAATTCCCGTTGCACTCTTTATGTTACCACTGTTGCTTTTAATGTCACCTGAGTTTGTTTTGACTTTCCTGTACGCTGAGTCTGTCCTACCGACAATCATATCTTTTTCGATGTCTTCACATTTTTCCTGCAGCCATTTCGTCTTAGCTTCCCTGCACTTCCTATTTATTTCATTCCTCAGAGACTTGTATTTCTGTATTCCTGATTTTCACAGAACATGTTTGTACTTCCTCCTTTCATCAATCAACTGAAGTATTTCTTCTGTTACCCATGGTTTCTTCGCAGCTACCTTCTTTGTACCTATGTTTTCCTTCCCAACACCTGTGATGGCCCTTTTTAGAAATGTCCATTCCTCTTCACCTGTACTGCCTACTGCGCTATTCCTTATTGCTGTATCTATAGCGTTAGAGAACTTCAAACGTATCTCGTCATTCCGTAGAACTTCCGTATCCCACTTCTTTGCGTGTAGTTTTTTCCTGTCTAATGTCTTGAACTTCAGCCTACTCTTCATCACTACTGTATTGTGATCTGAGTCTATATCTGCTCCTGGGTTCGCCTTACAATCCAGTATCTGATTTCGGAATCTCTGTCTGACCATGATGTAATCTAATTGAAATCTTCCCGTATCTCCCGGCCTTTTCTAAGTATACTTCCTCCTCTTGTGATTCTTGAACATGGTATTCGCTATTACTAGCTGAAACGTGTTACAGAACTCAATTAGTCTTTCTCCTCTTTCATTCCTTGCGCCAAGCCCATATTCTCCTGTAACCTTTTCTTCTAGTCCTCCCCCTACAACTGCATTCCAGTCGCCCATGATTATTAGATTTTCGTCCCCCTTTACATACTGCATTACCCTTTCAATATCCTCATACACTTTCTCTATCTGTTCATCTTCAGCTTGCGACGTCGGCATGTATACCTGAACTATCGTTGTAGGTGTTGGTCTGCTGTCAATTCTGATTAGAACAACCCAGTCACTGAACTGTTCACAGTAACACACCCTCTGCCCTACCTTCCTATTCATAATGAATCCTACACCTGTTATACCATTTTCTTCTGCTGTTGATATTACCCGATACTCATCTGACCAGAAACCCTTGTCTTCCTTCCACTTCACTTCAGTTACCCCTACTATATCTAGATTGAGCCTTTGCATTTCCCTTTTGAGATTTTCTAATTTCCCTACCACGTTCAAGCTTCTGACATTCCATCCACCGACTCGTAAAACTTTATCCTTTCGTTGATTATTCAATCTTTTCTTCATGGTAACCTCTCCCTTGGCAGTCCCCTCCCGGAGATCCGAATGGGGGACTATTCCGGAATCTTTTGCCAACGGAGAGATCATCATGACACTTCTTCAACTACAAGCCACATGTCCTGTGAATACACGTTACGTGTCTTTAATGCAGTGTTTTTTTGCCCTCTGCATCCTCATGTCGTTGTTATACTACACACATACAAAATGCTGGTCATACTTCCCATTTACCAACCAATAGTCACTATGGTAGTTCCTTTTGTGTCCATGTGGAGACGTGTTTGTGTACATAATGCCAAATCGTTCGTCGTAGCTAGTCTGCCTCATCAGACACCGTGCAATCACGGCTTGTAAACATGCGCAGTACTCCAGAGCTCAATTCTTGTGATTTCACTGTTATCCGTGTGCCTCGTAGTGCGAATATTTTTTTGCGAATATTGTTCACATTAATGAAAGTGTCGTCTCCAGACAGTAGAAAAAATTTCGGAAAAGACATTCAACAGCGAGTCGACATCCCGAAGGCCATCCAGGCAAATCTACAGTAGCTCTGGACCGTTATGTGACGATATCTGCAAGGAGACATCCTAAAAAGACAGCGACTACTCTGCGCCACAAGCTTGGAGAAGCCACAGGGATTACCGTAAATACTCAAACTGTGAGCAACAGACTTTATGATCGGGGGTGGGAAGGGGTTGGGAGAGAAGCGGTTGTACAACCGAATACCTCTCAGCAGACACCACCAGTCTGTCCATACCACAGGGATGCTCGTATTAGATGGGCTACAGCTGTTCACTGACGAAGGGCAAATAAGCTTACTCCCTGATGACAACTCTTTTCGCTTATTTAGGTGGGCATGGGAACGCAATCATCTTTCAAGGACTGTGGAACGTCACCAATAATCCGGTGGCTCAGTCGTATTCTGAGCAGGTATCATGTATGACCGCCGCTTACCACTCGTTCCACTCGAAGGCAACATGACTGCTGCACCGCATGGAAACAACATTCTCCGATCCATAATCAGTGGTTTGCAAAAACTGTGTGAGAACTATTCACTGTACACTATGATAGCGCCCGACCTCATCGTGCTCGCAGTGTGTGTCGGTACCTGACAGTACGTGTGATCCGAAGAAGGGATTAGCCAGCATTTCACCGGATATGAGATGCAGAGAGAGCGCATGGATATAGCTTAAAAGAGCGATTCCTGTTCGTCGACTTCCTCCATTAACGAATCCAGCTACCAGGAATTCCGCCCTTGAAGAGTTGCACAATAGCTCTAAAGACGGCTGCAATGAATTAGTACTGCGTATGTTTCGTAGCATTCAAGAGTGCCTGAGGTTTCGCGGAAGACCTATACGTTTTTGAAGACTGCACTATACACACCGTGCTATGTTTTCTAATGTGGGACATAGCAACTTTTTTGCTTTTTCAAGTAAGTTCGTTTTCCATTTCATAATCGGTCCAAAGAGCACATGTATCAAAAAATACAGTATAAGACATGTATCTCATATCAAGATATGAGAACCAATTACATGCTCAACTTTTTGATGTGAGTAATTTTTTAACATTATATGGCAATCGTTGGTTTTTATAACCTGTTTTCGAGTTTTTTACGTTTACTGTAGCACTCTGGAATTTCGAAATGATTTGGAGGGACTACCAGTCTTTTAACACTACTGAAGGTCGCAATTTTAAAATCAATGCCATTTTAAAAATTTGTGAAATTCGTTGAAACATTGTTTTGATATTTCATCAAATGGAAATTTTGGAGAGCATGGATCACTCGCAACTCAACCCAAACCTACCAATTCCTTTATGATACAGTATTTAGTTGACACAGGATCTGAAGTTGGTGTCCTACCGTCAACATCTGAACACTGCTCTTCATTTGTATCTTGTTTCATTGCCAGCCCTCGAGTACCTACTTTTGGTCAAGCAGAAAGGTAGAGTGAACAGTGTGTCCCTCTTAAGTTCTGGTGCACCTCCTGATTGTTGATATCGGCGAGGCTGTTCCTGATGCCGACTTAGTAATTCGTTTGTGGATTGTCGTGTTCAGCTCACAACAAAATATAAGACTGTTTACGGAAATTCTGGATGTCCACTCAATTCGCATAAATGGACACACAGCTCCTGTGTAGAGCGCCAGCCGTGGTGGCCGAGGGGTTCTAGGCTCTTCAGTCCGGAACCGCGCGACTGCTTCGGTCGCAGGTTTGACTCCTTCGTCGGGCATGAATGTGTGTGCTGTCCATAGGTTAGTTAGGCTTAAGTAGTTCTAAATCTATGGGACTGATGTCCTGAGATAGTAAGTCCCATAGTGCTCAGAACCATTTGAACATGCGTAGACCGCGTCGCTGCACTCAAGAAAGCCCAGTTTCACATAAATAACTTCCTCAATGACGTCACTTTTGTAACGACCTTGGACGACAGAAGACAGAATCCCACGTCACTGCTCAGAATATGTATCAGTTCCCATCACATCAATATCACGGCCGATCGCTAGTTATTTCCATAGCTCGCCTGTTGGTGGCTGCAAGATACCCGGCAGCGAAGTAAACATTTGAACAATAACTGGTTGAGGGATTGTTCGACCTGTAGATAGTCCATGGGCATCACCCTTTCATTTAGTAATGAAGAAAGACGGCTCCCGGAATGCTTCTGTGGATGCATAAATGCACGAACTATGCCTGGCTCTTACCTCTTTCCGCATCTCCAGAATTTGACGCCAGTGTTATCAGGCTCTCAGCTGTTCAGTATGACTGATTTTCAAAACGCATATCATCAGCTTCCGGTACCGGTAGCGTATCTACAAAATAGATCACTACTAACGGCCTTCTTCCTCGAACATGCCGGAATACCGTTTGGCCCATGGAATGCAGCTCAAACATGAAAGCGATTTGTTGATGAAGTTCCTCATGGACTGCCCTTAAGCTTCGCGAATCTTGGTGATGTGTTGGTTTTCTCCGCCTCCGCCACTGAACATGACAAACAATGGCAAATTACTTTTGACAGGATTTCTGATCACGGACTACAGATCAACAAAGACAAACGTTTGCTTGGACAACAAGGAGTGGAATATTTGGGACATCGGGTTGCGCTATCTGGCATTCCGCCTTTACAAATTGAGAGTGTAAAGGTGGAGGTCACCTCCAAAAGAACTTCTAGCGGTGACGACACTCTTGAGAACTTCTAGCAGTTACGTCGTTCTTTTGGTATGACGATCTGCTACATGCTCCACGCAATGGCCATACAGGCACCACTCACCACTGCATTCACCCACCCGACTTCACGAGGACAACACTCCATAACACTGAGCTCAGCAATGTAGTGTTGTATGAACTGGACGCCATCAAAGCCAGATTAAGCAACTCTGTGTTCGTAGCACACTCTCTCATTTCTGTAAGAGTAAATGTTTTTGTTGATGCTGGCTAGAGTGCGACAGGATCAGGGCTTCAATAGCAAGTAAACAGTGCGCAGCAGCCAGTACGGATTTTTTCTTGCAAATGACAGAGGTATCGACAAAAGTGAGTGCCTCTTAGAGGGAACTTCTGGTGGTCTACGAAAGCATTAGGCAGTTTAGACGTAGGGGCTCGCAATTTCACAGTTTTTACGGAACAGAAACCAGTTCCCTTGTCTTTTAACAGCCACCACGATCATTTCTCACTACGGCTAGTCCTCCATCAGGCAGTTTACTACGAACGTGGTAGGAGCTGTAGGAAGCGCTAGGATGCAGGGCTGGCGTTAATTGAGACATGTTTAAAAAAACAAATTTATTAAGAAGAAATTCGTACTAAACATACACAAAAAACACACGTTGCCCAATACCCATTTTTAAATAGGTAACTATTACAATAGCCTTGATTAATTACTATTAACCTTGATCCAATATTGATGACAAATAGCGGTGATATGACGATTTCAAATTAAGCTGAAAGCTACAACGACATCAGTTAACAGTTGCAGCTGAAACTAGATAACTAGTTCACATAAAAATTAACATCTTCAAAACGCATATAGTAAACCCTTAAACAAATTTAATGACGATTTTACACCAGTTCAGACTTTAAATCAATGTTCAGATAACATGAAATTCACAACAGAGCTTAAAATACATAATACCGATTATAACTGGACCACTACTCACAAGTTTTACACACATCAATTTCGCTCGTGGCACGATTTAAGGTTTACTCTAGTCCTTTACGGAAGTACCAATTTCAAGACAAGCTTAGGAGCAGACCCCCTTCAGATGAACTGCAAATAAAGAGACGCAAATCTTTCGATTACAAAAGGTAACTAAATAACTCAAAGATTGATCTGCAGCTTTAGAATTCATCTACGGCTATCGCAGTGGTATTACAGGGCCGTAAGCTTGCAATCATGTTTTATTGCATGCTTCAGTCCTGCGTACATTTCTCGGCCATGTATTATGCACGTCGTTAAATTGGCTTGATAACACTAACAAAAATCAGCTACCACCAGTTACACACATACACACAACACAACCTGCGCCCAAGAGGGCAGACTCACTGAAAACAAGGACAGAAAAAGTAAACAGATCACCAACAGCTAAATAGTCAACTCCTCAGATTCGTATGGAGTGAAAAGTGCTCGTCCATAAATACAGCTACGGTGCAACGACACCTTTGCTGTGACCGACAATCTCTGCCGGATAATGGATACAGGATCCGAAAGTGTAGACACCGTTCACTGTACATACTTCTACAACCCCAGTACAGTGCGACAAACGAACACATGAATCCAGAAACACTGTAGAATACACTCGACGCCATTCCATGAAAGAGACGCCTTACGATGTCGACGGTAGTAGCAGGGTATCCCATGTTGCGGAGTAGCCCTTCCAGGTAATTGTGATCAGTCCAATCGAAAACTTTTCTGAAGTCGCCATCAGTTCAGGCACAGGACGATAGTGAGGGAGAGGTATTATGTCCCGACAGCGACAGTGGGCAATGCAGATATCTCATCAGAGGAGACCACACATTAGGCCACCCGTATAAGCTGTGCAGCCAGTAGCTGGGTGAAGATCTTCATGTAATTGTTGAGCAGCTTCAATGGGCGCTAACCGCATATCCGCCATGTATCCCAAGACTCGTGGATGGGAATGAGGCGACCAGTGAGTAAATTTTCTGGGATGTGCATGATAGGCGACACAAGATCTCGCCAAATTTCCATACACACCTTCGCCAGTAAAGGACGAAATGTCCGATAAATATCTATCGGGAGGCCTTCACAGCCAGGCACCGTTTTCGTTGAACCCACGTGGATGTCATCGGCAAGCAGATCCATCACTGCATCCCCAGCCAAAAGGAAGTCGGGTCACTGTCACGATGCTGGCAGTATGGTGACGTTGAGCAGAGCACAGCTTAACGTGATGTGCATGGGGGGGGGGGGGGGGCAGACCCTGTAGCGCATTGGGTATCTAAGTGTCGTCCACTATCAGCCGTAAGAACGTTAATCAAAGTCCTTCGACAGTTTCGCTGATCCACTATCACAGTGTTCCTAAACTTACTCATGTAGGAGTAAGTTCAGGAGCATTGTGATAGTGGATCAGCGTGTTCATCCTGGCTATAGCTCCTTCAGTTTTATGTACACTGAGGTACTAAAGATCGAAAATGAATTCCTAGAACATCTTGCGGCAGGAGATACATTTCGTCGCGTATGGAACTTTCAACTTCACGCTTCTGCTCTTTCATTATACAAAGGAAAAGTGAGTTTAACATTGGCTTGGCTACAGGAAAACGCCAGGGTGGTCGATGAATACGGACACGATAAGGAGCAGCTCCACGGAAGTAAGCAAACTCGTGCTCACTCGTAAGCAGCACAACAGGTGAGAATAAAACAACGCCTGCTTGCCTCCCTGCTGCCGAAGGCAGACCGCTAACTGCGGAAGTGTAAATTGGATACAGTTTTATGCTTTAACTTTAAAAAAAACGTGGCATAAAGGTGATTTGGACTTCGGTAACCCTGTGCTACCCGCGGTCTAGGGGTAGCGTCTTTGATTCATAATCAAAACGTCTTCGGTCCAGGGTTTGATCCCCGCCACTGACTAAATATTGATAAATAATCAGCATTGGCGGTCGAAGACTTCCGGCATAAGAAGTCAGCCTCATTCTACCAACGGCCTTGTCAAAGAGGGTGGAGGAGCGGATAGAGGTTCAGGGCACTCTCTTGTCCTAGGGGTGGGAAATTGCCCCTGAAGACGGAAGAATCAGGAATGATCAACGACATGAGGATGCAGAAGGCAATGGAAACCACTGCATTAAAGACACGTAACGTGTATCCACAGGACATGTGGCCTGTAATTGAAGAAGTGTCATGATGATCTCTCCATTGGCAAAAGATTCCGGAATAGACCCCCATTCGGATCTCCGGGAGCGGACTGCCAAGGGGGAGGTTACCATGAGAAAAGGATTGAATAATCAACGAAAGGATAAAGTTTTACGAGTCGGTGGATGGAATGTCAGAAGCCTGAACGTGGTAGGGAAACTAAAAAATCTGAAAAGGGAAATGCAAAGGCTCAATCTAGATATAGTAGGGGTCACTGAAGAGAAGTGGAAGGAAGACAAGGATTTCTGGTCAGCATTGGCGGTCGAAGACTTCCGGCATAAGAAGTCAGCCTCATTCTACCAACGGCCTTGTCAAAGAGGGTGGAGGAGCGGATAGAGGTTCAGGGCACTCTCTTGTCCTAGGGGTGGGAAATTGCCCCTGAAGACGGAAGAATCAGGAATGATCAACGACATGAGGATGCAGAAGGCAATGGAAACCACTGCATTAAAGACACGTAACGTGTATCCACAGGACATGTGGCCTGTAATTGAAGAAGTGTCATGATGATCTCTCCATTGGCAAAAGATTCCGGAATAGACCCCCATTCGGATCTCCGGGAGCGGACTGCCAAGGGGGAGGTTACCATGAGAAAAGGATTGAATAATCAACGAAAGGATAAAGTTTTACGAGTCGGTGGATGGAATGTCAGAAGCCTGAACGTGGTAGGGAAACTAAAAAATCTGAAAAGGGAAATGCAAAGGCTCAATCTAGATATAGTAGGGGTCACTGAAGAGAAGTGGAAGGAAGACAAGGATTTCTGGTCAGATGAGTATCGGGTAATATCAACAGCAGCAGAAAATGGTATAACAGGTGAAGGATTCGTTATGAATAGGAAGGTAGGGCAGAGGGCCTGTTACTGTGAACAGTTCAGTGACCGGGTTGTTATAATCAGAATCGACAGCAGACCAACACCTACAACGATAGTTCAGGTATACATGCCGACGTCGCAAGCTGAAGATGAACAGATAGAGAAAGTGTATGAGGATATGGAAAGGGTAATGCAGTATGTAAAGGGGGACGAAAATCTAATAGTCATGGGCGACTGGAATGCAGTTGTAGGGGGAGGACTAGAAGAAAAGGTTACAGGAGAATATGGGCTTGGCGCAAGGAATGAAAGAGGAGAAAGACTAATTGAGTTCTGTAACACGTTTCAGCTAGTAATAGCGAATACCATGTTCAAGAATCACAAGAGGAGGAAGTATACTTAGAAAAGGCCGGGAGATACGGGAAGATTTCAATTAGATTACATCATGGTCAGACAGAGATTCCGAAATCAGATACTGGATTGTAAGGCGTACTCAGGAGCAGATATAGACTCAGATCACAATACAGTAGTGATGAAGAGTAGGCTGAAGTTCAAGACATTAGTCAGGAAAAATCTACACGCAAAGAAGTGGGATACGGAAGTTCTAAGGAATGACGAGATACGTTTGAAGTTCTCTAACGCTATAGATACAGCAATAAGGAATAGCGCAGTAGGCAGTACAGTTGAAGAGGAATGGACATTTCTAAAAAGGGCCATCACAGGTGTTGGGAAGGAAAACATAGGTACAAAGAAGGTAGCTGCGAAGAAACCATGGGTAACAGAAGAAATACTTCAGTTGATTGATGAAAGGAGGAAGTACAAACATGTTCCGGGAAAATCAGGAATACATAAATACAAGTCTCTGAGGAATGAAATACATAGGAAGTGCAGGGAAGCTAAGGCGAAATGGCTGCAGGAAAAATGTGATGACATCGAAAAAGATATGATTGTCGGAAGGACAGACTCAACATACAGGAAAGTCAAAACAACCTTAGGTGACATTAAAAGCAACGATGGTAACATTAAGAGTGCAACGGGAATTTCACTTTTAAATGCAGAGGAGATAGCAGATAGGTGGAAAGAATACACTGAAAGCCTCTATGAGGGTGAAGATTTGTCTGATGTGATAGAAGAAGAAACAGGAGTCGATTTAGAAGAGATAGGGGATCCAGTATTAGAATCGGAATTTAAAAGACCTTTGGAGGACTTACGGTCAAATAAGGCAGAAGGGATAGATAACATTCCATCAGAATTTCTAAAATCATTAGGGGAAATGGCAACAAAACGACTTTTCACGTTGGTGTGTAGAATAAATGAGTCTGGCGACATACCATCTGACTTTAGGAAAAGCATCATCCACACAATTCCGATGACGGCAAGAGCTGACAAGTGCGAGAACTATCGCACAATCAGCTTAACAGCTCATGCATCGGAGCTGCTTACAAGAATAATATACAGAAGAATGGAAATGAAAATTGAGAATGCGCTAGGTGACGATCAGTTTGGCTTTAGGAAAAGTAAAGGCACGAGAGAGGCAATTCTGACATTACTGCTAATGATGGAAGCAAGGCTAAAGAAAAATCAAGACACGTTCATAGGATTTGTCGACCTGGAAAAAGCGTTCGACAATATAAAATGGTGCAAGCTGTTCGAGATACTAAAAAAAGTAGGGGTAAGCTATAGGGAGAGACGGGTCATATACAATATGTACAACACCAAGAGGGAATAATAAGAGTGGACGATCTAGAAAGAAGTGCTCGTATTAAGAAGGGTGTAAGACAAGGCTGTAGCCTTTCGCCCCTATTCTTAATCTGCACATCGAGGAAGCAATGATGGAAAAAAAGAAAGGTTCAGGAGTGGAATTAAAATACAAAGTGGAAGGATATCAATGATACGATTCGCTGATGACATTGCTATCCTGAGTGAAAGTGAAGAAGAATTAAATGATCTGCTGAACGGAATGGTCTAATGAGTGCACAGTATGGATTGAGAGTAAATCGGAGAAAGACGAACGTAATGAGAAATAGTAGAAATGAGAACTGTGAAAACGTAACATCAGGATTGATGGTCACGAAGTCAATGAAGTTAAGGAATTCTGCTACGTAGGCAGTAAAATAACCAATGACGGACGGAGCAAGGAGGACATCAAAAGCAGCCTCGCTATGGCAAAAAGGCATTTCTGGCGAAGAGAAGTCTACTAATATCAAATACCGGCCTTAATTTGAGGAAGAAATTTCTGAGGATGTACGCCTGGAGTACAGCATTGTATGGTAGTGAAACATGGACTGTGGGAAAACCGGAACAGAAGAGAATCGAAGCATTTGAGATGTGGTGCTATAGACGAATGTTGAAAATTAGGTGGACTGATAAGGTAAGGAATGAGAAGGTTCCATGCAGAATCGGAGAGGAAAGGAATATGTGGAAAACACTGATAAGGAGAAGGAACAGGATGATAGGACATCTGCTAAGACATGAGGGAATGACTTCCATGGTACTAGAGGGAACTGTAGAGGGCAAAATCTATAGAGGAAGACAGTGATTGGAATACGTCAAGCAAATAATTGAGAACGTAGGTTGCAAGTGCCAATCTGAGATGAAGAGGTTAGCACAGGAAAGGAATTCGTGGCGGGCCGCATCAAACCAGTCAGTAGAGTGATGAAAAAAAAACAAAAAAAACCTGTATATCCGTTTTCTCCAGCCTAGCCTCATCTCGTTGGGCTAATGGGATGGTTCCGAGAGCGCTGCGCTAAGTTACAGAATTGTCAGAGCCTTATTTTTTTATGTTAATGGTATTGATGGGACTGTTTTTTTTTTCTTGAACTAGGATGGGGAATTTCATGCCGAGCGCCAACTGCGGAACTTTCCTCTTCACCTTATGTAAAATCGACAGTGCCCCAGCAATACTGCTCATAGGCCAAGTTACCGTACGCGGAAAGTCGTTACTGGGCTCCCGGCATGCACTTTGCTGGAAAGTATGATTGCAGGTTGAAAGTGTTACGTGTCTTGGTAGGAGAAAAGTAATTCATTTATTTATTTCAAAGAAAGGTGATTGGGATTAGTTGTGAGACTGACGGATGAAGCACTATCGTGTTTGTTAATCATTAACTTTCGTAGAGGGGCATACTGATAGTAGAACGTAAATAAGGAGGGTCTGTCTGCACCTATTAAATAATTTGGAAGAAGCACATTTGGTGATAAATGTCCAGTACTGTAATTGTGCCAAGTCACAGCGTATTTAAATGGCCTGTGTTAATAGACCGTTATTACCGTTATATATATTCTCCATTTGTATGGCTCATATATGACTGAAATGTATGACTGTTTCATTGATGTACAATATTGTTCTTCTCTAAGATGATTATAACAATCGAAATCAGTACAGAATAAACATACAATTCTACATCTCATGGTACATGTAAAGTCTAAGATTTTTCGAAATAAATCAGAGTTCTTTGCGATCAGAGACTACCTGTTTAGGTAATGTAGAAACGCAAGTAACAATGGATTCTTCAGTATGAAGGTAAATGTAAATGTCGCGTGACTAGGGCGTCCCGTCTTGTAGACCGTTCGCTGGTTGCAAGTCTACGATTTGACGCCACTTCAGGTACTTGCCCGTAGATGAGGATTAAATGATGATGATTACGAAAACACAACACCCAGTCCCTGAGCGCATAAAATCTCCGACCCAGCCGGGAATCGAACTATTACAGAGGATAGCTAACCCTCTGACCGGACACGCTGAGTTACCGTGCCGGCTTCCACTCAGCTACCGGGGGCGGACAGTATGGAGGTGAAACGAGCTCAATTGTGATCAGGAGCTTGGATGAGTTTAGGCATTGTTAGGTGTCAAAGGAGAATAACACAACACAATTTTGCTGATAATGTTATTATTTGAAACCAACATGATCCAGTTTTGAACTGAACAACTTTTACTGTTTGAAAGGCATAAGCGACACGTGTTAGTATTAGGCACGTGAGGCACATATCAGGTTTATTTCGCAACAAGGCATGTTCTCTAAGTAAAGCTCACATACTCGAGTCCACCAGCCACAAGAAATCCTTGATTCAGACAGCCACAAAAATACGTTAGCAAACTATAAAATACAAGGAGAGGCATATCACATTTGTCTCGAAGACATTTTAGATTTCATATTTTATCATCAGTAGAACCGCATGACATTGGGCGTACTGTGTTTTAAGTAAAGAACGGGGAAACGGTATGGAATAATAATACTGAATGATAAGTTCACATGTAGAGGGAGCACCACAGAATCATATCTGGAACTTAAATCTGCAGCGTGTTGGTTAGCAGTGGTTCAAGATGAGAACTGGAATTCTAAGGCATCTTGGATGTCTCTGGTGCGTAACGACCTCTTGTTCAACGCAAACGGCACAATTTTCATTATCACACCATGGCACTCCAATCATTAGTCGCAGCAATAAATGCGTTACAATAATGCCAATTGCTTTTTGCGTGAAATCGTAGGCAAACCTGTTGAACGATTTGGCGTCTGACGAATTTCATATTGAGCAACTTAGCTAGGCTTGTGTTTTGCAATTTTGCCCGTCAAATGTAAACATGTCCTCAGGGAAGGAGGAAATATCAGCGAATAGTACTCTGGGAGCACAACTCGATATGGAGGGAGAGTACGATAGTGCAGGGTTAAAAAATTTCTGCTTTGAAGATGTGACTAAAGGGGAATTGGCAACATGGAACTAATGACAGAATTAAATGCGATCAAAACTTGGATGCCTGAGATACAAAACAGGGAAGAACTAGAGTGGACCCCATTTAGTATTAAAACCAAACATTAGTTGACTTTTAGTCAGCTTGATATAATAGTGATAGTCAAGTTTATATAGGAAGACGAAAGTAAAGGGTAACGGACACAAAGAATGAAGAGAAAGTCAGTAGAAAACTACCATATATAAAAACCAAAATCAAGAGAAAATGTAAATAACTGAAAATGAAGAAAAACTGCGAGGGCATCTAAGGAGGAATTCAAACAATTAAGGGAAAGTTAAGAGCAAATGACAAAAAAAAGAACCAAGAGAAAATCACTAAGGAATTTAGGGAAACCCAAGGAGAAACCACACAGGAGTCGTGAAGAAAATAAAAAGTAAAAGGTCAAAAGATACTAGTGAAGGTAAAGAAACTTGTGAAGGAATTAAAGAAATCAAGAGGAATTTGTGAAACAAAATAAAATGCAGGTTTCAAAAGAGTAGAAAGAAAGCTGCTATTTGAGGAGAGCAGACACGGGAAACATGTAGATGTATATAAAGACCTGTAAAATGCACCTACTATTCTTACAGAATTTTCGTTACCTATGGTGTCACAATTAAAGGTAAAATCAAACGTGAACTTATTAAATGAAACATCTGATCTGGCCGTAACACGTCAAGCAAAATGTCTGCTGCTTCAATCATAGGAGACAAATCGACTAATATAAGCACAGATTGTGACTGTAGTCAATGGGGTGCCAGCATATTTAGTACGAAAGCAGATGTGTTGTCAGTCGATAAAGAACATGCTTCAGAGTAAATGGTTAAAGCAGAGGTTGAGAAGATCATTGTTACAGGGAAGGGGGGAGTAGCCTGTTACGAAACAAACAGATGATTTATAAGAGAAATGTCAGGGGTCGCTAGATTGTGAAAGGATGTTTGGAGACATGTTGTACGTAAAGCAAGAGGAGCACAACCCGTCACAGGATGAGGTAACTAGAAGTCCGTGGAAAAATTCCAGTTTGACAGCACAAAAGATGAAAGTTTAAATTTGATACCATCGATCCAATCTATCTAAGATACGACGAAATACAGTCAGAATTTTTCAAACGGAAGAAATCAGTATTTAGGAATGCCGTATGAAGAAAAGCGCTTACTATACTGGGTTACGTAATGTCGACTGCGCGAAGTTTGTGGTCATCTATCTGGTGCTGCAACAGAGTATGTGGAGTAAGCACGACGAAGATTCGCACGGAACATAGACGAAACAGCAGTAGTCAAGGGGATACACAAGCAGAAGAAAGAAGACGCAACCATCACCACAGAAACGCGCTACTTAGCTGCCTTTCACCTACCTACGGACGCAGAGAAAGAGGTGGAATGATAGAAGAGCGATTGGTCAAGGTCAGCTATATGTTCGGCCGTTGACAGGAAGTACAGCAGAGAGAGATGAAGCGGCGTAAAGTCGTTCGAATTTTTACAAGGATGTAATCACTGAACAGTGGGAGAGGAGATGCAAAAGGAGACAGTAGGCAGAACGACAACAATGCCTTTGGGTGTGCTGTAAAGCCGCAAGAAGCCTGAGTGATAATCATGAACAACAGAGGTGTTAAATGTTAATAACAGTGATTTATTTAGTATTTCGTATTATTTGTGTTAATGCACTGTATATGTGTTACGCTAGCAACAATGTAGACTGTCGTTATAAGGAATGGTGGCATTTTTTTTCTACTGGCATTTGGTAATTACACAGGTACACGTCCACCTAAAGAAAAGTAAGCGTGTCACACCTGATATACCTGACGCATGGTCTGATTTCTTGTGGGGCATACAGACGCTGAGCCACTTTGTTATTTACGTGTTCTAATAGCTACTGAGACGACAGTGGGAGTCGGACTATGGTGCAATGCAGTTCCCCCTTCCACCAAGCCACACTCGCTGTAACCTGACGGCCCAGATGCGCGGAGTAGCTGGGATAGTCCGACGCTCCGCCACGGGGTGGCGTGCCCAGAAGGGCTGCGCACAGGTCGCTGACCTTCACGTATACCGCCGGCTGCTATGTAATAATCGACGCCCGACAGACTTGCCTGAGGTTCTCAGTGGGAGCTGTGTGACATTCACCTAAAGTCACGTGTGGAAAAGTAAAACGTCAGTTACCTAAGTGTTTGCAGATGTTCTATACCAGTTGAGTAACCATAAATTTGTATTCTTTTGTGTTAAAAATGTTTTTGCTAGTTCATTTACCAGATCCTGTGGCTCTCTTCCATTATCCTAACAAAAATGAGGTCTTACCAAATTCTTCAAGCAGTAACAGTTAATAAACTTGACCTTTGAGGAGATGCTTTTCAAAACAGTTCGATTGTCATTTGAGTAACGATACTGTTTGATGTAAAGTTATAGGTTGTGCCACGTATTTAGGCAACCAGTTCGGTACTAATTAGGTTCCCCTTTAACAAATATTAACATTTTCCCAATATATGTTCTGAACTGCAATTACATGCCCGCCCCTGGTAGGTGAGTGGTCTACGCGACATAATGTTAATCCTAAGGGTCCGTGTTCGATTCTCGGGCGGGTCGAGATTTTCTCCGCTCAGGGACTGGGTCTTCTGTTGTCCTAATCATCATCATCTCATCCCCATCGACGCGCAAGTCGCCGAAGTGGCGTCAAATCGAAAGACTTGCATCCGGCAAACTGTGTACCCTACGGGAGGCTCTAGTCACACTGCAGTTATATAGGCAATAATATTCTTTGTGTGGGCTTACCAATAAATGTATATAAGAGGTAGTTGAGGTATCATAAGCATTGAATAGTTGGATATTTGTTGACTGCGAATTATTTGGCATCAGCTTATAAAGTATGGGTGTACTACCTATTAGTGATGTACGAACATTTGACCCAGACTAGGCCTCGAATCCTGATCTTCTACTTGTCGTGAGTGGACTATGGGATAAGGATGGGATAAGGATGTAGACCAGTAGACCAGGCCCGGCAAAGCATGGCTCACTACACCTTGCCCTCCAGCGAGTGCTTCCCCCTCAACTCGACTCGTGTGGCGACGCCACGGCCCCCCTACAACCCTGCCGAACGACTGTATGTCTTCGTGGGTAAGAAGCTCTATAATACCAACTACCTAAACGCAAACGCTAAACGACGTATAGTACTAAAACGTTGATTTTTATTTAGTTATTGGCCTCAAACTCTTGTATTTGGGTTAATGAGATATTAAAATATTTATGTTAGATATATTTAACATGGCGTTGACAAGTTATGCAATTCGACTTCAGCTTGCGTTGTAACGAAACGAAGTTAAACTTTCAGCCACTCAGTCAAAGCAGCGTTGCATTAAGAAAATTTACACTGCAAAATGAACTTTCACAGATTTATGATGACCCGAAGAAAGTTTTAATGTTAAGAGCGTAGTTTCAGATATTTTGGTTACCAGTCTTGTGGTATAATTAAAAAATTTCGGCATTTGTTTCTGTTCTGAATAGAATGGATGGACCATTCTGTGACCTCGAACTTCTTCAGGATTTTTTCAACACTTGGAAGACGAATGTTGGTAGGACTGTTAAACAAAATGATATCTGGCTTGGCACCTCTGCCGGCCGCTGTGGCCGAGCGGTTCTAGGCTCTTCAGTACGGAACCGCGCTGCTGCTACGGTCGCAGGTTCCAGTCCTGCCTCGGGCATGGATGTGTGTGATGTCCTTAGGTTAGTTAGGTATAATTAGTTCTAAGTTCTAGGCGACTGATGACCTCAGAAGTCCCATAGTGATTAGAGCCATTTGAACCATTTGATGCCTCTAAAATCTTTGAAACCCATGGGAGGTTTCACCAATAATGCAAGTAAATTTTTGAACTTTTAATTCTGCGTATTTTTGTTTCAGTTCGCAGGAACTTCTAAAATAACACGTATTTCCTTTGCTTAATTGCAATTTAACCAGCATAACTTTACATCGGAATCCATTAATATACGGCAACTTATAATACAATAGTCCGTTCCTTTCCTAGAAAATTTACATTCAAATTCCATTATTTTAATGACTTGTAAAATATTTTAGAAATACTGAGTACGATAAAAAAAAGTGATTCTTCAGCTTTTATCCTCAAACTTCGCTTTATCCGATCTTACTTCTCGAATCGAAAATTTGAAAAGAAGTGAAAAAACCATGTAAATATTTTCCTGTACTCAACTAATGAATTTCGGAATGAAGAAGCATATTTCCTCCATTACTCATGAACTTCTTCCAAAAAGTGTTTTCCTGAGACAGTTGTCGATTTTCTCAGCGCATTATATTCGTAATTTTCATTACATTTTTCACTGCAAATAGTAGTCTCATTTTTTCGTCATGGGGCTTCCTAATGAATAACGCAATGGAAAATTAGACTACTCCGTTTCCTCTTAATTGACCAAAGAAACGCTTCTCGCTACCGACCAGATCTTGTGCAACTTTGATATTGCTTTTTTGAAACCACCAATTTCATCAAAATATTTTTGAACTGCATTAAAATTATCCATACCTGTTGCTTTGAGCATCGAATATAAAGCGAGTAACTCTCCACAAAAGGTAAATTCTTCGTTTATTACTCGAAAAACCTTAGTAGCTGATAATATCTGTTCGATCAGTACTCTCGTCCACAAAAAGTTGATACTAATCGTTTCTCATTAAATAGTTGTTTATTGATCTTATGTCAAATATCATGTGTTCATAGTGTTATGTGACAAAGCAGGTGTTTTAAAATGTACAGAGGAATAATCGAAATCAACGCTTTTGATATTTCTACTGTATATTATTTCATAAGCTGAAGAATTTGGATTTTTTTAATACGACGTACGATTCTAGTTCAACTCTTTCCTTTAAGGTTTGATGGTTCAGGCAATTCTTATCCCTCTTTTCCTAAGTTATCGACAAAAGGACATCGGTCGTCATGAGAGCAACGCCTGTGCACTGCTTCATACAGCGAAGAGAAATGTCAAGTAAGATTAATACCTTTTTTTTTTACTTAAGCATATTTTACATATTAAACATTGTGGTTTTTCATCGGAACTGCGCACAGAAAGGTACTTATGTCCCTCTCTTCATAAGAAACACACTTTCCAGTATTCTTTCTTTTCCGTATTCTTAGTTGAAAATTAGCCACAGGTATAACCAGAATCAAAACTAGAATGATAGCCACAGCAATAAACACAATGCCAACTTGAACGATAGCTCTATATTAGAGTAAATGTGACAAAACACCTACGCGGGCCGCGGTGGTCTCGCGGTTCTAGGGGCGCCGTCCGGAACCGCGCTACTGCTACGGTCGCAGGTTCGAATCCTGCCTCTGGCATGGATGTGTGTGATGTCCTTAGGTTAGTTAAGTTTAAGTAGTTCTAAGTTCTAGGGGACTGATGACCACAGCTGTTAAGTCCCTTAGTGCTCAGAGCCATTTGAACCATTTTTTTTTTTTTGACAAACCACCTACAGTAATCGCACAAAGGAAACAGCGATGTCTCTTTGAAGTCAAAGGGGGGGCTGACCCATTCGATTTCTGATAAACAGACGAACCGAAGACTGGAAGACTGCGGCGGCCGTGACAACAACGTCCGGATACAGTTCGAAGGAGAAGCGCTTGCTGGAGGGGAATATCTCGCGAGGCACCCTATGCCAGCCCTGATTTAGACAATGTGACATGTTTATGTTTTGGTCGGTTCGGGGAGAAAGAGTCATTAATGGCCAGTTCACTATAAGCGGAAAAATCCGGGTTCGACTGCTGGTCGTGCTCATGTTTCTATATGTTACTAATGGATGCTACATCTACGTCCAGGTTCGCTGATGTCGATAAATTCGCCGTCAGCGAATTAAATTTCGAATTATTTCTTACAGCATGGATTGTCAAACAAGGTTTGTTCTTTCAGGCATGCAAGTAAATGTAATTGCTGAGCTTATTGAAAAATGCTTGAAAAAGGTTAAAGTGGTTTGTTAGTACTGTAATTTTTTTTTTACCTAGAGGAAAGGAAAAACATGTTTTGATTTGTTTGAGAACTGATGATATCGTAAGAGCACTGTTTTTCTCTCAACCTGTGCTCATAACGTCTACAGATCTTCGTAACTGTGCCTCATCACAGAAATATATGAACATGTTTATTGAAGAAAATTAATGATTGGGACGAGTTGTACGCTTAATTGACAAAGCAAAGGAATTATTATTATTAATATTATTACTAACTGCTATGTACTCTAGTTCCTTTAACAATTTCATTTCTTCTTGTGTAGATTTCCTACTTCTTACATTTTTTACCCAAGATTTAAACTATTGTAAATTTTCGGTGTATCAAAAATATTACATTTGTGAGGTAACGGGCGAGTTGCGACCCCCTGAAAATATTTAAGTTCGGAGTTGGGTGGCCGCAGGGGCTGCTCGGCAAGCCGCGGCCCGTCAGTGACCGCGTGGTGCCGAACATTAGCCAGAGCGAGAGGGGTAGCCCCAGCACATGGTCCAGACCGACCACGTGACTGGGAATTCCACGTTAACCCTGTGTCGCGGAATGGGCTTTGTGTCAAGGAAGAAGATTTGTATGCCGCGGAGGGCCAAAGATGGTAGAATTTGTGAAACCATGATGGCAGAGGTTACACAGCTCATGAAGAAATTAATAATAGCCAGAAGAATCATGATACCTTAAAAATATTCATGTACATTAGCATTATTTGCACGACGATTCTGATGGTGTAATAATATTTCCAATATCTTTATTAGTTTAAAGTTTAGTATCTGACTGTAAATTATATAAGTAACACCCAGGAACGAATTTCCAAAATCTATGTATCTTTAAAAAGCTGTTAGTGTAAACCCAAATTGGTACGAACTAGAGGCATGTAACTTGAATAATACATGAGTTACTGGAGATCCAAGTGGCCAAATACTATTAATCGTGCCAGGCCACAAGTGCTCCACAATTAAACAAAAAACTGTAGCATCATGCTTATCAATATATTTATTCATCTATGTCTTTGTTTATATCCGATATATACTATTCGTGTAGAAATTGGTCAAATAATTACTGTGTTTTAGAAAGCACAGAGACATTAGGCTACTGGCCTACTTTTGTTTCTATTCCTTTGATATATGTTTATTTGATTTGTTTATGTATTTCCTATGTGTCTTAGAGCGTTTTTATGGTCCAGCAGTTTGAATATTAATTTAATTTCATTTAAATATAAGTACAGTAGTTCGTATGTGTTTCAATATGTGTGTGAGTGTGCATTGGCTTGAAGACATGGCAGGAGCGCTCTAGCAAATCACAGCGCTCGTTAACAGGGAATACGACACAGGACAGGGAGGTGCTGGACGAGGAGGCGCGAAGGGCGGTCACGGGAGAGACTTGGAGAATGAAGTAGTTTGCGTAGTGCCGACCCGTGCACTTGTGAGATTTCCATGGCTTCTGCAGTGAAGGCGTTTACAAGTGAATATCTCGCGAGCTATGCTGTTGTTCATAACTAATTACGTGAAGTAGGAATGTATTGTTTCCATGTTATTCAACTTATATTTAATTTAATTGTCTGGCCATCGACGCTAACAAGTGTTTTACAGTAAGAAAAGGAATTCTTAAAGGTACTTCTGCTACCGTACTCATCACTTAAAGTCGTTGAAACAGTACCTGCAGGTTTTATTTAATTGCACTCTTCCATTTATACATTTCTATGTAACATTCAAACTTCGCAATTGCTCAGTGATAGGAAGCTTCAACCAATCGATTAAAGCAGTATTTGGCTTGTAATGTGGTAACTGTGTGTTCCAGCCCCTTGACAACGGAACCAACCAAAACTTTCAGTGCCTGTCGGGGTGGCCCAGCGGTTCTAGGCGCTACAGTCTGGCACGGCGCGACTGCTACGGTCTCAGGTTCGAATTCTGCCTCGGGCATGGATGTGTATGATGTCCTTTGGTTAGTTAGGTTTCAGTACTTCTAAGTTCTAGGGGACTGATGACCTCAGAAGTCAAGTCCCTTAGTGCTCAGAGCCATTTGAACCATTTGAAAACTTTCAATATTTCACCTCTCAGTCTGATTGTACGTAATTGAGGGCCACTCACCACATCTTTTTTTTTTTTTTTATGAAAGCCCGCACACTATAATACTCAGGAGGGAGACATTGCTGAAAGTCTCGTAATATGCGGTTGTTTGTTTCTGTGGCGACCTTGTCGCTGGGTCAAAATTTTTGTAGCATTACTATTTTCTCTTTTGGGGGATTTTCAAAAAACTTCTTTCTCGCGTTGTTTGAAAAGATTGAAGGGGGGAGGGGGAAGGGGGACGTTAGGATTACAGCTATCTCTGTTGTTAAAAGGTAGCGACATTGCAATGAATTATCGCTGGCTTTCAATTTCCGAAGCCGAGCGCGTTTTACTCTAGACTAATCTTGACGCGTCAAGTTAGTGTGAGCTTCAGTACGGAGCCATCACGTGCAGCCACAGCAATGAAATTGTTTGAATGCTTTCTAGGAAATATACTTAATTAAGAGTTGAAAGTGTTGCATAGTGCCGACCCGTGCACTTGTGAGATTTCCGTGGCAGAAGGATATTTGAGTTATTCAATTATTTGGAAGAAAGGCGTCAGGGATTCATTGTGAGATTTCTGTTTGAAGCAAAATCGTGTTCGTTAATCAATAACTTCCCTGGAGAAACATTTGGAAAAGATTCCGTGATCAATGATTACGTGTTTAATTAATGTGGAAACGCAACGCAACGGTTGTTTCATTATGAATGTGAAAACAAGATTAACCGTTAACATAAGCCTGGATAGGTTCAGGTATTGTCAGGGACGTGTGTTAAGTGACGAACATAGTCATTTGACTAGGAGTATTATTACTTCAAAGTTACATTTTCCGCTTTTCAACAACACAACTTCGATTCTTGAGAGATATGAGACACAAAAGGTTCGCATTAGGTAACCGGAAAGGTTTTATTTTGTAACGAAGTGTGTTCTCCATGTAAAGCTCCCATACTCGATTAAAATATCAGAAAAAGATAATTTAACAAACCATAGAATACAGGGAATGAGATATTAGATATGTCTCCGTGAAAGAACACATTTTACAATTATCACTGTAACAATACTGCCAATCACTAGCTGAAATTTGGTAAATTTACTATTTCGTTGCATGTGAGTAGCGACAGTTCTCGGCTGAAGACTCGGGCTTTATCACATGAATAGCACCTGTACTGTGAAGTTGTTACTAATGACATCGATACAGTTGCTAGTTGTCGCCAGATTTATATAGGGCGATGTATGACACAACGTCACATTTCATACTCACTCCACGTTTAGACTGATGGCTGTATTTTTGTCAGTTTGCACTTTTACGTTCTAAACTCCTGCCTCAAAATGAGAAGTACTCGAAATTGCAATAAATGGAATAAAAATCAAATTTACGTAAGAGGACACAATCACGTTTAATAGTGTATTATGGCTGGGCCCTTTTCCCTATCAAATTAGTGAAATAACTAATGTTCCTATTTCTTTTTATTTTGGACCTAAATCACAACATGGTCAAAACAGTTAATTAAACGTTATCTGTAATGTTTTGTCCTGTAAATTACCGAACTTTTTTAAGTATCACCAATTTACCGAAGTCTACGGTATACAAACTGATGCGTTTTCAGAGCTTGAACACGTTTTATTTCTGTCTTTATAGGGATATGGTTGCAGAGCTTTAGCAGAATCTAAGAGTCAGTCGATAAATTTAAACGGATTAGCGGACAGAACTGCACGTCCTTGGTCCGGATAACCGCACTGCCCGCTGTGCCGACGGGCAGTCCGAGGCTCCCGGCGACTGCAAATGGTCCCCCGCTAAGCGGCTTGCAGCGGCTGCTGTGCGCAGGGGCGGGCAGCACGCGACCATTGCATCAGGAGTTACGACAGCTCCGGCCAGAGGCCGAGACCGCAGCCAAAGCCGTCACGTATCCGCCGCTCTCCAGGCTGGAGTACATGGAGTACAGCCGGCTGCAGTTTCTCCACTGGTGCTCTCTAGCGTGCAGACTCTTATACGTTTTGGCGCTTCATTGCTGTGTGACGTGTCTGTCCAGTGCCCTTACACGTGCAGGGAACCTTACCTCACGTGCCTACACTGATCAGCCGAAGCATCATGACCACTGTCCACCGGTACGTTGGAAGCCGCTTTGTGACGTCGTGGGCACGTGATCCGGTAACAAAAGTATTTAAGCGGGGCAGACACGGACGAGGTATCATCCTAGCAAAGATACGGGCTGCAAATGGGGAAATCCGTTGAGATAAGCGACTCTGACAAAGAGCAGATTATTGTAACGTGGATGCCGTGGACGAGTACCTCGAAAGCGACGAATCTGGTCGGGTGTTCACGTGATGTTCTTGAGTATCTGTGGAAAGAGGTGGGAGGACAGTGAAATCCCCACTAGGCGCTAAATGGTAGGACATTAACGACCCCTCTGAGAAAGTATGGAGCGGAAGCATATCGGCTCTGTGAAGTACGAGAGATTGTGATCTGTGGCAACTGTGCCGAAAGGTCACAATGCTGGTACATGCACAAGCGTTTCGGAGCACACCGGTCACTGTACTTCGTCAATCGTGCAGTTCAGCAGCATACCAGTCCTTACATGTTGACCCAACGACATTGTCAGTTAAGATTGCAGTGGGCACGGAACCATAGGGATTGAACTGTAGAGCAATGGAAACGCGTCGGCTGTAGTGAATCACATTTTTACTACAGTAGGTCTCTGGCCTTCTGCCCAAACGCCGTCAGCGAAGTAACGGCGGGTCAAAACGTGCAGATCGCTACGGACGCACGCTGATGGGAGCAATGTTACATTCTCCTTGCCTCGCATGGGACCTGTGTTAGTAATCGAATATAATCTGACAGCTGCGAACCACTTGCATCTCTTAATGCTTGATGTCCTCCCCGACGGCCATGTCATCTTTCATTTGAATAATTGTCCGTGTCTCGGAGCCAAAGTCGTGCTACAGGTGTTTGCGAAGCATTATAGTCAACTCGTTTTGATGTTACGGCGGCAAAATGCGCTTGATGTAAATCCTGTGGAACCTATCTGGGTCGGTGTCAGGCGCCATAACCACGTACTCAAACGAGCGGCCAGTTATCTACGTGAATTACATGACCTGTACGTAGACATTTACTGCCAATTATGTCTAAAAAAAAAAAAACCTGTCGAGAAACCCTCCGATCCCTGATACGCAGAATCAGTGATATATTTCTTCCCAAAGACGGCCAAACCAGTTATTAAGCACGTGGTTACAATGTTTTGGCTCATCAGTGTATTCTTCATTAGGAGTACCATTCCCTCGTATTGTTTCCGTGTACGTACAGGTCCAAATGTTGCAGTCTCTTTTACTATACATGACATGACAGCACAGCAGGTTGTTTATTTATGATATTTATTTGATTCGTACGGTTAGTTAATTTCGACATTGCGTCGTTATCAAGTACATGTGTGGCATCAACTTGTGTAATTCACATTAATGTCACACATGTGCTTGAAAATGACGCAATGGCTGCTGTCTGAAGATGACCTAAGCCTAGGCCCAAATCGATCATTTTAATGAAATAACCATTTAGATCATTAGATCAACAATGTTTTTTTACTGATTCTGAATCGATTAAGCGACCGCAGATGTTCCGACCCGACGATGAGGACGTCCACACAGTGGTTCTCGAATGGCCCCGTGACTAAAGAGCAGATTTCCATCGTCGAGGAACTGAACTATTGGTAGAACATTCTGACCTGGTTTACAGAGAATTGGTGACTAAGTTGAGAAATAGTGTCACATATGTGTGTCACTGTGAAATGATGTGCAGCAGTCAATAAAATTTACTTGATCTGCCACAAAATTCAACAGGTTACTTATTGAAGGCCCTCCTCCAGAGTTGAGTGGTCACCGCGGCACACTGCGAGGCAAGGACCCAGATTCGATTCCCAGTGCTGCCT
The DNA here is from genome assembly GCF_023897955.1 of Schistocerca gregaria. Classification (NCBI taxonomy): domain Eukaryota; kingdom Metazoa; phylum Arthropoda; class Insecta; order Orthoptera; family Acrididae; genus Schistocerca; species Schistocerca gregaria. Next base: position 578,460,936 of record NC_064921.1, on the reverse strand, counting down.
GGGAGTTTACCTTAGTGGAAGGACTGGACCGAGATGGTCTCACCTTCGTGATTCCAATTAAAGAGCTACTTGGACGAGTAGCAAAGGATCCATATCACGAAAGCTGACAATGGGCAGGGCAGCGGTGTGAAGACTTCGTGCCGCTCCACACCGCGTTCAATGAGGCTCTCTGCAGCGGATTACAAGGCAGTCATTGCCTGTGGACGGCGTTTACGGGATGTTTACTCACTGAATCCCCCTTGTAACTCCTGACAATGACGACGGAGCAAGCAGTAGAATCGAAATGGCATACAAATCTGACGCGGCACGAAATCAGTGAAGTATTTTTGTAGATATTCAGTCTCATAGATTTCGGAATTGCCATAAGTTCTCAAACTGAAATCCATGATAATTCCCTGATTTTCAGAGAAAAGTTTTGTATTTTTTCAGAAAAATTCAGAGATCTGAGTGGTAAGTAAACAGGCGAATTGACAAAATATGTAGGGACTTGTTTGTTACTGAACGTATTATTAACTATAATTTTGATTGAACAACAATTTCTTGCCTTCCTTATAGAATTTATGATCTCGCGGAAAAGTAAATAGGTTTGTGTAAATAAAAGCCATTTTTAGTTAAAGAATTTCAGTCTTATTGACGAGTTAGGTCAAACTTTGAAGTAACAGCAAGTTGTTGGTCCCACGTCCACACCGGACATATGATCGTTCCAGATAAGATAATGTGTCAGATTGGACAAGAAACATAGAGGAACATGTTGTGCAAGGTAACATTAAAGTTTCAGAAATAAGTATGACCTCACTGGGGTACTGTAGTGACATTTTCACTGCCTAATAACACTCAGTGTTTTGTCTAACAATAAAATGTTAAATAACAATTAAAATAAGTCAAACCATTCAAAACTCATTTGTGTGAGGCGATCTTTTCGTCATTTTCACTTTGTTCAGTAGCCCTCTCGACCTGTATCCAACACTCTTTGGCCTTCAGTTCATTAACTTGCTGTACGATGGAGTTCTTTCGTGTACCTCTCTTAATTTCTTGATCTTCTTTACATTATCTTCAGCATTGCGGTAGTTTAGAATCATTCTCTGAAAACGTCAATGTTGAAGACACTGCAAGTCGATTTCATGCCTTCGTACACTTCAGGTATGGTTACCAGTAACTTGGTTTCTTGGTTGACTAGCACACATTCTTGATAATGGAAAAACCATGAACATGGCGCAGAATGAGAACCTTTTGAAGAAAGCTATATAAATGCAGAAAGGTGGTATCACCCCCCAATTAGTCTCTCCAGAAGTGATTGATTATCGTCCCACGTCTATTGTAGCTTGATCAGAGGCCAAAAATTCTTGCTTACCAAAAAGTGTACGACTTCTTTCTGAACTTTATCATAGCCCTTAGCATTCATCCAGTTCTACGAAGGGAGTTTCTGCGAGGCATTTGAAATTCTAATCTTGCTAGTTCTTGGGCTGCTATTTATAAAGAGCGTTCAAAAAGAAACGAGCTCCAGTACCTGTATGTTAGGATTGACCCTGGCTGTTAAGACACTTGTACTGCTGTGACATAAGGCGGTGAATGGCTGTCTCATAAATTTCCGGGGCTGCGATGTTAAACACTTCCGCACGTACAGCTGGACGTCGTCGTCCGAGGTGAATCTTTTGCCCCTCAGAGCCTCTTTAAGGGACCAAAAATGGATTAATCACAGGGAGAAAGGTCCGGACTTTATGGAGGGTGGCCGAGATCTTCCCATTTGAATTTCTGCAGGAGTGCCGCGACTGTGTTGGTCGTGTGGCTTTGCATTGTCGTGGAGCAGAATGACCCCACGGGTGAGATTGCCTGGTCGTTTTGATTTGATCGCTTGGCGAAGGGTGGACAAGGTTTGTGAGTAACGCTGAGCATTCACTGCTGTTCCGTGGGTGTGAATCAGAAGGGGGCCATCTTGGTCCCCTTAAGAAGGCTCTGAGGGGCTAACGATTCATCTCGGACGATGACGTCCAGCTGTATGTGCTCAACTGGTTGATATCGCTGCCCCGAGAATTTTAAGAGACAGCCATTCACCAACTTCTGTCACAACAGCCAGGGTCAATACTTCTAATACAAAGTTACCGGTTTCTTTTATTAGGCCTCCGTCTCGTTTCTTTTTGAGAGCCCCTTATACCGCAAATGGTTCGCAAGAACTCATGCACCTACAAGTGCTGCTCTTCAAAGATGATGGTAGAAGGATTTTCAGCACATTTTGGTCACAAAGTCCCTGCACTCAGTCCTGAAAGTTAAAATATATTTGGCAGGCACTTTCTCGGCTGAGACCGTACAGCATGACCTAAGTTAACTTCTTTGATAGGCATAAGAATAGCTTCATCTATAGTTTTATATTGCATACCGATTTCACGGCAGAAAATTCATGAGCCTTAACTACTATGCTCATTAGATAAGCAAGAATAGATAATGAAGCGTTTTACGGTAAAGATGCTATAAGGGGCCACACATTGGGATTCCCTCAAAAAGGATCTGACTGGCTTCGAAACAGAGCCATTAAAAAGACATTTTATTCAGCGCTAGATGAATTTTGGAGGTACTCTGCATCATTCGCCAGCTTTAAATATGTATTTTAATCTTCTCTTACGGTGTCTCCGTAAGCCTTCAGAAAGAGGAAGATTCTTACACCGCGATTGGCGATATTCGCTTTTACCAGGAGTGCATGTAGCATAACTTTTTAGGGGACTGTGGAATTCTGGAGTTATTACGCCATCTCTTCTTGGAGATACATTTTTAACACGTTATAAATCGATTTCAGGAAAGATAATATGCTCCACTTAGTTTTCAAGGTTGCATTCTTGTAACTCTGGTGAGCTGTGTGGAGACCACAAGATCGCATGTCAATAAGTGTTCATGCACTGTTATGATCAATACTCTTCAGATCAAGGTGCAAGTTCTTCAATAACGCCAAGTTGACATCTGGTCCATCTACTGATACTTCAAGCGTGTTGGAAAGACCTCCAAACATATCGGCAGTAATGGTATGACCTAAAACGGCAGGTGAAAAGTAGTGCACTCCAACCTGTTTATTTACTTTGTGGCAGTGTCTGACAACAATATCGATTTGCGGCAACTCAGCTACTTTTATGCTCCTCTCGTCAAATGAGGTTACAAGCGATACGTCCTGTTTAAGACCTGCCAGAAGATTTTCCGGAAGTGTGGAGTTAAGCAATAAACGATATACTAGGATGTCTTGTCTTGCCCAAGGTGCATGTTACTAGCTATGTAGTAGCTAGGGAACATTACATAACTGAGCCGTGCTGTGGCCAGCGGTTGTGCTGTTTGTATACATCAACTCCACACATGAGCATTAAAACAGAACAGAATAAATAATTTCTAAACACATTTACAAAGAAAATAACATAGTATTTGAAAAATTCTACAACATAAATCTTATTAGCTAAACACATAAAGACAGGAAAAAGACAAATACACAAGGGTACATAAACACATAGAGGGATAATACAAAAGGAAAGGACAGGGTTTGTTTTACTGCAGTATTTTGCATAGAGATCTCCCTTAGTTCATCATTATTCCCAAAAAGTCCTATCGAAACCTGCTTTCTGTATTCTGTTCACATCCTCTTTCAAAAATAGTTTTTGTCCACTGTACACAACTTTTTTGGCCAAACCATTTCCTTATAGCTTCTCAATGCTTTTCTTCCAATTCATCATAGTTAGATTCTTATATAGTCTACCCCCTCTTAAGCTAACTTACATTTACTGAGCTCAGATGCTAAACTACGGGACGAGGCAAAGCAGCAGCACAAAACAAATTAATACAAACAGCAATGTCCCAAAAAAATGGAAATTGGTAAAGCAATTGCAATATTACAACTAGTATAAGGCGCTGTGCAGCAAACAAGAGAAACAAATCCCTAGTAAAACTGGCTTAACAGAGTAATACAAAGTGTAATTCAGTAACATTACGCCTGGCACACAGCAGCAGCAAATGCAATAGCTTATAACTAAACATGACAAAGCTCAAGCAGAAAAAAATATTACAGTAAAGACAACAATGCAGAAAAGGGAAATGTCTATTCACATATTAATATCTATGTCATTAAAGTGGTGAACCACAAGAAGTTATCCTACCATAAAAATTACCAAGTACTTGAAAAGAAAATTATGTATGCAGTTCCTGTGAAGGGAAGTCTTTTTGTGCTCCTTCGTTTTTTTAAGTACATCGTTAAGTTATTATTTACTGCATCTGTAGGCATAAAATAACTGTATTAGTACATCTATTAAATTGTATTTCAACCAATGCTGCAGTGCAGATAGAAAATAGATATTAAACAAAATGAGTAAATAAATATATAAAGCAATCCACATGGCATTTCTCTCAACTAGCAAGACAATAGCCGTGTAATGTTTCTCATCGTTTCATTAGGCATTTTAGTAAATCTCATAAATTAAGAGCTCCACAGTATAATCATATGTTTTCAAGTTTGAGCGTGTCGTATTTGCGATGCATTCTACAAAGGAATGAGTGTCAATAGGGAGGATAATGGCCTCTTTTCTTTTTTTTTTTACCTGTGTCTCTGAAAGGCACACACTAATGACTTTCTTTTTGTCAGGTGGTTGTCACGCAGCTGGGTGCTCACGACGCATTACGTGCAGGTGGTCACTTAACTGTCTTATCGAAATATTTACCACACCAGTTTCCGCTACAGTGGCAGTCTCATATAAAAATATTTTCACAGGTTGACAATTTGCGTTACAAACGTGTAGAAAATAAAATCCTATAAATATAACAGTGTCCAAAAAATTTTCGTCGGCATTGTAATACATTCACGCACTTACATACATTTCATAACTCTTAAAGTACGATTCTTGGTTTCCAACAACCTTTTTCACAAACCAGAGTCCCTAATCACTACTCATTATTGCTTACCTTATTCGTCGACACTTCTTCAATATTCCATCATAACAGATAAGTAGCATAATCAAATACCTCATATAGCATCAGCTTATTGATCATAAACATACCGCAACAGCGTAATACACATCGTCATCATAACATCATAAAACCTCAGCCAAATCTCAAAATCGTTGTAGCTTCTTCCAATAATTTCAAAACCTAAAAAAAATTCTCTGCTCATGTCAAAAGTGTAATCTACCTCAAACGTACTTTAAAAATCATGATCCCATACCAAACACATCATTCAAAGATTTCATAGTATCACAATGGTTCTGAAAAAATATGAACAGTTCACAAAGTACAGACGAAATACAATTTCATAAGTGTGAAGTTATCCAACGGTGCAATTATGTAAACATCTGGCACTGATGTAGTACAATAAATGTTTGTTTCACTCAGTTAAATGACCAGATAGCTGTGTAATTTGTGTGTTAGAGAAATATGGTACCGATGTGTAAAGTTGTATAAGCAAATACCATATTAGCTAGGGCTCCTTGTGCTTGCCAGACACATGATACACAAAGTAAGCGTGTACCCCCCCTGAGGATTAATGTAATTAGATCCTCAGGTGTTACAGATTACAGCAATGGAATGAAATGTATCACGGAAAACTTTCTTTGTAATTCAAATATGTTGAAAAATAAATAGTTTAATGCGTGTCCTGTAGCGCTAAATGTGCGTCTTGCTGTAAGACAATCTCTGTGGAAGTGTCGTAGTTATTGTCCTCCGAAAGCTAAGTTCTGCAGAAGTCAATGTACTTACCTCATGATAAACGAAATTGAAATGCTTTGCGTATAGATATCTTAGTTATTACGCTTATTGCCGTGATGAAGTAAGTACTGTAATGTACGTATTGTTGTGCTACAGAAAAGGCTGTCTCATTGTAGCTATACAACAAACGTTACTACTAAAACATGTTTTACTATCCAGAAAAGTTCAGAAAAACTGTGCAGATATAAAACAGAAAGACCGCAAAAGCAACATTGTAAATTATCACTCATTAGTAGCGTCGTGATAAAATCGTGTAGCTGTCACATAAACTAACCACTGTGTCATCTGGTATCTCACAGAAAGTACTTTAAATCCAGAATGTATTTTCAAGTAAACCAAAATGTTGTATTAAAATCTCATTAGCAATACTGGTAAATGTTATAAGTATGTGAGCCTTATAGTCGTTACGTAATCGTGCAACTAACAAGCAAGAATGTACACACGCAATAACACAGTGATGTCTGTTCACTAAAACAAAGCACTCGTAAATACTGTCTAAATATGTTCCGTAGGTTCTAGACTGGATAGTAAACTTCAAACATTGTTGCATGTTAACAGTTTCTCAGTGTGACAAAGCATACTAGAAATGTGAAGTGAAATGTTTTATAGCAAAGACAAAGTTAAAAAGCAGATTATCTTTCAATAAACGGTTTTACATGTGAAATGTGGTGTAAACCTTTACTCTTCCTAGTACGCAGACTGTCAACTGAAAAGCAATTATCATGTGGTTACGTCGGTAAGGAACACTGGAATTCTGCTCAAGGTTAACTTATGTTATTTTTCTCTGAGCCAGCCGGCGCACGCGGCTGCCTGCGGTGCGAGTCATTGTCTGTTTCTTTGTTGGGGCGCGTCGTTATTGGGATTAGGAGACCTAACTTCTACCAATTCACCTTGCCGAGAGGGCCCTGCTCTGTTTGATTCCCGCCAGTTCTGCTGCAATTCAGGTCTGTCGTTACGATCATATCGTCTGTCGTCATGTCGGTAGTTCCTGTAGTTTCTTTCTTGTCGGTTAAGTGGTGGAGAATTTCTCCCTGAATCGTAACTGCGTGCTGGACCGTTGCGTCTGACGTTATTCTGTCTCCCTTGATAATAATTGTTTTGGTTCCCATATTGTCTGTTTCTCTGATTGTCTCTGTGATAGTCACTACCGCGGAGAGGTGACCTTTCCCTGTAATTATTACTACTCTGCCAACGGTTGTCATACGGGTGGTGTCTGTTTTGGTCACGATTTGTATTGTGAGAATAGCCTTGTCGTGTCCAGTTATTATTTCTTTCATCGTGGAATTACGACGGATGTGACCTGTAATTGTTGTGTTCCTGTTTTCGCGTTCCGCGATTGTCAGTGTCAATTTCTAATTCTTGTAAGAGTCCCTGAAAAGCTTCAATGTCGTCTTTGCAACGGCCTGCCAAAATAATATGCCGTAAATGTTCAGGCAATTTGATTAAGCAAATGCGGATGAGTTCTGATGGGCTGTATGGGTTTGACAGGTACTGAATCTTGTGCAACATGTCTTCAAAATATTTCTCAAGACTGGAAAATTCAGATTGTTCGAAATGTTTCATCATCATGATGCCATGTTTTACTCGGTCTTGTGTGGCTTGGGATCAATATGCTGAGAGGAAGGCATGGTAAAATTCTCCTTCACTGTGGCAATCGTGAATGACCGATCGCATTCTTACAGCTGGTTCATTCTCTAAGTAGCCACACATAAATTCTAATCTGTGCTCTAGTGACCAGTTGGGAGGAAAACAATGAGAGAATTGATGGAGCTACGCTTGTGGATGAATGTCGTTGCCAGAATTCTTAAATGTTTTGAATTTACGTGTAGTAATGAACAGCTTATAGTCAAAATCATCGTCTCGGCGGGTAGCATATCGGTCATTGTTACGTCGTGTCGGCGGTTCCATCTCAGAATTCGGTGTACCTTGCCAATTTCTTTCATAAATTTCGAAGTGCCCTGTGTTATTATTTTGTGGCTGTTCCGTATTTCTATGTCCCTCTTCCCGTATTGGAGCGCGAGTGTCCTCTGAAACACGTAATTGTTGTATTACCTGTGTCAGCTGATCTTGTACTTCCCGGATTTCTCTTTGGTGTTGCATACTAATTTGATTCAGACTTTGTTTGAATTTCCTAATTTGTTCGCACTCTTCTGTGTCATTAAAAACTACCGGTTTTGTGTCATTCAAATTATCATCTACTTCCGTAGATAAATTATTTAGCTGATCCGAAAGTTCAACTACTTTCTCTGATAATGAACTAATGCCCTCCATGTGTCTTTCTGAACCAATTTTCAGAGTATCTACTGTGTCCTTTAAGTTTTCTTGAGTTTTTGCAAGTTGCGTAACCGAATCGGTAGATGCAACTGAGTCAATTTTAGCTTGCAAGGTCTCATGATTTTCATGAACAATTGTTTGCAGTTCTTTTATTGCTGCTTCGTGATTCTGTAATGCATTTTCATGCCGCGAAAAAATAGGTTGGAAATGCTCACAAATTTGTGTTTTTACGTCATTACAGACTTTTTGACATTTCGATTCGATTTTATGTAATTCAGTAGATAAATCTTCACGTGTTTGTTCAAGCGTATGTTCCACTGAGTCTAACTTTTGAAGCTTTTGCTCCATTGCGTCTAACTTTAGCTCTGTTTGTCTCTGATTTTGTTCCATTGTGTCTAACTTTTGCTGTGTTTGTCTCTGATTTTGTTCCATTGTGTCTAACTTTTGAAGATTTTGTTCCATTGTGTCTAACTTTTGCTCTGTTTGTCTCTGATTTTGTTCAAGCGTTGTGTCTAACTTTTGTAGCCTTTGTCCCATTTGTTGCATTAACTGTAATAACAGTGCACTGGTGTCTGAAACATGTTCCTCAGTGCTTTTCGGCAGTGCATTTGAACCGGAAATATTCGCATTTTGAAAAGCAGAAAATGTGTCTTGATTTATTTGAGAAAAGGGTGAGGACGCAAAATCTGAATCTACAGTATTTGCAAGATTGTGTCCTGTCATTTCGGAATCCTGAGACGAGCTGTTGCCGACCGATCGATCGATAACGCTTCCCTGTTCACTAATTGTTTCACTGCCTACATCATTATTTGCAACCCGCTCCATTTACTTACACACAATTACCAAATTACTACTTTGAACATTAGTTAATTCATTATATGGCGGCGCTAACACACTGCTTTCTTCTTCACTGTCATTTCTCAGTTTACTTTGGAGCCTAGTATTACGTTTTTCACACGACATTATTGTCAAAATTTTTCACACGACAACACAGAAAAACACAACTTGAAGAACAAAAATAAGAGAACACATTAACATAGCACTGAAAATAATATCTAGTTAATTGCAAGCGCAGCTGCGAAATACTTCGTGCAAAACTACATGCATGCCACAACTATTTTACTGTACAACAATGAAAGACTGCAACTACAAAGGAAATTCTCTCTATGATTACGCGCTAGCAATAAACAAAAGCTACACTAATTACACAAACTACAAGGAAAAAATCAGAAGATTCCAGTGAGGTATCCTCGGCTAAGGGTCGACATATGAAACGTCCCCTTATAAAAATTATACAAGACTGGTCTATGTGAAACGTCCTCTTTGAACAATAATACACGAATGTGCTTAAACTGACACACAATATCTTTAGCGCAACGCAATCTGACTTCCAAAAATCCCTACGAAAGAATGGCCCTGACTAACATTAACCTATACGTTTCACAAATCACTTACCTCACAAAAATCTTCGTTACTCAAGCTACTGCAATACAGCCAGCGCCACTACTGCCAGCTAAATAAAAGATTCAAACTACTGAAGGCACTAACTACTGATAGGCATAGTTAGCAAATGAAAGATTTTAATACAGAACAAACAATGTATTTACCTTAATAGCCATAATACACTCCTGGAAATTGAAATAAGAACACCGTGAATACATTGTCCCACGAGGGGGAAACTTTATTGACACATTCCTGGGGTCAGATACATCACATGATCACACTGACAGAACCACAGGCACATAGACACAGGCAACAGAGCATGCACAATGTCGGCACTAGTACAGTGTATATCCACCTTTCGCAGCAATGCAGGCTGCTATTCTCCCATGGAGACGATCGTAGAGATGCTGGATGTAGTCCTGTGGAACCGCTTGCCATGCCATTTCCACCTGGCGCCTCAGTTGGACCAGCGTTCGTGCTGGACGTGCAGACCGCGTGAGACGACGCTTCATCCAGACCCAAACATGCTCAATGGCGGACAGATCCGGAGATCTTGCTGGCCAGGGTAGTTGACTTACACCTTCTAGAGCACGTTGGGTGGCACGGGATACATGCGGACGTGCATTGTCCTGTTGGAACAGCAAGTTCCCTTGCCGGTCTAGGAATGGTAGAACGATGGGTTCGATGACGGTTTGGATGTACCGTGCACTATTCAGTGTCCCCTCGACGATCACCAGAGGTGTACGGCCAGTGTAGGAGATCACTCCCCACACCATGATGCCGGGTGTTGGCCCTGTGTGCCTCGGTCGTATGCAGCCCTGATTGTGGCGCTCACCTGCACGGTGCCAAACGCGCATACGACCATCATTGGCACCAAGACAGAAGCGACTCTGATCGCTGAAGATGACACGTCTCCATTCGTCCCTCCATTCACGCCTGTCGCGACACCAATGGAGGCGGGATGCACGATGTTGGGGCGTGAGTGGAAAAGGGCCTAACGGTGTGCGGGACCGTAGCCCAGCTTCATGGAGACGGTTGCGAATGGTCCTCGCCGATACCCCAGGAGCAACAGTGTCCCTAATTTGCTGGGAAGTGGCGGTGCGGTCCCCTACGGCACTGCGTAGGATCCTATGGTCTTGGCGTGCATCCGTGCGTCACTGCGGTCCGGTCCCAGCTCGACGGGCACGTGCACCTTCCGCCGACCTCTGGCGACAACATTGATGTACTGTGGAGACCTCACGCCCCACGTGTTGAGCAATTCGGCGGTACGTCCACCCGGCCTCCCGCATGCCCACTATACGCCCTCGCTCAAAGTGCGTTAACTGCACATACGGTTCATGTCCACGTTGTTGCGGCATGCTACCAGTGTTAAAGACTGCGATGGAGCTCCATATGCCACGGCAAACTGGCTGACACTGACGGCGGCGGTGCACAAATGCTGCGCAGCTAGCGCCATTCGACGTTCAACACCACGGTTCCTGGTGTGTCCGCTGTGCCGTGCGTGTGATCATTGCTTGTACAGCCCTCTCGCAGTGTCCGGAGCAAGTATGGTGGGTCTGACACACAGCCAGTGATTTTCATACAGAGCGCTACGTGGCGGCGGTGTTACCAATAAAAAAACCTAATCAGCCTACTTACATTAAGTAATAGAACCCAATATGTTATCCTCGACGGTGAGTGTTCATCAGAGACAAGGGTATCGTCAGCAGACCCCAGGAAAGTGCAATAGGACCACTGTTGTTCTCCTTATACATTGTCCTAGCGGACAGGGTGGGCATCAATCTGCAATAATTTCTGACGGCACTGTGGCGTAAGGTAAGCTTTCGAAATTGAGTAACTGTAGCCAGATACGACTTAGACAAAATTTATAGTAGCTGTGATGAATAGCAGCTAGCTCAAAATGTGCTAAAACAAAAGTTGATGTGGGTGAGTAGGAAGAGCAAACCTGTATAATTAGGATACTGTATTACGAATGCCGTAATTCCAGAATGAGATTTTCACTCTGCAGCTGAGTGTGCGTTGATACGAAACTTCCTGGCAGATTAAAACTGTGTGCCCGACCGAGACTGGAATTCGGGACCTTTGCATTTCACGGGCAAGTGCTCTACGATTTTTTTTTGTTAGTCTCATTTTGCTCGCTTTTGTTCGTTGCATCTGCTCGGAGCGGACGTCGTAAGACATCCATTTACGTTAGTTTTTGATCGATTGACTCAGTTTTTTTTATTACTGAGGGCGCGTAACCCTCTGACCGAACACGCTGAGCTACCGTGCCGGCGACCATCTGAGCTACCAAAGCACGACTCACGCCCGGTCCTCACAGCTTTATTTCTGACAGTCGTTAGGCATTTGTACAGGTTAGTTGATACATTCTTTGCGTGTTCCGCTTGCGTTATCTAGGCACGGACTCGTGTTTCGGCAACTGTTGTTAAACATCGATTAGAATGGACAGGGACTGCGATTGCTGTGTTCGGATGAGGGCTGACTTGGCATCCCTTCGCTCACAACTGCAATCGGCGCTAAATACGGTCGCGCAGCTTGAGGCTGTTGCCAATGGGCACCACTGTGGGGAGCCAGACTCGGGTATCACGGGGATGTCAACCTCGTCCCGTCTGTCTCCAGATCGGTCTGCCGCTGTGGTTGCCCCGGTTGCTGTCCGCAGTGGGGCTGAGCCCTCACCTGTGGTTGATTGGGAGGTCGTTCCAAGGCGTGGCAGGCAGCGAAAGGCGTCCCCGGAGGCTGATCAGAAAGCCTCCCCGGTGCGTCTGACAAACCGGTTTCAGGCACTGTCTCTGGCTGAGCCAGATGCAGCTGCCTGCCCTGTTTCAGAGGATCATTCTCAGCCTTCAAGGTCCGGGCAATCGCAGAGGGTGGGCTTACTGGTAGTTGGGAGCTCCAATGTTAGGCGCGTAATGGGGCCCCTTAGGGATACGGCGGCTAAGGAGGGGAAGAAATCCAGTGTGCACTCCTTGTGCATTCCGGGAGGAGTCATTCCTGATGTGAAAAGGGTCCTTCCGGATGCCATGAAGAGCACAAGGTGCAGCCAGCTGCAGGTGGTGGCACATGTCGGCACTAATGACGTGTGTCGCTTTGGATCTGAGGAAATTCTCTCTGGATTCCAGCGGCTATCTGATTTGGTGAAGGCTGCCGGTCTTGCTTACGAGATGAAGGCAGAGCTCACCATCTGCAGCATCGTTGACAGAACCGACTGCGGACCTTTGGTGCAGAGCCGGGTGGAGTGTCTGAATCAGAGGCTCAGACGGTTTTGCGACCGTATTGGCTGCAGATTCCTTGACTTGCGCCATAGGGTGGTGGGGTTTCGGGTTCCGCTGAATAGGTCAGGAGTTCACTACACTCAGCTGGCGGCTACACGGGTAGCGGAGGCTGTGTGGCGTGGACTGGGCGGTTTTTTTAGGTTAGAAGGCCTCGGGAAAGTGCGGGATGGGCTGCAATGTCAAAGGGTGCTTGGAAATTACAGAACGTGCTTGGATCAAGGAACAGTCGGAATTATAGTTGTAAATTGTTGTAGTTGCGCTGGAAAAGTCCCTGAGCTTCAAGCGCTAATAGAAAGCACAGAAGCTGATATCGTTATAGGTACAGAAAGCTGGCTAAAGCCTGAAATAAGTTCTGCAGAAATTTTTACGAAGTCTCAGACGGTGTTCAGGAAAGATAGATTAGGCAGAATTGGTGGTGGAGTGTTTGTGTCTGTCAGTAGTGGTTTATCTTGTAGTGAAGTCGAAGTAGATACTCCGTGCGAATAGGTGTGGGTGGAGGTTATACTTAACAGCCGAATTAAGTTAATAATTGGCTCCTTCTACCGACCCCCAGACTCCGATTATACAGTTGCGGAACAGTTCAGAGAAAGTTTGTGTCTCGTAATAAATAAATACCCCACTCATACGGTTATAGTTGGTGGGGACTTCAACCTACCCTCGGTATGTTGGCAAAAATACTTGTTCAAAACCGGTGGTAGGCAGAAAACGTCTTCCGAGATTGTCCTAAATGCATTCTCCGAAAATTATTTCGAGCAGTTAGTCCACGAACCAACGCGAATTGTAAATGGTTGCGAAAACACACTTGACCTCTTGGCCACAAACAATCCAGAGCTGATAGAGAGCATCATGACTGATACAGGGATTAGTGATCACAAGGTCATTGTAGCTAGGCTCAATACAATTTCTTCCAAATCCATCAGAAACAAACGCAAAATAGTTTTATTTAAAAAAGCGGATAAAGTGCCACTAGAAGCCTTCCTAAAAGACAATTTCCATTCCTTCCGAACTGACTATGCGAATATAGACGACATGTGGCTCAAATTCAAAGATATAGTAGCAACAGCAATTGAGATATTCATACCTCATAAATTGGTAAGAGATGGAACGGATCCCCCGTGGTACACAAAAAAGGTCCGAACGCTGTTGCAGAGGCAACGGAAAAAGCATGCGAAGTTTAGAAGAACGCGAAATCCCGAAGATGGGCTAAAATTTACAGACGCGCGAAATTTGGCACGTACTTCGATGCGAGATGCCTTTAATAGGTTCCACAACGAAACATTGTCTCGAAATTTGGTTGAAAATCCGAAGAAATTCTGGTGGTATGTAAAGTACACAAGCGGCAAGACGCAGTCAATACCTTCGCTGCGCACTGCCGATGGTACTGTTATCGACGACTGTGCCGCTAAAGCCGAGTTATTGAACGCAGTTTTCCGAAATTCCTTCACCAGGGAAGACGAATGGAATATTCCAGAATTTGAAACACGAACATCTGCTAGCATGAGTCTCTTAGAAGTAGATACCTTAGGGGTTGCGAAGCAACTCAAATCGCGTGATACGGGCAAGTCTTCAGGTCCAGATTGTATACCGATTAGGTTCCTTTCAGATTACGCTGATACTATAGCTCCCTACTTAGCACTCATATACAACCGCTCGCTCACCGATAGATCTGTACCTACAGATTGGAAAATTGCGCAGGTCGCACCAGTGTTCAAGAAGGGTAGTAGGAGTAATCCATTTAACTACAGACCTATATCATTGACGTCGGTTTGCAGTAGGGTTTTGGAGCATATACTGTATTCAAACATTATGAATCACTGATATAAGAACGTAGGCTTCCGCGGCCGGTGTCATAGTGATTAAAATTCTTCTGGGTAATATGCCGCGTCATTTCTAAAAAACTAACAACAATAATAAATTAAAACCGACGTTGCAATTGGGCCGAAACGTCGGTTTTAATTTATTATTGTTGTTAGTTTTTTAGAAATGACGCGGCATATTACCCAGAAGAATTTTAATCATTATGAATCACCTCGAAGCGAACGATCTATTGACACGTAATCAGCATGGCTTCAGAAAACATCGCTCTTGTGCAACGCAGCTAGCTCTTTATTCGCACGAAGTAATGGCCGCTATCGACTGGGGATCTCAAGTTGATTCCGTATTTCTAGATTTCCGGAAAGCTTTTGACACGGTTTCTCACAAGCGACTTCTAATCAAGCTGCGGAGCTATGGGGTATCGTCCCAGTTGTGCGACTGGATTCGTGATTTCCTGTCAGGAAGGTCGCAGTTCGTAGTAATAGACGGCAAATCATCGAGTAAAACTGAAGTGATATCAGGTGTTCCCCAGGGAAGCGTCCTGGAACCTCTACTGTTCCTGATCTATATAAATGACCTGGGTGACAATCTGAGCAGTTCTCTTAGACTGTTCGCAGATGATGCTGTAATTTACCGTCTAGTAAGGTCATCCGAAGACCAGTATCAGCTGCAAAGCGATTTAGAAGAGATTGCTGTATGGTGTGTCAGGTGGCAGTTGACGCTAAATAACGAAAAGTGTGAGATGATCCACATGAGTTCCAAAAGAAATCCGTTGGAATTCGATTACTCGATAAATAGTACAATTCTCAAGGCTGTCAATTCAACTAAGTACCTGGGTGTTAAAACTAAGAACAACTTCAGTTGGAAGGACCACATAGATAATATTGTCGGGAAGGCGAGCCAAAGTTTGCGTTTCATTGGCAGGACACTTAGAAGATGCAACAAGTCCACTAAAGAGACAGCTTACACTACACTCGTTCGTCCTGTGTTAGAGTATTGCTGCGCGGTGTGGGATCCTTACCAGGTGGGATTGACGGAGGACATCGAAAGGGTGCAAAAAAGGGCAGCTCGTTTTGTATTATCACGTTATAGGGGAGAGAGTGTGGCAGATATGATACACGAGTTGGGATGGAAGTCATTAAAGCATAGACGTTTTTCGTCGCGGCGAGACCTTTTACGAAATTTCAGTCACCAACTTTCTCTTCCGAATGCGAAAATATTTTGTTGAGCCCAACCTACATAGGTAGGAATGATCATCAAAATAAAATAAGAGAAATCAGAGCTCGAACAGAAAGGTTTAGGTGTTCGTTTTTCCCGCTCGCTGTTCGGGAGTGGAATAGTAGAGAGATAGTATGATTGTGGTTCGATGAACCCTCTGCCAAGCACTTAAATGTGAATTGCAGAGTAGTCATGTAGATCTCGTCTCCTACCTTCCAAACTTAAAGAAGCTCTCCTGCGAACCTTGCAGGACTAGCACTCCTGAAAGAAAGGATACTGCGGAGACATGGCTTAGCCACAGCCTGGGGGATGTTTCCAGAATGAGATTTTCACTCTGCAGCTGAGTGTGCGCTGATACGAAACTTCCTGGCAGATTAAAACTGTGTGCCCGACCGAGACTCGAACTCGGGACCTTTGCATTTCGCGGCAAGTGCTCTACCATCTGAGCTCCCGAGTTCGAGTCTCGGTCGGGCACAAAGTTTTAATCTGCCAGGAATTTTCAATGCCTTAATTGGCGAAAGTCGTTTAAAAATGCAGGCGTAACTTTGCAAAGTGACGTGAAATGAAACAAGCATGTAAGAACATGGTAGGGAAGACGAATGCTCGACTTTGGTTTATTGGGAGATTTTTGGGAAAGAGTGGTTCACCTGTAAAGGAGACCGCATTAGGACACTAGTACGACCAATTCTTCACTACTGCCAGAGTGTTTGGAATCCGGTTGAGGGAAGACATGGAAGCAATTCACAGGCGGACTGCTAGCTTTGTTGTCAGTAGGTTCAAACATCACATAAATGTTACGGAAATGTTATGGGAACTCAACATGGAGCGAAGGAGACTTTCTTTTCGAGAAACATTATTGCCGATATTTAGAGAAATGAGATTTGAAGCTGACTGCCGAACGATCTGTTGGCGCCAACAAACGTTGGGCGTATAGGACCACGAAGATAATTTAATGATTCCATCGTGGTGGTCTGGCTGTCATCGTATCACAACTAACGTGGGCTGGGAGTGCCGGCAGCGTATACCGAGGAAGATGTGATTATTTAACATTAGCGTTAAGCAGGAAAAAGATGTAAAATTAAAATCATTAAACGGTTTGGATACAAGAATTGCAGGAAGGAAGTTGAATGTTATTAAAACAACAAAAAACATAAAGAAAGGGTTGTTTTTTGTGGGTAAATGCATATAGGCCTACAGAAAATGATGAAGATTTTGTATGAGAATATTTTTCTTATTAGCTAGCCTTTAAAATATCCACAGTAGCTTCCTGTTTATGATGATGTAAGCCTATGTCTTTTGTATTGGTGGGTTGGGGGTGACTGAGTATTTGAGGAACGAAATAAACACCATGACGTTCATGTAAATGGATTCCGAAATATTTCCTGTGTTCCACATGCATACTCGACGAGATTACTATGGCTTTCATGGGACTTAAATTGTGAAGCCTTAGAGGCAACATGTCACTGATTGTGCAGCCCCTTCGCCGGAGGTTCGATTCCTCCCACGGGCAGGAGTAAGTGTGTTGTTCTTAGCGTAAGTTAGTTTAAGTAGTGTGTAAGTATAGGGACCGATGACCTCAGCAGTGCGGTCCCATAGGTATTCGCCCACATTTGAACACTTTTTGTCGAGCCATAAAAATCGCAGTGTGTATATTAGAGAAGATTCCTAATGAAGGACGACAAAGGCAATAACTGGAAATTTTCCCAATGAAATTCCATGCCAAGCTTAACACTATGACTTAAACCGGAAGAAAATATGGGAATATCCATTAACTCACACATGAGCCCAACAGAACGTCTGATTTAATCCCAACAGCATAACGTCTTCACAAAATAAAAACGGGAAATTCCTCCATACTGCCTGCACTGCGGTATGGCTGACACACCCACACACTGAACAGTAGGTTACGCAAAATTACATGTGTGTGGAGATGGACATCATTTAAATCAGTAAGTATACACAAAATAAAGCACCTAGAAATTAGTGTATTGTAGACGGTAAAGCCTTTCCAGCGATTTTAGTTGTTTATTACAGCAACACTATAAAAGATAGAAACGCACTGCGCATGACACTGGACAGAGACAAATTTAATGTTTTTACACATCTTCTCTGTTGTTTGTTTGTAGCATCATAGCAACTAAAGGACAATGGAAATCATTGTGTTGAAATTTGCCCGAAATCAGTCCGTTGTTCAAGTGCAACTTGAATTCCGCCGTCGATTCAACAAGAAGCCGCCTCTGTAAAAGAAAATTTAGGAGTGGCATACAAAATTATTGGATGTTGATTGCGTATGCACAGTGAAGAGCACAGATGGGACTAGAAAGTTGATGAAAATATCGAGTGTATCCGAGATGTGTTCACACGGAGCCCTTAGAAGTCCACAGGACAGGAAATCGAGGAACTGCAACTTCCTCGAGTAAAATTGTGGCTTTTTCTGAAACCTAAGTTGCACTTACTGCAGCAGTTCCGATCCGGTTACCATAACAGAATCTACGAATTTAGAATTTCAGTTCTTCAGGTTATGGTACAAGATATTTTTTTTTCCGAGTGACTCATCTTTTTGGACAAATCGAAGTTTCTTTTGTCGGTACAGTAAACCGCAAAAATGTAAGAATTTAGGGGTCACAAAATCCTGGCGCTGTCTTCGTCGAACATGGAAGAATCATCGAAAGTAAATGCGTTTTGTGCCATTTCTGTTCAAAATGGCTCTGAGCACTATGGGACTTAACGTCTGAGGTCATCAGTCCCCTAGAACTTAGAACTACTTAAACCTAACTAACCTAAGGACATCACACACATCCATGCCCGAGGCAGGATTCGAATCTGCCACCGTAGCGGTCTCGCGGTTCCAGACTGTAGCACCTAGAATAGCTCGGCCACCCCGGCCGGAGCCATTTCTGTTCCTAAAGTTTATGGACCTTTCTTTTTTGAGGAGAAAACTGTAACTCAAGTGTCAGACCTGGAAAAGCAACAAAAGTTTCTTCAGCTTCATAAGTATTCCAGTGATTTGGTTTTTGTGCATGACGAAGTCCCGTCTCACCTTCGCCTTGAGGTGCGGCGTTATCTTAACAACATCATCCCACACCCTTGTACTGGAAGAGATGGACAACGAGAACTTGTTCACTGCCTTTGGTCTTCCAGGGCATCAGATCTTATCCCTTGTAATTTTTTTTCTGTGAGGGTAAATAAAGCCTTAGTCCCACCTATGCCAGCTACCCTACAACAGCTGATAAACCAAACTGTTGAAGCTATCGATACAATAAAATGTGAGATGTTCATTTGAGTGTAGAATGAAGTATATTACCGTTTCGATGGTTCTTCAGCTATGTAGAATTCTCATGTTGAGTATATGGTATAGTGTCTGTTTGAACTTTAAATCACTGACATGTGCTATGTGTTTCTATCTTTCATAGTTTACCTCTAATAAACAATGGAAATCTGTACTTTGTTTTTGAATAATCGTCTATTTTTGTGGTGACCGAAGGATAAGTACATACCTTCGTTCTTCACTACATGCGAAATAATAAGGTAGTAACAGGAGAATAGTGCAGTGATGGACGGTTGCTCATTTGTGACGTAATGGATTTAATAACGACTCATTACGCGAAATATTCTTGGCACGTAAGGAAACATGCATTAAAAGTTTTGGATCATTTTTAAAACATACAGAATACTGCTTCCGCTGGCCGCTTCTGATAGGATGCACGTTGGTCTAATCTCACTTGAACAAGTGCTTCTGGTAGGTGGGTGTCTTTAAGAAGTGATGAAACTGATATATGGAGGGGCTGGTGTGCATTTCATGCTGGTGTGCGGAATGCTTGATCATTGCTGGTAGTGACACACGGCAGGGAATTTTCCATTTATTAGGAATGTTAAGACGTTTTCCAGCCAACGCCCTGTATTGTCTGCAAGGGGAATCCCGTTGGTTACAGACACAGATGTGATGGTGTCATTCTAGATGGTACATATACACGAGGTATAGAGGCGTTGGCTGTCTCAGATAGGAGCATGTCTATGAAGAGAGTTCGGTGGTACTAGAAATTCTCCTGTGCCCATTGCACAGTGCCACGGTATGGTAAGATTCGTGCAGACTGCAGAGGCGATTAAATGCAGGATTTCACACCGCATTTATGTAGTTTGTTGCAAGTGAAGTGCTTATCTATCCTATTCCTGTCAAATGCTAGTGGTGGTGGTGGTGGTGGGTTTCGTTTGCAGAATATATTTAGCGATCTGTTGCCGGTGCGTGTATATACTTAGGTTTTTCAGTTGTTATTTACAAGTATGTTGTGGCCAGTCCGACAGCGAAGTTAGTTTTAATATACTACTCCATCATTTCTGAAATACCAATGCTTATAGCCTACATTTACCAATGTTTTGTGCGCCTACATACTTTGATTTTTCCGTAGTTATTAACAAGGCTACTAGCGGCAATATTATAGTGGCATCACTCACTACTAGTGCAGCGGTAATGTAGGCTTGGGATTTCACAAGAGCGTCCATGTTGTTAAATGATGCGCTGCATAAATTGGTTACCTCCGGGTACATGAAAACACATGAGCTGTATGGAAGTATTTTTACTGTTTGATCTTACGTAATGACGATTTTATGCTTCCTTATATTCAACAGTTCTTAGAGAAAATCGGTGAAAATTGTAAATTGTAGTGGGACATGTACTGCATATGCGAATGTTTTTAAGAATCTATGATATCACACCTTAATAATCTCCATATGTGTTCCTCTCAGTGTTAACGTATTTGTTGCATTGTTCATATTCGTACTTAGAGTGGTTATTTTTGCAAAAATCTACTGAATTTGTAAATATATCTTAGAGGTGGACTGCTTACTGAAAATGCCCAACACCTTGTTGCTGCTTACGTTAACTGAGATCCGGAAGTTAAAGGTGGCCGTTTCTGATATTAATTATGCTAATACTGGGTAGCATTTTAAGTACGATAACTCCCTGTCGCAATTTGCCTAGACGAGTGAATAGAGTATCATGTTCCACTATATTTGTACATTATGCCATGATTCCATTAAATTAATAATAATTCAGAAACACTATAATGTGAAAGTATCTTACCTCGTAAGTTATGGTCGCGTTTGATGCAAAGTTTTAGGCATGGTGACTTGCTGCCTATGATTTTCTCACTACTAAGTCATTAGTCTTGTGACTGGTTTCACGTAACCCAACACTTGTTCCTCTACCCTCTCCTGCAACAGCCTCTTCATTTCAGAGTAGCACTTACATCCTGCATCCTTAATTGTTTGCTGAATGTGATTCAATCTCCGTCTTCTCTTATAGTTTTATAGTTTTTACCCTCTACAGTTCCCTCTGGTATCATGGAGGTTATTCCCTGATGTTTTAACACATGTGACATCAACCTGTCCCTTCTTCTTGTCAGTGTTTCCCATGTGTTCCTTTCTTTCACCTCCTCCTTCCTTATCAGTTCACCTGATTTTCAACATTCTGCTGTACCACCAAATCCCGAGCGCTTTCATTAATTTCTTTTTTGTTTTCTCACTCCCTATGATTCAACACCAGTCAGTAGCTGACTTTTACGGTACCAAACACAAGTGTCCCACAGGCGTGGACAACCACACATTCTGTATCAGGTTACTTTGTGGCCTAGAAGATAACATTCTTCGTTCCCTGAAGTGTAACATCACGCAGAAAGTGACCTTGACAGGCTATCCTTACCTGTCCTCGTACCGGCACTGCAACATCAATGACATATTTGTTTAAATTTCTTAGTACATACACCTACTACCAACTGAACTGCATGGCAAAGTACTTGTCCTAAAACGGTCCTATCTCTGATTTCTTCTTCTTACTAAATGGCTACTATTCAGATGCGTCCGGCAGGAAAGAGGAGGGGAACAGAGGGTCAAGTGCTCCCTTCTGAAACCTGGAATACGTATTGCTTTCTCAAGAATTTCTGACAATGATCGTCTGAAACTCTAGTAAACTGGAGATTTGACATTGTTGAGCGCGACGGTGTATATTGTGACTTTAACAATCGCTAGATATCTTCAGATTTGTTGGGCTTATCATTATGTCGACTTTTTGATGCAACGGAGGCTTCATACCATTACGGAGTCCTGAATCTGGTCTGTCGCTTTCTACGACAAGCGAAAAGAAAGAGCGAAATTGGGGACTTCTCAAACGTACTCTCCATAAAACATGTCAGTGCACAAATTTGGCTCAATGGCAACTTACTGTTAAATGCAGGCCTTATCACACTCTTTTTACAGAGCTAGCGTAACACACTTCAAATCTGAATGCATGTACTTTTGAGATTGTCTTGCGGTTAAGATTCATCTTATTCTTGTCTATGATGTGCAAGGCAACACACACTCACACGCACTCTTACATATAACCAATACATGCATATACTATCCTGTGATTAAGTGTACAGGGTGGTCCATTGATCATGACCGGGCCAAATATCTATCGAAATAAGTGTCAATCGAAAAAAAAAAAAACTGCAATGAACGAAACTTGTCTAGCTTGAAGGGGGAAACAAGATGGCGCTATGGTTGGCCCGCAAGATGGCGCTGACATAGCTCAAACGGATGTCAACTGCGTTTTTTAAATTGGAAGCCCCATTTTTTATTACATGTTCATGTAGTACGTAAAGAAATATTAATGTTTTAGTTGGACCACTTTCTTCGCTTTGCGATAGATGGCGCTGTAATAGACACAAACATATGGCTCACAATTTTAAACGAACAGTTGGTAACAGGATTTTTAAATTAAAATACAGAAAATAGGTAAGTCTGAACAATTTATTCCGGTAATTCCAATGTGATACATGTACCTTTGTGAAATTTTCATTTCTGAGAACGCATCCTGTTACAGCGTGATTACCTGTAAATACCACATTAATGCAATAAATGCTCAAAATGATGCATTTGGCAATACGTGTAACGACATTGCTCTCAACAGCGAGTAGTTCGCCTTCCATAATGTTCGCACATGCTTAGACAATGGGCTGACGCATGTTGTCAGGCGTTGTCGGAGGATCACGATAGTAAATATTCTTCAACTTTCCCCACAGAAAAAAAATCTGAGGATGTCAGATGTGGTGAACGTGCGGACCATGGTATGGTGCTTCGACTACCAATCCACCTGTCATGACATATGCCATTCAATACCACTTCAACCGCACGCGAGCTATGTGCCAGACATCCATCATGTTGGAAGTACATCGCCACTGTGTCATGTAGTAAAACATCTTGTAGTAATATCGGTAGAGCATTACGTTGGAAACCAGCATTCATTGCACCATTTAGATTGCCATCGATAAAATAGGGGCCAATTATCCTTCCTCCCATAATGCCGCACCATACATTTACCCGCCAAGGTCGCTGATGTTCCACTTGTCGCAGCCATCGTGGATTTTCCGTCGCCCAATAGTGCTTATTATGCCGTTTAACATTACGACTGTTTGTGAATGACGCTTCGTCGCTTAATAGAACGCGTGCAGAAAATGTGTCATCGTCTCGTAATTTCTCTTGTGCCCAGTGGCAGAACTGTACACGACGTTCAAAGTCGTCGCTATGCAATTCCATGTGCTTAGAAATATGGTAGGGTGCAATCGATGTGATTGTAGCATTCTCAACACCGACGTTTCTGTGATTCCCGATTCTCGCGCAATTTGTCTGCTACTGATGTGCGGATTAGCCGCGACAGCAGCTAAAACACCTACTTGGGCATCATCATTTGTTGCAAGTCGTGGTTGACGTTTCAAATCTGGCTGAACACTTCCTATTTCCTTAAATAAGGTAACTATCCGGCGAACGGTCCGGATACTGGAATGATGTCATCCAGGATACCGAGCAGCATACATAGCACACGCCCGTTGGTCAAAATCACCTTCTTAATAGCAATCCATCAACACGATATCGGCCTTTTCCGCAATTGGTAAACAGTCCATTTTAACAAGTGTAATGTATCATGAAGCAAATACTGTCCGCACTGACGGAATGTTACGTGATACCACGTACTTCATATGTTTGTGACTATTACAGTGCCATCTATCACAAAGCGAAAAAAGTGGTCCAACTAAAACATTCATATTTCTTTACGTAATACACGAATATGTAATAAAAAATGGGGGTTCCTATTTAAAACAACACAGTTGATATCCGTTTGAACTATGGCAGCACCATCTAGCGGGCCAACCATAGCGCCATCTGGTTTGCCCCTTCAAGATAGACGAGTTTCGTTCTTTGTAGTTTTTTCGTTTGACACTTATTTCGTGAGATATTTGGCCTGGTCACGATCAATGGACCACCATGTATACAGGCTATATCAGATACAAATGCTGTTATTACTGTTGGTAACTGAAGACCGTGTGGTCAACAATTTAAGTATTTAAGCGTCATTTGTACACTAATAATTATAGCTGTTAAATGTCACATGTTTTTAGATTGGGCAGTACCTTGAAAAACATTGTCGCAAGAGCAAGTCATTAATGCTTTCTTTCCATTGGGCAACAGGTAGGGTGTTTAAATGTGGACATTTTTTCTTCTGACTAATTTGATGCGGACTGCCACAAATTCATCTCTTGTGCCATCCTCTTCATCTCATAGCAGCAATAGCAACGTACGTCCTCAATTACTTACCATGGAAGTTATTCCCTGGTGTCTTAACAGACGTCCTATCATCCTTCCCTTCTTCTTGTCAGTGTTTTCCATATATTCCTTTCCTCTCTGATTCTACACAAAACCTTTTCGTTCCTTACTTTATCAGTTCACCTAATTTTCAATATTCGTCTGTAGCGCATCTCAAATTCTTCTATTTTCTCCTGTTCGGTTTTCCCACAGCCCATGTTTCACTAACATACAATGCTGTGCTCCACACGTAAATTCTCAGAAATTTGTACCTTGAATTGATAACTATGTTTCATACTAGTGACTTCCCTTGGGCAGCAATGGTCATTTTGACAGTTTTAGTCTGCTTGCTCTGTCCGTCATTGATTATTATGCTGCCTAGGCAGCAAAATTCTGTAATTTCGTCTGCCTCATGACTATCAATCCTGATGTTAAGTTTCTTCCTGTTCTCAGTTCTGCTACTTCTCATTACTTTCGTCTTTCTTCCATTTACTTTCAGTCCATACTCTGTACTCTTTAGACCGTTCATTTCATTCAACAGATCATGTAAATCTTCTTCACTTTCAATCAGGATAGCAATGTCATCAGCAAATCGTGCCATTGGTATTCTTTCACCTTGAATTTTAATTCCACTCCTGAACATATCCTTTGCTTCCATCATTGCTTCTTCAATGTACAGATTGAACAGTAGAGGCGAAAGACTACATCCTTGTCTTACACCCTTTTTAATCCGAGCGCTTCGTTCTTGGTAATCAATTCTTATTATTCCGTCTTTGCCCTTGTACATATTGTATATTACCCATCTCTCCCTATAGATTACCCCTATTTTCCTCACAATTTCGAACAGCTTGCACCATTTTTCATTGTCGAAGGCTTTTTCCAGGTCGACGAAGCCTATGAAAGTATCTTGAATGTTCTTTAGTCTTGCTTCCATTATCAACCGCAACGTCAGAATTCCCTCTCTGGTGGATTTGCCTTACCTAAAGCCAAACTGATCGTCATCTAACACATTTTCAATTTTCTTTTCCATTCATCTGTATATTATTCTTGTCAGAAACTTGGATGCCTGAGCTCTTAAGCTGATTGTGCGACAATTCTTGCACTTGTCAGTTCTTGTAGTCTTCGGAATTATGAGGATGATATTTTTCCGAAAGCCAGATGGTATGTTATCAAACTCATACATTTTACATTCTTCACATCAACATGACTACCTTTTTTGTTGCCACTTCCCCCCCCCCCCCCTTCCCCTTTCCCACCTCCCCCCCCCCCCCGGCTCCCAATGATTTTAGAAATTCCGATGGAAGCTGTCTTATATTCTGATTCTAATTCTGAGGCCCCTATTCATTCTAAATCGACTACTGCTTGTATCCGCATCAAAGAGGCCTTTAATCTACTCTTTCTACACGTCAGCACTCTCCTCTGTATTTAACAGTGGAATTTCCGTTGCACTCTTAATGTTACCACCCTTGCTTTTAATTTCAACAATCATTTCTTTTTCGATTTCTTCACGTTTTTCATGCAGTCATTTTTTTAGCTTCCCTGCACTTCCTATTTACTTCATTCCTCAGCAACTTGTATTTCTGTATTCCTGAGTTTTTGTACTTCCTTCTTACATCGATCATATGAAGTAAATTTTCTGTTACCCGTGGTTTCTTTACAGATTCCATCTTTGTGCCTACGGTTTTATTTCCAACTTCTGTGATTGCCTTTTTAGAGATGTCCATTCCTCTGCAACAGTACTATCTACTGAGCTATTCCTTAATGCTGTATCTACAGCCTTAGAGAACTTCAAGTGTCTCTCATCATTCTTTAGTGCTTCCATACCACACTTGTTTGCTTTTTGATTCATCCTGACTAATCTCTTACACTGCAGTCTACTCTTCATCACTAATACAATATGAGTCTATATCTGCTCCTACGTACGCCTTAAAATTCACTACCTGATTTCCGAATCCCTGTCTGACCATCGTGTAATCTAACTGAAATATTTCCGTATCACTCGGCATTTTCCAAATATATCTCCTCCTCTTCTGATTCTTGAACAGAGTATTCGCTATTATTAGCTGAAAAATATTACATAACTCAATTAAACTTTCTCCTCTGTCATTCCTGGTCCCTAGGTCATACTATACTGTAACCTTTTGTTCTGTTCCTTCCAGTACACCGAGAAAGGTGGCGCAGTAGTTAGACACTGGACTCGCATTCGGGAGGACGACGGTTCAATCCCGCGTCCGGCCGTCCTGATTTAGGTTTTCCGTGATTTCCCTAAATCGCTCCAGGCGAATGCCGGGATGGTTCCTTTCAAAGGGCACTGCCGACTTTCTTCCCCGTCCTTCCCTAATCCGTTGAGAACGATGACCTCACGGCCTGGTCTCCTTCCCCAAACAACCCAACCCAACCCTTCCATTACAACTGCATTTCAGTCCCCTTTAACTATTAGTTTTTCATCTCTCTTCTCTTACTGTATTACTCTTTCAGTGTCCTCATATACTTTCACTATCTCTTCATCTTCAGCTTGGGACATCGGCATGTATACCGGAACTTGGACATCGGCATGTATACCTGAACTATCGTTGTCGGTATTGCTTTGCTGTCTATTCTGGTAAGAACAATCACTGAACTGTTTACAGTAACACACTCTCTTCCTTAATTTCCTATTCACAATGAATGCCATTCCTGTTATACAATTTTCTACTGCTGTCGATATTACCCTATACTCATCTAACCAGAAATCCGTTTCTTCTTTCGATTTACTTCATTGACCCCTACTATATCTAGATCGAGCTTTTGCATTTCCCTTTTCAGATTTTGTGGCTTCCCTACCACGTACAGGCTTCTGACATTCCACACCCCGAGTCGTAGAACGCTTTCCTTTCCTTGATTACTGAATCTTTTCTCATGGTCACCTCCCCCTTGGCAGTCCCCTCCTAGAGAAAAGAATAAAGGGCTATCTGGAATATTTGGTCAATGGAGAGATCATCATGACATTGTTTCTATTACAGGCTCTATGTTGGAAGGATACACGTTGAGGTGGTTGACATTGCCTTATGCATCCTCATGACGTTGATCATTGTAGATTATTTCGCCTTTATGTGTGGTTTTCCGCCCCAATAACAAGAGAGTGCCCTGAATCTCTTTCCCCTCCTCCGCCCTCTTTTCCGACAATTCTGTTGTTTATTTTACATCTGACTATCTTACGCAAGGCCTAAGTGCCAATACATGTCGGTAGTATACATTAATTTTCTTTCTCTTTTCATAAAACTGCGTCAGAGAAGATTGATACGCCTGACTTATGGACCTGTAATATATGTCAAATTCTGTCTTTAATCTCGTTTTCTTTATGAAATCATTTTCTATTCTTTCCTTTCTATAGCTCAGAGTAGTAAGCCCTGTGTATTAAATCATGCACGAGGTCCAACATTTAGACAGTTCCGTTATTCGACACGACTGCAAATTTTTTACGCAGGAGTGAGTATCATGCTGTTAATGCAACTGATATGTAATAAAATTTGGTTCACCACTTTTCTTAAGGAATATTGAATCCCATTCTTAGAAATTTTCGTAAGTTTACGTAGAGTTTGGTTACATTCTGTTTCCGTACACTGCAAGACAGCGATAGTCCCGATGCTCTAATCATGGACATCTACAAATGTCTCACATTGTGTCGACCTCCAATAATGGAAGAAGCCTCGTGATTCTGTAGCACCGCTGCTGACACTCGAGAAAATGGCGAAAGCTATTTCGACAGTCGGAAAAAAATAATAAAAAAATCGAGTAAAACTTGTGCATGTGCTCTGGTTCGTAACTCTACCGCAGAATAAATACTGTAAAGCTTTAACCCCACTCCGAATGGGGCGCGAGACTAGAACAAGAGGGACTAGTAAATTTTACATGTACATGTTCAACAATGACAAGTGTATGACTACGTTTTTAGCACATTGCTGCTTCATCTGCAACAATCCGACGCCTTGGCTTCACTGTCATCGAACATCCTCCATACATAAGAGATGTTGTGAGTCTGTCAACAAAGCCAAACAATCTACAGTGACGATATCAACAAACAGTTTTCCCGTTGTTCGTCGCTGAGAGTATGCTGAAATATAAACAAGTAGAAATGAAGAATAAGGGTGCAGAATGTTAACGAAGTTTGTTTTATTTAAAAAGCCTTAAGAGTTTTAACGTAAAAATCCCGAGGCATTACTTTTCAGCAATCGCTCTTAATTGTTCACTTCTACCAGGCACTTCTGCTCTTGGAGAACCCTCTCCTGCGTCGACTTACAGAATAAATCTTCTTCTCGAAGTATTGTACGCCTTTACAACAATAGTGAAGCAATTACTTTCTTGGAGGTTCTGAGCTCTTCTCGTCTCCCCGTGTAAATTGCTCCGTTGTCTGTCCCAGTGTACTGACCCTGAAGTCTTCCAAGCTTCTTCACTTTCCATTACCACTAAAAACTGTTTTTCCTTTCAGCAAATAATCGTCTTTGCATTCATTATCAACCGTGCCTCTGCTGTCTATTTTGAAACTTGACTCTAGACGTAGACGGCTGCTCATCAACTGTTACTTCCGTACTGACAATTTTTTATTTTACATAGGTCAAATGTTTCCTACCGGACCTAAACTGCCAAAGATACATATATTCCCCATTCAGTTACACTGAAATAACAACGTAATTTATGAATCGTTTCTAATACATGTTAATATACATGAAGCTCGGAAACAAATAAAATTAATAAAGAAAAGAGGAATTTACAACTTCACCATACAGTCCTGCAAGAAATTAAATTGGTATGAAGATGTTATGTAATCACAGAATGAAAATATACCCACACAGCACCCTTACCAACTGACATTAGCAGAATACACATGTCCATCTGTGCAAGCGATGTGAAAATTTTAGTGTGTCATTGTTACATGGCCCAATGTACGTCGCGTTCTGTAAGTAACAAAGGAACATTATTACATTTACCATGTCAGACAGTTTTAGTGGAAGACGGTTTTTGTATTTCCTGGTTGCTGATGAATTGTAAGTAAACGCGAATCGCCGACAGGTTTTAGGGCTGTGTCTGTAAGTAGTGGGTATGAAATTGCGCAGGTTACATCATAACTCGCTATCTGTGCTTGCGCGAGCCCTAGTGTCATTTTCCATTGAAATCTGCCATTTCTTAGCAAATACACTTACCGAAAAAAGTCGCAACATCTAAAAGGAGGTGTGCGACATGGTTGAAAGTTGGCCAGTGCGTTTCTACATCTGAAACATTATGTCTATTACAATTTCGTGCCAGTTCCTTGAGTGTGGCGGAGGTTCTGGCACATCGTACTGCATTTTCAGCTGCAATTGTAGTAGTAGTTGGCACCGCACTGGCACAGCGAGCCGTTACAAATCGGGTACTTCAAGGACAGCTCCGATCCAGGCTCCCTGTAGCGTATACTCCACTGACTTCAAACCTTCGCCATTTGCGACTTCAGTCGTATCAAGCGAGATATCATTGGAAGGAAAGTGGAGGTCTTTTGTGTTTTCTGACAAATGCTTGTTCTGCCTCAGTGCGTGATTGACATGTGTTGGTTAGAAGGAGGCATTATGAGAGCCTGTAACCAGTCTGAGTACTAGACACATTGAACCTACACCTGAAGTGGTGGTCCGGGGTGCGATGTCTTATGACATCGCGTGCACCCTGACTCCAAACTTGTACGTCAGTCGGGTGATTCGAAGTGTTGTTCTGCCATTCATGAAACACATTCTAGGTGGTATTTTCCAAGATGATGACACTCGTCCACAAACCGCTGTTGCAGCCCAACATGCCCTACAGCGTAGCGACATGTTGCCGTGGCCTGCTAGATCACCAATCTTTGTCTGGTCGAACACATTTGGGACATCATTGCACGACAACTCCTGCGTCTTCCACAACCTCCTTTAACAGACCGTGTATTGACCGACCAAGTGCAACAAGTATGGAACTCCTTCCCACAAACTAACATACGGCACCCGTATACCACAATTCAAGCACGTTTGCATGCCTGCATTCAACATTCTGGCGGTTGCACCGGTTATTAATACGCCAGAATTTCATTTTAATGACTTATCTGGTGATACAGCAATGTCAATAACACACATATTTTGCCTGTACATATGTATTCCCAAAATTTCATTATTATACATTAATTATTTTTTCGTCAGTGTTTACAACTACTCTTTGACTTTGAAGTCGATACAACTGTAGAATGTAGTTCTACATTTTCTAAAATGATCGAATTTCTAATGGTTGCAAATTAACATTAGCTATTAATAATGGTTGCGATGGGCCTTACACGAATAAAAGCAATCGTTTGGATCGCGATTCTCCATAACTAACGGATTGTGCGTTCTAATGTCTGTCGTGCAACATTATATCACAGTGTACAAATCCACCAAAACACTGAAAAAATGCAAACAGCGGTCCCAACACACAGGCACTGTGACCAGGTGGGAGCTACGTATTGGTAGGCTCCTGGTCTTGATACTCACTGGTATAACGTAATTGCGACTCATACATTGAATTGAACGCTATGAGAGCATTTGTTTGCTACGCTGTTAATAGCCAATGATTGGGACATATATGATAGTAATTATTTTAGGAGAAGAGTAGGGTGCTTGGAATGGAACAGTCCTTTTTATTTGGTAGTTGAGAAGTATAATAGTAGCCATACAGGAAACATCTTATTTCTCACTGTTTTGCGTACTGAAAATGAGAAAAATGTATTTGCAGAAACAAAAAAAGGAAATTGTTAAATACTTTACATGCTTATTTAGATTTGTTCAGTGCCAAACTTGTTCGTGACAAATAACATTTTAATGTGAATGTTGTATTTTGTTGTCATTAGCTAGAGAAGAAAATGTTTGCCTGTCATATGAAGTGTTCTGCTGCTGCAATGTGAAATAAACCACTGATAACTGTAATTAGTTCATTTTTGCAACATTACTGAGAGCACTGGATTAAAAACAGTCAGTCTGGAATTCCTAATGTATTATGTAGAGATTCATTCAAATAACAATTAGAAACTGAATAAGACTAACAAAGATTTACTTGTAGGGTATCTAAGTGATACCCATTAACGTTTGATCTTTTGTGGAGGTTGAATCCTATATATCTCCACAAATAGCAGTGTTCTAGAAACACGCCACTCTGGCAAGCACACGTAAAACAACATACGTGCCTAACCACGTGAATAACACATTTACCGTAAAAATACATTATCTAAAGGGTCATAACATGTATTTCTGAAAGTACGTGTCAAAAAGTATGAGTCTCTCGCATTATTTCAGTTTGCATAATACAAACAGTCCATAAGTTCTGGAAGACTTACGGTAACAACACCAAATTGATTTTAAAGATTACGAAATAAGCTCAGTAGAGAGTAATTCCAATAACATAATACTGGAACCAAGGCAAACATATTCATATATTACAAAAGAAATTGTTTTTCATTTACAAGAAATGTCATTAACATATATTTAGCATCCATAAAATATTAACTGAAAAATACAACCTCTTTTACAATATGTTCATATTAGTCATGTTAGCAGCTAAGAACATATACGAGCAAATTACTTCTCACTGTGAAGTAAATTTTAGACAATGCTAATAAAACTCTTCGCCAAACTACTTTGTAAGAATTGACTGTAACTAAATTTTATAGCCTTCCAAAGTAATTTCGTCATAATAGCAACGCAGTGACGTTACGTATTACAAAATTAGATCGTCAGAGCTTCACAATGGTTACCACAGACAGAGAGAATATTCCATAGTTCTACATGGCGTATCAGTACTTAAACCACATACGCTTTTAAATTAAAAGACCATGGACATATTTCACTTTTTTGCGCTGTAACACGAGTAGAAGAGAGGAGTAACAGATTCGCTACCAGAACCAATGTGGCTGTACTTCATTAACAAAATAAACAGACAGAGACATTTCAGAATAAACTTATGCAGCGAATTTTGATTCCAAGATTACTTGATAATACAAGGTTTGACAACCAATTTTGCAATTATACACTCCTGGAAATTGAAATAAGAACACCGTGAATTCATTGTCCCAGGAAGGGGAAACTTTATTGACACATTCCTGGGGTCAGATACATCACATGATCACACTGACAGAACCACAGGCACATAGAGACAGGCAACAGAGCATGCACAATGTCGGCACTAGTACATGTATATCCACCTTTCTCAGCAATGCAGGCTGCTATTCTCCCATGGAGACGATAGTAGAGATGCTGGATGTAGTCCTGTGGAACGGCTTGCCATGCCATTTCCACCTGGCGCCTCAGTTGGACCACCGCTCGTGCTGGACGTGCAGACCACGTGAGACGACGCTTCATCGAGTCCCAAACATGCTCAATGGGGGACAGATCCGGAGATCTTGCTGGCCAGGGTAGTTGACTTACACCTTCTAGAGCACGTTGGGTGGCACGGGATACATGCGGACGTGCATTGTCCTTTTGGAACAGCAAGTTCCCTTGCCGGTCTAGGAATGGTAGAACGATGGGTTCGATGACGGTTTGGATGTACCGTGCACTATTCAGTGTCCCCTCGACGATCACCAGAGGTGTACGGCCAGTGTAGGAGATCGCTCCCCACACCATGATGCCGGGTGTTGGCCCTGTGTGCGTCGGTCGTATGCAGTCCTGAATGTGGCGCTCACCTGCACGGCGCCAAACACGTATACGACCATCATTGGCACCAAGGCAGAAGCGACTCTCATCGCTGAAGAAGACACGTCTGCATTAGTCCCTCTTTTCACGCCTGTCGCGACACCACTGGAGGCGGGCTGCACGATCTTGGGGCGTGAGCGGTAGACGGCCTAACGGTGTGCGGGACCGTAGCCCAGCTTCATGGTGACGGTTGCGAATGGTCCTCGCCGATACCCCAGGAGCAACAGTGTCCCTAATTTGCTGGGAAGTGGCGGTGCGGTCCCCTACGGCACTGCGTAGGATCCTACGGTCTTGGCGTGCATCCGTGCGTCGCTGCGGTCCGGTCCCAGGTCGACGGGCACGCGCACCTTCCGCCGACCACTGGCGACAACATCGATGTACTGTGGAGACCTCACGCCCCAGGTGTTGAGCAATTCGGCGGTACGTCCACCCGGCCTCCCGCATGCCCACTATACGCCCTCGCTCAAAGTCCGTCAACTGCACATACGGTTCACGTCCACGCTGTCGCGGCATGCTACCAGTGTTAAAGACTGCGATGGAGCTCCGTATGCCACGGCAAACTGGCTGACACTGACGGCGGCGGCGCACAAAAGCTGCGCAGCTAGCGCCATTCGACGGCCAACACCGCGGTTCCTGGTGTGTCCGCTGTGCCGTGCGTGTGATCATTGCTTGTACAGCCCTCTCGCAGTGTCCGGAGCAAGTATGGTGGGTCTGACACACCGGTGTCAATGTGTTCTTTTTTCCATTTCCAGGAGTGTATTATGTTGAAGTACATCTGCTATACGTCAGTAGGGTAGCCCTACCGGTTCTGGCTTAGAAAATATGAGGTCACTTCTGGTATCAGAGCACAGCTGATGCACTCGTCTTTGTTATATCTAAGGTTACCGCTCCTCTCCCATCATTTCTCCACTCCTCCCCCACGTTACTCTCAGCCAGTTGTGTGATCATGGGCTTGAACAACTGATGAGGGGCTACATTGCTCTCTGGCAATAAGAATAATTCGACGGTCATGTTCATGCTATTTATTACCTAAATATAATGATTCATGATTTTCTCCCACCAACCCAAAGAATGGTTAATCAGTCAAGACGTCAGAATGGCTCTTCACTTGTGGTTTGTACACCCTAGCTAGAGGATCACTGTGAGGCGTCATGGATGATCTTATAAAGCCCACAGGCACAATGTGAAGAACAAGGACAATGTCAGATTTGAAATTAGGTATTTGTCTGTCGAATATTATTAATATTGTTATAAACCACTTATAATATTTTTGTTCATATTTACTTTTTGTCATTATGTTCTGTGCCTGTGTCCAATAGTAGCTGAACTACATCACTACTCAGATGTTTAACATACTATTTTCCGTGACATCACAGCATCATCTGTCCACAGGCGTAGTTCCAGATTTATCGAAACTGTTGTTTGACTTTTCAGTGCCACCACGGCTGCAGCAGAATGCAGATAGTTAACAGGTGTTTCAGATTTGGACCCTAACCCACTTCCTGTGTCACCACAACCACTTGTTGAATCTCCGTAAAATGGCCCCAACGTACTGCTGTTTGCCACTACATACAATTTGCGTGCTAGCGTATGTTGCTCTCCAAATCGACAGCGACTTTGATGTAGTTGTTGAAGTAAAAAACGTTCAGCTCGTTGGTACCTGAGTACTGTATTCGTGGGCTGAAAGGGACTATTTTTGCAACATCAAAGAGAACATAGACGAGATGGCGATGACAGAATACAACCCATCTCATTAACCTATTAACATCCAAATGTTTGGAAGGAAAGTTTCAAAAGACAATATGTACATAGAAGCTATACGTGAATTAACTTGACCAGCATATTTGCCGAGAGCAGCGAGTTTTTTGAATGTGAGTAGTCTATACTCTGCATTAATGACTGCAACGGACACACAGAGCCACTAGCATCGTCATGTCAGATGTACCTTCTATGCCCTTGAAGAGCTTTTGCGTAAGAATAGTGTAAATATAAAGCAATAGAACAGTGAATAAATGCCTGTTTTCTGCCAACACCAATGTCTACAAATGTATAATCTATGTTCGTAATGGCTATAGAAGCAGAATTCATGGACAGTATGTCTGTGTATGTTGTTGCACTGATAGGTTTGAATGCTATACAGACTGAATGTAACACATATAGAAGCTAATCGTTTGCAAAATCATGCACAACATAATAAATGTAGCCGGCTGGAGTGGCCGTGCGGTTATAGGCGGTACAGTGTGGATCCGACCGCTACGGTCGCAGGTTCGAATCCTGCCTCGGGCATGGATGTGTGTGATGTCCTTAGGTTAGTTAGGTGTAATTAGTTTTAAGTTCTAGGCAACTGATGACCTCAGAAGTTAAGTCGCATAGTGCTCGGAGCCATTAAACCATTTGAACAATAAATGTAAAATATTTGTGATGGTATACACGCTCATGCACAGGCACACGCAAAGCGGTAAAAAGAAAGTATTTCCTAGACTATTTTTATTACTTACTCCCAACTTATAATGAAAATATTTCGTAGCTTGTTATTGTACAATTTCAGCAGTCTATTCACGTATTCTTTGCAGAGGCAGACATTAAAATGAGTAATCTAATAGAATATTGTAACTGCTTTGAGTAGATGATTCATGTTTTATCCATAAATGCCCTATTATTATTATTATTATTATTATAAACACTGAAGAAGTATTTTAGACGGTCTACATCTCAATATGGCACACAAACCAATTATCCACAAGGTGAAGTTTCATTTGACAGGAGGGAATCTACGGCAAAGTGCTTTCTGTTCGTCTACAGTTGGAACTATTTAACACAGAAATGTAGACATATTAGCAGTACTGGGATAGATTGACTGCAGCTAGTTACTGCAAGAAACAAGCTGTAAGAGCCGTGTATATTTACAACTTACATTGTTGTCACAGGTGAGACTTTAAAGTGGCTATCATCTCTACTCCCCCCCCCCCCCCCCCCCCTCGCCCCTCCATGAACCATAGACCTTGCCGTTGTTTGGGAGGCTTGCGTGCCTCAGCGATACAGATAGCCGTACCATAGGTGCAACCACAACGGAGGGGTATCTGTTGAGAGGCCAGACAAACGTGTGGTTCCTGAAGAGGGGCAGCAGCCTTTTCAGTAGTTGCAGGGGCAGCTGCCTTTTTAGTAGTTGCAGGGGCAACAGTCTGGATGATTGATTGATCTGGCCTTGTAACACTAACAAAAACGGCCTTGCTGTGCCGGTACTGCAAACAGCTGATAGCAACGGAAAACTACAGCCGTAATTTTCCCCGAGGGCATGCAGCTTTATTGTATGGTTAAATGATGATGGCGTCCTCTTGGTGAAATATTCCGGAGGTAAAATAGTCCCCCCCATTCGGATCTCCGGGCGGGGACTACTCAAGAGGAGAAAGAAAACTGGCGTTCTACGGATCGGAGCGTGGAATGTCAGATCCCTTAATCGGGCAGGTAGGTTAGAAAATTTAAAAAGGGAAATGGATAGGTTAAAGTTAGATATAGTGGGAATTAGTGAAGTTCGGTGGCAGGAGGAACAAGACTTCTGGTCAGGCGACTACAGAATTATAAACACACAGTCAAATATGGGTAATGCAGGAGTAGGATTAATAATGAATAAAAAATAGGAATGTGGGTAAGCTACTACAAACAGCATAGTGAACGCATTATTGTGGCCAAGATAGATACGAAGCCCTCGCCTACTACAGTAGTACAAGTTTATATGCCAACTAGCTGTCCAGATGACGAAGAAATTGAAGAAACGTATGATGAAATAAAAGAAATTATTCAGATAGTGAAAGGTGACAAAAATTTAAGTCATGGGTGACTGGAATTCGGTAGTAGGGAAAGGGAGAGAAGGAAACGTAGTAGGTGAATATGGATTGGGGGTAAGAAATGAAAGAGGAAGCCGCGTGGTAGCATTTTGTGCAGAGCATAACTTAATCATAGCTAACACTTCGTCCAAGAATCATGAAAGAAGGTTGTATACATGGAAGAACCCTAGAGATACTAAAAGGTATCAGATAGATTATATAATGGTAAGACAAAGATTTAGGAACCAGGTTTTAAATTGTAAGACATTTCCAGGGGCAGATGTGGACTCTGACCACAATCTATTGGTTATGACCTGTAGATTAAAACTGAAGAAACTGCAAAAATGTGGGAAATTAAGGAGATGGGACCTGGATAAACTGAAAGAACCAGAGGTTGTACAGAGTTTCAGAGAGAGCATAAGGGAACAATTGACAGGAATAGGGGAAAGAAATACAGTAGAAGAAGAATGGGTAGCTCTGAGGGATGTAGTAGTGAAGGCAGCAGAGGATAAAGTAGGTACAAAGACGAGGGCTGCTAGAAATCCTTGGGTAACAGAAGAAATATTGAATTTAATTGATGAAAGGAGAAAATATAAAAATGCAGTAAATGAAGCAGGCAAAAAGGAATACAAACGTCTCAAAAATGAGATCGACAGGAAGTGCAATATGGCTAAACAGGGATGGCTAGAGGACAAATGTAAGGATGTAGAAGCTTATCTCACTAGGGGTAAGATAGATACTGCCTACAGGAAAATTAAAGAGACCTTTGGAGAAAAACAGGCGAAATACCCTCAGACTTCAAGAAGTATATAATAATTCCATTTCCAAAGAAAGCAGGTGTTGACAGATGTGAAAATTACTGAACAATAAGTTTAATAATTCACAGCTGCAAAATACTAACGCGAATTCTTTACAAACGAATGGAAAACTGATAGAAGCTGACTTCGGGGAAGGTCAGTTTGGCTTCCGTATAAATGTTGGAACATGTGAGGCAATACTGACCCTACGGCTTATCTTAGAAGCTGGATTAAGAAAAGGCAAACCTACGTTTCTATCATTTGTAGACTTAGAGAAAGCATTTGTCAATGTTGACTGGAATACTCTCTTTCAAATTCTGATGGTGGCAAAGGTAAAATACAGGGAGAAGAAAGGTATTTACAATTTGTACAGAATCCAGATGGCAGTGATAAGGGTCGAGGGACATGAATGAGAAGCAGTTGTTGGGAAGGGAGTCAGACAGGGTTGTAGCCTCTCCCTGATGTTATTCGATCTGTATATTGAGCAAGCAGTAAAGGAAACGAAAGAAAAATTCGTAGTAGTTATTAAAATCCATGGAAAAGAAATAAAAACTTTAAGGTTCGCCGATGACATTGTAATTCTGTCAGAGACAGCAAAGGACTTAGAAGAGCTGTTCAACAGAATGGACAGTGTCTTGAAAGTAGGATATAAAATGAACATCAAAAAAAGCAGAACGAGGGTAATGGAATATGATCGATTTTACTCGGGTGATGCTGAGGGAATTAGATTAGGAAACGAGAGGCTTAAAGTAGTAAATGAGTTTTGCTATTTGAGGAGAAAAATAACTGATCATGGTCTAAGTAGAGGATGTAAAATGTGGACTGGCAATGGCAAGGAAAGCGTTTCTGAGAAAGAGAAATTTGTTAACTTCGAGTATAGATTGAAGTGTCAAGAAGTCGTTTGTGAAAGTATTTGTATGGAGTGTAGCCATGTATGTAATGAAACATGGACGATATATATAGCTTGGACAAGAAGAGAATAGAATCTTTTGAAATGTGGTGCTACAGAAGAATGCTGAATTTTAGATGGCTAGATCACATAACTAATGAGAAGGTACTGAATAGAATTGCAGAGAAGAGCAGTTTGTGGCACAACTTAACTAGAAGAAGGGATAGGTTGGTAGGACTTCTGAGGCATCAAGGGATCACCAATTTAGTATTGGAGGGCAGCGTGGAGGGTAAAAAACGTGGAGGGAGACCAAGAGTTGAATACAATAAGCAAATTCAGAAGGACGTATGCAGCAGTACGTACTGGGACGTGAAGCAGCTGGCACAGGATAGAGTAGCAAGGAGAGTTGCATCAAACCAGTCTCAGGACTGAAGATAACAACAACAACAACAACATCTGTACTAGATGTGAATCCTGTCGTAATAGTTAACATGCAGCTTCATAATTATCCATCACACAAAAAACCGAAGAACTGCTTTAGCAGGCCTGACTGCCAGTGATTGATACTAACCAAAGTAAGAGTAATGGTGAAACGGTACTTACACAACAAAATTCACCTAAACTTTCGTTTTTTTCTTTTTTTCTTTCAGCGCGTGTAAACTATGATCTCAGGTTACAAAACTGAATCTAGACACCATGAAATAATATTTTACAAAGTAGTTGGTTGTTTATTTGTTACTAAGAATACTATTTAAGCTTTGGCACCATACATACGCTGTTAGCCTCTAGTGGTACAATACACTTTTAAGATTCAGTAGCTGACAGCTAAAGTCACGTCATGTCAGATATATTATCTGATCGAAACAGCCCATTCATGCACACTTAGTTATAGAGTGAGCTACATTTCTGCACAGCTTGCATCAATATCACCCACACATACTGAATAATAGGCTGAATGCTATAAATATCGCTTGATGGTGCAGGTGTACCATCCACATATAGTCCTGCCATGCAGCATAAGGTGTTATGTGGGTACCACTCACACAAATGACAGACAAGTTTAAATGCTGTAAAATAATCATGAAACATCAACCTGAGTCCGTTAACAGGATGGATTTATAAATGTGGGATACAGTTATCGTGTCAGCTACTGGAAACTTATGTTCGCTAAAAAATTACACAGTATAGTTTCGTAGGAATTGTGTTGCCGTTTTCGTTAGGAGTTAAGTCACTGCAGAATTTTAATATATTGTACTAACATCGGATGCCCAGAGATATGGAAATTTGTGGAGCAGACTGTAAAAACTGGCGGGAAACTGGTAACATAGACAGTCGAACTGGAATGCAATTGATAGGACAGGCAGGAAAATCGATAAATTGTTTGGACAGCCCCTAAAGCTTGTAATTGTCAAGGAACAAGGTATTTCATCCACTAGAACATTCATTTTAACGTCGTCCAACTGCATTTTATATGAAGTTACCTGAAGTTCTTCATGCTCCTCTACATGGTTTTCGGCACTTCCCTTGCAAAATTTTTGCAAGTTGCTCTGAATGTGAATACTGGTCATTTATACCATGTAGTGAATAATTCAAATTAACTCTCCTTCCTTGCTCGCCTGTTTGATGTTTATCTGACGGTTCAAGTTTTACATTTTGTGCACTTCTCTATAATTTGAACTCGATCTCAATACACACAGCTGTTTGTGCTCGGACTTGAAGGCTTTAACATTAAAACCTTGTTGGTTGACCAGTCGAGTGCTGTTAGATGATATGCGAAAATATGTTTATAATATTTAATGCAGTTTCTTACGTGTATCCTTGTGTCGATAGCTGACGTTTGTGAAAATTGCCTTCTTCAAATCGTAGCTCAACAGAAATGACAACTGAGAGAGGCGGCGCAGTGATTAGCACCCTCGAATCGCATCCGGGAGGTCGACAGTTCGAACTCGCACCCAGCCATCCAGATTTCCTAAATCGCTCCAGGAAAATGCTCGTATGGCTTCTTAGAAAAGTGCGCGACCGATCTTTTCCCCTATCCGTTAAGAAATCAGAGCTCTTGTTCACTCTCAAACGACCTCCTCCCCCTGCGGGTCCAGGGTACGAATAGGCCCGAGGTATTCCTGCCTGTCGTAAGAGGCGACTAAAAGGAGTTTCAACCGTTTCGACCTTCCATGTGATGGTCCCCCTTGGGGTTTGACCTCCATTTTTCAAAATTATACAGAAGTACGAGCCTTTTGGTGAAGGACGCCTTATGTGGTGTATCACTGGTCCTCAGTGCACTAAGAACTTGGCAATCAGCATTGTAACGGCATTGTAACCGCACCCACTATTCCTCAAATTGGGCATAAACGCCTGATGGGTTGCACAATTTACGCCCATAGTGCGTCGCCATCTGCACCTACGATCATGATGGACTTTCCATGGCACCCGAAATCCAGCACGGTAGCCAACCCATTGTGGTGGGGTCGTCATGTACCCTCTAGGTTGTAGCCCCCTGACAACACAGGGATCGTACTGCCGATACCTGAGCTGCACCCTCCCCACGTCGGCCAAGAAATAGATGCCCGTCTCCTTGGGGCATCAGGACTCCCAGCAACGGTCATCCTGCCAGGTGGCCCTTACTGAGGCTGGGTGGCGCCCGTAGGGAGAGCCCCTGGTCGCAGTGGGTGGTATCGGGGCGGACGTTTCGCAGATGAAACGTCAACATGTATCAGGTCCATCTGCGGCCGAGTCTTTTAAAAAGAAAGGTACTGTCTCTGGTTCTGGTTCTTCTGCCCTTTCCCCCTTGGCCACTCCCTGGGAGGAAGGACAGGCCCGCCGGCTTGGGGCGAAGTACTTCCCCCGCTATTTAGTCTGTTCTCGGACCGATGGGGGGACGTTCGCCTCCTCCAAGCCCATGTTCTTTGTGCAACACATCGAGGACGTCTTCGGGGAAATCGAGGCTCTCAGTAAAATGCGTTCGGGGTTCGTTCTTATAAAGGCCACCTCCACCACACAGTCGGTGTCGCTCCAGGCGTGCGACCGACTAGGGGACATCCCAGTGTCCATTTTCCCGCATCTGGCACTGAATAGGACGCAGGGGGTTATGTTTCATCGGGACCTCCTGCTGCAATCTGATGAGGAGTTCAGGGCTAACCTGGAGCTCCAAGGTGTACATTTCGTCCGGCGAGTCCAGCTCGGCCCCAAAGACCGTCGCACCGACACCGGGGCCTTTATCCTCGCCTTCGAGGGGGACGTTCTCCTGGAGAAGGTATAGGTGATGTGCTACCGGTGCGACGTGCGACCTTACGTCCTGCCTTCTATGCGCTGCTTTTGGTGTTTGCGCTTTGGGCACATGTCGTCACGGTGTGAGGCTGAGCCCCTTTGTGGCGACTGTGGACGTCCTCTTCATGAGGAACATATATGCACCCCACCACCTCGGTACATCAGTTGTCCTGGCCTCCACTCACCTAGATCTTTAGACTGCCCCACGTATCAGAAGGAGAAGAAGATTCAAGAATTAAAAACTTTGGACCGTCCCTCTTATTCTGAGGCCAGGAAGAAGTATGACTTTCTCCATCCCGTGATGTTGACAACTTCGTTGGCCTCAGTAGTGTCCACTCCTTCGACAGTATCCTCACCCCTATCCTGTCCCCCCTCCACCTCCTCACCCACCGAGCGAGGTGGCGCAGTGGTTAGCACACTGGACTCGCATTCGGAAGGACGACAGTTCAATCCCGTCTCCAGCCATCCTGATTTAGGTTTTCCGTGATTTCCCTAAATCGTTTCAGGCAAATGCCAGGATGGTTCCTTTAAAAGGGCAAGCCGATTTCCTTTCCAATCCTCCCTAACCCGAGCTTGCGCTCCAATGACCTCGTTGTCGACAGGACGTTAAACTCTAACCACCACCACCACCACCTCCTCACCCCATCCAGGGTCTATTCCTCTGCCTCCCAAATCCCTCCCTTCCAAATCCTCCTCCTTCGCGGCCATTGCCCCCTCTACCCCAGGGGCCACCCTTCCTCCTCCTCCTCCTCCCCCTCCGCCGCCTGAGAAGCGATCCTCTTCCTAGGCGTTCATTGGGGAAACGTCCCAGACCCCAGATTCCGAGGTCTAGCGTTCCAAAACGGACCCCAAGTATTAGGCCACCATCCCCGTGCCTCATCGGACTTCCAAGAAGGCCTCCAAGAAGAAGTCTTTATCTCCCTCTCCACCCCAGCGCGTTTCGTCTGACGCTCCGTCCGCGAGTCGCTGCTCCCGGCCGTCCTCAGTTTCGCCGGGACGCTCTGCTGCCAGGCGCTCAGCTGGCCTATCGTCGGCGAATGATGCTGCCCCTCATACGCAACCCAGGAATGCGGCCGCAGCTGGCGACGACTCGATGGAACGGGATCCGCGTCCCGCCGGTTGTATCGTTGTTCCCTCGAAACCTGGCCCTCCGCGGCCGTCGAGGTGACCAGCTCTTCACCCGTTTCGTTCCTCCTTTTTTCTGACTAGCGATGGCTTTGTTACATTGGTACATAAGGTAATCGGAAGGAATTACAACTGCTCCTCCGCCTGCACTGTCCGCTTGTCCTTGGTCTCCAGGAAACCAAGTTGCGCCCAACTGACGGTATTGCTTTTACCCACTACACCTCGGAGCGGTCTGACCTCACCCCTGTGGACGGTATTCCAGCTCATGGTGAGGTCATGTTGCTCGTTCAGGACGACGTCTATTACCATCCTATCCCATTGAAAACCCCACTCCAAGCAATAGCTGTCCGTATTACTGTTTCTGCCTTTACTTTTTCTGTTTGTACTGTCTACACTCCATTGTCATCCGCAGTTAGTCGGGGTGACATGATGCACATGATTGTTCAGCTTCCTCCGCCGTTTTTATTGTTTGGCCACTTCAATGCCCATCATCCTCTTTGGGGCTACCCTGCAGTTTGTCAGAGAGGCTCCCTCTTGACGGATGTCTTCAACCATATCAATCTTGTGTGCCTCAATACTGGCGCCCCTACTTTCCTCTAGGACTCTACTCACACCTGCTCCCACTTCGATCTGTTCTACCACTCATGCCCGTCGGTTCCAGTGGTATGTCCTTTCTGACACCTGTTCGAACGACCATTTCCCCTGTGTCGTTCGCCTTCTGCACCACACCCCATCCCCACGTCCTTCGAACTGGAACATACCGAAAGCTGACTGGGGACTTTACTCCTCCCTGGCGACCTTCCCGGAGCACGATTTTCTCAGTTGTGACGGTCAGATCGAATACCTCACTGCAGTTATCATCAATGCTGCAGAACGTTCCATTCCTTGTACTACCTCTTCTTCACGTCGCGTTTCCGTCCCCTGGTGGAATGAGGCTTGTAGAGACGCTATCCGTGCTCGACGGCGTGCTTTACGCACCATTCTCCGCCATCCTATATTGGCGAATTGTACTGGATACAAAGTACTCCGAGCGCAATGCCGTAGAGTCATCAAAGACAGCAAAAAAGCTTGTTGGGCCTCTTCCACCAGCTCCTTTAACAGTTTTACTCCCTCTTCTGTCGTCTGGGGTGGCCTGTGCCGGCTGTCGGGCATTAAGGCACACTCCTTGGTACCTGGCCTGACTTCAGGTAATGAGGTACTTGTTGATGCTGTGGATGTCTTCAACGCCTTCGGCCATTACCACCCTGCCTTCCTTACCAGGAAAGAGGCAGAAGAGGCTCGGCGACCTTCCTTCCACTCTCTGAATCTGAAAAATTATAATGCCTCCTTTACTATGCGGGAACTCGAACTTGCACTTGCACTGTCCCAGTCCTCTGCTCCGGGGCCAGATGCCATTCACGTTCAGATGCTGACACACCTTTCTCCCGCAGGCAAAAGCATTCTTCTTCTTACCTACAATCGCGTCTGGACCGAAGGTAAAGTCCCCATGCGTTGGCGTGACGCCGTCGTTGTTCCTATACCCACCCCGGGAAGGAGAGACACCTTCCTTCTAGTTACCGTCCCATTTCTCTTACAAGCTGTGTCTGTAAGGTGATGGAGCGCATGGTTATCATTCTGTTAGTTTGGATTCTTGAATCTCGACGGCTACTTACCAATGTTCAATGCGGCTTTCATCACCGCCACTCCGCTGTTGACCACCTTGTGACCCTGT
This sequence comes from Schistocerca gregaria, assembly GCF_023897955.1. NCBI lineage: Eukaryota > Metazoa > Arthropoda > Insecta > Orthoptera > Acrididae > Schistocerca > Schistocerca gregaria. Next base: position 578,416,271 of record NC_064921.1, on the reverse strand, counting down.
AGACATTCATCATGACCAACTTTTTGCGAAAGTGCCAAACGGTAGCACGTGGTCTTCGATTTGGAGAAGGCTTATGATACCTGTTGGAGAGGAGGTATCCTCCGCACTATGCACAGGTAGGGTCTACGCGGTCACCAGTCCCTTTTTATTGATTCCTTTTTAACATATCGAAAGTTTAGGGTACGTGGGGGTTCCGTATTGTCCGACGTCTTCCTCCAGGAGAACTGAGTGCCTCAGGGCTCCGTCTTGAGCGTAGCCCTTTCTGCCATAGCGATGAATCCAATTATGGATCGCATTCCACTTAATGTCTCAGGCTCTCTTTTTATCGATGACTTCGCGATCTACTGCAGTGCCCAGAGAACATGCCTCCTGGAGCACTGCCTCCAGCGTTGTCTTGACAGCCTATACTCATGGAGTGTGGCTAATGGCTTCCGATTCTCTGAAGAGAAGACGGTTTGCATCAACTTTTGGCGCTATAAAGCGTTCCTTCCGCCATCCTTACATCTCGGTCCCGTTGTTCTCCCATTCGTGGAAACAACTAAGTTTCTAAGGCTCACACTGGAAGGGAAACTTTGTTGGTCTCCGCACGTCTCTTATTTGGCTACCTGTTGTACACGTTCCCTTAATGTCCTCAGAGTTCTTAGTGGTTCATCTTGGGGAGCGGATCGCACTGTCCTGCTTCGCTTGTATCGGTCCATAGTCCGTCCAAAGCTGGATTATGGGAGCCTCGTCTACTCGTCTGCTCGGCCATTCCTCTTACGCCGTCTCCATCCATCATCGGGGTTTACGTCTTGCGACCGGAGCATTCTACAGTAGTCCCATCGAGAGTCTTTATGCTGGAGCTGCCGAATTACCATTGACCTACCGGCGCGGCGTACTGCTTTGTCGGTATGCCTGCCGGCTGTTGTCAATGCCCGACCTCCCCTCTTATCAGTCCTTTTTCGACGATTCTCTCGACCGTCAGTATGGGTTGTACGTGTCTGCCCTGCTGCCCCCTGGAGTCCGCTTTCGTCGCCTGCTTCGACAATAGGATTTTGCCCCCCCTACCACCTTCAGAGAGGGTGAGAGCCCGACACCACCTTGGCTCCAGTTTCCGGTTCCTATTCATCTCGACCTCAGCTCGCTCCTGAAGGAGGGTATTCCGGCTGCAGTGTATTGCTCACGGTTTGTCGAACTTCGTGCGCGACTTGCCAGTCACACCTTTATTTCCACTGATGGCTCCAAAACTGACGATGGTGTCGTCTGTGCCTTTGTCGTCGGGACGTCACCTTTAAATACCAGCTCCTCGACCAGTGTTCCAGCTTTACGGCCGAGCTTTTTGCTCTCCATCAGGCCGTTCAGTATGCCCGCCGCCTTCGCCATTCATCGTATGTACTCTGCTGTGATTCACTCAGGGCTCTTCAGAGCCTTGGAGCTCCATATCCGGTCCATCCCTTGGTGCAACGGATCCAGCAGTCCCTCCATTCTTTTGCAGATGATGGCTCTCCTGTCAGCTTTCTGTGGGTTCCCGGCCATGTAGGAGTGCCTGGGAATGAGGCTGCTGACGCTGGAGCCAAGGCTGCAGTCCTCCTGCCTCGGCCAGCCTCTCATTGTGTCCCGTCATCCGACATTAGTGGGGTTGTTTGTAAGAGGCTTGTGTCATTGTGGTGGGATACTTGGTCATCACTTCAAGGAAACAAGCTGTGGGCCGTAAAACCGTTCCCAACTGCTTGGACAACCTCCTCCCGACCATCTAGGCGAGAGGAGGTCCTTCTGACCAGGTTGCGGATTGGGAATTGCCGGTTTAGCCACCGCTACCTGCTCTCCGATGACCCAGCCCCGCAGTGTCCTTGTGGTCATGCATTGACAGTGCGCCATGTTTTATTGTCGTGTCCCCGTTTTAGTCAATCTCGTGTTGTCCTGTCTCTGCCATCTACTTTACAGGATATTTTAGCTGATGAAGCTCAAGCAGCTGCTCGTGTTCTTCGTTTTATTACTTTGACTGGCTTGTCCAGAGACATCTAACTCTTTCACTTATTTTACCAGCATCTTTGTAAGAACTTTCTGGTGTCCCCCCCCCCCCCCCCCCTTGAGTTTTACTAGATTCTATGTGCTCTTACTATTGTGACTGGGCGCTAATGCCCTCAGTAGTTGAGCGCCCTTAAACCCCAAACAAAACAAAACAAAAAAATCTAACGACCTCGGTGTCAACGGTACGTAAATTTCAATTTCCTTTCTTCTTCTTCTTCTTCTAGAATTTAGGCCAAAAATTTGCATTGTTAAAAATATATTTGCTGTTTGGTCGAGCGTAATAAGTTTCTACTTTCCGTAATTCTTTTAACTTCTAATTTCTAGTGTAGTTCTGAATATAAACAGCTCTGTTTAAAAATAATAAAAAGCTTTATTTAAAATTTTAATTGCTTATGTAGAATCGTTATTTAAATGTTGGGAATACAGGAAGACGTCGTCTGTCATCTTCGATCAGAAACATTCCCAGCAATTAAATAATAGAATAAAATAATATTTGTTAAATATGATGAAATACTCAAATGATTGTACTTCTTATGTAATGTCCAGTACAATTACATGTTTGAAATTACTCCAAGTCCTCTAAAGTTATTTCACTGTGCCTCTGAGTCCAGAACTGGCCTACGTTGCCTACGTAGCTTAAGAATCGGAGGCGACGGACGAACACTGGAGCTTGTAGACTCGGCGGTAACTGGAGACTGCACATGACTCCGTGCACTAAAGAGAAATGTCCGCCGTTGAATCTGTTACGCAACTACACATGCCCCTGAAGTTAATTCAGTGACAGCTTCTTTATACGTGTCGACTACTGAACCTTTCCTCCCAAACATACGAATGTAAATAGATGATTAGATGAGTCGTACTCTGTTATTATCTTTTTCCCAATGCACTCATTTATGCTGCATAGAAAGTACCATCAAAGTCACTCTCGGGAGGTGGACCTACTAGCAGTCAAATTACTGTGTGTCTAACAACGAACTTTAGTGCACTGGAGCCCTGTAACGGAGGCTCAACACGTGGCGGTGGTGCAGGAAACGAGTGTGTATCGTGATCTGAAATATCTTGTAGCCCATCGGCATACTGCTGTGGCTGTGGTGGTGCTCAGTATTCGTACGACAGGTCCGGTAAATCCAGAATACTGCCTGTGGACTGCTGCTGGTGTGATAGCTCAGTCGATAGTACGCTGAACACGTGAAAGTCCTGGTCAAATAGTGCTCACAGTACCAGATCATATGTGCATTGCACTACTGGAAAATAATATTAAAACTTAAGTATGAACGAATATAGTAATACATGAGTAATACTTTTATTATTGCCATAAGTGGTAAGTACAGAATGTAAGTCAGTAGTCAGTCTGATGGCTGAACTGGTGTGACCTTTCTTTGGGTTGGTGTGTGAAAACCCAAGTGGGGAAGGGGTGGAGAGGGGAGAAAGGAGTGGGAAGAAGGTATGACATTGGAGATGACAAGTACAGCTACAATAGCGGTTTTTTGATACCGGAAGTGACCATGCTGACCCTGCACTTTCTGAATCAGACCCAACAGTGCTATCCTACTTATGTCGTGTTGGTTCTTTCTTTTTACTACGCGATTTGGAGATTTACAGGTTTGCCCTGGTCTAGGAGTAGCGTCTTTGATTCATAATCAAAACGTCTTAGGTCCCGCGTTTGATCCCGGGCACTGCCTAAATTTTGATAAATAATCAGCATTGGCGGCCGAAGACTTCCGGCATAAGAAGTCAGCCAAATTCGGCCAACGGCCTTGTCACAGAGGGTGGAGGAGCGGATAGAGGTTCAGGGCACTCTCTTGTCCTACGAGGTGGGAAATTTCCCCTGAAGACGAAGAATCAGCAATGATCAACGACAGGAGGATGCAGAAGGCAATGGAAACCACTGCATTAAAGACACGTAACGTGCATCCACAGGACATGTGGCCTGTAGTTAAAGAAGTGTCATGATGATCTCTCCATTGGCAAAAGACTCCGGAATAGTCGCCCATTCGGATATCAAGGAGGGGACTGCACAGGGGGAGGTTACCATGAGAAAAAGATTGAATAATCAACGAAAGGATAACGTTCTAACAGTCGGGGCGTGGAATGTCAGAAGCTTGAACGTGGTAGGGTAACTAGAAAATCTGAAAAGGGAAATGCAAAGGCTCAATCTAGATACAGTAGTGGTCAGTGAAGTGAAGTGGAAGGAAGACAAGGATTTCTGGTCAGATGAGTATCGGGTAATATCAACAGCAGCAGAAAATGGTATAACAGGTGGAGGATTCGTTATGAATAGGAAGGTAGGGCACAGGGTGTGTTGCTGTGAACAGTTCAGTGACCGGGTTGTTCTAATCAGAATCGACAGCAGACCAACACCGACAACGATAGTTCAGGTATAAATGCCGACGTCGCCAGCTGAAGATGAACAGATAGAGAAAGTGTATGAGGATATTGAAAGGGTAATGCAGTACGTAAAGGGGGACGAAAATTTATTAGTCATGGGTGACTGGAATGCAGTTGTAGAGGAACGACTAGAAGAAAAGGTTACAGCAGAATATGGGCTTGGGACAAGGAATGAAAGAGGAGAAAGACTAATTGAGTTCTGTAACAAGTTTCAGCTAGTAATAGCGAATACCCTGTTCAAGAATCACAAGAGGAGGAGGTATACTTGGAAAAGGCCGGGAGATACGGGAAGATTTCAGTTAGATTACATCATGGTAAGACAGAGATTCCGAAATCAGATACTGGATTGTAAGGCGTACCCAGGAGCAGATATAGACTCAGATCACAATATAGTAGTGATGAAGAGTAGGCTGAAGTTCCTGGCATTAGTCAGGAAGAATCAATGCCCAAAGAAGTGGGATACGGAAGTTCTTAGGACTGACTAGATATGTTTCAAGTTCTCTAACGCTATAGATACAGCAATAAGGAAGTTGAAGAGGAATGGACATCTCTAAAAAGGGCCATCACAGACGTTGGGAAGGAAAACGTAGGTATACAGAAGGTAGCTGTGAAGAAACCATGGGTAACAGAAGAAATACTTCAGTTGATTGATGAAACGAGGAAGTACAAACACGTTCCGGGAAAATCAGGAATACAGAAATACAAGTCGCTGAGGAATGAAATAAGTATGAAGTGCAGGGAAGCTAATACGAAATGGCTGCAGGAAAAAATGTGAAGACATCGAAAAAGATATGATTGTCGGAAGGACAGACTCAGCATACAGGAAAGTCAAAACAACCTTTGGTGACATTAAAAGCAACGGTGGTAACATTAAGAGTGCAACGGGAATTTCACTGTTAAATGCAGAGGAGAGAGCAGATAGGTGGAAAGAATACATAGAAAGCCTCTATGAGGGTGAAGATTTGTTTGATGTGATAGAAGAAGAAACAGGAGTCGATTTAGAAGAGATAGGGGATCCAGTATTAGAATCGGAATTTAAAAGAGTTTCGGAGGACTTACGGTCAAATAAGGTAGAAGGGATAGATAATATTCCATCAGAATTTCTAAAATCATTAGGGGAAGTGGCAACAAAACGACTATTCACGTTGCGCTAGGTGACGATTAGTTTCGCTTTAGGAAAAGTAAAGGCACGGGAGAGGCAATTCTGACGTTACGGCTAATAATGGAAGCAAGGCTAAAGGAAAATCAAGACACGTTCATAGGATTTGTCGACCTGGAATAAAGCGTTCAGCAATATAAAATGGTGCAAGCTGTTCGAGATTCTGAAAAAAGTAGGGGTAAGCTATGGGGAGAGACGGGTCATATACAATATGTACAACAACCAAGAGGGAATAATAAGAGTGGACGATCAAGAACGAAGTGCTCTTATTAAGAAGGGTCTAAGAAAAGGCTGTAGCCTTTCACCCCTAACTCTTCAATCTGTACATCGAAGAAGCAATGATGGAAATAAAAGAAAGGTTCAGGAGTGGAATTAAAATACAGGTGAAAGGATATCAATGATACGATTCGCTGATGACCTTGCTATCCTGAGTGAAAGTGTTGAAGAACTAAATGATCTGCTGAACGGAATGAACAGTCTAATGAGTATACAGTATGGTTTGAGAGTAAATCGGAAAAAGACGAAGGTGATATGAAGTAGTAGAAATGAGAACAGCGAGAAACTTAACATCAGGACTGATGGTCACGAAGTCAGTTAAGTTAAGGAATACTGCTACCTAGGCAGTAAAATAACCAATGACGGACGGAGCACGGAGGACATCAAAAGCAGACTCGCTGTGGCAAAAAAGGCATTTCTGACCAAAGAAGTCTACTAATATCAAATACCGGCCTTAATTTGAGGAAGAAATTTCTGAGGATGTACGTCTGGAGTACAGCATTGTATGGTAGTGAAACATGGACTGTGGGAAAACCGGAACAGAAGAGAATCGAAGCATTTGAGATGTGCTGCTATAGACGAATGTTGAAAATTAGGTGGACTGATAAGGTAAGGAATGAGGAGGTTCTACACAGAATCGAAGAGGAAAGGAATATGTGGAAAACACTGATAAGGAGAAGGAACAGGATGATAGGACATCTGCTAAGACATGAGGGAATGACTTCCATGGTACTAGAGGGAGCAGTAGAGGGCAAAAACTGTAGAGAAAGACAGAGATCAGAATACGTCAAGCAAATAATTGAGGACGTAGGTTGCAACTGATACTCTGAGATGAAGTGAAGAGGTTAGCACAGGAAAGGAATTTGTGGCGGGCCGCATCAAACCAGTCAGTAGACCGATGACAAAAAAAAAAGAAAAAAAAATTTTCCCGACGGACATTGAATGACATGCTTACGTTCTCGGAGTAGGTACGGTGAAAATGCAAGATATAATAATGTAATAACGTTAGTGAGAGACTATTGCGGCGGAGCTGTTACATTATTAATTTCATGTACATTCTTTCTCTTGAGATTGAAAAGAATCATTCCAAGCGTTGTGCTAGTTCAGTGCTGAACAATAATGAAACACACACACACACACACACACACACACACACACACACACACACACACACACTCATACGCAGAGAGAGAGAGAGAGAGAGAGAGAGAGAAAGAAGAAGAAGAGGAAGAAGATTATTTCAATTGATCATTAAATGTACGAGTGTTATATTTTATGCGCTCACTTGCAACATGTACAGTCGACCAAGAGATAATCAGTTGGAACTGTTCCATAATCACGCAGATCTTTGAGTGTACTGAACACATAGAGTGTAAGGGGAGGCGACATATCTACTCCTTCGCTAGCTAGCTGCCGATTCAAAGGTCCAAAAAGTAATACCCAAAGTACACCTCCAGTATCTGGAATTCCTGGATTTATAGAGTTACCAAAGAGTCGGGATGCCAGCTGAGAAGCTGCTTGTTTAAAGAAGCGACGAAGTTGAAATAAATGCCACTGAAAGCGTAGCGTCTGTATTATAGACCTAGAGATTTCATGTCAGCTCCTGCTGTCGTGAAGCTTCAGGCAAATAAGTAAACTGCATATGCAACCCTTTCCGTGTGATACGGAAAGGGTTGCATATGCAGTTTACTTCTTTGCCTGAAGCTTCACGACAGCAGGAGCTGACATGAAATCTCTATAATACAGACGCTACGCACTACTCACGTTTAACTAGCCCCTCTTTCTCAAATCAGTTTAAAAGAATCTATCGACTCATCAACATCAGTTCATCAGTTTTAAAGAATCTGTCACTTCATCAACATGGTTGCACCATGACCTGGTATTCCAATATTTTCTCTAATAACCCTATAAGCGAATGAGGAATATTTCATTGAAACAGACCCTAGCTGACTTCTGCTCCATCGTTTTGCGACTGCATTGGTGCCCGTTCCCAATAAATGCCGAGAGGTTTACGTTTTTCCGCTCAAGACGGTCATTATAGCTACATTATAATCCCTGACATTAATTCTTCTAACGATATCAGTCCATGTGTAGGGCTTTTTTAAGTATGAAATGATTTGCAATATTCGTGCTTTACAGTATACGAGACAACAACTTTTTCTCTGATCCCTTTACTAGCACTACATATACGTCTGAAGAACTCTCATAATTTTATTTATGATCTTCCTTGTTTTAGACAGAAAGTACAGTATGCGACTAACAAAAGTATTTATTCAGCTACGGTAAGCAAAACACAAAACAGAATTCTTAGAAGACGCGCACCATGAGATCCTCACCATATACAGGGTGAATCACCTAACATTACCGATGGATATATTTCGTAAACCACATCACATACTGACGAATCGATTCCACAGACCGAACGTGAGGAGAGGGGCTAGTGTAGCTGTTTAATACAAACCATACAAAAATGCACGGAAGTATATTTATTAACACAAACCTACGTTTTTTAAAATGGAAACACGTTAGTTTTGTTAGCACATTTGAACATATAAACAAATACGTAATCAGTGTCGTTTGTTGCATTGTAAAATGTTAATTACATGCGGAGATATTGTAACCTAAAGTTGAATCTTGCGTACCACTCTTCCGCTGTTCGTTCGTGTGTATCGGAGAGCACCGAATTACGTAGGGATGCAAAGGGAACGGTGATGGACCTTAGGTACAGAAGAGACTGGAACAGCACATTACGTCCACGTGCTAACACCTTTTTATTGGTCTTGTTCAGATGTGCTAACAAAACTAACGTGTTTCCATTTTAAAAAACGTAGGTTTGTGTTAATAAATATACTTCCGTGCATTTTTGTATGGTTTGTATTAAACAGCTACACTAGCCCCTCTCCTCACGTTCGGTCTGTGGAATCGATTCGTCAGTATTTGATGTGGTTTACGAAATATATCCAGCGGTAACGTTAGGTGACTCACCCTGTATAAACGCTTCTGCCGTCAGAGATAATTATTTACTCCTTTTCTTATACCAACAAAACTAAACTGGCTAATAACTCATGTCAGTGATTTGAATGACAAACAACTGCGTTCCCCTAAGACAATTGTCACTTGCGTGCTGCAGCACCGAAGGCTGAACCTGCGAGAGCTTTTGTCCAGAGCTCATCCACTTGAGTAATACAGAACTAGAATCTCAGACAGTTCGATGAGAATCCCCCCCCGGGCCCCTTCTACCTTAGATGAGATGGAGCAGGCGTTCTCTTCCTCTCAGATTGTTCCAGATACTTGCACACGATGAGGCGCAACTGAGAAAGCGCAGTAATTTATCAACGACAGCTCGAGGTGGCTGTTGCAGGCTATGGTAAAGACAATGACGTAATCCACTATGTCTTTTCTGAAAAATGTTAACGTACATTAATGTAACATGAAAATAAAGGTTTCTAACGTTTTTTTTTTTTTGCTTTGTTACGTTACGCTCACAAAAAATATGTAAGTTGCAATTATTCTTGAATGTAAACTTGACAGTTTCGCTAAAAGCAACAACAGTCCTAACTTGAAGTTCAGTCCGTCAGTTCACCTGATGATGGCGACATGTTTGATCGCCGAAATATTGTGCCCGTATGACACTATAGACCGGCAGTACACCCGTGGATATTTTGATTATCAAATACGCCGGGAGAAACTCAAGAATCACAGTCCTAACTTGTCCGTAAACGTTATTCTCAGAGGAGATGCTGTAGAGCTGAGAGGTTAAATGCTTGTTCAGCTATGTTCATGATGTCATGTGCTTCTAACAGTAGTTTACGCCGTGTTTCATCTCTTACTAACTCGCAGAGAGAATATTTCTTGAGACAAATCAATATTCGAGAGAGTTACACAGTTCTAGATGAACAAATCATCGTCTTTATTCTATAAACATGTGAGCACATAGACTAGGTTTTAAATTTTTTTTAACATATTTTTGTGATATTAAATTAGAAAACGAACAAATTATCGATATTATTCTACATATTTGTGAGCACATAGACTAGACTTCCAATTATTTTTTCTGAACATTTTGTCGCAGTATTAAATTAAAAGTAGTTCACATCCTCTGATTGTAAGGTTTTTGGTTTGTAAAGCAGATTTCGAAGGCGGAACCCCTTCCAAATACGACCGATTGTGGATCCCTCTGCTCGACTACGAGCCTTGTATTTGCACGAACAGTAAGACAATACATGAGTCATTACACGAACAGTTTTATTTACTTAAATAACGAAAAGTAAACAGAAAAAAGAAAAAGAACAAACAGCGTTTTCTCAATCATCACTCTTTTGACTAGTTTCATGCAGCCCGCTACAAATTCCTCTCATGTCCCAACTTCTTCGGCTCAGAGTAGCACTTGTAACCTGCGTCCTCAATTATACGCTGGATGTATTCGAATCTCTATCTTCCCAACCGGTTTTTACCTCCTAAGGCTCCCTCGAGTATCATGGAAGTTACTCTGTGGTATCTTAACCGACCGTCGCCCACGTGAGAGTGTGGAACACCGTCGCCCACGTGGGTGTCTGCCCGATGTCACTCGCATTTTTGGTTCCGGGGCCGCGTAAATGCATTTTACCAGCGTCAAAACATCAAACAATAAATTCAGAGGTGCCTACGAGTATACCCTTCAAATTCCAGCCTCAGGAAACAAAACTGCTATCTCTAATACTGAAAATACGCTGGTGTGCGGAACTAAAGCAACAGAAGGAAATTTTGCGAGGTTGCGTTTACTTTTCCACAAGAAAGTATGAAGCAATGTAAAGAATACGGAACGAAAACGACTGAAATATGTATAACGGTAGACAAAAAGGAACTTACCCGACTTAACGGATTTGTACACACACTATGACAAGTGGTAAATGTGCTCTGAATGGGTTGAACCACCTTTGGCAACAATACGAGCCTGACAACGATAGAGCGTTTTGTGAATGATGTTTTCAATCTCATGTGGAGGCAATGACACCCATTCTTCCTGCAGAGCTGCTCGCAGTCTTGGAGAGCCTTTGGTGGATGCTGCCATAATGCAAACCGTCTTCCTTCTGCCCCCAGGACATGCTCTGTGGAGCAGCGAGCAGGCAATGCCATGTGTGCAGTGTCTCCCGCCTCCAAGAAAACATCAACAAACTATGGGATCGAGCCTTATCGTCGATCAGTACGAAGCCTGGGCACACAGCACCTCACAAAAACCACACATGAACCACTGCCTGATAGCAGTTAAACTTTGTCCCTTCTCTCGTACAATTTCATGAAGAAGTGTGCGGATGGTCGACATAATTCCTGCCCACAGCATTAGGGAGAGATCTTCCTCAATATCGGTCTCTTTCCACATTGTCTAGGTCCAGAAATTGTGTTCCATGTTCCTTACAGGAGCTAATCCATCGAGAATCATTCTCCAGACCAAATCGGGACTCACTTATGAAAACAACATTGGCCCACTGTTTGACCGTTCAGGTGGCATGTTGAAGACTCCACTCTAGACGTTCCCTTCTGTGGAGGCGTGCTAGATGTAAACATACAACAGGCCTCCGACAACAAAGGCTACTCTGCCGAAGCCTTCTGTACACCGTTTGTCTCGATAGAACACGTCGAGTTGATGCTGCGTGGTCAGATGCCCGTTGCCGTGCAGTACTGAGGCGGTACCGACGTGCCCTTACAGGCTAATAAGGAACATCTTTTTTTGATGTCACACGTGGTCGTCCCCGTCCTGGTTTTTGGAAATACAGCTTCGGTGTGCTCACACTGTTGTCACATAAACGGAACAACAGGACGATTCACATAAAGCCATATGGCCACATAAGTTTGCAACTGTCCTACTTCCATTCTTCCTATGGCCGTCGGCCGCAGAGGATCTGGTAGGCGTCGTCTCTGTGCCGTACTGGAGCGTCTGAGACTGGATGATTACGGATATGTTACTGCCCGGCAAACACTATCCAGTTTGATAGGTGCCGTGACGTCAGCATTGGCATGTTGTCCATTGACCGGAATGCCATCTTCCGTACAGTGTTCTGTACGGACTGTACGGGCATCCGTTTACAGTTTGTATGATTATATTGTTAATTAGACACAGGACGAGAAACAGCGATTTTTGCTTTAATTTTGGACACCAGTTTACGTGGAAAGAGGCATTTCTTCATTTCATAAAACCAATAATGAAAGTAAATGGTGCGAATGTGGGTATATTGTTGAATAAAAAAATGAAAAAACCAAAACTGGTGAGTATTTTAATGACCCAGAAACAAATAAAAACTAGAACGAACAAAGAATATGAGAAAAGCATTATTTTTCGTATAAGTAGAGGTACTCACAAAATTTCTCATATTGTCATTGCACCTTCAGACCTGATACATCATCTTGGGAATTTATTGAAAGTTGCCATCAGAAACGAGTTACAACCAACCGACTATACTGACTACCGAACTCTGTCGTATAAAAAAAAATGTAAACTCAAAGTATTGTGTTGACATAAAAAATAAATATAAACCCGAGCACGTTTTTGAAATTGTCTTTTCAGAGACAATGCAAAAAAATATTATACTGCTCACAATACCAAAATCAGACTCACAAAAATGTATTAACTTGAACAGTTCACAAAGTAATACTGAGAACGTCCATCACAGAATCAGTCTTCTCTGGACTGCGAATTATTAGCTTCATACAACAAAAACGATCCACTTAGCTTTTCTTGTTCCTTGTGAACTTGGGGGCTATATTTGTTGTGGGTTTTCTTATCTTCCTTCTGTCATACATGTGCCATCTCATTCGCTTGAGGGGTCGCGAAACAGAGACTGGGCGACTGGTATGTTCCTTCATTTCGAAGGACCATCCCTATTTCGTGACGTAGGATTCTCTTAAGACTCACATTACCTTGCCTTTGCTTCATACGAATTTCAACTAAGCTGTAGGCTAGATTTTTTTAAAAAAAATATTTCTTGCTAAGGTGAAAAGGAAACCAACCGTTTATTCCAACCATATAGAGTATGCTACAAAAATATCGCACAGCCCAAAGTTTTCCATACATTCCTTTCCTCGCCAAGTCGGCGGAGAAACTCCTCATTCCTTGTCCACCTAATTGTCACAATCCCCCTATAGCACCACATCTCAAATGCTTCGGTTCTCTTCTTCCCCGGTTTTCCCAAAGTACATGTTTCACTACACACCATGCTGTACACCGAACGTACATATTCGTACATATTCGTGATTATCTACACTCCTGGAAATTAAAATAAGAACACAATGAATTCATTGTCCCAGGAAGGGGAAACTTCATTGACACATTCCTGGTGTCAGATACATCACATGATCACACTGACAGAACCACAGGCACATAGACACAGACAACAGAGCATGCACAATGTCGGCACTAGTACAGTGTATATCCACCTTTCGCAGCAATGCAGGCTGCTATTCTCCCATGGAGACGATCGTAGAGATGCTGGATGTAGTCCTGTGGAACGGCTTGCCATGTCATTTCCACCTGGCGCCTCAGTTGGACCAGCGTTCGTGCTGGACGTGCAGACCGCGTGAGACGACGCTTCATCCAGTCCCAAACATGCTCAATGGCGGACAGATCCGGAGATCTTGCTGGCCAGGGTAGTTGACTTACACCTTCTAGAGCACGTGGGGTCACTTTGGCACATTTTCAAAAACATAATATGAAATTATGAGGTAGATATTAACATGCATTTTATAGCTAAAGCATTGTTCTATTACAGCAGGAAAATTATTGATTTTAGCTGTCAAAAAGAAAAGCTACCGAGACGCTTGCAAAGGAGTCCCGTTTCACGATACATACTGTAAGAGTATTGTTCTTGATTGTAACGAACAGTTTTGAATCCTGATAAACTTCGGTCGTCTCTGAATATTAGTAATGTTTAGTAACGTCTTGCTACTTCAGATGTATTGTCCTCACCGCGGTCTTCCGTATTAGTGCTATTAAGTCTAAAAATGCACTGAATCCGGGGCGAATCTCAGAACTGCAGCTGCATAAAAATGTGCAGCGGCTAATCAGAGCCTCGAGCAGTGAGCTCATGACAACTTAAACATCTTCCAGAGGTGTGTGGGCGTGGTACTACCGAATGGGAAACGGCGAGCGGCTGGCAGCAGGTTTAAATATGTCGTCTCTCGCGTACGTGCATACGGTGCGCAGTGTGCGCTCGACGATGACGTCGTTGATGCCACGCAATCTGCGCACTTCCAGGCGGCTACTTTCCAGTTCCTGTGTTGTTTGGTCTACCACAGACGTGCCGCTGTATTCACTCTGAGCACCGGCCATATACGAGGAACCGGATTCCTGATGTTCATCGAAAGAAGTTCCCTTCAGTACACCAGCTCGGACCCATGTTAAAATGGACCCCCATTCACAGCAGCAATTCCTGTATGGCGCTCAGTTGTCGCTGTCAAGGCGTGACACTACTGCCTAGTGCCTGTTGAATAGGATCTTTATGCGACGACTGTTCTGGAGACGTGTCACTAGTGTGAGAGATGAAAACTATTTCACAACGACACATCAGAAATTCCACGACGGCCGCCAAGAGATAGGAAACGTCACTTACAATGTGGTTGCGGTGAGCACGTCCAACAAAGGTAGATCTTTTCTCCTTTTTGTCACGGCAAAATGTCGATCCATCTTATTAGTATGAAAAGGTACAACGGCCGGGCACGCACACACCACTTCACTGCCATGACTTACGTCGCCGTTGGAGGGCGGTCCCTGGTACGTGGTTGTATCTGGTACTGGATGGTACCTAGTTTGTTCCACACCACCCACAGTGCTACAAAGCGACAAAAGTGCACTTTTGAGAGTTTGAGCAAAATTTTGTATTATAATATTACGTCAGTATTAATTAGCCTGAGAATTAAAAACTGAACTAGATTTTAATTTTCATTGCTACAAGAAACGGGACTGTTTCCTATGTAACAGTTTCTCTGTACAGCCGTTACAAGTGTGTTATAGGCTTCAAATGGCTCTGAGCACTATGCGACTTTTCTTAGTTCTTCAGTCGCCTAGAACTACATCTACATCTACATTTATACTCCGCAAGCCACCCAACGGTGTGTGGCGGAGGGCACTTTGCGTGCCACTGTCATTACCTCCCTTTTCTGTTCCATTCCCGTATGGTTCGCGGGAAGAATGGCTGCAGGAAAGCCTCCGTGCGCGCTCGAATCTCTCTAATTTCACATTCGTGATCTCCTCGGGAAGCAATATATTCGATACCTCATCCAGAAACGCACAATCTCGAAACCTGGTGAGCAAGCTACACCGCGATGCAGAGCGCCTCTCTTGCAGAGGCTACCACTTGAGTTTGCTAAACATCTCCGTAACGCTTTCACGCTTACCAAATAACCCTGTGACGAAATGTGCCGCTCTTCTTTGGACCTTCTCTATCTCCTCTGTCAAACTGATCTGGTACGAATCCCACACTGATGAGCAATACTCAAGTATAGGTCAAACGGGTGTTTTGTAAGCCACCTCCTTTGTTGATGGACTACATTTTCTACGGACTCTCCCAATGAGTCCCAACCAGGTACCAGCCTTACCAACAATTAATTTTATATGATCATTCCACTTCAAATCGTTCCGCACTCATACTCTCAGATATTTAACAGAAGAAACTGCTACCAGTGTTTGTTCCGCTATCGTATAATCATACAATAAAGGATCCTTCTTTCTATGTATTCGCAATACATTATATTTGTCTTTGTTAAGGGTCAGTAGCCAGTCCCTGCAACAAGTGCCTATCCACTGCAAATCTTCCTGCATTTCGTTACAATTTTCTAATGCTGCAACTCCTCTGTATACTACAGCATCATCCGCGAAAACTCGCATGGAACTTCCGATACTATCTACTAGGTCATTGAAAAGCAATGGTCCCATAACACTCCCCTGTGGCACGCCAGAAGTTACTTTAACGTCTGTAGACGTCTCTCCATTGATAACAACATGCTGTGTTCTGTATGCTAAAAACTCTTCAATCCAGCCACACAGTTGGTCTGATATTCCTTAGGCCCTTACTTTGTTTATCAGGTGACAGTGCGGAACTGTATCGAACGCCTTCCGGAAGTCAAGGAAAATAGCATCTACCTGGGTCCTGTATCTAATATTTTCTGGGTCTCATGAACAAATAAAGCGAGTTGGGTCTCACACGATCGCTGTTTCCGGAATCCATGTTGATTCCTACAGAGTAGGTTTTGGGTTTCCAAAAACGACATGATACTCGATCAAAAAACATGTTCTCAAATTAGAACTAATGTTCTAAAATTAGAACTAATTAAACCTAACTAACCTAAGGACATCACACAGATCCATGTCCAAGGCAGGATTCGAACCGTAGCGGTCGCTCGGTTCCAGACTGTAGCGCCTAGAACCGCACGGCCACTCCGGCCGCCTGTGCTATAGGAATTTTCCATCATTCTGCATATTGGTTGTGATATAATTATGTCAGCAACTTTTATTATTAAGCAGACAGTTCTAGCACGATCGCATACAGAATGTGATTCCGAGATGATGTTACAAACTTTCAGGGATGATGGACATAGGCAAATGGATCAGTTTGACAAGACAGTACTACAGTGCCTACGTTATTACGAATTATGATAAGTTCTTTTGGTCATACATACATACATGCATGTATGTATGTACGAGTAAAGGGTGTGCACATATGGTTGACGAGATATGGAAGTTTGGCTCTGACAGTGAGTCGTTCTCGGACAGCAAGTGGTAAGGCGACCGCTCGTTATAAGTGGGAAATTAGGATCCGAGTCCTGGACTGGCACAAATTTTGATTGACGTCTTTCCAGTGTAAAGTTGATGGTAGTCCCTATTCGAAATTGCGAATACATTTCGTGCAGCAGTTTTGGTGAAGGACCCTTGTCCGAAATCGACCGAATCGAAAGTTATAAGCGAAAATCGTTCAAACCTCTCACAAAAGGCAAGCGCCCTGTTTCCCATATTTAGCCGCGCGGTATTAGCCGAGCGGTCTGGGCGCTGCAGTGGTGAACTGTGCGGCTGGTCCAGGCGGTGGTTCGAGCCCTCCTTCGGGCATGGATGGATGGATGTGTGTGTGTGTGTGTTTGTGTGTGTGTGTGTGTGTGTGTGTGTGTGTGTGGGTGGGTGTTTGTCCTTAGGATAATGTAGGTTAAGCAGTGTGTAAGCTTAGGGTCTGATGACCTTAGCAGTTAAGTCCCATAAGATTTCACACACATTTGAACATTTGTTTGCTTCCCATATTTTGGGAGAAAATAGTACGGACCAAAACAATACAAAAATGTCTAGTAAACAAGGGTCTGAAGTGCATACATCAGCATTTACGAGCAGTTGCTCAGTGGAGGATAGTGCTTCAGACCAGCCAAGATAAAAATGTGCATACAGCTCTTAAGTTACGCGAGACCTGTTTATTAGACAATTTTGTCTTTTTTCCCACTACTTTCTCCCAAAATATGGGGAACAAAGAGCTTGCAGGAGAAGACGTCCACTGTCAGAGGTATCACAATTATTTTCGCTTATAACTTTGGGCTCGGTCGTTTATGCACCAGGTCCCTTTTCTCAAATTGTTGTATGTACTCTTCTCCATCAATCTTGACAGTTTGTAAAATCATCATGGAACAACCACACACACTTTGATAACCATTAGGAGTACTTTCTTCCATGAGATTGTTGCTAAGTCCAGTTACTCAAAGCAGTCATTTTCTTACATGATAGATTGATGTAAGGAACGACCAACCAAGGATAGTTAACCAGTAGATCTACGACAAACAGCCGACATCGCATAAGCGTAAGCTAAATGTAACTTAATACAGGAATAGCTGACCGAAGAAGAAACTTCGTCTCGATATCTATAATGGTGCTGTTGGTTTTTACTAAACAGCATTGTTGACAATATGGTATATTTTACATTGTCCCATCACATAATTTTAGACAAAATGCATTTTCTTATATAGATGCACCAGGTAGTGAGAGGAATATGTTAAGTGTTCCGCTAGAAAGCGATGTTATCAGTATATTAACAGAAGAGTTCAACAACAACTGCAGAGAGAGAGAGAGAGAGAGAGAGAGAGAGAGAGAGAGAGAGAGAGAGAGAGAGAGAGAGAGAGAGAGAGGGGGGGGGGGGAGTTACGCGTGATGTTATCCTGAGGTTTAGATTCTAAGGTGTATTCACCGCTGTTGCGCGTTACGTCGGCGCTCATTCTACACGGAAGCCGAGCTCTTTAAAAGGAGGAGCTATACTGCACTTTCGTTGCTGGTAAACTCCTTACATCTTGCTTAATGCTGTACGTGGTACTCATGCGTTAAGTTTGTCGAGCGCTTTTTCACTGACGTAATCAGACTGAAACAGCCGCGGCAGTGAAATTCCCTGCATTAAAATCTCGTCCAGTAATGAGGGCGACAAGAATGCTTTTTTTTCGTAGTCTGGAGGGCATGCGATGTACACGAGATGGAAAACACTAGTTGCGTTCCAGTAGAGACTGCTGGGCGGATTTTAGAGCCATGTTGCAACACTCTGGCTGCTTTGTGTAACGCTGTCGTTTCACTGCTCGTAATTGTCATCATAAAGCTGCGAGATCTTTCTACTAAAGTACAGCATTAACAAATGCTATGAAAAGGAATTCGCGGCAGTCTGGTGCTACCTTTATAATGTTTAAAGGGCAACGTTGCTGCTTTACCACACCTTCCCTTCTTTAAAGGGTGTGATGTAACAGGACAATATGGAAATTATTTCAGCTAATGTTTTACAGGAGGTAACACTTATATTATTCTTTTCCTGGTACAGAATAACACAGCCTTGCAGAAACATGTTGACACAGCACTTCAGGACTGGTGCCCTGTAAACATCTAGTCTACTCACAGAGATGTGTTTGCCCATTCCACTCATTTAATAATGGTGGCTTTTCAAGCTCGTCGTTTGTTTCTTCTTAGGTTCTATGACTGTAATTTGCTGTCTTTACTGTTTTCGTATTTCTTATTTTTGTAATGCTTTTTCTTATGTGGCAGTGCGGATCTTTTGAATGCCACGCATCCGCGTAGTTTGTTTTACTTTTAGAGTATTGCACTTATGTCATTATTATTTGCTTGCCTCTGTCTACCTCTAATACCCTCTATGCAAACTGACCTCTATTTAAGGGGTGGGAACCGATTGCTCCCGAAAATGTTTACTGCTTGCTCAACTGCGCGAGCAATTTCAGCGTCACCTCAGCACCCAGGCCGACTCGACTGCTCGCGATGAGGTATGTCATAAACAGGACGAACTCACTCGACCGTTTTAACTGCTACTTGAAACTTTTGCACTGAACTACTGGTAGCACTGTTAGCAGTAGTCACTCTCTTCGAGTGATGTGCTGTGCTGTACAGAGAGTGGCAGTTCCTGATCCTCGCACTCCTGGTGGAGGAAACTTCAGGCGTTAGCGCTATCTTCCAAACATAAGCAAAATAACATTGGTATAGGTAAATGGCGACGCTCGGCATTAGGTTTGACTTTTCTCCATCCCAGTGACGTTGGCGATGAGGGGGCTGCGGTGGTCTGGGGGGGGGGCGGGGTTGGGGGAGGGGTTGTGGGGCGGGGGAACTATTCTGCAGACTTAATGAGAATTAAAACATAAAGTGAGAACATTACATGTTTCGGAAGTTGTTTCACATCGAACGTCATACAATGTGGGTTTCCACACCAAATTTGGGCTTTTAATACTGTAAGTTTTGGAAGAACACCATTTGTTTCTGGGGTATTTCACAGGGTTTTCGGTCTTAAATTTTCTTATTATTATCACAAGAAATGAAAATACACTGGCTAAACAAACGAACAAATCGCAACATCAAGTAGGCGTTGTGAGACTTACACCTAAGTTGTTAGGTGTGTTTCTATTTCGTAGCTGTGTTTCTACACCTGATAAATGATGCCTATTCCAATTTAGGTCCAGTTGCATAATATTGGCCCTTGTAGCACCACTATGAGGATGCCAATGAATTTTGCTTTAAATATACCCTGTAACGGTCGTGAGCGTTAGTTACCTTTGAGAATACACGGGGAGAATTGATGTTGGTAAGAACGTCCTTGATGCGACAAAGACGCCGTTATCAACACCTCACTGAGTTTGAACGAGATCGTGTAATATGGCTACGAGATGCTGAATGTTCCTTCTGTGATACTGCAGAAACCCTTGTCAGGAATGTAGCCACGGTACATAACTGCTGGCAGCGGTTGGCACGAGAATGTGCGGTCCCAAGAAGACCGGGCCCCGAACGGCCACGTGACACAAGAGGGGACGCCATCGTGTTCGGTATATGGCTCTGGCGCACCGTTCTACATCTGCAGCAGCCACTTGAGCAGTAGTTGGCAGCAGAGTGACAGGATGGACTGTTACAAATCCGTTGCTTCAAGGATAGCTACGAACCAGACACTCTGTAGCGTTCATTTTACTTACCCAAAACCACTGCCATGTGCGACTTCAGTGATGTCAAGTGAGAGTCCATTGGAGGGCAGGGTGGACGTCTGTTATGTTTTCTGATAAAATCTGGTTATATCTCGGTGCCAGTGATGGCCGTGTCTTGGTTGGAGAAGAAAAGTTTTGAGGGCCTGTTCGAACCTGTGGACGTGCTGGACACACCGAACTTACACCTAGAGTGTGGTCACGGGAGCGATTTCGAATGACAGCACGAATACTCTAGTGGTTATCCCACCCACCCTGACGTCAGTCTGGTGATTCGACCTGTTGTGCTGCCATTTATGAACAGAATTCCCAGGAGTATTTTCCAACAGGATACCACTCGCCCATCTACCGCTTTTGTAACCAACTGTGTGCTAAAAACTGTCGACGTGTTGCCTTCACCTGCTCGATCGCCAGATCAGTCGAAAACATGTGGGACTTCATCGGACGACAACTTCAGCGATATCGACAAAGGATTTTAACCGCCGCTGCTTTGCCCGATCAAGTTTAACAGGCATGGAACGTCATCCCACAACCAGACATCCGTTTCCTGTACTACACAATGCGTGGACGTTTGCCTGCTTGCATTCAACATTCTGGCGGTTGCACCGGTTATTAATGTACCAGCATTTCACAACCGCAATGGCTTATCTCGCGCTTACATTAACCTGTTCAAAAAAATGTCTCTGAGCACTATGGGACTCAACTGCTGTGGTCATCAGTCCCCTAGAACTTAGAACTACTTAAACCTAACTAACCTAAGGACATCACACACATCCATGCCAGAGGCAGGATTCGAACCTGCGACCGTAGCAGTCGCACGATTCCGGACTGCGCGCCTAGAACCGCGAGACCACCGCGGCCGGCCATTAACCTGTGATCTAGCAATGTTAATCACTTCAATATCTTACCTAGACGAATGTTGTCCTGAAATTCCATTATTCTACATTAATTATATTTTGGTATTGCGATTTTTTTCATGAGTGTAGTTTCCATGTCTGTTGAACAGTAGATCACTGAAAGTGGAGTGGTGGGGGGTGGGTGTTCAATTGGTGCTAAACCATCATAAAGCTTACTACACCACATTTAATTCTATGTGAATGAGATTCTTCATCTTTGACGAGGAATTCGATGACAGCACTCTGTCGAAAAGAAACACTGATATTGGCCATTTCACGAAAACAACCTATGGCCACGTAATAGTAGTTAATCATACAACGACGAGTCAAAAAATAACGTATGACGCTTACAGATTAGGAGAGAAACAACTTACTCGGCTTACCAGATATTGATCTGTAGTACTAGTTTCTTCTTCAGCGTGTGGAGCATTATGGTTCAGGTTGCAAAACTTTAGTAATCACTTGGAATGCACCAACAGTAACAGCTGCAGTTTTACCTCCGATAACCCCGACTCATTTCTACCACCACGGCTATTTTCAAAGCGTTATCTAAACAATATTGAGAAACAAGACACGCTGTAGTAAGTCATAACAAATATAGTACAATAAACAATATTCGACTAGAGCTCGTCCACAAATATTATCACAATAACAAGATAAAATAACAATAATATCATCGTACATATGGTGGAGCGTGTTGCGGTGCCAGCACTGTTAGGAAATAGGTGAGAAACTTAGAAGATAGAAATATAAGCCTCCTCGATGAGCCTTCTAGCGGTCGGCACCGAACACCATTCATGGACGCAACAAGGCAGAAGATGACGAGCTGGTTAGAGAACACTGACGTGCGACTTTAAATCAGATCGTAACAAAACTGCCTACATGTGCAAGAAATGATTTCACGCTTGACTAAAGGAATATTTGGTTTATGATGGGTTCACATTTGTTGACTGAAGACTATAAAGTTCAGAAAGATCATTTTTGTGTGAGTTATACGGCAGCCGAAATCTTGTTTTATCACAAAACGTCAAAATATGGAATGACAGCAGTAGGATTCGCCATCAAAAAAGAAAGAAGCGAAAGCGCTATCTGCTGGGAAAGGTATCGGCAGTTCATTGTGGTTTGGAGAGAGTCAGGTTTTGCTTAATGGTCAAGAACGTGGAGAGACTATAAATAGTGCCGACTGCATCCAAACAGTTTTGAGGTATGTTATGCACTTTGCAATAAACACTATCAGAGGAGGTCATTCTTACACTGATCGTATCACTGGGGAGGAGAACACCGGCGATAGTCTTCCGCTCCCAACGATTACCGCATTCTCGGTTATGCGAAAGAGCAGCTGCGAGGCCAACGCTACGAGACTCTGGGGGACATCCAGGAAGCGGTTTTAGAACAAGTGCCGCAAGAGAGTTTTCAAAGACTTTGGTAAAATACGTGAAAGGCAATGCAGACTGGACCGAAAGTAGCAAAAAAATCCGTACATTAAATGCAAGTTTATATGAAAAGTAAATAATTAATATGCATAACGCTTATGGCATTCAGTGTGACCCTCATACATCGCGGTCTCCGTGCATTCTTTAACGGTTGCTCATATGAATCAGCAGTAAGCTGCTCTTCAGAACCAGGAGCAGGAGTGTTCGTTGGATAGGTAGCATCAGCACTGATACGAAACTCAGACCGCATGTCACAACTCGTTCCAATGGGTTCGACGATTCTTCAGAATGAATATCATAATATATTGAAAGAACGAACTCGGTGACATTTATTTACTCCAAGGTATTATTACCCGACAAGACACACTTGATCAGGATGGCAGCTCTATCGTGTTTACGCACAAGGAAATCGGGGCGGCGGTGGGAGGGGGAGCAGTAATAGGCCACACTCCAGGGGTGTGTATTCCGGCTTCCCGAGTGGAATACGGACAGCTAGGGTTGCCTGCTGTGACGTTACTGAGGTCACAAGACTGTAGGCCAGAATTTGTTAATAGATGCAATCTTAACCCTAGAGTAACAAGGTGCTAATCCCGAGACATAAATAACAAGGTGGGTTAATAATTTACCCCACGGTTTTCTGAATTATTTGTTTCACAAAAGTGGTTCAGGAGTAGCATAAATCAATATTCACACAATATGAAACATTTATTACAAAGTATAGTTACGGTTTATAATATGACAAACAAATCATAACTATAATATCAATGCATTTTATTGTGTTATGGTTGTCATATACAGAAATATGACACTGCACTTATCTATTGCATTCAGTTACCCTTTGTGTTTTGACATTGCAAAACACAATAGAATAAATCAAAAGGCATAAGAATCATTGAAGGAACTAACATATAAGTTGGTAAAAAGTATAAAGGTAACTACGAAAAAATAATTCCTCATGTGAAAGGAAAGACCGATTTTATAAATTATTTTTCAAAATTTGATGATAGTCTGAATATACCAAACATTTTCAAAGGAAACTGTTATGGCAACTTTGACAAATACTTTTCCGATGGTCCTTGCACACTGATCTCCAACAGACACAGTAACTTTTCACAGTCTTCTTTTTCTTCTGCTAAGAAATCATCGACCACTTTTTTTGAGATCGTTTCTGGTTTTGCTGCTGATGTTGGAATATCACTTGGAATATCGCTCCCAAAATGTGTCACAATCTGTTCCATGGTTATGCGAAGCTCTTTGGGTAAATTGTTTTTCGTGATTCTGTCCATTTCTACTTCAACCAGACCGAATGCCAATGACTTGAGAAAATTTCTTCGGCTGCTTGTGCCGCCATTATCCTTATACAAGACACAGGCATTTATTCCTGATGCATCTAAAAGCCCATATATGTATCGCATTGTCCAGTGCCTGGTTTTCCGTGCTGTGGTCTTGTTGTGGCACAGTAAATCAAATACTTCGACTCCCCCTTTGTTATCATTGTAAAAAAAGTACTATGTTCGATTTATTTGTCTTCTCATCTATTTCACCTATCTCATGCATCGTTGACAAAAGGATAACGTTCTTATTTTTCTTTGAAATTTATGAGTCCAACAGTTTTTCTCTCCTGTAAATGAATACAGGTTAAGAAACTGGCCTATTCTTGGTTTGAGTGAGAGATTCAGGTATTCCTGGTTTATTCTTGCTTAAGGTGCCAACCATTGTCAACTTTTTATCAGCCAGTTTGTCGGCTACTTCACAAGAAGCAAACCAGTTGTCCATTGTAATGTTCCAGTTTTTTCCAAATACAGGTTCACATAATTTCATCACGTAATATGTAGTAACTGAAACACATTTCTCCCCAGTCTCTTTCCCCAAATATGGAATTCCTCCATAACAATAATATGTCTCCGCGTCTAATAATGAAATTATCTTTAGCCCATATTTGTCCGGCTTGCTTGGCTGATACATTTTGAATGGGAATCTGCCTGGGATGCTAAGGAGTGACACGTCAGTGGTTAGGAGGGCAGAGGAAGTGTACAATTCTTGACTATGTTTGGCAAACATACATCATAAATCACGAAATGCCGCGAACCTTTCTGCCGTTCTTCTTTGCAATCTGGTATGTTGGTCATCAAATCTTAGATTATTGATCAAAAACTCGAATAAGTTTTTCGTCACAGCTCCTCGAAAAATGGGGACCCATCTACTACAGACCACGCATAGTACAATTCAGATGCGCATTTTTTAGAACTCCACTTATAAAAAGTATACCAAATTAAGCTTTTATTTCGTTTTGTATCTCCAAGATACCACTGCAGTGATGTGAATTTTTCCATTGAATTAGCAATTTTTTGGTTTGTGTACTTAAGTATTAGTGAAACCATGTCACTAGTAAACAACAGTTAAAATAATTTCAGGAGAGACGTTTCGTTTATAGCCTTGCCTAGTGCACCAAGTGTATGTACCACTATATTCTTAGCTGGCACTCTCGACGCTTTTTTGTCGAAGGGATGTGTGTTCCAACAATACCCATTTCTGCCATAAAAAATTTTCCTTACTCGGCTATCTCCTTCGTCTGATGGGGGTACATCGAATTCGACATCCTCCTGGTCGTCTGTGATACGACCATCTTCAGGTTTACTCACATCTTCGTATGATTCACTGTAATGTACGTTTTCATCCTCTTGATGCCCAAATTCTCTTACTATTTCCTCTGGAGTTCTTAACAGTTTATGAGAAGACATTTTCTACGCCTGCAATAGAAAGTAAAACAAAAGAAATTATAAAAGAAAATTTTTTTACGTAAATAAACAAAAAAATAAAAAAAACAAAAAATAAACAAAAAAACAAAAAATATAAACAAAACAAAAAATTTATAAACAAAAAAATTTTACGTAAATAACAAGGTAGGGAGATTTTTCACCCCGAACGCAAAATTTCACACTTTACCTGTTAAAGGAGCACGGGAAACAAAGTCTGAGAGATTATATCCTCCTCAACGTGAAAAACAATACTGACTGGAAAGCTAAACAATGACTCCCGTCCGAGAAGCCAGTGGTACCAACAGAGATTGGAAGATTATATCGACTGCAATATTTTAAACATACCTGTGCGGGCCGGAGTGGCCGTGCGGTTCTAGGCGCTACAGTCTGGAGCCGAGCGACCGCTACGGTCGCAGGTTCGAATCTTGCCTTTGACATGGATGTGTGTGATGTCTTAGGTTAGTTAGGTTTAATGAGTTCTAAGTTCTAGGCGACTAATGACCTCAGAAGTTAAGTCGCGTAGTGCTCAGAGCCATTTGAACCATTTTGATGCCAAACATAGCTGCACAACAGCAACGGTTTCACGTAATAAAATTATGAACAGCCAACCAGTTGCAACGGGAGTGTTAATTTCCTTCCTTTTTTTATTGCTACTCTACCTAAGGACGTTATTAATACTGATTATTTACACGTTGCCTTTGTACCTCAATTGGCACATGTTTCTCGGCACGAGCGTCACCTGCCCTGTTTTCAGAGTAACTAAGCTCGCCGATTACACTCAGTCGGTTCTGAGCTCTGCAAGATCCGTGAGCTATTTTATATTAACGTGACAAACCCTAATTCTAGGGCTATATTTTATTTTTGATACATGGGTCTATGCCGACAATTGTAAAAACGGCGCTGGTACATATTTGTTGTTGTGGTCTTCAGTCCTGAGACTGGTTTGATGCAGCTCTCCATGCACCTCTATCCTGTGCAAGCTTCTTCATCTCCCAGTACCTACTGCAGCCTACATCCTTCTGAATCTGCTTAGTGTATTCATCTCTTGGTCTCCCTCTACGACTTTTACCCTCCACGCTGCCCTCCAATACTAAATTGGTGATCCCTTGATGCCTCTGAACATGTCCCACCAACCGATCCCTTCTTCTGGCCAAGTTGTGCCACAAACGTCTCTCTCCACAATCCTATTCAATACATCCTCATTAGTTATGTGATCTACCCATCTAATCTTCAGCATTCTTCTGTAGCACCACATTTCAAAAGCTTCTACTCTCTTCTTGTCCAAACTATTTATCGTCCATGTTTCACTTCCGTACATGGCTACGCTCCATACAAATACTTTCAGAAATGACTTCCTGACAATTAAATCTATACTCGATGTTAACAAATTTCTCTTCTTCAGAAACGCTTTCCTTGCCATTGCCACTCTACAGTTTATATCCTCTCTACTTCGACCATCATCAGTTATTTTGCTCCCCAAATAGCAAAACTCCTTTACTACTTTAAGTGTCTCATTTCCTAATATAATTCCCTCAGCATCACCCGACTTAATTCGACTACATTCCATTACCCTTGTTTTGCTTTTGTTGACGTTCATCTTATATCTTCCTTTCAAGGCACGATGGTACATTAGTCCCTACTAATGTAAAATTGTAAGTACCATTCGTCGTTATTATACTTCTGTAATGCATGAGTTCTCCAATTTGTCTTAAAATTTATTCTTGGCTTATAAGTTTCATACTTTTCTAATGTAAGCTATGATGTTCATTGTCCTTAGGTTACCTTCTGAAGAAGAAAAATTTATATTTGTCGAAACCTAAGTAAGAATTTCTTTATCCATTGCAACTGGTCGGCTGTTTATAATTTTATTGTATCGGCTGGGGTAATTTTTTACCCCAACTCGTTATTCTAGAGTTAATCTTACTAGTAACGGTATAGTTTCGTGTGTCATTGTTACCTTTTTGTGATGAAAACTGAGTTATCAGGCGTAATCGTACTGCCACTTCTTGCAGCAACATGGCTCATGGACCACAGGATGTTATGGATGGCTCTGAGCACTATAGGACTCAACATCTGAGGTCATCAGTCCCCTAGAACTTAGAACTACTTAAACCTAACTAACCTAAGGACATCACACGCATCCATGTCCGAGACATGATTCGAACCTGCGACTGTAGCAGTCGCGCGGTTACAAGTGCCTAGAACCGCTTGTCCACCGCGGCCGGCAAAGTAAGTTATGTTTCATCGTTTTCTAGAAATACTGCAGTATTCCGGGTTCAGCCATATAAATAAGAGAAAATAAATGAGGACCTTGTAAAATGAAAGCTAAGGCCAACGACCGTGTAAAGTCTTACGGATGTGCAGAATTAATCATAAGACTTATGGTAATGATTTGCAGGTTATTTTGTCGCAGCGATTCACATCAGGGCTGGTTTTATGAAAGACGAAGTGTGACGAGTGTGACCTAGGAGTTTGGTATTAGTCACAAAATTTCTTCACGTGCGTGGGGAACGTTCCGAACCACAGTCAATGCTTTCCGAAGAATAGGAGATGGCCGACCACGGTCAACTACGACAACAGATCACCGCTGCCTTGTGCAACGGACAAGGAGGGACCCACGTCAAATATCAGGTGCAATTGCAGCCACAGTTAACAGGACTGCAAGGCACCCATTCTCACACTCCACAGTGACACAGCAATTGGGAGGGGCTAGTCTCATTGTTCGACGACCAGTACCCACACGTCGGCAATACAGTTCGCGGTGGTACCAAAAGCATAGTGACGGAACGAATCAAGGGTGGGGTTTTATATGCTTTTCCGATGCGATTAGAATCAGTATGATTAGTGATTCCGGACGTACCCTCATATGGTGAGAGGTGGGAACACGTAATGCACCCAGGAACATTATGGAACACAATCGTTTTGGTTGTCCCGGTGTCACTGTGTGGGAAGGCATAATATCGCAGGGGCGTACTGAACGGTAAGACGTTGGAAGCTGACCACTCACAGGTCAGCATTAATCTGACTCTGTAGTCTTTCCCAGTATCCGTCTTGTCAGGGGTTAGTTCTACCCTGGATTCATTTTTATGGTTGACAGTGAGCGACCACATCGAACAGAGCAGAAAACGAGAGAACATCCGGCCATTGGATTACCCTGCCCGTTTCCCTGATTTCAATCCCATCGAGCGGTTGTGGGATATATTGGGAACGCATATTGCAGAATGCTCCAATGGCCCTAAAGTAATTATCTGCGTACTGCGCCCTGCCGCGACGACTCTTCAACATTTCTCAACAGCGCTGGTGGAGGCATGGAACGCTATACCACAAGCATTTAACATCCTGGTGCCAAGCGTGGAGACAAGTGTCATTGCACCAGTGGTGATCATACACACATCTTTTGCAATATCCAGGGACCACAATAAACAGCTGTGACTTCAGTGTAATTATTGCCTTCGAATAAAAGTGTAATTTTTTTGCCTCGTTGCGTATTTCCTCAGTTACATTATTTTAATGTGGCAGTTCTTTCTATGTATAGCCCAAGTTCCATCTAGTTATGTTACATGGCAGTGACACGTCATGTGTCCTTAATTTTTGCACACCAGTGTACGCTACCCTCCCATGTCAGTGGGGAGACGGCACTGCCGCTGACTTCAGCGCTCCGGTGTGCTAAGCGTTGACCATGATGTTTCTCTGTGCGTTACTCGCACTGATCGTAAACCTTTATGACTTTTAGCTGTGATATATTTATTTAAGAAAAGCTACTGCTCTAATTAGCCAACCTCGAAGCACTGTATAATAATAGGGTTACAGACAGAATGAGACTGCACAAATTAGCAAAACGATGAACAGACAGGCTTACTGCCTCATGCTGTTGAGTGTGTTTATATCAGCTCAATGTAAATACCTCGTTAAAAGAGAAAACCATAGTACCAGTTCACACGGCAATTGTTACTCAAAAAGTTAACGGCTACGTAACCCTAAACGGCGTTTGCGCGGAGTCTACCAATTTACTCAGCCACTTAGGATATCCGAGAAATCTCTTAAAAATCACAGTAATTCAGTCATGAATTGGGATTTCTTTTTCAGCATTCTGGCAACGTTTTGTTTGAGCGTTCAATGAACCACCGATGTTCTAACATTTGAAGGTAATGTATTCTGCAAGATGTTGCAAAGTAATGAGTGTCATACTTGACTGGGCCATGATCAAGAGCTGAACACAAGATTTAGAAGCAAACTGTCTTCGCTTCTAATTTGGGGATTATGACTAAATGAAGTACCAGTTAAATAGGATGCCAGTTTGAGGCATGACTAACTGGAAAGACAGTTTTCGTTACCTGTGTTGGTTTCCCCAAGCCATACGTTTAGTTGAGGACACTGATGTTTCTTTTGCTGTGCCGTTGAGCGCTCCAAACATGAACGAAGCAGCTTAATTAGAGCTGGATGAGAACTCTTTAAAATCGTTCAAGTGGTGTGCGTATAATATTAATTGTCGAATAAGGAAGATCTGTTGATGTGATACATCGGTTGATTGTGACTCACAGCTCACTTTTGGCACTAAAGCAGCCAGTAAAGCACGACTTTAAGTCATAATAACTAATAAGCTCCTAGAAACAATAATAATAAAACTCGAACTGCACAATGTAACTGTTTATTGTGAAAAGAAAGCAAAAATTTTTAAGTATGGAAGCAGCCTGGCCCATATACAAATAAAGCGTATTTCTGCTGAGTTCAACTAAGACTGACTAGGGTATTATTTTTGCAGGGTTTGCAGTTTTCGTGCATTCTACAACTTTCAGAGTAAAAATGAGGATGCTCTTTATAATATTCGTCAAAATGGAACTCTGTTCCTTTTTCTGATGGTGCAATAGTAGTTGAGGACGGAACTCAGCCATCTGCCTCTTCTTCCATTGACGTTTTCTTCCTCCTGATAACATTGTTTCTCTTTCTTAAAGATTCTTCCGCATGTGGACTCATACAAATGTTCTTTCTAGGCAGTGTTGTAATGAACACCACCACCACAGTGCACCATAAATGTTCGCTGACTGACACACACTTGTCTGTCTTTTTCCGTTTCTTCAGTTGCCCCGCGGAATGGGATCAGCCCCATCTGGCGCTATAGTCACGCTGACCTCACACATGTGACGTTTAACTTTCTGAACACTACTCGGAGATCCCTGCCAACATGCTCCAGAAATTTCATTCGCTTCCACTCATTAGTTAATATGTAGCTTTACTTTACCTATCTTTCCATTAAATCTTACAGAGCAGTGTATTAGCCGGGAGTGATGTACCTATTAAAATTCTACCTGCCTCGAGTCAGTCGGGCATTCTTACAAGTGGAGCGGGTGCACACTACACGTCTATACTCTAATGACCTGCAAAGCGCAGCGATTAAACACAAGCTACCATTTTTTTCTCGCACGCTACCAATGTAATAATATTTATTCACATAGTGATGTTGAGGAATCCATTTATTTTCGTAATAAACCATTGACATCTTCAAGTCTGACGCTTCATTTCTTTCGTAAAAATACCTATGTTGAAAATATCTAATGATCGTTCACACTTGATGACATTCTATTCTGGCAACTTTTCTTTAGAAATTTTAGAAACAGAAGAACGTCTCTCAGAGTTTCCTTGAAGTCCAGTTATGTGCGAGAAATCTGCGAAGTCTTCACATACTTGCTATTTCTTTTAAAGTTCATAATACCGCTGAATTTGCTGCCTAATAAGACAGTTACCGCTATTGTCAGTTGCATATTTATGGTTAAGAAAACTGGCGTTCTACGGATCGGAGCGTGGAATGCCAGATCCCTTAATCGGGCAGGTAGGTTAGAAAATTTAAAAAGGGAAATGGATAGGTTAAAGTTAGATATAGTGGGAATTAGTGAAGTTCGGTGGCAGGAGGAACAACACTTCTGGTCAGGTGACTACAGGGTTATAAACACAAAATCAAATAGGGGTAATGCAGGAGTAGGTTTAATAATGAATAGGAAAATAGGAATGCGGGTAAGCTACTACAAACAGCATAGTGAACGCATTATTGTGGCCAAGATAGATACGAAGCCCTCGCCTACTACAGTAGTACAAGTTTATATGCCAACTAGCTCTGCAGATGATGAAGAAATTGAAGAAATGTACGATGAAATAAAAGAAATTATTCAGATAGTGAAGGGAGACGAAAATTTAATAGTAATGGGTGACTGGAATTCGAGTGTAGTAAAAGAGAGAGAAGGAAACATAGTAGGTGAATATGGATTGGGGCTAAGAAATGAAAGAGGAAGCCGCCTAGTAGAATTTTGCACAGAGCACAACTTAATCATAGCTAACACTTGGTTTAAGAATCATGAAAGAAGGTTGTATACGTGGAAGAACCCTGGAGATACTAAAAGGTATCAGATAGATTATATAATGGTAAGACAGAGATTTAGGAACCAGGTTTTAAGTTGTAAGACATTTCCAGGGTCAGATGTGGACTCTGACCACAATCTATTGGTTATGACCTGTAGATTAAAACTGAAGAAACTGCAAAAATGTGGGAAATTAAGGAGATGGGACCTGGATGAACTGAAAGAACCAGAGGTTGTACAGAGTTTCAGAGAGAGCATAAGGGAACAATTGACAGGAATAGGGGAAAGAAATACAGTAGAAGAAGAATGGGTAGCTCTGAGGGACGTAGTAGTGAAGGCAGCAGAGGATAAAGTAGGTACAAAGACGAGGGCTGCTAGAAATCCTTGGGTAACAGAAGAAATATTGAATTTAATTGATGAAAGGAGAAAATATAAAAATGCAGTAAATGAAGCAGGCAAAAAGGAATACAAACGTCTCAAAAATGAGATCGACAGGAAGTGCAAAATGGCTAAACAGGGATGGCTAGAGGACAAATGTAAGGATGTAGAAGCTTATCTCACTAGGGGTAAGATAGATACTGCCTACAGGAAAATTAAAGAGACCTTTGGAGAGAAGAGAACCACTTGTATGAATATCAAGAGCTCAGATGGCAGCCCAGTTCTAAGCAAAGAAGGGAAGGCAGAAAGGTGGAAGGAGTATATAGAAGGTTTATACAAGGGCGATGTAATTGAGGACAATATTATGGAAATAGAAGAGGATGTAGATGAAGACGAAATGGGAGATACGATACTGCGTGAAGAGTTTGACAGAGCACTGAAAGACCTGAGTCGAAACAAGGCCCCCGGAGTAGACAACGTTCCATTAGAACTACTGACGGCCTTGGGAGAGCCAGTCATGACAAAACTCTACCAGCTGGTGAGCAAGATGTATGAGACAGGCGAAATACCCTCAGACTTCAAGAAGAATATGATAATTCCAATCCCAAAGAAAGCAGGTGCTGACAGATGTGAAAATTACCGAACTATCAGTTTAATAAGCCACGGCTGCAAAATACTAACGCGAATTCTTTACAGACGAATGGAAAAACTGGTAGATGCAGACCTCGGGGAGGATCAGTTTGGATTCCGTCGAAATGTTGGAACACGTGAGGCAATACTGACCTTACGACTTATCTTAGAAGAAAGATTAAGAAAAGGCAAACCTACGTTTCTAGCATTTGTAGACTTAGAGAAAGCTTTTGACAATGTTGACTGGAATACTCTTTTTCAAATTCTAAAGGTGGCAGGGGTAAAATACAGGGAGCGAAAGGCTATTTATAATTTGTACAGAAACCAGATGGCAGTCATAAGAGTCGAGGGGCATGAAAGGGAAGCAGTGGTTGGGAAAGGAGTGAGACAGGGTTGTAGCCTCTCCCCGATGTTATTCAATCTGTATATTGAGCAAGCAGTAAAGGAAACAAAAGAAAAATTTGGAGTAGGTATTAAAATTCATGGAGACGAAGTAAAAACTTTGAGGTTCGCCGATGACATTGTAATTCTGTCAGAGACGGCAAAGGACTTGGAAGAGCAGTTGAACGGAATGGACAGTGTCTTGAAAGGAGGATATAAGATGAACATTAACAAAAGCAAAACGAGGATAATGGAATGTAGTCAAATTAAATCGGATGATGCTGAGGGAATTAGATTAGGAAATGAGATACTTAAAGTAGTAAAGGAGTTTTGCTATTTAGGAAGTAAAATAACTGATGATGGTCGAAGTAGAGAGGATATAAAATGTAGACTGGCAATGGCAAGGAAAGCGTTTCTGAAGAAGAGAAATTTGTTAAACTCGAATATAGATTTATGTATCAGGAAGTCGTTTCTGAAAGTATTTGTTTGGAGTGTAGCCATGTATGGAAGTGAAACATGGACGATAACTAGTTTGGACAAGAAGAGAATAGAAGCTTTCGAAATGTGGTGCTACAGAAGAATACTGAAGATAAGGTGGATAGATCACGTAACTAATGAGGAGGTATTGAATAGGATTGGGGAGAAGAGAAGTTTGTGGCACAACTTGACTAGAAGAAGGGATCGGTGGGTAGGACATGTTTTGAGGCATCAAGGGATCACAAATTTAGCATTGGAGGGCAGCGTGGAGGGTAAAAATCGTAGAGGGAGACCGAGAGATGAGTACACTAAGCAGATTCAGAAGGATGTAGGTTGCAGTAGGTACTGGGAGATGAAGCAGCTTGCACAGGATAGAGTAGCATGGAGAGCTGCATCAAACCAGTCTCAGGACTGAAGACAACAACAACAATTTGCTTCCACTTCTTCGGGGAAAATACTTGAATCCCATTCTGCTCAACACTGCATCCCTCCTTGGATAATTTAAATGCCAATTTTAGTTTGCATACTCCGTCGTCTTATCTGTTAACGGTGTCACTGCTTCCTCCTTCCCATCTCCAACAGATTTAATGAAGGTAGAATCTTTTAGTTTGTTAGACCCCGTCGTGTTCCTCTTCAGCTTCTTCTACATCATAGACGTTTTGACACCGCTGCTGGGTTGTTCTTCAGAAACTTCCGGTGTCCACGGTTTGAACCGTCGGAACGTCAATCGTAGAAGAAACTGAAAAGGAACATAATGCTGTCGAACAACGTAAAATATTATATGTTGCTTTTACCTTTAGTGCCAGTGGTTACGAAGAATGCAGACTTGCCTAACTTAATCAATATCAACAGCAATGTAACACGACTGGCAGTGATGCCATTTGCCATAATCATTGCAAGGTAATAACACCCAACATTCTGAATTTTATTTAGGCGTCTGACCGAATTAATTTCCTCTACATCTGGGCATACAATTAACTTTTCCGAGTTATTCCGTCCACGTCACATGCGATAGCGTAAACTGCCAACAGAGAAAAAATAGTCGTAAGCTGTGCGCTGAAAATACATCCTACCAGTAGCCAAACCAAGATAGTCCAGAAATACATCCCGCATCTCGTAGTCGTGCGGAAGCGTTCTCGCTTCCCACGCCCGGGTTCCCGGGTTCGATTCCCGGCGGGATCAGGGATTTTCTCAGCCTCGTGAGGCTGGGTGTTGTGTGATGTACTTAGGTTAGTCAGGTTTAAGTAGTTCTAAGTTCTAGGGGACTGATGACCATAGATGTTAAGTCCCATAGTGCTCAGAGCCATTTGAACCATTTTGAACCAGAAATAAAGCGATGTCTTGTAGTCATAGTATAGCAATACAATGACAGTCCTAGGCGGCGGTGCTCGTTCCGTGGTGCAACATGTCTGAGTCGCTATACATACAAGCTATATGCATTAATTGAATAAAATATTCTCGGACTTCTTGCCGCGTCAAATCTTGGTATAACCTCGAGCTTTCGACGATATTCACCACCATAGTCATCGTCAGGAAACTGCTGGCTAAACAGCAGCTGTGGGGGACCGTATGTAGCCCCAGGACAGCTTGTGATTGGACGACTCCTGATTGGACGGCGAATACGTCACGGTGTCGCCGATGTAGTCGACGCCTGCACTGGTGGCGCCATCGCTCCCGGAGTATCGAAGATCCGCGGCGAATCACTCTGACGCTTCTCCAAATCGAGCGCTCGCTTCCATGCACCACTAAGATTGTAACCATTGTCACGATTAAAATTGTTATCGCACATTCTAATTTCTATCGCCTCTTTAATTACCGAGTCCCAGTATGTGGAGGCCAGAGACAGAACTTTTGTTTCACCAAACAAATTTTATACTTCCTAGTGAGGCTATGCTCCACAATTGCCGGGTTTTCAAGCTCCCTGTTTTTAATGTGACGTTGATGTTCTGTACAGCGATCGGAAATGGTCCGGACTGACTGACCAATGTAACTACTTCCAACTTTCACAAGGAATTTTGTAAATACCAGGAATCCTGAGACCGAGGCAGTCCTACACAGGACGCAACATCCCCTTGATTTTCCTTGGAGGTCGAAAGATCGGTCTTAAACCTCGTCTACGAAGGATCCTGCCTATTGTACTGGAAATAGAACCGAAGAAAGGAAGAAACACGCTAGGTTGTTCATCATGCGAATAATCATTATTTTCACCTTTCTTTCTCTTGCAGAACGCTGACTTTACATCCCGTGAACCATAGCCGTTCCTACGAAATACGTATTTTAGGTGATTAATTTCAGAATTTAAATGGTCTTTGTCAGACATAGTTCTTGCTCTATATATCAATGTAGTTAGAAAGACTTTCTTCTGAGCTGGATGATGAAAACTCTTAGCGTCGTGATATAGATCTATTTGCGTTGGTTTGCGGTGCACAGAGTGGCCAAGCCACCCATCTGCTTATATTTGCACCGGTACATCTAGAAACGGCAGTTTTCCCTCTATCTCTATCTCGGCAGTGAACTGAATATTCCGGTGCACACTATTCATATGTTCCAGAAAATTCTCGAGGGCTCCTGCGCCATGCGGCCAAACCAAAAACGTATCATCCACATAACGATAAAAAATAGATGGACGGAGTGGAGACGAATTTAGTGCACGTTCCTCAAATTGTTCCATGAAATAGTTAGCCAATACAGGGGATAACGGAGAACCCATGGCCATTCCATCCCTCATTTCATAAAATTTCCCGCCATATAGAAAGTAGGTGGTCGTCATGACATGTCGAAACAACTGTACATTTTCCGGAGGAAAGTATTCTGTCAGAAATTGCAATGTGTCCTCAATAGGAACCTTGGTAAAAAGCGAGACCACGTCTAGGCTAACTAAAATATCATTTGGACCAACTCTACTCTGTTTGATTTTCTCAATAAACATTTGAGAGTTTTTGATCTGGTGTTCGCAATGGCCAACTATGGGAGTCATTAAACTAGCCAAGAATTTCGCTAGCCTGTATGTAGAAGATCCAATAGCACTAATGATGGGTCTTAAAGGGACATTATCTTTATGGATCTTAGGTGATCCGTAAAGCCTTGGAGGCCTAGGGGCTCGGACTTCAAGATTTTTTATGACATCTTCTGGAAGACCAGAATTTTTCAAGAGCTCCGTCGTTTTTCTACTGTATGATAGAGTTGGGTCCCGTTTCAAACAATTATAAGTGCTATCCTCCAATAAAGATGCTATTTTGCTATGATAATCTTTAGCATCAAGAATCACTGTGGCCTTACCCTTATCTGCTGGCAGAACAACCAGATCTTCATCCCTCTGTAACGCAAGGAGACTCTCTCTTTCTTCTCTACTAATATTAGAATATTCAGTTCACTGCCAAGATAGAGAGGGAAAACTGCCGTTTCTATATGTACTGGTGCAAAGAAAAGCAGATGGGCGGCTTGGCCACTCTGTGCACCGCAAACCAACGCACACAGATCTACACTCCTGGAAATGGAAAAAAGAACACATTGACACCGGTGTGTCAGACCCACCATACTTGCTCCGGACACTGCGAGAGGGCTGTACAAGCAATGATCACACGCACGGCACAGCGGACACACCAGGATCCGCGGTGTTGGCCGTCGAATGGCGCTAGCTGCGCAGCATTTGTGCACCGCCGCCGTCAGTGTCAGCAAGTTTGCCGTGGCATACGGAGCTCCACGCGACAGCGTGGACGTGAACCGTATGTGCAGTTGACGGACTTTGAGCGAGGGCGTATAGTGGGCATGCGGGAGGCCGGGTGGACGTACCGCCGAATTGCTCAACAAGTGGGGCGTGAGGTCTCCACAGTACATCGATGTTGTCGCCAGTGGTCGGCGGAAGGTGCACGTGCCCGTCGACCTGGGACCGGACCGCAGCGACGCACGGATGCACGCCAAGACCGTAGGATCCTACGCAGTGCCGTAGGGGACCGCACCGCCACTTCCCAGCAAATTAGGGACACTATTGCTCCTGGGGTATCGGCGAGGACCATTCACAACCGTCTCCATGAAGCTGGGCTACGGTCCCGCACACCGTTAGGCCGTCTTCCGCTCAAACCCAACATCGTGCAG
This sequence comes from Schistocerca gregaria, assembly GCF_023897955.1. Taxonomy (NCBI): domain Eukaryota; kingdom Metazoa; phylum Arthropoda; class Insecta; order Orthoptera; family Acrididae; genus Schistocerca; species Schistocerca gregaria. Next base: position 578,378,591 of record NC_064921.1, on the reverse strand, counting down.
CTCGCCTCCAGTGGTGTCGCGACAGGCGTGAATGGAGGGGCGAACGGAGACGTGTCGTCTTCAGCGATGAGAGTCGCTTCTGCCTTGGTGCCAATGATAGTCGTATGCGTGTTTGGCGCCGTGCAGGTGAGCGTCACAATCAGGACTGTGTACGACCGAGGCACACAGGGCCAACACCCGGCATCATGGTGTGGGGAATAGTAAATATTGTGAGGATATAACCTTCCAAAATGAAACGTCTGGCTGTGGAACATAACATAACTGAAAGGTCAAACAGTTTGATATTGGAAAGCAGCGAATGCTAAGAAAGGCCGCAAAACAATTTTCCATTGAAAGATTTCTGTCTAGTGTTATAATGTGGCCTAGAGAAGACTGTGGTCCTCACCTCTGAGAGGAGGAACTTCTCAGAAATTCAGTTGCAATCAGTAGAGACTATCATGTGTAGAGAGCATCAAACATTTACAGTTATCGATCGTGGGTTGTTGCTGCATTGAGATAATGACTCTCAATATGTAAGAAAGTGGTGAGTTATCTCGATAAGTTGCGTACACCTGGAGATGTAGTGTGATTGTCAACTCACTGTGAGCTCTAACTCTGTTCCATGGGATTTTCTGTTATTCGGTCCACACAAGGAGAATAGCTAGGGAGCAATAAAAATGTTGAACTGTACCAAACCAGCAACATCGTTCGTAGGTGAGTCAACATTACACATATATCAGAAGGGCAGCGAAGAGGATGTTATTTATTATTAATGCATATATGAGAACGAAGACTTTCGCGACGGCACTGTTGAATAAAATATTCTCGGACTTCTTGCCGCGTCAAATCTTAGTAACACCTCGAGCTTTCGACGATATTCACCACCATCGTCATCGTCAGGAAACTGACTGGCTAAACAGCAGCTGTGGTGGACCGTATGTAGCCCCAGGACGGCTTGTGGTTGGACGGCTCCTGATTGGACGGCGAATACGTCACGGTGTCGCAGATGTCGACGAATGCACTGGTGGCGCCATCGCTCCCGGAGTATCTGAGATAAGAAATATTTCCTAAAGTATGGATTTAGGATTAACGAAAGTAGTATAAAATGCTGATAACCCGTTCGTGCTCTGTCCGCAGCTCGTGGTCGTGCGGTAGCGTTCTCGCTTAGAGCGCCCGGGTTCCCGAGTTCAATTCCCGGCGGGGTCAGAGATTTTCTCTGCCTCGTGATGACTGGGTGTTGTGTGATGTCCTTAGTTTAGTTAGGTTTAAGTAGTCCTAAGTTCTAGGGGACTCCTACACTGGCCGTACACCTCTGGTGATCGTCGAGGGGACACTGAATAGTGCACGGTACATCCAAACCGTCATCGAACCCATCGTTCTACCATTCCTAGACCGGCAAGGGAACTTGGTGTTCCAACAGGACAATGCACGTCCGCATGTATCCCGTGCCACCCAACGTGCTCCAGAAGGTGTAAGTCAACTACCCTGGCCAGCAAGATCTCCGCATCTGTCCCCCATTGAGCATGTTTGGGACTGGATGAAGCGTCGTCTCACGCGGTCTGCACGTCCAGCACGAACGCTGGTCCAACTGAGGCGCCAGGTGGAAATGGCATGGCAAGCCGTTCCACAGGACTACATCCAGCATCTCTACGATCGTCTCCATACGATCGTCTCCATGGGAGAATAGCATCCTGCATTGCTGCGAAAGGTGGATATACACTGTACTAGTGCCGACATTGTGCATGCTCTGTTGCCTGTGTCTATGTGCCTGTGGTTCTGTCAGTGTGATCTTGTGATGTATCTGACCCCAGGAATGTGACAATAAAGTTTCCCCTTCCTGGGACAATGAATTCACGGTGTTCTTATTTCAATTTTCAGGAGTGTACATGATTGGTTCATCTTTCAAGGCATATAATGATGATGTCAATCGTCTTAACGCTATTGAGAATTAGTGGTTCATTTGTGGTAATACACACTATTACACTTTGCACTGGTACTATGAAGTAGATGAAAAGACAGTACTCCTAAATATATGCATTATTTTTGTGCAGTCTAAGAAATGGTCCAGCAACTTGCAATACTCTGTAAAGACCAATTTATATTCGAGAGGGACATAATAGCAGATATTCCACAATTGACCGTTGCTGTTGCTGTCTATATATGAACACATCTTTATTCAAATACGGGCAGTATTTGTACTAGTAAGAAATTGCTACTTCATTTCAATGGACTGCCCCTTTCCCTGTAAGAGAGCCTGGAATAACGCAAGAAATAGGCGCTACAGTAAAGTAATATGGTATGAAATTCATTCAGTAATGACTGCATAGTAGTTACAATGACATAACAGTATAGATTTTAATCTGTAGATGTACATTGAGCAGTTCTGTTGGAGGGAACTTGTACGTAGCAAAATTTGAATTTCATTCGATGTCAGTCTATCCAAGATCCAGTCAGGCATCAGAAGTTTGCAACAAAACTCACTGCCCCGTATTTACGAATTGGCTTATGTTTGCATTTTCTGGAGTGGCCAATTCGATGAGAAGACCACGTAATCCACCAGTAACGCCTTACCCTATCTCTCGATATTGTGCAGTGAGGCACAAGAGACTAATGATTGGGCTCGCCTTCCTATTGTAGTAATGCAGGACTTCCAAAAGTGGGAAAATTCTTATGTTAGTAACGGTAACTGGCTACGCATTCCACATGGTTGTGTTGCCGAGCCAGAGCCAGAATTTAATGGTCTCGAATTACCCCTTTCTCAATGAATCGTCAAAGAAAAGTAAAGAAGAGCAATCATTACTTACAGCTACGATGACCAATTTGTAGAAACTGACAAATGTAATAAGATGCATGTGAAACATTTGGAGCCATAGTGAAGCGCAAAATAAATTGGTATAGGCATGCGGAATTAAATACAGAGGTATGTAAACAGGCAGAATATTGCGCTGTCCAATGATGTGGGGATTTCTCCGTAAGACCATTTCACGAGAGTTCAATGAAAATCAGAAATCAGGTGAAACATCAAATCTCTGACATCGCTGTGGCCGGAAAAAAGATCCTGCAAGAACGGGACCGACGAGGACAGAAGAGAATCGTTCACTGTGACAGAAGCGCAATCTTTTCTCCAGTTGCTGTAAATTTCAGTGCTGGGATGTCAGCAAGTGTCAGTGTGCTAACCGTTCAACGAAACATCACCGATAAGTGTTTTCGGAGGCGAAGGCCCTCTCATGTACCCTTGGTAATTGCACGACATAAAGCTTTACGTCTCTCCTGGGCCCATCACCACTGGTGTTGGCCAGTTGATGACTGGAAACAGATTACCTGGTCGGACGAGTCTCGTTTCAGATTGTGTGGACATGAATCCTTCGGCCCTTCATGTCAGCTGTTGGGGGCTCTGTAATGGTGAGGGCCGGCAGGAGTGGCCGAGCGGTTCTAGGTGCTACCGCGCGACAGCTACGGTCGCAGGTTCGAATCCTGCCTTGGGCATGGATGTGTGTGATGTCCTTAGGTTAGTTAGGTTTAAATAGTTCTAAGTTCCAGGGGACTGATGACCTCAAAAGTTAAGTCCTATAGTGGTCAGAGCCATTTGATCCTTTTTTTTTTGTAATGGTGTGGGGCGTGTGCAGTTGGTGTATAGGGCACCCCTCATATATCTAGAAACGACTCTGAAGGTTGACACGTACGTAAGCATTCTGTCTGATCACCTGCATCCATTCATGTCCACTGTGCAGTCCGACGGACTTGGGCAATTCCAGGAAGACTCGTTCAGAATTTCTACATTGTAGCACCTGAGTCACTCTTGTCAGTATAAACACTTTTGATGACCACCAAATTCCCCAGATATGCAAATTACTGAGCATATCTGGGATGCCTTTCAACGTGCTGTTCAGAAAACATCTCCACCCCTCGTACTCTTACGGATTTATGGACACCCCTGCGGGATTCACTGTGTCAGTATCCTCCAGCGCCACTTCGGACATTAGTCGAGTCCATGCCACGTCGTGTTGCGGCACTTCTGAGTGCTCGTAGGGACCCTGCACGACATTAGGGAGGTGTACCAGTTTCTTTGGCTCTTCAGTGTATTTGAACATAGTATTAGTAACAGTCTTTTAAAATTCCTCACAAGTATTTAAATTCATACTGCGATTTTGACATCGTCGTTCACAAATTGGATTCTGATTTAAATAAATTGGAAGGTATATTTTTGTGTAATATCATGACAGTTTGAGTGATCGGCAGTCCCGTTAAATTCTGCGACGAGAAGTTTTTGAAAATCAAACTGAAAAAGGGCTGGTATTACAAAGTTATACATCGCGTAACTGATGAATGATACAAAGGAAACATGTAAATATAATAACTGAAACAACTTTCGATAAGTTTTAAAGACAGAGAAAATGAAACATGAAGTAGACGTAGTCGAGGTACTCCACTTCATGATGGTGAAATGAACGCATGGATTTTCGTTACTCTGCCTGTCAGCGATTGCAAGATAATAAATTAAGAGTGGTGGTCTGGCTTCACCTTAGACAGAGTATTTTTTTTCTTTTTTTTTCAATACCCGAATATAATGCGCTGTCTGCAGGGTGATTTCCCATTTGTTCCGAAAATTATATTTACCCGTGAAATTTATCAAGCTGTCTTTGATGGGAGGTCAAACCTTACAAAATACATCCATTAGCATTATCTGTTAGGCAAAGAAATGGAAAATTCGCCTTCTATGTATTTGAGCATCTAAAATATAAAGTTACTACAGGAGCAGCTAGGGATGAAAATGGTTTTCAATTCTTAATTAATTTTTGATCCAGAAACGTAAGTGTTCAGCTCCCTTTCTTATTATCCACTTGTATGATGAGTTTAACATTATTGGATGAATCTCCTAGGGAGAAAATGGGGGAATTTTTAAGCAGATAGGAGCTATTTACACGTGTCTTTAGGAAAAAATTTTAATTTCCAAGGAAATGCAAAGATTATATTCCAAGCGTGGGGAAAATACCGACGATTGTATGAGATGGAGTGTGACCCCCATATGTCGCAGCTGTCGGTGGTTCAGTGTTGTGCAAGCCACGTGACGTTGATGCCCACCGGCAGCTTTTGGAAGGTTTCTAAACAGGGCCAGGCCTGATCTGCCTGTTATAACATACGGTGCATTCATGCTTAAGATGCTAAGGCACTACTGAACGTATGTATTCTTACGAAGTGTGTGATTACACTAATGAAGCAGGAGTAGCAGTAAAAGAGTGGTCAAGCAAACTCCACAGGAAAATATAGATAACACGGCTTTCTTCTGTCTTCACTGGCTTTTAGTGGGGAAGTTTAATTATTTCATTGTAGAAATGAAAATGCGCCCATGAAAATGGGTCGTAGTGTCGTCCCTTCTTTACATATTCGTCCTCTCAGAGGTTATTGGACAGCTGAGTCAAAGTCGTAGGAAGTGCTAGAGATTGTCCCATTGTCCTTTACGAACGTTGCTGGCGACGGTGTTCGATCTTCAGTAAACGACACACAGCTCTCATCTCTCTGCGAGGCTACGGCCACTTTGAAGACCAAGATCCTGTCTTATCGGAGCATGGTAATTGCTTGAAGAGCGTAACAACTGCTTCCACATCACTTCTCGTCGTTCAGGTACCCTATTTCAGCAGGTTTCCCCAAAAAGTTGGCTCTAGACGCGTGTGGACAGAGGCGACGAATTTGCTCGCCAATTACTGCGTTATCGGAGCATCTGGCTGATATAGATGTAGATATTTGACGAACAAATCTTACCTTGTGAAGTGCATTCATCAGCAACGTTGAATTCTGTCTGCTGACTTTCGGGAGTCATTAAAAAAGCTAATAAATATGCTGTAAAGAATTATTACATCTCTCGAGCGCAGAGGTTATAATGTGTCAGAATGATCTAGAGGTACGTTTAGGGAAGAGGAATGACTCACACCGAAACTGCCAGCTTCAACGTGACGGTTGGCCATTGACATCCATCACCAAAAGGTCGTCGTGGTTTCCTGCAACTTAAGCAATCGTCATTCTCTCTCAGGGCACAGGTCATCCCCGTTTTCAAAAAGGGACGTCGAACAGATGTGCAGAACTATAGACTTATATCTCTAACGTCGATCAGTTGTAGAATTTTGGAACACGTATTATGTTCGAGTATAAATGGCTTTCTGGTGACTAGAAATCTACTCTGTAGGAATCAACATGGGTTTCGAAAAAGACGGTCGTGTGAAACCCAGCTCGCGCTATTCGTCCACGAGACTCAGAGGGCCATAGACACGGGTTCACAGGTAGATTGACTTACGAAAGGCGTTCGATACAGTTCCCCACAGTTGTTTAATGAACAAAGCATGAGCATATGGGCTATCAGACCAATTGTGTGATTGGATTGAAGAGTTCCTAGATAACAGAACGCAGCATGTCATTCTCAATGGAGAGAAGCCTTCCGAAACAAGAGTGATTTCAGGTGTGCCGCAGGGGAGTGTCATAGGACCGTTGCTATTCACAATGTACATAAATGACCTTGTGGATGTCATCGGAAGTTCATTGAGGCTATTTGCAGATGATGCTGTGGTGTATCGAGAGGTTGTAACAATGGAAAATTGTACTGAAATGCAGGAGGATCTGCAGCGAATTGAGGCATTGTGCAGGGAATGGCAATAGAACTGAATGTAGACAAGTGTAATGTGCTGCGAATACATAGAAAGATAGATCCCTTATCATTTAGCTACAAAATAGCAGGTGAGCTACTGGAAGCAATTAATTCCATAAATTATCTGGGAGTACGCATTGGGAGTGATTTATAATGGAATGATCATATAAAGTTCATCGTCGGTAAGCAGATGCCAGACTGAGATGCACTGGAAGAATCCTAAGGAAATGCAATCCGAAAACAAAGGAAGTAGGTTACAGTACGCTTCTTCGCCCGCTGCTTGAATACTGCTCAGCAGTGTGGGATCCGTACCAGGGTTGATAGAAGAGACAGAGAAGATCGGACGGAGAGCGGCGCGCTTCGTTACAGGAACATTTAGCAATCGCGAAAGCGTTACGGAGATGATAGATAAACTCCAGTGGAAGACTCTGCCGGAGAGACGCTCAGTAGCTCGGTACGGGCTTTTGTTAAAGTTTCGAGAACATACCTTCACCGAATAGTCAAGCAGTATATTGATCCCTCCTACATATATCTCGCGAAGAGACCATGAGGATAAAATCAGAGAGATTAGAGCCCACACAGAAGCATACCGACAATCCTTCTGGAGTAGAAGGGAGAACCGATAAAGGTACTCAGGGTACCCTCCGCCACACACCATCAGGTGGCTTGCGGAGTATGGATGTAAATGTAGATGTTTTAGACGCGGACAAAATGGCGACACGACTGCTTACTCTGAGCCTCTGGACTCGCTTATTTGTACATCTTTTTCCTACGCCTCTGACGTAGTTCCTCTTGATGGGACAAGTGGAGTGCTCTTTCATAATTACAAGATCAGCTGTCCTCAGCCCAGTTCGGCTTCTATACACAGCTCACTAGGCGCTGTTGTAGCTGCAATGTATGGGTTCTTCATAGCACATCAGTGCCCTGTGCTGTCCTGATCACTTCGCATTTGTATACAGTAAGCACCCGGCCGTGCCTTCTGGCTGCGAGCGGTGTGGTAAGACTGCCTCGCATAAACGTTTGCAAAATAGCAATATTTCCCATACCTGCCATCCGACGTGCCAATTCGTCATTTAACTGCCGCCTTGCAGCCACAGCTGCATATGATTTGAAAGAATTCCAAAACTTCAAGCCTGTAGTTTTTTTGTAATGGATAAAAATTAAGAATAAGTAAGGGAACTTTATTTAATTTCTGTAATAATGAGTCAGATCACCAACGAGTATGATCTTTTAGGAGTAGGCGTTTGCGTCTTACAGTTTTTAAAGCAATAGACAACATTTCTATTACTACCAAGGATTTCGTAGTCGCCTAAGTCATCTTGCATGGGCCATCGGTGTTTTGCGGTGGAGTTTTGAAATTCACTCTCGCTAACAAGGATACGATTGAACACGGTAATGCCTAGGTCACCGTTGCTCTTCTACGTGAGTCAAAAGTCGATAAAGTAAATGGCCTAGATAATTTCAGTTCACGTGATGTCATAGCGTATCGAATATTTCAGATTTGTGAAGTTTACAACAGAGATAAGAGTTCATCGTATTACATGTCGACGAAGCCTTTGGTTCTCAGGACTAGGAATGGTCACAAAATAATTGAATTGGAATCTGTCTCAGCGTGGGGTAAAGGTGTTGACAACTGTAAAAAGATCGCACTCATTGGTGATGTTACTCATTAGTATAGAAATTAAATAAGTTCACTTCCTTCTACTTAATCCTTATCTATTAAAAGAACTTAATGATGCTGTGTATACAGTGTAACCCAAAGTATTTGGATTATATTTATACACAATGAAGAGTAGCCTAATCTGTTTTGCTATAAGCAACGATCAGTCGCAAATGAAGAATTCTGCTGACATGAACAACTTATAACATAAACTTAATTTCGTATCAACTTGAAATCCGGTTTCGCAGGAGAGAGCCGATCAGGTTGTGGAAAGGGGCCAAACTCAATTATTGTTAGTTATACAAGATTATACACCACTTTATTGCTCAAACTAGCGCACAGTTTTCTCTTTAAAACAACTAAGATCAATTCACGGCTGAGGGCCCAAGTAACTTCTCCAGAATAAGTTTGAATGATTGATTTTAAAAAACCAGATTTAAAGTAACGGCTAAAGGCCTTACTTAAGCAAAATAACAATATCTTCTCCGCTAAAGGCCGAAATAATATTTCAGATAAGCTAATGAATTCTTTAAAAGCCAAGCATTTAAAAATTCCGGATAAAGGCCATATTAAGGAAAATTCAAGTTAATTCTTGGGCTGAAGGCCCAATAAAAATTTTTCTTTACATAATCAAAGAGAGGCTTTAAAGATAAGGTTTTCCACAGTACAACACGAGTACATCTTCAGAAAACTTGAAGTATCTCGTCAGCTGAAGGTCCAAACAATTACTCAAGGATAATTAAAGACTGTCTTAAGATAAACATTTGCAGAGCACGGCTGAAGGCCGTTTCAAGAATTTTCAAGATAATTAAAGAGAACGTTACAGACAAGAATTTACCCCTATTAAAGCCACAGATTCTGAAACAAACGCGGCTAATGGCCTAAATACAGAGCAACAAGAATTTTAAGTAAAACACGGCTGAAGGCCTAATCTTGAAAGAGTTTTCATGAAGTTCGTCTGAAGGCCATATACTAAACATAAAACAGACAATATTAATACAAGGCTGATGGCCTGGCGCAGTACCTGCGAGCAAATAAAATAACAATCACAAACAGTGGCGCTCAGAATTGTTCAAAGGGTCGGCCTGGGGAGGAAACTCTAACCATAGTTTAGGGTGAGACAGGCAGCCAAGCGTAACACTAAAAAATCGGTTGACAACACGACCTAGAGGCTGCCGAAGAGCCAACCAACTGCCTAATGAGTTCCCTTCCACTCGACACACTCGCTGCTCTACTACAACTGATCGACTAACTACACCAGTACGCAGACAGGATTCATCTGCTCAGTGGGAATCACAGAAGCTACACACGGTTTCACGTAAACACACTTGCACAAGAACCCGAACAATCGTAAAAGCATTCACTGTGGAACCACAAGCACGAATGAATTCGACTCACAGAGAGTTTCCACAAGCGGTCGGCGACCATATACACGTCGTCCGATGAGACGACCGACCGAACGACCAAACCAGGCCGTTCCCTATGAAATTACGTGTGTCGGCAACGGTAGGGCGTGTCTTGGCTGTCCGAAGCTGACTGCAGCTCCAACCCTACTCAACTCCATGTCCGTTTGGAACCCGGAGACACGGCGACCCGGGCACACCGGCTCGGACCCATTCATTCTGTGGTAACTCTTGCCAATTGGCTACGACATCTCTGCGCAAGGAAGGATCCGAGCCATGTCTGGCACGATGACCAAGTGTCGACGCCCAGAAACGCTCGAAAGACCCAATACACTTCGCCTGGTGAAACGACCAACCCAACGACCAACCAACGGTCGTCCCGTTCCAATCTCCCTCCGTCGGACATTTCACGTGTGTCGCCAGCGGTCGGCGAGCAGTGGCTGTCCTCACCTGACTGGCGCTCCGCCCCCGACTTCACTGGCGTTGCGTCTGGACTGAGCTCCCAACTGTTGATAGACGACGAACCGGAAATACTAGCAGTCGCTCCAGAGATGGTACGACAGTGCACTTATCGATAAGCGCTGCTGCTGCCACTCACGGGCAAACAAATCAACAACCTAGTGACTCCAGTAAATGGAATTAAAACAAAAAAAAACGAGGTGACAGAACCACGAAAACAAGATGACGAACAATAAGCGGCATGGACGCGAGCCGCTCTCGGCTCACAACTCTTTAAAGTGATGACTCCCCGTTTCAGTACACGCTTCACAGTATAATTAGATGAAACAAAAAAATGGTTTGAAATCCGTTTAGCAGCATTACTTGCCCACCTTATGATATGTGTATAGTTTCCATTCCAAATGTACTTTCGTGCATTGACTGTCGCTCCACAGTTGAGGTCCTGACCCGGTCAGCATGTGTCACCAAAGCTGTTGGCAGTTTTCGTCATTGCTGGTGAGAGGACGCGGGATCATCACAGGAAGCCGTAGTTAACACCACGCATGTCCGCGAGATGACGAATGCAGTGACCGTGGGTTGGTCTGACCAAAAGCAGCGGGATGAATGGGTCAACTGTGAGGTGGCAAGTGGAGGAAGTTGCGGCTGCTTGGCAGGACTAGCGAGCAAGGCGGCAGCGAGGTAGTTCCCAGTTCGGAGCCCAGCGCGGGGGTAGCGCGCCGATTTCACGGAGCACTGTCGACGAAAGCGTGCCGCTGCGGCCGACTTCTGGTGTTCGCAGAGTCTTGCTCTTGGATTGCACGCACCAATCCTGAGCCCTGTTCTTGAGTCCCCTCCTCTTCTTTATTTATGCCCAATGAACTGTCTGAATGTGCCGTGAGGCAGCGCAAGTGGAACATTATGTAAACTAATTAGATTTCTGCTCTGCAGATTTCCGGAAAGCTTTTGACACCGTTCCTCACAAGCGACTTCTAATCAAGCTGCGGAGCTATGGGGTATGGTCTCAGTTGTGCGACTGGATTCGTGATTTCCTGTCAGGAAGGTCGCAGTTCGTAGTAATAGACGGCAAATCATCGAGTAAAACTGAAGTGATATCAGGTGTTCCCCAGGGAAGCGTCCTGGGACCTCTACTGTTCCTGATCTATATAAATGACCTGGGTGACATCTGAGCAGTTCTCTTAGACTGTTCGCAGATGATGCTGTAATTTACCGTCTAGTAAGGTCATCCGAAGACCAGTATCAGCTGCAAAGCGATTTAGAGAAGATTGCTGCATGGTGTGTCAGGTGGCAGTTGACGCTAAATAACGAAAAGTGTGATATGATCCACATGAGTTGCAAAAGAAATCCGTTGGAATTCGATTACTCGATAAATAGTACAATTCTCAAGGCTGTCAATTCAACTAAGTACTTGGGTGTTAAAATTACGAACAACTTCAGTTGGAAGGACCACATAGATAATATAGTCGGGAAGGCGAGCCAAAGGTTGCGTTTCATTCGCAGGACACTTAGAAGATGCAACAAGTCCACTAAAGAGACAGCTTACACTACACTCGTTCGTCCTCTGTTAGAATATTGCTGCGCGGTGTGGGATCCGTACCAGGTGGGATTGACGGAGGACATCGAAAGGGTGCAAAAAAGGGCAGCTCGTTATCTGTTGGTGTTACTGAAATCGTTGCTTACTTTTAAAAAAAAGTAGAAAAAAGCTTTCTTTGCCAGAAATATAGACTGTGCTTATACAACTAACTACACCCGAACAGGACTCGGAGGGTCCAACGGTAACGATCGACCGCCGTGTCATTCTTAGATGATAAGAATCTTCGGATGCTAAGCACATCGTTCTCGCAGTTGTTGTCAGTTTTCGTAACCGGAGACGCTACTTCTCAATCAAGTCGCTCCTCGACAGGCCTTACGAGGGCTCAGTGCACACCACTTGTCGTTAATGTTCAGTGCAGCCAGACTGGCATACATCCAAGTGCTAACCACGACCGACAGCGCTTAACTTCTGAGATCTGGTGGGAATCATTGTTACTACTGTGTCTTTGTTCAAATGGCTCTGAACACTATGCGACTTATCTTCTGAGGCCATCAGTCGCCTATAACGTAGAACTAATTAAACCTAATTAACCTAAGGACATCACACACATCTATGCCCGAGGGAGAATTCGAACCTGCGACCGTAGCGTTCGCTCGGTTCCAGACTGTAGCGCCTAGAACCGTACGGCCACTCCGGCCGGCACTGTGTCTTTGTCGTTGACCGACTGTGTACATGTCTTACCCTTATTATGTTGTTGTCGTTTCCTAACAGCATTTCTTGTTTACAACCCTTTCAACAAGTCTTATTTTATTTGTATTATTGTTTCTTTATTCTCCTCAGTCATCATGTAGCATTTACAGGGAGGACCGGAAAGCCGCCGACAAACTTTGAGAGGTGCTGCAGGAGATGTCGACGAGGTGCTTTATCCGTAACACGACGTAATCGACAGTTGCTTACAGAGCTCTGCTGAAATCGGAGCAAGTGTCTATGTATACTGGTTTTGAGACCAGACAGAGACTGGACGTGTCGTTGGTAAATGGTTTTTTTTCATTTATCCCCGCTGGTAAAAGTCACATGGATATATATCAGGTGGTTTCGCAGCCAATGATGGTAGTAAACCTCTGGGGACAGACAGCATGTTCGTGGAAGGTTGCGTTAAGCAGGTCTTTTATTGGTCGAGCGACATAGCGACATGATCTGTTGCCCCCCTCCCCCCCATCTTGCATGAAAACCATCGTTTCACATAGCTGCGGTGTGTTCCAAACCAGGAATCACCTGCTGTTCAAGGAAGTCTCGATAACGTACAGACGTCGCGGTACACCTGACAGGCCATCTTCTTGTATTCCCTCCAAAGAAGAACGGGCCGAGAGTAAAGGTGCTTGTGAATGCCACACCACGCAATATCATAAGGAGGTTTTAATGGTTCTTCGTGCACCACACACCGTTTAGCAGTACGTAAAATTTGGCAGTTCTGCCTATTCACTGCACCCTGCAGTGTAAACTGTACCTCGTCACTCCATAGAATATTGTCTGGCCACACATCAACTTCCACCTGTGCCTGAACCGAAGAGCAAATTTAGAACGTTAGTGCAGGTTTCAGTTGCTACGTCATCTGGATCTTGTCCGTCACCATACCGCAAAATCTCCCTTACTGTTGACCATGGGGTGGACAATTCTAGTGACACTATACGAGCACTGGCAGTACTGAGGGAGTGTCCTGTATGGTCATTTGCAGCCACAGCAAACTCTTCAACAACTTCCACCGGGTTAGGACTCTTTCCTCATCCAGGTGCCACACCAAACTGACCCGCCGTTTAGTTTCATCGTCATCTTCTTTAACCCATTTAAAGACATTGGGCCTTTCCTCAAACCTTTCAGTTGGTGATACTCAATGCAGTACTGTCACTGCTGTTGTTCACATAAAACAGTTTAACTAACAGCGCACGATCTCTCTTCTCGCTAGCCATCCCGTCACTCATGTTATGGCTTATCCATGGAGTAAATCGACGGTCACACAATTGCCAACCGTATTCTACAATGCTGACAGTTCTCCATTAGACTAGCGACAAACAGAATACGTTTGCCTAGCTGATGTGTTTCTTGAGCTGGATACCATTTGGGGAGCTTGTACTTTAAATACACGGTGGGGCCCGGTTCCAGCACATTGACTAGGAGCAGAAGAACTGGTATAGGCCAATAAGCTTTGTTTGCATCTCTGTAACTTTTCTTTCAGTTTAAATCATGGACACGAACAACATAGAGCCGCACAGACTGCAACTCGAACATCATACAAGGGTTAGAACATGTATAGTGACAACTATTTATTCACAACCTGTACAAAAGAATTACATGTTTGTACCTGTTATTGTCCTTCAAAGTAATCACCAGCATTGTGTGGAATCCGTTGTCAGCGATGTGGAAGGCGTAGTGTCCCGTTAGCAGAGACTGTTCTGTTGATGGTGCGAATGGAGCGGTCTACTGCCTGTCGAATCTCTGGAACAGTTATGAAACGAATGCCACGAAGTGGTTACTTGATATTTGGAATCAAATCAAAGTCACAGGAACTTAAGTCCGAGGAGTATGGTGGATGGTACAGTTCCAGCCCCTTCGACCGAACAGAGCAGCCACAGCTTGCGCTGTATGTGCCCGTGAATTGTATTCCAAAATGATGTGAGAGTTGCGCAAAAAGTGTCACCGCTTCCTTCGCAAAGCTGGTCACAGGTGATTTTCCAAAAACAAACCGTAATACTGTGTATCGAGGGTCTGCCGTGGTGGAACGTAATATGTTAGGATAACACCATCACAGTCGTTCCGAGAGTAACCATAACTTTAGACCGCTCCAATCGCACCATATACACAGAACAGGCTCTGCTAACGGTACACTACGTCTTCCACATCGCAGGCAACGGGTTGTACACAACGCTGGTGACTACTCTCAAGGACAGTAACAGGTTCCAACATGTAACTCTTTTGTATCCGTTGTGAACAAATAGTGGCCACTGTTTAAGTTCCAACCATCGTAAATAATGAGCAATGGAAATTATTTGGGCTGCACTTCTGGTCAGTAGCTGTGCTAACTGTTTTTCTTTTTCTGCCTTACATGAAAAGCAACCTACCAAACTCATTCAGAGGAAATGAATAGCTTTTTAGCATCACCAGACGTTGTTAACATTACGAGAAATAACATGAATGCTTTCATTGGCACCAATTTTTACATATAATAACACAAATGAAAAGACAACGTAACACTGATCACAAAAGACGGACGTCCACGCAGGAATTTCATAGGCAGCGAATAAAATATTTTCAAATCAGAAAATCAAACTGTGCAAGGAAATCTTTCGTACTGAAGGAAAGACAGGACTCAAAAATTGCGAAGGAAACTAAACACTGAAATGATGGCAGTGCAAGTTATATTCCAAATTCTGATAACATGAAAGGAGAAGCAGATGTGATGAGAATCGGAAAGAGAAAACAAAAAATGCAGACGGTAATAGCTGAGCATATCGTTGTGAAACAACACATGTCATTGATTCTATGTAAACCAAAGAGATGAAAAGTATAGACTGGCTGTAACGACTGCAGCATGAGTACTGGTGATGCTGTCAATAAAAGCGGGAATGGTTTGGAGAAAAAGCTTCTCATTTTTCAGACAAATTTAGATACTGAGGAGCCAAAGTAACAAGAAGAGAGAGATATACCAACTAAATTAACAAACGACGGAGATGATCATCCTGGGTGCAGAAAACGGGTCAGAACACTGTTGCGGAATCAACGGAAGAAACATGCCAATTTAAAACGGATGCTAAATATCTAAAATTGGCGGTATTTTAAATAAACTCGATATTTGGTGTGGACTTCAAACTAAGATGCTTTTAATAGTTTCCACAACGAAACTTTGTCCCGAAACCTGGCAGAAAATCCAAAAATATTCTGGTCGTATGTGAAGTATGCCAGCGACAAACACAATCAGTGCCTTCTCTGCTCGATAGCAATGGAAATAGCGTCGACGACAGTGTCGTCAAAGCAGAGTCACTAAACACAGTTTTTCGGAATTCCTTCACCAAAGAAGGCGAACTAAATATTCCAGAATTCGGATCAAAAACAGCTGCCAACACGAGTAACGTAGAAGCAGATATTTACGGAGTAGTGAAGCAGCGTCCTGTCCAGACTGTACAATGTTAGGTTCCTTTCACTGCATGCAGATACAATAGCTCAATATTTAACAGTCACATAGAACCTTTCGCTCGACAAAAGATACATACCCAAAGACTGGAAAATTGCACAGGTCACACCAGTAGTCAAGAAAGGTAGTAGGAGTTATTCTCTAAATTCTAGCCCCATAAAATTAACGTCGATATGCAGCAAGATTTTGAAATATACATTGTGTTTGAACATTATGAACTACCTCGAAGAAAGCGCTCTATTGACACAAAGTCAACAAGGATTTAGAAGACATCGGTATTATGAATCGCAGCTAGGTCTTTACTGACACGAAGTGTTGAGTGTACTTGACAAGGGATTTCAAATTGATTCCGTATTTCTACAGTTCCAGAAGGCGTTTAACACTGTAGTGAAATCGCGTGATTATGGAATATAGTCTCAATTATGAGACTGCATTCGTGATTTCCTGTCAGAGTTCCTGTCGGTAGTAATTGACGGAAAGTCATCGAGTTAAACAGAAGTAATTTGTGGCGTTCCCCAGGGTAGTGTTAAAGGTCCTTTGCTGTTCCTTGTCAATATAAACGATTTAGGAGGCAATCTGAGCAGCCGTCTTAGGTTGTTTGCAGATGATGCTGTCGTTTATCAACTATCAAAATCATCAGAGGATCAAAACCAATTGCAAAACGAATTAGTAAAGGAATCTGTATGGTGCGAAAAGTGGCAGTCGACCATAAATAACCAAAAGTGAGTCATCCACATGAGTACTAAAATGAATCCGTTGAACTTCCATGACACGAAAAATAAGTCAAATCTAAAGGCCGTAAATTCAACTAAATACCTAGGAATTACAATTACAAACAACTTAAATTGGAAGGAACACATAGCCAATGTTGAGGGGAAGGCTAACCAAACACTGCGTTTTATTGGCAGGACACTGTAAGTTAACGAGCATTTCGCTCTGATTTAAGTATACGGCCGAAAGAGTCAACACTCAGGAATTATCAAACGAACACTGTCGTCCAGGACTGGGTGACACAAAGGGCACAGATTCACCACAAGATGGGGAAACTCACAGATGTCCATTGTGTATTGAGGCCTAAGCGCTGTAGTGTGGGAGTGCGACAGACGAGAACCGACATCATAGGAAAACCCAGTAGAAGCCAAGTGTGGCCAAGGAGACGTAGCAGTGTTAAATATGACGGACCTAAGTACATTGAGAAAGTTCAGAGGAGGGCAGCACAGTTTGCATTATGGCGAGGGAGTGTCACTGAAATGATATAGGATTTTGGGTGGGCATTGTTAAAACAAAGTCTTCTTTCTTTGCGGAGGAATCCTCTCAAGAAATTTCAATCACCAACTTTCTCCTCCGAATACGAAAGTATTTTATTGACGCCGACCTAGACAGGGAGAAACGATCATAATAATAAAACAAGGGAAATCAGAGCCCGCATGGAAAGATATAGGCGTTAGTTTCCTCCGCGCGCTGTACGAGATAGAAATAATTGAGAATTATTGTGAAGGTCGTTCAATGAGCCCTCTGTCAGGCACTTAAATGTGATTTGCAGAATATATATGTAGATGTAAACGTAGTAGAGATTACCCTAGGTGAAAGTTTGAAGATGCATATTAAATAGCGTTTTTTCGTTAGTTTCTGAACGCAACACGTAAACATCAGGGATGTATTAATCAGCATGAACATAGTCTCACACATTATAAAAAAACTCTGACAGTGAATCGATAGTTTTCTAACTTCTCGCCTGTAGACGATAAGTTGATAGCACTTCGTCTATTTGCACATTATGTTGCGTGAGAGACAGTAAAGCTGTTCAGTTCAGCATAACGATAAGGGGCGGGGTCTATCGAATTCTGTCAATGACTGTACATACGACTAACTTATGACAGTGAGTATATGCACAGGCTCATCATGAGAGCTGGAGCGTTGGTCTGAGGATGCTCTTATAGAATGAATCCAGTTATTCGAATTAAAAATAAAAATTTATTGCTTATTTAGATGCTGCTTTTATTAAAATATTAAGTACGATCATACCCTCCGTCATGAGGTCCAACATAAATTTCTTAAATTATTTTTTTTCAGATTCATGAATCATATTCTCTAGATTTTATATTTAGCAGAAAAAACTGACCACGATATCATATTTTATTTATAAATAACTCTAAGAAATGTTTGAGGATAGTTCACACCCATGTTGTAACATCTGTAATTTATTATTTCACCTGAAGTATTATGGGACGTTTTGATTTTACTTCGTTTCATTGAACTTCTTACTGCATACCGTCCCCTACTTTTGTATTCCGATATAGCCGAAATATTCGTAACAGTCTACAGGGGCATGCTGAAGCGTAATGTCTATGATTTTTCTTAGAAATCTCCTAAAGCTTTTCTTTATAACATCTTTACTAACATTCTGCATCTTTACTCTCCGTACCTACAAATTTATTTCTGAACTGAGTCAGCCCCTGCGCCGAACATATTTCCCCCCGAGTAGTGAAAAGTTTGTTGATACGGTTACTGTAGAATGTGTGACATGTTGACGGAGCCACAGGCTCACCTCTGCTTGCACTATGTCATCACTGTTAAAGTGAGGTCTTCGGATGTGGACCAAGTTTTAGAAACGGATGAAAATCGGATGGGGCCAAATTTGGACTGTGTGGAGGATGATCGATGATATTGAACCAAAGGTGTGGAATTGTTACTGATGTTTCAGTGTTTGTGTGTGGTGTGACATTGTTGTAGAAGAGGATGCTCCATGTGTGGACGAACTTTCCGAGTTTGTGTTTACAGTTTTCTAAGGTTCTCGCTGTTTGCCGACATAATTATGTTACACACCGCCATGTTACGCGCTACAATTACGAGCGCTGTGGCGACACAGGGTTGTAGCTTGCATCAATTAAGTCGATCGAAAACATTCATGAAATGTAATACGTCAACCGTTCTGGAGAAAATAGTAAAAAATTCGTAGAAATTACTTCCCAGTAGTCCATCGTATAAGGACCACATGTGTTTCTGATTGCAGGATGTTGCTCAATAATCTGTATAGAGGACTAATATATACTTGAGAAACGTTGAGGTCCGTATAAAAGAATTTTACGCTTTGCAACGTCACGATTATTAGAAATGATTCAGATAGTTACAGGACAGAAAATAGATATGGATTGAGTTTCAGACAACTGTCATGCTCAGTATAGCAGTCTCCTTTTTCTTCGAAGTATTTTCAGTTTCTCAGATCTTTTATTAAGGTAAATAACTACTAAAATTCATTTCGTGTCGCTTATATTGCAATAAATAGTAGAGAGATAGTATGGTTGTGGTTCGATGAACCCTCTGCCAAGCACTTAAATGTGAATTGCAGAGTAGTCATGTAGATGTAGAAATACAATCTGATGCTCCATAAAAGTTCGGAAACTTTTTATACAAATACACCAAAAAGGGCCGATACCTCTATCAAATGTTTTCCACTTTATCTGCGATCCATTGCTTATAAAAGGACGCCTGGCGAGTATTTTACTCTTCACTCGGTGATTTTAATTTTATTTATACCTTTGCAGTAGCTGGCGATGAATAGTATCATACGTATCAGAACGAAAATGAAGCGACTTTCATCGCAGATGAGTTCCGCGTTTTGAAGAAATTGAATAGCATTCGTGCTGGTGGAGGAACAAACGCAACAGTGTTCCCTTGAGAACTCCTCTATAGATTGCCGGCGGTGGGTGCCTCTGTCAAAGCTCGTTGTGTTCGCGTCTAGCGCGCTGTCAATTCCACGCTTGACGCCCTCAGGCGATCTGTGGTGTGGGAGAGAACAGAATTCGCTGGCGCTTTTCCGTGCCGACCACGACGACCCTTTGAGCGCCTTCAAAGGAATTTGTTCTCCAGCTGGAAATAAAAATACTTTTAGATTTGCTGTCTGAAACAGCAGCCGCCGATATAAATCACTAGTATCAGCTCTTCCACCGCGGTCGTTTCTCATGAAACCGAAACTGCTACCTAAAAGTGACAGCTCGGAATAAGTCCTAGGAAATTGTATTCCTGTACTGGCACGAACTGAATGTTTTTCAGCTGAACTTCAATGCTGCTGATGTCATGGAATCGTATTGTGTACTCCGTTCTTCAACTTGTGGGATACAGCAATAGCTCGCTTAACGTACGGATAATGGATTCAGTGGTTTTGCTAGTGCACTGAATGACTGGCTATAACTGCAAGAATTCCAAACCGCAGTTCCTGAATGTATCATCAAAATAATTTAAAAACTTCCTTGCTGCTCATGTGGACCAGACTATTAGAGGCTTAACGTAAGAATCCGTAGCTACTGTAAAGGTGCCAGTATAAAAGTCTTACTGGGGCCTTAAAATCTCCGACCTGACTGTGTTTTCAATGATCCAATTTCCCGTGATGGTCAAGTTTTGAAGTTCCCGGGCGAGAAAGTATTCTATGGAGTAGTCTGCATGGTAACACTCATTTCACAACGCTTTCTGCAAACGTGACGTCACTTTGGCCACATACGCAATATCGATGACTGCAGGAACTGCTGTCGACTTTCGTAAGCGTTCGATACAGGTCTCTCAAAATACTTCATGAACACGCGTCGCAGATTTATGAAAACACGTGATCTTGGAATAATTTGTTATAATTATTGTTATATTTAAACGTCACATAATAACTTATCGGCGGTTAAAGCTTTCATAAAATTGCTCACTCAGGAGTGAGTTCTTATCGTCAATAATTTACAAATTAAGCATGAGTAATGCTTGTATTGTAATGTGCAATATGCCTTTTCAAGGTAACGGAGTACTGAAAATTTATCACCTACATGTCACCATCAGCATTAAATACCAGTGAGTAACGCATCAGTGAAATAAGCCTTCAAGAGACACTTTCACAATCAACACAGAAAACAAATACCACATGATTAAAAGCTAGTTTACTGAATAACGTCATGGTTTCTAGCGTCGAAAGATGTAGGTTTGCATTTCGCCATATGAAATTTTTTCCGTATTAGCGTTGTTAATACATTTTGGCAATTTCTTATGACTGTAATACAAGTATATTGTGCAACATTCGACGTTATGTACATTACTGTGTGATCAAAGAACGAAGCATGAAATAAATATTTAGCGCTTTTCCGACTGTGCGATTAGGCAGAAACCTAAGAGGCAGCTTTAACTGCTGCGACTGAAACGAGCAGCAACAAATTTCATATTCTTCCTTTTAGCATATATTTGGCTCTTTATTTCCGAACATATGGCGAATTCTCAGTGTCTGGTGAGGCAGGAACCACAGAGGACAGTTGAAATTGTTGTGAGTGAAACGAGAAGCAGTAACATTCATTTTCATCCTTGCCACGAAATCGATAGCACATCATGCGTTCGCCGACATTGCAGTTGACGTCAAAAGAACGTCATGTTTGCGGTAAGTGTTGTGAATTGAGTGTCACTCTCCTCTTAAACAACCGATTTCCATTTCACGACAGAAGAAATCGTGCAGAATAAGCAGGTTAGCAGACAAGAGTGAACTTACAAAAGATATACAATACTAGCCAGAAAATATACAGTCTAAGCAGTTTTCTCAGTAAAATCTAATTTCAGTAGATCCGTCAATATATCTTACAATACACTGCACGCCCTTCGGTATTATATACAGACGGACAATAATATTGTACAGTATGAAGTAGGGCTCATTATTATTAAGTCAAGGTGTCGCTTTATGAAAATGAAACTTCAGACTCGTAATTAACAGAAATATAATACATCACACTGTCACTCACATCTTAACATCACATAAAAGGAAAACGAATAACTTCTTAACACGTAAATCCGGAGTGAATTCTTCAAGAGCAATGCATTGACTGTACTTCGTAATATCTAAATATCCAATAATAATATAAATTATCATTGTCTGGCGCAGTAAAAATAAAACGTACAGTAGCGCATGTACTGTAAAATACGTCTGTGTTGTACGTTAATATATTGTTACTGAGGGTGAAAATTTTAGAACATGAGAAATCACACAGTAAAAAAAGTCCTGGTCTTCGGCAGAACGACAAAAGTCTGTACAGTAATATCATTTTGCCTAGTGGATGATGAATCTGATTTTGTCGCTATATTCCGGCATTTTCTAATCCACAAAAAGTCAATAAATGTAGACTCAGAACTTTGTTCGATGTATTGCAGGGCTACAGCAATGCCGTGGTATTAAAGGCTATGCTAAATGCAGGTTTAGCATCTGTATGTTGTATTTGAGCAGTAGGTTAATTGTCTTCATTTTCGGCATGATCTTCCTCCTCGATTGTTCGAGTTACAGCAACAATGAGTTGGTTGTCATTTAATTCTGCTTCCGTTGTTAGTCAACATAAGCTGTAGTGAGCCACTCGCTTAACTCATTGTGTTCAAGGTCTGTCTGTAAAGAGAATATTACAGATATTACATGTTTACTTGGTGCAGTAATTTTGTGTTACGCACTATAATATGAAACAAGAACGTCGTCATTAATTAATAGAAAAAATTTGTGCGCAATAGCACCTACTGAGTTCGAAACAAGTTATTTAACACTAAAAGTGATCGAGCTATCGCACCTAGGAACGATCTGTCTTGCTCTCTGTTATTGCTACTACCTCATTCATTCCTTCTCTGTGCTGCTGTCTCCTCTCCCAGTCGCTGTCTCTCTTTTCATCGTTGTTCTTGTCTTAGACTCTCATTATCACTATCACTCACCCACTTGCATTTTCGTGTCTTTATTCCTTTTCCAGTGGCACTGTTTCCCTAGCACCATTCTGTCACTATCAACTATGTTCCGTTGCCACTGTGTCCCTGTCTTTCTCTCACACTGACATTGTCTCCTTCTCTATTTCTATATCACAACCACTGTCTACTAATTTCCATTAATTAAAATTTTTCCGTCTCTTTGCCACTTGCTCCTTCTTCCTCAAGGTAACAAAGCGCAAATGTGTTCACGTGGCAAAATTTCTGAAGTTTTTTTTTAGAGGTGATGAGGAAGGGAGAATGGGGCAGCTGATATCTAGCCCTTCAGTCTGTCTTTTAATAAACAGTGTATTCGCCTTTTCTGTGCTCCGATAGGGGTAATTCTTCGTTGGTTCCCTTCTTTTCCCTGTTACGGCTGAGCATGTTACTCATATGGAAAGAATTTCCTGAGTTGCTAACATTTAGATAGTGTACTTATATGAAACTGAAATAACGCAAAACTAAGATTACACCTCAGACTGGATTTTAAGTGCACGGCATGTTTGCATGTGCTTCAGTACTACAACAATATGCTGTTCCCAGAAGCCCTGTGATCTTAACGGAAACACTTTCAAAAATGGTTCAAATGGCTCTGAGCACTATGTGACTTAACATTGGAGGTCATCAGTCCCCTAGTAGACCTACTTAAACCTAACTAACCTCAGGACATCACACACATCCATGCCCGAGGCAGGATTCGAACCTGCAAAAGTTGCGGTCTTGTGGTTCCAAACTGAAGCGTCTAGAACCGCTCGGCCACTCAGGCCGCCGGAAAAACTTTACAGCTATGTCGCTTTATAAACTATGTTTTCGCCTCGCTCTGGGTATTAAGTGCGTATTTTACGAGTGCAGGTATGGTAACTCTGAACCTCTGTACCTTGGAAACGGATAAAAACATGGAAAAAGTAGCAAGCTTCTTCGAGATCGGGATCTTACAAACATATTGGGAAAATTACAGCCACTTGATATTTATAGCCGTCTTGGAATCCGCAGCCCGATTTCTGTACACAAAATCCATGTTTGCGGTGTTCCCGGTAATAGATAAATATTTTTGAAAATGGAAAAATGACAGGTCTCAATAAATACCTAGAGAATATACATTTTGAATCTGAGCAATATGCCGCCATTAGTTAGTAAGATATCCCCTTCTAGCGGCCATAAAATGGTGAAAAATGCATTTTTCGTGTTTTCCCTCGAATCGTCCGTGAACTAAGTCTCCATAAGCCACTTAAGGCACACCGCAGTCCACATCCAAAAAGAACCAACCGATTTGCTCCATTTGCGTAGCTGGAGGAAGCGTAATAATCAAAACCCTACACTTTGCTGTACGATAGTTATAGTAAAACGATCCGTCTGTTGAATATAAAAGTGGTCCCTAGCCTGAAACTTGTCCAAAACATTTGACTCTACCTTTCTATCGCCCATGGAAGCCGAAGAATGAGGCCCGGAAAAATTCCGTTTTTAAGCGCGGAGTTTTGGATCAAATTGGTAGCGCATGCCATCCCACGCGTACTGACTATCATACCTACAACTTCTAAAATAATTGCATCGGTGAGGGATATGACGCCTGAATTTCAATTATTTTAATGATCTTGACGTAGTGAACGAAGTTCGTTATTACTGAAAAAGAGTTTACGACACAAAAGCAATTTCGGCTATGTCACAGTAAACTGCGTTTCTTATACTGGAATAACTACTAGACGCATACCATCAGTTGCATGAAATTCTGAATCTATTTAAAATTAACGTTGGAATCTCTCAGTTGTAATGTTTGACTCGCAACCAGACTCTGTGATATATACACATCGAAAAATGGTCTTCATCACCCTGGTTCCCAGAACTCCCGAAGATAGACGTTGACTGTGGATATTGCATCACAAATACAGTCCCTTTGACTGTTCTGAGATGTCACAGATCCCGCTCGAAGATATAAACAACCATGCATGAAAAGCGCCTATTAGACGGAGGGGGCCGACAGCCGATCAGTTCCAGTCACTCCACCAAGAAGGAGGTACACGACTCGTGTTGTCTGTAGTTCAACCATGTCAATACCGCTGTTCGATCGCGTTCGCATTGTTAGTTTGTGCCAGGAAGGGCTCTCAACAAGGGAAGTGTCGAGGCGTCTCGGCATGAACCAAAGCGATGTTGTTCGGCTACGGAGGAGATACAGAGAGAGATAAGAACCCTGTCGATGACATGCCTCGCTCAGGGCGCCCAAGGGATAGTAGAGCAGTGGTTGACCGCTAACTACGGATTATGGCTCGAAGGAACCCTGACAGTAACGCCACCGTGTTGAATATTGCTTTATTTGCAACCACAGGACGCCGCGTTACAGCTCAGACTGTGCACAGTAGGGTGCATGATGCGCAACTTCACTCCTGACGTCCAGGGCGAACCCATCTTTACAACCACGACACCATGCAGCGCGGTAGACTTGGACCCAACAACATGCTGAATGGATCGCTCAGGATTGGCATCACGTTCTCTTCACCGATTAGTGTCGCATATGTTTTCAACCGGGCAATTGTCGGAGACGTGTTGGGGGCAACCCGATCAGGCTGAAGGCCTTAGACACACTGTCCAGCGAGTGCATGTGTACGTACCTCAGCTGATCTACCAGACTTTAGAAACAGGACTGAATCAGTTGTTTTGGCAAAAGTTACTGCAGACACTCTGATCAATCTTTTGTAGCCCTGTCATCCTCAGTTGCATGTAATTTTACGTTATGTTGTTAACTATTACTTTTGGACAATCTAATTACAACTGAATGAAACACAGTTTTCTTGGCCTAAGCCTTTCGCCTTTATTGTTTGCAAGGCATCTGCAGTGGCAGGTTCCGTAGAAACAAGTGCTCGGTTCGTAGTGCTGTGAAGTCGCAAAAACATTATGAGAAGAACAGAGCTAAAATGGAACCAAAACACAATATGTAGAACAACATCCACGAAACCTGCCACTGCAGATGCCTTGCAAAGGCTAAAGACGAACCCTTTATGGCTCAAAAACTCTGTTTCATTCTGTTGTAATTAGACGAAAATAAATGGTTGAAATGGCTCTGAACACTATGGGACCTAACATCCGAAGTTATCAGTGCCCTAGAACTATGAACTACTTAAACCTAATTAACCTAAGGACATCACACACATCCACGCCCGAGGCCGGATTCGAACCTGCCGGCGTAATTAGACGATCCAAAAGCAAAAATTATGAAAACACCGTAATACTCTGATCAAAGTTTTGGAAAAATTCGTTTCTCAACATAATGCTTGTCGTGTGACAAATAGTGCTCGCACTGAACACTTCTAGAACAACTGTTTGAGTTATTCTTTAATTAGATCTATTATCATAATTCTGTTCTAAGTCGAATGTAATGAATTCTGCAAAGATTCGAAACCCTGATATTCATTTCGAAACATCCCTGTATATTTAGGCAATTTGGAAAATATCATTAATTGGTTCGAATGGCTCTGAGCACTATGGGACTTAACATCTGAGGTCATCAGTCCCCTAGAACTACTTAAACCTAACTAACCTAAGGACATCACACAACACCCAGTCATCACGAGGCAGAGTATCATTAATTCATCAGCTAAAGAATTTTGTAGCTTTAAGGCAAGCAAAACTCTATATATTTTTAAAACTACTTTCAAAACTTATAACAGGTAAAGTTGGTTGCACACCATCTTGTACCATAAAACGGAAGACTATTATGTACCACGGAAAATGCGACATTCACAGATCAACTGAATTTCGTTATTGTCTTAAGAGTTTTACTTGAATTCTAAATGAATATTTGTACTAATTTACAATTTTGTAAGTTTCAAAAACTGTTAAATATGTAGCTAATTTTTGATAATACTTCGGCTTAATTGGATTTCACTCACAGATTTTTGGTGTGTAGTACAGTGATAATGTATCAAATAGATGACTAAACACAGCGTTGCCAAATTTTCCTCGACTGCAACCCCTTTAAATTTCGAAAGAATATTTGTTTAGAGGTACATCACTAATTTGTACCTTAAAACATGCTTTAACATTCGGATTCCTAAAAACAAAATAAAAAAAATTATCGAATGAGCAGCAGCAAAAGCGAAATAAGGATAATGCGACGCGGTCTAATTAATCAGTCGATGAGTACTGAAGTAATTAGATGACAAAGTAAGGCACAGAAGATGTTAGATGAGTTTTTTCATTTGGCAGAAAAATAGAGGCACTCCCACAAATAGAATATAAACCACACAACGGGAATAGTAACAACAGCGATTCTGAAGAAAGAAAAAGGAATTTTCTATATTCTGATAGCATTTCTCTGCGATACATCCTTGCGCAGCTGTGAATCGTGACAACAGACTGTTAAGGAAGATTAGAGAGTGGATGAGGAGGTACTGAATGTGACTGTTGCATAATACGACTAAAAGAAGACATCGATTGACCAAACGTATATTGAAACATAAAAAAATCCTCAGTCGGCAATTTAAGGTTCACCGAGGCTTGACAACAATAATCGTGTTCAAATGTATGCTGGCTGCAGTAGTTACGTCGAGATGCAAAGGCGTGCACAACACAGATAGCTGGATCAAAAGTCTTCTTACTGACGACCACAACACGAAAAGCTCTGCTACTTACCGTACTTCACCGGCTGTGCGAGTCCGTGAACAACGTTGTTTCCCTCACAACGAACTAGAAGAAGCAGTCCAGCAGAAAGGCTTTTACAGAAACTGTCTCGCAGACGCGCGGAACGTCTTTCAGAGTCGCGTCGTCTGGAATAAGAGCTGATGAAGCGGCAGAAGGCGGGTTCCCCACGGGCGCAGCAGCGGCCGTTGGATCCGGCTTAGCGGCCAATTGTAATGAAACTTACGGCGAACCGGGCTGCCATTGTTGTCGCAGGGAGGCCTCCGCCGGCTGCAGCGGGAGTTATGAGAAGGGGCGGGCCGAAGAACCAGGCCTACCCAGCTTCCAAGACGTGTCTTCCCCGCAAGCGACGGCCCATTCGTTGTAACACTCGGTCGTAGTTTCAGCTGCATTAGATCAGAAGTCAGCTAACCGTTGCTAGCGAGCCACGTGCGGCTCTTTGTCCCCACTAGTGTGGCTCTTCTACAAAATACCACCTGCGGCAGCTCACATTCATTTTCAGAAACATTAAATTTCAACGCTTATCGTGAAGTCGTATCTTCGCATCGTGTTCTGCAGAGCGCGTCTCTTAGCAAAGAAGACAAGAACTCTAGTTAAAATCAACATCCCAGCGGTTGACAATTCCATCTGCCTCTGTCCGAAGCACTTTGTCCTCCCTTCAAGCTTCCCCCATCAGTATCACTTTTCCTCTACTCGCTGTAGTTCTGCGCACTTAGGGCCCACGAAGTTTTAATTGGCATTTACGGGCGGTGTTCAGTGAACAAATCAATAAGCTGTCTCACTGACAGTGGTTAAAGCTATAGTCTATCAATCGTGAGAACAATCCTCATGCCAACATTACGCTGCTGTTACCCCATTGTTTCTTACACTCCTGGAAATTGGAATAAGAACACCGTGAATTCATTGTCCCAGGAAGGGGAAACTTTATTGACACATTTCTGGGGTCAGATACATCACATGATCACACTGACAGAACCACAGGCACATACACACAGGCAACAGAGCATGCACAATGTCGGCACTAGTATAGTGTATATCCACCTTTCGCAGCAATGCAGGCTGCTATTCTCCCATGGAGATGATCGTAGAGATGCTGGATGTAGTCCTGTGGAACGGCTTGCCATGCCATTTCCACCTGGTGCCTCAGTTGGACCAGCGTTCGTGCTGGACCTGCAGACCGCGTGAGACGACACTTCATCCAGTCCCAAACACGCTCGATGGGGGACAGATCGGGGGATCTTGCTGGCCAGGGTAGTCGACTTACACCTTCTAGAGCACGTTGGGTGGCACGGGATACATGCGGAAGTGCATTGTCCTGTTGGAACAGCAAGTTCCCTTGCCGGTCTAGGAATGGTAGAACGATGGGTTCGATGACGGTTTGGATGTACCGTGCACTATTCAGTGTCCCCTCGACGATCACCAGAGGTGTACGGCCAGTGTAGAAGATCGCTCCCCACACCATGATGCCGGGTGTTGGCCCTGTGTACCTCGGTCGTATGCAGTCCTGATTGTGGCGCTCACCTGCACGGCGCCAAACACGCATACGACCATCATTGGCACCAAGGCAGAAGCGACTCTCATCGCAGAAGACGACACGTCTCCATTCGTCCCTCCATTCACGCCTGTCGCGACACCACTGGAGGCGGGCTGCACGATGTTGGGGCGTGAGCGGAAGACGGCCTAACGGTGTGCGGGATTGTAGCCCAGATTCATGGAGACGGTTGCGAATGGTCCTCGCCGATACCCCAGGAGCAACAGTGTCCCTAATTTGCTGGGAAGTGGCTGTGCGGTCCCCTACGGCACTGCGCAGGATCCTACGGTCTTGGCGTGCATCCGTGCGTCACTGCGATCTGGTCCCAGGTCGACGGGCACGTGCACCTTCCGCCGACGACTGGCGACAACATCGATGTACTGTGGAGACCTCACGCCCCACGTGTTGAGCAATTCGGCGGTACGTCCACCCGGCCTCCCGCATGCCCACTATACGCCCTCGCTCAAAGTCCGTCAACTGCACATACGGTTCACGTCCACGCTGTCGCGGCATGCTAGCAGTGTTAAAGACTGCGATGGAGCTCCGTATGCCACGGCAAACTGGCTGGCACTGACGGCGGCGGTGCACAAATGCTGCGCAGTTTGCGCCATTCGACGGCCAACACCGCGGTTCCTGGTGTGTCCGCTGTGCCGTGCGTGTGATCATTGCTTGTACAGCCCTCTCGCAATGTCCGGAGCAAGTATGGTGGGTCTGACACACCGGTGTCAATGTGTTCTTTTTTCCATTTCCAGGAGTGTATTTCCCGCGGAGCTGCAGCTGTCCGTATTACAATAACAACCTTACTTTCTTAAAGACAGCGTAGCTCCCCGGCACTACTCAACGAAAGTGTGCAAGCGTGATTGCTGTGAATTGGTTAGGGGGGTTGGGTTGGGGTGGGAAAGATGTATACAACTAAATGCTCCTGTGCTGGAAGGTCACAACTTACAAACTACGTGTTAGGGAAGAATCGAACCCACAACCTTTCATGGCAGTTAATATATCCATTTCTACATCTGTATCTACATGGATACTCATCTCAGCAATGATCTCCCTTATTTTATTATGCAATCGATTCTCTCTCTGCAGGTACTCGTCAGCAAAATGTTTTCGCATTCTGAGAAAAAAAAATTGGTGGTTGAAATTTCGAGAGGAGATCCTGCCACACTGAGAATCGCCTTTGTTTTAATGATATTCACCCCAAATTCTGTATCACGTCCGTGACTGTCTATCCCCTATTTATCGATAGTACAAAACGTGCTGCACTTCTTTGAACTTTCCCGATGTAGTCCGCTGATTCTATCTGGTAAAGATACCACGCCTCACAGCAGTACTCCAAAAGAGGACTAATAAATGTAGAGCAGGCAATCTCTTTAGTAAATCAGTTGCAGTTTCTAAGTGTTCTGCCAATAAACCGCGGACTTTGGTTCACCTTTACAACATTTTCTGTATGTTCTTCCCAATTTAAGTTGACCGTAATTCTAATTCCTAGATATTTAGTTGAATTTACGGCTGACTGATTTATCGTGTAACCTTAGTTTAACGGATTCCCTTTAGCAATTATGTGGATGACCTTATTGCTAATTTTCGCATAGTAAGAATATCTTTCTAAATCGTTTTCACTTACTTTACTAGACTAGAAACGACAGCATTAACTCCAAATACTTGAAGCGGTTGCTCACATTGTTTCCTAAATAATTTACATAAATAAGGAACAGTAGGGAGCCTATAACACTACCTTCCAGAACGCCAGAAATCAGCTCTGTTTTACGGGAAGCCTTTCCGTCAAATACTACGAACTGTGACCTCTTTGACACGAAAGTCGCATACCAGAGACGATATTCCTTAAGCACGCAATTTGATTACAAGCCGCTTGTGAAATACAGTGTCTAAAGTCTTCTGGAAATCTATGAAAACGGAATCAATTTGAGGTTTCTTGTCGATAGCACTCAACACTTCATATGAGTAAAGAGCTAGTTGTGTTTCACAAGAGAGATGTATCGTAAATCCCTGTTTCCCGCTTCTCAACGGACCTTTCTCGCCGGCCGCTGTGACCGAGCGGTTCTCGGCGCTTTAGTCCAGAACCGCGTTGCTGCTGCGGTCTCAGGTTCGAATCCTGCCTCGAGCATGGATGTGTGTGATGTTCTTAGGTTAGTTAGGTTTAAGTAGTTCTAAGTCTAGGGGACTGATGACCTCAAATGTTATGCCCCATAGCGCTTCGAGCCGTTTGTTTTTTGTTTGGACCGTTCTCTTCGAGGTAACTGATAACGTTCGAACACAATACATATTCCAAAATCCTGTGGCATACAAACCTTAATGATATATGCCTGTAATTTAGTGGATTACTTCTACTGTCTTTGTTGGATATTGGTGTGACCTGTGCAACTTCCCAGTCTTTGGACACGGATCTATGTCGAGAGAGCACTTGTATACGGTACTTTGGAGCTACTGCATAAGCATACTCTGAAGGGAACGTACTTGGTATACAATCTTGACCAGAAGAATTGCTTTTGTTAAGCGAATTAAGTTGCTTCATTACACCGAAGATGTATACTTCTAAGCTACTAACGTTGGCAGCTGCTCTTCATTCGAAATCTGCAATACTTATTTCGTCTTCTTTGGCGAAGAAATTTCAAAAAGCTATGTTCAGTAAATCAGCTCTAGCAGCTCTGTCGTCGATAGTATTTCCATTGTTATCGCGCAGAGAAGGCATTGACCGTGTCTTGCCGCTAGCTTACTTCTTTGGGTGTTCTGACACGTTTCGAAATAAACTTTCGTTGAGGAAACTATTATAAGCATCTCTCATTGACATCCATCTTCTGCAAAACATCACACATCTTGGGGATTTTGGCATCCTTTTTTCGCTGTTTCTGCGACAATGTTCTGACGTGTTTTATGTGCCATGGGCGTTTTGTTAACTTATTTGGTCTGAGTCTCACAACTGCTGTCGATACTGTTTCTTTGAATTAAAGGTACGTCTGGTATACACTTACATTCTATATTTGGAAGGAGTGGATACTGTTTCTGAGGAAGGTGTCAAGGGAATTTTTATGTGTTTTAGGATTTGGGAATTACGGCATTCAGCCTCGCTGCCACAACCCTGTGTTCACTAATCAGTGTATTCGTTTTGATGATCATTATTAGCTCAGGATTATTTGTTCCTAAGAAGTCAGGTGTGTATCCACAAACTTTTTTTATTCGAGTAGGTTCACGAACTAACTGCTCGAAGGAATTTTCAAAGATTGCGCTTAGCACAATTTCGGATGATGCGTACCTCCAGATTTAAACATGTACATTCACCAACATATCGAGGATAAATTGAAGTCACCACCAACTACTAATGTAGAAGTTGTGTACGTGTTAGATAGTAGACCCAAGTTTTCTTTGATCTTTTCAGCAACCGTATCATCTGAGTTGTGAGGTCGGTACATGGATCCAGTTATGAAAGGCAAAGGAAAAAATCGCTTGGCGTAAGATCGAGTGAATGCGGAGATCGTGACAAACAAGTTATGCCACCCGGTATTTGCTGGCAATCCAGCAGTCCGGTACAAAGTCGCTTAACCAATTGCGTACTGAGCTATGGCATTGAGGCGCCTCACAATCTCTCTGCTTAATATAGTTTTGTAGATAAGCTTCTTCCAGCTGAGGAAAGATCCACAGTTCTAGCGCACTATGATGAGATAAACAAAGCACAATTGCTGCGCCGAAACACCGGAATATGGTACACATAACATTGAATTTAGGGAAGTTCCGTTGTAACTGTACTACCTCGTGGGATTTCCTGACCACCAGAAGTGCACATAACGTGTTGTCATGTTTCCACTCTGCACTCTTTGAACAAATTCAGTCCTTGCAAACTGCAAAACACAAAACGCTATCTATTCACTGATCGTCATCTTTGCTACTAGCACTTCCTTTCGGAAGACGCAGGAAATACTGCAAATACTCTAGAATACCGCGTATATTGCTTATGGCAGTCTCCAGTACGAAGTGACTTGAGTCAGTTTGTCAACCTAAATACATCACGTATTTCTGGATACACTGTACTCTAGGTACAACACTGTCTCCTACGTATTGAGTAACGTTGGGGTAAGCTACAACTCCATTTCACTTCATTCTCAAACACCACATGCTTTCATGTACTTCCACTCATATAACTGTAGTCTGGTTTCTCTACTAGTTGTCTGTAATCTATCGCATCAGGTCTTTTATCCCTGACAATCTTAAAGTTTCAAGGAATGTATTCATAGCAACAGCGACAAACGTAATTACAGAAGCGCATTTATGAAACTTTCAAGTCAATACTGCCTGCCATGTTTCTTTATTTGATAGAGAAACAAACTGACGTTCCTCGACGTTGGCTTCTATGAGTTTTCCGTTCTGCTGCAAGCAATTTGTGCCATTATTTTGCAACGTTGACTTATTATAAGGATAATCGGTAATATTCTCATTTTTCAGCACCTGCCTTCTTTGCAGTTCGAGGTAACATTTTTTTCATAAAGTTTGAGGGTGTTTATCTGTGTGATATATCTTGCGTACGTAGTAGAATAGTTTTGTCATGGCCGGTTCTCCCAAGGATCCCAGCTGTTCTGATGGAATGTCGTCTACTCCAGTGCATTGCTTCGAATTAGATCTTTCAGTACTCTGTGAAATTCGCCTCGAAGGGCTACGTCTTCCATGTTAGTTTCATCTACTTCTTCTTACTTGTCTATAATATTGCCTTCAGATTCATTTCTCTCCTACAGTTCTTCCCCATATTCCTTAGAGCTTTCACCTTTCCTTTCAATGCTTATTAGTGGTTTGCACTCCGACCTCTTGATATTCATACGGCTTCTTCTCTTTTGCCCAAAGGTCTCTTAAATTTACCTATGGGTGGCATCTATTTCTCCTATAACTATGCATGCTTCTTCTACATCTCTTCATTTCTCGTCTAGACATTCCTGCTGTGTTATTCTGCACGTTCTTTCACTCTCATTTTTAACCGTCTAAATTGGTTTTTACCTACTTCGTTTACGGCAGATAGATATATTCCTTCAGTGAAATTCTGTATCTCGAGTGTTATCGAATGAATTCCATTAGGTCTTCCCTTTTTCGATTAACTGATCCCTAATTGGAATCACTCTTTCATATTCTGTTATGTACCGTACCCTAGTTTCAGTCCATCGTTCCCTAACACTCACATCGAAACACTCAACTACCCCACATTATGTCAACTTATCGAGATCCCACATCTTCAGTTTTCCTCTTTTCTATAATTTATTCAGTTTTAATTTGTACTTCATAACTATAATTTATGTCTGGATTTCCCAACCTCCTCTGGACACATTCTGCAGCTTAAAATCTCGTTTCAGCATAATGTAATTCACCGGAAAATTCATTCATGGTGCGTAAACTAAATGACAACAATGGTTACATTATGCGTAGTGCGACTTTTCCCCAGGTGTCTTCCACTTTCATCTTTATC
Source organism: Schistocerca gregaria (assembly GCF_023897955.1). Lineage (NCBI taxonomy): Eukaryota > Metazoa > Arthropoda > Insecta > Orthoptera > Acrididae > Schistocerca > Schistocerca gregaria. The sequence goes on along the minus strand of NC_064921.1, from coordinate 578,344,383 downwards.
TTATCTACCTCAAAAATACCTTTCACCACATTTTAACGTTCTTTCAAACTGTTCATCATCTGAGGAGCTATAGGAATTCTAAGATGGCTTAATGTGTTGGCTTTGCACTGTAGTTTTAGTTTAAATTACTATTTATTTAGAACCAGTAGTATGTGGGTGTATAGGGAACACCCCCTCTTCTAAGGTTCATTTTGACCATAAAATTATTTCTTTTTTTAAGGTCCAAGTCTACCTTAAAAAGTATTTTGCTTATCTGTAGGGTGACCCTGTTTAAGATCTAATCTCACCATAAAACGCAATCAAAAGTTATGGATCAAACCAACCACAACCTCGCCAATGAGGTTTCCAAAAGTAATCTCTTTTAAAGTTGAAAACAACCATAAAAATTTAAAAAATTAACACCCCAGCCATAAAGATATTTTAAGGTTCTAAGTAACTATAAAACGCAATCAAAAGTAATGCTTAAAACTAACCATAAACAAAATTAAAGAAATGCCACAAACATTTATTAAAAATATGGCTCTAAGTAGCCATTAAAACCTACTCAAAAGTTCTGAGAAAAATTAAGGTTCACAACTACCCTAAATAACAGTCAAATTCCTGGTTAAAACCAACCATTATCCGAAATTAAAATTACCAGAAAACAGCATTAAATCTGTGGTGAAATTATCCATAAAAGTTACCAACGATTTTTTAAGGATGAATAAACATTTTTATTATCTACTGAGATGTGGTGGAAGTCTACCTTAAAATTATTTCTTATTTTCCGTAGGAAAATGGTTCTGTTAAACCTTAAAAAAACAATTCTCAATTTCTTATTTTCACGTAGGAAAATGGTTTGTGTCTACCTTAGTCTAATTATTATTTTCCGTAGGAAAATGGTTTGTGTCTACCTTAACGTATGCTATTACTTATCTTAAACTCTATGGTTTACGTCTACCTTAATTTTAATGGTTAATGAACCATTAAAATTAAAACTTCTCCATCAAAAGTTTTCAGTAATTAGTCCATGCTTAAGATCGTAAGTCAAGTTTCTTTTACCATACATAATTGTGTATGCTAAAGTGTTTTCAGGAATAGGCGCATTAAAAGTCGCTGACAACTTCATCGCTGTTTTTTGAGCAGTGACAACATTCTTTCTCCTACTCATATTGATTACGTAAATAGGGTACGAGTTAATGAAACTGTATGCACTAATTTTATGGTCATCTTTCAATTCAGTTATTCTCTTAAAGTCTGCAAATGCATTGTATGCCTTCAAACAAGTGTCTGGAGGATCTATGTTCCACAGTTCTTCAGGAAATATCTCATTTCTACCATTCTTTAGATAAATGTTTTGGAGATGAACGTGATCATACACTGATGAATCAGCATCTTGGTTTCCTTTCCTGTTGGTCTGAAACACCACAAATACAAAATAAGGCATGTCAAACTCCATAGAATTGTAGTAATTCGTTATATCTAGCTCAAAGTTTCTCTTACCACTAATTCCTGCTATTTCCTGCGTCTGAAGATCAAAAAATGAAATCGGAATCTTAGGATCCTTTAGCATCTTTTCTCTTAGCTCTAATTCATAGTTAGGCTCATACTTAACAATGGGTACTCTAATCTCTAAACTGGTAATGGTTACTTTACCCAACTCAGGTCGAGAGCCTTCAATATCTGCACCACTATTATTTTTTGAAAACCATCTAAACAAGGCATCGCCAGCGTTTGCGCTTCCCACAAAAGTTACTGTTAGGTCTCCTTCCCACATGATTTCTTTGTAATCTTTAAAAAATCCACCCAACATTTTTAACGGATACAGTACCTCGTTTTCCTTTTTTCGTAACTTACCATTGTTAATGAAATTACCCTCGAATCTAATGTCATCGTCGAGAGAAGAAGTAAGGTGGTATAAAACCGTCGACGAAATGCTTGGATGCTCTAACCTGTAGATTATGTGACCTCTTTTCTTAACAATTACTGCACTCCATAACTGTGTCGGAAAGTTGTCAACGAGTTTAACATTCGATTTACCTTCGTAAGAAGTGTAATCTGATCCATTTGCGTGAGTAACATTATAGGTCATATACAAGTAAGCATTGTTGTCAAACCAACCATCACCAACTTTGATGTCTATTTCTACATCTTTGTTCGGTAGGTTTAAATTATTTCTAGTCTTCTCATTTACTGGAAAAGACTGCCACTGATAACTTTCTATTTTATTCATTTTATTTACTGCAAGATTTTAATTAAAACATTTCTAAAAGAACTGTTACCGACGCTCCTCCAAAATCTATCGCAGCATCATTTTCATCCGTTACACTTACTTCCAGGTTTTGAACTTTATCGTGCACAGGGAAAAATAATGGATAACACGGTTCGTATATAATTGGACTGCCAAACTGTAAGTGACCACACATTTCCAACTTGGGTTTAAAACAAGCAATAATATTTGTCTCTCGATGAAAGTGGTCAGAATCCTTTACAAACATACCATCAGCTAAGTTAAAATGCACTTTAATTTTTTCAAAAGGGATTATTTTCGGTAGCTCATTTGCAACAACTTTTGTTGCAGGTTCCACAATTTCGTCTCTAAAACCTAGCATCCTCCCAATACTACATTCCTTATTAAAATACAGCTTAAAGTCTAAGCTTTCTATCTCAACTCTATTTAGGATTTCGTTAGCCTTAATCTTTATATTACTAGCATTGAAAGGTTCCTGGGTCTGAATACACCTCTCTAAATTGTCTAGACTGTACTGCCCTGATGGAATATTTAAAGTATTAACCACACCATCTTTCTCATAGTGTAATCTGTTATTATCCTTTGTGACATTTGGAGTTAAGAATGTTGAATAAAATCCGACCAAACCAACCTTTGTATACATGTTTCTTATTGGTACATTAAGCCTCTTTTTTAAGTTTGAGGATGTACCACTAATTTCAAAAATTCTATTCATTTATTAAGTAGTAAATAAAAAAGTAAAATGACTGATTGGGATCCAAAGATCAGAATTCGAGAAAAACAAATCAAAAGCAGACATGGGAAGTTATTACCTAGTTCAATTCGTTGCGCCATCGTTGGACCAAGTGGATGTGGTAAAACAACTTTAATGGTTGATAATTACCTTCTGTGCCCTGGATGGCTTAACTGGAACACCATTAAACACTTGTACATCTACTCGAAAAGCTTAGAACAGTTTAAGTACAAACATCTTATGGAAAAATGTGAAAGAATTGAAAATGAACACAATGAGAAGGTAGCTACATTTGTTAGTAACTGTGATGACATTATACCATTAGACGAATGTGAAGAGTGCTCCGTTGTAGTGTTTGACGACTTTATATCAGAAAACCAAGATATTGTAAGAGAATACTTTACCAGAGGAAGACATAAGAACATTGACTGTTTCTACTTAGCGCAAACGTATTCTAAAATACCCAAGCAGTTGGTGAGAGACAACCTTAACTTTTTGAACATATTTAGACAAGATGACATTAATTTGAAACACATCTACGACGAATTTGTAGGTGGAGACTTTAAATGGAATGACTTTAGAGAGCTTTGCAGTAAGGTGTGGAATGAGGACTTTGGATTCATAACTGTTGACATGACTCAAAAGCTGTATGACGGTAGGTACCGTAATAAAATTAAAACTTTTATCAGATTTTAATGGTTTTTTAACCATTAAAATACCACATTTTTTCTGTTTACCCAACTATTGTGTGAGCTATCAAAACCTAGCCATTTAACAAATACTTTGTCACCCTTTTTTCTTAAAACTTTTTCTACAAGATACACATCTGGATACTTTGTCTTTTGTAACTCCTGTTCGTAAAAACTTCCTTTAATTTCTTCTTCACTTGTATCTTTTAACTTGTATGTAGTCGGACTTGTGTTATTAATCTGAGTCACTTCAAATATTTCTGTCGACCAATTAGCAGTATAACCTTTCTCGAACAAGCCTTTAAGTTTACTTATCCTAACTTTGTCACCTATCTTGAACTTGGGTGCATCTGTTTTGAGTTCCGCTGTAAAAGCGGCCTTCACCACCTTTTTTGCATTCTTTTCATCTACCTCTATAGGTTTCATCCCTATTGTCCTATGTTTTCTGTTGTTGTAGTCATATACCAGTTTAGGTAGTAAGTCAACCCACTTTTGATTGCCCTGAAGAGCAAATTGTTTCCACATTCTTTCCTTTAAAGTCCTATTGAACCTTTCAACTACTGAAGCCTTAAGTTCTGTAAACGTAGAGTAATGATTTACACCTTCAATCTTCATGAGCTCTTTAAAGTGTTTATTGTAGAATTCTTTGCCATTATCTGTTTGTAAGTGTTTTGGTTTCCTTTCTTGTAGTATACCTTTAAAAGCGCTGGTAATACTTTCACCTGATTTATCTTTAACAGGAATAGCCCAAGCATACTTTGAAAATACGTCTATTACAGTCAGTAAATACTTCATACCGTTGTTGAATTTTGATATACCTTTAAGGTGACCAGAATCCATCTCAACCAAGTCAGCTTGCCACAAATCATCTATACCATAGGATTTAACAGGTTTTCTTGGAAAATTCTTTCTCAGTGGTTTGTGAAGCTCATGTATAATTTCTTCACGAATACTTTTACTTGTCGCAGACATTACTTTATTTTTATAAACTTACTTTTCTTGGTATTACACACCCCACAATAGCCCTCAATCCTATGACGACCGTTTTTCGTGGCAACAGTGTGAGGCTGAAGTGTAGCAGTAAATCTCTTGCACCTTAGGCACCAAATATGTTTCTGTTCTATCATTTATTTAATTGAAAATTAAAGATCAAGATTCTAAGCCCTCGTCAATAGCATCTTTAACTGATGCTAGTTCGCCAAATAGTAAGAGTCTTACGTCAACAGGGACTGTCTTCGCCGACTCTTTTAGTCTTACGGTTAGGAAATTTCCTTTATGAATTAATATTGGGTTATGCTTGTCCTCAATTACGTGTAATTTGTCATGTACATTTACTGAAACATCAAAATCATTAAATGTTAAATCTTTGTTTATATCTTTTCCAATGACAATAACTTTTTTCAGTACAAAATCATACTCGAAGGTGTACGTTTGTTGTTCTAATCCAGTCATAAAAGTGAATTCAACTGTTTGTTTATCACATATTTTGTTCAGGCCTTGTTCAGTTTTGTTGATGTATTGAGATAAATCACCTTTTGTATAATAATCTGAGAAAACTTTTTCTAGGTCCTTTTTACTGTAATAATGGTCGAGGTTGGTTTTACTTACATAATTATTAAGGGTTGTTAGTATACTTGTGTATTTGGCGTTAGCAACATCATTAACAGCATCGAGCTGGCTTTTAGTGACTGCATCATATCCACCTACGCTATCTGCTACGTTTACAATGCGCCTTCCTTTCAATGATACCCAGTTCTTTGAAAATGAGAAATACTTCTTAATATTAAGTTTACTGATACTAGATTCTAGTCCGTTCATGACGTCTCTGACATCGTCTAGTTGTTCAGTACCTTTCTTTATCTTGTTTCCGAAAATATCCATTTATTGTATCAAGAATTTTAATAAAACTCCATCCATCTGTAAATAGCTTCAGTACCATCACACACAAATGACCGCATATAAACTGATCGAAATTCTGAATTCTTTCTGAGTTGTAAAACAGATTGTCAGGACCCAGGTATTTCACTAAAGTTTGTGGTATACTGCCACCGAATGAGTCAAAAACGTATTTTTCATTACCCTTCTTGTAATAGCATATCCAGTGAGTACCAATGTGATCAGATGTATCCAAGTTAACTACCCCTGATTCGATTTCTTTAGGTTCTAACGGTAGGTCGTCGGCCATGAATACACCTCTAAAATTTTTGATTTTTAAAGACTTTGCTAACCTCTCGATATCATAGTTGCTCAACGGGTGATCATACTTTTGCACAATTTTTTCGACTTTTTTTCGACTTTTTTCTTTAAAAAAATACCATATCCCGCTTTCTTTTCCATTTCAAGATTATGCCTCTTTTGCTCCGCTAACTCTGCGTCTTCCTTTTGCTTCTTGTGCACAGCACTTGTTATTGCCGCAGCACCACCAGCTAAAGACCCGATTGCTCCCAACGCTGCAAGTATCAGTGGTAGAAATCCACCTTCATGCTTATTCAATCCAGAACCTTCTTTCAATCTCTTAGAGCTTAGGTACTCGAGTATCTTCTTCACAACAGGTATAGAAAATGTTATCAATAAGCTACCACCTTTTTTAAGTTTATTAGCTTTCTGTTTCATTTGAGTCTCTGTAAGATAAGCATCTAGAAAGCCATGATTTTTCAGGTCGTCATTGGACAGTTTTATTTTAATAGATTTCGCTCTCGGATTCCCACTGGAGGGAATGTTGTAGTCAATACTAAATCCTTTCATTTATTATCTCAAATAAATTAAATATTTTAATGCTACACTCATATTAAATTTTAATGGGTTGTGACCCATTAAAATTACACCTCTTCATTCACATTCACAATGCCCATCCATTATCATCTAACCCTAGACCTAGCTTCCTTTTCCCAAACATTATTCCAGCTACAGCTGTTGAAGCTAATCTTTCTCCTAGGGAAGCATCTTTACTGAAAATCCTTTCCTTTGCCGCTTTCTGCAGTTCTTTATCAGCTTGATGTCTTTGTTCCAAATCTTTATGATCCCTGTATGCGATATCATGCCTTTTGCAAGCTTCATCTAGAGGATTTATTCCAGCATCTCCTCTTTCTAATCGTTCTTCTAGTTTGGTACCTGGCGGTACACCCTTCAAGTTTCCCCGAAGGCCGGACTGTATCTTAATGGATCACGGAAGCTGATCAGGCTTCTCACCACCACACCCGTTCAGTCTCTGAGACGGCTCCATACTAGACTGATCTGTGTTAAATTTCTATTCTGCACAGTTCTTTAAAAGTTTCTCTGTAGAACTTCTCTTTCCCACGTACTTCTCTCATTTTCAGTTTTTGCCTGAGTTTCTCTTTTTCGTGCCACTCCGGATCTTTCATGTGTTTGTAATAGTAGTCTCTTCTAACCTTTCTTTTTTTCTCTTGATCCCGCGTCTTATCACGATTGTAAGAATAAGCTAGAAGTACATTAAGCAACTCTGAGGGGTTGTATTTGTCTATTTCAACTTGCTCTACAATTCTCAGCTCTTTTCTTGATGACACTATAACAGACCTAACTAATTCTATTTTAAACTTGTCAACACCAAGGTTTCTCATATGTTGTGAAACAGGCTTGGCATTATTCTTTCGTGCATCAGATCTGTGTCCTGCCATTCTTCTACATAACTTATCTGTTGTGCTACCAATGTATATCAGTTTATCAACAGTGTTTGTTATCTTGTAAATTGTACCGTGCATTACGTTTATTTAAACACAAAAACATATATCAATATTTGCTAGAACAGGAACTCGCCTGCGGATTACCCAATCCTAATCGTTTTTACCGTTGGAGCCGGTCATTACCCGGGTTCCCTCTAAAAGTTTCCAAATAGAGGTGGTAGATTAGGCTCTAAGGGCGTTCCCGCAACAAGGTGTGTATTGCCATGCTCTTTTCAAGCACAACAGTGGCCCAGTTGACCACAGTAATTGTATCCAGGTAAATGCATTTCAACAGGGAGATTATTAATTAACGTGTTCACTAAGCCCTTTCCATAACTTTCTGCCTTCCAGAATGTATGAGGGAGATTGTTTAGAAATCTAATTAGGTAAGGTATCCCCTTTGGATTATTTACTATGAAGTCATTAAATTTACTCGTAAGCATCTTGGTTATTCCAACCTTCTCATTGTGGAAGTTATTATTTCCAGCATTCTCTTCACCATGAATAACCATTAGCCTATCAATTAAATCTCTGACATCATTCATCCACACGTACTCGACTGGTTTGTCTGTATACCTCTTTACAAAACCCATACCACCCTTTGTGTTTGGCGAGTTACCACGTTCTTTCTTGAGTGACTGCCATATTGGTTTAATGATGTTGTTGTATTTTTCGCTACTGCTTGACTTGGGTTTATTCCCCTTTGGATCATTGTTCTGATATATCGCATTGGTAACCTTCAGCATAGTTGTATAGGTATCAAGATCGTCAGATGTGTACTCTTCAGGTGCTACGGTTTTCTGAGTCAGGAGCTTCATAAACCCATTGGTGGCTTTAAAGGAGTTACCCTTCACCATAATATTATCGTTGTTGAATGTTACTTCGGAGTCACCCATGTAATGCCTTCCATTGTCAAAACGGAGACCAAAAATTGTGTCACCTAGAGCGCCTAAGTATTTTGAAACTTTTGGGCCCAGGTAAGTTGTTGAGTAGTCTGAAACAGCCTTCATCTTCTGCCGTTCCTTGTCTTCAATTTGTTCCAACATAGGCTCCAACCTCTTACGTGTCTTTGGTGTGATGGGGTCATCAACAAATAAGCTTCTCTCAAACGATGTTACCTCAGGAGTAAGTGGTATAGGGAACATATCGTCAAACCCCCCATCGTAAGGCAGTAGCTGCTTTTCAATCTCACGATTTTTTTCTATAGCGTCAATCACTTCTTTCCCTATCGCATCTAATTTGTCAATTACTGGTTGGTCCTCCTTTTTGTATTTTTCGTATTCGGTTATAGGCTTAATTTTCCATTCTTTAAATTGGTCTTTGATTTGTTCAAATTTCTTTCTGTTCTTTTTTGCTTGCTTAACAAGCTTTTCATCATATTTTGCAAACATTTATTTAAGGAAAAATAATAAAATTATTCGTTGGACGTTGAGACGTTGACGTTGGGACGTTGACGTTGACGTTGGGACGTTGGGACGTTGACGTTGGGACGTTGGGACGTTGACGTTGAGACGTTGACGTTGACGTTGACGTTGGGACGTTGGGACGTTGGGACGTTGACGTTGGGACGTTGAGACGTTGACGTTGGGACGTTGACGTTGACGTTGGGACGTTGACGTTGACGTTGACGTTGGGACGTTGGGACGTTGGGACGTTGACGTTGGGACGTTGAGACATTGACGTTGGGACGTTGACGTTGACGTTGACGTTGACGTTGGGACGTTGGGACGTTGGGACGTTGACGTTGGGACGTTGAGACGTTGACGTTGGGACGTTGACGTTGACGTTGGGACGTTGGGACGTTGAGACGTTTTACGATGTAGATAGTTAGTATAGATTTTAATCTCTTTAAAGAGATCTCTTTAAAGAGATTAAAAACCATTAAAATCAATTTAAAAGAACTCAATATCGTGTACCTTCTTGTCGTTGTTTGTTTCTTTGACACCATTGTATAACATCTTTAATCCAACCAAAGTATTGCAATCATCCCAGCTTAATAATTTGGTGTATCTATCGGGTAATATAATCTTGTATTCACTGTCGAGTTGTAGACAAAACTTTTGGCCATATTTTGTACTTATATTCTCAGCATTTGTAATGGTATAAGTGTGTCCCTTTTCTAACTCATTCAGCTTCGTAAACGTTTTGTTGGCGCTGTTAAGTTTCAATAGCAGTTGATTTCGTTCCATTTATTTACTGCAATATTTAAAAAAAATTTCTCGTTAGGGTTTTAATGTTTCTAGCTGAGTCACAGTATCTTTTAAGCTCTTCACTAGTGCTGTAAATGAAGATGATTTCTTGGGACAGTTTATACCAAATAAAGAAAGATCGAATTTACCTGCTCTTACTAGTACGTTTGAGAATTCATTGTATTCATATAATATACCATCCTTGAAGAAGTACAGCAAACCGTTTATGTATATAAAAACAGAATCAAATGCTGAAGGTACTCCTGGGAAGCTTTTACTAATCACACCATAAGCTTTTGCTTTCAAGCTACATTCATCGATTTCTGCAAAATATATATGGTCATAAAAAATGAAGGTTCTACCAGAGTAAGTGTTCACAGCTCCATGTACAACAGAATTTTGTCGCAACCCTATATCAGATACTCTTTTTGGGTAACCAGGTTGTAACGTTAAACTCGGTATCTGAACCATGTATATCATGTTATTAATTATAAGAACGACTTCACCTGATGGTCTCTGATAAACAGCAGATACATTTTCGAATTGTTGAGGTAGAAACGTTAACCAGTCTGTGATTAGTTGCGGTTTTGAAAGCTCGTCATTACTATTAAGAGCAGTCATCCAAACCCACGTTCCATAAAAAATGTATAGAAACTCATTCACAATCACAGAACTTCCAAACTGCTTCAGTCTGCACAGTTCAGGTTCCTTTTCAGGCACGGCTTCGGTTGAGGGAGAAGCTGGAGTAGGAGGGTTACTAGAAGCACGTTTCCCATATAAACTTTGAATACCGCGTATATCGTCTTCAGATAGGGTGGTGATAGTGTTATTGTAAAATGCGTACATCACCGATTCAGAGAAATCTGAATGTGCCATACCCAGTGTGTGACCAATCTCGTGAACTAACACTGTAAATAGGTTTGTTTGTGAAGATGGTGTGTTATTGTCCATTTCCACGTACCAATATTCATCCTGATCAACGTGAATTTCAATGGGGTCGTTGTACAAATTAGGATAATCTGCATGCGCTAATACGTTTCCTCTGCCATCAAAACTTCGTTGACAGAACTGTAGGGCTGAGTTTTGACGTCGGTGTGCTCCCCTCTTAGTCGAAATGATAATATCAGGACTTTGGTTGCTGTTCTCAAAAGTAAGATCTGTGTGTTCTTGCCACATTTTAAATGCAGATTGTGCCACCTGTAACATTTTTCTAGTTGCGAGATAGTAATGCCATTTTATATTCTTCTTATTCCACTTGTAGATGTGTGTAGTAAAGCTTAAAACGTTATCTTCCACGCCACACCTCGGGTTTTTCATTAATTGTAAAGTTTCATCAGTCAGCTCACCATTAGCCACGAGATGATATTTCTGTTGGAATAACGTAAGTGCATCTTTGTACGCTTCTTCACTCAGTTGAGAAAGTTGATCTTCTTGGTAGTCTAAGTACCCAAAGTTGTGCAAATATTTTACTGCTGCTTCATCGTGAGCAGATACAAATGATAATATTGAAAGTAGAATTATTCTGTTCATTTATTTGAATAGAAATAATAAAAATAATTTTAAAAAGAAAATAAATAAGTAAATAAATGAAATCAGGGGTAGTATTTAAGTATTTTTGACACTCTACCTATACAAAAGAGATAAACGCATGGTACTTGTGTAACACAGGTATCAAAGACTTGTTTTACGAGAGTTGCGTTTACTCCAGCAATATCTAAAGCTTGCTCAAATCTTTGTTCATCAGTACCGAGATGAGCTGTATATACTACTTTAGTAGCCCAATCACGAAATCGATATCCTGTACCTGAATTGGATTTAAAAATAACCTTTAAAAGACCATTATAAGTAAAAAATGTTCGTTTGACTCGTTTTTGTTCTTCTGACCCATCACCGCTAAAATGGCGGTTAATGGTTAGTAAAAATATTTATATATGAAGAATGCTCTTTTCATTTACGCTAGAATGAAGTGACGTGTCTCGCCTCTTGCGACATCTTCACGGCCAAGGCTGCTCCGACTGCGATAGCCAGCTGGGAGGCCAACGGTGAAGGTCGGTCCGCCGATGTCATGAGTGCCTGCATTAGTCACAACAGCGCTGCTCTAGCGTAATATTTTAACTTAAATGTATATTATTCACTTAAACGTAAATTTTCCGCTAATAAATTGTTGTTTTTGGGTGTTGTTGTGTATGTTACACTACGTAATGTAAGTAAAAATATACAGTAAGTCAGATGAAGCGTAATGCTGAGAAAGAGAGTAAGATTAATAGCTTACTCGAATGCATTTGTTTCGCCGGCGCGGTAGCTCAGCGCGTTCGGTCAGGAAGACTGGCCACCTTTCTGAAGAAAAAACTGAGGAAAGTTTTCATCGTGGAATTTTGAGTGACGTCATGAGACGTCCGCACTGATCCGCTCTCCCTCATCTGCTAAGAAGTATGGGACGAGACGTGGTAACAAAGAGGAAAAAAACCCTGTGGGGCAGAAGAACAACGACAACGACGAAGAAATGTTACAGACAAAAGACCCCACAGGGTTCCTCGGCGCCGAGGTTTTGCTGTTTTCGACAAAAATTAATTTTTTTAATTAGATAATACATATAATAAATGTCTGTGAGCAATAAACTAATACCTCCTTGTAGCATGACGGCTATAATGAAAGGCAATGACAACCCCGCAGCACTTTGTTTTGATATAAATAAGGTGCCAGAAAATCTGTTGTTTCCTGTTTTTAATTATCTGCGCAGCCTTCAGTATTTACAACTGACTATAATGGAATTGGTACAAGACGAGAGAGAACTCTTTAAAATAGGTGAAGGTATGTCACAGCTAGAAAAACAATTTGAGAAGTTGATGGTTGAAATAATACCACAATCTGACCCTGAGGCTGAACAATCTGACTCTGAGGCTGAACAATCTGACTCTGAGGCTGAACTATCTGACTCTGACACTGAACAATCTGACTCTGAGGCTGAACTATCTGACTCTGAGGCTGAACTATCTGGATGTTTAACTGATTTAAATGCTAAGCTTGAACAAGAAATTGAAAAATTAATTTGTTTAACTGATTTAAATGCTAAGCTTGAACAAGAAATTGAAAAATTTAAAATTAAGAATAAAATAAAAGATAAAGAAATCGAAATATTGCAGTTAAAATTAGAAATTATGAAACAACATCTGCAATATCCTGAGGCTGAACAATCTGACTCTGAGGCTGAACAATCTGACTCAGGCTAAATTCAAATATTATTTTTAAGGTCTACGAAACCTTAAAACTATTGGTAGCAAGTAGTAAGAAGATTTTTTCGAAATTAAAAAAATGAATTTTTATTTAATTTTTTTAATAAAATAAATCAGTAAATAAATGAATATGACGGAAGGAAAGAAATATAACTATGCAGGTAAACACTGCAACAAGTGTGGAGTGGACATCACTTATAAGAATTGGTCCAGGCACTTGAAGTCAAAGATTCATCTTAAGAATGACCCAAACAATGAAGAGAAGGAGGAGAAGAAGAAGAATAAAATATACCGCGAAGATCTTAAGATCTTGGCTAAGGATTATAATCTTAGTGGTGTTTCGAAAATGAAGAAATCGCAACTTAAAGAAGCTTTGGAAAAGACTAAGGACATGTTGTATAAGAAGCAGGATTTGGAAAAGCTAAGGGTACCACAGCTGCGAGAGATTGGAAGAAATAATAACATTAAGGCGACTGTTAGGATGAGGAAGGCTGAAATAATTGAATCCATTTTGAAGACGCAAGACATTGTCTTTCGAAACAAAGTAGCTCAAGAGTTAAGCTTTCACGAGGACTTGATAGAATCACCTAAGGAAGAAAGAAAGCCACCATACAAGATCACTGAAGCAAACTCACGGTTCATTAAGAAATTTAATGCCACTGAAGTAGACTACACCATTAAAGTTGATAAGTTAATGCAAGTTGAGAACGCCATCAACGCAATGATTAAACTGGCCAAAGAGAAAGGAAACTACAAAAAAGGAGACAAATTAACAGTAGTAGCAAGCAATCCGAATTTCCCCCACGACATTTCGACTGTTGTTCAATCTGACGTCAGTGCTAGAACATTCATGAACCATATCGGTAGAATTCTATCTTCTAACGAGAACTTAAATATCACACAGACCAGGTTCAATATTAAGATTCTGAACGTACCAAGAGGACAAGGTAAAGCACAGAAAACAATAAATCTAAGTGAAGATGTGAGGACTAAAAGATGCATTACCCAGATAAAAAATAAAGATAACTTGTGTTGTCCGAGGGCTATTGTAACAGCACTGACATACCACTCGAATGAAGTCCTCGATAGACCGCTCAGTGAGATGGATATTAAACAGGTCAGAATGGGTAGAAAAATTCAAACTGATTTAACCCTAGAACTGTGCAAGAGACTAGATAACTACAACGAAGAAGGATTTACTCTAGAGGACATAAAGAATGTAGAAGAATTATTGGGTATTCAGATAAAGGTTGTGTGTGCCGAAAATTTTAATTCGGTTATATACTCGGGCCAAGAGAAGGATACTAAACTTTATTTATACAAAAACGGGAACCATTTTGACGTCATTAACAGTATGAAAGCTTTTCTAGGAAGCTGTTATTACTGCGACAAGTGCGACTCACCTTACAATAATAAAGACAAGCATAAGTGTAAGAGGAACAGGAATGTGTGTATTTTGTGCAAGAAACCTGCGCACGCGCCCGAAGAGAAAGCTAAAGTGTATTGTGGAGAGTGTAATAGGTATTGTTATAACCAGGAATGTTTGAGTAATCACTCTGAGGTTTGTGAGGAAATTTATAAGTGTAGAGGGTGTAATATAATTTTATCTAGATCTAAAGAACACAAATGTGGGTACTCTTTTTGCTACAATTGTATGCAACCTTATAAGACTGGTGAACATCAATGCTACATCCAATATAAACATCAGAAAGGTGGGAAGTGTGAAGAAGTGTGTATTTGTAAGGCTACCGATAAAAACGCTTTTCTAAAACAATTCTTGGATGAAAATAGGTTAAAACTGTTCAAGAAACCGCATATTAAGGATCTTCAGAAACATTTCTTAGCAGGGGAAATTTCAGAAGAGGAGTACAAAGTACTATTGAACAATGTCTTAATTGACATTATTACTTATGAAAACGGGTGCAGGTATACTGAGAAGTATATTTGGTTCGATTATGAAGCTGAACAGGAGACAGGGGTTCACATTCCTAATCTGGTAGTAGCACATTACTTTGACGGGACAAAAGTAAGCTTTAACACCAACGAAGAGTTCTGTAAGTGGCTGATATCAAAGGACCACCAAGGATACACGGCTATCGCCCACAATGCAAAGGGGTATGACTCACAATTCATCCTGAAATACTGCATAGAGAACACTTTGAAACCATACACTATATACAATGGCACAAAGCTGATGATGCTAGAGGTAAACGGTCTAATAAGCATTATCGATAGCCACAATTTTGTGGCTTCACCCTTGAGCGACTTCCCCAAAACGTTCGGGTTGAAAGAACTTAAGAATGGTTACTTTCCCCATTTCTTCAATACTAGGGAGAACCAGAATTATATTGGACCTATGCCTGAGAAGAAGTACTACGGAATTGATACGATGAAGGCTAAGGGTAGAAAAGAGTTCCTTGAGTGGCACACCCAAAAGATTAAAGAAAATTATATATTTGACTTTCAGAAAGAATTTATGGAATATTGTAACTCTGATGTAGATATTCTGCGTAGGGGTTGTCTAGAGCTTAGGAAACAATTTCTGGAAATTGCCAACATAGATCCCTTTAAGTACATAACTATTGCAAGTGTTTGTATGGCTATATATCGATCCAAGTACCTCCAGGAAAATACTATGGCGGTTATTAAGAGTGACAAGAAAGAAATGTACAGCAAAGAGTCTATCGCTTGGTTAACCACATTCAAGGGTGTACAACATGCTTTGAATGGTGGTGAAGTGAGGATACTAGGCGCAAAAGTAGATGGATACGACAAAGTTACCAAGACTGTATACCAATACCACGGTTGTTTTTGGCACGGTTGTCCTGACTGTTACGATTGTGAGACCATTAATAATGTAAACAATGAGACTATGGATGATCTTTGGACAAAGACTATGACACGTACTCAAAAATTGCGCGATGCTGGTTATAAAGTAGTCGACATATGGAGCTGTGAATGGGAAAAATCAAAAGCATGCCGTCAAAGCTTGAATAAGAAAGTTGATGTTATTGAACCACTTAATCCACGTGATGCCTTTTATGGAGGAAGGACTAATGCCGCGAAACTGAAAGTTAAAGGTAAAATATTACGATATATTGATGTATGCAGTCTCTACCCTACAGTAATGTTTTTCGACTACTTCCCTATCAGTCACCCTATAAAAATTTATAAACCCAAAAAATATGATCAAGATTGGTATGGTTTGATCAAGTGTAAAGTACTACCACCCCGAAAGCTGTATCATCCGGTTTTGCCTATTAAGAAGGATAAGTTGATATTTGCGCTTTGCACAAAATGTTTCGAAGATAAATGTAGTAGGTGTAAGCACACAGACGACGAAAGGGCTATAACAGGAACGTGGACAACTGATGAAGTGAACAAAGCTATCGAGAAGGGGTATAAAGTGGTGGAGACTTATGAAGTTTGGCACTTTGAAGAAAAGAGTAATGACCTGTTTAAAGGGTACGTTAAGGACTTTATGAAAATTAAGCTAGAAACGAGTCCCTGGAAAGAGGATTTTAAAACTATTGAGGAGTATATCTCATCAGTTAAGAAATATCTTGATATCGATCTGAGTCCCGAAGAGGTGGTTCCAAACCCAGGAAAGCGAGCAGTAGCTAAGATCTGTTTAAACTCTTTGTGGGGTAAATTCGGACAAAGACAAAACTTGACCCAGAGTGAGTATGTAGTGGATGTTAAAAGGTGGTATCAAATAATGTTGGATGACAGGCTTGATGTAAGCAATATGATATTTATTAACGATAATATAGTACAAGTCACCTATAAGTATAAAGATCATTTTGTTGAAGACTCCTACTCTACCAACGTGTTTATAGCAGCATTTACAACTTCTAATGCTCGGTTGCGACTTTATGATATGCTAGACAGGCTAGGGTCAAATGTGGTCTACTACGATACAGATAGTGTTGTTTACATAGATGATGGTTCAAACACCGTTGAAACAGGTTGTATGTTGGGAGAATGGACTGATGAACTGGGGAAGGAGACAATGAAGGTGAAAGGTTTCACGTTAAATTATGAAAACTCTAAAGCATTAAATATAACTACCATGAATCAAATAGTTGATAAGGAGATTAATAAGGTCGAGTTAAACTACAAAATGATTACCAGGGATTCCAAAACAAAAACCTTGATTAATAAGAACGTCACCAAAAACTTTAAATTCGAATATGATAAGAGAATGATTAAGCCTGAGGCTGGTGGTATTATAGAAACATATCCTTGGGGTTATTGAAATAAATAGGTAGACGTAAACCATAGAGTTTAAGATAAGTAATAGCATACGTTAAGGTAGACACAAACCATTTTCCTACGGAAAATAATAATTAGACTAAGGTAGACACAAACCATTTTCCTACGTGAAAATAAGAAATTGAGAATTGTTTTTTTAAGGTTTAACAGAACCATTTTCCTACGGAAAATAAGAAATAATTTTAAGGTAGACTTCCACCACATCTCAGTAGATAATAAAAATGTTTATTCATCCTTAAAAAATCGTTGGTAACTTTTATGGATAATTTCACCACAGATTTAATGCTGTTTTCTGGTAATTTTAATTTCGGATAATGGTTGGTTTTAACCAGGAATTTGACTGTTATTTAGGGTAGTTGTGAACCTTAATTTTTCTCAGAACTTTTGAGTAGGTTTTAATGGCTACTTAGAGCCATATTTTTAATAAATGTTTGTGGCATTTCTTTAATTTTGTTTATGGTTAGTTTTAAGCATTACTTTTGATTGCGTTTTATAGTTACTTAGAACCTTAAAATATCTTTATGGCTGGGGTGTTAATTTTTTAAATTTTTATGGTTGTTTTCAACTTTAAAAGAGATTACTTTTGGAAACCTCATTGGCGAGGTTGTGGTTGGTTTGATCCATAACTTTTGATTGCGTTTTATGGTGAGATTAGATCTTAAACAGGGTCACCCTACAGATAAGCAAAATACTTTTTAAGGTAGACTTGGACCTTAAAAAAAGAAATAATTTTATGGTCAAAATGAACCTTAGAAGAGGGGGTGTTCCCTATACACCCACATACTACTAGAACCACTTTTGTTAAACAAAATTATGTAACAACACAAAACCGCAACAAATACATGTGTATTTTTACATTTACTTTGTATGGATACGATGAATAGGTAAATAACGAGTCGAATGTGTATCGATATTCTTAGCAGAGTACATATTGAACTGCATCAATTACAGCCACATTCTACTCCCTACCCAGTGATGAGGTTGAGGTATTTCTTTGGATCTGTGTAGGAAGGTTGAAGATGTTTCCTCCGTGTATCGTGGTGTGTGAATAACATGGGGAGGTCATAAACTCAGGGTAAGTGGAAACAGATGTTGTAGAATGATATCAGAGATTTATTCGTTCAATTGACGGATTGTGCTGCTTCAAGTTGAAAATGAAAGTTTGACTGCCACACTGCAATGGTGTATCATCAAAGAAGTCAGCTTTATGTCTAGTACTCGATCCGTTTCTGCAATTGTAGTGTTATATCCCGGAACCAGATAAGCATTGAGATTCATTAAAATGTAGGTAACTGCCAACACTGTCAGCTGTAAGCCGACCATAGGTGAAGCCTTGAGAGCAATAAAATAGTCCCATTACATCAACATAGATATGCGAAAAGCGATTGTCAAATTCACTCAAAGTTCCACAAGCACCGATTGTATGTTTTGATATTTTTGCTCGTTGACAGCGAATACAGGTGTTACCTGTCAGAGTCGTATCTGTAACGTATCAGCTGTTCCATATCACTCCACCTACACGCACCCCAAACCATTACAAAGTCTCTACCAGTTTGAGCAGTCCCCTGCTGACATGGAGGGTCCATGTATTCATGAAGTTGTCTCCATACCCGTACAAGACATCCGGTCGATGCAATTTGAAACAGGACTCGTCCGACTAGGCAACATATATCCACTCATCAATACTCCAATGTCGGTGTTGACAGGCCCAGAAAAGGGGTAAAGCTTTGTGTCGTGCAGTCATCTATGGTACACAAGTGGGCCTTCGACTACAAAAGCCCTTATCGGTGGTGTTTCGTTGAGTGGTTCGCACGCTGACACTTGTTGATGGCCCAGCATTGAAATCTGCAGCAATTTGTGGAAGGCGTGCACTTCTCTCACGTTGAATGAGTCTCTTCAGTCATCTTTGGTCCCGTTCTTGCAGGATCTTTTTCCAGCCTCAGTGATGACGGAGATCCCATGTTTTACCGGATTCCAGATACTCACGGTGCACTCGTGAAATGATCGTACGGGAAATTACCCAATTTATCGCCGCCTCGGAGATGCTGTGTCCCATCGCTCGTGCGCTGACTGTAACACCAAGTACTCAAATCTTGATAACATGTCATTGCAGCAGCAGTAACGGATCGGACACCTGCGCCAGACACGTGTTGTCTCAAAGAGGCGTTGACGACAGCAGCGCCATATTCTTCCAGTTTACACATCTCCATATTTGAATAAGCATGCCCATACCAGACTCTTTGGCGATCGAGTGTATCTTGTTTCAGTGACGCTAAATTAAACACTATCAAATCGAGTGTACTTTGCATTTCATTCCAAGATTAGCGAAGTCATTTAGAGCATGGAAAACTTATTATCGATAGGCTGGAGGAACATATGACCAGGGCTCGGATTTTAATGACAAGTCATATTTTTTCTGAACTATAGTGTGAATTTTAGAACAATTTATACACAAATCTAGGCATTTTAGTGTCGAAATATATATTTTGATTGCGCATATAAAACCATATTTCAACAAATTTTAGTAATAGGTCACACTGCGGCTACCTTTTAATATAATAGGTCATATTTCCGTCAACTTTTGCCAAAATGCATATAACGTTATTCTCGTATCTTATGGGACACACAAATAAGAAAACGAGTGTGTTGCTCATGAGACAATATTTAACGTGCTATTATGAAAGATACACAGATAAATTAGTACACAGCTTTATTTCTCAGGACCGTAGCAGAAAATCGGTGTACCACAGCAGTCATTTCGCACACATAAAAATTTTTTGCGCATAGTCCACAAGACGCTCTCAGAGTCAACAAAGGCGGCTTCTGCCGTAATAAACATCGCTGTCTCACAGGTGTTCCTAGTAACCAGTTTTAATACAGCCTCTGCCTTGTTCAACATGCCTAAAGCAAAGTTCTCCGACAGCGTGAAGGTGTGAGGATATGTTCGAGAATTTGAAGTGAAGTTCTTTAGTACTGATGGGAAAATATTATTTTGTAAACTGTGTGAAGTTAAAGTTAGTGCAGAAAAGCGCTTTAATGTGCAATAACACTGTAATACCGCTAAACACAGTAGCTGTGTAAAACGAAGTGCTGAAAATAACAGCAGGCAAACGCTGTTATTTGAACAGACAGGTCAATCCTCAAAAGTGCAATCATTCTGCAAGGATTTGTGTGAGATCACAGAGTCCTGCAACATCCCATTATAAAAGCTGAAGAATCCACGCTTCAGACTTTTCTTGGAGGGGTACACAACACATGCAGTTCCAGATGAATCTACACTGAGAAAGAACTATTTATCCGTATGCTACAATGGATATGTTCAAGAAAATACGAATTACTATTCCTGATCAAAAGATCTGACTGACGATATATGAAACTACGGATATTAGTGGGCGATATATTGCAAATGTTGTTGCTGGTGTTCTAAAAGTTGATGGCCCTGGAGATATGTTCCTACTAACGTGTGAAGCTCCCGATATAGTAAACAATTCGACGATTGCAATTTTGTTGACAACTCTCTGAAGCTACTGTTGGCGGATGGTGTGAAAAGAGACAACGTTTTGCTGCTTGTAACAGATGGTACTTCACATACGGCTAAAGCAGCCAAAGAGCTTCAGATTCTCTATCCCAGTATGGTGTACACCACTTGCCTTGCACATGCGTTGCACAGAGTTGCGGAAGAGGTGCGATCAAATTACCCTGACGTGGACAAATTAATTTCCAGTGGCAAGAAAATCAATGTGAAGGCTCCGTTACGGGTGCATAAATTCAAGGAACATGTAAATTCATCGCCCCACCCACCTAAACCTGTTCTTACACGTTGGGGTTCTTGGCTTAATGGTGCTGAGCATTACTCCACCAACTACACCCAAATAAAGACAAACTTCTGTGAGCTTGATAGCGATGAATCAAGTGTTATCAAAATTGTGAAAGAAGTTTTTACAGATACATTGTCTCGAAACTTGGCATAAATCAACTCCAATTTTTCAGTGACATTAAAAGCCATCAAATGAATGGAAGCTGTTTGCACTTAGCTATGTGAGGCCCTGAGTATTGTGCAACATGTGCAGAGTGAGTTGTGACGAGCTCGTGGTCATGTGGCTGACAAAGTGAAAACGAAATTGCAAAATGTTCTCCAATGGAATCCTGGATATTCTACACTGTGAAAAATTAGTGACAGTCTTTTAGGGAATGCCGCAACATTTGAAGATACTGAAACAAAGCTGAACTCCAGTGACCTGGCTGCCTTCAAATACGCTCCAATGACGTCTTGTGAAGTGGAGAGGAGCTTTTCCAGGTACAAAACTATCCTCAGTGACAACCGTAGGTCTCTGACAGTGGAAAACCTGGAAATGCACCTTGTCATCCAGTGCAACTTTGAAGATACTGAAGATTGACATACGGTATTAAATGATGTTAAATGCTTTAAACACTATGTAGTAATTAAAACATTGTTTTACTGTTTCGATAGATGATCTTTTCACTGTACTTTGTGTTTAGAAAATATAACATTCAGACATTCAAAAAATAGGTGCAAATTAGTCACAGACCCTACAGGAAGAAAGAACTATACTTACATTATGCTGAGAAGTAAATTTTGTATTACTTTATGGTGAATAAAAAATTAAGTAAACAAACAAGAATGCCTTAAATAAACTTCTATTAAGTCATATTGTATTTTTAACATTGAATTTATGTAAGATTTACGTCAATAATGCTTGCATATTTCACTGCTTTTTAGGTAATTAAAATCCGGGCCCTACATATTGAAACGTCCGCTTAGAAAAATTATACATTACTGTGCTTAAACTGACGCAATATTTTTAGCGCAACGCAATCTGACTTTCAAAATTCCCTACAAAAGAATGGCCCTGACTAACATTAACTTATACCTTTCACAAATCGCTTACCTCACAAAAATCTTGGTTACTCGAATTACTGCAATACATCGAGCGCCACTACTGACAGCTAAATAAAAGATTCAAACTACAGAAGGCACTAACTACTGATAGGAATAGTTAGCAAATGAAAGATTTTAATATAGAACAAACAATGCATTTGCCTTAATATCATCAAAGGTCATAACATATATAGCAGTTCATGACATCCAGTCTTACAAATTTCAAAACTCCGCCATCTCACTCCCCACGTCCACCACTGCTGGCGGCTCACCTCCAACTACGCAACGCTAAGCGCCGCTAAGAGCAAACTGCCCAACGCTACAGTGGCGAGTATTACAACAATGCCTACTTACAATATGACTCGAATTCACCTGTGGGATTATCACAAAGTACTAAAGGTAAAAATAATTTTGTTACAATATTTTTGCAAACTCTATGGAACAGGAGTCTTAATTATTCACTTTGACCTGTTGTAAGTCATTCAATGGAGCGTCAGCACCATTTTTGTGCGAAACACTGGTTAGCAACATTATGTCTACGACTCTGAAACATGTACCAGCAAAAATATTCTCTCATTTAGGAGCATATCTAATATGTACGATGAACAGACTGAGAAATAACAGATTGTGCAGTTGCCTGGTTGTTGTTATTCTGGGAACTGTTCAAAGACGAATGTTGATGGTTTGTGGTCGATGGATATCGTGAATTCTCTGCCTTTCGGACGATGCTGAAAGTTACTTGATGCAAAAATTTGCCAACAGCCGTATGTATTGTAGAAATTAATTTTATGAACTTCTTATGTGCTACCGTTTTCGGCATTACATTGGTGCCATCTCCAGACCCCACACGTCATAGTCGTAAAATCGCTAATCGCGGAAGGAGCCATACAAGTGGATCCGTGAATCAAATCACTATGCAACAGCTCGTGGTGGCCAGAGTCGTCTGGAACTAATACAGGACATAAGAAGTTCATAAAATAAACTTCTATAATACATACGGCTTTTGGTCAATTATTGCATCAAGAAATACATGCCAGCTGTTGCCCCACGATCCGTAATGGATCAACAAAGAAAGATACTGAAAGTGTTTGACTGCCGAATACTATGCTAACAATTCACGAACTTTGATATTATATTTACGTTGGCTGTCGATGGTAGACCTGAAGAAGAATGGAGGTGGCTTATTTGTTTGCTGTAACAGTTTGTGTAAGGAAACACCTGTATCATAGCCCAAAGCATCAACCATCAAAATAAAGGAGAGATCTATCGAGGGATGAGCAAGCTGAGTTTCATTACCTATTTCTTCTTTTTTCTTCTTGAATGTGTTGTATGCTGTGTCACTTCATGTAACAGGGCGACTATCCCTCGTATAGGCACTCTTGCGGAAGTTAAACAAACGTTATGGTATTCCTGCAGTACATGTTAATAAGTGTCAGTAGAAATTCACCAGTCCTAAGAACATCGTATTTCTGCTAGTGTTTTAAAATGAAGAAAATATTTGATTGTCTTCCGCTTTTCTTTTAGTGGTGAAGTTCCGATGTGGCACACGGAGACCCAAGAATCATATGTCTTTCTCGCCAAAAATGTATTTTAACACTTTAATACTGAGCTATTATTTATTCGCCGATTCAAAAAGCTGCTGCGGATGCATTATATGTTATTCATATAATACTGAAGCTACGAGAATATCATTTAATACACGCTCAAGTAACTTATGCTGTTGGACATACGGCAGTTGAAATCATGTAAGTTAGGTACTGAAAAGCAGCCTCACATTTAAAGGTCTATAACCTACATACTGACTCCAATTTACTTCTTTCTTCATAACAGGACGGAGGAGAGTAGATGAGCAGCCTTTAAAGATACGATAAATTCCAAGGTTGAACGTCTATTGAAATTCATGGTTTGCTTCAGCTAATTTTTCTGGTGATAAGTGTCTGACTTGTGCATGGACCGAAGTTCCTGTAGTTGCATGCTTTGTGTTGCACATGAACCACAGGAAAACTGTGAACAGATTTCTTTCTGAGACTGTTAGCGTATCTCTTTAGTAGTTATCAGTATTTGCGCTACGGGTGAATCAAAAGCACTAAAATGCCTGTACTAATGACTAAAGGTTGTTGGTTCAGCAACGTTTTGGACTTGACATCATGCAACACCTCGAGAAATAGGTACCAATAATTGACTGGCTAAAAACTGCTGGAATACAGATTCCGAGGTTCAGTAGGCGCTCACCATATGTGTGTATTACGGATCCGTTTGCAGCGTGGAGTTGTCATTTCAGAACATTTTTGTGATCTAGTGCTATTGCTGGTATTAAGCGAGCTTATACTTGGGAATCTACTGGAAATCAAAGATTTGTGTTGTGAACATTTATGGACAAGCAGCGAGAGAATCAGCCTCCTCACTGTTGCCGCAATAAAAGCCAAACATACAACGCCAACCACTCTTGAGAAACAAATAACATGGCTGTGTTCATTTCTTCGAATTCTGCTTGAATTTATAATGATACCAAAACGCGGAATCTTTATGTGCACGCTGCGGTGATTTCGTTCCGAATCTCGATCGTCGCTTCAGAATATGGCTCGTTAGTTCTGGAACCTGCTATTCCAGATGGGAAAGTCTACCATCTTGACATGAAGGTGAAACAGTTCGAGCATTATATACGAAATGACTTGGCATCATGATCCTTAAGATTTTGTCAGCCGTAGAAGTCACTGCGTCGAGACTTATACACTGTCTGTTATGATGGAACGTGCATTGGTGGAGACTCCTAAGAATATCGTCGGTTAATTGCATTCCAGCAATTTTTGTCTCCCAGCTCTAGCTACTTTAGCAATGCCTTTACCTTAGTTAGGTGACTGATCCTTCGAACTCCGAAATAAGGAGTGCTTTTACGTCTGCATGCGATGAAGCTGATAATGGCTTGCACATGAAATCTCAAATTATCTCAAGAAATTCACAATGTAGTGCTTTCCGAACGTTATTTCATTCTTAGATTTGCGGTAATAAACTGAGATTCCACTTGTAAAAACAATTTTTACGCCATATGTTTCTATGATGGTGGATTTTAAACAAAATTGCGTATTCCAATCGACCCAATATAATTGAAATAATGTTAGTTTTTCTGCGTACTTTTGATCACGTCTGGGAGACCAGTAGTGATTTTTGTTAAAATTACTATTTATTTAGTAACAATTCTGTTAAACAGAACTACATAAACACACGGCCACAGTTAATGCAGGTATATTTTCACAGTCATGGTGCACCGGATATGATCAACAGATAGGAAAAAGTAGGTACTACAGTGTGTATTGATATTTTTAACAGTGTTTTTATTTCAGTGTGTCAGTTACAGCTACCGTATCTGGTACTGTTTTATTTCTTTAATGTAACATTTCGTGGGAGGAAAACCGCTTCGGTAAGCAATCATTCCAGATGAAGTACACATCAAAGTGTTTGCGCACAATTAGTGAATGTGGATTATATTGATGACGAGTGTTTAATACATGCATCGTTATTTCTTCCAAAGTTAATTGGCATTGAGAATGACACCTGTTAGCAATGATAGGAGCTATGATCTGGTCAGCTACAGAAGAGACAGTATCTGGCAGGAAAAGCATTACAGTGAACAAACGCCGCAACTCCAGCGAGGCGAGAAGCCTTACCAGAATAGAACATAAAAAAATTAACTTGGTCACAATTAGCGCATCATTTATGTGACTTGATAATAAAATTATTGTAAGGGGTGAAAGCATTGTTGAGTACGACCTACTTAAAAGTCGAGAGAATTGCCTTTTGCCTAACGTTTAGAGACGACGTGTGTACAGAGAAGAGTCTCACACCCATAGGGTTTTGTAGTAAAGTATACTAATCTGTCCCACGTTTGAATTCGGGGTGATCAATTTGTGTAGTAGCGTCTGAGCAGATAAATTTGTGTGGTATTTTGGCATGAAATTAGACAGTTCATACCTTAAATAGGAAAGGAAAATTTAGTTTGTTTTGGAAAAAGTGTTACATTATGTTGTATATTTTTGTTATATTAAGTTGTAGGACAGCTACGAGGCAAAGGCAAAAGGTACAGATGAGACTAGAACTGTTTTTCGGTCAGAGTGCTGCACCGCATAGATGAAATGAGCAATAATTTTTGTTCTTACTACTACTACTTACAGTAGCAACGATGTTCTTGTAATAATGTACCACAACGTTTTATCCATGATTTCTCATGCTAAGTTGGACAGATACCGCTATATCCGAATATGATATTAGGATCAGAAATGAAAAGTATTTTCATTGTTAATTTGCCCAATATAAACGACTTTAATTTAAAAGAAACATAAATACTAAATGAGAAAGCTTGAACGTGACTAGAACAAGTTCCACTCACCTTGAGAAAAATATAGAACTAACATTTTGTCCCGAATTGTTACCGCTGTATTAACGAATGTGTTTCTACTCCTACAACATAAAATATGTTTGGAGGTTATTTACCATGAATCAATCTTTTGTGAGTCAATGTCTTGCATTTTATTAATAAACATTTAATGAATGTAAAGTCACATTGTTGGATATTCACGTATTTCCTTTTGTAGTTGTTGTTGTCTTCAGTTCAAAGATTTGTTTGATGCAGCTCTCCATGCTACTATATCCAGTGCAGGCATCCTCACCTCCGAATAACTACTGCGAACTGCATCCTTCTGAATCTGCTTACTGGACTCCCTCTACGATGTTTACCCCCAACAGTAATAAACTGGTGATCCCTTGGTGCCTCAGAATGTGTCCTACCTACCGGTTCCTTCTTCTAGTCATGTTGTACCACAAATTTCTCTTCTCCCCAATTCTATTCAATATCTCCTCTTCAGTTACGTAATCTACCTATAGAACCATCGGCATTCTTCTGTAACACCACATCTCAAAAGATTCTATTCCGTTCTTGTCTGAACTGTTTATCGTCCACGTTTCACTTCCATACATGGCTACACTCCATCGAAATACTTTCAGCAAGAACTTTCTGACACTTAAATCTATGCTCGACGTTAACAAATTTCTCTTCTTCAGAAACGCTATCCTAGCCTTTGCCAGTTACAATTTATATCCTCCCTACTTCGATCATTATCAGTTATTTTGCTTCCCGTATAGCAAAACTCATCTACTACTTTAAGTGTCTCGTTTCCTAATCTAAATCCCTCACCATAATCTGATTTAATTCGACTACATTCCATTATCCTCGTTTTTCTTTGGTTGATGTTAATCTGATATGCTCCTTTCAAGACGCTGTCCATTACACTCAGCTGCTCTTGCACGTGCTTTGGTGTCTCTGACAGAATTTCAATATCATTGTCAAATCCCAAAGTTTTTGTTTCTTCTTAATAGACTTTAAGTTCCATTGCAAATTTTTGTTTTGTTCTCTTTACTGCTTGCTCAATATACAGCTTGAATAACATCGGGGACAGGCTACGACCCCATCTCCTCCCTATTCGACCACTGCTTTCCTTTTTTGCACGTATGCTCTTATCACTGCCATCTGGTTTCTGTAAAATAGCATTTAGATCACTGTATTCTACCCTTTCCACCTTTAGAATTCGAAAGAGAGTCGGCAAATGCAATAAATGTAGGTTTGCCTTGCCTTAACCTATCTTGTATGAAAAGTGGTAGGGTCAATATTGCCTCGCGTGTTCCTACACTTCTACAGAATTCAAACTGATCTTCTCTGAGGTGGCTTCTACAAATTTTTCGATTCTTCTAAAAAGCATTCGTCTTAGTATTTTGCAACCGTAACTTTTAACTGATAGTTCGCTAATTTTCACACCTATCAACACCTGCTTTCTTTGCAACTGCAATTATTCTTGAAGCATGTAGAGTGTCTCGCCTGTCTCATACATGTTTCTCCCCAGATGGTAGAGTTTTGTCATGGCTGGCTCACCCAAGGCTATCACTAGATGTGACGGAATGTCGTCTACTCTCGAGGCCTTGTTTCGATTTAAGTATTTCAGTGCTTTGTCAAATTCTTCTCCTTTCTCATGTTCATCTACGTGTTCTTCCATTTCCATAGTATTGCCCTCATGTACGTCTCCCTTGTATAGCCTATATACTCCTTCCACCTTTCTGCTTACGCTTGTTTGCTTATGACTGGTTTTCCACCAGAGCTCTTGATATTCATACAAGTGGTTCATTTTTCTCCAAAGGTATATTTAATTTCCCCTATGCAGCAACTATCTTACCCCTAGTAACATATGCTTCTATATCCGTACATTTGTCCTCTAGACATTCTTGCTTAGCAATGATGCACTTCTCGTAGATCTCATTTTTCAGATGTTTGTATTCCATTACGACTGCCTCAGTTATTATATTTTTATATTTCTTTCATTCCTCGATTAAATTCAGTATCTCTTGCGTTACCCAAGGATTTCTACTTCATCTCATTTCATCACATTTGTTTTATTTTAAATAAAACCAATTTACATTGAACAAACTTAATTTATCACTTGTACGATATTTTAATAACAAGATCTCAGGAAACAGGAATGTTGTTACCGCTCCGTGCATTGCTGGCATGTGTGATGTGAATAAAATTACGCGATACATTTATATCGACGATTAAGGAGAAAACTAGCGAGCAGCCTTTAATTATAACCAGAAATTAGGTCTCCTGACTTTCTTCTGTACTGTATCAAAGAAATATTTGCGATATTAGTGTTATATAGCATCTGTCTACCATTGACTTGCCGAGTAAATCCGCAAAACCTAGCTCCCGTGGAGTGAAGATTAAAATAATATTGAGACAACCCAACATTCCATCTTCCCCACTATAATGCTTTCAGTGTGCTATACATACTAGCTTATCCATATTTCTAGATTCTCACTAATTTATAGACTTACTCCTGCATTACTATAATTTGATTTTATGTTGATATACGTGTACTAACCTGGCCAGAAGTCCTGTCCTTTTTGCTACAGCAGTTCACTAATTCAGCAGTGGTAGGACAAATTTATTCTTATTTGTGATAGCAGGCTACTGTAACGAGAGACTGAAACCTTACAAATACTTTCTTTCGTATTTCATATTTGTGGGTTATCTGTGTCTAAAAGGCAGTAAATAATCACATAATACGAGTGGAGTTCGTGATGTAATTTCATAATCGATTATTGATTACCGAATCAAAGTCGATCACTGCAGATAGCAATAACCTCTCTGACCCTAACCTACATTGATGTAAGGTAAATTCTATTTTTTTCAGACACATGACACGTTTATAGTAACGTCACAAACATTGCTGGTAACCTGATGACACCATAGATATCAGACAAGTACATAAACAATATTGAAATTCAATTACACAACCATTTTTTAAGTAGCTTTCACTCAACTCATGTTAGAGAGCAGAATATCGTGCTTCGCAGATACATGTGTAACCCAAACACACAAGGTCAATTAATAGTAATAAAATATCAATAAAATGTTAAATTCTCTGTAAATTCGGCATTATTACATACCAACAAAATCTAAGAGAAGTTTTGGAATGAGCACAAAAATTGCATTAAAATGAGAAATTTTACACAACACTTCACAGTCGTTGTAAATTTCGTAAACGTTACATTTATTTCATTTGATAATGTGACAGAACGAGTTGTGGATGAAGTAGTTGAGCCAAATGTAGTTGCTGTCACATATATGTAGATTACGATTAATTTAAGATAGAATGAAAAAATTCTTTTGAGTGGAAACTAACATAAATTGATATAATGGTAGTCTTCAAAGTAATTCTACTGTGAAGTACACATCCGCACTTCGCTTTTGTGGCCTCATATCCCTTAAATTGGTAGGAAGACCCTAGCTTATGTATGGAGTTTTGAGATGTGTCAAAAGGCAGATCAGTGCCAGTTGATTTTGTGGTACATCGTCTACCTCCAAATGCTTTTTTTGTTGGTTGAAAATAGTGAAAAAGACAAGTTTGTTGCCATTTGTTAATGTGATCGCTGACTGAATACTATGGTTACTCAATAAATGTAATTCTGTGGGACATGCTTCGACTTATTGCCTGGCACGTGGTCTCTGTGACTAAACTTCTGGAATGGAGGGCCGAAAGTTTCATTAATTATTCGTGTTATCGATTAAATCCAACTGCTGGATTTGTCACACTGAATGGGGGCTCAGATTTTATTATTTTTGGTCTCGAGTTGGGGAACGCAATATCAGTGTAGTTAGTACAGCTACTTGTTATCTTTGAGCGTTTTAGGTTGTTTCTTTAATAAAATGTAGCACTAAGGGGTACTTCAAAAGGATTCATTCATGTGCATCTACATGACTACTCGGCAGTTTGCACTTATTTTTCCAGCTAAGGATACCTCGAATCACCTTCGAACCTCCACTGTCTAACAGCTCGTGGAAAAAAAGGAGTTAAATCTTTGTGTAAAAGCTCTAATTTCTCTTATTTTATTATGATGATTGCTTAGCTCTATGTAGGCAGTCGACAGTAAAATGGTTTCGCATTCAGAGGAGAAAATTGCTGAGTGAAATTTCGTGGAAAGATCTCGCCGCAACGAAAACCACCTCTGTTTTAATGACTGCCATCCCCACCCACTTATCATATCCGTTAAGCTCTCTCCCTTATTTTGCGATAATACAGACCGAGCTGCAGGTATTTGAGCATTTCAGATATTCTCAGTGAATCCTATCTGATAAGAATCCCATACACACAGCAGTACTCTAATAGAGGAGGGACAAGGGTAGCGTAGGTACTCTTTTTCAAAAGAGCGTCTCTTCCGTCTGAATCAAGATAGAAATGTGGGGTGAGTAGTGATTGGCGCCTGTTTTGAATTGTCGATCAATGTATTGGCTGGTATGGACCTCCTTAGTACTATTAGGAATACGTTTTACATTCTCCATTTCACATAGTGTAATTTATTAACTTCTTATGTTGGGGGTCACAGACACATGGAACGTTTTAAAGGACATCATTTTAAAGAACATCACATCCGCCGTTGAATGTAGAATCTATTAGTATCACAGATGAGCTTTCGGCCGTAAGGCTGTTACGACATCTTCGTAGAATTCTGTGCATACACTCTGTTTATTAATTTTTGCAGCTTCACTTAATAATGCCTTCAATTCCGAAATCGCGGTTTTGCAATAAATAATTGTTACAGTTAACGGCCAATATGATGTACTTTAAAAATAGTGTAATTCAGTTACATCAGGCATCCTGTAGCTCAAGGCATCTGACGGCAGGCTCAGCACTTTCCCGAGGGACTTCTTGTTTGCCTATGGGGAAATCCAAAGTCGCCTTCTTGTACTCATTGAGTAGCCAGAGAATATCAACAGATTTATGAACGTATACCACAGAAGTCGTCGGTTATTCTTTCCTCATACGTCTCTCTGGAGAGTCCTGAGGTGACGTTCCTATTTCCAACCGTAAAAGAATTCAGTTGCCACAAGTACCCTCATCATTGTGATAAACTGCGGCGTGAGGAGCTGCGTGAGTTCATTATGGAAGATTACTGACGTTTAGCCTTCGGTGATGATGCTACTTTCCATTTAAGTATAAAAGCGATCCGCCACAATATAAGAACATGGTGAATGCAAGACAGTTTCAAAATCATCACGCGTTATGTTTCTGTTTGCCGAGAAAACGCTGACGATACGTTCTTTTTTGCAGAGAAGACCACTGCAGAAATCTCAAGCAGTAAATGGATATGCTGAAGACAGGGCTTTTCCTATAATTGCGAGACCATACTGAAAAATTTAATTTTGCAGCAGGAATGGTGCCTCACTATAAGCGCTCCTTGCTCGGATTCCACGACAGCCCGATTTTATTTTTTTTTTCTCTTCTTTTTGAAGAACTCCGGCTGTGTGTCTCCCTTTCCAAGAACACGTGGTGAACCGAGTCGCTGGATAGCAGAAGCAGTCAGTGTAGTTGGTGTTTCACTACCGCAAGAACGTTTGTCGTCTATTTAGTGGACGGCACATTCCATAATTGTGAAAAGTAAACGAAAACGGATAGTAGATGTAATTGTAAAATGCGTGCCAAGTTTTTACGAACAAGCATGTAAATTGTAAAAGATATACCCTTGTAAAGACGGATGGGTTCTTTGAAGATAAAAAACTTCTTCGGTATTTGCGGTGAGTTAAAATTTATTTCAGGTTTCACTCATTTCAAACTATACGAATGGTTTTGCTATACCCTGTAGCTGTCAAATAATAAATCGGTGCTCTTATGTCAATGGGTAAGCACTCGAGCATAGAGTTACGTAAATGTATTTTTCCTACGAGGTTGCAGTAAACGCTGCGCAGAAGCAAACGCGTTCCTGCCATTGGGCACTGCCGTATTTGTACTTCCGAGGCTACGTTATTTCGTTAGTGTTGTCGTTTCTGCTTAGTTACTTCTGTGTAGTGAGTAATGTACAACTGGAAGTGTCATAAGTGGGCGCAGTCACTGGCATGTTGTGTTGTTGTTGGTTGCAATACTCACAATTGCAAAACTAAACGGACTGAAACTGGGCTTCATGCTTCCCATCGCGACGAAAATCTGCAGAAGATTTGGCTATCGAAATTCAGTAGAGAAGACACTTTGAATGTTGGAAACGATAGAACATACTTTTAACTTCAAACAAACGGATTGTGTTAGGGACTTGAGACTTACGTTCGGAACTGCTACACCGAAGAGCTAAAGAAATTACCTCACATGCCTAAAATCGTGTTAGGCCCCCGCGAGCACGCAGAAGTACCGCAAAAACGACGTGGCATAGACTCGAATGGTGTCTGAAGAAGTGCTGGAGGTAACGGACACCACGAATCATGCAGGGCTGTCCATAAAACCTTAGCAGTACGAGGGGGTGGAGGTCTCTTCTGAACAGCACGTTGCAAGGCATACCACATATGCTCAATAATATTCTGGTCTGGGGAGTTTAGTGTCCAGCAGAAGTATTTAAACGCAGAAGAATGTTCCTGGAGCCACTCTGTGGCAATTCTGGACGAGCGGGGTCTCGTATTGTCCTGCACGAATAGGCTAAGTTCGTCGGAATGCTCAATGGACATGACTGGATGCAGATGATCAAACAGGATTCCTACGTGCGTCTCATCTGTAAGAGTCATATCTACACATCTCAAGGGGCCCGTATTACACCAGCTGCCCCGTACCATTATGGAATCTTCTCTAGCTTGAAGACTCCCCTGCTGACATGCAGTGTTCTTGGATTTATTAGTTTGTCTCCATAATCGTGCACTCGATACAATTTGAAACGAGACCCGTCCGACAAGCAACATGTTTCTAGTCATCAACAGTGAAAACACAACACAAAATTGATTACCTTGTACCATTTCCTCAGGAGTATAACAATCAAACGTACTCAAAGTGGTGCTTCCAATATAGCCTGCCGAAGATAATTACAAGCGAGCACGATACGTTCGTGGATGTCCTCTGGAGTTGCTGGAATATCGCGATAGACGACGTCTTTAAAGCACCCCAAAGAAAAAAGTCCAGAGTATTTAAATCAGGTGGCCTAACAGGCCAAGTAATTATTCCTTCTAGACCGATGCATCTGACAGGATACCTTCGGTTCAGAACACGACATGCACACAAGGCATTATGTGCTGAACATCGATCGTGTTGATACCACATAAGCATTCTGCTTCTTAGCGGCACTTCATCCAGAAGAGGAGGAAGAATTCGTCTGAGGAAGTTGGCGTTCCATGTGCCATTTAGACTACCATTGATGAAATAAGTGCCAATAATTGTTGTACCAAGTATCCCATAGCAGACGTTAACTCTCCATTGTGCAGACGTTCCACCTGTCTAAGCAATCGTGCGTTATTCCTGGATCAATAATGCATATTCCTTGTAATTACCTGTACTCTGTTTGAGAAGGAACATTCATCGGTAAATAGAACATTGGAGAAGTTCGGGTTGGAATGGATTTGCTGCTGTGCACACTGACAGAACTGCACATGATTCTGGAAATCATTCCCATGCAATTCTTGATGAAGGTGTACATGGTGAGGATGGAACCGGTGACGTGTACGAATACGATATAGATTGGTTTTAGGTATGCCAGTCTCGTGTCCTAGCTGTCGTGTGCTCACATGTGGATTCATAGCAACGGAAGCGAGAACAATAACTTCGGCAGCTTCGTCTGTACGAGTGCTACGACGATTGGGTTGTCATGGGTTGAAACTTCCCATTTTCTGAAGCGGAGCTACAAGACGAGAAAACATCTGTCCGGAAGGGGTTTCTCGTCAGGATGTTGCTCTCTGTACAGTTTCGCTGCCTGCGTAGCATTTCGCCTCCTTTCAACAACAACAACAACAATAAAAGAAACGTTATATCGATCCAGTTTGTACTAAGGACAGCATTTACTGTATGCCTACTCTACACATCAGTATTTAAAAGGACTAAACTACTGTACTAAATGTACCCGTACATAAGCAAACAGTATTGCAATTACTGTTCTGCTAACTTACATTCCCCATGGATGAGCAGCATTTCTACCTTCTCTTCGTTTGTGTACATTCTACTCACACAACTCGTCACTGACGATGATTGACGGAATGACGGGTGTGTATTCTACTTATGTTTATATTTGTGCTCTGTCAACGTCAGCACGTGGATGTGTTCCATTACCCCGAGTACCTGTTCTAAGCGTTGGGAGCGTCAACGTCAATGTTGTGTTACGTATTTAATAACGTTGTGTTTCAGTGAATGATACTGTGATACATTTTCGAATAGATCTTTAGGAGAGAAAATGAATTACCGAATAAAAAAAGCTGGGTGCTATTTAAAAATGTCATACCACTGTCCATATCTTTGTAAAAAACAATGATACAACGAAGGCAATCATGCTGATTGATGTGCTCCTGACAGCTAAAGAACATTTGCTTGAAACATTTCATAATTAGCATTTGGATAAACAGTTGTTTAGGGTGGTCAAGAGAAACGGGACACCATGTATAGGCGTTGCCTCCCACAACGCCGTATTCTGCTTGTTTACATATCGCGGTATTTGAATGCTCATGCCTGTACCAGTTTCTTTGGCGCTTCGGTGTGTATCTATAGCAGAGAGAGTGCTTTAAGGGGGATGCATTTACATCGTATAAATCACCTTGCAGTAGCAGCTTCAGTGATACCACACCATGTACAACAGCACAAGAGATCCGTAACAGTAGCATAGAGACTTTATAAAATCTTTCACCATGGAAAAAGAGAGCTGATAAATGTACATTTGCAGGTGAAGTTGTTTGTAGTGTTTATGATAAAGCAAGTTTACGGAATTCCGTAGCGGCATTACAGAGGAAAAAATAATGCTTATCTGAAAGACATGTGAAATGGCGAGCATGTCAGTTGTCATTATCAATAAAGACGTCTTCTCGATGAAGAAAATTACAAAAATGCCCATATTTCTCGTGAAGTTAATCGACTACTGAGCAAAATATTTTCACCTAATCAAATCAGACGTTAGTTACAGGAGTCATAACAGATTAGACTGGTCAACGAGGATGTCAGCACGTTGGTTATTTACCGCGATGATTCGCAGGAAAATTATAATATTCTCAGGGAGAAGATCAGATAATCTCTACAAGAAAAGTCAACCTTGATTTCTTTGATAAGCAGCTATTTCAATAGCCACTCAGATATTTTGGAGGATGTTTTAATTGGATTAACTAATTCAAGCACTTTATACAAATAAGGCATTCGTACAACACCTTGAGTGAACACGAAAATGATTATCTATTAGTATCAGTGAAAGTTTTTTAAAATATCTGATGAATACGAAATAAAAATAAGTATGATGCAAGTGTTTTCGCTGTAAAACCTTTGTAGGAGGCCACTTCAATTCGAACATTTATTTGAGACAACCTGCCAAAACAGACTGTACTTTGGGCTTTTTTTTGCATAATTCTGTTAGATTGTTCGGTAGATGCTTGGGGTGTTTATCGTTTTTTTTAAGAAATCAGCAATATCAGTCGAAATTTTAAAAGCTGGACCATTTACGGAAAGTAGAAACAAAAAAAAAAACACAAATATTTCATATATAGGGTAATAGCTCTCTTCCCCAGGCAGATGCTGTTCCTTAGTGGAGTCACAGCGTCAATCAGTAGCAGCACAGGATATTTACTGATGATGATGATGATGAAGTCCCGTACACCGTAACAGAACGTAGGGGACTGTGCGGGAGACCCACACCGCCGTACTAGGCAAGGTCCTAGTGGAGTTGGCTTGCCATGCCTACCTCCGACCGTAATGGGGATGAATGATGATGATGAAGACAACACAATAACACCTAGTCACCACTACGCAGGTGAAAATCCCCGACCCCGACGGGGAATCGAACCCGGAACCCCGTGTTCGGGTAACGTGAACGCTACGGTGACACTATGAGTTGCGGACTGAGCCGTAGTAAAGTAAGCTTTGAAAAACTCGCCGCACCGCGTAGCGTGAAGCAGTCGTTCTCCGTTTTCTGGTGGTAGCGCCGTTCTCGCAATTGAAGGCTTCGGTGTCTTCCTCTAGCAGGCAAGGGGATAAGTGGGCTGTTCGCGTGGGTTTAAGAAGTGGCTGTATGGGCTCTTGTGGAGAGTGGGCAGTCGGGGCATCAAGAAGCGACTTCTCTTCCGGTGCTAGAGGGACAGCACGCAGACTGCGGCATCAGCGTAAGCGACGCGAGCAGCAGCTCCGTGGTATGGGGCGTTAACTGCTCGTCGCGAAAGGAATCATCCTGAGCGTGGGTCCGCAAGGGGCCTAATCTGCAGTTCTGCCGTATACTGTCGACCGGCGAGGAGGTTCTGAAAATCGGAGCGCCTTCCTGCGTCCGTTGAAACGGCTGGCAGAGAATTTGGAGGTGCTGCGTTGGTTCAGTCCTGGGAGTCGTAACGCACCAGAAGTTGAGTATTGATTGTTATCAGATTCTATGAAGTTTAATTGAATTCAATTTACTTATTCCTGTTAATTATAGCAGTCGTATTTTTGGGGTTTTCCCGTCATTCATTCTCGTCTGCCCACCCGCGGGAAGGTGGTAACATCACAAAGGGTGGTCCGTTTGTCCCGTTTTGAGGACGAAAGGGGGGGAGTCAGAGTAAATCTGTGGTTCGAATTGCTTCTTTCCCCTCCCAGCTTACCTACGAGTTTATTCGACTGTTAGTTTCTGCCCTGTCTGTGAGAGTCTAACGCACCAATGCCTGTACTGTTTAAAATGCAAGGTATTAAGACCTGATCCATTCTCTGGCCTCCCGTAACTATTATTACTAGACTCACGTGTAAAAGCTATTCTAAGAAAAAAGAATTTCCTTTTGCCTCGTGGTAGGAACTAGTCAATTGCATAACGAATTCCTGCTCATCTGAAAGCTGTAACATAGGTAAATTTGTGTTTGTGTATATTTGGCTGTAATCAAGCAAGGTTGTTAATGTAATCCATAGTGGATTTTTTATATTGTTTCTAGTCAGCAAAATTTTTTTGTGTTTTTCCAATGCAGTACCTTCTAAGGCTTTTACTCAACGTGCTTATTTGTTTTTTACAGGTAGTTGATTAGTAGTGTGTTGTCTTGTCATACATGAGTTTGCCATTTCATTACGGTTAGGAATTGTTGCCTTATAAGGAGAAAGTTGTAAAAGTTCGCAAGTCATACCTTGCGAGCATTTGTTTGTCGTACGTTAACTGGCAGAAATTGGTAAATTTTTTTTTAGATATTTTGGAAATGTTAATGGTATTAACTGTGAGTGTGCCTCGTGTGCATGACTCATGCGTTTTGGTTTTTCTGTTTTGTGAAATTTTGTCAACAGGATTGTCTTCATATGTTGCAGACAAATTAGATTCTGCACCATTTAATGAATGGATTGAAAATCACCTGTAATTTAGCTGAGCCTGAAATATTATACAGTGTCGCGTTGTATACGTTAAACTGTTTGCCTGTACTTGCCTTTTACTGGCGTAAACTTTTTTATAATAATTTAATAATTTAAAAGTCCTTTCCTATCATAAATTGTGACTTATTTGTTAAACGGTTGTTCTTTTTTTAAAAAAAATATCGTAAAGTCTTGCACCAAATTTGAATAAAGTGTGTTACTGAAAATTGTGTCTAATTTCACCAGTTATTCCTTGACACCTACTTCCACTTTACATTTTGTATATTGATTGGGATTTATAAACCCTTGGTGAAGCAGTAGTAATTTTACGGTTGACGGACGTTGTTTACTGCCCAATGTTATTTTGCTACCGACCTTGCATATTTGCAAGTGCTGTGACGGTGATCCAGAAATAAATGTGAAAATTTGTGTTAAGGTCTTATGGGACTAAACTGCTGAGGTCATCGGTCCCTAATCTTACACACTAGTTAATCTAGTTTGAACTAACTGATGCTAAGGACGGCACACACACCCATGCCCGAGGGAGGACTCGAATGTCCTACAGGCGGGAACCGCGAGCACCGCTACAAGACGCCCCAGACCGAGCGGCTACCGCACGCAGCACGGTTATTGATTATGAACTGATATTTATCGAATTTATTTCGAAACATGCCTAAAAGATTCGTTGTAACTGGTCAGTTATGTTACAGTAAGGCTCTGATAGCGCCATTGGTGTACATGAGGTTGCTTCTTGCAGTACTACTGAAGTGGCAGTATAAATGAGGCATATGATATGCTTATGGTTTTACATTGCATTACGTATTTCGTTCAGATATGTACACAGGGTGTTACAAAAAGGTACGGCCAAACTTTCAGGAAACATTCCTGACACACAAATAAAGAAAAGATGTTATGTGGACATGTGTCCGGAAAAGCTTAATTTACATGTTAGAGCTCATTTCAGTTTCGTCAGTATGTTGTATCACGTTGGAACGAAGCCTCATCCGTAAAGAGAACATTTGCACTGAAATGAAGATTGACATATTGTTGGATGAACTATTCGCATAAGTGTATCCGTGGAGGCCAATCAGCTGCTGATAGTGCCTGCACACTCTGTACATGGTACGGAAACAACTGGTTCTCCAGTAGCACTCTCCATACAGTGACGTGGTCAACGTTACCTTGTACAGCAGCAACTTCTCTGACGCTGACATTAGGGTTATCGTCAACGGCACGAAGAATTGCCTCGTCCATTGCAGGTGTCCTCGTCGTTCTAGGTCTTCCCCAGTCGCGAGTCACAGGCTGGAATGTGCAATGCTCCCTAAGACGCCGATTAATTGCTTCTAACGTCTTCCTGTCGGGACACCTTTGTTCTGGAAATCTGTGTCGATACAAACGTACCGCGTCACGGCTATTGTCTCATGTTAATCCATACTTCAAATGGATCTCTGCCAACTCCGCATTTGTAAACATTGCACTGACTGCAAAACCACGTTCGTGATGAACACTAACCTGTTGATGCTACGTATTGATGTGCTTGATGCTAGTACTGTAGAGCAATGAGTCGCATGTCAACACAAGCACAGAAGTCAACATTACTTTCCTCCAATTGGGCTAACTGGCGGTGATTCGACAAAGTACAGTACATACTGACGAAACTAAAATGAGCTCTAACATGGAAATCAGGCGTTTCCGGACACATGTCCACATAACATATTTTCTTTATTTGTGTGTGAGGAATGTTTCCTGAAAGTTTGGCCGTACCTTTTTGTAACACCCTGTATATGCCAAGTGCCTTATAAAATTATGGATCCAACCTCGACCAAATTCATGTGTGTGGACGCTCTAAGTGAATAATAGAAATAAAGAAAATTAAGACGCGCGACGAAGGCTTTGTCTCAGTGTGATGGAAATTGGTAGTTATGACGTATATACACAGAGAAAGAAATGGTAACACAGAATAAGTGGATGATTTATTCAATAAAAAGAGCCTTACAAATTGATCAGGTCAATGACGCAATGGTCACCCTCTGACTTTCATGCAAGCAGTTAATCGACTCGAAATTGACTGACCGAGTAGTTGGAGTTACCGTGCCAGATTTCGTCCAATTGGCGTGACAAATCGTCAAAATCCCGAGCTGGTTGGACGGCCCTGCCCATAGTGCCTCAAACAGTTTCAGTTGGGGACAGATCCAGCGGCCTTGCTGGCCAAGGAATGGAGGGCGACAGTCAGGCTGCCATGGCGCCACTGTCCGGTGCGTCACCCAGACACGTCTTCGGTGGTCACTGGAGGGATACAAACGTGACTGTTGCCCGCCGTACACCCCGACAACCAGGGATGATGCTCTGATGTGCCACTTCTTCTCATAACAGGACTCTTTTTGGTTGTCATTCACAATGCCCTTACAACACGGTGGTACGTCGATGGTATTCTGCGCCACATTTTGTTGCTCTTCATGGTAAGCCACTACACTCAACACGATTAACACCCGTCCGCACACGGCGGCAGTTTCTACAGATTTTCTTCGTGATTGTCAAACCCTTTCTTGGCCAGTAACATCGCCGTATCTCTCCCCGGTGTAGGGAACGTTTGGAGGATTATGGGCAGTGCCCTCAGACGAGCTTTGAATTTTTACGATTTGACGTGTTAGTTGAACAGAGTTAGACACGCTGTCCGTCAGCAGGACATCCAATAACACCATTAATCAATGCCAACACGAATAACTGCTTGCATAAGAACAACAGTGGACCAGTGCGTTATTAACTTATCCAATTCGTGAAGCTCTTTCTCGTGAATAAATTATATAACTTTTTTCCGACACTGTAATCATTAGTTTGACTGTACATGTAAATCATACCCAACTTCTCCGTCCCTTTCGGATAATTCGTTCGTGATGCGTCGTTTTTCTTTCGGCTTTCGGCGTACTTCATTGAGAACGTTTACATTGTCGCTAGTGGTGAGGCAGGCGCACATCAGTGTACTCCTCGCCTCGGAGCTCTTTTTCGGCCTCCTTTCCACTGTTTTCTGTCTTTTTTTTCTGCGTCACTGAATACATGGTC
The DNA here is from genome assembly GCF_023897955.1 of Schistocerca gregaria. NCBI lineage: Eukaryota > Metazoa > Arthropoda > Insecta > Orthoptera > Acrididae > Schistocerca > Schistocerca gregaria. The sequence continues at coordinate 578,303,567 of NC_064921.1, read as the reverse complement.
TGCGCTTTTGCCCTCCAACTGTTTGTTTCTGCCTTTCCTCACAGAAGAGAGTTCAAGGGGCGCAGAGTGCTGCACGCATGGATGAATCACATTCGGGACTGTAGTCGTCCACCGGGGCAGACGAACGTGGCACGCAGAAGAACACACATACATGCATATCAGGCACTGCTCTCCGCTCTGCGCCACTTCCTTTTGTATCTGAACGGCCTTTGTCGTACCTCGCCCTCAAGTGTCATAGCCTGAAGTTGCGCCTTTTTTTCTCTTTCAAATATGCTACATCGTGTTCGTTTTTGTATTTGCTACCTGTAATGGAAGGTTGTGTTCCTCACATCACTCACACATAAACATAAAAATTGGTCATGTCTTAGACATTAAATACTTGTGACGAGGTATATCCTGGATCTAGACTCTTAACTTTCCAGACATTGTGCAATAACTCTCGTTGTTGCTGTATGTAAATTTATTCAGTTTCTTGTAATGGTTCTAAAGCAATTTCATTTCATTAACTTTAATTTAATTTTTAGTGTTTTCTGCCATATCCACTGCTACGGTGGTGAGTTTTCTGAATACAGGGCCTGAGATAGTTTGTGCGGAAAACTGAGAGGTAAATTCGTCATTCAGTACTTAGTCGCTCTTCGAGCATCCTCGGGCAGCTAAAATAGTTCAAGAAAGGACATTTAATTATTAGTTTATCAAGAGATTAGTTTCTAATCAGAAGACTAAAATTAGGAATTCCTTAACCTGAAGATTTAGCTATGTAGCAATTTTTCAATGAGGGTGAAAAGGATAACTTTTACAAAGAATTATACTGATATTTCGCAAAGCAAGGTTTCACTTCATCTGTTTTGGAAAGAACTACTCATGAAGAAACCAGACCGAATCGGCAAAAAAAGAAAAGGCTATAAGAGGTCACGGTGTTCCGAAACCGTAATGCGGAAATACTTTCTTTAAGGGCACTGCAGGAAAACTGGGTTCGATTCTTAGGATAAATGATGTTTTATTACCAGGTATACATTAGTCTGTATAGTCATCATTTGTGCACTTATTTCGCTTCTGTTTCATGTCATTACATTTCCATTCATTCACTGATCTTATTTCTGTGAATATAAATCCTGTTAATGAAAATGCACACAATCGCGAATATAATAGAAAATAATATTTACTTTTGCAATGAGATATTTTCAACAACAGTTATTTTCGTCCGTACAAAATCATAAACAATACGTTCATTATTCTATAACATTCATTTTTATTTCTGCGGTGTCCTTTAATATACATACAATAACAATACTGTTTCGATGAAATCGTTAAAGTTATACACTATACAACACAATTCAAAAATTCGTGAAAAAATATGTTCAGGTTTGAGATCTGGAGTCATTGGTATTAATTCAGTATCATCCCATTTTTAATCAAAAACTAATTTCGTTTCCTTCAGTGTTCAGAAGATTCAAGGTAATGTTGCAGTTCAAATTTGAATTAATCTATAATGCACCGATCAAAAACGTATTTCTCCTGAAAAGAAAAAAAAAACAAGCGTGAATGCTTTTCAAGAACTGTGTGTTTGAGTACCTGAAACATACAGTATATTCAACGAATATGCGAATAAGGAGCCGTCAGTTGTCCTGTCTACGATGTTTGTCAAAACATTTGCACGTCGTTTTTGTGTTATGTAGATTTAGCCTACAAAAATAGATAGACGGTTGTTTCACGTTGTCATATGGAAATGGGTAACGCTCATGCGTTCTGAATAGAAATAAAATGCTGTCTTCTTGTTTACAATCGACGGAATTGCAAGAAATCGCTATAATGCATAATTGCAATTTAAGATACATATTGGCTGTGGCACAAACGTAGACTAATGAAACGTATTCCAAGAGCTTGGCTCCCTCGTCATGGGGCTGTGAACGCTCTTTGAACTGTGTCAACGTTACCTCTTTTCATTAGGCCACAGAAGTGTCACACAATACCATTTAAACTACAAAACGTGAAAATTGGTAAGGCGTCAGGACATAGAGTTCTATCGTTTCTCTGCGCCGCTATGGCTTTCTAAAATTTTCTCTACTTCCTTCTGATAATAAATTACGTCCGACGATAGGGTATTTCCACACGTTAAAAGAAATATTGAATCTACCCTCCCTCTACATTTGTCCTTGTGCGATCTTGAAAAGACATATTCGACCACGAGGCGGGTGAAAACAGGTGAACTAATTAAATCAGACTCTTAATCGCTTTGTTGCATAAAACAAAAACATGTACCGATGTTATATAGACATTTGATACTGTAGGTAGAGGAAATGAAACGCGAAGTAACTGGTAGACCAGTATCGAATCGGCGGTGCGCATATTGGAATGTGTAAACCGCTGGCAGATTGGATCGAAGCGGGTTGGACGTGACAGCACTCTTGTCTGGAAATTACATTTCAGCGGGGGTGATTCGACACCCTGATTTTACGCACACATCATTGAGTGATGTGGCGGACGGCCGTTGTCTAACTGTGTTATGAATTAAATGGTTTGATAGCAGTGCACACACAACAGGGAGTCAAGCAGGCTATGACATGGCTGGTGCGTTGATGTTCTCTCTTTGGCAGGCAAATAATGACTCTTTCGAAACTGTTCAGATGAGTAAAAGCGGATTTTTTTCAATAGTACAGTGCTTTAGAATTGATGTGATATACTCTTTACCTTGTCCTTCATATCACCCATATTAACGAATGAGATAAAGACTAAAGTCAGATAACAATGGTCAATACATTACAAAGAGTGTGATTAGTGTTGTAGGTGCATAATTCCATAATGAAATCGGTTTTGGGCGATCAGGATCCAATTGTTACAATTGTCCGATATCCATCGAAACATTTGAAAACGCTCAATATGGGTTATAATTGTGTGGATTATTTTAAATATTTTGTAGGTTTAATTGCTGGAAGACAATGAAAAATATCAACAAGTGACCACTACAATTCTAAAATTTACTATCAGGATATGAAGATGGTCTGTCAGCAGTACTGCTACTTGCGTGTCAACACTGAGAGATCTGACAACTGCTGAACGTGGCACCTTTATGCTCTAAGATCATGAACGTTTCAGGTTAGTGTTTTGTGTTCATTCGAAAGAAGAAATTCTACGTGCCTTTGTACCCAGCGCCAGTTCTTTTACTTTACTTATTGAGAATGTGAAATCAGTAAACGGAAACCTAAAACTCTTTTAAATATGTGTTCCGAACTGTGTTTAGAATGTAAGGTCGAAAACCAGGACAGGAAGTGGACGGTGCACATACGCTACTCCTAATTTACTACGTACATTCCTGACAGCCTGGCTAAAAGAATTAAGTCACATATCCTTTTGCTGATGTCGAGGGAAGCGACGGACCACATGAAGGGCTGTTATTTATGTCTGGCAAAAATACATGGAATCACCTCGAAAATTAGCGGAAACTGTGCAACATTTTAACTGACCATCTGCTACATGGCCTTTACGTCATAGTGAAGAAGTGCCGATAGCTGTGCCTCCTAAGTATGCTGTAGTGTTGTGCTGGTTCACTTGCTTCCTGGACAAATCATGGATTTCAGACAGAATTTACCATTTTCGCATTTGCGTAAGTATACACGTCTACCAGTTCCTGGCCAAACATTACTCGAGCGATAAGTGAAAAAAACCCACTACTGTCAGTAATATGTAGAACGGTGAGAGGCTACGTGCTCTTCCATTTATAGAGAAAAGAAGGAGAATAAATAGAATTTCAGTTGTGTCGTTCCAAATCTCACACCCAATCACCCACACACATTGCTGTTTATTTATTAATTATTCTGTCTTGACAACACTCAAGCCTGTTCAGTATCAAATGCTTCTACTTATTTTCTAGTTTTTGCACTGTACAGTGTGATGATAGTGATAAGACAACGCTCGAAGCAGCCAGGAGGAGGGTCACAATACAGACAAGAGGTAACACCTCCCTACAGCGCATAAAACAGAGCTAGTAACGGCAGATGCAGTTTTAGTTTCAGTTTCAACCTTGTATTCATCTTGGATCCATATTGGCGGTTTACTTTTGTGTGAAATAGCGACAGTGAGAAATTAATTACAAGAAGGTGACGGTAAGAAAGCGTTTCTGTGGTCCTATATTCTCCTTTAAGGCTGCCTAACTACTTCCACTGCACTTCTCCCATTCCCGTCCGACTAAACAGAGCACCGAGCCGCCGCATGAAATATAATGTGGCAGGAGCACTCTAAAATGTTCGCCTGAGATGAATGATAACCAACGTAACTGGGGTCCTTTCAGGCGAAGAAGGGGTTTGTCGCCGACAACGGGTAGTAGACTAAGCTGAAATATGAGAGAGGTACAGTTTACATACAGAATTAATTATACGAATGGTTTATGCAGGACTGGTCATCGTTGAATCTTCACTAAAAGCAAATTCAATGTTTGGATCGTTTAAAACGACCTCAACTGGTTTCAGCCACTGGTTTGTCACAGAGCCAGCAGTTCTCACCATAAGTATGCATTGGTGCAAGCCCCTGGACACGAAACGGTGGAGTCTATGTGATCTGCTGGAAAGGTTATAAGCAACACACCTGAGCGATCCTGCTTTGTAAGACAATGTGAGGAAGCAAAAAAAAAAAATTTCACAACTCGAAAATTGAGGAAGTTGAAACAAAAATTGTTCTAACAACCAAATTTGAGACCCTCTGCTTTCAGACGTTGTGGACCATAGTGTAATATTCGGATGGTAAACGTTTTGAATTCACTGAGGAGGTTGTTGTAAATGTATATTGGTAAACTGCAGATCATCCAGAACCGCCCTTGTGGGCATTAGCATCAGATGCAGATACGTCGAAATATAGGTTACCGTTTGATCTAAAGAATCTACGTTTTTCCGGTCAAGGTGATTCACTTTGTACTTGCTCATCTGCATATATGGACAAAAGAAATGTCAAGAGTAGTGTTCAACGTGCTTTCAGTTGTACTTGCACAAAGATTCGCTCATAATTCTGGATGGAATTGAATCGACGTCTCCAGTGGCTAACACAATCATTTGTTCACCACAATTTTTGCCCTGAGACGTGTTTTCACCAGAGCTTGTGTAGACAATTGTAGTAAACATGTTTGCTCTACGAAACTCCTCTCGCTGGTGACAGTTAGTTGACCCACGCTCTGCAACCCTATTTAAAATTAACCAAATTAAAATACGTGTACTATACTTACAGTTTGTAAATCACTTGGTTGCTGGATTCCGCACTTCTGAACTGCCACAAACTGAAAGACTTCACCTTGTCAGTGTATTGTGCCTGACCAGGTGCCACTAATAATAATAACCAGTAATAATACTTTGTACTCCCTGCAACAGTGTATAAGCCATTACATAGTCACCGTTGAGGTAAACTATCATTTATTCCATTTACTAATGTGTAGTGAGTAATGAAAAAATTACTTATAGATGTTGGGAATGATATAGTTAAGCGTGTTTGATGTATATGTCTCAGTTCTTTTATTATAGATGCATGGTGCAAAGCAAAAAGTATTTTTGTGGCAGATGAACTTTATGAGGAAGATGATGTTAATGTATTTTTGGCACGAGCTGCAACGCCCACTTTGCTGTGTCATGCATTAATGCCAATCATTGAAAGAACGTTAATTAATGATAACTTACGTACTCACTATTACAGTTTAACGAAATAGTGATAGTAATGATATTTTTTTTAAATTTAGTTTTGTGACCAAAACATAAATGAACACAATTTGCTCTTACCCGTCTGAAAATTGAACATTACCCTTCAGGAGATAATTATGCCCACGTTGCTAACCACTGAATTACCACTTGGTATCTGCTCCCCAGCTCCTCATACACGGGGTGATTCAGAAGCTGTTAACTTTAGATCTCAGACAGCCGGCAGCACCTTAAAAATCAACGCACAAGAATATGAATTCTTTCACTCGCTGATTGCAAACTATTAGTATTACACAAAAAAACATGATCTTCTTGTAAGTAATTTAATGGAAATTTGCTCGAGGCAACTATTAGTCCTAAAGAGAAAATGAACAAGAACTTTTTGTAGGAAATGTAACCAAAGTTTTCTGGGAGCCATAGTCTTAGAGTTACTTGAGGAACTCGCATTTGATGTAAAATTCCGTCGTTTCTCTTGAATAATTCGAAAACCACGGCCTCTAGCGCAAATGTATTCCAGTACAAAATTAACTACATTAAATTTCCTGTTAAAAGGTCCTGTTCATTTTTTCTGTAGCAAGCGAGTGAATCAGAAAATTCACGCGGTATTTGAAACGTTGTGGGTTGCATAAAACACATAGGAAGGTGCAGCTGAATCAGCCTGTATAACTATGTACAGACTTACAACAATTGAACTACATGAAAAAAAACACAACTTAGTTACAAACTACGGCTCACACAGACTTTATTAAACATATAAATGTCAGTAAAGATATTCAGATTTAGGTTATGACATGTTCGATATGCCTGTCGCCATTGACGATGACGTGGTGCAGACGACTAGCGAGATACTGCATGACCCGCTGAAGTGTCGGAACATGGATGCTGTCGATGACCTCCTTAATGGCTGTTTTCACTCAACAATGTTTGTGGGCTCATTGCTGTACACCTGGCCTTTAATACAGCTTCACAAAAAGTGTCGCAGGTGTGCGGACACTGAGAATATGGCAGCCAATCGAGGCCCATGCCAGTGGCGTCTAATGTACCCCAAAGCCGGAAGCGGTCCCCTAAGTGCTCCTCCGGGACGTGAAACACTCTCCTGCTTCGTTGGGGTTGAGCAACGTCTTGCATGAACCACGTCTTCTCGAAATCAGGGTCACTTTGGGTAATGGAGATGAAATCATCGCCGGCCGGAGTGGCTGAGCGGTTCTAGGCGCTACAGTCTGGAACCGCTGGACCGTTACGGTCGCAGGTTCGAATCCTGCCTCGGGCATGGATGTGTGTGTTGTTCTTAGGTTAGTTAGGTTTAAGTAGTTCTAAGTTCTAGGGGACTGATGACCTCAGAAGTTCAGTCCCATAGTGCTCAGAGCCATTTGAACCATTTTTGAAGAAATCATCTTCCAAAACATTCACGTACCTTTCGGTAGTCACCGTGCCGTCAAGGAATTTTGCACCGACTATCCCGTGATTGGACGTTGTGCGACGGATTTTTTACGTGCGTGCGTGCGATGCACCAATTGCGACGGATTATACGCTGCTGCTGCAATGCAATTTTTGTTCACCTACCTCTTTACAGCGATAGATCTTCGCACGTAAACTCCTGACTGCAGCTACTTATGTGATCACAGAAAACCAGTGTTGAGGAAACTATAACCGCATAGCTACACGCCGGAGGCCGCTATTAGTAAAATTTGCTGAAAATTGTCTGTGTACTTTAAAGAAATGATCCGGAAAGGGGATATCACTCGTACTTTAAACATGAAGCTCAAATTTAAACCTTCAAAAGTGGTTCAAATGGCTCTGAGCACTATGGTACTTAACACCTATGGTCATGGGTCCCATAGAACGGAGAACTACTTAAACGTTACTTAACGTAAGGACAACACACAACACCCAGTCATCACGAGGCAGAGAAAATCCCTGACCCCGCCGGGAATCGAACCCGGGAACCCGGGCGCGGGAAGCGACTACGCTACCGCACGACCACGAGCTGCGGACTTTAAACCTTCAATAGATCTTATTGCTGTTAAGCAACATAATCAGCCCACATTTACGAAAATTAGTAAAGTTTCTGCTCACAGTTATCACTATACCTAAAACCGACAGAACTTTTACCTTCCGAAATTCCGAAACCAATTACTTGTAACACAGTCAATGTTCGGCCAATTACTTCAGCACACGATATTCAGTGGTTGTCTTTTGTAAAAGTTTATGCTCGCCATAAAATACTCAGTAAGATCACTCGCTATTTTCGTCGGAACGAATGATCACAACACTCTAAAGTTTTCACAAACAGTTTCTGGTCACTACCAGATACCATTAACACTGAACCATAACGCGGAAGTCATCCCAAGACTTCATCTTACACATAATGCGAAAAGTCACATCCAGCATAACCGCCTCCAATCAAAGCTAGCTCGCGACTCCCTTCTCAGTCTCCCACACTCAAAACTAAATCTCCTCGCTAGGCGGCCAACCGTCTCGCTTCTCATTGGCTGTCAGCACTTACGACCAATGAGAACTCACTTCTAGGGCGCGGCTGGCGCCAAAATCTGGCAAGCACCAACCACTTCTCTAGGCTCATTGACGTCATCAAATTAAGTAACACAAAACTCTCTAATTAAATAAACAAAACAAAATGAACTGTAAATTTTACTCTACATCTGGAAATTCATTATGTAGTCGCGAATGCTCTGGCTATATTGTACATAAACATACATACTTGGCCATCCGACATTCACTAGTAGGGGAACCACTAGTGGATTCGTTCCTACGTTACAGAGTTGGAACACTTGCCAGTTCCTGTAGAGAATTACATGAATGATTTTTAATAATGCCGAAAGTCCCACATACTCTCATGCATGCATTCTCATTCACACGCACCCTAACACACGATACACATATTTACTTAGAATTCTTGAAATTATTATTATGGAAAAGTCACATACTTTGACATACTGTTTGTTTTCACAACAGAAGAATGTACATCAAATATGACGTTCCTCAGGTTATTCCTTTATTAGTTATTAATATTTTTAGTTTCGTATAATGTAAGCGGCCTGCGAATGGCTACTCCACTGCTTTCACACGCGCAGCTGCAACAGATGGTCGTGACGTCAGTCTTCAGGACACGACTCGTCCGTTACTGACCATATAATACTGTACCGGCTTACATTGCAGCCCAAATACATTCTGAAGTAAAGCTTTTAATAGACAAATGGGCGATCGCGCACTAGTTGCGATGCTACAGTTGCACAATACATAGTCACCCGTTAAGGGTGATGAGACTTCTTGATCGCGAAATGCAGATTCTCAGTCCAACCGTACAGTTTGAACTTCCTAAAGCAGACCATTCAGTAGTTGTGATGATTTTATTCCACTTGGTTTAACAATTGTCACCTTTAGATACGAGATTGAATATTGTGGGTTGCAATACATGTAAAGTATTATATAAATAACGTGCTCTGTCTTTTGTCGACTGTATTTATTTTTCACTGCACCCTGTACGCATATCGGTGAATGTTACAAGAAACTCATGATTACATCCCAAAAAATCAAAATAATGTTCTGATAACGTTATGTAATACCTGCAGTAGTATGAGACCTAAAAGTGTGATTAAGTTTAGTGCCAAGAGAGTTATGTGCTCATTTTGATTGCTCCGCTCGACACGCAGAAGTATGGACGAACCGTTGCCTGAGCAAGGACTACTCGTTCAGTAGGGGTGGGCAAGTAACAATGTAACAGTTATAAATGACATATTGTCGCAAGTTGTGATTCATACAATGTGGCTTAGCCGTTAGCGCCACTGGCCATCCTCTACCATCAACAATTATTTGTTTTTAATTACTTATTATTCCTGGAAGTTTCGTGAATGTGGAACATGTAGTGCATGTAATAAATACCAGCAATGTGGGATATTCTTGGTTTGTATAAATAACCGCACTCTCCCTCCAGGAGCTCAGTTAGCAATAAACGAGCTTGCAGTACTAAGTGTTGGACTTCAATGACGACCTTGCTTTCGGAATTGTACTTGACTGTTATTTTATGACACACTGTTTGGTGTAGACGTCAGGTACTTCCAGAAATCTACATCACCTTTGTTGCAATTAGGCCTACAAGGACAGGGATCAGCAAACAAGCAGTACCTCGTTTCTAAGATAATTGTACACAGTATACATATAGAATCTAAACTTTCAGTCACATTAGACATCCATCAGTGTGTTATGAGGAGGCTGGTCAGCGCCCGAAGAAATAGCTCAAAAGCTTCGACCAGATCTGCAATTACAACAGATGAGATGACATGATGTGTTTGTAAAATGTGTTCTTGTAATTGGATGGCACAACATAGCTGTGATTCGAAAACAACGAAGAGAAGCTGAAAAGGTGGGAAAAAGTCTTGCCCGAACTGAAGAAAACGAATGGCAACAGCAAATAAGTTCTGCAGATGAACGATTGAAGCACAGAGTCCAACGCCATGGAGAAACGACACAGTCGTAAATACAGAATGTATGGCCCTGTGCCATATCGTGAATAGTAATGCGCAGTAGTCGACAGAGCGTCATTCTTGATGAAAGGAGATGTAGGAGACAAGTATCAAATTCTTCTGATAAAGGATGTCACAACGGCAGTAGAACTGTATGAAATTACGTGTTCCTAACGAACAGCAGATCCAGGTTGAAATCTCGGTCTTGCTACAAATTTTAGTTCATTGCTCAGCCTGTACCCATTACCATTGAAAAGACTGAAGAATTCATCAAGAGGTACCAGTGAATCGAGGAAGTGCCACAAAAAAGAATCGGACAGAAGAGGTTTGACCGACTGACAAATATTATCCCTATTGTAGTTGTGGAAGACCACTTTGAGCTGTCCTCTCTCATGCGCCAGGCGGTAAGAGAAGAGATGCAGCAGTGTATGACAGCTAGAAATGTCGGGCCGAGAACGCAAGAGCCTTGACTGTCTAACCGATACGTCAGGAGGTAACAGAAAATATTTAAGGAGACATGTACCAGTCTTTAACATCATTCTCCGCCATCAGGCCAACTCACCAGTGAGAATGGACTCGATGAACTCGGACTTAAGACGCAGCCATCAAACAATAGCCCAGCACCCGAACAATGCAGTTCAAACCGTTTCCTACATGACGCACAACGCTCCACAGAGTAACAGACATTTGAACGACAAAGGACAGAACACCGGTGTTTTCCTGCTGTGAACGACATGGGCAAGTAGCACCCTGCTGTGGGGAATGACAATGCGTCCTCGAGGATTAACACCCCGTCAGACACCAACTGTCACAACAGTTCTATCGACGCCAATCAGCTGTAGGAGATGGTAGTCGTCCTTTGGGACGACGTTCATCGCCGTATGGTGGACGACGTTGTTCCCCAATACGTCAAGTCGTTCCACCCGTCACCGTACAGAGGCACCAGCAGCTCTTCAAGCCAACGACTTCAGGAAAATTAAGCGAGGCGACAACCTATGGGGGTCAGCAAGTCATATATACAGGTTCCCCAGTCATCAAGACGCCATGAAATCTCACTGACGTAATCATCGACGATCAAATGGTTCAGACACTAGTCGACTCAGGGACTTCCTTTTCTGTGAAGTCGGAGTGTTGTCATCGTCTGCTGAAAACAGGAAAACGATTGTGCAAAAATTTGCAAATCGAAAATATGTCCAGCCCACAGGAACAACTACTGCAAGAATGACGATCAATGGCAAAACACAGCTCTTCGAATTTGACATTTTAAAAGAATGCTCCCATAATGTTATTTAGGACGGGACTTCCTGCATGCATCACAAGCAGTCATATAATGTTAGGGATCAGACCTCCAGATGGACGAAGCTATTCGAACAGATACACATAACAAAGATTTCTCAGAGTGGTTGTTTGCGACTTACTACGTTATTCCCCCACCCCCCCACCCCTCCACCCCCCAGATCATCAACGATGACGAGTTCCATTTGAAATTTAGAGGCTCATTTGAACTGTGAAGAGCCAGTGGCACTAGTCTAGCAAGGGTAGTTTCGTGTCATTAACGAAGAACCCTGCCTCGTTTCCACTGCAGACAGTGTAGGGGAGGAAGCTACTAGCGAACTTCGTCAATTTTCGAATGCTTTCTAATCAAGAGTGGAGAACAGGTAGAGCAAAAGACCCATGGTAAAACAAGGTATCGACACTCGTGATCATCTAACAATTACACAGCACTTGTATGGAGTGTCGCCAGCTGAAAGATTGATAATGCTGGAGGAAGTGAAAAACGAGCTGCAATATGACATCATTGAACCATCAGAGAGTCCTTGGTCCTCTCCTGTGGTCCTCGTGAAAAATAAGGACGGCACTTGGCGACTCTGTGTCGTCCACTGACGACTGAACATCACGAAGAAAGATGTTTATTCATTATCACACATTTATGACACCCTAGACTGCTTAGAAGGAGCAAATAATTTGGAAATCGACTTAGGTTACTATCAGATCGAGGTTGACAAGGCTGACTGGGATTTCCCTTCATATTTTCTAATGGCCTCTACGTGTTCAAAGATACGCCGTTAGGACTGCGCAATGCTCCAGCTGTGTTCGAACGTGTGATGGGCATCCAGATTCAGCCACATTAAATTTACGATGTGTCTTTGCTGTCTAGATGAAATCATGTTTTTTTCGGAAAACAGTTGATGAACATCCAATCCGTTTGACCACTGTGTTGAAAATAATGTGCTTAGGCTTCAAGCCTCGGCCTAAATAAAAAATAAAAAATGCCCCTTCGTCGCCAGAGAAGTAAAAATCCTTAGTTCCTAGTGAATGGCAATGGAGTCCGTCCCGATGCAGAGGAAATAAGAGCAGTCACAGATTTTCCGACTCCTCGGCATAGTCAAGATTTGAGACGTTTTCTCGGAATGTTCTAATACTGTGCATGGACGCACGACCTCTTTGGAACTCGAGTATCGAATGTGTTTGCCCTGTGTTAGTCTCAGCCTGTGGCTGCGGAACCATTGGACGCTTGGTCATGAGAGCCGTACGTGGTCAGCTACTAGGAAGTGACAGGCTGGCAGCAGAGGCAGCTGGACCTCTGCGATTAGCGAGGAGGTGAGCACTCCGTTTTGACCGAATGTTGATGGAAGATGGCGGGCTCACCTGTGAAATGTTGCTGGCGCCATCACACCGGCTGGGATTTTGTCTGCAATTCGACCGTAGAAGGTCGCAAGCGTGCTCGGCAAACTTTTGCCTGCCCATATTTTGGTAAAAGACACTTGTGTTCAACAATTGCAACATGGTTTCTCCAGCGCATACGTGATACTTGTGTCATTACTCCGATCTGATGTTGTGTCTTAAAGGGAGGTTTACTATCTTTTGGTTCAAAAATTCGATTTAGTTTTAAATTGCATTGTGGATCAATAAATGTGTTTAGAATCCACCCCGAAACGCTTTTTCCGAATACGGTACGCAAATGTTTGTCATTCGCGGTTGAACAAAGCAATGCACCTGCCTGAAATCGGCCTTTTTCACGCACCAATGTTTCTCTTTCGTAGGACGAGTTATTGTACTAGTGCTTGAGGGAAACACACAAAATTCAAATGAAAGTTTGATCGCGTGTGTTTGGAAGTTAGCTCCCAAGCATTTGCATTCTGGTGCGAAGACTGTGGAGATTGCGACTTTCGTCGCAGCAAGTAGCTTTAACGAAGGGTATTCAGCAATTCTGAAGACCATGACAACGATGTACGTCACCCTGGGACTCTATTCGACTCAGTTCGCTGTGCATTCGGACGACCACTCGATTCAAGCAGCCGAAAACCTCTTGACACGGGCCGTACGAGCGACTCTGGAGCAGCGCAGGATGGCCCAGATCGAGCAGAACGTCCTCTATGAGGAAGAAGAAGGACTACTTTATGGACCCGGAACAGCATATTGAACGTAACTCGCATAATATTGCATTTACATGTAGTCAAAATTTCAAACGCGTTTTTTCGAAATGACTTTTTTTTACCGCGCGGTATGTTAACTTCAAAACTACTCAACCGATTGGCAAGATACTTTGTTTCCGACGAAGCTAACTAAATTCTCTAGGAGTTGTACCACTTTCATTCAGAATAATCAACTATAAATGTTTTTACTTGGCCGACGAAGTCGAAAAATCGTTGAAAAAAGCCCTATTTATTTCAAATGGCCGCCATTTTGTTTCATATGGTCCAAACATTTTAAGCGAGGTACAACTGTTAAGGAATCTTATATACTTCGCTAACGTCAAGTCAGTTTCGATTTGAGACAAGCCAGCTGACTTTTGACAGACCGCGCATGGAGGTCTACATTGAAATTTTGTTTCGTTCCGACTTCACTTCCGCCTTTGCTCTTCTACATTTCTGGTGAAAAAAATCCATTTTGTAGAGGAAATATCAATAAATATTTTGAACAAATCTTACATTGGTATCTATAACACATCCCATTTTTCGGGTCAAAGAGAGTAAATCTCCCCTTAAAGGTACTCCTTTGCGTTTTGATGTCATGCACTTTTTCGCAAATAGTGGCCAACATGCAGAAAATTCAAACTGAAATTCAAATTTTGGTGTCTACTCGCCACATTAACGAACATCATGATGACTTGTATTGTACACGAGGCGCCCTTTCTGTCATTTATTTTGCTGGATCACTTGCCCTGATACTTTTGTACTGCTTATTAGTATTCGTTAACGTATCTTGTATTTTATTAAAGTAGCGTTCAAGGTATTTGCTGTTAAGATTAAACTATAAATCACGTGACTTAACTGAAGTGACAAAAGTCGTGAGGTAGTGACATGGAAATATACAGATGACAGTAGTAACTCGTACAGAAGATAAGAATGGGAACTTCATTGCCCAGTTGTCATTTGTACTCAGGTATATTAACGTGAAAAAGTTTCAGCCTTGATTATGGCCGAACGACGGGGATTAAGATACCCTGAACGCGGAATGGTAGTTGGAGGTAGACGTTTGCGACATTCCATTTCGGAAATCGCAAGGGAATTCAGTATTCCGAGATAACTAGTGTCAAGAGCGTGCATAGACTATCGAAATTCAGGCATTACATCTCACCTCCGACCTCACTTAACGACCGAGAGCAGCGGCGTTTGCGTAGAGTTGTCAGTGCTAACAGAAAAGCAACACAGCGTGAAATAGCCGCAGAAAGTAATGTGGGGCATACAACGAATGTATCCGTCAGGACAGTACAGCGAAATGTAGCGTTAAAGGGCTCTGGCAGCAGACGACCGATGCGAGTGCCTACGGTAGTAGCACGAGATCGCCTGCAGTGCCTCTTGAGCTCGTGAGTATGTGGGTTGGACAGTAGACGACTGGAAAACAGAAGCTTGGTCGCATGAGTCCAGATTTTACTTGGCAAGAGTTAATTGAAAGGTTCGAGGGGGGCGCAGACCCCACGAAGCCATGGACCCAGATTATCAACTAGGCACTGTGTTAGCTGGTCGTGCCTTCATGATGGTATGGGCTGTGTGTATACAGCATGAACTGGGACTTCTGGTCCAACCGAACCGATCAGTGATAGGAAATGGTTATGTTCTGCTACATGGAGACCATATTTAGTCATTCATGGACCTCCGTTCCCAAACAACGATTGAATTTTCATGGCTATGTGCCATGTCACCGAGCTGCAACTGTTCACGATTTGTTCCATTAAGTTTTGGGTGTGCAACAGTGTGCGCATAGTGCACGTCTCTGCCGCCGACAAACGCCCCTGTTTCATTTGCGTCTGTGGCCGCATGCGCAGTTGCGCGGTACACGAGTATAAAGGGAGGAAGCGAGCACTTGAGCGGCAGTCTTGTGGCTTACTCGGAAGATGGCTGAACGATATACAGTAGAAATATTAGAAGAAGAAGGAGAATTCTTGCGGCTCCACACCCTAAACTTAACGGAATATTCTTTGCACTGCCAAAACCTGAAGTGTTCACGATTTGTTTGAAAAACATTCTGGACAAAATCTTATCCCGGCAGTACTTTCGTAATTAGGGGCGGCTATAGAGGCAGCATGACTCATTATTTGTGCAGGGGACTTCCATCGACTTTTGAGTCCATTCCACGTCTAACTGCTTGGCTATTCCAGGCAGAAGGTGGCCCGACACCGTCGCTAGTTGGCTTGCTGTGGTCCCTCAGCTCAATCCGGAGGAGAATCATTTGTTACTAAGTATTTATCATTTCTGGTAAGTTCTTGCAATATCATATGGTTCTATATTCTGCAATATTCGATGACTACGTAAACACCAGCAGGTTACAATTTTCGATATTTGTATAAATTATACCATACTGGAGCATTCGATATTTGTGTAAATAGCTGTCTGCTCCGTCCAGGAGTTCATTTGTGTCCTGGGTGTACATCGATGTTAGTAGTAAATATTCTTTCAGTACTAATTATTAAACTTAATTGATGGCATTTCCTTCGGATTGGAACTTAATTTTGATTTAGGCGCATCAGTATTAGTGAGAATCCACCATTATCGACATAAGAGGTTATCTTTTGCAGGTTTTTATTCCAGTAACAGTCAAAAACTACCCTGAGATTGCGTTGAACAGACAACGTACGTACTATCACGACATAACTTGTTATTTTGACCGTTTAATGTTGTTTCACAGTTGAACCACTATTCTGGCTCATATAACAGTCACAATAATAGTTAGCTATTAGTTAACACTATGTGTCAGCTATGGGCGGAATTTCTGCAAAACATTGGGTCAAGAATGTGTGTGTGAATTCCTAAGGGGCTAAACTGCTGAAGTCATCGGTCTCGACTTACACAATACTTAAACTAACTTATGCTTAGAACAAGACACACACCCATGCCCGAGGGAGGACTCCAACCTCAAGCGGGAATGGCCGCGTCATCCGTGACATGGCGCCCAAGACCGAGCGGCACAAAGCGCAGCTTGGACCAATAGCTGTAGAGGACAGTTTATGACAAAAAAGAGCACAGCAACTGTCTGGCACTTACGATTACCGAAAAATAAATGCAAAAAACCGAACTAGGTGACTAACGCTTTCCAAAGTATTCAATAAGAGCTCATTTCATGAAATAGTATACTTGTGGTATAGCCCATAACGACATTCATGGGTTTAAAAAAAATAAATATTCTACGGAGATCTCTCAACAAAAAATACTATTAAGGAAGCGTGGGTAGTTTTTGATAATAGGAAGTAGCAGGAATTTTTATTTGTTTAATAAATTGAAACATCTTCTTCTTCCTGCAGTCGACTTAAACTTTTTGTTTTCCAGCTCATATGCCATTTAAAGTCACATTCTGATCATTTTACAGTTTTTGATATTGTTGTTTCTCAAAGCATAATGCATTTAATTTGTGTAAGTGTAATTGTATAGTAACACGTTGTTCGAATGGTTCAAATGGCTCTGAGCACTATGGGACTTAACTTCTGAGGTCATCAGTCCCTTAGAACTTAGAACTACTTAAACCTAACCAACCTTAGGACATCACACACATCCATGCCCAAGGCAGGATTCGAACCTACGACCGTAGCGGTGGCGCGGTTCCAGACTGTAGCGCGTAGAACCGCTCGGCCACTACGGCCGGCAGTAACACGTTGTCACAGCATTATACACTAGGTTATACCATAAATCTTAAATATTGATGATTCGTCATGATGACTCATAGACAAATCATTTTGTATGCTCTAGTTGCAAAAACATATTTGTAATCTACGCCTAGCCTGTAATATCAAAATATGGTTAACATAAACCACCTTTATCACTTGGATATACAAGAATATTACTCTTCATGAAATTAGTTTCAGTAGTCACAAAAACTGTTCAGTACTACCATTCAGTTTTGTTAACAGACTCACATGCAAAGTAATAAAGCAGGGTTTATCTATAAATTGAGGATCATCATCATCCACAAACCCAAATGGCTGGTTCAAATGGCTCTGAGCACTATGGGACGTAACTTCTAAGGTCATCAGTCCCCTAGAACTTAGAACTGCTTAAACCTAACTAACCTAAGGACATCACACACATCCATGCCCCAGGCAGGATTCGAACCTGCGACCGTAGAGGTCCCGCGGTTCCAGACTGTAGCGCCTAGAACCGCTCGGCCACTTCCGCTGGCCACAAACCCAAATTTTGAGAATAGTAAACAATTTTGTTCATTCACTGGTAGATAGCAACCTGATATCAATAACAGCTACAAATATAGTCAGACACACACACACACACACACACATTCATATACATACACACTGTCCCAGAGAAGTTGTGACAAACTTTGAGGGATTGTGGGTGGTGTCTTGAGAAACAAATCTAGGATATGAAGCCATGTCTAGAAACATCATCAAATGATTCTACAGAGTATTGAACTTACAGGTGACAGCGCTTGTCAATAGGCCACCTCCTTTGCAGCGAGTGTTACTGTTTACACTAACGGGCTAATTAGTAGAAAGTCCCTCTGTACTGTTTATTATTCAGTGATTGTGCCCGATTGCCATGAGCGCCATTGAAGAAGATGGACCTAGCCACTGTGTGGACAGGTCTTGTGACCTATAAATGCGATACTCGGTCGTCTTGGTGGATTACGGTTTCGGACACGCATTTCCATCTGCAGTTAACTTATATCCTGTACATCGTAAAACACTGGAGATTTTAGAGGGTTCAAGGAAAGAATAAGCTGTAGATGGATACCACTGTCCGAAACCATCTTCCACTGAAGCAGCAGAAAATAGCATTCATAGGAGGCAAGGCCTTTCTATGCAGCAGATACCTTTATCTTCTCCATTGTCGATCGTAGCAATCAGTCGCAATCACTGAATATCAGACAAAACTGCGAGAGCTTCCCTTTAAGTTGTGTCAACATATAAAGTCACGTTTGTTCCAAGTGGCCAAGTGGCATGCGCCAGAACTTACAACATTTGACGCTCCGTAGCTTCGTAGGAGCACGTTTCCGGACATGGATTCCCAGCCTGGAGTTCTTCCTCAAGATACCCTCTGCAACCTCTCGATATTCCTCGTAACATTTCAGTGACGGTCTCAACACACAGAGTGTCTCAAACTTTCTAGGTCAAATTGAAATGGGTGACAGTGCGTCTAAAAACAATTTTTCTGAGACATGGAACCAATTGTCGTAAATGTACATTTATTGCATTATGGACTTGAATATCGTGCACTCTACCACAGCAATGTCGCTCGTAATAATTGTTCAAAATAACGACCGCCAGTCTCAGTGCATGCAAGACAACGATGCATGAAGTTTTGTAGCACTCTCTCAAATATCCCTGGTGTCTGTTGTACCAGGAGACAGGCAGCTTGGACCCTATCGAGCACGGATTCCATACACGAACATCTTGAACTATTCCCAGAGGAAAACGTCCAGAGGTGTGAGATCAGATACTAATAATGGCCATGGGGCAGGACCTTTCATTCAAATCCAATGAAGAGGGTACGGGCTGTTCAGCTGTGTAGGAAAATTAACATCCAAGTGGGCTCATGCACTCCACACGTGGCTGTTGAAAACACCAACATGGGTGTTACGCCTCATCCATGAGCAAAACAAACTTTACAAAGTTCGGCACTACGAATCTGTGGACGGTAACCCCTGTAAGGGAATACAGGGCTGAAAATCTATCGGTCCTCATGCTTGCACACAATATTTACGATATGTGTGTTGTAACTATTCCATCAGTAATTTCGAGACTGTATCCTTTGAAGAGGGCATTACGCGTGGAAATTGAATGCTGCTTGATACCAAGAGATCGGCCACACAATCCAACACTATCCTTTCAAAATCTAGTGTTCATAAAGTCTTGGCCTGCTGTGTGTGACATGAATGACCCAGTTTCTATTCAGCTGGCATCAGCAGAGATATACTTTTTCCAGTTAGGTTGTCACCCTTTTGGAAGTCATACTCTGTACATCCGTGCTGCTTTATGTGCAGCGCACTACATCTTGTCACACCATATATTAAATGCACGTCTCCCAACTCTCGTAACGAGTTAAGTTCCATCTTTCAATAAGCATCAAGCATTGTACACAGTAACATACCTTACTATGGTCACATCACAAGTTGTCTGATGCAACGGACAACTGACATCAGGGATAGTGGTGTGCATGCTGCTCAGGTTAATAAACCGGTGTGATGCATGCAGTCATCACATGACACAATTACTATGAACCGAGTTGTGTACAGCATGTCTGTTTTGTGGTCAGGAGTGTACGTTGTTTATATCCTCTGCCTCTTCTAGTGTACAAAAGACACCCAGGATCTTCGTGAGAATGCCGCAGAACTGCATGCATACGTGCATTGAGACTGGTGGCCATCGCTTTGAACAATTACTAAGAGCTATCTGGTTGTTATGAAGTGCCCACTATGTTTGTGTATAACATAATAAATATGCATTTCCGACCGTTGTTTCGTATCTCAGTACAAATGTTTGTGAACCCACTATCACCTGTTTCAATTTGACCCAAAATATTTGAGATAGCCTGCATATAACCGTCTTTTCCAAAACTGTCCTGTATCTTATATAAACCAGAATTAAAGAGACCAGTCACATCAGAATAAATAATTCCCAATGGAAAATGGGATTTTTACTGGTACCAGTGATTGGCAATGCCTAATTAACTTAGATTACTTTTTCAGGCTGAATAACATTGTTCATGTAAATAAGAAGACACTTTGGAGGTACACTAAGCTGAATTGCAAGTGCACGGATATGCAGCTGTCCACGTAGGTTGGAAGGGAGGCTGCCCTGAGGGGAATCCATAGAAGGACTCGATGGGACAGGCAAAGGTCAGTGCCACTTGGTCAGCTAGGTTTGATTTGAGGAACCACGCCTGGGCGCTGTTCGCCGGAAAGTCACAATGTAGATACGATCTCCGCTAATGTATGGCCACTGGCAGAGACTGTTTTTAACAATGTGCATGCACAAAGAGAAGAAGGTTGTCTTTGGTGAGGCCCAGAAGAACGCTTTGTCAACAGAACATAAAATGCAGAGTTTCTTCCAAATACACTGCCCACAGTAGATAATATCAGACAGTGGGGTGAGAACCTTGGAATTTGGCCCCCTTTTAAGTATAGAGATGCCGTTGCGCTCAGGCAATACAGAAATCAAATGTTTAACAAAACGAAGGAACTGCATGTACTGGTTAACATAAATTATTTGGAAGTTAGAGAAACTCGACTGTGCTGCCAAGTCATTATCTATAGACAGAGAGAAAAACAGAGAAGAACAAAGTTTTTCAACGCCAAATGTCAGGGAGCGTATTACAGGTTATCAGCCTCAAACAAGAGCAGAAGATGGCTGCTGGTGGCTGAGCGGTTCTAGGCGCTTCAGTCTGGAACCGCGCGACCGCTACGGTCGCAGGTTCGAATCCTGCCTGGGGCATGGATGTGTGTGATGTCCTTAGGTTAGTTAGGTTTAAGTAGTTCTAAGTTCTGGGGGACTGATGACCTGAGATGTTAAGATCCGTAGTGCTTAGAGCCATTTGAACCATTTGAGCCAAGAGTGGAAACGGGGACCATCTTTTTTTAAGGTATCTTCTTACGGGTCGGCCTTTAGAATATCTACGTAGGGAATGAGAAACGCCAAAACATGAGTCTTGCCTTTAGGAAGCAGTCGATACCAAATCACTTCTTCACCACCAGGACTCTTCTCCGACACGCCACTTGCCCACCAGACTTTGCTCCACACCTCATCAGCTGAGCAGCCATGCGATTCTTCAGGTCTGTGAGTGGGGGACATGGACAATTTTCTGGTTGAGTTGCAGGTGCACCCGATGAATGATTTCGCTACCACGTGGTCGGAGACTGACATAGTGATATCTAGCCGCGACAGTGAGACGAGTGATAGGGACACCCAATTTTTTTCGACTTCATTTTATTATTTTAGAGCTTCATTCTGATGGCTTGTTTTAAGATTATGCGATCAATATCCTTTCAACCCCGGCCACAGATACAATCACATGCCCTACTCTTCCTCTATATGCCTTTTCGGACTACGATTTCGTGAATAAAGTGGTTTTTGTGCTGATATGTGTTCATGAGGATATCTTGGATGTTAATTTATATTTGACGATCCGTATCCAAGGATTTATCACGCACCTTTAGTTTGATAAAGTATGTTAGTTGTGATTCTCGTTTAACTTCTTAGTGATACAGACACCAAGTGAAGTGTAAGTTACGAAAGTGGTGTCAATATAATACTAGATGTTATTGTAGATCCCAGTAATGGAAATTTCGGGAACTAATTTAGAAAGAAAGAACGTAGCATGAGGTAATTTTTAATATAAATATTTGTTGCTGTATACGTATTTCAGTTATGTATGTTGGGGGTCTACACTATCCGGTCAAAAGTACACTCCTGGAAATGGAAAAAAGAACACATTGACACCGGTGTGTCAGAACCACCATACTTGCTCCGGACACTGCGAGAGGGCTGTACAAGCAATGATCACACGCACGGCACAGCGGACACACCAGGAACCGCGGTGTTGGCCGTCGAATGGCGCTAGCTGCGCAGCATTTGTGCACCGCCGCCGTCAGTGTCAGCCAGTTTGCCGTGGCATACGGAGCTCCATCGCAGTCTTTAACACTGGTAGCATGCCGCGACATCGTGGGCGTGAACCGTAAGTGCAGTTGACGGAGTTTGAGCGAGGGCGTATAGTGGGCATGCAGGAGGCCGGGTGGACGTACCGCCGAATTGCTCCACAGTACATCGATGTTGTCGCCAGTGGTCGGCGGAAGGTGCACGTGCCCGTCGACCTGGGACCGGACTGCAGCGACGCACGGATGCACGCCAAGACCGTAGGATCCTACGCAGTGCCGTAGGGGACCGCACCGTCACTTCCCAGCAAGTAGCTCCTGGGGTATCGGCGAGGACCATTCGCAACCGTCTCCATGAAGCTGGGCTACGGTCCCGCACACCGTTACGCCGTCTTCCGCTCACGCCCCAACATCGTGCAGCCCGCCTCCAGTGGTATCGCGACAGGCGTGAATGGAGGGACGAATGGAGACGTGTCGTCTTCAGCGATGAGAGTCGCTTCTGCCTTGGTGCCAATGATGGTCGTATGCGTGTTTGGCGCCGTGCAGGTGAGCGCCACAATCAGGACTGCATACGACCGAGGCACACAGGGCCAACACCCGGCATCATGGTGTGGGGAGCGATCTCCTACACTGGCCGTACACCTCTGGTGATCGTCGAGGGGACACTGAATAGTGCACAGTACATCCAAACAGTCATCGAACCCATCGTTCTACCATTCCTAGACCGGCAAGGGAACTTGCTGTTCCAACAGGACAATGCACGTCCGGATGTATCCCGTGCCACCCAACGTGCTCTAGAAGGTGTATGTCAACTACCCTGGCCAGCAAGATCTCCGGATCTGTCCCCCATTGAGCATGTTTGGGACTGGATGGAGCGTCGTCTCACGCGGTCTGCACGTCCAGCACGAACGCTGGTCCAACTGAGGCGCCAGGTGGAAATGGCATGGCAAGCCGTTCCACAGGACTACATCCAGCAACTCTACGATCGTCTCCATGGGAGAATAGCAGCCTGCATTGCTGCGAAAGGTGGATATACACTGTACTAGTGCCGACATTGTGCATGCTCTGTTGCCTGTGTCTATGTGCCTGTGGTTCTGTCAGTGTGATCATGTGATGTATCTGACCCCAGGAATGTGTCAATAAAGTTTCCCCATCCTGGGACAATGAATTCACGGTGTTCTTATTTCAATTTCCAGGAGTGTATGTGGACACAGCTGCATAGTGCAAAATTCTTCATTCGATTTCATGAGAGATGGACGCACCTGCATAAAAGGAGGTGGGGCATTGTTGTCAATAGAGACGCAACAACAGCAGAATTGATTAGTCAAGAGGGCACAGTAATTTCGAAAGTGGAAAAACAGTCTAGGTCTTTTCAACCTTTCTAAAGCTGCCCAGTTTCACTACTGATAATGTGACTATGAAGGAACAACCACGACCACGCAGACTTTATGTACATATGAACAGCAATCGTTGTTTTTGCGGAGGTGTGGTTATAAAAATTCGCGTGACCATTGGAAGAAATCATTCGTGTTTTATAATGTGGTACCAGCAATCCATACAACACATCGACTGTGTTAGTAATTTGAAAAGAATGGGGTACAGAATGTGAGGATTTCGCACAACCCTGTGATTATAACAATTTGGTGTCCATGTGACTTTACTGTCACTGGGAGCCACTGTGTTTCCCATACCTCACTTACTAATTAGTGAGATTATTTTTAACTGATATGATGTAGGTGATGGACTGTCAATTATTAACATTGTTTTCTATCAAAATTCTCATTTGACTGATATTTGTGTCAGGTAGTTTCAATAACAGGAGACCACACATATTACTGAAAATCCTTTCATCACATTATTCTTATAATATTATCATGAAGCAACGCTGATGAACACTTCCTGAACCTTCGTTATACCAACAATGCTAGCCAAACGGAGTATTTCGACTGCGATTTTGAAGTGAAACGTTCAATGTGAACAGATGAGCCCTTGCTTAGCAGCAGCTAAAATGAGATTTCATTTGCTCACCAAGTATATGAATGTTATTGTACCGGGGCTCTGCATACAATGCAGAGCAGATTGTGCTGCATATAAAAAATTTTTTATGGTCACCATAATAACATGTGACTTTGTAGTCGAACATTTATTATAGCAGTTTTTGGTATCCCTAAATTTTGACCTAGACTTCTCGTTCGGTAGTTAGAGGACCGTAACCTACACGATAGTAGCTTTCATTAAAGCCCCACATCAAGAGAGTGGAACACTGCGACTTACGTGTTGCTTCTGCGCTGGGACGCATACTTTGACGCAGTAGAATACAACTATGACATTTAGAGTACAGATTGGGACTGACGTATGTAATCTGTGGTAACAGAGAAGACGTAATACGCGATGGTGCTAGAACGCTTATTGTTAAGAACATTGACATCTTTTCCGTCATGGTACAAAGGTCAGTTAGTATCCGAAACAGTACTGTTCTACCGTAATCAATACGGCGAACAGACACCTCCCCATAAGATCATGTGAAATATTAAGACAAATTAGCGCATCAGAAACTATAGTGATTTCAGTTTAAACAGGAGTAGACCAGTTAAATACCGATGTAATGAGAAAGGCTTTCATCAAACTATAGACTGAAACTAAAGGTCACAAAAAATTCTAATAACTACAGAATGCACATAGGTTCAAATGTATCTCTAAACATACATGATGATATCTTGTCGACGTAAGAAAAGACTCAGGAAAGTACATATCAGCGCTAGTTCCCTTGATAAGTGCCTGTTTAGTTCAGTTCTCTGAATGTGTGACTTACGTTGGAAAAGTAAAAGTCTGACTCCAAACAAATGACTTCGTGGTCATCTCGTCAGGATGCACGCAAACACTCCGTATGCTTACCATCGTTCTAAAGCCCTGACGCAGAGGATGTCTGCAGTGGTAGCTGAAAGTTAAAATAATGCCACAGCGTCGATGATCAGCTCTATGACGAAATCCTCCCTCTCTGCAATTCTAGAGGGAACACATCTCTCCCTCTGACAATCCTAGATTAAGAGTCAATCTGCTCCCCTTCTCAGAATCCTGCTCTGGTTCTGCATCTTATTCTCATGAAACAATCGCTGTAGACGTTTTGAGTTTCGACTAGTGAATAATTTACAATAGCAACAACCTCTCTTCCGATAATCTGCTGCGTTTAACCAGTAACAGACATTTCTCTCTTTTAGAGAAGTTCGAAACAGAAATTGTCTCCCACTATGAGAATGATTTCACATATCAGCCAATGCACATATGCCTTGTAAGTGTTCATGCATGTTATAAAAATAATTTTGGTTAACCAATGCGGTTCTCTCTTAAAGAAAATTTAACCAGGAATTACTGCTCGTCTCCAGTGGGTACAATAGATTCTGCTCGCTCTGAATGCCTCGTGTGCTCCCCCGCAGACCTTTGCTTTTTAGAAAGCATTCTTTACACTGCACTCTTTACTGCCTGCCGAATGCTGCCTCCTGCCCTCTGCGAAGCTCTTGTCAAAACATGGGACACCATCTCTGACAGCATCTATAAGTTCAGTGCGTACCAGGCTGGGGCTCCGCCTTTCAGCGAATTTCTGAGGCGTTGCATTCGTACTGCTGCGGCCCATACTCTCCCACAGCGTACTTAGTTCCCAGAAAAGCACGCATATCCTTCGCCGTATAAAAATGAAAAGAAAGAGTACTTCTTAAATTCGCCATCATTGGTGTTTGTTTGAGTTTCATATATATTTCGTTATATCGCCAGGATAGCCGAGGGCGCTAATGCGCTGCTTCCTGGACTCAGGCAGGCGCGCCGGCCACAGATTGAATCCACCCGGTGGAATAATGACGAGGGCCAGTGTGCCTGCCAGCCTGGATGTGGTTACTCAGCGGTTTTGCACATCTCAATAGGTGAATACTGGGCTGTTCCCCACGTTCCGCCTCAGCTACACGACTCGCAGACATTTGGAAACATTCACACTCTTTCATGACTTACACAAGACGCAGATAGCTGGGGTACACTCATTCCATCCCGGGGGGTGTGGTTGGCGACAGGAAGAGCTTCCGGCCACCATGATTAATCAGGTTATGCAGCAGTTTAGGAAGAGACTGCCCTGTAACAGAAGGCCAAGTGCTGAGTTAAGTTTGAAGTGCTGAGTGAAGTTTGAAGTAGTGTAAAGAGAGACGTCACTAGGCAAACAAGTGATTAGGAGTTATAACTCACATTATACAAAGTGTCTATCCGATGGAAAAGTTTGGGTCTGGACAACGCCTGCCATCACATGTATAACCAGTAGTGAAGTACGGAGCTAGTTTCAAAATATGGAGGTGTTTATAGTGTTAAGAGTGTGGTCCCCTATTTACGCTTAAGAAAACGCAAAATTTGGAAGCATATGAATTATACTTTACAATACTGTCTAGTGTGTACAGTAGGGAAACATTTAAGAGATAACAATTGATTGTTTCAGCATGACAATCCACCCTATCATAAAGCAACATTTATGAGACAGTAGTTTGTGGACAGTAACATTCCTGAATGGGCTGACTGCCCTGAGTCCCGAACTGAGCCCAATGGGAAACCTTTGCGTTGATTTCGAACATGAAGTTCGCTCCAGACCACAGCGTCCAGCGTAACAACTTTCTCTGGTTTCGGCTGTTAAAGAAAGAAAGGACCGCCATTCCTCTACAGAAAATCAGACACCTTATGTAAGTGCTTTCGTCAGAGCTGAAGCCTTCATAGCGTCGAAGTGTGGAGACATCCCATTTTAATGTACACCAACTGGAGTCTCGCTGCTTTTGAGCAGGAAGTGTACATTTACTACGTCAAACGACAGCAAAAATTAGGTGATATTCTGTTGCGCTTCTAGTTCGATTTTCACTCCTACCTATGAACAACGGGTACTATACCTGTTGCATATTTTGCATAAAACTGAAGAACTACCAAATAACTTCAATAAGGTTTTTAAGTTTGAAGAATATTTCTCTTGAGGGTATTAACTCTGTCAAACAATCGGCAGTTTTTTCTGGTTATTAAAATTTCTTCATGAAACATGTTACGAGAGTTATAATACAATATCTGTGTGAATAAAAATACAAAGTTATGTCCTGGGGGACGCAAAAATATGTTGGAATGCTGAAAAATAGTTCCTGCGAATTTTTTTATTCTGTTCTCAACATCGATTGAAGTATGTTATGTATATTTCTTGGTTAACCGCCAGGATAGCCGAGGGTGCTAACGCGGTGCTTCCTGGTCTCGGTTAGACGCGCTGGCCCCTGATCGAATCCGCACGGCGGATTAACGACGAAGGCCAATGTGCCGGCCAGCATTGATGTGGTTTTAAGGGAGTTTTCCACATCCCACTAGGTGAATACTGGGCTAGTCTCCACGTTCCACCTCATTTACACGACTCTCAGACATCTGAAAACGTTTGCACTATTTCATAGCTTACACTAGACAAAGACAACTAGGGTACACTCGTTCCGTCCCAGGGGATATAGGTTTGCGACATGAAGGGCATCTGGCAACCCACTGGCACTAACATCGGCAAATCCATAGTAACAAGGCTGACCCCACGTGAAATGGTACGTAGGCCTACGAAAATGATGATGATGACGTATATTACTCGGTCGACTTTCTTGCTTAGATGACACAAGCTGCCACCGTTGTTGTCAGAGGACTCAGAATTGCAGTGTGTTACATGGCGGTGTGTAAAGCAACTTTGTCGCTCTGTAAGAAATACTCAGAAAACTGAAAGCACGAATTCGAAAAGTTCGTCCACGCATGGTGGTGGTGGTGGTGGTGGTGGTGGTGGTTATTGTTTAACGTCCCGTCGACAACGAGGTCGTTAGAGACGGAGAGCAAGCTCGGGTTAGGGAAGGATTGGGAAGGAAATCGGCCGTGCCCTTTCAAAGGGACCATCCCGGCATTTGCCTGAAACAATTTAGGGAAATCACGGAAAA
Source organism: Schistocerca gregaria (assembly GCF_023897955.1). Taxonomy (NCBI): domain Eukaryota; kingdom Metazoa; phylum Arthropoda; class Insecta; order Orthoptera; family Acrididae; genus Schistocerca; species Schistocerca gregaria. The sequence continues at coordinate 578,275,412 of NC_064921.1, read as the reverse complement.
CCTAAATCAGGATGGCCGGAGACGGGATTGAGCCGTAGTCCTCCCGAATGCGTCCACGCATGGAGCACCTCCTCCTTCGGCATAACAATTGTAGACAACACAGGAGCGCTACAGAATCTGTGACGCCACGACACCTAGAATTCACTGTCATCGATCATCCAAATCCTGTTTTCACCTGTTTTCAAAACTTAAAGAACATCTTCGAAGACCTAATTTTGATAGTGATGAAGCGATGCAAGTAGAAGTGAGGCCGTGGCTCCGTCAACAAATTCAAACACTCGACAGTGATGGTATTAGCAAATTAGTCTCTCGCTGGGAGAAATGTGTTCACTACCAGTGTGACTAGTAGACATAAAGAATATTTATGTAGAATGATAATGAAGTTTGTTTTATCAATGAGTTTTACAAGTTCTGAGATGAAAAATTCGGAGGCATTAATTTTCAGCAGGCACTCGTATTAGCAAGATCTTCCTGCTGCTCGCTATGACGTCGTACCAGCTGCTTGACAGTGAAGAATGTCGGATGTTATTCTCACCTTAGAAATTATTCGAGCATTCTGCCCTACCGGCTGGCAGAGACGAATGAGCCCTGTTCGTGCCACTGCGCTTCTTTGACACTAAAACAACTCCCTCCGTCACACTGCGGGGTTCTGCAGCTTGCGTGAGAAGCACGCAAATGTGAAAGCATTTTGTCCAACTTGCTACCTACTTCTTAAAGAAGGAAACAAATTCCTCGTATTATTCTTCCAGGTGGGAGGGGGGAGGGGTGTAACTAACTATTGTTGTAGTACTAAATGAGTTTGCACGTTTGCTCTTTCAATCAAGTACAAACAAAATGGACAGGGCAACTTCTCCTCTTAAATGCTGCATGCATTCACACAATGAACTGTCAACTACAGTCTTTAATAGTGAATATCAAATATAAACCAGAACATACAGAATAATGAAACCTTGGTTTGTAACAACTCCTTTACGTTCACCTGAAGGATTTCACCCTGAAGGATTTCACCAAAGACCGTAAGAACTAGCAGGTTGACACGTTACAGGACAGAACATGTAGGATGAGTTCATACGCCCAGTGACAGAATGATTTTCATTTACGCTACTAGAGCGATGATATATTCTAAGAAAACTTGGTTGCGTCTGGGGATTGAACGACGTCGAGGCATACACCAAACGTTTAGTAAAGGAATATGAAAAATAACTATTATTACCCTATTTCTGACGTATATTATACTATTGTTAATAGACCCACTTACTTCCACAGCATTAGCGAAGTATGTAACGTATTTGGAAATAATGGTCGAGTGGAAAATAGCATTTTTTCATTAAAGTGGGTGGGTGAGGGTCGTGCACCACTGACCGGCTAAAGTATTCTGAGCTTACTGTTTAACTGTGGTGATTAGTCGGAATATTAATATAGTATCCCCTTACTATTTATGTTCTACTTAATCACAACGTGTAATGATTTTTTTGCTGATGGTACTTAATGACGTCGAAAGTAAAAGATCAACAATTACAAATGTTATAGAAATTGTCTTTCTTGGGATCATATTTTTCTGTTTCAGCTTAGTTCACCAAAGTTTGGTTCACTGTTTTGCAGAGATATCAAATAAAATATAAAATATGCTCCTGATCCCTACGTCCAACACATGCAGTGTCAGCATTTGGTATACTGCACCCAATCTTCTTCAAATTATTCCAGATATATACAATGCTCTTATCATTCTCTTCTGTTGGCCCATTATTTCAGTTAAATTTCAGTTTTCTTCACCCCTTTATAATTGTCTTTTCATGGTCATCCTTGTTTTCTTTGGGAACGCCCGTCGTAAGCTTAGGTTTCTTCAACTCACTTTGAAACCTTTTTATGCACTTTTAAGCCATCCTATGAATTGGCGATCTTTTTCTTCTCTAATTGTTGTTTAAAAGGTGATGATGATGTCAGGATATCATTTTTCTCAGCCTGCTCCTGATCTTCGCTTCAGAGGCCTCTGTCGACTGACAAATGTTTTCAGAGAGTACACTAAAACCGAATGTTGGACATCTAGAAATATTCGGAGAGTGCGGATGAACGATACTATAAGACACTCGGTTGGCCGGTACTGCACGACGAAGGATCTGTTCGTATCACCGTTCTTTATAGATATTATCAAGAAATGCTCGTTGGATGTCATTCCTTACATATCATAGTTAACCTAAATGTAGGAACGAAATTAATTACTTACCTTCAAAAGGCGTCCCATGGGCCTCAGATTATATTCTGTATTCAGCAACCGCCACCAGGCACTCAAAACAGACAAAAGACTGAAAAGAGGAAGAAGATATCCGACACGTAGATACACAAGTTTGTTACCGCTTAATGTACACTTCTGCCATTTCGAGCTGGAAAAGAAAATCACAATAATTGCCAGTACTGTAAGCCGACTCATACTGCACGGATCTCCCTGCTTAGTGATATAATACGTTTACCTTGACTAAAAAAATGTGTGCTGTCGCTATATATCATGTTCATGGCTTCCGGATAATGACACTAATAATTAATAGTCACTGCAGAATAACAAAATTTTACAATTTTTTGATGTTGCATACCTAACATTGGGCGTTGAATGTAGATAAAACACCAAGGAATCTTAAGAAACATTACACGCACAACTGACGTCTGAGAAGCTACGTACAATATCACATGTGAGTCGACAACGTAATTTTGTCAGACAGTATACGAGGATGTAACAACGTATTAGAAAGAACTGTTGTCCTCATGTTTATCGACTGGAACTGTTGTACAATGATATGGGCAACTATAGTTTAAAAACAACAACAGTTTTCACGAGAGTGGTATTAAAAGACGATCATAAAGAATTTAGAATGTCATATTCGTGGCTGACGGGTGGAGCTGAGTACTCCCTTCAGCTGTCATGCCCCTCACACCTTTACATATGAGATTGCATCAGTCAGGTCAGAGCGCTCATTTTCGTGAATCTCTTTCTTTGTGTTCAGAAAATTTCCTGTTGTGGGCATGACTGAACAGACTGTTACATCAAATATTCGTTAAAGCCGTTGGCGCACATAAAAAATATCCAAGACACAAAAGGTTATTTTTCCTGTATCGGGTGCCACAACCAAGGCTTATTTGCTACATGATCGTAATTGTACGAAGTCATCCTTTCTTGGTGTATAAGTTCCTTTTCTTTATTGGAATTTACCCCCCTCACTCCATATGGGCAAGTGTAGTCAACCCGCTCGTTAGCCAAAGGACATGTAAGACGTCCAAATACGAAGAACCAGTACATTAAAAGATGCGATGTGTAGAGCAGATTTTAAAAATTGTATAGACGAATTTATGAATCGTTTTAAAGAAAAGACATTTGATTTCCCTTTTTTAATTTGAAACAGGACTATTGGAAAGTCATACGAAAACGTACATTTAAAAATGTTGTAAAATTTTGATCTTAAAAAAGACGCTATTCACTGACACTCAATTCTAGGGACCTTCCCTGGGGAAGATAGTCTATTGCTGAAGGGGAGAGGGGTGGTACAAAAGATTTGACGTTTACTGGAGTAGGAGGGTGTGGGCATAGGGATGGAGGAGCACTGTATGGAGAAAGAATACATATTAGAGAGACAGGAAGGAGGCATAGATGAAGAGGAAAAAGAAGCAGGAAAAGATGGTGAAAAAATGAGTACGAAAGATGGGAAGAAATAAAACGGAGCCCTAATGAGGTGATATAGATGGAGTGGATTTATAATAGGGAGGACGGGTAAATGTCGGGACTATTTCATTGTCCGGGAGAGGATGATAGCTGATATCTATGCAACATTTAAATAACAGAGACTAGGTCGAATCATGAATTTGTGTAGGTGACGATAGTGGAGTGGTATAATTCCGACGTTCGGTCAGTTTATAGTTTATTATGGGCTTAGTGTAGGATTTGGGAGGAGTGGGCATCGGACTGGAGGTCGTGCATGCCTGTCCTGAATTTTACAGAGAATTTACTAAAGATAAAAGGTCGTTCTTGACAACAGTGGAAAGACGATGATTAGAACTTGTTTTACTGCCCGATACAGCTCTTGAAGAATGGTCTTAATGACATAACAAGAACATACTGTACTTTTAATACACTGAAAGTAAAATTCAAACAGACTTCACCCAAGTGTGTAGAATAGGACCAACAGCATTACCAGTTTACAAATTATTTCCTCTGGCCACACGGAGAAAAACAGTCAATATAACAAATGGTTCAAATGGCTCTGAGCACTATGGGACTTAACATCTATGGTCATCAGTCCTCTAGAACTTAGAACTACTTAAACCTAACTAAGCTAAGGACATCACACAACACCCAGCCACCACGAGGCAGAGAAAATCCCTGACTCAGCCGGGAATCGAACCCGGGAACCCAGGCGTGGTAAGCGAGAACGCTACCGCACGACCACGAGATGCGGGCTCAATAAAACAAGCTTCTGTGATTAACTGTAGGACAACACCTTATAGTAATACAAACCTCTGACTTAATTAAACCACTCACATTACCACTCAACTGAGTATTGATCTGTGACCAATCCCATCACTAACTAGTCACTAAATCAAAGCTGCTATCAACAATCTACACCAACCGGTGACCCACAGGCCTGATCTGGCGCGCTACTGCTTTCATTGCGGCCCGCGGAAGAAATTTGTGTGACAGTAGGGCGCTCGCATTGTATGTTGCTCCGGGACTTATTTTCGGATATATCCGCGGACGTTCGATTTGCCTCGGGTTTTCAGCTCACGACGCAGACCAAAGAAAGTTTTGCTTACTCCATGCATGCGCAATGCTATTTCGCCGCCGATGGATTTGTCCATGTGGGTTTTGTGCGTGCGCAAAATGCGAGAAACAGCTGACTACCGTAAAGGGTTGCCGGGAGACGTGTTTTCGCCTATCGATCAGTGGTGACAACACATACACGTTATTCACTGCTGAAAGCCTTCGTCTGTGCTACACACTGATAGATCGCAAACGTTGGAATGGGCGACAGTCTCACGAACATTACCGACTACTCCCTAAATGTGCCATAACATGGTGAACAAACTAGTTATTAGCTGTCATTTCACGTGGATTTGTTTTAATGAGGTAATGTCAAGTTTATGAAGATTTTGTGGTTTGCCGATGCCATTGTATTTATGTAAGAGGGAGCAAAGTACTCGGAAGAGGAGTTCAGTAGAATGGACAGTGTCTAGAAAAGAGGATATAAGATGAACATCAACAAAAGCAAAAATAGGATAATGGAATGAAGTCCAATTAAATAAGGTACGCTGAGGAAATAGTTTAGGAAATAATACACTTAAACTAGTAAATGAGTTTTGCTACTTGGGAAGCAAAATAACAGATAATGGTCGATGTAGAGAGGATATAAAATGTAGACTGGCTATGGCAAGAAATGCGTTCCTGAAGAAGAGAAATTTATTAACATTGAGAATATATTTAAGTGTCAATAACCTCCTTTCTGAAAGTATTTGTGCGGAGTGTACCCATGTATGGAAGTGAAACATGGACGATAAGCAGTTTAGACAAGAAGAGGGTAGAAGCTATTGAAATGTGATGCTACGGAAGAATGCTGAAAATAGGATGGGTAGATCACGTAACTAATGAAGAGGTTCTGAACAGAATTGGGGAGAAATTTGTAGTACAGGCTGACTAAAATAAGGTATCGATTGTTAGGACATATTATGAGGCATGAAGTGATCACCAATTTAGTACTGGAGGAATGCGTGAGGGGGGAGGGGAAGGGGGGAGAGGTAAAAATCGTAGATGGAGATCAAGAAATAAAAACAGGAAGTAGATTCAGAGGGATTTGAGTTGCAGTACTTAATCAAAGATGAAGGGGCCTTCACAGGACAAAGTAGCAAGGAGAGCTGCATCAAACTTGGACTGAATACCACAACAACATGTCAGGGTGCCTGGCCTTCCTATGTTCACATTTATTTGCGTCTTGTGGGCGCTTTTTCTTAACCAGAACCGGTACAGAATTTTGCAATGGAAGTTGTGAATAAAAAACGAATTTACTATCAAAAAAACATGTTTTGCAACACAATTGCCTGGCATGGAGTGTCTTGAAATGGACGCAATTCATATGGTTGCGTTACCCCATCAACCTTAAGAGTGGGATGAGGGCCAGTAAATAGTTTAATATTCTCAAAACAACAATAATAGGTTGTCCAGCATGAAGTACAGAACACCTGAGAAGACAGGAAAAGCAGGAGACCTACAGTTTTAGGTAATGATGTTGAAGAATAGCTGGTTTAGTATTGCCTTGCTATAGAAGTTGCTTTCTTTGAACTTACTCGTAATGACTTGTGAAGAAAGGCCGTAAAATTGGTGGATGAACTTGCTGGGGAAAAGTGAGTTAGTGTTCTTCTTAAGCGCCACAAAACCAGACTGTTAGCAATGAAGTCAACAAAGCCTACCAGAACATCCGATAGCAGGGCTCTTGGTATGAGTGAAGAAAACGCAGAGAAACTGTATAACCTTATGCAAGATGTTTTATTATACCTAATTTGAAACCAGGTCACGTTTTCTCTGATGTTTATTATTGTCAAGTGGTCCGATTTTGGAACCTGTTTTTCGAACTCGCTGTGTAAGGTTTTCCATTTTTTTCGTATTATCCTTTCATTAAATTTTCTAAGAGTAAAATATAGAGTGTGTAACATCATCGTAAAATAAGTATTGCAAGCTTATTTTAAACAAGTTTTTCTACTGTTGTATATTTTTTAAACGTCTCATCGAAAATGGGGTTCCGATTGATGGCAGCTTTAATTACGTTGCCGTCGAAAATTCCTAACGTTTAGCACTGAGGGGCGCAAATAAATGAAACATGAAATATTATTTTGCCTGACGTAAACCAGTAATTCTGTACCTATGGTCTGATGTTTTGCTGGTGTCACAAGAAGGTTGATGATTCCGTGGAGCATGAACAAAGTAAACCGTGAAATGGTAGTGAAAGTTAACCCTTTGGGGTTTTTATATAAAATGATTGATAATGTGTGCAGAATTGCTTCTTGTAAACATGCATTCTAATTCTGAGCCAAACGAATTTAAACACTACACATTTCTATGCCACACAGATTCAACTCTAAATTACGTTACTGTGAGCTACAGAATCCATTTTACCGAAGAAGAATTAAATAACAGCACGCATGTCTATGCTCACAGACGAAAATCTCAATCTATCCTAACAAATCAACTCAACGCCATTCGCCATCAGAAACAAAAAGTCAAGTGGCACAGCACTATCTACGATCTGACGGTCACACAAGGTGCACCAATTCTAAAATCCTGCGCAAGGGACGTCAAATTGAGTGACTACGCTAGGCAACACGATCTGACAGTCACAGAAGGCACCATTAATCCGAGATCCTGGCAGGGGACGCCACAATGAAAGTTGACCCTGTGGGGCTTTTCTATAAAATGATTGAGCATGTATGCAAAATCTTGTTTCCTAACAATATTTACTTTCCCAGACCAAAGACAGACATAAATTATGCTAAAGAAGTTATGACTGAATACCGTAAATAACTAACATGTGGTTTAAGACCACAAAGGACAAGGATCCTAAGTGACAGAAGTGAGCCAAATACTCTGGCGCTAAAAATGTGGATGCCGCAATCTGAATTGATCTGACGCTGAACAGACTTCGATGGTTCTAATCTACAGAACTTTCTCTATATAGGTGCAGCTGAGAACACGTGGGGATTGAGATATGTGTGCCCTGACGAGGCCATAGTTGCATTATGTTACACTGTTTGCTTCATGCATCCATGTAAATTGCAGCGGGTGATATGTGTGTGGCGGAGGTGAGACGTCAGGCGGCGCCGTGAATCGATCGTGGCCACGAAAAAATTGGAAAAAATTTCATGGTCTAGCGATCAGGCATACGGGTCGTAATTTACTCTCTACCAGAGCCCTGAAATGACACTAGATTTCAGTGTGTGACACACCCATTCGCTGGTCGTACTAAGGACCAATTTGGCTCGCTTGTACTACAGAGCACACAAGGATACCAAATGTCAAAACTGATAAATCAAAAACGAATAAGTGTGCCTCAGGCAAATGAGTAGTCTGAGGCATTTCAGCTCACTCTGTTGGTACAGTAAGAACTTCACCACAGGCTCCCCAGTCTAAACCACTCGCAAGTGCAGTCACTCTAAACCACTCGCAAGTACCTACCACACATGCGAGAGCATCGACCAGTGGTCTTGTTAACAGCCCAAAGTCCAGCACCAGAGTGCTTTGCAACTCTTCAGGAAAAAAAAATTCCATTTTCCTGCGAAGTGCACGAAGACACTGCCTACACGCCATCTTGAGCCAATCATAGGGTTCTAGAGGCGCTAAATCTCCCCTCCCACACGAGAGCACAAACTCATGTCGAACCAGGGCAAGAGTTACGAAACCTGAATCTCTGGAAATAAAGCAAACCGCTGAATACTGGCTTTTTAAAGTTTTCACAGAGGGGGAAGATGTTTTTTTTTTCGAAGTCACGTAGCTTCCCACGGCAACAAACGAACAGATACAATCTTACAGATCTTTATTAAAATCGCCTGTGTTTTGGAGCTTATTAATCTTAGCAATGTGGTGTAATAAATATTCTATCTCTAAAAGTTTCTCAGACGCTGGAGTTTCCGCATTGTGCCTGTTGCAAGCAATCACGATGCACTTTCTGTGTTTCATAAAACACTCTGAAGGACCACAGATTACAGAATGCCTCCAGATGTGCTTCGGAAACTACTGCTGTTCTTCCAGGGAACGATCAAAGCGTAGAGAGTTTGAGACATTACTCCCATTGAGAAAAGTCCGCATGGTGCCTGTTGTATTCAATCCCACTGTAATTTCTGTGTTTCATCAACACTCTGAACTTCCACAGATTACAGAATGCCTCCAGATGTGCTTCGGAAATTACTACTAGTCTTCCACGAAACGATCACAGCGTAGACAGTTTGAGACATTACTCCCATGGAAAAAAGTCCGTATGGTGCCTGTTGTATTTAATACCGATGCAATTTCTGTGATTCGTCAACACTCTGAAAGTCCGCAGATTACAGAAAGCCTCCAGATCTGCTTCGGAAACTACTACTTGTCTTCCAGAAATCGTTCAAAGCGTAGACAGTTTGGGACAATACTCCCGTGGAGAAAAGTCCGCATTGTGCCTGTTGCAAGCAATCACGATGCACTTTCTGTGTTTCATCAACACTCTGAAGGACCACAGATTACAGAATGCCTCCAGATGTGCTTCGGAAACTACTACTGTTCTTCCAGGGAACGATCAAAGCGTATACAGCTTGAGACATTACTCTCTTGGAGAAAAGTCCGCATGATGCCTGTTGTATTGAGTCCATGCAATTTCTGTGTTTCATCAACACTCTGAAGGACCACAGATTACACAACGCCTTCAGATGTGCTTCGGAAACGACTACTGATCTTCCAGGGAACTATCAAAGCGTAGAAAGTTTGAGACACTAATTCCATGGATAAAAGTCCGCATGGTGACTGTTGTATTCAATCACGATGCAAATTCTGTGTTTCATCAACACTCTGAATGACCACAGATTGCAGAATGCCTCCAGATGTCCTTCGGAAACTACTACTGGTCGTCCAATGGACGATCAAAGAGTAGACAGTACGAAACATTACACTCTTGGAGAAAAGTCTGCATGGTGCCTGTTGTATTCAGTCCTGATGCAATTTCTGTGTTTCATCAACACACTGAAGGTTCACAGATTACAGAATGCCTCCAGGTGTGCTTCGGAAAATCCTACTGGTCTTCCAGGGAACGATCAAAGCGTAGACAGTTTGAGACATTACTCCCATGGAGAAAAGTACGCATGGTGACTGTTGTATTCAATCCCGATGCAATTTCTACGTTTCATCAACACTCTGAAGGTCCACGGATTACAGAATGCCTCCAGATGTGCTTCGGAATCTACTACTGGTCTTCCAGGAATCGATCAAAGCGTAGGCAGTTTGAGACTATACTCCCCTGGAGAAAAGTCAGCATGGTGCCAGTTGTAAGCAATCCCGATGCAATTTCTGTGTTTCATCAACACTCTGAAGGTCCACAGATTACAGAATGCCTCCAGATCTGCTTCGGAAACTACTACAGGTCTTCCAGGATACGATCACATTGTAGACAGTTTCAGACATTACTCTCATGGAGAAAAGTCCGCATGGTGCCTGTTGTATTCAATCCCGATGCAATTTCTGTGTTTCATCAACACGCTGAAGGTCCACAGATTACCGAATGCCTCCAGATGTGCTTCGGAATGTACTACTGGTCTTCCAGGTATCGTTCAAAGCGTAGACAGTTTGAGACAATACTTCCATGGAGAAAAGTCCGCATGGTGACTGTTGTATTCAGTAGCGATGCAATTTCTATGTTTCATCAACACACTGAAGGTCCACAGATTACAGGATGCCTCCAGATCTGCTTCGGAAAATCCTACTGGTCTTCCAAGGTACGATCAAAGCGTAGAAAGTTTGAGACATTACTCCCATGGAGAAAAGTCCGCACGGTGCTTGTTGTATCTAATGCCGATGCAATTCCTGTGTTTCATCAACACTCTGAAGGTCCACAGATTACTGAATGAATCCACATGTGCTTCGGAAACTACTACTGGTCTTTCAGGAAACGATCACAAGGTAGACAGTTTGAGACATTACTCCCATGGAGAAAAGTCCGTATGGTGCCTGTTGTCTTCAATCGCGATGCCATTTCTATGTTTCATTAACACTCTGAAGGTCCACAGATTACAGAACGCCTCCACATGTGCTCTGAAAGCTACTATTTGTTTTCCAGGGAACGATCAAAGCGTAGACAGTTTGAGACATTACTCCTATGGAGAAAAGTCAGCATGGTGCCTGTTGTAAGCAATCACGATGTAATTTCTGTGTTTCATCAACACTCTGAAGGTCCACAGATTACAGAATGCCTCCACATGTCCTTTGGAAGATACTATTTGTCTTCCAGGGAACGGTCACAGCGTAGACAGTTTGAGACATTACTCCCATGTTGAAAAGTCTGCATGGTGCCTTTTGTATTCAATCGCGATGCAATTTCTGTGTTTCATCAACACTCTGAAGGTCCGCAGATTACAGAATGCCTCCAGATCTGCTTCGGAAACTACTACTGGTCTTCCAGGGAACGATCAAACCGTAGAAAGTTTGAGACATTACTCCCATTGAGAAAAGTCCGCATGGTGCCTGTTGTATTCAATGACCGATGCAATTTCTGCGTTTCATCAACACCCTGAAGGACCACAGATTACACAACGCCTCCAGATGTGCTTCGGAAACTACCACTCGCCTTCCAGTTAACGATCAAAGTGTGGCCGATGGAAGTGGGTTACAGGCCTTTTTGCAGTATCAGCGAACACAAAACCTTGTGAATTTTTATTTTGTGTGGCTCATCACCTGATGCTTGGTGTACAACTCCACTCTGCAGACACGTGCCTTCAGTCTGTGATCCCCAACCCAGGTATCGGCTGCCACCAATGCAGGTATCACAGCATTGTTCCGCTGAAGATCTGTCTCGACAAGGGGTTGCTCTGTCTGCCCTGTACAACTGTGGGCCTGCCTGGCAAGATTTACTGAGGCATGGGCTCACTGTTATTTGCTTCCAACTCCCAACATGCCGTTTCTATGTGCTAAGAATCATAGAAATACCTCATGCTTTTAGCGCGCCCTACCAGGCTCCATAACATCTGCTCTGTCCGTTAACTTTCTAAATTCTTGCTCAAGGTGCATCAGGTTATGACAACCTCTTTAATAATTTTCCTTATCGAAAAATAAGTGAGAATGTAACTTGTTCTCTCTCAGTGTCTTATTATTAAATGCACAAAGTCTCAGAAACAGTATTCAACCATGATTCAGCTAGCTTCTTTAATCAGCAGTATGATGGCCATGTAGTTCACCTAATCTTAATTCTAAAGATTTATGCTGAAGGAGACACTTGATAGCTTTCCACAACGCGTACAGGTAACAGAGGAATCTGTCCTATAAATGAGACGAAATCCCAAGACAGTCCGTTTTTCACACGATTTTTCGACTGTTTGAGATGGGAGGCTGAAAGAAGCCTAAGAACGAGTAGTGACTGAGTTACATACCCTTTGTACTGTCGGCATACAGATGGTGGTCATGGGACAGGGAGGATCATGTCTCAAGAAATATTTCCTAAGTAGTTTTTTCTTTTCCTTCCATAAATATAGCATAGACCTGGACATGCTGACACTAGCCTTCGAGTCCACTTTCACCTCATGTTGCTTTCTGATAAGGATTCATCACTACTTCTCAGAAATAACATATTACGCAGGAATATCACACATATTACCCTTTGCATAGTCTTGACGTATTGCAGAAATGTGTATGATGACATTGAAACCTTAGACCTTTCAAACAAAAAGTAGATTTATGTATGTTTGTCAACATTTTCTCTATCCTTTGCTTCTATGTGTCTCTGTTGTGCTACACATAGAATTAAAGTCTCTTATAACAGCCTAAATCTGCCAAAGAATAACCAGGCTAATCGGTAGCACTGAGAGCATTGGCAAGATATAAATGTTTAAGTATTTTGTCACTCCTCACACATCTCACATCATAACCAATTTTCGTTTGCTTGATACATGAAACAGGCAGCAAATGAAACTAATTTTAAAAAAGTCACCAACTTGAAGCCTTCTTTGCATTTCATACACTAATATTTGCCATCACTTGAGATAATTCATCTCGCTGTTCAAATTTTATACTTTATCCTCATCATTAAAACATGTAACAAGCCACAGTCGGACAAGTGGAATGTTAGCATTGCATCTAGAAGCAGAATGTGTGTTGTCTGTACATTCCCATGGCATTGATAATTATAAATTATCCCCTACTTGCGGTAGTTGCTTTATTTGAACCAAGAGATTTGCTTGTTCTCCTTTCCTCTGCCCGTCTTCTAAGAGACTGTTGGTTGAATGACGACTTATATATGATGTTTTCGTTTGCCAATGAAACTATTTTCACATCACACAATTGGTTTTCTGAAACCGTCACTGACCAAATCTATCATGCCACTTATTATAATACCACTGCATCTGAAACGTGAACTACTTCTAAAGGCTAATCACCCAGCAAAAATATCGAAATGTATTTTAGAAAACATTTTCCATGACTTTCATTATTTCATTTTATGTGTCACTCTTCGCGTTTATTTATTTGGAGAATCTGCTATGTAACGACACTACGGATTCACTAGATATAAATGTTTTGTTAAAACACATGAAGTTCTGTGATGAGCATGTCTCTGACACTGTTTTACCGAGTTCAATGGATGTAGTATTTGAAACTTTTGCATCATTGCCATCTGGTATTTTGAATTGCAAAACTATATCAAAGTTTTTGCGTTATATACGTTGCGATTGCGATTCACGTGTAAAAAGAGAACTTTTTTCCTTCATTCAACCTTAGCCATTCCATTAACACACACACAAACACTCTCTCTCTCTCTCTCTCTCTCTTTCTCTCTCCTTCTACCCTCGAGCTACGGATTTGTCAGTAACAGAGAGATTTGTAAAGTCAAAGGTTTCGTATTTCATAACGCAGAGTATGCCAGCCGGTTTCATTTCATTACAGAGCCTCATCAGTTTCGTTTATAATTTCTCTGTGACAAGCACGAATCGGTGTGCTGCCGGGGAGGCAGAGGCTGTGTGGTGAGTGGTGATATTTAATGCTTCATTGACATATATCTACGTCGTCTGACAGCATGACGTCATTGTCGACCTTGCTAACCGCACCAATATGCAACAGTACCTGCCGGATACATTACACGAAAGGCCTGCGGACGTGTGGCCACCCAAATGCTTTCATCACAGTGTACACTCTCTCTCAGCCAAGTTCTTTTCTAACCGGCGTGTAACATCAGGATCGGTACACACACCTTATCGCAATGACGGAAAATTTTAGTTTTAAAATTTGTTAATACCGAAATCATGTTTTGCAACCAATAAACGTAAGTTATTTTGATTACTTAGAATTACATCGGATTACAACTTCATTATTAATATAAGATTTATTATCTATTATTAATAGGTAGAAGAGTCACCACATTCCGTCAGTTACATGACATTTGTACATAAAGGTGGCCTTCAAAATGTCAACTGAAACTCCATGCGACTTTTCTTGCATCTTGCTACACGATACGTTGAGCAGACTGCTTGTGATGAATTACGTAAAAAATAATAATGGTAACATTAATTTATCCATGGTACAAAATCCTCTGTACTCTATTGGTCTTGTATGTAAAATTTCCTTCTCACTTTTGTGTCATTTATATCAATTTCCTGTTCCACTAGCTTGGAAAACATTTAAAATCTGTCTTAATTAAGATAACTACTAATGTGTTATTTTATATTATTAATACAGAATGACGGTGTTTAATTGTGCTCCACTAACATAAGCAAAGGGATGTTTGTAAAATAATGTAGAGCTTGTCGTTACCGTAGACATAAAGAATGTTAAGTAATAAGTATGACATCATGGGTAGGTTCATTTTTCGCTCATACATCACAACTGTCTTCGCAGTTTCTGAATATACATGAATTTTGGGTAGCTACAGCTTTTATTAACAAGATCATATACACTTAGTGGTGATAATGCTCATATAAAGGCTTTGCGCTAATTGAAGACGAAGAAAATTCTATACTTGTGTTGACATAAATAAAAGTTATATTAAACGCGTCTGTTTGCTGTATTTCATCAAGAAGTAGAATTAACGGTAATAGTTTTCTACAACACAGACAACTTCCACAGCTTCGAGATGTATCCATTTTTGCGCATACGACTGGTATATTTCGATGGTTTCATATTCACAACGGTTTAGTCGTCACGTTTTAATGTATGTACATTTTACACGGTCTGGACACATTAAAATGACAATCTGCTATGGTCAGCTTGCAATGATCATATGATCACTCACAGAAAGCACTCGAAAATACATAAAACGTGTCGTGGAGAGAGAGGGGAGGGGGGTGCCGAAAACTGTGGAGCTGCTATCGTATTGCGGAAATGAAGCGATTTATCTCCGTTTACGAGAGCATGATCACAAGCTTTCAGGCCAGAGGTAGAAGCATTTCCGAAACCACTATACGTGTAAAGTGTTTGCATGCCGCCATGGTTTAAGTATACCGTGCATGGCAAAATGGCACTACACTATACTAAATCGGCACCAAGGCACCCTGGTGCACAAAGGGACGCAGATGACAGGGGTGAACGACGGCTACGGAGATGAGTAGGAGTGAATAGACGTTCAACTTTAGAGCAACTGACAACCCAGATGAACCAACAATGTCATTTCAACGACCGATCAGTGAAATTCGCTGCGTCTCCGCAACAGGAGCTTGGTTCATGTGCCCATGCTGACTACTGTTCATACGCGACGAAGGCTGGAATATTCACGCCAATACTGGAACTGGACGTCCAATGAGTTCGACAAGTGGCCTGTTCAGATGAAATCCCTTTTTATGCTCCATCGGAGAAATGGCAGTTGGCATGTACGGCGTGAATCGTCTGAAAATGGACACTCTGCAACTATTGTCGAAAGGGTGTAGACCGGAGGAGGGAGCATTATGATCTAGGAAAAGTTTGGTGGCATTAAATGTGTGATTTTGTCGTTCTGGAAGGCACAATGGGCCAATATAAATATGCATATATCCTTACAGACCGTGTCCACCTCCACACGCAGTTTCTATTTCTTCGTCAGGATGACACCTACGAGTCCGTCATGGGTTGCACGCCCCCCCCCCCCCCCCTCCCTCCGGAGGGTCGAGTCCCCCTTGGGTCACGGGTATGTGTTTTGTTATTATCAGAAGTTAGTTTATGTTAGTTGAAGTCGTGTGTAGCCGGCGGGAGTGGCCGAGCGGTTCTAGGCGCTTCAATCTGGAACCGCACGACCTCTACGGTCGCAGGTTCGAATCCTGCCTCGGGCATGGATGTGTGTGATGTCCTTAGGGTAGTTAGGTTTAAGTAGTTCAAGTTATAGGGGACTGATGACTTCAGATGTTAAGTCCCATAGTGCTCAGAGGCATTTGAACCATTTTTTAAGTCGTGTGTAAGTCTAGGGGCCGATGACCTCAGTAGTTTGGTCCATTAGGAATTCACACATGTTTGAACGTTTTTGAGCTTCTACCAGAAACGTGTCACACAGCTCCAAACGTACGTGTCTCGATCGAAGAGCAACGGGATGAGTTTATCGGACTCCCATAGCCACCAAATTCCCAAAATGTAAATCGCACGAGAATCAATGGGACCACCTCTTTCAGGATGATTGTACCATGGATCCTCAGCCAAGAATCCTACCGCAGTTGACCACGTCACTGGAATCGGCATGGTTTCACATCGCTGTCGATTCCCTCCAGATCCTCATTAAATATCTTCCTGCACGTCTCTCAGCGGTGCCCGCAAATAATGTGGTTATTCGGAGTTTTGAAGTGTGGTCACGTTAACGTGACTACACAGTGTCATACAGATCAAGTTAGAGACCTGTTGGCGGAATAATGATCTTAAAATAATATTTTCCAGAATGCCATTTTCACTCTGTAGCGGAGTGCTCTACCATCTGAGCTGGGTTCGCAGGAGAGCTTCTGTAAAGTTTGGAAGGTAGGAGACGAGTACTGGCCGAATTGCAGCTGTGAGGACGGGTCGCGAGTCGTGCTTGGGTAGATCAGATGGTAGAGCACTTGCCCAAAAAAGGCAAAGGTTCCGAGTTCGAGTCTGCGTCCGGCACAAAGTTTTAATCAGCCAGTAAGTTTAATATCCTGTTTTAATCAGAGTTCCATCGTTCACTAATGATCAGGAATAGTTTGCTTGTTGTAGCACAATGAATCGACCTAGGACAAAGAAACAATAACACAACATTCATGCGACCGTTGTATCGAATTAAATATTCCTGACAGCACTGATTTAGAAGTGCGACGATAAACTGACACAATAACGGACAGTGTAGGAACTACTCTACGTTCCTCCCCTTTCTGTGTTAACATGGGGTGTCCAATCTACTGTTATGTATTCCACACGAAATATGTCAGATACCGATGAAGAAGTGCAGGACAGCGTCGAGTGTGAAAAACTGGATATGTGCAAAAACACAAATAACAAGACCGAGTTCTTCCGCAAATGAAGAGTGCTCCGTGGAAAGGTGATATGGCAGCACAGCCCCTTCATATTAATGAAAATGTAAATATGTTATGCGAATCAAAGATGTATGAGGATGCAATCGGGAGATTTTCAAGAATTACTCCAGTTTCACCGACAACAGTCAGTGTAAATTCCCGAAAGATCGAGTTTCTAATCAAATATGACGAGACTTCGACAACGCGAGAATTATATGCAAATTTATCACCGCGTTGAGCTGTTGAGACTTTCATTTTGTGAAATCGATCATAACACACTATGACGGATGTGTATATGTGTAAGCAGTGAACAGACGACAACCAAATGATTAAGAGATTCATCTACACACCATCAGACGACAGTACTTGCGGATTAGAAGCATTGGAAAGTGTTAGTTTTTAACGCAAGATGTATCGTTCTAAAAGGTAAGGTCGTCGAACTTTGGAATATTAATGTTTGGGCCGCCAGTGAACAATGGGCAAAGGAGATTAGACCAGGTAGCAACAACGCAGTCGAAGGTATTTACATTTAATGTGCGTTAGAGTAACATTCGCAAATCATATTACAATAGTCTAACAGAGAATTATAAGCTAACACTGCCTATAACAGAGGGTTGGCCATTTTTGTCCTTGATAATGTATGTTACTCGTGAAAACACTGAAAATTAAATTTCATTTACGACAATTCACGACAGTAGGGGACAGTAACATAACGTGAAACTCTTTATTCATCACCACAAAAAGCAAACTCACATGGCGTGAACAGTCTTCTCTGAATGTAGGTCCACAACCACTGCTAACTCCTCAGCGAAGTCATTGTCCTGCATACGCTGTTTTTATTTTTGAAACACTTTATTCAATGATCTTTCCGTATCGGGCAATTTCGCAGTGAAAGAAATGACATAAGTTACAACAGCTTCAACATTGGAAGAATAAAGAATGAAGTCAGAAATATACACAAAACTTTTTATACAGCTCTATCAAATGAAAAAGTTTAACCACATACTTTACTTTCCACACATTATCTCGTGTCTTTCCTTTGTTGTTATTTCATTCCCCTCACTCCATATGGGCAGCGAGGGTGGGTGAGGAATGTCAGTGCATTCAAATCACTGCTCTTCAGCCATATAATAAAAATTTTTAAACATATTATGGAATTGCACAGTGCGGTTGACAAAAATGAACCTTTGATGCTATAAAAAGATGTATCGTCAGCTGCTTATGTGAAAATATAAAGGATGATTTGATAAGTAATTAAAATACTGACACAGACGAAACGGTAAATAAATGTGTCACAAAATACACTCCTGGAAATTGAAATAAGAACACCGTGAATTCATTGTCCCAGGAAGGGGAAACTTAATTGACACATTCCTGGGGTCAGATACATCACATGATCACACTAACAGAACCACAGGCATATAGACACAGGCAACAGAGCATGCACAATGTCGGCACTAGTAAAATGTATATCAACCTTTCGCAGCAATGCAGGCTGCTATTCTCCCATGGAGACGATCGTAGAGATGCTGGATGTAGTCCTGTGGAACGGCTTGCCATGCCATTTCCACCTGGCACCTCAGTTGGACCAGCGTTCGTGCTGGACGTGCAGACCGCGTGAGACGACGCTTCATCCAGTCCCAAACATGCTCAATGGGGGACAGATCCGGAGATCTTGCTGGCCAGGGTAGTTGACTTACACCTTCCAGAGCACGTTGGGTGGCACGGGATACATGCGGACGTGCATTGTCCTGTTGGAACAGCAAGTTCCCTTGCCGGTCTAGGAATGGTGGAACGATGGGTTCGATGACGGTTTGGATGTACCGTGCACTATTCAGTGTCCCCTCGACGATCACCAGAGGTGTACGGCCAGTGTAGGAGATCGCTCCCCAAACCATGATGCCGGGTGTTGGCCCTGTGTGCCTCGGTCGTATGCAGTCCTGATTGTGGCGCTCACCTGCACGGCGCCAAACACGCATACGACCATCATTGGCACCAAGGCAGAAGCGACTCTCATCGCTGAAGACGACACGTCTCCATTCGTCCCTCCATTCACGCCTGTCGCGACACCACTGGAGGCGGGCTGCACGATGTTGGGGCGTGAGCGGAAGACGGCCTAACGGTGTGCGGGACCGCAGCCCAGCTTCATGGAGACGGTTGCGAATGGTCATCGCCGATACCCCAGGAGCAACAGTGTCCCTAATTTGCTGGGAAGTGGCGGTGCGGTCGCCTACGGCAGTGCGTAGGATCCTACGGTCTTGGCGTGCATCCGTGCGTCGTTGCGGTCCGGTCCCAGGTCGACGGGCACGTGCACCTTCCGCCGACCACTGGCGACAACATCGATGTACTGTGGAGACCTCACGCCCCACGTGTTGAGCAATTCGGCGGTACGTCCACCCGGCCTCCCGCATGCCCACTATACGCCCTCGCTCAAAGTCCGTCAACTGCACATACGGTTCACGTCCAAGCTGTCGCGGCATGCTACCAGTGTTAAAGACTGCGATGGAGCTCCGTATGCCACGGCAAACTGGCTGACACTGACGGCGGCGGTACACGAATGTTGCGGAGCTAGCGCCATTCGACGGCCAACACCGCGGTTCCTGGTGTGTCCGCTGTGCCGTGCGTGTGATCGTTGCTTGTACAGCCCTCTCGCAGTGTCCGGAGCAAGTATGGTGGGTCTGACATACCTGTGTCAATGTGTTCTTTTTTTCCATTTCCAGGAGTGTATATAAGACACATGGAGAATTCTATAAGTTAAAACATAAAAAGTTGGTGTGTTGACCGATTATGACGGAGAATTAGACAAGTGAAGTGACGAGTAAATGTGGACCGCCAGGGATAGGAGTATCATAAGGGAGTAGCTGTCGGTGAAGTGTCTAAGGTGTTGGTGTGGGCAGACGTTTGGAGAGGGATTTAGGAGAGTGAAGAGGGTTGCAGTTCCGGAGCAAGTCTTACGATGTGTGCAGAGAGGAGGCCAGGATGGAAGCCCTGACGAGGACATGAGGGGTGGGCTATTTTACACCTGTTAGGACGGGTATTATCATGGCTCATTTAATGGTCGTGTAAAGTAATGCGGTGAAAGGTTCATTGGTAGAGGACGTGGAGATTTTGAAGGTGTAGTGTTGGAGAATGTCGTAGTACAGACGCGGCAGAGTCCCGGATCAAAGATCAGTGGCGAACCTATCATGTCCGTAGTATCAAGTTTACGGGTAATGTACCATACCTCGAGGTGTTCAAGATAGAAGAATAGGGTGGAGAATTTCATAAGCCGGCAGACGTTTCCGATAGGGGAGGATGAGTGGAGCCTAAAGGCTAGGCGGACTGCATGGCTTTAGAGGATCTACAGGGCGTGGTAAAAGGGGGGAAGAGCCACACATATTTGCGTAGTAGATCATGGAAAGGTGCAGTTTCCATGTTCGACAGGTTAGTAGTTTTGATCGTTTTTGTCTATAGTGCGCGTTATGTTGAATGGGTAGGAGATGGTGCTCTCATGTTAGTCGACGATGAAGTGTTACTCTGAGATATTTTAGTGTGTTAGTTAACTGTATAGGATGGTGGTAAATAGCAAGGTAAAACTCTTGCGGGTGGAACGTGCAAGTGCTTTGGCCTGTGATTACTAATGGGTTTTGACAGGCTTGATTTTGAGGAGCCACTGGTTACACCAGCAGTGAACTGACTGAGACGTTGCTGGAGGGATTGTTGGTATTTTAGGGAGCAGGGTAAAGGACGAGGGAGGCACTTTCATGGCCATGCTGGAGGAGATGAACAGGAGAGAGCTTTGGCATATCAGAGTTGTAGAGGACATACAGGAGAGATGAGAGGACGGATCCTTGGGCCACAACTGCAGTGGGATGGAAGATATGGGAGATGGTGATGTAAAATGGGCGGTTAGAAATAAAAGATGAGATAAGGCAGATAAAATTTATGGAAATCGCATAGGTCTGGAGCTTAAAGAAGTGGCCAGAATGCTATACATAGTCATATGCTTTTTTGAAGTCTAGAGAGACAGAAATGGCGCACTTGCGGTTCTTAATTTGGTGATACAGGAGATGAGTAGGGCGTAGGAGTTGGTCAGTGGAGGATAAATTTTACAGATGCAACAGTGATGGACAGATACGGGTAAGTGTAGTAGTAGGTGTCTTGGATATTTGGGGTAGCACTGACTCAAAAACCTTGTTAATACATGAGGTAAAGCTGATGGGACGGTAGGATTTGTCAGGGGGAGGTTTATTAGGTTTGAGGGAGAGGAGGATTCAAGAGGTGTTCCACAGCTCTGGATAAGGACCTGCGTGTACGACTATGTTGTAAACGGTGCACAGGATTTAAAGAAAGGAGAGGTGCTATTCTGTCAAGTGTCTGTAAGTTATGCAGTCATGACTAGGAACAGTGTTGTCTTTGTTATGCAGTATCTGTTGAATGTTTTGCTATTCGAGTGGTGATTTCTGTCCGTGGGACGTTGTCAAGGTACTTGAAGCTAGGAATAAGAGTTGGGAGTGAGGTATTGGTATGCTCATTGACTGTCAGGAATAAGGTGTTATCTAAGAGGGGCGTATCTGTGATGGTGAAGATGTCAGGGTGGTAGGACGCAAAGTGGTTGGTTTAGCTTTGGTTGTCACGGAGGGGGTGATTGACGTACAGGAGGGGGTTGGAGGAAGAACGGTTATTGCCAGTAAGATGGTGAAATGCCATCGTGTACCTGGAGGAGATTAGGGGCTAAGCTTCTTTGCGCTAAGCAGATTTCGGATATGTCACTATAGTAGGCAGTGGAGTATAAGCGTGCGGCAGTCATGGGTCTGCAGAAATGTTCGGTAAAGGTAGCAGGATTCGTAGATGAGTAGGAGAGCATGTGGAGGGAGTGCGCGACAATGTGGATGGATGGGTGTCGTCTCAATGTCGTGAATTGTAGCGTATGACAAAGTCTGTTGCAGGAAGGCGAAATCACTGAGGTGTTCAAAAGGTGAGGGTTGGTTTTCGAGTTGAGTAGCAATGAACATCCCAGTTGGTACGACAGTAACCCCGGCTATGTTTGAGAATGGCAGGAGTAATGGGTTCGTGGGCAGGGTGTGTGGTGCAGGGTATGGAAAGTAGGTCACGGAGGCGGTCGCTTGCAGCGGGGTCGACGACTGCTGCAGTAATGCGCCGAAGTAGGTTAGGAGAAGTGAAGGTAACATCAGAGGCGGATTTACTTTCAGGACAGGTATTCAGTAGGAGAGGGACTATATCACCGTGGAGGGAGTGGTAAACTGATGCCACAGTGTTCAGCTTTAGAACAGCTATGAAAGTCACTGTCAGTGCCAGTAATAGAGATTGAAAAGGTATGGTCTACATAGGTGAAGAAGTCGTATGGGATGGGATGATGCAGTCAGATGTAAATAGTGGTACAGGTAACAGCTACAGATTTGAGAAAGACAGTGAGTAAGAGGTGCTCCATAGGAGTATTGTACAGTACTGTTGTGACCAGGGATATTCTCGTTGTGGCCAATAGCAACTCAGTATCAGGGTGTGGGGAACAGAGAACTGTTCAGCAGATGATGCATGGTGAAGTATGAGTAGTATGATGGGGTTGGAGGAAAAATATAAATAACCTATGCTGGACCATAACTGCCCTAGCGTCATATGGAATGAATAACTGGGAGATCTCGAAGGATTCAGCTGCCTGGTTTTGAAAGTTTTTCCCTATACTCCGCACCCACGTGTCTTTGCGTCGCAGAGTATAAAAGCTGTGTATAAATCTGTTAAGTGTTGTTGACTGTAACGCTATAAATGTGTCTAGTGTGTTGTCATGTTTGTGTCTGATGGTGATGAAAGAAGGGAGAGGATGAAATCCGATGCCTCATGTGTAGCACTCAGAGAGCCATCGAAGTTAATATCCCGACTCGATGGAATGATCACCAACACCTGTGTCACATGCCCTCGCGTCATGAGACACTACGGATAGATATTAAGTATAATACAGGAGAGAGGGGCAAAGACTGGTAATCAGAAACTTTACGCCAGCACATCTCCACCCGTTGACAGGCAAATACCGGCAGTGAAAATTTCATCCACCACCAGGATTTGAACCAGCATATCCCACACAGGCATGCAGCCCTCTGCTATGCAGGCATCAATGTTTGTCACAATTACCACTATTTACACGCAGCACGCATAAATACACTACGATTTTAATCGGCTTTGAACATGTTGTAGTGTAGAGCAAAATAAGAAACACAAATTTTTGTCTACGTGTTCATACAGCCGTTAAGGTAGTGAAATGACCCACTTGAGAAACTGAATTCAATACTCTTTCTCTGACATGCGCAAATCGGTCACAAATTGATATGCATACGCGTGTCAATGGAAAACGCAAAACTGTAAACTTTGGCGGCTGATGGCTGAATTGTGGTACACTGCAGCACAGTTTTACCACGTGGGCGCGCTTACGGTTACATGGCGATATTTCTAGCTTCTCTGTGGCAAATTCATCTTTGACGTATCAATTCATCATAGTTGTTTGATTGCTAAATGAATTTCTATTAGTCAAATTTTGATGTGAAAGACAAAATAGTTGGGGAGGGGTGTGGCGGAGGGTATGAGAATATTTAGAAATTAATAACATTTGGTGCACCGTTGTACACTACATTAAAAACAATATTACTTTCGAGGATTTTCTTTTGTATCATTTAACTGTTTCAGTGGTGTTTATTTAGAAATATTATACTAATTTCTTTTTCAAGGGGGTGTCCCTTAACGGCGGCATTTCATGTATAAACAAATACTTATGTTGCTCTACAATACAACATTCAAAGCTGATCCAAATCGAAGTGTGTCCCTTCGGTAGCTTCACACGAGAGTACCGCCTGCTGGCTATGTGGACACATAACACGGTAAGAAAATACGGAAGCGGCGCAGTACAGGAGTAGCAACGATGTGGGAAGAGAGGAAACTTTTATGGATCGCCGTCTGAGAACGAATACGCCTGAAATGTCTAAGCTGGTCGGCTGTTCGCGAGCAGCTGTCGTGAGCATTTGCAGAAAGTGGTTGTAGGACGGTGGAACCACAGGAAGGCGAAGAGGTGTTCTACGTGCTTGCCTCAAAGGAGGTTTGCCCCCATTGGAAAGTAGTATAGGAGGCGATATGTGGCAGTCTGACGGCAGAGTACAGAGCTGTTGCAGGCATGTTTCGGAGCACACTATCCGACGCACATTCTCTGTTACCATATTTTCTGTGGTAGACGACGGCGATCTGTTGCCTTACAGAGCGAACAACATCGTCAATTGCGATTGCAGTGGGCACACGATAATCGAACTCTGATCTTTAGAGATCGGGACAAGAGCGAGTACGAGTTCTATGTTGCGGATTTATTCATGCATGCAGAAGTGTATGATTAGTCGTGACGTCTTGTTAGCACGGAAGATGAGTACGCGATCTTCTTCCTGCTGTAAAGTAACACTGAAGGGTGAAATGATCTGTCGTCGGGAACTGATGGTCTTTGACTGATCTGTGTTTTGTGATACAGTGGAGGGTGTACGATGAAAATGGATGCAAAGTACACAATTGATAATGTTTTCTATTAAAGGGGGTGTGATGTATGGAATGAATTTCACGCTATAGCTCTCGCTTCAGACAAAAGCATACAAATTTCAACTGCAAACAAAATGTTGTATTCTTGTTCATTCCATCTCCAGCGTGGGAAAACATATGTGCTGCGTCAAACAAAACGTGCGCAGAGCAACATCACTAATACATCACGGGAACGAAAAAGATCAATATTTCCGTATTCATTACCCACGGCAAGTCGTGTTTATGGGCTAACAGCGACTTATGTAGTTTATCATTTATTTCTCTAACTTTTTTGCAATATTTAATTTAATAATTAATCAAAATGTAGAGATTGTTTTCATCCGTATGTCATGTTGTCTGACAGACTTGGTAACGCCTGAGAAATGTGTAAGTGTCACAGTAACGTTTACACATTCTCTGAATAGATATTAAACATTAAAATAAATCCACAGCTGTCTTCGAAAGAGTATACCACAAATGTGCTGCTGATGAGCTCCATGTGTAAACCCAGTGTCTCTAGCTTGATGACAGGTTGGTTGCAGACCCTTTACTGGCCTCCTTGGAACCAACACACGGCCATCACAGGCACCGAGGCAGAACCAGTTTCCATCAGAAAACACAACAGATCTCCCCCTGTCCTGTAACGAGCTATCAGATTGTGTAAATGGCCGCGGTTTGGCGTCAGAGAAATGCACGCAACAGGACGTCTGTCTCAGACCAGTCTGGGGGAAAAAAAGTACAGTAGCTGTACCGTCGGAAAGTGCGGCCTATCCCAAAAAGCTGGCCAAAAGTAAAAATTGTTACAGATCGTCAAAGAGCAGTATTCGTAGATTTTCGTGGTCGCTGATTATCAATCCGAAGTTAAAATTTTAAATAAAAACGCAGTGATGTATCTGACATGGAACTCTGTAATAGATAAAGTACAAAGTAAACCAATATATTGTGTTAGACAATCATACATAAGTATAACCGGTTTATTAAAAATTTTGACTAGTCCGAAGTCTAATACGATTACCCACCAGCTGATTCCACTTTGAGATCACTGGAGGTGTCTGTACTTCCTGGTATGCGTGGCGCAGCTGACGTTCAGACTGCTTCAGGCAGCGAAGGCTTTGAATGTTTTCGAGGTAATTCACGCAAACTCCAAATAAACGGATCAAGTATTAATAATAAGCGTAAAATAATATCTTCAATTATTTCTAACAGAAAGTTCTCCAAACATTTAATGTGTTAATTGTTACAGTCTTCCAACATCTGCTCTTTCGGCAAAGCTGATTACTTTAATAATTCAGTTCCATTAATCAATATTTTACATACCGAAGTTTTCACGTCGAACCTCGGATATACAGGGTGACAATTATTGAACTAAATGAAATAATATCCTCATAACGTGTGAACGGTTTTCGTTAGGGCGTTCAAATTGCACGGTTGGTCGGGGGGCATGATGGAAATTAGTATTAACATACACGGTTTGGTTTAGCAACGAAGTCAACTTTCATGTGGATAGGTTTGTGAATGTGCATTTCGAGGACTGAGAATCCGCATTTCGCGATCGACAAGTCTCTTCACCCTCATTGGGTGACTGTGTGGTGTGCAATCAGTCACGGAATAATCGGAGCGACATTTCTTGTGGCACAATAGCTACCGAACGGTACGTGAAGGTTTTGGAAGATGATTTCATTCCATTATCCATAGTGACCCTGATTTCGACAAGACGTGAAGTCGGAGCTCACACCTTGGAAGCAGGAGTGTTTGATGTCATCGAAGAGCACTTTCGGGACCAAATTCTCTCTCTGGGGTACCCAGAGACCACTGGCATGGAACACGATCGGCCGCCATATCTGAACCCATGCGACTCCTTTTTGGGGGATTATATTAAGGACACGGCGCACAGCAATAACTCCAAAACCATTCCTGAGCTGAAAACAGGTTCGATGTTTCGACACTTCAGAGGGTCATGAAGAATTTCACTGTTCGTCGGCGACATATCACCGCAAATGATGGCAGGCATTTCGAACAAGTCATGGCCGAACTTCAGATATCTGTAGTGACGTTTACAAGTTGAATAAAGAGTGTGCACGATGTAGTTTGTAACTAATTTACGTTTTTTGCATTTAGTTTAACAACTGCCACTCTCAGGCTGTAAAAAGCAGCGAGCTCTTTGTTTTTCATTGCAAGATATCGCTCCAATGACACAATTGCAGCTAGTTGCAGCTACTTTAATTTTTCCATTCAATAATAGTTCCATTTGCAACCTGCGATCACTCGGGTAGTGGAACTGTAGAGAACGTGTGGACATTTCTCCATGTGTTTAATATTTTCCGTTTTTGTTTATTGTTATAGAAAAAGTATTATTATTAATTGTGATACACGACAATATTCAGATTACTTGCAGCTGCTGATTAAATTTAAAATAGACTGATTCTTATAGAGTCGGCGTTCTTTTGAATGTGATATTGAAATCTTTGATTCCTGAAAGATACGTCTTTCTCCATTGGGCGTCCCCTTCGAACTCCTACCCATCCCGACCCACGACTATATATGCTCGCAACTTGCACTTTTATTTTTTTCATTACCTTTGGCTAGCCTTTTTGGGATTTGGCCACAATGTGCGTTGGCGAAACTACGGGAGAACTATTTTTCTTATCAGATCACAACATTCTCTATTTGAAACCACCCCTTTACGAGGGTAAGTGAGAAAGATGTGTCGCCAATTCATTTAATTTTAGTTTTACAAGAAAAGCATATGACATACGTGTAGGATACAACTACAACATTTCCGATTAATTTGTTCACAGTTTTTCCACCCTGAAAGAAGAATATGTACACCTGTACGGTAAACATGATGGTCCTGCTTCCTCAGTTACTGGTGCACAAAATTTTTCAAGTTATCCGCATCTTCAAAGTGACTACCCCGATGAGCTTAAGCTTGTTTGAGTCTTTCGTGCCCGGCGGTCGACAGCATGATTCGGGCGACACTCCGGATACTGTGTGACGGCACTGCAGTCTCTGGGCGGCCGCCTGATGTCGCCCTTCAGCTTCTCTACAGCGGCGGACCAATCGCGTAACGGTGCTGACATCCATCGTAGCGCTGCCGTACATGCACTTCAGCCTTTATGTATGCGATTCGACGTTTCACTTTCTGCGGTAAGGAATTCAATCTCAGAACGCTGTCTTATATGTATTCCAAACTCGGACGGTTTCTAAACTTATACAGTGCTGCCATCTGTTGATCCAGGACAAAATTATCACTGCACGCTGTACAAGGAAGTTTGTGGAAGTGCGTCGAGTTCATGGTTGCCACGTTACGAACTTAATGAAGGGAAAAAAGGAGGCATTACTACCTCACCGCCAAAAGGAGGCATTACTTTTCGACTAGCCCTGATTCATATGCCAGATGCAGGAATTGAGAACGAATATGTGTTCGACACCAAGGAACCTTCCTTTACCCTGAAATACACCTAAAGCTACATTCTTACTTGGTAAACCACTGTGAAATGCGTGAGGGAGGGTATTTCCTACTGTACACAATTCCCGGTACATTCAAATACAGAGCACGGGAAGACTGACTTCTTAAATGCCTGTGTTCGTCTGTAATTACTGTATATAATATTTACATGCTCTATGGGAATGATACTTAGGAGGCTGTAGAATATTCCTACAGTAAAAGTTCCGAATTGGTTCTTGAAACTTTGTAATTAGACTTTCTCGGGAGAGTTCGCATTCATCTTCAAGGGTCTGTCAGCTCAGTTTCTTCAGCAGGCTATATTGCTGCAGTTGCGCCTCCTCGTGTGTGTGCAGAGTCGGGGGTGGGGGGGTCATTGGGTCGTCTGCCTTCCAGCGCCTAAGACTACACGAGCGTTTGTACAGCTACAATGTTAAGGTGCTCACCAAAGGCGGGCAGACGGCGCCTATTGCATGGCCGAAGTGGATGCGTTATAGAGACCCTTTGCTGTTTTATTCAAGTAAATGTCAACGTTGCACCCCTCCGTTATCATGCCACAGTAGGCCGTGAAACAAGAGGACAGAATATGCATAAGTACCTTTTGCTGCTTGAGATAGCGTTAAGAGTTCATCGAATGATTCCACGCTGGTCAAAAGAATAAAAACTGCGCTGTCACTGCAGCCCAAGGGGATGTTATGACGTTGCAGGACCACGGTGCTCTTGGCCAACGGTTAACCCGTCTGGGGAGTGTCAGCAGTGTCGAACGTAGTGGAGAACGTCGTCCTGTTGCTCATCATCCTGCGAACTGTCGCTTTCGACTGTGAAATGTGTGGGAATTAACGCCCCAAATAAATGGGGTGTTTCGTTGACGCCATTATTGTATTTTCGTGTCAGTAGCCCATATGAAAAGAACACGATTTTAACGCTGGGCATCGCGGTTCTGACCTTCATTGCAGAGGCGTCAAAAGAACGGTTGAATTGTGGATGAGATTGTGCTGACCTTCTTATAGTTCGAAACGTACACGGAGGCGTTGGGCAGAAGCATGGTGAAATTACGTACCAATGTGACATCGTTAACCAACCTTACGCTACACAGGAACCTTTGAATCTGGTCTTTTTTCCGTCTGTGTCGACACGTTGCTGTTTGGAGCGTTGCCGAGTCTCGTGGTTACGTCGCAGAGAGCCACACTTTTCTCTATTGCAGAAGAAATTTTTAAGTACCTTTGAGCCACATTTCAGACTTCCGCAATGGGAGATACTTACGATGTTTCGAAAAAGTGCTGCTTTGCTTGTGATGTGTATTGTATATAATGATGTTACCCAAAGGTTCAGTAAGTTCTTAAACGATTTATTTAAAAATTTTACAATACATAACACTCAATAACTTTTCGATGTTTTCCCTAATAACGTTTCCTCTCTATATATTATGTGCTTCACCACACCACATGTGTTAAAAGTGAGACTATAATGTAAAAATTTAAGTTAAACTGGTCAAGATCAATTGGCCAAGAATTTTGCTAGAAAATATATATAAAAGTTGTCAGCAAAAATCTCGAAAAATTCTTGACCGATGAAACTTACTTTTACGTTATAGTCCCATAAACGTTCGGACGGACACAGGCCACTTATTTTTGAACTTATATCGTGTGTAGAAACATACAATCTATGTACAGGAAACGTTACTAGCAAAAACGTCGAAAAGTTCTTGGGTGTTTTATTTAATTTTAAGAAACATTTTCCTTGCATTCGATTTTAGCATAAAACAGCTAAATTCTGTTAATGGATTATTTGCTTATGATTATAATACTGCTACAAAATCAGAATCGTCCAAACTTTGTAATCCTACTCGTTCGCAAATTAAAACCGTGCGAAATGCTGTCACAGAAGCTATTATTCTCACAGATCCAGCAGCTGGAAAGATCTCTCTCGTACGCTGTACACCGGAGATCTCAACCGACTTACTCATCTTAAGTGACTTCAGTCCCAATCAAGATTTCATTTACATTAACAGTAAACAAGGATCAAGTTCAGGGCGAGGGGGGAAGAGGAGATGTACAAAGATATGTGGGAGGAAATGGATATAGAGAGGGGAAAGGAGGATATAGATAGATAGATAGATAGATAGATAGAGAGAGAGAGAGAGAGAGAGAGAGAGAGAGAGAGAGAGAGAGAGAGAGAAGAATGGACAGAGAGAGGGGAAGGAGGAGGAGATGGACTATGAGAAGGAGGAAGAGGAGACTGACAGGGGGGAGAAGGAGATTAAGGCACATATCCAATTTCCACACTTATTTATCAGTTACTAAGCATAATCGGTTTCTTCGCTAGTTATAAGTGCGTCATCTACAAAAAGTCTGAAGTTACTTACTGTTAATATTGTCTACAGGGTCATAAACAACAAGTGTACCGAAACTATTTCCTAGGACACACTCAAAGTTACTTCTACATCTGTCGAGAAGCTTCATCCAAGGTAACATGCTGCATCTTCCTTACCAAAAAAGCATCATACAGTCAATAATGTTCGCTTAACAGCGTATACGATCACAGTTTTCGTAAAAAGCGTAGATGTTGTCCTGAGCCAAAAACTTTTCGGAAATCGAGAAATATCGCTTGTGGAAAATTTCGTTGGTCCATGACTCTTACGACGTCATGTGAGAAAAGTGCGAGTTGGATTTCACATGAACAGCATTTTCGGAATGCATAATGGTTGTGGTGATGGAGATAATTCTGTTTGAGATAACCCTAATAGTGTTAAGCCGGGACTTGAAGACACTCGCTCGACCGAAATGGTTATCTGTGAGCAACTACACGCAGTGCAGTGGCTCAGTAGTTTGACACCTGATGCGCACTTTTAACCTGTCACCCTCATCCCCTCCCGAATCCAAGTAACTGCGAAAAAATATTAAAAATGGGGCAGAGGGAGCAATTTCTTGCTAAAAGATTTAATCAAGCAAAATATAATGTTATCTGTTTTTAAAAAGATTTTATAGATTTAAGTATGTCAATAAAACTCATTTTTAAAATAACATAGTTGACGTGGTTACTGATAGCACAGTACACATAACTAAACATTTTGATAGTGATGGGAGACTTTAACGTTAGCTTACCATCTCATCCTTCTAAATTCTTTTCCCGATAAGTTTACAATTGCGTTATCAAAACCGATATGTTTAGCTACTGCCAAATCAGAGACTCTTGGTTCACTCATAGTGGACATCACATAATTCCTAATTACTATGAGGTTTCGAAAAGCGCTCCCACTCCTCCTCATCTTCCTTACGATTAAGAGAAGAAAGGAGGAAATACAAAAAGTTTTTTTGAATGATTCCATTTATGTATGTGCAAATGGATAGATGTTTTACTCGAGCTTCTCTAAACAATACATGGTTAACAGTACGGTATGGCCAGACATTCCCCACAGTTAGAAGAAGAAAGTAACTTATAAGGACATGTGTGCGGAAACACCTTATTTCCATGTTAAAGCTCAGTTTACATAAATCATCAGCGGATGAATCTTGGGAAACACACAGTAGTTGAACGTGTTACCACAGTATAATGCACTTTGACACATTAAATTTTCGAATTCCACTCCCTTAACAAGGATACATGTATTAAACCGCCTTCTCCGTGGATATCTCATACACTGATGTAGCCATGGAGAATTGCCTACCGGTATGTTTTCACAGCCTCCCAGAGCATGGACACAAAAACACTGTACATCTTTCACCGGGGTCCTGCACACAAGAATTATCAAATGCCTGCACAAACAAAAGTCTAGCAGGATTAGGTATAACCAAATCTGTCATTTAGAATCCTACGAAAATTAACAGTGAAGTGAGAAATAACTTCATCGTGCATGAAGTGCATGTTCTGTAGCACTCGTAAAGTCACGTGTTCTAGATAAACAGCTGAAACGAGTTGTAAGTTTCTCCATTGAGCCTGCGAGGAAGAACACGGGACCGAACGAACAGTCACTGTGGCATCGTCGAAAGATCGTGGTGCTACACCGAAGTTGTCAACGCCTATTGATACCACATACGCTGGCGTGGTCTTGCAACAATCCGCGACTATAACTGGGAGACGCTCATGGAGTCAATGCCTCCTCTCTCAACACAGCAGCATCCGTGCACCAGAGGCCAATATAGAGATATACCCGTAGAGCCGAGCACAGAGGCACTCTCCCTCAGTGGCTGTCCTTATCTGAGAGAGTCATCATCATAAAGTAGGACCAACGAGTTTTTAACGTTTCTGGTGAACTAGTATATATACACTCCTGGAAATTGAAATAAGAACACTGTGAATTCATTGTCCCAAGAAGGGGAAACTTTATTGACACATTCCTGGGGTCAGATACATCACATGATCACACTGACAGAACCACAGGCACATAGACACAGGCAACAGAGCATGCACAATGTCGGCACTAGTACAGTGTATATCCACCTTTCGCAGCAATGCAGGCTGCTGTTCTCCCATGGAGACGATCGTAGAGATGCTGGATGTAGTCCTGTGGAACGGCTTGCCATGCCATTTCCACCTGGCGCCTCAGTTGGACCAGCGTTCGTGCTGGACGTGCAGACCGCGTGAGACGACGCTTCATCCAGTCCCAAACATGCTCAATGGGGGACAGATCCGGAGATCTTGCTGGCCAGGGTAGTTGACTTACACCTTCTAGAGCACGTTGGGTGGCACGGGATACATGCGGACGTGAATTGTCCTGTTGGAACAGCAAGTTCCCTTGCCGGTCTAGGAATGGTAGAACGATGGGTTCGATGACGGTTTGGATGTACCGTGCATTATTCAGTGTCCCCTCGACGATCACCAGAGGTGTGCGGCCAGTATAGGAGATCGCTCCCCACACCATGATGTCGGGTGTTGGCCCTGTGTGCCTCGGTCGTATGCAGTCCTGATTGTGGCGCTCACCTGCACGGCGCCAAACACGCATACGACCATCATTGGCACTAAGGCAGAAGCGACTCTCATCGCTGAAGACGACACGTCTCCATTCGTCCCTCCATTCACGCCTGTCGCGACACCACTGGAGGCGGGCTGCACGATGTTGGGGCGTGAGCGGAAGACGGCCTAACGGTGTGCGGGACCGTAGCCCAGCTTCATGGAGACGGTTGCGAATGGTCCTCGCCGATACCCCAGGAGCAACAGTGTCCCTAATTTGCTGGGAAGTGGCGGTGCGGTCGCCTACGGCACTGCGTAGGATCCTACGGTCTTGGCGTGCATCCGTGCGTCGCTGCGGTCCGGTCCCAGGTCGACGGGCACGTGCACCTTCCGCCGACCACTGGCGACAACATCGATGAACTGTGGAGACCTCACGCCCCACGTGCTGAGCAATTCGGCGGTACGTCCACCCGGCCTCCCGCATGCCCATTATACGCCCTCGCTCAAAGTCCGTCAACTGCACATACGGTTCACGTCCACGCTGTCGCGGCATGCTACCAGTGTTAAAGACTGCGATGGAGCTACGTATGCCACGGCAAACTGGCTGACACTGACGGCGGCGGTGCACAAATGCTGCGCAGCTAGCGCCATTCGACGGCCAACACAGCGGTTCCAGGTGTGTCCACTGTGCCGTGCGTGTGATCATTGCTTGTACAGCCCTCTCGCAGTGTCCGGATCAAGTATGGTGGGTCTGACACACGGGTGTCAATGTGTTCTTTTTTCCATTTCCAGGAGTGTAGTACACGCAAAATACCGTGGTGTGTAGATGTACACACGGCATGACATGGGGAGAGCGATAGTGATGTGGGTTACATGCACGCGATGTAGGGGTAACGCAGAAAGCAGTGCCGTTCTAAACTGAATCCTACGCTCACACCTTTCGTAAGAATTTAGTGGGGCCCATCAATAAAATGTTTCAAATGGCTCTAAGCACTATGCGACTTAACATCTGAGGTCATCAGTCCCCTAGACTTATAACTACTTAAACCTAACTAACCTAAGGACATCACACACTCATGCCCGAGGCAGGATTCAAAGCTGCGACTGTAGTAGCAGCGTGGTTCAGGACGGAAGTACCTAGAACCGCTCTTCCACAGCGGCCGGCACGGGGTCCCTCTAATCACACATCTGCATGGCGACCATTCAAAAAGATCTACTGTCACCTCTGCTTTGGTTAGTATCCAAAGAGAATTCTGTCGAAAATTCAGTGACTTATTATCACCTGGCTTGTTAACAATTTGCAAGTTTCAGAGAATCGTCATGAGTAACGATTTTTTAGTAGAACCTACAGATTTCTCTGACTGCCATGTTTAAAAATGCTTCTTTTGTCAAAACACAGCGGGGTTTACACTGCCTCATCTCATTAACATGTTGTGCAGGCACAACAGTGAAAAAATTCTGGGGACAGTGGTTTATTAAGTCTACTATGCGAGAAACTGAGGAAAAGTAAAGTCAGTAGCTTATGAAAAAGTTCATCGTCCGTACAAAAAAAGTGTAGTTTCTTCATATATTTTGTTCCAAAACCCATTGAATTTCTCGTTCCACCAGCTATCGATGGCCCTTAAAAATACATTCTTTCATCTAAAAGGTCTGTAGTTAGTGGAATAAGACGGTTGATAATGGGTTTTTGCATAATATGCATACTAAGCATACGGAAAAATACTCTCCTCTTCGCTTGCTGTCATTTGACAAAATATCATTTTATATCTGAAAGCGTTTATGATATATGAGGAATATTGCCGATATTTCACTCTGGCTTTATCGTTGGTGCGGCGCCATTGCAAATGTGTGTGCTGCGTCACATCAATTTTCTCGAGATTTATGACAGTCCGATATCCAAGTCTAAAGAAAAATTAAATATGCTTGCTAAAATTACATAAGCAACAACGTATTTTGTACTATGCAATAAATGCAAAGCATAACTTCCTCCTTTTGTCATTGCAACTTATCCAAATCATAAGAACTATGACGATTAACGAAACGATGGGCACATTATCATGAACCTGACATATAAAACAACGCGTAAAGCACAAGTGAATTTTTTTATCGAATAGTATCCGTAAAATCTTTTGAGAAAGACTACAGATCGTGAGTCTCGATTCTGCCATCGCTGACCGGCCGAAAGGTGCAACGCATTCATTTGTCAACCTCCCGTTCCGAACAAACTGGTCACTGCATATCGTCCACCGTATCCTCCCGCGAACTTCACTTTGATAAAGGCTGAACATTGTGCCTCAAAAGAACAGATTGTTAATTAGTGCATCAAATAACGCTTTGCTAGTCAATGACGTTTGTATATTATCCAGTACACCTGTGCCAAAGAATTGAGTCCAAGGTAAGTGAACCTTTCATTCAATTATGTAACAAAGTGAACTAAGATATCACTTGTTACAGTTGGTATGCGCTGCCTCACCGGGCAGTTAAAGAACTCACAGGTATAGCTTGTAAGTAGGCTATTTAGGTTTTTAGATTGGTAACACCACATAGCGCTCTGTATGAAAATCACTGGATGTGTTGTGTGCAGTCTGTGGCTGGTTGGCATTGTTGTAATATCCGCTGTTGTAGTGTTGGGCAGTTGGCTGTTAACAGCGCGTAGCGTTGCGCAGTTGGAGTTGGGCCCCCAGCAGCGGTGGATGTGGGGAGAGAGATGGCGGAGTTTTGAGAGGGGATGATCTGGACGTGTGTCCATCAGAGACAATAAATTTGTGAGACTGGATGTCATGAACTGATATATATATATATATTATGACTGTTGAACACTACTAAGGTAAATACATTGTTTATTCTTTATCAAAATCTTTCATTTGCTAACTATGCCTATCAGTAGTTAGTGACTTCAGTAGTTTGAATGTTTTACTTAGGTGGCAGTATTGGCGGTCGCTGTATTGCAGTAGTTCGAGTAATGAAGATTTTTGTGGCGTAAGTGATTCGTGAATGGATAGGTTATTGTTAGTCAGGGCCATTCTTTTGTAGGGATTATTAAAAGTCAGACTGAGTTGCGCTAAAAATATTGTGTGTCAGTTTAGTGATGATCAGAATAAGTAAAGACAGGAATATCTGAGTACGTTCAGTTTTGCTCAGCTGTTTGAAAATCAAATAACGTAAGGGGTTTACCAGCACAGTAACTCAATAATTTTTCTAAGGGGACGTTTCAAGCTGGACAAAAGCAGTTTCGTGTGGTCCACCAGTCACGAAAAATGCTGGCCCCAACATTGACATAAGATAGTTACTGATAATGTGATTGCACAAATTTGCCTAGATTACCGACAGCGCATAATGAGGAATAGGAAAGGATGTCATAATTGAACCTTGTATGACTCCTTTCATGTTTACTGCTTTGTCAAATAATGTGGGGGAAAGTTACAGTGTTAGTGCCAAATTGTAACTTCTACCCACATTGTTTCAAGCATTTATCACACCTTTTAGCATTCTATTTAACCATTAAGATTCAAACCAGTTGTGTTTCCCATGTTGTGAATATGAAAAGAAGTATAAAATAAGATCTAATAGGAAATAAAGTGTTTCACCAACGATGTCGATACAACATATTTAATTTTACTAAACGTGAGAAATGTTTCTCGAAAAACTGGCCACACCTTCTTCGTACATCGTGTATCTTGAAGAAGAAAACACACTCACTCGCGTCCGGTCACGCACTCTAACAGAAGAATGCTAACAGTCGCCTAGAGTCAGATGTCCATTGATGGAAGATTAACGTGAAACGGCAATACGAAGAATGGCTCAAGTTACACTACTGTAGACATACAGACAATAAAGAAAACCGTTTTGTTTATGCTCTATTGTAGCGAGAGTGCAAAGGGGTCGGGTCAAGTCCATAACCTTTCTAGCTGTCAGCCCACTCCCTAATCAGTCAAGAGTGTAGCGACGAAAAATAATGTATTTTGATGACTCTTGCTAGGGACCCTAGCAGGTTTTTGTCACTTCAGAGCTAGTAGCCATTGCGAACCGTACTCCCACCCACCTCCACTCTCGTGGCTGTAATACTGACTACATTTTATAGCAGATCCTTGTCGTTTCAAGGTGATGCTCATTAAAATACACTGTTGGAAAAAAATTGCAACACCAAGAAGGAGCTCTACCCGTAAACTAAAGTTGGTGTGCGTGTTTCTACATCTTGGAGATGATGTCTATTGAAATTTTGCAGCAGTTGCTTGAGAGTGGCGCTGCTAGCGCTACTATGAGGACGCGAATTCGGTTTGTTTTAAACACACGCTGTACCGATCCTGAGTGTTAGTTAATTTACGGACTAGACGAGGTAAGTTGATATCAGTCAAGATGTCTTTGAGCTACGAAGATGCCGTTGTCACCACTTCACTGAGTTTGAACGCGGTTGTGTATTAAAGAAGTTGGACGTTCCCTCTGAGATTTTGCAGAAAGACTTGGTAGCAACTTAGCGACTGTAAATGAGTACTGGAAGCGGTGGTCACGAGAATGAGGTCTGATTAGTAGTTGGCACCATAATGACACAATGAACTGTTACAAATGGGATGCTTCAAGGACAGCTCCAAGCCGGACGCCCCGTAACGTGCCTTCCACTGATCCCAAATCACGGCCATTTTCGACTTCAGAGGTGCCAAGTGAGAGCTCATTGGAATTTCGTGAGAAGGTTCCACCGCAACGAAAAATGCCTTTCTTTTAATGATGTCCAGCCAAAATCCTGTATCATTTCAGTGACACTCTCTCATATTTCGCGATAGTACATAACGTGCTGCCATTCTTTGAACTTTTTCGATGTACTCCGTCAGTCCTGTCTGTTAATGATTCCACACTGCGCATCAGTATTCTGAAAGAGGATGGACAAGTGAGGTGTAGGCAGTCTTCTTAGTAGATCTGTTACATTTTATAAGTGTCCTGCCAATAAAACGCAGTCTTCGGTTAGCCATCCCGCAACATTTTCTATTTCTTACTTCCGTTTCCTGACAATAAAACGCAGTGTTTGGGTAGCCTTCCACGCAACATTTTCTATGTGTTCCTTACAATTTAAGTTGTTGGTGATTGTAATTCCTACGTATTTAGTTGAATTTACGGCCTTTAGATCTGACTGATTTATCGTGTAAATGAAGTTTAACGTGTTCCTTTTAGTACTCATGCGGATGGCCTCACACTTTTCGTTACTTAGGGTCAACTGCCAATTTTCGCACCCTACAGATATATTTTATAGATCGTCTTGCAATTTCTTTTGATCTTCTGACGACTTTATTAGTCGATAAACGACAGCCTCATCTGCAAACAACCTAAGATGGATGCACAGATTGTCTCCCAAATCATTTATATAGACGAGGAACAGGAAAGGGCCTATAACACTGCCTTGGGGAACGCCAGAAATCACTTCTGTTTTACTAGATGACTTTCCTTAATTACTACGAACTGTGACCTCTCTGACAGTAAATCACAAATCCAGTTACATACCCGAGACGATATTTCACAAACACGCAATTTCAATGCAAGCCATTTGTGCAGTACAGTGTCAAAAGCCCTGCGGAAATCCAGAAATACGGAATCGATCTGAAATCCCTTGTCAATAGCGCTCAACCTTTCATGCGAATAAAGAGCTAGTTGTGTTTCACAGGAACGATGTTTTCTAATCCCATGTTGACTGTTTGTCAATAGACCGTTTTCTTAGAGGTAATTCATAATGTTCGAACACAATATATGTTCCAAAATCCGGCTGTACATCGAGGTTAATGATATGGGCCTGTAATTATGTGGGTTACTTCTACTACCTTTGTTGAATATTGGTGTCACTTGCGCAACTTTCCAGTCTTTGGGTACGGGTCTTTCGTCGAGCGAACGGTTGTATATGATTGTTAAGGATGGACCTAATGCATCAACATAGTGTGGAAGCAACCTAATTGGTATACAGTCTGCACCAGAAGAATTGCTTTTATTTATTGATTTAAAATGCTTCACTACTCCGAGGATATTTACTTGTGCGTTATGTTGGCAGCTGTTCTGGAATCGAATTGTGGAATATTTACTTCGTCTCCTTTTGTGAAAACACTTCGGAAGACTGTGTTAAGTATCTCTGCTTTGGCAGCACTGTCTTTTATAATATTTCCATTGCTATCGCACGGAGAAGGCATAGCTTGTTTCTGGCCGATAACATACTTCACATATGACCAGAATATCTTTGGATTTTGTGCCAGGTTTCGAGGCGCAATTTCGTTCGTTGTAAGCATCTCGCATTGAAGTACGCGCTAGATTTAGAGCTTCTGTAAAAGATCGCAAATCTTGGGGATTTTGCCTCTGTTTCAATTTGACGTGTTTGTTTCGTTGTTTCTGCAACAGTGTTCTGACCCGTTTTGTGTACCAAGGAGGATCAGCTCCGTCGTTTGTTAACTTAGTTGCTGTAAATCTCTCAATTGTTGCCGATACCATTTCCCTGAATTCAAGCGATATCTGGTTTACACTTATATTATTAATTTGTTAGATGTGGAGATTGTCTGTTAGGAAGGCCTAAAGTGAATTTTTATCTACTTTTTAGAATAGGTATAATTTCGTTTATTGTTGGAGGATTTGGGGGGGTACAATATTCAATCTCACTACCACAACCCTGTGTTCACTAATCCCTGTATTCGTTTTGATGCTCATTATTGACTCAGGATTATTTGTTGCTGAGAGATCAAGTGGGTTTTCACAACCGTTTACTATTCGCGTGGTCTCATGAACTAACTGATTGAAATAATTTTCAGAGAATTGCGTTTACCACAATTTCGAATGATATTTTATGCTTACCTCCGAAATTGAACATGTATTTTCGCCAACATATCGAGGGTAAATTAAAGTCACCACCAACTATAATCGTATGAGTCGGGTATGTGTTTGAAATCAAACTCAAGTTTTCTTTGAACCTTTCAGCAACTGTATCATCTGAATTGGGAAGTCGGTAAAAGGATCTACTTATAATTTTATCCCGGTGGCTAGCAATGACTTCTGCACATACTAACTCACAGGAAGTATCTACTTCAATTTCGCCATAAGTTAAACTACTTCTAACAGCGACGTCAGATCTGTCTCCATTCGAGCACATATGGCACATCATCGGACATCAGCGTGATCCACAATCAGCATAAACCGTCCCTGTCTTGAGCGACCACGTGCAACATGCATGGAACTCCATCACACAGACTGACATCCGGTACCTGCACTACACAAAGCATGCATGTCTGCATGCTTGCATTCAACATTCTGGCGGTTTCATCTGTTGTTAATGTATCAGCAATTCAAATTTTCAATATCTTATCTCGTGCTTGCACTAACACTTGATCTCGCTACGTAAATCACTAAAATATATTACCTGGACAAATATATACCCGAAACTTCATTACGCTAATTTAGTTACTTTTTGGTGTCACGATACGTTTTCCGTCAGTGTACATTGACGGTGTGCAGCACTGTTTACAGAAACTGGTTTATACTATTCATAGCGGGTAGCTGTCGATCATCTCTGAGGCAGCCAAGTGGAGTTTTGAGTTTTCTGCTCCCTTCCGCCTCCTGCGACTGGCGATGGAGGCGTCGGCATTGACTGCTGGGATCCGGGAGGCGCTCTGCTGCCAGTCAGCGCCCCCCCCCCCCCCCTTTCGCCATCCGGTTGCTGGGAAGCCACCGGCGCCACCGCCGCCGCCGCCACCTCTGCCGCCGCTGCTACTCTCGTGAAATTCGTTTACCCCTTGCGTCTCTGCCTCCCCACCCGTTTCTAAAACCGACGCCGCTCGTGTATTGAAATCGATGAAGGAGCCGCGAGGTGAAAGAATTCTTTGGCCTGTGCCTCCATCGCCGCTGTGGAATGCGGAAATGATGTGCCATTTCTGCAAAAATGAAAGAATTCAAATGGTGGCATAAAACTGACGTCACTTGTACAGACCACTAATATAAAAATGGATTCCTAAATCTTAAGCAAGGTTGTGAAACAGCAACTCTGTAATTCACAACAGACTGAATAATCAGCCAACCAGTTGCAAATAAAGGTTCGATATTTGTAAAACTATCTCCTTCACGTATACACCAGTTACAAAATAATTTTTTTTGCAACCGTAAAAAAATTTTAATAGAAAAATATTTGTGAAGTAAGCGTACTCATTTACTGCATCACGTAATGATACAATAGATTAGATGTAGCCGAGCGGCTTTTGTCATAAACGAAATTGATGAAACAAGTGTTACTGCAAGCCATGGCAACAAAAAGTATGGAATATCTGTGAGTCCGCAAAAGACGATCAATGAAGTATGAAGAAAAATTTAAGGAACTACTGAATCCACTCGAGAAAGCAGTTTGGCAAATCTTCAGAAAAGGTTAGCGATTAACTTACACTCAGTTATACCACTATTAGCAAATAATAAAGACGTGACAATAAATGAATACTCACTGTGTTTTGGGAAAACGGAAGGTGGATCTTACAGGATATTGTCAAAATTTGGCTAACAGTATGTCTTATAAGGACACTTATAGCACTCGCATCTAGATTTATTTCCGGGAAGTCTTGTCTCAATAAGCGACGAAGTCGGAGAAAACTTTCATCAGGATATTTCACGGTTTATTTTCTTCCACGACGCGTTTCGAAGGTTTAAACCTCCATGATCGAGGTTTAGACCTTTGAAACGCGACATGGAGATAATTAAACAGTGACGGTTAACAGTAAACTTTTTGCTTCATTTAATATCAATAACAGCCACGGTAAAGCCTAACCTAAAAAGGTTGGCATTCAACCCTGCGGCAGGGGCGGTTAAGATTGTTGCGTCAGCGGGCACGTGAGGCACTCAGTGCCGCCTACATTTAAACAAATAGAAAAGCAGTTTTTTTAAGTTTTTGGTGGAATTAATTATTTATTGTTTATAACATCATTCTTAACAGCAACTTTTGATATGATCTGTATACATATATCCAAGGTGCATGGGAAAATTAAAATTGTTACAGAATATCTGACATACGTTTCTAGGATATTTCCTAAACACCACTTAAGTAACAAATTCTAAATAAATTGTAACCACAGATATGATTCGATTGTTTACCATTGTAAATGCAAGTTTTACAAATAGGTATTTTGTATAAAAACTTTGTAGTAATAATAAAGAATAAGGCATACATATCAAGAATCACACACTTTCTTCCTCCAGAGAAGCTCTGCAATTATTACGTATAACAACATAGTTGCAGTGTTGCTTCCAAACGAATCTTTTGCGGGTATTGCAAGTGACAGAAGTTTTATTATTTTTATACCACCACAAAGATGGCACCTCCCACACTTTCTTACAGTCTCATCGTGATTGGCGGGAATTGATTGGTGAGGTGACATAAATCCTTGAATATCTCGTGGTAGAGTAGAGAGTTGAGCCCCGTCTTTCAAATGGCACTCCATCAGAGCCAAGGCCAGGTATGTTAGGTAGGTTCTCCTTCTGAATATGGATTGTTTGCAAAAAAAACAAGGCCTGGGAATTTATCCCAGCAAGATCCAGATAACGAAAAAACAATGCTAAGGTCCAAATTCTTGTGGTCCTTTGTGTAGAGTAGGATGTACTCATATAATCCACACTATCGACTACACCTTTTGTTGCATTATAGTCCTAATTTACAACAAACTTGCCTGTAGCGGTGTCAATTTCAGTAGTTTCATGCATTGACGACAGGAGAAGCACAGCCTTGTTCCTTTTTGTTTGGCATGAAACAAGACAGAAGTCATCTTGAAATTCGAAAAGATAATTTCCAATATCTCGCGATCTGTTGGGCAAAAAATTCCGCAGGAATTTCCTTCCTTTTGTTTTTCAATGTTCCAATGAACGTTAGCCCATTTTCTAAAAGATGCCGAGCTACATGGTAGCTACTGTAGTAGTCGTCCTGTGAGTTCCCTTGATTGGCTCAACCAGTCTCTTCACAATATCCATAAGTATAAAATGTCTTGATATCGCACAATGCATAAAACTTCAATCCATACTTAGAGGGCTTATTGGGCATGTACTGAACAAAACCACAACGTCCGCGAAATGGGACAAGCATTTCGTCAGTGGTTGTGAACGCCCCCGGACTGTCGTTATTTCTGCAGTTGTTCAGTAATGCTGAGTGGAGATTGCGGATAGCAGCAAGTTTATCAGTTGCTAGTCGTTCTCTTCTTGTAGAAGTATCGTCAAAATTGAGTGACCGGGGCAAGAACAGAAGGCGCTTGTAGCTAAATGCTGCCCTTAGAGTAATCATTCCTGTTTCATTTGATGCCCACATTTCTAATACATTTGTGTGTCCTCGTTTTTGTATAGGAATGAGGAACAGTGCTCCTAAAAGAGCCGTTATTTCGCAAGCAGAAGTAGTTTTGCAATCTCTAGCCCCTGAGAAATTCACATATGATCTCTTGTTATTTATGTACTTGTTTGTGTTTGCAACTATATAATCAATTATCTCAGGCTCAAACAATTTGAGAAAAGTTTCAATTTCAGTTTTAGCTTATCTACCATTGCGTTTCGGGCCAGGTAGAACTTTGATTATATTCTTACGTTTTGGTTTCCCTGGCAGTGCTAAAGGATTATTAATCCACAAACTTCCTTGGTCCTTACCAATATAAAAATGGCAGTCAACATGCGGCATTCCTTTCACTTCATTCCCGTCGACGCATGACTGATCAGATTCGCTGGAATGATATGCAATTTCAATTATTTCTGCTTCCTCATCGTTGTTAGAGAAATCAGCGTAATCTTCTTCGTCAGATGATTGCAGAAGAAAACGCTCAATTTCTTCTGGTGTTAGTCCTGCCCTTTGTGCGGACCTGGGAGACAAAAAAATAATTCTAATACCAAAGCAATGTTAATAACTAAATCATCATCAACGCTCAAAGTTGGAAAAAAACCCTTTTAATCATCAAAACCTTCGACAGTGGTACGACTACATTTACTTACATTACCGGGCGCGTGTGGTACGCAGTGCCGTCTCGGTGCAGTCGTCCACTTCACAGGTGAGTCACA
Source organism: Schistocerca gregaria (assembly GCF_023897955.1). NCBI lineage: Eukaryota > Metazoa > Arthropoda > Insecta > Orthoptera > Acrididae > Schistocerca > Schistocerca gregaria. The sequence goes on along the minus strand of NC_064921.1, from coordinate 578,231,338 downwards.
GCTACACTCCTGGAAATGGAAAAAAGAACACATTGACACCGGTGTGTCAGACCCACCATACTTGCTGCGGACACTGCGAGAGGGCTGTACAAGCAATGGCCACACGCACGGCACAGCGGACACACCAGGAACCCCGGTGTTGGCCGTCGAATGGTGCTAGCTGCGCAGCATTTGTGCACCGCCTCCGTCAGTGTCAGCCAGTTTGCCGTGGCATACGGAGCTCCATCGCAGTCTTTAACACTGGTAGCATGCCGCGACAGCGTGGACGTGAACCGTATGTGCAGTTGACGGACTTTGAGCGAGGGCGTATAGTGGGCATGCGGGAGGCCGGGTGGACGTACCGCCGAATTGCTCAACACGTGGGGCGTGAGGTCTCCACAGTACATCGATGTTGTCGCCAGTGGTCGGCGGAAGGTGCACGTGCCCGTCGACCTGGGACCGGACCGCAGCGACGCACGGATGAACGCCAAGACCGTAGGATTCTACGCCGTGCCGTAGGGGACCGCACCGCCACTTCCCAGCAAATTAGGAACACTGTTGCTCCTGGGGTATCGGCGAGGACCATTCGCAACCGTCTCCATGAAGCTGGGCTACGGTCCCGCACACCGTTAGGCCGTCTTCCGCTCACGCCCCAACATCGTGCAGCCCGCCTCCAGTGGTGTCGCGACAGGCGTGAATGGAGGGACGAATGGAGACGTGTCGTCTTCAGCGATGAGAGTCGCTTCTGCCTTGGTGCCAGTGATGGTCGTATGCGTGTTTGGCGCCGTGCAGGTGAGCGCCACAATCAGGACTGCATACGACCGAGGCACACTGGGCAAACACCCGGCAACATGGTGTGGGGAACGATCTCCTACACTGGCCGTACACCTCTGGTGATCGTCGAGGGGACACTGAATAGTGCACGGTACATCCAAACCGTCATCGAACCCATTGTTCTACCATTCCTAGACCGGCAAGGGAACTTGCTGTTCCAACAGGACAATTCACGTCCGCATGTATCCCGTGCCACCCAACGTGCTCTAGAAGGTGTAAGTCAACTACCCTGGCCAGCAAGATCTCCGGATCTGTCCCCCATTGAGCATGTTTGGGACTGGATGAAGCGTCGTCTCACGCGGTCTGCACGTCCAGCACGAACGCTGGTCCAACTGAGGCGCCAGGTGGAAATGGCATGGCAAGCCGTTCCACAGGACTACATCCAGCATCTCTACGATCGTCTCCATGGGAGAATTGCAGCCTGCATTGCTGCGAAAGGTGGATATACACTGTACTAGTGCCGAAATTGTGCATGCTCTGTTGCCTGTGTCTATGTGCCTGTGGTTCTGTCAGTGTGATCATGTGATGTATCTGACCCCAGGAATGTGTCAATAAAGTTTCCCCTTCCTGGGACAATGAATTCACGGTGTTCTTATTTCAATTTCCAGGAGTGTATTATGGTGGGTATAATGACGGCGCAGTAATGCAGCTTTGCGCGTGACGAAACAATCGAAGCATATCTAGCACCACTGTTGTGTGCTCGACGCGCTGATTATTGAACGAAAACAAAATTGGCGGCACTGTATGCCGCCACGCGCCCGCCGCAGGGTTAAAGGTGGTTTCAGCTATAGAAAAGACGTATCAAGACAATGGAACCTTAATATACTGGCCGATTATTGTTGGGCCATCAAGAGTGACGCTCCATAGTATAGGAGGAAAATCATTTCTCATTTTAAAGGTGAATCCAAATGTTTGAATATTTGTAAATAATAATACAGAAAATACGAAGAAAAAACCACTCCGTCTACAGGCCACAAGTGGCCCACCGGGACCACCCGACCGTCGTGACATACTCAGAGGAGGATGCGGATATGAGGGGCGTGGGGTCAGCACACCGATCTCCCGGCCGCTACTACTCGGTCGAGTAGCTCCTCAATTGGCATCACGAGGCTGAGTGCACCCAGAAAAATTGCAACACCGCATGGCGGCTTGGATGGTCACCCATCCAAGTGCAGACCACGCCCGACGGCGCTTAACTTCAGTGATCTCACGGGAACCGGTGTATCCACTGCGGCAAGGCCGTTGCTACTTTTTTTAATTTTTTTTTTTGGTCATCTCTCTACTGACTGCTTTGATGCGGCCCGCCACGAATTCCTTTCCTGTGCCAACCTCTACATCTCAGAGTAGCAATTACAACCTACGTCCTCAATTACTTGCTTGACGTATTCCAATCTCTGTCTTCCTCTACAGTTTTTGTCCTCTCAGCTCCCTCTAGTACCATGGAAGTCATTCCCTCATGTCTTAGCAGATGTCTTATCATCCTGTCCCTTCTCCTTATCAGTGTTTTCCACATATTCCTTTCCTCTCCGATACCGCATAGAACCTCCTCATTCCTTACCTTATCAGTCGACCTAATTTTCAACATTCGTCTATAGCACCACATCTCAAATGCTTCTATTCTCTTCTGTTCCGGTCTTCCCACAGTCCAGGTTTCACTACCATGCAATGCTGTACTCCAGACGTACATCCTCAGAAATTTCTTCCTAAAATTAAGGCCGGTATTTGATATTAGTAGACTTCTCTTGGCCAGAAACGCCTTTTTTGCCATAGCGAGTCTGCTTTTGAGGTCTTCCTTGCTCCGTCCGTCATTGGTTATTTTACTGCCTAGGTAGCAGAATTCCTTAACTTCAATGACTTCGTAACCATCAATCCTGATGTTAAGTTTCTCGCTGTTCTCATTTCTACTACTTCTCATTACCTTCGTCTTTCTCCGATTTACTCTCAATCCATACTGTCCACTCATAACACTGTTCATTCCGTTCAGCAGATCGTTTAATTCTTCTTCAGTTTCACTCAGGATAGTAATGTCATCAGCGAATCGTATCATTGATATCCTTTCACCTTATATTTTAATTCCACTCCTGAACCTTTCTTTTATTTCCATCATTGCTTCCTCGATGTACAGATTGAAGAGTAGGGGCGAAAGGCTACAGCCTTGCCTTACACCCTTCTTAATAAGAGCACTTCGTTCTTGATCGTCCACTCTTATTATTCCCTCTTGGTTGTTGTCCATATTGTGTATGACCCGTCTCTCCCTATAGCTTACTCCTACTTTTTTCAGTATCTCGAACAGCTTGCACCATTTTATATTGTCGAACGCTCGTTCTTGATCGTCCACTCTTATTATTCCCTCTTGGTTGTTGTCCATATTGTGTATGACCCGTCTCTCCCTATAGCTTACCCCTACTTTTTTCAGTATCTCGAACAGCTTGCACCATTTTATATTGTCGAACGCTTTCTCCAGGTCGACAAATCCTTTGAACGTGTCTTGATTTTTCTTTAGCCTTGCTTCAATTATTAGCCGTAACGTCAGAATTGCCTCTCTCGTGCCTTTACTTTTCCTAAAGCCAAACTGATCGTCACCTAGCGCATTCTCAATTTTCTATTCCATTCTTCTGTATATTATTCTTGTAAGCAGCTTCGAGCTGTTAAGCTGATAGTGCGATAATTCTCGCACTTGTCAGCTCTTGCCGTCTTCGGAATTGTGTGGATGATGCTTTTCCGAAAGTCAGATGGTATGTCGCCAGACTCATTTATTCTACACACCAACGTGAATAGTCGTTATGTGGCTACTTCCCCTAATGATTTTAGAAAATCTGATGGAATGTTATCTATCCCTTCTGCCTTATTTGACCGTAAGTCCTCCAAAGCTCTTTTAAATTCCGATTCTAATACTGGATCCCCTATCTCTTCTAAATCGACTCCTGTTTCTTCTTTTATCACATCTGACAAATCTTCACCTTCATAGAGGCTTTCAATGTATTCTTTCCACCTATCTGCTCTCTCCTCTGCATTTAACAGTAGAATTCCCGTTGCACTCTTAATGTTAGCACTGTTGCTTTTAATGTCAACGTTGCCATAGAAAATACGAAAGTATTTGAAATTATAAATGCCTGTATCTCGGAAACCTTGTGCTCTTCAAACTAAACACGTACACTACAAACTGTATAACATGTTTCATTGTTCTGCTGGTAGATGACATCACTCCAAGAAAAACAAACTGTATGTAAGGAGGAAAATGGTTTAAAAGTGTAGATGCATATTTGTGTTGATCGATGGAGCCTTCGACAATGACGAGCTTGCCGAGGGAATGTCACGACAACATTCCCATACTGTAACGTTGCTTTCTGGATGGAGGGTATTTGCTTCCATGTTTCACTCCATGTACGCTAATTACCATCTGTGCGATGGAGCATAAACCGTGATTCATTTGAAAATGCCACCTATCGCCAATCAATGGATGAGCAAATTCCTGACCTTGTACCCAATGAAAAGGAGACAGCATATTTGCATGAACCAGGCACCTGCTACGGAAGCCCATACGCAGCAACGTTTTCTGAACGGTCATTGAGGAGAAGCTGTTGGTAGCCCCTTGGTTCATCTGGGCGGTCAGTTGATAAATAGCTGCACTTCCATTCGCTCTCACATATCCCTGCAGCCGTCATTCAGCCGTGACATCTATAGCCCATGGTGCACCACATTTCCATTGGTGCCGGTTCTGGATAGCGCCATGTCGTCATACTTGTTATACGTCAACCACGGTGGTACGCGGAGCGTTTACAAACTTAGCCATTTCGAAAACGCTTCCATTATGGCAAGAAAGCCAATGAAGATGCAAACTTGAGATATATCGCTCCATTCCTGCATTAGCATAACGAATGCACACTGTTCGGCGATCCCCCGGAATGCTTTATGTAAACTCCACTGTTAGTGCTGCCGTCTGTGAGCGTTTATTGCAGGTTGACGTCAAACGTAGTCGATGGTCACATTAATGTGGGGCAAGACCAGAAATTTGTGCGGCTGGGGCTGATGAAGTCATCTCCTGAACTTACATTGTGACGCGCTTCTTAGTTTCTCTGTCGCTCTCTGTTGTCCTAAATGAATTTAAACGATTTACTCACCGATCTCTTCACGCGTCATATCCGCGTCTGTCTTTGGGGGTGTAGTATTACTTCCGTTGTCAAATCAAATGGCTCTGAGCACTATGGGACTAAACTTCTGAGGTCAACAGTCCCCTAGAACTTAGAACTACTTAAACCGAAGGACATCGCACACATTCATGCCTGAGGCAGGATTCTAACCTGCGACCGTAGCGGTCGCGCTGTTCCAGACTGTAACGCGTAGGCGGCCGGAGTGGCCAATCGGTTCTAGGCGCTACGGTCGCGGGTTCGAATCCTGCCTTGGGCATGGATGTGCGTGATGTCCTTAGGTTAGTTAGGTTTAAGTAGTTCTAAGTTCTAGGGGACTGATGACATCAGAATTTAAGCCCCATAGCGCTCAGAGCTACTTTTTTGTAGCGCCTAGAACCGCTCGGCCACCCTGGCCGGCATTTACGTTCTCTCTGCTTCATCCACCTGACTGCAGGCTGTGCAGACCGTGTTACTCATTTCATCAGTTAGTTTCTGTTTCTGCCTCATCACCACTCTTCTCTTCCACCTGTTCTTCCATTGTTCGCCACGTGATTATGTCCACCTCGATCATTCCAGCCACGTTCTCCGCGTGTGCCATTATTGTTGTTCCTAGGTGCGCTCTTGATGTAGTTTATGGTTGTTACTGTTGTTACGTGTGCCTCTCCCCATTGCATTCACCTCAAAACTTTATTTATCCTTCCACCGCTCTCCCTCCGCCACCTCCTGTACGGTCTTTGGCGGTTTCTGTCTTAATGCTGTAAATTTCAGATCATCGTTACGAAACGTAGTCTTCTGAGTATATTTTCACAATATGCATATACCCTTCCACCACTGTATCCTGGATCCTATAGGAATTCCATAATTGTATTAGGTTGAGTTTCGGGTGATCAAAACAACTCCATAAACATCTCAATATATTCCTTGGGGCTGTGAAGTCGGTTTCGCACATTGTTCGTCCAGTATTGACTATGGTCTTTCATTAAACTGCGTGTCACTCCGTACATGACACAATTTTCGCTACCTGTTTGTATTTGTTGACGTGTTTTACTTATTTCCGTTTGTGTTACTGAGGTCGATCCTACAATTTCTTTACTTTCCTCTTGGTGTCTTCAGGCCTTTTTGTAATCTGTGTCAAACTGCTTTCCAGAGACATTGCTCAGTCCTGCCTGCATTTCATCCTCCAAATCAGAATGAACTGCATGTATCTTCGTCTCTATTGAATCCAAATTATCTAATTTACTTTGACCTCCTTTCATTTCAGTTTCTATTTTATCTACTTTAATTTGATCATTTCTTTTTTGTTTTTATGGTTCTATTCAGTTATCTAACTTGTCACGAAATTATTTCAAAATGTAGAAAAAATTACTTAACATAAGGATTAGCATTTGTTTATCCTGGACCTGCTATTATTGTAGGATTAGTAGTTCTGCTGGTTAAACTTCTGATTAAATTTTTTCTGCCGCCCTATCTTCTCCTTGATCAGTGCTGTTTCTAACCACTCGATCAATCGTTTCGTCAGCAACAGACATTTTTATACCCTTTGACTTTGCTACGGTACTGGTCTAGTTCGGGTGCATATAGTGCATGGGGGCTTAATTAAATAAAATGCAAATGATTTTAATTTTAGTCGCTGTTTGTCCGATTACGAAGTCTCGTAACCGGTTGGCCCTGACTAGTGTTACTCTGCAATCGGACTGCGTAGAATAACAACAGAGAATTAAAGGAAATTTGTGTTAACACAATTAATTAATTAAGTCCCCAGCAACTATAAAAGCTACGAAACAACAAAGCACAAGTATAACTTATCTGTGTGTGGAAGTGTGTTTCAACGTACACATCTGGCACGGTTCTACCTCAGTACGACAAGATGCTGTAAACGCCATTTACAATGAAGTAATTAAAAGAACCTGAAATACTATAATTGCATATAGAAACCAGAATTACATTCTAATACAAGAACACGAGCCAGATGCTTTGTTGACTGAACCTGTGACCAATAAGCATTGTTATTTAGGACTTTTGAAATAAAAAATTTTCTTTACCTTCATATATATTGACGAAAAATACACTCTGATCATTACAACATCCCCAATCGAACAACATATGCTGTCTTTCCCGACAGAACAACTGCACACGACATGCTCAGAACTTGTATTCTATCGACATCGTCTCAACAAACACTGATCACACCTACCTCAGAACTACAACTGCCCACGGCAACTTCTCAACTACAACTGCCAGTGGAGGCGGCTGAATAATACTCTTTGGCGCAATCTCTGGCGCTGTGACTCAGTGTAGCCACCTTTCATATGCCCCTCCTCCACGGGCTAGAATTTGATGGTATTTTTGCCAGCATTGGTGGTGAAAATACCACCAAATTCGTCGAAAAAAATACAGACAAAATTAAAGATAATATTAAATAAGTAAATGCCACATAACTAAATAAATTTTAGCTTTGAACTGACCCTTCAGTAACCTAATATATAAAATACAGTACGGAATACAAATGCTTGCATACATGTGATTTTACACGATAGTTTACACAAGTATAATTCAATTAATGACAGCTATGACGAATAAGTGCAGGTAACAGTCTCATAACATTTCATAAACAATAAACACAAAAAAATCAGTTTATACAAATATTCACATAAAATCCTTTCAATAGTTCAATAAAAAAGTAGGACTCCTCACAGTAGTTGACAGTTCCAGCAGTAGCACCCAGCATTGGTCAACAGGTGCAAATAGCAATCTCATAACATTTCATCAGCAGTATTTAAACAGCTCTAACACTGGCACCCAGAAATGTTGAAAAGGTGCAGACAGCAACAAGTGACATCATTTCAGTAGAAGCAGTTCCATCAGCGGCACCCAGCAATGTTGAGCAGGTGCAGACACCAACAACTGACATCATTTCAGTAGAAGCAGTTCCATCAGCGGCACCCAGCAATGTTGAGCAGGTGCAGACACCAACAACTGACATCATTTTAGTAGAAGCAGTTCCATCAGTGGCACCCAGCAATGTTGAACAGGTGCAGACACCAACAAGTGACATCATTTCAGTAGAAGCAGTTCCATCAGTGGCACCCAGAAATGTTGAACAGGTGCAGACAGCAACAAGTAATATTATTTCAGTAGAAGCAGTTCCATCAGTGGCACCCAGCAATGTTGAACAGGTGCAGACACCAACAAGTGACATCATGTTAGTAGAAACAGTTCCATCAGTGGCACCCAGCAATGTTGAGCAGGTGCAGACACCAACAAGTGACACTATCTCAGTAGAAGCAGTTCCATCAATGGAAGCCAGTAATGTTCAACAGGTGCAGGTACCAGTCCATAATATTCATTGTCACTAATCAGACTGTTCATCAGAGTTTATCAGCAGTAATTAAATATTTCGAAGTGGCACCCATCATGTTGAACAAGTGCAGGTAACAGTCCATAATATTCACTATCACTAATCAGATAGTTCATCAGAGTTCATCAGCAGAACTTAAACATTTCCATGTGGCACCCACCAATGTTAATACATATAAGCACGAACAACAGTTTGAATGCACACACAATTGCCTTTACAAAATTATTATTAATGCTCTTACACTAAACATACAAATTATAATAAACACAGAAATGATATCAGATAATTGTCATATTAGCTATTACAAATACACAAACAGAAATAAACCTATATTATTTATGGGTGTTAGTGCAAGCCATAAAGAAACAAGTAAAATATTATTTACGAGATTGGTCGGTACCAATTATTTGTGATTAGGAAAGGAAAACACATAAAACACACTCACTCATCTTTCACCCACATTTAAATACTACAGTGTAATTGAATAGTGTTAGCTGTGTAAACGCAATTCCGTCAAAATTTGATGCTCAATACGTGTATCAAGTAATAGTGGTACAGTGTATAACAGTCAATAATAGTCAGTCAACGTCATAGTCATCACGTCAAGACCTATGTTTGCCAAGCCCTAAGAAGAATATATACTGCTTATTGATTTAACAAAGTATGTGTGTAGACAATCTTCATTCCACTTGAGTGTTCTAGTCTGCCATCTTCATCCTTCTTTTTCCATATAAACCAACAAATAAATATGCTCCTCACTTACATTACCTCTTTTCCACAAAAACTCCAATAATCATCAGCATCACATAATCGCAATACCTCAATAATACCTCTGCAATACGACAATACATATAAACCTTATCACCAATACCATTTCACTTCCGTAACAACTCTTTCCTCTAGTGAGTCTTCTAGAACAAGTACATATAAAATCCTAATGCAAACTTCATTTCACCACCTACAATCCGAAGACACGATGTTCACACACAACCTCTGTGTAGTCCACCTGACTCAAATCTTCTACTCATTATGAATTATAAATTACATTTTGGTTACCTTGTCCATCATTAAATAAAATAAATGCATACATGACCTCTAACAGCCTTTAGTTTCAATAACTTTCAGTAAAGACGAGTAAGGAGTGTGAATGATCGTAATATTTCACAGTGTGTACAGAAATTCAAGGATCAGGGCAAAACAGAACCAAACATGTGGAGTATTTCTTGTGTCAAGTGTCACTTGCTATTTGAATTGCTCACGAAGAATGCAGTGTAATAAATGTCAATGGTCTAAACCAAGTGTTGGTGTGTCATGTCGTTAGCTTCCTTCCTATTAGCATAAATTTATACAGCTTCTATAAAACGTCCAGCTCGTGTAACTTTAATGAAGTTTCTTGTACCAATGTCGTTCGTAGAATTATAGTAGTTCAATTTCTTATCTTAAAATATAAAGCACTGAGCGTAAGCAAAACATGCACTAGTGAGTAAATATACCAGTAGAGAACAGAATGTCAACAAGTGGATATAGCACAATACCTTGGCTCTGCCAAGCGAACAATCTATAATTAATACCATAGTGTTCGCACACCGCACATCAGCATTTGTATATACCAAATTAAAGAGTAGTTATGACAACAAAACAGAAATGTGTATACAGGGTGTTACAAAAAGGTACGGCCAAACTTTCAGGAAACATTCCTCACACACAAAGAAAGAAAATATGTTATGTGGACATCTGTCCGGAAACGCTTACTTTCCATGTCAGAGCTCATTTTATTAGTTCTCTTCAAATCACATTAATCATGGAATGGAAACACACAACAAGAGAATGTACCAGCGTGACTTCAAACACTTTGTTACAGGAAATGTTCAAAATGTCCTCCGTTAGTGAGGATACACGCATCCACCCTCCGTCGCATGGAATCCCTGATGCGCTGATGCAGCCCTGGAGAATGGCGTATTGTATCACAGCCGGGGTTGCGTAGATAAGAGCTTTCAAATGCCCCCATAAATGAAAGTCAAGAGGGTTGAGGTCAGGAGAGCATGGGGGCCATGGAATTGGTCCGCCTCTACCAATCCATCGGTCACCGAATCTGTTGTTGAGAAGCGTACGAACACGTCGACTGAAATGTGCAGGAGCTCCATCGTGCATGAACCACATGTTGTGTAGTACTTGTAAAGGCACATGTTCTAGAAGCACAGGTAGAGTATGCAGTATGAAATCATGATAAAGTACTCCATTGAGCGTAGGTGGAAGAACATGAGGCCCAATCAAGACATCACCAACAACGCCTGCCCAAACGTTCACAGAACGTTCACACAAGCACCGAAGACAACATTACCTTCCATCAATTGGGCCAGCTGGCGGTGAATCGAGGAAGTACAGTACATACTGACGAAACTAAAATGAGCTCAAACATGGAAATTAAGCGTTTCCGGGCACATGTCCACATAACATCTTTTCTTTATTTGTGTGTGAGGAATGTTTCCTGAAAGTTTGGCAGTACCTTTTTGTAACACCCTGTATATGCAATCCATACGCAAAGCAGCAAATATATATATCTTACATAATAAACAGGTCATTAGTATCATATCAGCATAAGCAAATAAATATTCATATGTAATCCTAATAAGATAACATGAAGGCGCAAGCAGATAAATCACAAATTTAAATAAATGACCACAGCAGGCACATAGTAAAAAAAAAAAAATTACATCAGTAAAAAAGCAGTGCAGCCAAACGATGCGTAATATACATAAGTAACGACCATGTTCATTTATCAATTATTGTCAAAATCAGTAAATGTAAGTAAGCACGTCGCTTTACAAGTAAATTTATAGAACATAAAATTTAGCACCAAGTATAACTCACGTAATCGCGAGCAGCAAATTACAAATAAAGTACATGCCTAAGTAGAAATATGTTACCTTACCTGAAAAATAGACTCAGTTAATAGTTACCTTTTTAGTTTATACTTTCTTCTTCGAAATTACATTCTTCCTGAACTTTTCTCGATAGCAAGTCCTCTTAACGTAAGACACACATGGAATTTACCTGAAGTTTTTAAATATTTTATACAACTGTATCCTGAAAAATACTGAACGTTAATAACATAATTTATCAAGTCACTTTAGCTTTATACTGAATTTAATCAGGGAAATTAGACTGTGTATTTGTTTACGGCTGTCAGTGCATTCGCACTGAGCGCTCCATCAGCTGTAGGTACGCATGACTTAGGAAGTAATTGTTTGTGGTCAGAGATTGTCTTGTGCGGCGCTCAGACTTGACTGTTGCTTTGAATATGTGCCGCCGCCGGAACACGGCGCGGTATCCTTGTACTCTCCGTGTGTTTATGTATAACTGTTAGTTTCTCAAAAGTATGTCATTCCACAAAACTTTTAGCATTCGATATATGATGTATTCCCTTAGAGGGCCGAGATTTAAGAGTTTCTACTTCGACGGTGTTATCATGAATAATTTTGCAAATTCTACACTCCTGGAAATTGAAATAAGAACACCGTGAATTCATTGTCCCAGGAAAGGGAAACTTTATTGACACATTCCCGGGGTCAGATACATCGCATGATCACACTGACAGAACCGCAGGCACATAGACACAGGCAACAGAGCATGCACAATTTCGGCACTAGTACAGTGTATATCCACCTTTTGCACAAAGCAGGCTGCTATTCTCCCATGGAGACGATCGTAGAGATACTGGATGTAGTCCTGCGGAACGGCTTGCCATGCCGTTTCCACCTGGCGCTTCAGTTGGACCAGCGTTCGTGCTGGACGTGCAGACTGCTTGAGACGACGCTTCATCCAGTCCCAAACATGCTCAATGGGGGACAGATCCGGAGATCTTGCTGGCCAGGGTAGTTGACTTACACCTTCTAGAGCACGTTGGGTGGCACGGGATACATGCGGATGTGCATTGTCCTGTTGCAACAGCAAGTTCCCTTGCCGGTCTAGGAATGGTAGAACGATGGGTTCGATGACGGTTTGGATGTACCGTGCACTATTCAGTGTCCCCTCGACGGTCACCAGAGGTGTACGGCCAGTGTAGGAGATCGCTCCCCACACCATGATGCCGGGTGTTGGCCCTGTGTGCCTCGGTCGTATGCAATCCTGATTGTGGCACTCACCTGCACGGCGCCAAACACGCATTCGACCATGATTGGCACCAAGGAGAAGCGACTCTGATCGCTGAAGACAACACGTCTCCATTCGTCCCTCCATTCACGCCTGTCGCGACACCACTAGAGGCGGGCTGCACGATGTTGGGGCATGAGGGGAAGACGGCCTAACGGTGTGCGAGACCGTAGCCCAGCTTCATGGAGACGGTTGCGAATGGTCCTCGCCGATACCCCAGGAGCAACAGTGTTCCTAATTTGCTGCGAAGTGGCGGTGCGGTCCCCTACGGCACTGCGTAGGATCCTACGGTCTTGGCGTTCATCCGTGCGTCGCTGCGGTCCGGTCCCAGGTCGACGGGCACGTGCACCTTCCGCCGACCACTGGCGACAACATCGATGTACTGTGGAGACCTCACGCCCCATGTGTTGAGCAATTCGGCGGTACGTCCACCCGGCCTCCCGCATGCCCACTATACGCCCTCGCTCACAGTCCATCAACTGCACATACGGTTCACGTCCACGCTGTCGCGGCATGCTACCAGTGTTAAAGACTGCGATGGAGCTCCGTATGCCACGGCAAACTGGCTGACACTGACGGCGGCGGTGCACAAATGCTGCGCAGCTAGCGCCATTCGACGGCCAACACTGCGGTTCCTGGTGTGTCCGCTGTGTCGTGCGTGTGATCATTGCTTGTGCAGCACTCTCGCAGTGTCCGGAGCAAGTATGGTGGGTCTGACACACCGGTTTCAATGTGTTCTTTTTTCCATTTCCAGGAGTGTATATGGACCGTTATAACGCAGAAAAAATTTGCCACACAAGCCTTTTCCTTTGTGAGACAAACGATGAGACTTAATTAACACCTTTTGACCAACTGACAAGGTTTTTAAACGACCAGGACGTTTAGCTGATTTCTCTCTTCTAGCAGCCGCAGATGCAATATTTTGTAGAGCCAGATTGACAACTTCAGAACGCCGCAGTGAAGGCGGAGAAGGAACGATTTCAGAAATGCGATTCGTCGGTGCTTTATTTTTTAATATCAATATAGGCGGTAAAGAAGTTGAATCATTAGGGAATTCATTCAGAATGTGTTGAAAAATATGAAGATACTGATCCCACGTTCTGTGATTCCGATAACAATAAAGTCGACACAATTTATTGATTTCCTTCATCCATCTCTCTGAAGCGTTAGAGTGAGAGTGAAAAAGTGAAATGAAAATTGGTTTAATCTTACGACGCCGTAGAGTATGAAGCCAAATTTTAGAGCGAAACTGTGATCCATTATCTGATATAACCTTATCAACATGACCCACTTCCTTAAGAAAATGTTTGATGAAAGCATTAGATACTGAACGAGCTGTTGCTTTGCGTAAAGGTGTAAAACACACATATTTTGATGTCAATTCCACTGCTACCAAAATGTACGTAAAACCATTATTAGAACGAACCACTGGACCGAACAAATCGACTGCAGCCATGTCCTTTAATTTCGCTGGAATGATAGGAAACAACGGTGCTCTGTGAGAAATAGTTGGCGCCTTAGCCTTTTGACATAACTTGCATTTGGCAAGAACAGATCGAATACGTTTTTCCATGTTACTGAAGTAGTAATTTTCTCGTAATTTATGAAAGTATTTTATGGGACTAAAGTGTGTATAAATAAAATGTGTATACCAAAACAATTTATTAACCCAGTCATCAGCAATGCAAACTAACCAAACAGAGTCGTCCACTGATTTTCGTTTAAAAAGGATATCATTGCGAACTAAATAATACTGTCTAATCGCTACGATTTCCTTTCTCCTCCACTTCTCCTTAATGTCCTTCCAGATCGGATCCTTATTTTGCTCCTTAGCGATGTCCTGGAGCGAAGACGAAATAAAATTTTCAAACGCAACACCTTGAATATACATCAAACAATAATTGTTTTCTTTGCAGTCCTCCTCAGCACTTCGTTTCAAACCCATAGGTGCACGTGATAAAAAATCAGCAATAATATTTGAGGAACCCTGTATGTAAACAATATTGTAGGTACAGCGCCCATCGTGACAATCTTACATGTGTTAATTTTGGTTCAAATGGTTCAACTGCTGTGGTTATCAGTCCCCTATAACTCAGAACTGCTTAAACCTAACTAACCTAAGGACATCACACACATCCATGCCAGAGGCAGGATTCGAACCTGCGACCGTAGCAATCGCACGGTTCCGGACTGCGCGCCTAGAACCGCGAGACCACCGCGGCCGGCTGTTAATTTTGTTGACATCAGAAATTCCAGAGCTCGATGTACGGTGTAAACCTTAGTAAGTCTGCCATACAAAAGTATGCGAAATTTTGTGAAAGCCCAAACAACAGCCAAAGCTTCAAGTTCCGTAATCGAATAATTCTTTTCTGATTTAGAGAGAACACGACTTCCAAATGCAATAGTTTTCTGTACTGCAACGCCGTTTTCTTCTATCTCTTGACATAAGTGTGCACCTAGGTCTTTGTATGATGAGTCCGTCGCCAAACAAAAATCTTTAGATAAATCAGGATGTGAAAGAAGTGGAGCAGCAACTAAAGCATCACGAAGTTGTTCAAATTCTGACTGAGCTTCCTCATCCCAACACCAATTAGAATTCTTTCCAGATATTTCACACAAAAGAGGTGTCCAATCTAACAAAGCGTCTAAGAAAATTACAGACACCAAGGAAACTGCGAACATCACGTTTTGTAGCAGGAACAGCATAATTTCGAATAGCGTCTAGTTTCTCTGGATCAGGAAAAATACCTGCTGTGGAAATAATATGACCAAGAAATTTCACCTGAGAACGACCAAATTCAAATTTTTCCAAGTTCACTGTAATGCCAACACTTGCAAAAATATGTAATAATGAATCCAAAATTTTGTTATGCTCAATCCAAGAACGTTTAGCAATAAGAATATCGTCAACATATGAAGTAATATTGTCACGAAGATAAACAGGTAAAATTTCGTTTAAACCACACATGAATGCTGCTGAAGATACAGTAAGTCCAAACATTAATTTAGGAAATTGCTAACAGTTACCAAAGGCTAAAAAGGCAGTGTATTTTCTACAATCAGGGTGGAGTTCTATTTGCCAAAAACTTGCGCGCATATCGATCGAGGATAAAACTTTAATTACATGGAAATGTTGAAGAAGTTCATCTAAATTTTGTGAACGATCAGTTTCATGAATGTTGATATTATTTATCTGTCTGGAATCCAGAACCAAACGAATTGACCCACCCTTTTTAAGAACGACATGTAATGTGCAGTTATAAGGACTTACTGCTTGCTCAATAATGCCTTGATCTACCATGTATTGAAGTTCACTCTTAACCGTGTCTCTGTAAGCTAAAGGAATAGCACACGTTTTGCCCCGAAACGGTGTGTGTTCTTTTACTTTAAATAAATATTGTAAGCCTTGTATAGTTCCTGTGTGATGACTAAATACTGTAGAATGTGACGTCAAAATTTGGTGCAGTTCTTCTCTTGCAACGTCATCTGGCACTTCAGCTTTCTTAACCTTTTCATTAATTAATTCTTCGCTATTAATTGCATCATCCATCCCGTCTCTGTATCTATTGTCGTTGTCATGAATGAACAAATTGTCGTCAAAATACTCAGCGAAAACATCAGAAGTAAGAAACCTTAAACATTTTGTGTCTGATTCAGATTTCGTTAAACACTCGAAAATTTCAAACATCTCGGCATTCCGGCAACAGTCAAGTTGACACTTCCTTCCTTAAAGTTTAAAACTGCCTTATGTGTGTTAAGAAACTCCATACCTAATATAATATGTGTACTGAGTAATGGAACAATAATAAAATTAGCAGAAAATTAATATCCTTGACAAATGAAATTTAAGTTGGTCTGTTGTTTGACTTTTTCCAGAAATAGCTCCTCGAATTGTAGTTTTAGAAACAGGTAACACAGGACAAGCAATAGTTCTTACACATATACGTAAAACTGATTCACTAATAACATTCAATGGGCTACCAGAATCTAAAACCGCAGTAAACGTATTCTTACCCACACATACTTCAATAACAGGATGTAAAAATGCGTCTACATTATTTTCCTTTTCCTCTAGCAAAATGTCTGTCATGTCTTCCAGGCGTACGTAGTGTAAAGTCGTAGTGTTTTTGCTTTCTGAACCGTCTATATTGCTGCCAGAATCCAAAACTACAAGTCATTGTCGATTATTTGCGTCACGTCTTTGATTATTCGCGTCATTTCGCAGATCAATTTCTACGATTTGCAATCGTCTCTCTCTGAATTTCTGTCATTCGGAGGATGCCAGTTAGATCCCTCCTGTCTGTTACATGTAAATTCTTCGTTGTGTCTGTTATTAAAATTTCTATCTTCCTGTCTATCTGCATGACTGCTTCTTGTATAATTTCGACTGTCAGTTCTGAAATTATTGTTATATCTACTACCCTGGTTATTTCTGTAGTAAGAATTCCTATTGTTGTATGAATAATTTCTGTCTTGATGATGCCGATTACCGTTTCCGTATGATTGATCATTCCGATAGCAGTTTCCATTATTATAATTGTCTGTGTAATTTCTGTTAGAACGTCTGTTACTGTCATAAGGCTGGTATCTATTGTCCTGTCTGTTTCGCCTGTCATTCTCAAAATTATCCATATAACGTCCGTTCCGATCATTATCCCTTCTCTCTGAAAATCTATTGTGATTACCGTTCCTGAAACAATTACAAGAAGTCCCGTCGTCGTTGTCATACTCAAGTTCTTGTAGCAAAGTCGTAAATGTCTCAATGTCGTCTTTACATCTTCCGGCTAAAGCAATTTGTCTTATCGATTGTGGCAGCTTAGTTAAGAAAATGCGAATTAGTTCAGTCGGGCTGTAAGGGTTGGAAAGGAATTGATTCATTCAAATCATATCTTCAAAATATTCTGCCGGCGTGCGACACTCAGACTGTTTAAAATTACGCTGCATAATAAGAGTATGTTTGACTCTGTCTTGCGTGTTTTCGGACCAATATGCCGTTAGATATGCATAATAAAAATCATTTAAATTATTACAATCTCTAATAAGTGCGCGCATTCGCGTCACCGATTCGTTTTCTAAATATCCACACATAAATTCCAGTTTGTGACTTAGTGGCCAATTTGGTGGAAGTGCGTACATAAATTGATCTAACCATGAACATGGATGTATGTCATTCTTAGAATTGCGAAAGATCTTAAATTTCTGAACAGTTAAGAAGAGTTAATAGTCAAAGTTTCCGCCTCGTGGCGACAAAGATCTACCGCGTCTGTCCCCGTCCGAATGTCGATTATTGCCAAGTTCGCGCGCCTGGAGCTCTCTTGTTGCTTCTCGTAATTGAAATGAATTATTTTCTTCAAAGCCCTCTGCTATCTGTGATTCTAAATTTCTTCTGCTTTCTTTTCCTACTATTTGTTTGAATTGCTTTCGTAATGCCTCAAATTCCCTTTTAACGCGTTCATTAAATTTTCCCTGATTTTCAACATGTTTATTTATGTTTTGGTACTCTTCGGTTTCTACAACTGGCAATGGAGCTGTATCATCTGAATCTCTGTCCCCATTTAATCTAAGATTTGTAAATTTATCTGAAATCTCCTCAACTCTTTCCCATAAGTCACCTATGTTTTCTTTCTGT
Source organism: Schistocerca gregaria (assembly GCF_023897955.1). NCBI lineage: Eukaryota > Metazoa > Arthropoda > Insecta > Orthoptera > Acrididae > Schistocerca > Schistocerca gregaria. The sequence continues at coordinate 578,213,256 of NC_064921.1, read as the reverse complement.
TTATTTACCTCTTCCGTAAGTGTTGCCACTCGGGTTTCAGAATTGACACATTTAATACTTAACTGTTCATACTGTTGTGTTAGATTATTTATTGTGTCAATTGGTACAGATTCCTCGATTCTTTCAAATATTTCATCCTTATCGTGTGCGCTTTGTAAATTTAACTCTGAAAATTTTTGTACCATCACGCGATCTCTTTCTTCCTGTCCTCCATCCTGTTCCTTATTGTCTGATTTCTATTGAAATTAATCTATTATTGTGAGCATTTAAAATCGGTTGTACTTCTCTAATTTCTTTCTTTAATTCATCTTTCATGTTTTTAAAACATGTCCCTATTCGTCAGTCTAACCGTGTTTCCATAGTTCCCATATCAGTTTCTAACCGTGTTGCCAATGTTCCCATCTCTGTTCTTAATTCAGATCCTAACTGTGATCCCAATAGGTCTAACCGTGTTTCCATTGTTCCCATCTCAGTTTTAAATGTTCCTATTTGTGAGTCTAACCGTGATCCCAAATTTAATATTGCACTCATCAAGTGCTCCATATTAACTTGTTCGAAATTCTTTTCGCCCCCCACATTTCCCGTAAAACTAATTTCCTTCGTCATAGCAGAAAAGCTATCTGTGTTCGATACTCTTCCAGAATCTTCTGTCATTAATCTCGTATTCTGCAATTTTTTTGTTGTGAAAAATTTTGAACTGGTTGCGGATTATTTTCCCGACTTACTAAATTGTTTTCTACTTCATTATTCGTTATGCTGTTCTCCTGTATTGGCGAGTCCGCCATGTTAACAATTTCGTCAATATCACTATCCATCATTATTGCCTTTTTCATCGATCGCGTAATCATTTACAAAACACGTCACTCTACGAAAATTACACACAAAATAACACGTTATCACCAACTATACCATTCACACGAAATGCTTCCCGACGAACACGCCTAACGAACACTTAAAACCTTCACAATTGCACAAAACTGTCAAACTCGTGTACGACTCATCAAAAATAAAAATCCACAAAAATACCATCAGCAGAATGGCAAGACAACTACTAATGTTCAATCACAAAATTTATACATGCAGTATAAACTACAATTACTAAACTACAAATCACTGCAACAATCCTACTGTCTGCTATTTTTACTATCAAAAGAATTCCAAGGGACGATCCGAAGCAGCAGTCGCCACGTTCATGTGGGCTTAATTAAATGAAATGTTAATAATTTTAATTTTAGTCGCTGTTTGTCCGGTTACGCAGTCTCGTAACCGGTTGGCCCTGACTAGTATTACTCCGCAATCTGACTGCATAGAATAACAACGAGGAATGAAAGGAAATTTGTGTTAACACAATTAATTAAGAAGTACGAACTGGCGACCAGGGTGGACGTAGCCAGCACATCGACGATACGACAGATTCGGACGCCCACGCCTTCGCGACCGCCGGTGTTCGGGGTCGGACGGTGGAGAGAGCGGCCCGCGGGGGGAGGGGATTTAAATCCGCCGCCCGCCCTCAGGAGCTCTGTTCGTCATGATCGCCGAAATATTGTGCCCGTTGGACACTATGTACCGGCAGTATACCCGTGGACTTTTCGAGCAACTCCGTTTACTTTTCCACATGTAGATGATGTTTCGATTATGCTCCTGCCGCCAACATTTCCGGACGAGTGGCCGGTTCACCTTTTAGGCTGATAATTAATGGACGTGGCGAGCGACGAGCAGTGGAGACTCGCCAGCCTTAATGCTTCTGCAATACAGTATCGAGGCAGCTGCTAATGGATTCCTATTAATGCACGCATCAGTCAAACCACACAGCTCTCGATACTGCAAACCAGCGTAAAAGTTCTACCGTCCTGTAGCAGCATCGCGTCGGATGAAATAGTGAGATCTGCTCTCGAAGCTATAGATACTGAGTGTTCAGAAATAAATCGATCCCGTTTCTTCAGATAACCTAGCTTCTTCCTTGATTTCTGACTTGTAAAAGTAATTATGGGATATGATTTACCTTCGACAAATAACGCTTGTGGCTAACGAACAATCTGTCTCGTTTCATTCATCTTAACATACAGTCGATCATTCAGAAAATCTGAAATATGATATATGTCATGTATAAGTCATCTGCATGGCTGGTATGTGTAGGAAGCGATACAAAATATATACTAATATCAGTACTTATACTGATTAGAGAACTGTAGATTTAGATACTGTTGTTGAAGAGCGTTGTTATTTCTATAAGGAAATCCTTCTTTGAGAAGCATCAAAGAGAAAATATGCATATCTGATCTCACCTTCAATTTAACTGCAGGATAATCTGAAGCATTAACACTATTTCTGTATCTGCTATGAGTGCTAATGGACGTACTCTTTCTCTCTCTTTTATCACAAGTGAACGTATATTAATATTTAGTTGCATATAGAGTAAAGACAATGACTATTTATTCATCTTAATCTCTTTAATTTATTTGATGAAATTTAGTGTATCACATGAATTTGGTGAATTATTTTAAAGTGAATTAAACTGTATGGAATTTACGCGTAAATTACGTATGCTTTGATCCGATAGCAAAATTCTTCTTTGCTAAAGTCTTACTGTCGGGAGAGCTAAGTGAAAGCAGTTATCCTGTGCAGGAAATAGATCGTGTAATGATAGGCACGAAATCAGCGTTAATATCTCGAAAAGTAATAGTTTTGCAGAAATATAGTTTTCGCTGAGGTGGAAATTGATTTTACCATATAAGCACCCGAAGGTGGGTGGAACATTTGAGTTTAATGAAAACAATTGCATCAAAATTGTTACACTAAAACACTAATACTTCCAGAAGAGACCAGTTTCAATAATCCCACGAAATAAATGGATCGCAAGAGGAGAATATTTAGAAGAAAGAAGAAAACAAAACACGAGATTTTCAAGACAGAAGGTAAATTTTGAAATTAGCGCAGACAGCAACGGGAGGTCAAAAAGAGAACTTTAGTCCGACTCAAATAGAAAACGCAGTTGTATTCTGATTCCACTATTACAGTTCACTGATCAGTTACCAGTATAGTTTAGATTGAGCAGAGAAGGTGAATTACGCCATTTTTGCAGACACTATTACAATGAGTGACTATGGTCAATTATTCCATATACTAAAAAACTGAACTGTGCACAGACTGCCATAATTAACCTGTTTTGAACGAGGGGCAAGACATATGACATGACAAAGTTAATAAATTGACGATACGCCTGTGGAACAAGTTGTTGACTGGCCGTACGTTGTTGAACCAACATAAAACTGTGTCCGTGTATTATCCCACACAAGCAAACCCCACAGATTTATCAGAATAGTTGTCATGTTCAACCGAGAGAGTTGCATGGCTAGACGGTGTACTGTAGCGACGGAAGCAGTTTATTTAGTTTCTTTCCAATTAATTTCCATAGAAAAGATAGCATGCGTCATTTTGTTCTGATTGCGTGAATCATCAAACATCTGCAGTGTGATGACATCAGAGGTTTCCTATAAAAACAATGGCACCCAACTGAAGCAAGAAAATATTGCAGAGATTCATTTCCGGTGCCAGACATTGTTTTGTACTTTAGTGAACATACTTTCATAGCACATTCTCGTGTAGGCATTTAAACATTACATAGAGCTGCAAAAAAAAGTTAATCAACCAAAAGAACGAGTAGAGATTTAACACATTTTATTTTAGAATCAACTTAAAACTTTCCCTCAGTTATATTACTATTTTACCATTTGAATGGACTGTGAAAGCATGCTCACCTAACTACAAAGTACCACGTTGAACTGCTAGTACATCTTTTCACAGTGAAATCACAGAGCTGATTATTTACACTGGCTCAGATTAACTAATACTTAATTAAATTCATCAGTACCAACTACATAACAGAAGTTACATAACACACCTTTTATGTTACTGTTTTTTTGAGCTTTAAATCTTCTGCAGACGTGTTTCTGTAGGTTTCAACAAGTCGTGTCTGCTTATACGTAAGTGACTTTGGTCTAGTAAAAGTGTTAACTTTCATGGGCAACGAATCTTTCGACACTAAGCGTTTGCTTCTAATCTCATATAGAATTTCACATAACGTATTTACATTATGTTAACTCTTCACCATAAAAGACATAGATTCCAAAGGAGTATCCACCTACAGTTAAATTATTTAGGTGAGACTGAGTAAAGCGAAAGGTGAGTCATTTGAAGCGATTGTTTCTCATACAATGATCAACAGTAGTATTGTAGGGTGTTTATACGGAACAGCTAATAACATCACATTATATTTTCATAGTTTTGCCCTGCTGTAGAAAGTCAAGAGTAATATTAGGATGAAGTGTAATCGCCAGTGGCTGCTGTCATCATTCTGGCATATAGCTGTGGTATCCGAGCTCACGAGAACAATAGTGCAGGGTGTACAATGTGATAATGGCAGTAGTTTATATCATCATATTACCAAAGTAACGTAAAATCTTATAGAGAGCGTTTTATATGGCGACCGTGTCGCGAACGCTTTTACTATCATAACTATTGAAAGGTGGCTATACTGAGTCACAGCGCCAGAGATTGCGCCAAATAGTATTATTCAGCCGCCTCCAATGGCAGTTGTAGTTGAGAAGTTGCCGTGGGCAGCAGTAGTTCTGAGGTTGGCGTGATCAGTGTTTGTTGAGACGATGTCGATAGACTACTAGTTGTGAGCATGTCGTGTGCAGTTGTTCTGTTGGGCAAGACACCATATGTTGTTCGATTGGGGATGTTGTAATGATCAGAGTGTATTTTTCGTCAATATATATGAAAGTAAAGAAAATTCATTTCTTCAAATGTCCTAAATAACAATTCCTCTTGGTCACAGGTTCAGTCAACAAAGCATCTGGCTCGTGTTTTTGTATTAGACTGTAATTCTGGTTTCTATATGCAATTATAGTATTTCTGTTTTTTAATTACTTCATTGTACGTGGCGTTTAAAGCATCTTGTCGTATTGAGGACGAACCGTGCCAGATGTGTACATTGAATCACACTTCCACACACAGATCAGTTATACTTGTGCTTTGTTGTTTCGTAGCTTTTATAGTTGCTGGGGACTTAATTAATTAATTGTGTTAACACAAATTTCCTTTCATTCCTCGTTGTTATTCTATGCAGTCAGATTGCGGAGTAATACTAGTCAAGGCCAACCGATTACGAGACTGCGTAACCGGACAAACAGCGACTAAAATTAAAATTATTAACATTTCATTTAATTAAGCCCACATGAACGTGGCGACTGCTGCTTCGGATCGTCCCTTGGAATTCTTTTGATAGTAAAAATAGCAGACAGTAGGATTGTTGCAGAGATTTGTAGTTTAGTAATTGTAGTTTATACTGCATGTATAAATTTTGTGATTGAACATTAGTAGTTGTCTTGCCATTCTGCTGATGGTATTTTTGTGGATTTTTATTTCTGATGAGTCGTACACGGGTTTGACAATTTTGTGCAATTGTGAAGGTTTTAAGTGTTCGTTAGGCGTGTTCGTCGGGAAGCATTTCGTGTGAATGGTATAGTTGGTGATAACGTGTTATTTTGTGTGTAATTTTCGTATAGTGACGTGTTTTGTAAATGATTGCGCGATCGATGAAAAAGGCAATAATGATGGATAGTGATAATGACGAAATTGTTAACATGGCGAACTCGCCAATACAGGAGAACAGCATGACGAATAATGAAGTAGAAAACAATTTAGTAAGTCGGGAAAATAATCCAGAACCAGTTCAAATTTTTTCACAATAAAAAAAATTGCAGAATACGAGATTAATGACAGAAGATTCTGGAAGAGTATCGAATACACATAGCTTTTCTGCTATGACGAAGGAAGTTAGTTTTACGGGAAATGTGGGGGGCGAAAAGAATTTCGAACAATTTAATATGGAGCACTTGATGAGTGCAACATTAAATTTGGGATCACGGTTAGACTCACAAATAGGAACAATTAAAACTGAGATGGGAACAATGGAAACACGGTTAGACCTATTGGGATCACAGTTAGGATCTGAATTAAGAACAGAGATGGGAACATTGGCAACACGGTTAGAAACTGATATGGGAACTATGGAAACACGGTTAGACTGACGAATAGGGACATGTTTTAAAAATATGAAACATGAATTAAAGAAAGAAATGAGAGAAAACAACCGATTTTGAATGCTTACAATAATAGATTAATTTCAATAAAAATCAGACATTAAGGAACAGGATGGAGAACAGGAAGAAAGAGATCGCGTGATGGTACAAAAATTTTCAGAGTTAAATTTACAAAGCGCACACGATAAGGATGAAATATTTGAAAGAATCGAGGAATCTGTACCAATTGACACAATAAATAATCTAACACAACAGTATGAACAGTTAAGTATTAAATGTGTCAATACTGAAACCCGAGTGGCAACACTTACGGAAGACGTAAATAAACAGAAAGAAAAAATAGGTGACTTATGGGAAAGAGTTGAGGAGATTTCAGATAAATTTACAAATCTTAGATTAAATGGGGACAGAGATTCAGATGATACAGCTCCATTGCCAGTTGTAGAAACCGAAGAGTAACAGAACATAAATAAACATGTTGAAAATCAGGGAAAATTTAATGATCGCGTTAAAAGGGAATTTGAGGCATTACGAAAGCAATTCAAACAAATAGTAGGAAAGGAAAGCAGAAGAATATTAGAATCACAGATAGCAGAGGGTTTTGAAGAAAATAATTTATTTCAATTACGAGGCGCGCGAACTTGGCAATAATCGACATTCGGACGGGGACAGACGCGGTAGATCTTTGTCGCCACGAGGCGGAAACTTTGACTATTAACTCTTCTTAACTGTTCAGAAATTTAAGATCTTTCGCAATTCTGAGAATGACATACATCCATGTTCATGGTTAGATCAATTTATGTACGCACTTCCACCAAATTGGCCACTAAGTCACAAACTGGAATTTGTGTGTGGATATTTAGAAAACGAATCGGCGACGCGGATGCGCGCACTTATTAGAGATTGTAATAATTTAAATTATTTTTATTATGCATATCTATCGACATATTGGTCCGAAAACACGCAAGACAGAGTCAAACATAGTCTTATTATGCAGCGTAATTTTAAACAGTCTGAGTGTCGCACGCCGGCAGAATAATTTGAAGATATGATTTGAATGAATCAATTCCTTTCCAACCATTACAGCCCGACTGAACTAACTGTCGTAGCGTCGATGTGCTAGCTGCGTTCGCCCTGGTCGCCAGTTCGTACTTCTTGCCGAGAGTCTTCTTAATTACATTCAATGCCGGGTCCCAAGCCTTGCTGAGATTGTAGCCGCACTATCGGTTGATAAGATCTTCCCTGGTGCGAATTTCGATAGCAAAATCAAATGGTTCAAATGGCTCTCAGCACTATGGGACTTAACATCTTTCGTCACCAGTCCCCTAGAATTTAGAACTACTTAAACCTAGCTAACCTAAGGACATCACATAACACCCAGCCATCACGAGGCAGAGAAAATTCCTTACCCCGCCGGGAATTGAACCCGGGAACCCGGGCGTGGGAAGCGAGGACGCTACCGCACGACCACGAGATGCGGGCGTATTTCGATAGCCTCCCTTATAACGCTGTCCCAATAATTACAGGCCTGAGCCAGGATCTTGGTATGCACATAATCCATCTCGTGTTTCTCGGACAAACAGTGCTCTGCTACCGCCGACTTATTTGGATATTTCAGTCGAGTGTGCCTTTGATGTTCTCGGCAACGATCTTCGATGGTGCGTACTGTTGTCCGATATATGTCTGGTAGGAACAAATAAATCGGCGGTAGCAGAGCGCTGTTTGTCCGACAAACACGAGATGGATTATGAGTGTACCAAGATCCTGGCTCAGACCTCTAAATACTGGGACAGCGTTGTAAGGGAGGCTATCGGAATTCGCACCAGGGAAGATCTTATCAACCGATAGGAAAGCTACAATCTCAGCAAGTCTTGGGAGACTCTCAGCAAGAAGTACGAACTGGCGACCAGGGTGGACGTAGCAAGAACATCGACGCTACGACAGATTCTGACGCCCACGTCTTCGCGTCCGCTGGTGCGCGGGCGCGGACGGCGGAGAGAGCGTCCCGCGGGGGGAGGGGATTTAAATCCGCAGCCCGCCCGCAGGAACTCAGTTCGTCAGCGCACCTGACGATGGCGACATTCTGATCGCCGAAATATTGTGCCAATTGGACACTATGAACCGGCAGTATACCCGTGGACTGTTCGAGCAACAAATACGCCGGGAGAAACTGAATAATCACGTAATCTGAGTTGATCCTATTTATCTACTTGCTTTGTCGAGCATGGTGGTCCATTGTAAAGCACATACCTGAAAACAGTTTAGAATCCCAGGTGTTTCACAAAATATTTCACTCTGTTTTTAAGTTAGTCTTCTCCTCTTAATGATCTGAAGACTCGCAAGGAACGACACATAGTTCGGATTCCAAATTAAACCTTATGTCTCCCTTTCCAGATACGATTACTGAACGTACAAGTCGAAGAAGAGACGTCCAGTTATCTACTTGGCTTCGGGAAACATTCAAGCGGAAGGACAGGTGCCGTTAAATACTTGATATTTCTGTGATGAACACTTAACGGTTTACTTCTGTCCATGCTCAAGTGACTTAGATATGTATTCATCAGCAACCAAGCTGCTTCAATTCTGTTTCCAACGCTATATTAACGTTGTGTACAAAATGTGAGACTGCAACTGTAATTAAGGACAATACCGGGTTTGTGGACCCTGAGGTTAATCATACTTAAGGTACTTGGACTATTCGCCGTTCTGTTCCTCGAAGTGATAGAGTCGACCAGTGCATGTCTGCTTTCATGCCCAGCAGCTAATTCGTTGCAAATAATCATATATAGCTGTGGAAATTAGAAATTTATTGTAAGATCGTATGGGACCAAACTGCTGAGGTCATCGGTCCCTAAGCCAGCACACTACTTAGTGTAACTTAAACTAACTTACACTATGGACAACACACCCACCCACGCCAGAGGGAGGACTCGAACCTCCGACGGGAGGAGCAGCGCCAACCGTCAAACGTGACAGGACTCCCCCTACCGCACGGCTACCGCGCACGCCTTTAGCTGGAGTCAAATTGTCTACGCATTGGCAGAAATGCAAGTTAATAAAATACACAGAATTGCAATTTAAAAGTTTAGTGAATAATTTAATAACATGTGTTCTATTTTGAGGTATGTAATAGATGCAGATGGCCGAGAATTATGTTGAATGATTATTCAAGACGTGACATCTCAAATAAAGGGGTAGTGGTCCTATGCCATTCAGTAATAGTACGTACGGAAAATACCCATGTCAAATGCAGTAAAGTTATGTTGAGAGTGTTACGAGAATGGTAGCAAAATCCCCTCACTAATAGTCATCAAAGATACGAAAAATCCATATCGTAATCACAATACATGAAATATCCATCAACTTAAAACAGTTCAGAGTTTAACATGATGATTCACAAACTGACACACGCGATACGAAAAGCAGTAACTCATACTCCACCTACCCTCAGTATAAGTTAGTGTCCCACTCTAGAGCACATACATATCTCACGCAATATGAAGTTTCTTGAGAGCCTAATGTATGGTACCAGCCGTTGACCAGCGGGAATCTATCACCTACAAATCTGAATCGTGTACGTTACCCGTAGCATAGACAGGTCTGCCTCCTTCTATAATTCGACATAAAGTGCCCAGAACCGCTCCCTTGAACTCTTCACTCGAAAAGTTCCTGCCCTCAGTAGTGTTCCACTGCTGGCTGGTTTTCCGTTGGATAAAGGTTGTCCCTACCATAAACACATCGTCCGTAAGCTCTATAGACATTATTTGATTCTATTTAACCGCTTTCCGAAACAAACTATCAAACAGAAAAACTGTGGGGGTGCGAACTAAGACTCATGAACTGCTGCTGATGAAAGTATCAGCCAGCCACACACCTCGAAATACTCCATACTATTCATTTCCTTAGGCGCCAGTACTTAAATAAATAAATCAGCTAGTTTTCTTGCAGACGTAGTCTCACGTTATATGACAAATTAAATATTGTTTAAGCAATTATTTACCTCTGCTTGATAGAAGCACCTTTTGGTTCTCTTTTTAATTGCGATGTACGCTAACTCATGTGGTTGAGCACTCTTCAGTCAGTGGAGTTTTCCTAATAGCACTTGCAGTCAACATTTAAATAAAGTTACTGGCAAAACAGTAAACTGATCATTACATAAGACATAAGTATGACAAAATAAGAGGTATTGATAATGTATTCATTTGCTGCGTAAATTGGGAGAATACGATGTTCCGACAAACATTTGTGTAATAAAAAATATAAGAGACGTAATAAATCAGAAATAAATTAGATGAAGATAGCTAGCCTTCAGAGATGATAGCTATAATGGAATGTTTTTGACTGTTAAAGTTGTTGATTCAGAGGTTCAATGTGTAAATGAGTGGTCGCTGTGAAATATTAACTTCTGTAGTTGAAATACTGTTGTGTCATTTGACGTACCTCGTTCTCCTGCCATCGCCAATGTATTCAGATTTGCATTAATGTATAAGTGTATATTATTACCAACTCTCAAAGAGCTGTGACGCCATATTTCAGCTTGTCTCAAAGCCCGCCATTGTTGCTCATTGTCACCAGCACAAAAGTAATTGCGAGCGATGGCCGTCGAAATTCCCAGTTTTTGGTATTTTGCGTCTTCCGGTGACGTTGCTCGTCTCTGCAGCTGGCTGGCCGGAACTGGTCAAGCAGCCGGCTGGCCAGGGAGCCCCATGCAGTCAGGGCCGCTGGCGTTTAGCCGTGCCACAATTTCATCTCTCCACGATACCAGGGCTAGGTGGACAAGTAACTAGCCCACATACTCGTTTAGTTACAGTATGCACGTATACAGATGGCGGTAGTATCGAATACACTGGATGTAAAAGGGCAGTGCATTGGCAGAGGTGTCATTCGTACTCAGGTGATTCATGTGAAAAGGCTTCTTTCGTGATTAGGGCCATATAACCGGAATCAACAGACTCTGAACGCGGCATTGTAGTTAGAGCTAGACGCATGGGACACTCCATTTGGGAAATCGTTAGCGATTTTAGTATTTTGACATTTGCTGTGTCAAGAGTGTGCCGAGAACGCCATATTACAAGCATTGCCTCTCAGCATGGACAATGTAAAGACCGGAGGCCTTCATTCAACGACCGAGAGCAACAGCGACTGCGTAGAGTTGTCAGTGTTAACAGACAAGCAACACTGCTTAAAATAACTGCAGAAATCAATCGGACGTACGTCGAACGTATACATTAGGACACTCTGGCCAAATCCGACGTTGAAGGGTCTACGGTACTAGCGTGCCTATGCTAAAAGCACGACATCGCATGCAGCGTCCTGACGACAGGAAAACCGTTTCCTGGTCAAATAAGTCACGATATCAGTTGTAAGAGCCGACAATTGGGTTCGAGTGCGGCTCAGACTCTACGAAGCCAAGGACCCAAGTTGTCAATAAGGCACAGTGCAAGCTGGTGGTATCTCCGTAATGATGTGGGCTGTGTTTGTGTGAAACTGACTGGGTCCTCTGGTCTAACTACACCGATCGTTGACGGGAAATGGTAGATATCGAAATAGACGCCAGAGGGATAGAGAAACAATTAAAATCACTCAAAAGAGGAAAGGTCGCTGGACCTGATGGGACACCAATTCGATTTTACACAGAGTACGCGAAGTAACTTGCCCCCCTTCTTGCAGCGGTGTACCTTAGGTCTCTAGAAGAGCGTAGCGTTCCAAAGGATTGGAAAAGGGCACAGGTCATCCCCGTTTTCAAGAAGGGACGTCGAACAGATGTGCAGAACTATAGACCTATATCTCTAACGTCGATCAGTTGTAGAATTTTGGAACACGTATTATGTTCGAGTATAATGACTTTTCTGGAGACTAGAAATCTACTCTGTAGGATCAGCATAGGTTTCGAAAAAGACGGTCGTGTGAAATCCAGCTCGCGCTATTCGTCCACAAGACTTAGAGGGCCATAGACACGGGTTCCCAGGTAGATGCTGTGTTTCTTGACTTCCACAAGGCGTTCGATACAGTTCCCCACAGTCGTTTAATGAACAAAGTAAGAGCATATGTATTATCAGACCAATTGTTTGATTGGATTGCAGAGTTCCTAGATAACAGAACGCAGCATGTCATTCTCAATGGAGAAAAGTCTTCCGAAGTAAGAGCGATTTCAGGTGTGCCGCAGGGGAGTGTCATAGGACCGTTGCTATTCACAATATACATAAATGATCTTGTGGATGACATCGGAAGTTCACTGAGGCTTTTTGCAGATGATGCTGAGATGTATCGAGAGGTTTCAACAATGGAAAATTGTACTGAAATACAGGAGGATCTGCAGCGAATTGACGCATGGTGCGGGGAATAGCAATTGAATCTCAATGTAGACAAGTGTAATGTGCTGCGAATACATAGAAAGATAGATCGCTTATCATTTAATACAATATAATAGGTCAGCAACTGGAATCGGTTAATTCTATCAATTATCTGGGAATACGCTTTAGGAGTGATTTAAAATGGAATGATCATATAAAGTTGATCGTCGGTAAAGCAGATGCCAGACTGAGATTCACTGGAAGAATCCTAAGGAAATGTAATCCGAAAACAAAGGAAGTAGGTTACAGTACGCTTGTTCGCCCACTGCTTGAATACTGCTCAGCTGTGTGGGATCCGTACCGGATAGGGTTGATAGAAGAGAGAGAGGAGATCCAACGGAGAGTATATTGATCCCTCCTACGTATATCTCGCCAAGAGACCATGAGGATAAAATTAGAGAGGTTAGAGCCCACACAGAAGTATACCGACAATCCTTCTTTCCACGAACAATACGCGATTGGAATAGAAGGGAGAACCGATAGAGGTTCTCAAGGTACCCTCCGCCACACACCGCCAGATGGCTTGCGGTGTATGGATGTAGATGCTCGAAAACCATGTTCAATCATTCATGCATCTCATGTTCTCAAACAATGATGGAATTTTAATGGATAACTTTGCGCCCTGTCTCCGGGACACGATTATGCGTGGTTTGTTTGCAGAACATTCAGGACAATCGAGCAAGTGATTTGGTGTCTCAGATCGCCAGACACGAATCCCATCAAACATTTATGGGACATAGTCGAGAGATCAGTTCATCATAAAATCCCACACCGGCGACACTTCCGCAATTATGGAGAGCTATAACGGCATGATGGCTCAATATTTCTGCAGGGAGCTTCCAGTGACTTGTAGAGTCCATGCCACGTCGAGCTGCTGCATTATGCTTGGCAGGAGGAGGTCCGATACTATATCGAATGACTTTTGACCTCAGTGAATGTCACTGATGTTCGAAGAAAAGTGAGGGAATAATAAGTTTAATAAAAATGATCTAAAATGCATTTTACTGTGATACACAACTAAATATGATTTTCTTAGGCATAATCTGGCATCTGTTATAGACATATCAAATTGAGTCATGGAGGCAGTATGGAATAAAATGTGTAATAAATCGACAGAGTTGGTATCATAGATTACAAATGTCCCTGATGCATTCAAGATCATTGCATCTCACCTACAGTGCCTTGCCAACTGAGAGATCTGATTATGACACACAGATCATCTAACATCCTCAAGTTGCTAGTCGTTTCTCCATCAACGTCAACTGCTATTCTTTTTGCTGCGAGTGCTGCGAAAGTTAAAAGGTTACTACTTTAACTGTGATAATATCCTTGTAGAGCTCATGTAAAATGGTAATGTTATGATAAAATGCTATACGCTGGTGAGGTTTCCAATACGCTGTCAGAAACTTCTGTAACTTCTCGGAAGTCGAAGCTTGTAAAATAGACAAGTTTTACGAAATTAAACGTATCTTACTGTGTTCATCATGGGTGTCAAGAGCAACTGTACGCGAATCTAACTTAAAACCTTGTCATAAAATGAAATTCTCCTTTTTTGTCATATTGGATTTACTTACCAAATCTGACTATAGTACCCATAAAAGGCAACGAATTACATTGCTTCACTGGAACCATTCAGCAAAAGAGTCAGAGTATCACACGTAATTTTACTCATGAGATCTTTGTTTTAAGATTTCGTGTATACATTAAGGAATTGAGGGGTCGTAATACGTAAGTCTTGGGTTTATTTTTGACGTTCCATTCAAAAGATTCATTTATCAATCTTGGTTGATCCGATCAGAATATTCACAATGAAACTGCACTCATGTACGTAAGCCATAGCCAAAGTGCCCATTTTACATAAATAATTTAAATTTGGCCTTATGTCAATCGTGAGTAATCGTTGGTTGTTATGTCCGCACTATAACACAACAAATATTCCGTGATTTATCTTAGCTTCTGTGACTCAAAACAAAACTTAAGTTCGACTACTCAACACTTGGCTGGCTGTAGCGCCAAGGAGAAATCAGAGTCACTAGTAGAGAATACAAGTCCAAACCACTGCCAAAAAGTCGATACCGACGCGTCGCAAGTTTCCAGCCAGGGAGGCCACAGTACGGTTCGGTGGTCGTGAATCCAGCAACAGGGTAGTTACACAGTCATCGGCGAAGATTGAACTGGTTAAACGGGCTCATGGAGCTCGCTTAAAAATGGTTCAAATGGATCTGAGCACTATGGGACTTAACATCTCAAGTCATCATTCCCCTAGAACTTAGAACTACTTAAACCTAACTAACCTAAAGACAACACAGCCATCCATGCCCAAGGCAGGATTCGAACCTGCGACCGTAGCGGTCACGCGGTTCCAGACTGAAGTGCCTATAACCGCTTGGCCACCAGCGGTTTTTTTTTTCCTTTTTTTGTTATTTTAATACCTATACAAACAGGTAGGCTGTCAGCGGCATGCTACGCCGCTCTTCAGCCGTAGTGTTGACAATGACAGAACACAGGTTGGAGAAACAGAAAGAACATAGTGATGGGCTAAAAAATAGTGGTCACAGATACACAAAAAACACAGAGCCGTTCACACTCGATGATAACGACACCGAAAACACGTTGAACGCGGCACACAGAACACTGACGAATCCGATGGCACAAGTGAACGTAGAAGCGTGACGGCGGACACAAAAAACACAAAACGACGTCACACACACACGAGACACAGATGGCGATGATCTCCGGCGCGCGAAAGTCCACGTAGCGTGTGCGAGTCTGGGGACCTGCCAAGAGGGGAAGAAAGGTGAGGGGGGGAAGAGGGTGGGGAGGGGAGAACAAAGATGCCAATGGCTGAGGAGATAAGAGGAGGGGGAGAGGGACAGGGGAGGAGAAGCCCGGGGGAGGGGTGGGGAGAAAGGGAGGAGTGAGGGAGGGTGCCCAAAGGAACAGACAGAGGAAGAGGGAGGGAGGATCAAAGATGATAGGAGGGGTAGATGGAGGGGAGGAGGACAACATCAGGGAGGTGGAGCTGCCGGAAGCCACCTTGGGAGAGGGTAAGGAGGGTGAAGAGATGGAGACCGGGTGGGACAGGCGCGGCAGCGGGTGGGGTTGGGAGAGGTTGGGCGAGACAAGCGGGTGAGTAGGGTCGAGTTTGCGGGAGGTGTACAAGATCCGTATCCTTTCAAGGAAAAGGAGGAGGTGGGGGAAAGGAAAGAGATCATACAGGATCCGCGTGGGGGAGGGGAGACGGATGCGATAGGCGGGGCGGAGAAGCCACCAGCGGCCGGCAAGCTCGCTTATATCCGTAGGTCCGGCCAATCAGAGTGTTGGTAGATGGCGCCCTTATACGGTTGCTCACTCTGGTGGAAAGGGCAGCGCCGCCAGGGTAATCCGTATCGACAGTGGTGTGTACGCTGCCGCTAACCCCGCGACGACGCGTTCACTTGGGCCAGGTGTTGACACCGTGTGCGGCGCCAGCGGTACTCGCTGTGTGCCGCGCGTGTTGTAGCACGCCGCGCCGAGTTGACGGCTGCTGTGAGGCGGCCGTTACGACATTGGTTAAAGATATGATCGGTTCAACACGGAAGACATATTTCGGAAAGAAATATCAGAATCACTCATCCATTTGTCAGAGAAATAGCGACGGAAATAAATATCCACTACTGATAAACGCTATGGACCCGCTGCATCGCCGGCCGGTGTGGCCGTGCGGTTCTAGGCACTTGAGTCTGGAACCGCGAGACCGCTACGGTCGCAGGTCCGAATCCTGCCTCGGGCATGGACGTGTGTGATGCCCTTAGGTTAGTTAGGTTTAAGTAGTTCTAAGTTCTAGGGGACTGATGACCTCAGATCTTAAGTGCCATAGTGCTCAGAGCCATTTGCCAACCCGCTGTGTCCTTGGCAGAGGAGCCTTGAGTTATCCTTGAGCGCGTAATGTAAATCGTGCCGGCCGTTCCGCTGTTACTTTAAAGACTCCGCTAACGGGCAGTGATTAGCTCATTACAAACTTTCAGAACTACAGGCGTTCAAACTCTTACTTTTCCACCGAAACTGACCAGTCGTACTTAAAGTTTCAAATGCTCTCTTGCATTATGTGTGGGGTAGCAAGCAGACTCTCGAACCAAGCAGCTGCAGTAAGTGGTACCTGTAACAGACACATACAGTAGTATAACATGTGTCGGAGTCTTTCGCAGTGGCATATCGAAAGGATCCAACCAACTACGAATGCTTGACGCATGTAGGGCGGCGGGAGTGGCCGTGTCAAACGTGGTGCCGGCCCATCCCGCCACTTACGTCACTCCGAGTTCCACGAGAAATACAGGCCGTGGCGCGTACGTTACGGCACTTGACACTGCAGGTCTTACGAGTGCCAGCAGCAGTCTCCGGCGGGAAGCGAGTATCTATTGTGACGAATTTAACAATTCTTGACTCCTCCTTTAAATACGTACAAGAACAAAAGTGCACACTGCAAAATTAAGTCCTTTAGTCTGTACCATTTCAATAAAATATTGATTTCCCATGTGCCCTGTACGGAACCGAGCTTTCTCGAGTGTGGCAGACAAGAATACTGGTGTGACGTCGCAAGTTAGTTGCAGGGCCCGTATATCTCGTTGGACCCGCTCCACTCGTTTCCGCGGTGGGATGGAACTGCTATGAGCTGCCCAATCACCTTCCATGCACCCATCATTTCGGTCCTCTCCTTGGTGCCAGAGGCCGCAATCGTGGCGTTATAAGCGAGAAGCGATGCCATCCCCGGCAGTCAGTGGTTTCAGTCCTGACGACGATGGCGGAGGTGGCCATCGACAGCTCGAAAAATTTATTCGAAATGACGCCGCTTGAAAACCGACATTTTATTCAGTAGCAGAATAGCACACCACACCTATGCGAGACGTCTTTTTGACCCTCTGTATATCCTCCTTCATCCTTCGAGAAACTATCTGGCTATGTCTTTTAACACTATTGGTATTCTGTGAGCTACGGTCGCAGGTTCGAATCCTGCCTCGGGCAGGAATGTGTGTGATGTCTTTAGGTTGGTTAGGTTTAAGTAGTTCTACGTTCTAGGGGACCCATAAGCAGCTGTTACTCGTGTGAGTTGGATATGCGTCAACCTGCTACCCACTGACAGATGACCGTTCATATACTACCGTTCCACGACGTATTGGCAAACACCGGCTGTTTTTAACGAAGTCCGTTTGTGATTATTATTATAATAGCGCTACGCTGACTTTTGCATTAACTGTTATCAACAACAGGGTTTCGCATCACCAAACTCGTTGCTTGGCCTGAAGCTAATTGTAGAATGAGAACAAAAGTAAACTACCACGAGCATAAACCATTTTATGCCACAGGAAAAGACTAAGAAAAACCTAAACCGTCTTGCCAATTTTATGATTATGCTGTTTCTTTCCTTTCGGCAATGAGCTGTATCCTTTCTTCGACAGCAGTTTCGCTCTCATGATCAAATTTAAAATAACAAAACCCACACGAAGGGGAGAAAGGTGATACGTTACATCTATAAAAGTGCTGAAGTTTAAATATCTTGTGGATATTTACATTATTGTTTGACACATGACGAGGAGATAACTCCGGGGCTTTTATCATCTATAATAACAGATCTATGTAACCAATTACCATATCGTTAACTTAGCTAATTCTTCCTCTACAGCGTGCATATAACGGGAGTACAAATTTACTGTCTAAATTATATAGAGTTTCTTTACTTGAATACCCGTGCTTCTTCAGTAGTAAATCTGGACACCTTTGTAATCAATATGTCAAGTAGTTCGACTCCCTGTTATGGTTTTGATGTAGGTTTTTTCCTCTCATGAAACAGGTAATTTACACAAGGAATGTACGCTGACGTTCCAACCTAGTTACGGATAAATTACGTGTTTTAAATTATCCTGGTTGAAGGATTTGCTCTTGACTGCCAAATATCTTTCACATCCATTTAATTACACGTCACAGTTACCTGTAGAGCCTATACCTATACAGAAAAAATGATACACAAGCTTGGCATGTGGTGACAAGCTTATTACAACAGCTCGCTGTATTGTGCGGCGAAAGAAACACGTTAATATTTGCAACGAGTGGAAAACCGGGCAGCTAAAAAAATACCATCAGGGTTGAAAAATCCCAACGAATTTGCCTCTAAAAAATACAAAAGTTATTCCTTTTCGGTGTTGTTGTAACAAACATACTGTATTTGCAAAGAAAGTGAAATAAAATTTAACACAATGAAATGTAGATTTTTGCTAACTCGAGTTAGAACTACTTAAACCTAACTAACCTAAGGGCAACACACACATCCATGCCCGAGGCAGGATTCGAACCTGCGACCGTAGCGGTCGCGCGGTTCCAGACTGAAGTGCCTATAACCGAGGCAATGTAGCACCATTTTAATGTGTACTCTATGAAGAAATCAACGACTCTTGCTGTATTGAAGTAGCTCAGTGGCAGCAGATGAAAATCTATGGCAGACCGGAATTTTAGTTGAGGAGATATTCGATATTAAGCGATCGGTCGTCTTAACTTTCTTTTTCTTTCAGTATTCTCGGAATTTGGTCACATGACACCCCTTCAAGTTCACCGTTGACACTTCTTTTTACATTTTTATAATTGCAGAGAACACGCTGGGCTACAGTGCAGGCTCCACTGCGGCTATGCCAGCACGTCTGCCATCGACCCATACCTCCATACGTTACACGTGCGACCCCAATGTCGCTCGCAGCCCTACTATATTCCCGCGAGAAGTCGGATATTTTCATGTGTCCGCACTGAAAAATCGATATGGCTCCAGATGCATACATTAATATAAGTATGGCGTCTGTCCTTTTGGACTCGCATATCTGAAAGAGCAGACCCCATAATATCCGAAAGAAAAGGTACCATACTTATACATTGACGTCACATCTATACTTCATCTCAGATGCACAAAAGTTTCCAGACTCTCTTGGGAATGCAACAGGGCTGCAATCGAAGAGGAACAGTGGGCGGGGTACATTACCCTGTACTGTGCTGCCTATATGAATTTACTGGGAAAGGAGACGTGTTATGAATAGTCGAAGCGGGGAAGGTGGAAGCTCCCGTAAAGCCGGAAATCCGGGTTCGAATCCCGCTCCGATATAAATTTTTATCTCTCCTCATTGAACGATTTCAGTGTCCAAGTGCATCAAAGATCACATGAGTGTACACTATAAGGGAAAAAATATAGGACAGTTACCGGTAGATGCCTTTCACATGTACAGACAAACAAATGATAGCAGTTTCTGAGAAATGGGAAGATTTCTTCAAGAAAAGTGTTTCACAAAGAGGACAAGCCAATAACGCTTTTTTCCTTTGTGGCCCTCTTGCAAGCAGTTAATCCAAGTCGCGCTGATTGATAGAGTTGTTTGAGGTCCTCCTGAGGTATATCATGACATATTCTGTCCTATTGGTGAGTCAGATCGTCAAATTCCCTAGTTGGTTGCAGGGCTCTGCCCATAATGTCCCAGGCGTTCTCAACTGGGGAGAGATCCGGCGACCATGCTGGCGAAGGTAGTTTTGACAAGAACGGAATCAACAAATGGAAATTTTCGCTGTAGAAATTATCTTGCTGAAATGCAACGCCTGGGATTGCTTGCAATGAAGGACAACAAAAAGGAGCGCAGAATATCATTGACGTACTGCTGTGCTCTAAGGGTCCGGTCCGCAGCTCGTGGTCGTGCGGTAGCTCTCTCCCTTCCCACGGCCGGGTTCCCGGGTTCGATTCCCGGCGTTGCAGGGATTTTCTCTGCCTCGTGATGACTGGGTGTTGTATGCTGTCCTTAGGTTAGTTAGGTTTAAGTATTTCTAAGTTGTAGGGGACTGATGACCATAGATGTTAAGTCCCATAGTGCTCAGACACATTTTCTCTAAAGGGTCTAACTACTGTAACAATAAGTGGTAAGCCGAATATCTGTTTGGACAAGCGCCAAAGTAGGACCAACACGTTATTTACTTGTTCGTGTTATGAAGTTCTACAATGAACCTTGAAATTATTTACATCGTTTCAATCATCATTATTTATTTAATGCTTTAATATGAATGAAATATAATGTATCGAATGAATTTTTTGTTTTATTTTCATTTGATTTAATTGTACGTGATTTATGAGTGTATGCTTCCGTCGATTACGAAAAATTCATCTTCGTAAAATTTTTATAATCAGTAGAGTAACAAATGAAAGGAGCTTATCTCTGCTGAGAAACAGTCATTTAATGACAGATGGTGCGAATTTGGCAGTAAGTATCAGAAAAGTAACAATTTAGCGAGAGGAGAATGGGTTTCGTTTGTGGTGGAGGTTGAAGGATTTAATATAAAAATAGAAGTATTGTACTAAGGTGGGCGACATTTTATAAGTGTGTTGAGAGAGGTGCAACTGAAAATTTTCGGAAAACTATTGTACTGACTATGTTGTTGTGAAATAGTATAATTTTCTTAAGTTATCTATTCGTATAAATTCAACGAAGAACGGTACTTGCACGTGGAGAAGATTTACGAGAGATAAGTGTAAGAAGCAAAATTTTCTACATAGAAAATTAATTGAATCATCAACACAGAAGACAGTGGGAGACCAAGACAAACAATAAGTCAGGAATAAAGAACCTTATGCAGACTCATCTAGAGAAAGAGCGCATGTCGTGATTCCATTATGACGGTTTACTGGTCAGTTATCAGTTGGTTTAAGTCGATGAGAGACTGTGTTCTGCAGACACTCTTACGAAGGGTGACTGCAATCAATTACTTCATGTGCTAAAAGACGTACCTGTGAACAGAATTCCATAATTAGTCTATTTAGTGTGAGGGCCAAAACGAATGGCATTTGAAAGCTAAACTTAGTGAAGTGACATCCGTATATAAAGTAAATTGTTGACATGTAGTCCATTGTTACACATAAAACTGTCTCTTTCTGTCACCTTCCTACACTTCATTTCCAAATGTACCCTAAAACACCTCTAATGTTTAACTGTGAGTGTTCCATAGTTGGACGACATATTGGAGTGGTGGAGGGAAGAGATTTATTCGTCTTAGTTTTCATTGACAATATAGTATCTGTCGTCTTGCCCTTGAATTGTTACCATGAATCATTGAACATCTACAATACGACAACACTAGAGATCTTCTGCACTGGCGTAGGAACCCAGGCAGGACAGTAAAATATTCCCGCGATTCATCTGCAGAGCCAGACGTTGTTTTGTAAATTATCTAATAGGAAACTGGTGTAGCTATACATGCATGCCAAAGAACTGTAAAAAATCACATCAATTAACCAGAACAATTAGAGAAATTAATAAATTTTATTTTACTATCACCCTAAATGTTTTTATTGTTCTAGTAAACTATCCTGTGAAAGCACATGTTCTTAATTACAAAGTATCACACTGAACAAAATGGTTCAAATGGCTCCGAGCACTATGGGACTTAACAACTGTTGTTGTCATCAGTCCCTTAGAACTTAGAACTACTTAAACCTAACTAACCTAAGGACATCACACAAATCCATGTACGAGGCAGGATTCGAACCTGCGACCGTAGCAGTCGCGCGGTTCCGGACTGAGAGCTTAGAGCCGCTCGGCCACCGCGGCCGGCTCATACTGAAGAGTTAATATAACATTTCACATAGTAATTATGAAGTTTCTTACTTCTTTGACTGCACTCATTTGCATATGCTCAGATACACCTACACTTTGAGAACAAGATTAAAATCATACAATTGTGATATATGTAAAATAGGACAAATATGTGTATGTATGTGTGTACATCCAGCGGATTCTCCTAAACCACTGCATCGACTTCAACCAAATGTGGTAGAGGTGCTAGTTGCTATATGAGGGTCGCTGTTGTCTCCCTTACGTGTGGGGGTGAGGACAAAACCGTTTTCCAATCCATGACATGTAGGCTGGCATGCAGGAAATGCATGTTGAGCAGATAGTATTGGACAGAGATAGGGGAGATGGAAACAGAGACAGGTGAGGAGGAGGACATAGGAGAGACACGTTGATAGGGGACATGGACAGAGAGATCAGGATGCATGAGGTGGACAGACACTTGGTACATGTATTAAAAGGACCATAGATGCACATGTCTTGGCTACAGTAGAACGTATACCCTGGCGATACCGTAACAATGAGTCGTTTCCATAGAAACGTCAACATAACACCAGCAACAGTGAGGCATTTCCATAGAGACGTTCGTAAATTCACCTTACCTGATGTCGAGAGGTAGGCGCAGGAGAAAGCGGCGCCCGGCACACTGCGTATCAGTAGTCATTTTGCGCCGCCGCGACAACGGAGGATATGTGTGTAGTTTATGTGCCAAAGGTGTACGCTGAAAAGATGCGGGATAAAGGCCACTATCACAATACATGCCAAAAGCGCATAATAGATCTTTTAGATTACTGTCTTTAAAAAAAAAAATCTTCGGCCTTAGAGGTTCTACACATTTCATCATGTCGTACCTGTATATATGCCAGTGACCTTGCTGTAGTAAAACCGTATACATTCGTAGCAAACCAATTTAATATCTACAGTTAAAGATGGTTGCAAACTTTTTTTCAGAATATCACATAAAATCCAGATTAATCAGTATACACTAATATTCCGCTTTGGTTACAGACTATTTGCTCCTCAACTTAAAAAATATAACCACTACATATGTCGAAGGAATTTAGAGAAACAATTTAATTTTTAAGTAGCAGTACCCGAATTTACATTTGTGTGTGTTTCTAGAGTAATAATTGGTATATTTCAATCGTATTCGTCTTGTATTTACAGCTTAACAACGCTTTTAGAGAGACAACGCTCGTTATCATTAATTCATAAGGTTAAGAAAATTACAATAGCTACCAACACAACTACGACGTTAATAAAAAAAAGTAGGCTGAAAGCAAGGTGAACTTTTTGTCTTTGTCTTACATTAAAATCGTCAACTTCTGCCAGTGGTCATCGCATCTCAACTTCTCACTGCATCACGCCGCTTCATGATGATTTTTCGTTGGCTCCAAGAGTGGCAAGTTGACGCTTCTATACAATTCCAGGGGTTGTTGTGTACTGATATATCTGGGTATTGCTGCGTAAGCGCAGCCGATAGCTCAACCATAACTCTGCTGTGCTGTTCGCTTATTTTTGCCATTTCTACGTCTTCGATCATCAGCATACAGATTTCGATCAAATAAGTATTGCAGATCTATAATTAAGTACCTCTCTTAAAATAAGCGTACAAAGCCGTCAATAAATCTCAATTCATTGTCTTTTAATCGCACGCTGAGAATACTGGGATGTTTTATCTCCAATTCTGCCAGCCCGTCGTGTTTCCTCCATTTCTTTTCTACAGGGAAGATTTTCAAGTCATCTTCTGTTCTCTTAATGGGAATGTTCATTAAATAAGCCGAAAATATCAGTTTTCAGTTGTTTTTTTTTTTATTGGTAGACTTCATGGGTAAAGAGGTTCCTAAAGTTTCAGTGATAAGATAGCATCCGAAGTGCTTGAAAAATAATTAAACGTGTGACGTGACCTTCCTGCCACGCACACTTTTTGAAGCACTAGCTCCGTGAACAACGATCTCATAGATCACTTTCAAGGAAACTTTCACGGGCTCCAACTGAAAGGTTGTTCTTTATCTTAGAAACAATAACAAAACCTGCTGCTCTTTTTAGGAAGAAGCAATTCATGTTTTGCTCTGTGCTTCTGACAAAGATTTGCGGAAGTGCTCGATTAGGATGCAGGTTTCGTACTTAATGATGGGGACGTAGGGAGGAGAAGGTATTGGAGAGAATGGACTTAAAGATAAGAAACGTCACTCAAGATATCCTGAGAAAAGTAGATTTACAGCGCCTCTTTGCAATTGAAAAGTCAACTGAAGACCTAGTAAAGGAAATAAGGCAGAAAACAAGAAACCAGAAGAGAAACCTTGAAGGTAAAGAGGACTCTGATCACAAATCGGCGACCATTCTGAGGAGATGACATCAGAAAAAATGTTAGGTTGAACTTTAAATTGCATTTCTTGAACGTTTTTTAAATGTTTTTGTATCTTCTTCGTAGGGTCTATGAAGACTATAATTAATGAAGTTTTGTACACTTTATTTCTATAAACCCAATAAATGTTGTCTCAAGTGTAAACATCGAAATTCTAAGCGCAAACTGAGATATCGATCAAAGTGCTTGACATGATGACAGAATTTTGTGTTATTCTTACAGAATTATAATTTTTTTAAAATATTAAAATTCCCCGTTAGATATATTCAAAACACCTCATCTGAGAAACATACCATGTACAAAGAGATTAAACAGAGAAAATTTAGTAGAAATCTCTTGAAAAGCTTCTGAGCAAAAAGTACATACATACGTTTCTTTAATAAAATTTTTAAATTCCATATAAACTTAATCCAAGGAAATTAAAAGTAAATATAATAATAGCATGTATAGCATGGAACAAAATTTCATTGACGTACCTTCAAAATAGTGAACGTGATGCATCTTTTAACTAGTGTGTGTTTTTCATTAACGTCCCCGTTAAGCTGGTGGTCTATTTCGAATACATGATTCACAACTGCTGATCTATCACAGTTACTTAGTCTGAAGGCTTCTTTATGTTCCTTGTACCTGATGGAAAATGTTGTTCCTGTCTGCTGTAACATTATGTGATTGCCTTGTCATTTTAAATCATCCCCTAATCAAGCAGTCGCTCGCCAACAGCTACAGTTAGCAAATAATGTTGCGAGAATGTAAACGGTGAACGACCTGTGACGTAACTTGTTTATTGTCGAAGCGCCGTCAGAGATGCAGTGAGTTATTGACATTGAAAAGCGCGGCGCGAAAAACGGACAGAAGAACACTTTGACACATTTTTTTTATGTACGAGATATTCTCAATGAACAGTTACTCATTCTTCTCTTGTCTCTTGTAACTTGTGTCCGTCGCGCATGTCTTGCCTCCGTATTCTTATCATTAAAAGTAATATTATTTTAGTGCAAAGTAAGTGTGCAATACTAAAAGTGCAACACTGCATAGCAGTAGACTTATTGGGCGACGTGTATGTGAAAACGTCAGAGGAATTATTTTCATTACGAGAAGAGAAGTGCCAGTCAAAACGGCATCCATGTTAAATTCTTCGTTGTATAGTAAGTTCATCTATTAATTGCTATAAATTCAGAGTTAAATGGAACTAGTGTATGGACTACTTATTTAATATGGAATCTATGTCTCACTCCTTCATGAAGTTATTTAATTTTGTTTACGTTTCTGTCAAATAAAGAGTTCACAGTCACGAATTCTTTCGTCGAAAACGGACGGAAGTTGTATGCGGCGAAATATTTTCTCCGCGCCATATTCTACTGGTAAATGCATGATAAACTACGGTCACTTCGGAAATTTATGTTGAGCTATCCAAAAATAATTATATTTTGAATAAGCATTTACTCTCCTCTGCAATGCAACTTCCAACTCATCAGACGATCCAACAAGAAAAAGCCGCACACGGTCGGCGTTCGCAAATATATTTCCACCACTGATTATAGCTGTATGTTATAGCACAAAGTAAACATATTGTTATAATTAGCGACTACGAACGGGGACATTTATAACTGTATGTTTATGTATACACATTACGTAAACATATCGTTATACTGCCCAATATTCTTTCCTTCAAAGAAAGCGCATTGACGTTTATAAACTCTAGTTTTTTAATTAATTTATCTTTTCACTGACGTGATACCTCACTGTCTATAACACTATTTAAACCCTGTGCGCTCTAAAAATGTTGGTGATCTTTTGCGATACTGTTCCATAACACGGCGTTTTTCTTCAATAAGTTTAATTTTTCTGTTCTTATATCTTTGAGCAACAATTTATTATCGATATCCGTTTTATAATCGTTGTTAACCTCCATCATCTTAATGATGTTTAATTCCGTTTTCCAGTGCTTCCTTTTCGTTGGTTTATTGTGTTCCCTGTACTGTCGTTTTGCCGCAAATGGTAACTGCAAGCTTATCTCTTTGCCTTTTAATGTTCAAATCGAGGAATTGCAAATTGCTGCCAGTTTCGTGCTCCGCATTAATCTCAAGATTTCTACCAGTGTCGTAGAACAATTTTTGCTATTTCTTCTATGTCTCTATCATAACTACAATGAACAAACAAAGTGTCAGTAATTAGGAGTTTTACCCATAATGCCATGGTGAGATTTTAAAACTTTAACTTCTAGGTTGCTGATACAAGTGTCAGCCATAGTCCCTGAAATGCTCGACCACGTCGCTAAACAACTTTTTATATCAATATAAAAGTCATAGAGCACTTGCCCGCGAAAGGCAAAGGTCCCGAGTTCGAGTCTCGGTCGGGCGCACAGTTTTAATCTGCCAGGAAGTTTCATATCAGCGCACACTCCGCTGCAGAGTGAAAATCTCATTCTGGAAAAGTCAAATAGTTAAATAAAGGGTAAAATCAGTTGTAAATGTTCTGTGAATTTGATGGTCTCTTACCTTGAAATTTTACTGTATTTAAGGAAATTTATTCTGATTAGCTCGATCGTTTCATTAACAGGAACACTGGAATATAGTTTCTTGGTGAAACCAAACATGAAGAGTCAATAATTGGTTCCTACTTTACTTCGTTGATCAGAGCCATAATATTATGCACGGAATAGCTGTTCTCAAAAACGTTAGTTTTTTAAGGATTTAGTCGACCATTCTAGTATGCCAAGGACGCGCCAGTCCACAACCACCCTCAGATCGCTGTAGAGGCGTCAGTTTGGCACTCGTAAAGCCCACTGCACATTAGCACCAAGCAGTCTGGTGCAGTGTACGGTTTGAGATGGGACCATCACTGACAGAAATCGATATTTTAATGTACATATGTAAACAAAAGAGGCAATTTTTCGCCGTTCAGATTACGGATTGCACGTTCAACTGTCTATAAAGACATGTGTTGCTATGGATTTATTATGTATTACATTTATTTTGCGTCAAACACCCAGTTACGTTGAATTGCGCATACAGAGTTCATCACAGACACAAAGTAAAAGTTCAGAAAGGGAATAAAACAACAGAAAACAAAGAACATCACTCGTCCCGTAGATGCATCAGGTGAACACACCATTCCGCAAAGTATTAGTCATGTCAGCGATCACTACGAGCTATCAATGAAGCGAACAACAAATACCCCAGAAACTGTGATCTACAACACGGCTTCTACATAGAATCTTTACTTATGCTCTACCATTGGCAACCGTAGCGGTTGTCTTCCAGCCTATTCGAACGGTGACGTCACACTGGTATCATGAATGGACTCGTGTTTGTCTGGGGAAATCGGAATATCACTCACTCCCGTCTCCCGCCCTGCATTCCCTGGTACTAATGGATTAAGCGGAAATGTGCTTCAGAGTTAACAACAGCAATAACGCTGCGTTAATATTTAGTGGTAATGGAAGTGAATCGTCTGATAACGAAAACAGCCTACATAAAATATGATCAGACGCTTTACCTTACTAATAGCCTTATAAATGTTTTTAATATTAACGTTTCACGAAACCATGCCAAACGCTTTTGTGCCGTCACTGTCTCACAAATTATCTCCTTCCATTCTTTTTCTTGCGTTACGGCCTCTGTAGGACCACGGGTAGCCCCTTTGTGGACTGCATTTTACTCTTCTTCTCCCAGAACTTCTTCGTTCTTTCTATTCTTCTCTGCCGCTCTTCTTCCGAGATCTTCAGTGTCGTTTTCTCCTGTTGGCTCCAATGCTGACACTCGAATCTTTTCCTGAATTCTTCTCTGTCGTTCATCTCCAGCATATTGGTCCGAGCATATTTGTTCCTCCAATTTTCCTTTCCTTCGACCTTGATTTCCAGTTCCAACCAGTGATTCCGAAGTTTAACAACTTACTTGGTTTCTGCCTTTCCCATTGTCCTCCCTGTTGTTTGCCACACTCTCTTCGTCTTTCTGTCCATACTCATCCAAACTACATGCCCATGAAACCTTGCTCTTTTGAGTCTGATTTCCCCGGATATTGTTCTCATGTTCAGGTAAATTCTTCCTTGGGTGTTCGCATCCACCTTTCTCCACCTCTTTTAGGACCTAGTATTTTTCACAGTATTTTTCTCTCTTCTTTCTCTAGTTGTTCCGCCTCATTTCTTTCTAGTGTCATCGTCTCAGCACCATATAATATCTGCATACCCCACCGTTGCCTTGTAGTGGCTTATCTTTGCCTCTCCGTCCATTGTAAACGATTGTAACTTTTGTGTATTATCATCATAAAATAAAGCATTCTGTGACCTTATAAAATCATTGTTCGCCAGAAAAACGTAATTGTAGGAAGTAACCATCACTTTGTAATTAAATTCACCTTTTTTCATTTAATAAAATCAGTGTAACTACACATTAACTGGGACATAACAGTAACAATAATATGAACTGGAAAGAATGAAAATATTCAGTAATACCACATAATAGATATGCAGTAGCAAAGGAGTTAATGCTATTCCGTAGACTCACGAGGCCAGAGTCAGTTAGACACAGATCAAGAGTACTTTTACCGTGACCGGAACGATGGTTTCATCAGTCATAGTTATTTAGAATATGACTTGCTACCATATCCAGAAGACTTCCAGGTTTAAAGAAGGGTCCTGAAGACAAGGTGATCCAGTAAGTCCGGCCCTCTCAGCTTCAGTTCCGCCAGTATCTTTCTGCTGCTTTCCATACTTTACATTAGCCTGCATACCTTACAGTCATGTAAGGATGGATACTGCGAAGAAAATGACTTAGCCACAGAACAACAGTGTTTTATTTTTATTTTTATTTTTTCAAAATGAAACTATCCCGTTCAGTGAAGTAAATGCTACTTCGAAACCAGCTTTTATATTCAAGGCTGCGTTCTGCCGACAGCTCACTAATCATCACTTATCATTCCAAGAAAGATTCACAGCCATCTTGTAGCCTACCTCTCGCCCTACCTCTTTCACGAAGGTACAGAATAGGGCACATTCTGCTGCAGATTCGTTATTATAATTATTAGAGGTTGGTATAACACATGCAGGCTTTTAAAAAACACAGTTTATATAATATCTCAGGCCAAAATTTGACGGGTTACAAATAGACTGAAACTGTGGTCTCTGAAATACTTGAATATCTGAGGAAGTATAGTTCTTCAGAATTAGAAATCTTAGATCCTGCTGCCACGTTTAAATGAACAGTTATCGTCGACATCTGCCCAAATGTCAGAAACTGGGACGTTAATAGAATGTGGGCGCAACAACCCTTCGTCACTGATATTTGCAATCAGGTGAACAAAATGTTTCCGAATTATTTCATCGGAGGAGGATTTCCCTTCGCTTAACCAACACTAGTTTATAATGAAGACGACCAGCTTGTACGATTTCTTCCTCAATTCGTTTTGCCTCGTACGGCGTTAGACGTATTGACAGGAGGGAATAGATTTGATGCAGTGTTCCTGTTTGCTGCATCGTGTTCACTCCATCTTCAGTTAAGGAAAGTATCCTAACAGAGCAGTAGCGAAGATAGCACGAACCCTCCCCCTTGTTTGTTTGCAGTTTGCTCCATTACAACTTTATGTTATACTGCATGTATGCATTGAGTGTATGTGTATGTGTCTCTGTGTGTAATACAGTGTGATGTTTGTGTTGTACGTTGATGATGATGATGTGTGTAATACAGTGTGATGTTTGTGTTGTACGTTGATGATGATGATGATGATGGGAGAAGGGGGAGGGTGAAGCCCGGTGCCGACACATAGCATATGCTCCTCGAGAAGAGCACCAAGGGGGCCGTCGAGTTTAACGTCTCCATCCGACGGACGCATCACCATCTAAAGTGTCACACATCCTAACTTCTTCAGACACGTCGGAGAGGTTTGGTAGATGAACCAGGACATTGGCGCAGAGTCTGGTGTTCAGGAATCTTACGCCTCTTCCTACTGCAGGGCAAATATCGGCAGTGAAAAATTTTTTCCACCACCGGAATTTCCCCATATTATACACAATAACAATGATTATTTTATGCTTATTACTAATCTAAATACCTCCAAAAGGCTTAGGTAGGTTTCGTTTCTACGCTACACACTGCACACTGTTGTAACTAGTACTTTTCTAGTAATCTGGGAAAGAAAGTTCTACGACTGCCGCTTACTTACTGTAATGTAAGCGCCACATTCGGGAAATTGGAGCCAGTGACGTAAACAGTTTTAACGAGCAGGCTATACTATTGATCTCTTCGGCACGCCGAGTACCAAATTAATCATCCCATTCTTATAAACACACAGGAAAACTTTACATACTAATATTCCAGACGCTGTGAATGAGCACTGTTTTTTGCCTTGTAGGAATGCGTTATTTTATGTATTCTACCATCTGAAATAACGGTCTATTTTTCACCTTTATGAGCTAACGTGTATAAAATGGTAGTTTTCGCAGCGGTCTTATTCGGAACTGCTTTCATACAACGAGGCTTAAGATCTTTGTTCGTTACTAATCCAAATGGTCAAAGAAATGTATTTGTCTATTTCGTTATTATTCCTAGATGATTAACTTACATTATTAACCGTCCTACTACTACCCGTTTAGATGGAGAAAACATTAGATTAGAAAAAACTTCAGAATACATCTGGGAATCGAGCACAGTTTCTCTGCAGCTGCCATTTTTTTGTAATGGTACAGTGCAGTTGAATATAGCAAATTAAAGAAAGTAAACATCATTTCCACAATACTTAAACAATTACCAGTTACAAATAATTGTTACTGCTGAATTTAATCAAAATTAAATTGCCATTAGAAATATGTTTTTCATGGTACCTACATACAATAAGTTCATGCAAGATCTGGGAACACCATCAAAATATCTGACAACCAAAATTAACGTAGAAATGTCCTGCAGGCGAAACAAAACGAAGCGGTGACCGCATCCCAACGGGAGATCAGTGGGTTCACGTTGATTCCCAAGTCCCAGCAGGGGTGAGTCAGGCACGTCTTCTCGAAAAATGTCATACAGTCCTATCACAGACGTCAAATTCAGCAACAAACAGCGAACAAGAACTGAACTTCTCATACGCGGCACATGCCGGTTGCAGGGAGGATCCATGAAAACACTACACGAAAATTTGGTATTATGTTGACAATATTTCGAATGCATAATTGAAGACATATGACGATGTTGGAGTAACGTCCAAAAATCAAGGAGGCTCTTGCTAACATTTTGTTATTTATAATGAACTGACAGTTCTTTGATCCAATTCACTGCGTTTGTATTCGTGAGTGGCAAAAAGGCTTCTCCCGGGGACAGAAAAAAACTCCTCCACACCAGCGTATGGAGTAGCAAGAAGAAGGAAATCAAGTATTTCCCGTCTCAGTAGCCACACCTCTGCAGAAGGTCCACATACCAGTCGATGGTCATTCATGTCGAGCGTATGACACTGAGGGCATAGTGGATAATCTGCCATATTAATGGCATGTAGCTAGAGTCGAGTTCTTTGTTCCTCATTGACAAGCATATACAAGGTCTCACGAGCCTCCATGGCGAAGAGGACGTGGTGCACGGAACATGACACCATGGGCCATGCGGTCTAGGGATGACAGCTCACCACCATGTTCCACGTGTAACTCCTTGTCATTAGGCGATAATCGTTATGAGTCCTGGTACGAGGCTAGTTTGCATAAACATAACTGTACTCGATGCTAAATTCTTTAGGTTCGAAAGGGCAAAAGAAATACGAACTACAGCAATGGACAGTGCCCTGGAAAGAGGAAATGTTCATCAATCGGGAGTCCCAACAAACCGGTCTGAGGGTGGGTCCACAACTTAACCACTGTGCAGACATTGAGGGCAGTCGCTGTAACAAATACGTTGACAAGACAAAGTTCTCGTTCCCAAGGAGGATGAGTAAGTGCATCGTAAAGATCTTTAAAGGTAAGACTCGCTGCCAAACGATGCCAGCAACGTGTTTACTATCGCTTTCCGGAATGGTGAGATGTGGGACAAATGTGGTATCTTAGGCGCCAGATAAGAGTTAAAGAAGTAAATCTGTTGTACTATGACGTGCCATGCCCAAAGCTCGCAACAGATATCTAAGGATGTTCTTGGGGTTTTCTTGAAGGAAACGTTTATACGAGGGGTGAGCTACCACAATTCTCCGTATGTCGCACGTGAAAACAATTCACAAACATTTGAGTGTGTTCATCGATCGCAACGGAGCGGCAATCCCGGTATACGCCTACCAATGTTCAATCGGCTCATCCATTATTACGCCACACGCGCCTTATCCCTCAACTGAATCCAAAGACCGTATCATTTGCGTATGCGCCTTACGGATACATCAGCGACAGTCGTAATAGGGTCTTTTCTCGATATCCAGGATAATCTGCGTTTGTGAACTCCGTATACGATGGTGAAGAATGCCCAGTTATCCGTTATCTACTGATTTCCTCAATTTCTATTGGATTACGCATCATGAACTTTAGGGACGGTTTTCACAAAAATGAGAGGGCGTTGACCTAAATAGTTAAAAGTCTTCCATTTTAGTTTGCAGGCAAGCGACGTATCGAATATAGTGTCGAATCGGTTGGTGTTCCCCTTGTCAGTGATGGAAAGTTTGGCACAGGGAAAGGTGGTGAACTGCAGTACTCCAGTCTGACGTTTAATGACCCAAATAAATGTAGGATCATGTTAGCACCAAAAGTATCATAACAAGATCAGAGTGTTTTCCTGCCATGACCAGGTCACTCTGCAACCAGGCACTTTGGATCTTTCCTCATCAGTCTCAGGTTTGTACTACCGAGAAACTCATGACGTTCGCGGAAGAACACGCAGGATACGCGCTTTGGTGAGAAAATATTGTAAGCGTCATCCAGCTGCAAAAATAGGTAAGGAGAGTACAACGTACTATCTCTAGGAGAAAGAGGTCGTCATACAATGGGGACAGCACAACAGGACAAAAGTGACAAATCATTACTGATATTGGTGGACGAACCATACTGTTAGTTGAATAACCGGAAAAAACAGGGAATTGGATGCTGTTTTTTCCGAAAGCAAAACAGTGGAATGAAACGTCTCGTCGACATCGACTTGTTTTGAGTTAGAGTACTAGATCAGTCAGAAAAGGACGGAGGAGGCCACCGACGATGTTCCCTTTAATGCATTTCTATGGTTAGTTTCAACGTCTGTGGACCGTCAACGTCTTTCCTTCGTATGTAGCAAACCATGTAAGTCATTCATTTACGAAAATCACAAGACTGTAAAGCAGCAAGTCTAGGCGTGGTTAGCATCCCTGTTCATTCTGAACTCGAATTTAATGTGCTTCTGACAACTCTCTCTTTCTCTAGACATCTATAACAGAAAATAAATTATGGATTAGCACACGAAACTCAGTAACACTGGAGGAGACTTACTGAGGGATACCGGTACCAGAATTAAAAGCGAAACTTGTCACAGGTGGAAATAGACATTAAAAGCGAATATGTTTTAACAATGTAGTTCTGCATTGCCATAAGTAGTAAAGAGCAATCATTAACGTCAGCAAGAATGAATATCCCAGTCAGCAGAAAAGCTTTAGAAATAAAAAAAACTTTTAGATTAAGTCCTCATCTTATTGAGCTCAAATATCACCGATTATGCACACGTTAACGATAAGATAATGCTCATTAATCTGGACAACGTGGTCCACAGGAGTAGCAGTGGTCTGGTGATCCGACTGGGTTGAAACAACAGTCAGTAATATTTCATTAATGACATGTTTCGTCATTAAGTAGAAGTAATCTTCAGAAAATTATCACTGTAAGAACAAGAGTGGCAGAGTTACAGGATGTTTGATGAGTGTGGCGTCAGAGGAAAGTGTAACGAAGTAGCGACGTAGTATTCACCCGTCTGGCTGCTGCTAGCGGCTACTTGGATGCCCACGTAGCAATACGGTGCCGCCATTAATGAACAGTATTCCAGGGGTTGTTTTCCAACAGAATAACGATCGTCCACACACCGCTGTTGTAACGCATCATGCTCCATAGAGTGTCGATATGGGCTGCTCGCTCACCAGATGTGTCTCCAAACGATTATATATGAGACATCGTCGAAGGCAACTCCAGTGTCATCCAAAAACAGCATTGGCCGTGCCTGTACTGACCGACCAACTGCAACAGCCATGGAACTCCATCGCACAGACTGACATCCGGCAGGGGTAAACCACCATGCATTCACGTCTACATGCTCGCAGTCAACATTCTAGCGCTTACAGCGGTCATTAATTTACCGGTTATTAATTTACCGGCATCTCACAATGGCAATGTCTGATCTCGCGCTTACATAAATCTGTCATCTTGGATCGTTAATCAGTTGAATATCCTATCCTGAAAAATGTATTCCCGAAATTTCATTACTTTACATTAATTATTTTTTGGCTTTACGTTTGTTTCCGTTAGACTAGTTACAGATCATGAGACAAGTACTCTTTTTTATGTTACAATAATTGAGCTTACAACTTCAGAGAACATGAAGTGCCACCTAATGGCACTGGTATGAGTTGTAAAGATATCCTTCTCAATAATTTCCATCCGATAAGCTAACAAACCAAACAAAAATTTTTATTTTTATATACGTGCTGGCTTACCGTGACATAAAACTAGCAGCTATATGCATTAAATAACGAAAATACTAAATATCTAGATATAGCCACATAACTGCTAAGCAATGGCCTCTATTGTGTACTCTAAGTGGCGACGTTGTCAAGGAGACCAAGATGCCAGCTAACAAATCACAGAGCTACCCGGAGGGACGCCGACTGTGATCATGGTGGCCGTGCAGGTCGACGTCTCCAAAGACCATTAGGTGGACAACCCCTGAGACAACTTGCTGGAAAACTCAGAAATATCGTTACCACATGAAGGCGTACAGTTGGTAAATAGTGGATGTTAGTAAAATACCATGCATTGTCGTTGTGGTCCAAATGGCTCTGAGCACTATGGGACTTAAATTCTGAGGTCATCAGTCCCCTATAACTTAGAACTACTTAAACCTAACTAACTTAAGGACATCACACATATCCATGCCCGAGGCAGGATTCGAATCTGCGGTCGTAGCGGTCGCGCGGTTCCAGGGTGGAGTGCCTAGAACCACTCGGTCATCCCGGCCGGCCATTGTGGTTGTATTGGGCATAATGCAATGACATGACAAGTAGTAAAAAATGTACTAAAACATCAATGAACAGACGCTACACAAAACCGTTTAGTGATATCAATAATCAATAGAGGAGATGTTGCTGCCATGGTGTAATGCCGTGCAAAATGGCAGCTAGGAATTCAGAGAAATCCACACGTGTTGCAGCGATAGTTGATGTCTACAAAGAACGACTCAACGACTCATAACATAAGTTGTTAAGAAACTAAACCCGCGTATATTGAATATTTCCACATGATGGCGTATCGTTAGTAAATAGTAGATACAAACAGACTATCCGATGATAGTAAAAATGGGCTAAGTTTGTCTTATTTGTAGTTACAAGCATCGCCACGCGGGGTTAGCCGAGCAGTCTAAGGCTCTGCAGTCATGGACTGTACGGCTGGTTCCGGCGGATGTTCGAGTCCTCCCTCGGGCATGTGTGTGTGTGTTTGTCCTTAGGATGATAGGATGATTTAGGTTAAGTAGTGTGTAAGCTTAGGGACTGATGACCTTAGCAGTTAAGTCCCATAAGATTTCACACACATTTCCACAGTTACATGCATCAGACATATCGGTGCGGAATTTGCCACTGTTTAACCCGTAGCTCTGAATCTGTCCGTCAGCAGTTTACCATCGTGTTGAAGCATGAGCATGCAACGAGCCGCCAACAACAGTCAGATGGGTAAATTCCACATTGCAGCTTCATGATACTGTCTTCTGACGCCAGACTCATCAAACTTTCTGTAACTCTGCTTTTATTGTTCCTATAGCGCTATATTTCTGAAGATGACTTCTACATGAAATCAAAAGCGGTCATTAATTAAATATTATTGCGAGTTAGACTGTTGTTGAACCCAAATAAAATACTGCTGCAGCACTTTACGTAAGTATTACACTTTATTGGACACTCGTACATGTTAAAGGCGGTGTTCCACGTGTTACCATATTTTTTGGATGCAATACTCGTGTCTGGAGTGGATTACAGATTCCTTCGAACAACTTCTGACTTCCTGCTTCAGTCTGTCAAATGTATGAACGGGAGTGTTGTACAAGTGATTTTTGAGGTGAACGCAGATAAACAATTACTGAGTAGCGGGCTTAGGTGATCTTGGAGCCAAAGATATAGTTCCTACGCGAACTTACCATATCTTGTGCCATATTAGCGCGTTGTCTTTCATCAGGAGCAAAATATGTCGGTTCCCCATCATGCGTATACCACATTACTCAAGAGAAGCCCCGAGTGAAATTTGTACTGCATGTTATGGGGATTCAAACGATAAGTTTACATCCCACCTATTTCCAGTGATCTGACAAACGAACCCAAGATTAATGGAATGATTTTGCTTCTGTTATTATATATTTTTCGCTATAATTTGTACTATATTATAACAGAGTAAACTTGTTTGAGTGATGTGAGTAAATAACCCACAAAATATTTATCATTTACAGACCTAAAAACTGTGATAACTTACGCATCATGAGCAAGGAGTTCATAGGTTTAGAGCGAGTGTTCAGAAATTTAAACAGTTTTCAGAAGTCAGTAAAGTTTCCAGAATGAGATTTTCACTCTTCAGCGGAGTGTAAACTGATATGAAACTCCTGGCACATTAAAACTATGTGCAAGACCGAGACCCAACGCGAGATCTTTGCCTTTCGCGGGAAAGTGGTCTAACAACTGAGCTACCCAAGCACGACCCACGCCTGTGCCTCGTCTCCTACTTTCCAAACTTCACAGAACTTATCCTGCGCGGCACAGTTTTAATCTGCGAGGAAGTTTCAGTCAGTGAAGCTCGTTAACAAAACACTTCTCTGATTTTCGGGGAGACAAGACATGCCTCAATGAACACAATGAATAAACGACACCTCGTATTCGTACACACACACTCACACACACACACACACACACATTGTTTGCATTATTGTGGATCAGTACTGCATCCTCCTTGAGGAAGGCACCCACTTGAAACCTATTGAGGCCTTGAAAGCTAAAACCGGTTAAAGAAATAAATTAACGCCTTAGAGCATGCACTAACAAGCGCTTTTCATTTTAAAATTGTGAGGTCTTCAAACCTAGAAGTTATGGAACAATCAGTAAAAACACGCCATGCTTTCTCTGTCCCTGTCTGTCTCGCCCCCCCCCCCTCTCTCTCTCTCTCTCTCTGTCGTCACAATCACACGTCGTAGTGCAAGTGAAAGTACTCTCGGTAGAAACTAGGACAACGCAATGTCAACGGTTCCACTATCAGCAAAATCATCTTGGATTGGAAAACTGAAGTATTACTAACCGTTCAGCAAACATCTCGTCAGAAGTCAGTATCAGGAAGCATGGCGATAAAGAGATAAGTGAATTTCATTTTTGATAATCATGGCTTCCTCTCCTAAACCATCCCCTGAACGTTAGAGTACCCTGTGCACAGTATGTCAACCATTCTTGCTGCATATATTCCAATCTCTACCTTCTCCTGAGGTCTCTACCCTCCTCGGCTCCCTCTGCTACAAAAGTTATTCCCTGCTGATGTCCTATCATCTTATCTCTTCCTCTAGTGAGTGTTTCCCATATGTTCCTTTCTTCGTCGATTCCTCTGAGAACCATTTCCTCCTTACCATTCTAACTAATATTCAGTACCGTTCTGTAGCACCATATTTCAAATGTTTCGATTATCATCCTTTACGTTAGCTCCACAGATCCCTATTCATTACAGTACATTGCCGTGCTTCAAACGTACATTCTCAGAAATTTATTCCTCTTATTAAGGCCGATGTATGTCACAAGCAGACTTCTCTTGGCCGAGTAAGCCCTCTTTGCCTCAACTACTGTGCTTTTTATGTCCTCCCTGCTTTCCTCCGTGTGTTATTTTGCTTCCAAGGTAACAGAATTCCTTCAGAATGAGATTTTCACTCTGCAGCGGAGTGTGCGCTGATATGAAACTTCCTGGCAGATTAAAACTGTGTGCCCGAGCGAGACTCGAACTCGGGACCTTTGCCTTTCGAGGGCAAGTGCTCTAGCAACTGTGCTACCGAAGCACGACCCACGCCCGGTACTCACAGCTTTACTTCTGCCAGTATCCGTCTCCTACCTTCCAAAAAGGCAAAGGTCCCGAGTTCGAGTCTCGGTCGGGCACACAGTTTTAATCTGCCAGGAAGTTTCAGAATTCCTTCACTTCGTCTTACTCGTTGTTATAAATTTTGATCTGAAGTTTATCGCTAAACCTGTTTCTGCTACTTTTCGTTATTCTTCAGTTCACTCTCAGTCCACGAAGTCTACCCATTAGAGAGTTCATTACATTTAATACATCTCGTTAATTCTCTCCACTTTCACTGAGGACAGAAGTATTATAAGCTAGCTTTAACACTAATATCTTTCACTTTGATTTTAATCCCAATCTTAAACTTTGTCTACTCTTTTTGGAATCATGGAGATGATATTTTTACGGAAGTATGATGACATGTCACGAGACAAAAAGATTCTTCACACAAATCTGAATCGTCCTGAGCTTTCCATATTCCCAATGATTGCAGAAATTTCGAAGCAATGTTAACTATCATTCCAGCCTTATGTGATCACAGGTCTTCCAAAGCCCATTTAAACTGGGTTCCTTACGTCTCTCACATCGACTCTCGTTTCGTCCTCAACACGTCACGAGACAAGTGTTACTCATCGTAGGTGCATTCAGCCATATTTTGCATTGTGAGATAGTAAGTAAGTGCAGGAATAAAATTTTGTGAAAAGCCTATGAAGATGGCTAAGTGGGGCGGGCTTTCTAGCTACGCAAAGGTGCCGTAGGTAAATGTGAACATGCGAGGCTCGAAGTACAAACAAACTATAACCACGTTTAAACGGACTTTGCGAGAGGGGAGCCTAGAACAAGATTCAGCTCTTTGACAACAGTGCGGTCTGCGGAACACACAAACGTGCCACTGCTATGATGCTAAATGTAGTAACTGCACTTATGGATGTGGTAAGAACACCTTCCAGTACGCAAACTCCGTATAAATGAATGCTTTGAAACACTA
Source organism: Schistocerca gregaria (assembly GCF_023897955.1). Classification (NCBI taxonomy): domain Eukaryota; kingdom Metazoa; phylum Arthropoda; class Insecta; order Orthoptera; family Acrididae; genus Schistocerca; species Schistocerca gregaria. The sequence continues at coordinate 578,173,629 of NC_064921.1, read as the reverse complement.
GAGCAGCCGGTGTGTCGACAGGCGTAGAAAGCGTGAACAGTCGGTAACCAGTGTGGGGAAGCATGACGTCGTCGCCTACTATAAGGCCTCCACCCATCTCAGTCTCATTACCTGAGTGTGGCCATTCCAACTGAAAGACGAGCTCTGTCAATTTGCACAACACTCTGCTGAATTCAACAAGTGTTTACAAGCTGCCACTAACTTGGAGATCACTGCTGCAAATCCACAGCTACCCGACCATGGAGGGGATTTCCGAGCTGCAAGCTGATTACCTACCAGTGACTAAAATGACTGATTGAGGATGCGAGAGGACCGATCTTCCGTGGATGGGGAACCGATCTGCGCATCAGACAGCTGTTCAACTTTGGTGCTGGGCCACACGCTGGGCCTCACATATACAGGGTGTCACAAAAAGGTAGGAACAACTCTTCTTAGCGTACACGGGGGAATTGTAGCCTCCACAACAGGCAAACTGATGACTGCCAAACTCTCAGGAAACATTCCTCACACACAAATAAAGAAAAGGTGTTATGTGGACATCTGTCCGTAAACGCTTAATATCAAAGTTAGAGCTCATTTTAGTTTCGTCAGAATGTTCTTCCACCTACGCTCAATGGAGCACGTTATCATGATTTCATACGGGATACTCTTCCTGTGGAGCTAGAACACGTGCCTTTACAAGTACGACACAACATGTGGTCCATGCACGATGGAGCTCCTGCACATTTCAGTCGAAGTGTTCGTACGCTTCTCAACAACAGATTCGGTGACCGATGGATTGGTAGAGGCGGACCAATTCCATGGTCTCCACGCTCTCCTGACCTCAACTTTCTTGACTTTCATTTATAGGGGCATTTGAAAGCTCTTGCCTACGAAACCCTGGTACCAAATGTAGAGACTCTTTGTGGTCGTATTGTGGACGGCTGTGATACAATACGCGATTCTCCAGGGCTGCATCAGCGCATCAGGGATTCCATGCGACGGAGGGTAGATGCATGTATCCTCACTAACGGAGGACATTTTGAACATTTCCTGTAACAAAGTGTTTGAAGTCACGCTGGTACGTTCTGTTGCTGTGTATTTCCATTCCATAATTAATGTGATTTGAAGAGAGGTAATAAAATGAGCTCTAACACGGAAAGTAAGCGTTTCCGGACACATGTCCACATAACATATTTTCTTTCTTTGTGTGTGAGGAATGTTTCCTGAAAGTTTGGCCGTACCTTTTTGTAACACCCTGAATATGCGGTGAGGAGTGGACGCTGATGTTGACGCGTGCTGTAGCTATGGAATGAGCAAAATTCTCGTGAAAGATGTTTAAAAAATGTCTCATAGATCTTTTGAGTTTCTGTTGATGCAAAATTTTTGACAGATTTCTTAGTTATCGTATTAAATTTCCAATATTTTGTAGTGTGAGACACGAAACATTTATTCCACAGGTGACGCAGTATAGATGAAAACCTTGTTTCTCTATACCATAAGCGACTAATGTCCAGTGATCGGTTTCCTGTTATTTTTTCATTTTTGATGTAGGGTTTATTATAATATATTGTTTCCATCGTTAAAGTGTGTCGCAGTGAATGGAATTACATCATTCCGAAATCGGTTGTAAACAATAAAACGTTATCAGTGCAACAACTGCCGAGCAGTAATGACGCCAATGTCTGAGGAAACTAACAGAACTGTGCCATTGTGCGGTCCCTGCCCTACATCCCAGTTCCCTGCAGCCGACTGCCGGCGCTAGTCTCCATCCAGATGTCACTCACGCCCATCGCTAGGACCAATGACAAGTCATGGGATGTTGTACTTAACCTGAAGGAATCGCTTAATCGGTCCACGGAGTCACTTTTCCAAGATCACAGTTTGCAGCTCGTCGACAGTAGCGTGACAGCATTATACCTACGAGTGTTCTAAAAGTGACTGAGAAATTCTTTTGGTTAGTGAAGGTCTCGTTTGGGAAATGTACTAAAATGGACAGTGACACTTGGTTTGTGATCGAAGATAAACAGCAGCACCCTACAACCATTCGGAGGTGTCATGTGCAGATCTACTGCACACATCCATGGAGTAGGCATAAAGCATGGAAAATCTCATGGACAGAACACAAGAGCAACCAGCGAGGTGTGAAGCCGAAAGGCATTGTCTGATTGCAAGCAAATGGAAATGATTGATAGTCACGTCATCTGTGTCTGAAAGTAAGTGGCCGAACAGGGGAATAAGTACCTGTCGTTAGTAAGTAACTGTAGTCGTATGTTACCATTGAATGTGGGAAAGACTATCGTACAGTATGTTTCAAATATGAATGTAAAAAAATGAGAGGGCTGGTCGTGTGGGCCATAACCAGTAGCTTTCACATAGCAACCCATATGCGCATCCTTTAGCGTTCGGTTTTAGGCGTTGTTTAACAGAGTTGTGCATCACCAGCAGGCCAGGCATACAGCCCGCCAACCGAATATACATGGTAGCAGGCCTGCAGGGCAATGTTTCCAATTTATTAGTGACATCAGTGTAAAAGAGAGTTAGGGTTCACGTATCATGACATCACAAAAACGGCTCGTAATTACGCCCTCCTGCTTGAATGCACACTGTGCGACGATACCTGAGTTGTTGTTGCACCCTTTCAAACACCAAGGCAAAGCAGGATAGTATCAGAGGCTCTCATAATTCGCGCTACCAGTTCTTCATCCATCTCTACAGCTCTTTCGTAAATAACAGATTCCAGGTGTCTCCAGAGGAAAAAATAAAGGGGTGGCTAGTGAGTGGAACGTGCAGATCATACTGTCGGCCCAGTGCACTCAGTACAATTCTCACCAAAAATCTCATACAAATGTTGCGGCGTGCAAAGCTGCACCATGAGGTTGGTAGCATACTCGCTGTCATCTCGGGAGTTTCACATGTTGAAGTAACGCTGGCTGTGTTTCCCTTAAGAAGAAATTCAGTAGTCAGGCGGGCTGTATTGACGAATCAGATTATCGCTTGCCACACCAGTCTAAACACTGATGACGAAGCTCTCTCGGTGACCACAGTAAAAAGTGGTGTGCAGATTTTCCCATACTTACACATGTTGACTGTGGCTGTTGATCACACCTTCCCTTTTAATTGATGTCTCATCTGTAAAAAGCACAAAGTGTGGGAATTAACGTTGAATGGCACACTTCTGCAAAAATCAGTGGTCGAAGCCAGTGTGATGGGGGAAACTTTCCATGGTAAGGATCTGAATTATTTTTGAATATGTGCATATCGCTCGCAGATGATTTTTACATCGCAAGAACACAGTACACAGTAACATCTGTTCACATAAGCTTGAAATTTTCCAAATATTGAAAATCCACCATAAACGGCTCATAGGGTACAACTTACACGACTTTAAGGTGAATTTCAATGTTTAGAATATGTCGAGGTTATGTAAACAGACGTGTTACTGTGAATTTTGTTTCTGTAACGTAACAATGATCTGTGAGCGGTATTTATATGGAAATGCCCATGTGCACAATGTGATTCATGTTTTTAAATATTTTAGTTAAGATAGACCTTTTATAATGTACTGCCTTTAATCCACATAACAACTTGACATAAGGTCCAAGTCAAAAGGACAAAAATGTTTTTTAACACCTGAAGATAACTGCAAAATCTGTCAACCTGGCGTTTCAAGTAGGCAACGGCCTTCCCGCAGTGGATACACCGGTTCTCGTCAGATCACCGAAGTTAAGCACTGTCGGGCGTGGCCGGCACTTGGATGGGTGACCGGCACTTGTATGGGTGACCATCCGTGCCACCATGCGCTGTTGCCATTTTTCGGGGTGCACTCAGCCTCGAGATGGGGGTTGAGGAGCTACTCGATCGAATAGTTGCGGCTCCGGTCAAAGAATACCATCATAACGACCAGGAGAGAGGTGTGCTGACCACATGCTCCTCATATCCGCATTCTCACTGAGGATGAGACGGCGGTCGGATGGTCCCGGTGGCCACTTGTTGCCTGAAGACGGAGGCGTTTGAAGTAAAGAAATATTTATGTGATCCTAGGTCGAGAAAATACCTTGTCAGTGGACACTTGACAGGTGCGCCTGAGGTTGATACTTGCACACAAAATAGTGCAATGGGGCTAGCAGTTTACAAGTAATAGTTTAGCGATGTGAAAACACACGTATTCTGCAGTTTCCTCTGGCTTCTAAAATAACTTGTATAAAATGAAGGAAGCCACATTTCAAATCAGAATTTCGAGGTGTATGGACACTTTGGATTGGTAAAATGGATTTTTTCTGAACTGTGGAGTCTCTCTCAGGGTGGAATTACGGTTACAATGAATGTCCAAGCCGCGCCTGTTGATATCACAATGTCTGCGGCCAGCGACTGACTGGAAGTCACAAGAAATGCATTGTTTTGAGGAGAGATAAAAGCCTTCGTATGTGCTCTCTCCCCCACCTGATGATATTGTTGGTTTTCCCCAGCTAGCACATTTCTGCCACCCCCCTGGGAATACCCATCCCTCTTCCTCCTCTCCCCTGCCCTCCTCCATAACCAGGAAATTAAAGAAAATGGTGGGAAATTCCAAATATTACTAGAAAATTCAAAAAAAGTCAGGAAAAATCGCTCAGTGTACGTTGAGTTACTGGGAGGATCTCACAACAGTAATGTATTGTTAGTCATATTGCATTAAACAATTTGAGGTACTGGAATATTGTTTAATACATTTGTGGTTCGGAGTTCACACTGTATATTCATTTATTTAAACATTGTCTTCATACTACCTATCTTGATCAGGTGAGGAATGTTTTTGTGTGCTTATAACATCGAGGATTATTTTCAGGGGCCAGGACAGTGCGACATTGAATTGTGCTGACAGGTAAGAGGTGGTAGGAAGCACCAACTTCTGGCGCCCCACATACATGATGTGATGTACTGCTCTGATTGCAGTGCTAAAGATTGACCCTGGGAGTAACATATAACAAAAAAAAAAAAAAAAAAAAAAAAGAACTTCGCTAATAAAGACCTAAATATTCCACAAAGATCGTGAAAATCACCACCCAACATTTATACCACAGATTCCAGTATCCTAAGCGACATCAGTGGGAACTAGTGATGGTGATCACATCAGAAGGAGTGGTCCATCCTCATGCGTGTAGACAGATGAAAGAAAATAATGTATGCGCAACTTACACTGTTAACAAATTGTTATTCCCTGCCTCCCGACCATCCTCACCCTCCAGGTGTAAGTATGGTAATGACACATGGACCTCATGGCGGGAAATTAATTTTTTTTCGCGGGAAATAGATCAATTGGGCTCACTCCACTATCCTAACTCACTACACTCCTCTCCTACTCCTATGACGTCACTCACCCCTTGCACAACACTGCCTCCCTAAAAATGGCGGGAATTTCTTATTTTTGATGGAAAATATGTTAAGTGGCCTGCGTCCAGTAAGCTAACACTCCACCCTTCCCCCTTCCTAAGTTGTCTTAAATGAATTCTGGCACTAACCTACTAAAGCTATATGGATGGTTTACTGTCCAGTATTTGTAATTTTTCTGAGTCATTAGCCTTTGACTCGTTTGATCGCCACGAATTCCTCTCCTGCGCCAACCTCTTCATCTCATAATAGTACTCTAAGTTCTCAATTGTATAGTGGCTGTATTCCAATCTCTGTCTTTTTTACCATTTATTAACACATGTCCTATCATCCTATCTTTCCTTCTTGTGAGTGTTTCGCACTTGTTCCTTTCTTCGGCGATTCTGCGCAGAATCTTTTCATTCCTTACCTTATCAGTCCACCGGATTTTCAACATTCTTCTTTACCATCACATCTCAAACCCTCAGATTCTCTTCTCTTCTAGTTTTACCACTTTCCACAATTGGCTAGTATGCATTTCGATGCCTCAAACGTACATTTTCAGGAATTTCATCCTAATATTAAGGACTGTGTTAGATACCAGCAGAGTGCTCTTGACCAACAGCGCCCTCTTTTCCTGCTTTTTGTGTCCTCCTTGATCGATCCATAATGAGCTATTTTTCCCCCAGTGTTACAGAACTTGACTTCGTCTACTTCATGATCAACATTTCTGATGTTAAGCTTCTCGATATCCTGAGTACTGCTACTTCTCATTTCGTTTTTCTCAGTCCGTGCCGGCCGCGGTGGTCTCGCGGTTCTAGGCGCGCAGTCTGGAACCGTGCTACTGCTACGGTCGCAGGTTCGAATCCTGCCTCGGTCATGGATGTGTGTGATGTCCTTAAGTTAGTTAGGTTTAAGTAGTTCTAAGTTCTAGGGACTTATGACCACAGCAGTTGAGTCCCATAGTGCTCAGAGCCATTTTTCTCAGTCCGTATTCTACACCAATTACACTGTTCATTCAATTCAATAGATACTGTAATACCTCCTCACCAACAAAAAGGATAGCAATGCCATTAGAAAATCACCATGGATTTTAGTTCTACTCTAGTATCTTAGAACTTCGATCTTCATCTTCTGATCTTGCTATCCCCTCTCGGTTCTTGTACATATTGTGGATTACCCGTCCTCCGCTGTGGGCTGCTCGTCTTTTTGTCAAAATGTCTAACATCTCGCACAACTTTGCGCTGTCGAAAGTTTTTTCTAGATCGAGAAATCAGATGAGCATATCTTGTCTTACTCCAGTGTTCTTTGCACTATAAACTGCTATATCAGAACTGCCTCTCTGGTGCCTTTACCTTTCCTAAGGCCAAACTGATCGTCATTTAAACGATCTTCAGTTTACCCTAACCAAGCTTGTAAGTCATTGATAAATATGTTGCCCTCGATTTGATATGGCTAACTCGAGTTGTAACAATAATCGTGGTCCATTAAAACAATATATCACCTTTTGGCGAAGTAAAAATTGCTGAGGAGCTCTTATATTACGTAGTGTCATACGGTGTTGCTAGAATTCTGCAATATTTCGCCTATTAATCGACTAGTGCCATTTACATCTTTTGGTGCAGTGTCACCTTTCGCGGGGAACACAATTACTAAAGGAGCTACGGAGGCACTTCTCTTAACTCAGCTCACAGATCCTGTCTCGCTACCGAATTCAGGATAATAAGCCCGTGATCGCTCAACTTTGGACTAAAAGTAAGTTGTGAATTGAGTGACTTTGTGCTCAAGTTACATAAAGTTGATATTACTGTAAAATTAAATAAATTAAACGCATTTTGCTTTAAAGCTCTTTCACAGAATAGTAGTCCATAGATTAGTGTGTAGTATGAAGACTGACATAGCCTCCTTTAACAAGTAGTACGATTTTTAACTTTGAAAACAGAAACTACTCAACTGAATACAACTCGTGACTTGTGGAAGTTTTGCTAATGATATCACAGAAGACATAGAAACATTTCTTCTTCCACTGCTCGAAAGATCACGTTAGCTATTTACGCATGAAACTTGGCCCAGGACTTCGGTCGTTACAGTCGTCTCTGATAGCACCATCATGACCAAATTCGACACGTCTTAGCCACTAGTAGATGTACACAGCGAGTGTAAGCATCCTTTATGTGGAAGTCGCAAATCCATTACCATTAACAGATCATCACTGCTGCCGTGCAAAGTGATGCAATAGTACAAGCAAATAGAAATCTGCTTTCGAATTTAGTGATTTACTGTCGATTCAGGAAAAATAGATCTTGATATCATAAAGAGGATCGACAGTGATTTTGTTAAAAACATGCTGCCACGCTGTGAATATCACTGTCTTTTACAAAAGTAGTGTAGGAATGTGATATCCTGTGATCAGCAGCATAATGTTAGTCACGGCATCTGAGAACCAAAACTGATCGCGGATCATCTCTGAGATGTACTTTTAGTTTCTGCTTAAATAATGCCAAGTCGTAAATAATGGCAAACTTGTAAGGAATGAAACCACTCAATAACTGCTTCAAACCACACTGATTCTTCTTTCTTTACAAAAGACGTAATAATAGCAATTGACAAAATCTGTAGCCATGGAACGATTTTAGGGTCCATTAGGGGTTTCGGTTCTTCACATTGACACAAAGAAACCATTGTTCTCGTCTTAAAGGTCCTGCATCGTCTCTCAGTTGTTTTACGCTTACAGTTGTTTTTGGATATTGCAGTTGGATGCTTAAGACAGTGGAAAGCACACCTGAGTTGGGCTTTTATTTTTTCGTTCGAAAGTTCTCTCATTTCTGACAATGTCTACATTGCTTCCACTCAGTTGTAGCACTTTTTTTAGTTGTGTTGACTTTTCTCTATTATTCATGAATTCGCAGAATTTCACAAAGGTTACGTGACAAAACTAAGAGAAAACGCTTAAGTTAAGATTCTCCTATACCAATATACTTGAAACAACACAATTCTTAAAAATACACAAAAATATAGATGTGTCACTAGATCGCCTACGTTCCCCAAACGTGTGATGTAAATTTAACGAAACCGTGTGGTAAATTAAAGAAGAAATGTAGCAAATATTGTCACTGCCATCTCTTCGATATATGAACAGTTTTAGAAGAAACTGACTTACTTTTTAAATAATTCGATAAGCTGAAATACTTCTGATATAAACTACCAGTAAGCAGCTAGAACAAAAATTAAGTAACTGAAAAGTCTTACTGTCTCTCGTCAATGCAATAAGGCACTCGCGCATGTAATAATGAACCCTTCCAGCAGCATCAGTACCGAAAAAGTACTACCTGACACAAAAAAATTGACGGGATGGGAGTAATGGGACTGCCATCTAATTTTGCTAGAAAAGAAGTGTGTCTGCATCTGTCAAAGCACCACGACAAACGGAGGGACAAAGTACCTTATGGGTGGGAGATAAAATTCTGACCACCCATGAGCCCTGATAAGGAATAAACCGCATTCCAGATTTGTCACCCTTTTAACAGCCCACAACCACTAACCATCAAAAGTTGCGTCAGGTTAAAAAATAATAAAATAATAAAATATGTCGACACACTGTCAAAAGCAGTGGAATAATGACCAAGTGCTGGCCAGCAATGTAAACTTAGTATTTGGAAATTCTGTTTAACTTGTGAGTGCTGTTCTCTAATATAACTTGTGGTGTGCTGTGGTTCTCGACTCACAAGATAGATATATGCAAATGAGGACAAGATCAACAAGAAAAGTAAGTAATCGGAAAATATTTTTGGCGAATATTCTTGTGCAACGAGATTACGGATAAGGATGTGATTTTATTGACTCGCCAACGAACTTCGTAGCAACATCGTGTTGTTGCACATGACAGGCTAAGGAACTGTTTAAAGAATTTCATGTTTCAACTACGTTTAAAGAAGTCCCTACAAAATATAGTTTTACAGAGACTAAGTCTGAAAGTTACCTATCTATTTGAACTTTCATGTTTTTGCCCACAGTACTTTTGCTTTCCGTGAATCACGAGTTTATCTTTGCAGTGCTTCGTTTGTTTGTGGTGTCATCAAGTTAGATTACTCGAAAGAAGCCCTTCGAGTGATCTCTTTGTGTCGGCACTGAGGCATTTAGTATCTTTGGAGGCCTTTTGGGACATCAGGAAATGGCAATTGTTCATGGATGTGGAACCACAAGACGAGATATTTTCCATTGACTTTGCACCATTATCTTTTTTGTATTCTATTCGTGGATGTATGTTTGGGAGGGTGCCTGGTCTTTTCATTGCACCATGTTTTAATTTCAAACTTAGTAACTATAATATAAGATATAATGTCTTGGCAGAAGTATTGTATTGAGAATATGTCATTAGGCTACTCTGTTCGAGAAAACGTGTAGTTCATCAGCTACAGTGAGAATCCATATGGACTTTTGTGAAATGTTCACTCTTTGGTACATTAGCCTGAATTATTTCGTTTAACCCAAGTCATTTCACTTATTATCATACGCAAAAAAGCTCCCTCCTGTCATCTCGTTCACACTTACTGCTGCAGGTCTTGTCATATTTATGCTCAGATGTGGCTCATAGAGCTAAATAAAGTAAGAAATATGTTTTATTGCAAACCATTGGCAATAAATATTCTGATCTTAGCATGGATTACGGTTGCAGGTGCAGAAACGCAAGTTTTCAGATGCTCTTCTGGAAGACTGATGATTTATGAATGCAATACACAGAGTTCTGGTGTATTAGATGCTCGTTGGAAAAGATGAGAGCGAGGTGCTCTCTGTTTACAAAAGTATGTGGAGATCTTGTTCTTCAACTACACTGCGATCTGTATGGTTTAGCGAAATGTTTGAAACAATCTTTTTCCAAGACGAGATTCTGTGGTTACGGACACGAAAAAACATGCTCATTGCTTGACTTTTGGCTATAAGCTGAAAGCATACATATTATGTAATTTTTTGACAGGTTCTTGACGATTACCTGATATTTATTGTTTGGATATATAGCTATGTAAAATTCATTTCCATTGTAATTACATGATGTAAGTTCCTGTGTTTGTGACTATTTAGTTACATATTAGTGGTCAGATCATTTTTCTAATTTCATTTCTGGGGCATAACTATTCTCATATTACAGCATGCCTCGATAGTTCACGGTTTTACTTAATTTACCACTGTAATAGTTTACTGTTATCATTTAAGGCACACATTACAAGGTCTTGATTAAAACTGATATAAAATGTTTGTAGGGACAATTTTCGTTCAGTAACTACAGCATCAAACGCGTCGTATTTCATAGATCTGAATAAAAAGATCAGCCAGAAATGACAGGAAAAATATGCAGAAATATGCAGTACTGGCCATTAAAATTACTACACCACGAAGATGATGTGCTACAAAAGCGAATTTTAACCGACAGCCGGCCGAGGTGGCCGAGCGGTTCTAGGCGCTACAGTCTAGAACCGCGCAACCGCTACGGTCGCCGGTTCGAATAGTGCCTCGGGCATGGATGTGTGTGATGTCCTTAGGTTAATTATGTTTAAGTACTTCTAAGTTCTAGGAGACTGATGACCACAGAAGTTAAGTCCCACAGTTTTCAGAGCCATTTGAATCATTTTTTTAACCGACAGGAAGAACATGCTTGTGATATGCAAATGATAAGCTTTTCAGAGCATTTCAAGAAGGTTGGCGCCGGTGGCGACACCTACAACGTGCTGGCATGAGGAAAGTTTCCAACCGATTTCTCATACGCAAACAGCAGTTGACCGGCGGTGCCTGGTGAAACGTTGTTGTGATGCCTCTTCTAAGGTGAAGAAATGCGTACTATCACGTTTCCGACTTTGATAAAGGTTGGATTGTAGGCTATCGCGATTGCGGTTTAGCGTATCGCGACGTTGCTGCTCGCGTTGGTCGAGATCCAATGACTGTTAGCAGAATATGGAATCGGTTGATTCAGAAGGGTAATACGAACGCCTTGCTGGATCCCAACGGCCTCGTATCACTAGCAGTCGAAATAACAGTTATCTTATCCGCATTGCTGTAACAGATCGTGCTGCCACGTCTCGATCCCTGAGTCAACAGATGGGGACGTTTGCTAGACAACAACCATCTGCACGAACAGTTCGGCGCCGTTTGCAGCAGCATGAACTATTAGCTCGGAGACCATGGCTACGATTACCCTTGACGCTGCATCACAGACAGGAGCACCTGCGATGGTGTACTGAACGACGCACCTGGGTCCACGTATGGCAAAACGTCGTTTTTCGGATGAATCCCTATTCTGTTTAAAACGTCATGATGGTCGCATCAGTGTTTGGCGACATCGCGGTTAACACACATTGGAAGCGTGTATTCGTCATCGCCATACTGGCGTATCACCCGACGTGATGGTATGGGGTGCCATTGGTTACACGGCTCGGTCACTTCTTGTTCACATTGACGCCACTTTGAACAGTGGACGTTACATTTCAGATTTGTTACGACCCGTGGCTCTACCCCTCATTCGATCCCTGCGAAACCCTACATTTCAGCAGGATAATGCACGACCGCATGTTGCAGGTCCTTTACGGGCCTTTCTGGATACAGAAAATGTTCGACTACTGTCCTGGTCAGAACATTCTGCAGATCTCTCACCAACTAAAAACGTCTGGTCAATGGTGGCCAAGCAACTGGCCCATCATAATACGCCAGTCACTACCATTGAAGACCTGTGGTATCGTGTTGAAGCTGCATGGGCAGCTGTACCTGTACACGGCATCCAAGCTCTGTTTGACTCAATGCCCAGGCGTATCGAGGCCGTCATTTGTTCAATGAATACCTGTTTATCCTGTTCATTTCCTCTTGATGTAGCAATTTTAATGGCCGTTTGTGTATTCTAACCTAAGGAGATTTTGGGATTTTCGTAATGAGGCGAAATATATTCTTTTAGAAGTAGCTAGTATACACATGCATCAAATGCCTGCTGCTGTTCCGTGTTACATTGTTAATATGTATGTTAATGGTAATGAGTTGAATTAATTATCAATTACTTATTGTAAAATTAATAACTATGGTGACCCTATGTGATAGAAAATGGGCAATACTGAATAATACTCGACATACTCCCGTATGGTGAGAGCTGGGGACATGCAAAGGATCTGGGAACATTCTTGAACAAGACAATTTTTGTGGTCCAGGTATGATGTGGGGAGGCATAATGTTGCATGGGCGTACTAACCTCCAAGTCTTTGAACACGACACACTTACTGGTTACCGTTAATGTGACACTGTACACCTTCCCCATGTGCCTGGTTTGAGGTGTGCATCCCGCCATGACTGCATGCGCAACTACACTGATCCGAGAAGATGGAGGAGATCTAGCAGCGAGGGGATGTTAGGCGAATGGACTGGCCTACCTGTACCATCCATTTAAATCGCGTCGAGCACGTGAGGAATGCGTTGGGGAGACGTAGGCACCACGCTCACACGCATCAACGAACATCTAGCACTTGGCAAACTCTCTGATGAAGGAATGGGACATAGTAACACAGGAGCTCCTTACCATTCCTGTGGTCAGAATGGGAGAACATTGTAGAGCATGCACAGCGGCCCGTGATGGTCACATATCCTATAAACAGACATGTATTGATTTTTGTGTAGTCGATGGGACTATTTTGAATTGTGGTTTTTCTATGGACTAAACTGCCATCTCTGTTCCTCCAATTGCGTATTTCTTCCAGTTACTGTCTGTACTATACTGTAGCAGTTCTTTCTACGTACAGTCCTACTTTCGTCTAGATATGTTAACTACTAGTAGGACATCATGCGAAAGTCACCTTCGTCTGTAAGTCTTGCACACCTTTGGATATGAAGGCCTAGTGCGCCGATATTTATCTACTTGCCTGTATCAGAAAAACTTAAGACCTCCTTCATATGTAGCGCATTATCGCATGTAATGTCATCAGTTAAGTCCTGATGGCATATATTGTTATTGTCGTGGTCTTCAGTCCTGAGACTGGTTTTATGTAGCTCTCCATGCTATTCTATCCTGTGCAAGCCTCTTCATCTCCGAATAGCTACTGCAACTTACGTCCGTCTGAATCTGCTTTGCGTATTCACCTCTTGGTCTCTCTCTATTATTATTACCCTCCAGGCTTCCCTATACTTAAATCTATACTCGATGTTAACAAATCTCTCTTCGTCACAAACACTTCCCTTGCCATAGCCAGTCTTCATTTTATATCCTCTCTACTCCGACCATCATCAGTTATTTGCTCCTCAAATAAAAAAAAACTCATTCACTGCTTTAAGTGTCTCTTTTCCTAATCTAATACCCCGCAGCGTCATTTGATTTAATTCGACTATGTTCCATTATCGTCGTTTTGCTTTTGTTGACTTTCATCTTATATCCTCCTTTCAAGACACTGTCCATCCCGTTCAACAGCTCTTCCATGGTCTTTGCTGTCTCTGACAGAATTACAATGTCGTCGTTAACATTAAAGTTTTTATTTCTTCCCCATGGATTTTAATTCCTACTCCAAAATTTTCTTTTGTTTCCTTTACTGATTGCTCAGAATACATGAATAACATCTGTAATAGGCTACAACGCTGTCTCATTCCCTTCCCAGCCACTGCTTTCCTTTCATGCCCCTCGACTCTTATGACTGCCATCTGGTATCTGTACAAATTGTAAATAGACTTTCGCTCCTTGTGTTTTATCCCTGCCACCGTCAGAATCAGAAAGAGAGTGTTTCAATCAGCGTTGTCAAAAAGCTTTCTCTAAGTCTATAAATGATAGAAACGTAGGTCTGCCTTTCTTTATCCTAGCTTCTAAGATAAGTCGTACAGCCAGTATTGCCTCACGTGTTCCAGGATACCTACGGAGTCCCAACTGATCTTCCCCGAGGTCGGTTTCTACCAGTTCTTCCGTTCGTCTAACACTAATACTAATACTAACACGAATTATTTACAGACGAATGGGAAAATTTATGGCAAATACAGCATGAAAAACCATCGCCCACTTCGAGCAATGAGAAACGTTGGTCAGTGTACCAGTTTATGGCAGTTGTAATCTTTCACGAGATAACTTCACTGTCTATGGCCTCATGTGACGCAATCGCAAATGTAAACCAGAGATTTCCCTCCAATAATCATACTGTTGTGCAGCAACCGGCATGACACAGCCGATTAAGCAGGAATCATGTTGCAGAAGGAGCAGACAGCCGAGCTAGACACGGGAGGCAAACCTAATAAAATTTCAATGCATAACTAACGCGATTGACAACCTCATTGAGAACGCAGCTCCTGCTTCTGTAATGATTTTCCTCCGACAGCAATTTGCATAGCTATGATAACTCGTGCGTGCGACAACTGAAAAGCAGGAGAGATGATGCATAAAGTTTTCATCAACACCATATGCAGATACTTCCTGAATTACTTGACAGACTTAAAAGCTTTCCAATAAAATGTGTCTTTACACACGGCAAGGCCGTTGAAACAATCGGTTAATTTCAATCTAGATTCAATGTTATTTGTGCTCTATCTCAGCGTAAGGAGCACCGAATCAATTACGATATGGCGGAAACTTGGGTATGAGAAAATAGTAGCTCCTTTATATTTAGAACATATAGTAATTCATAATAAATAAGAGAGTTCCTCAGGGGGAAGGTTATGTGACTATGCTAATAACGGTTATTTGCTATTGATTAAACGGGTTGACAGGGGAACAGAGTTGCTAAAACTATTAAAAAATTACCTCAGTATTAGTACATTAAATATGTAATGAAAGTCTGGTTAAGCAGTTTACCGATGACATTTGATCCAGCGAATAGAAGTTGTTGCGTTTATAATTAACGAAATATGTTTTGGCAAGGAAACTGATTTATTCATATTTACGATTTAATTAATGTTAATTAAAATATCGTCTTGCGTGAGAATCTGTCTGACTGAACCGACATATTTCATGCTTCTACTCCGATTGAGGTAGTCATATTATTGCACTGGTTCTTTCTGCAAAGTGTCTGACATAAATTACTTTAGTTCTTTGATCTCCGGTTCTCCACTAAGCCTATTATCTTCCGTCGAATAAAAGTTGTTTCTTGCTGTCAGTAAAGCAATGTTGGTCACGATTTATAAGAAGAAGAAAAATGATACCAAGAATCGTATGATCACAACTGCTGAACTGTACATATTTAAAATTTCTAATGTGGAAGAGAGAGGATATTTCAAGCAGTTGTATGTTGTAGTTGATGTGACTATTACGTTACATTAGAAGAAAGACGTGGAAGCTGAAGTTAAAGAACGAAGAGATTTGTAATGGTATTATTCGCAGTTGTCGTCTTTCTTTTTTGTTCTTCCAGCATTTTTGTCTCCACTTTTCCTTTTGTTTTCCCTTTTATTATGCATTATGTGGTCTATACCACAAATTCAGAAGACCTAACTGAAACGTTCACAAAATCATACAACACATGTAATTCAACACCATATGGAAATGTAATTAGAATCAACAATAAAAAGCACCTCTTAAACTTGCAAGAAAATTACCAAATGCAGAAAACCAAAGCAGAAAAGAAAACCCAGTCGAATGATCAAGTACATAGACCAAACAACTCATTGTTTACACTAATAGACAAAATAATAATAATGATAATAAAATACCTTCGAACTTCCTTTCCACCTACGTGTCCATGAACCTCTACACAAAACATTTAAACCCTAACAGAACAACAAAAACCATCCATACGCGTATACTTACTCACTCACTCATATAGATACAATCATAACAGAAATGAACAGATGTTATTTTTCAGCGTGTACTTCGTTAGGTAGCCAAGATGTATGTGTAAGTAAACAAACCAAATAGAATGAGATAAACAGTGAACTCGAAGTGTTTATGTTTGTCTCAGGGTTATGTCTAGACTAGTGGCATAAGACTGATAATGCATGAAAATAACAAGTGCAAACAATAAGGCAAATATAGGAGAAAACATGATTATGTAACCATATGAAAGGGAAACACCGATGTCAACTACAAACGGGAAGAACCCTTCCATAAAAAATTTGGTGACAATAAAGATCGCTGCTCTCGAACTATGTTATATACTCGTAAAATTACGTTAGTGACTTGTTGAGTTTGTGGAGCTGTTTCTCTTGAACAAATCACCCGATTTCTCTGAAACTGAATTCATTAGTTTGTCTGTACACGTACATTACATCTACCGATTTCCGTTTCTTTCGGATAATTTCTTCGTGTTGAGTCCTTTATTTTGTCTTAATTTATCGGTCCAAATGTTTACTAGATTATCGTGTAAAAAATTTATTTAAATCGGTGAAGAAAGAAATTTTCGAGTTGTTTGCCGAGAACAGACGACGAACACTGTCATACGTTATTCCACGCCTGCTCGACCTTTTCGCGTACTTCCATGAGTTGGTTGACGAGACACACGAGTCACTTCTCGCCCCATCATATGTCATACGTGGTCTCTTGAAGACAAGATCGGAGATCGTGTTGGCTAGGGAAGTTGCTGCACGTATTGCAGAACACGTTAAGTTTAACAGGCAGTGTGAGGACAAGCATTATCCTATTGGAAGAATACATCACCTTCCTGTTACAAGAACGGCAGAAGAACAGTTCTAACAACACTCCGCGCGTACCGAGCGCTGGTTAGCGTCCCCTCCAGAAACACCAAAGATAAACAAGAGCTGTAGCTTGCCGCGCCCCAGGCCGTGTGGGCTGCTGTGGAACCACTGTGTCTTGGACGAATGGACTCAACGACACAGCGCTCATCAAGTTTATGTCGTACTCGCAAACGACCACACTTCCGTGCAGAGAGAATCTGCTTTCATTGTTGAAGACCACGGCGCCTATTTCGAGTGATCGTTTGATGGCACCAGTCGCGCTGCGAACATCGCTGGTGTGGTGTGAGTGGAAGACAGGATAGAGGTGTGCGTGGCATAGTCCCACTGCTAGTAACCAGTTCGCAACATTTCGTGTTAACACGCCAGGCTTCACAAACCCTAATATCTGTGCTGTGGTAGCTGTAAGATCTACCACTCCTGAACTTAAGATACATCTATCTTAGTGGGCATTTGTGCTGGGTGGACGGTCAGAACCTCGTATACGGGTGTGACAATTTTTACATAACCATTGATACCAGCATCGTTGCACAACTGACGTAGCACGTCCAACCTGGTTGGCAGTTCTCCGAAAGGACCATCCCGCCCCTTGGAAGGCCACAATTTCATCACTTTAAAACGCACTTGGTTAGCTGTAGGCACAAGAGTGTTTCTCTGTGGTATGGTTGCCTGCTTCCTTCACACGTTTGCACCAGAGCCGTCTGGATGTGAGATTTCTCTATTGAAGAACAGACACAGACGGCGTGCTGAAGGGTACACCACTGTGCTTTTTGTTGGTGGACGACGCAGACACAATTATCAGTACATCTGTAAGTGGGCTGCTTCTGTGCTGGCTGCGCTGTGTAGCGCTTTGCATTGGATCTCTGAGTGAGCTTTCTTCGTAAGAGACTTTGTGGCTGGTTGGACTCGTTGTTGGGAGTTAATCGCCAGTGCAGTTGGGCAGTTGGAAGTTAGTCACCAGCAGTGATGGAAGTACAGTTGGTCTGTCGGAGGTGAACAGCCAGAAGTAATAGATGTTAAATGTGAGAGGTTAGCACTGATGGAGCTTAGAGGTCTGAAGTGTTAGCGTAAGCTAACAATCTTGAAGTATCCGACTTAGAGATTGAAAATTGTTCGTGATTATATATCTTAGTACTGGATGCCAATGACGATTTATATTCGTGTTTGAAATGGATGTCACATTATTAGAGTAAAAAATACATTATTTTGTTTGCAACGAAATCTTTCCTTTGCTAACCACATGCTTATTAGTAGTTAGTGGCTTTAGTAGTTAGATTCTTTTATTTATCTGGCAGTATTGACGCTCACTGTATTGTAGTAGTTAGCGTACTGAAGATTTTTGTGAGGTAACTGCTTAATGAAATGTTTAGGTTATTGTCAGGATTGCTTATTATCGAGGCCACTCTTTTGTATTAATTATTGGAAGCCAGGTTGTAATTTTTTGAGCAGTCAGATGGCGTTGCGGCAGAATATTGTGGATCAGTGTTGACATGATAAGAAAAAGTAAAGAGAAAGTAGGCTCAGTACGTTCACATTCACTCAGCTGTTTCAGAATCAAATGACGTAGAAGTTTCATCTTCTCAGTCATTCAGCAATTTAAGTACAGATTCACGCATTTAAATAAAGAAGTTTCACATCTACTATCCCGCAGGTGGCATAAGCCGTCATTTGATCCAAATCGATGTCGTCTTTCTAGTTGTACTAATTATTTTCCAGCAGAGTAAATTAAAAATAATTAGCCATGTCCGTCCTAAAGTTGATTAGAGAATCGAGCAACAAGCTGAAATACATTTGTAAACGACTCCTCGACTTTTTTTGTAACGACTTTAAACTTCTGTCTATATAGTGACATAGAATTGTATCAGTCACAAAATTTAGAACCAATGAGAGTTATTACCCATGGGGCCAAATCAACCAAGTGTCATCTACGTACCGAAACCCACAAGTAAATATCTTCTTGTCAATCTGAAGGGCTTTATCTTAAAATTTATCCATATGGAACTTTGCTACAATTGCACTGGGTCTTTGTAACCCAGCACAGAAACATGCAATGGAATACAGACTAATGGAGCATAGCAACGCAGAGATTCTAACTTGCTCTTCCAGCTCTTTGATAATGGTATTAAGGAAGCATTTGAAATAAAATTAGGAAGTAACCTTGTAAATATAGATGGAGGTTTTCCCTTAAATTCTGTGTGGAAACCCACTGTTTCCCTTACCAAAAAACAGAGGGACGCGGTTAATGCTATCTCTGCAGTTTTTCAGCAATTTCATTATCGATAACTTATGTCGTTGGTCATCTTTGGCCGGTGTCGTCATGATAGTGTTTACGGTGTGTTTATAAGTTACCTCTCGTGAAATGCTCTGCAAACCGAGGGTTTAAATTTGGTTGCATAGCGTTTTCCTGCTGCAGTTTTGTCTTAAAGATTACGGGGTGGTCTCCTGTCAAAGTATATGCAGTTGATGACGGCGGCAACTGGTTTCGTTCCCGTAAGTTGTGTGAACACCGCATACGCCGAGAGAAACTCAGGACTCGTATCCCGCGAAAGGCCGCTTACATTGTTTCAGGAACATGATTTAAATAATGATTCTAGAAATGCACTACCATCCGCTACTTATCGCTCTCATAGGGATTCTGGGGAGTGAATTAGATTAATGACAACAAATATACAGAGGTATTTAAACAATCATTCTTCAAAATAAGGGAATGGACCAGGAAGAATTTAAAATAACTGTTCCAATAGAACGTAACCTCGGCCACGCACTTCAGTGATTTGCAAGTATATGTGTAGGTGCAGATGCAGATCAGGGACAAGGAGATCGAATTATAGCATGCCGGAAATTGACTGAAAACGAGGAAGACATTCCTGAATCGAGTTTTTATCGATGAGGATGATGTTCTGGAAGAGCATTCAGGCGTTTTTCTAGTGAAAAGTCAGACGTCGACCTCGAGAAACAACGGAAAATGGGGTTGATATCGGCCGAGGGATGCCTGCCGGCGTGGCAGTGAGGTTCTAGGCTCTACAGTCTGGAACCGAGTGACCGCTACGGTCGCAGGTTCGAGTCCTGCCTCGGGCATGGACGCGGGTGCTGTCCTTAGGTTAGTTAGGTTTAATTATTTATAAGTTATAGGCAACTGATGACCTCAGAAATTAAGTCGCATAGTGCTCAGAGCCATTTGAACCATGTTTTTTCGGCCGAGGGATTTCTTTTTAACTCGCTGGAACAAGTTGGCACAGAAGATTCAAAATAGTCTTTTTAGCGCAACCACTGGAGAGCCAAGTGCTCTTTTCAGCCTGTCATTGTCGAATTCGGTGTCACAAGATGTATGTATATCTTTTACAGGAATTCCTCGTGCATGGACGTGTGTGCTGTCCTTAGGTTAGTTAGGTTTAATTATTTATAAGTTATTGGCAACTGATGACCTCAGAAATTAAGTCGCACAGTGCTCAGAGCCATTTGAACCATGTTTTTTCGGCCGAGGGATTTCTTTTTAACTCGCTGGAACAAGTTGGCACAGAAGATTCAAAATAGTCTTTTTAGCGCAACCACTGGAGGGCCAAGTGCTCATTTCAGCCTGTCATTGTCGAATTCGGTGTCACAAGATGTATGTATATCTTTTACAGGAATTTGCAAGCGTAAGTGAAATGGTCTGAGGTGCTACAGTTGGCGGTAATGTATTTGTTTGGCCGAAAGCTTTGGGAAAGTGTCATTTATTTGTGCTTGTCGGCAACTTAACGTGTCGTCTTTACGGTAAGTAGCAATCTATCTTTTCCTATATTGTCGATATTCCTATTGGGAGCTCAATTCTTCCATAGTGGTGTAAGGCACCGTACGTAAGTACTGCAATAACTCTTCCGTGATACCATGAGATACAATGACTTGCCCAGAACAGTCGTCGTAAGCCTCCTATGTGGGTAGCTGCGTAGGTGTTGACTCATTCACTCTCGAACGTCCGTGGCTGACTTCCTTGCACGGTAGACCGCGAAAGCCACAGGGTTACGCCTGGCTGGGTTCTCGCCAAGTTTCCGTATCATAATAGAGCAAGTTCTCCAGCCGCTCATAGCACAGTGTGGGAACAGCGCCGGCTTGACACAAAGCGGAGGAACCGCACGGAGGGGAGAGGGACGGGCTCCAGGCGTCCGTTTTCATTTCCATGCTACTCCGTAGTAATCTACTAAAGTAATTGCGTACAGCGGCATCCGAGTTACGTATGTCACAATTCCCCCCGGATTTAGGTAAAGCTAACATGGCACAATACAATTAGGAGTTGCTGATTGCGGTGCAGCAGGGAGTGCACACGGGGCTTTCCGTCTTTGCTGTGGCTTAAACGGACCGTGATGTTTCGTCGCTACTTTTGACTCGTTGGAAACACTCCTCTTCCTGTAGAAATTGTGGTTCTTTGAAGGAGCGCACCCAGAGTTTCGAAAAACCTCTAACGGCCTATTCATGACGTAAAGTTATTTACTTTTATTTTGTATGTTACGCATGAAATGACGGACGCTTGCACTCGTGGAAGCGTGGTTTAGTATGATCTTGTCGTGCCTTATTTTCCATCATGTGGTGCTGACTGCACAAGTTTTTGGTTGAATCCTCTCTCGCCACAGTGAAAGAGTGACTGCTGGTTACTGGGCAACTCGCTACCTACACTCACAGAGTCACTTATGATAAACCATCTCTGAGGACTGTTTGTGTTTCTGGGTAAACCGATTAAACAGTCAGTGGCTGACCCCTCAGAGGAGAAAAAAAAGTGAATGAGATATTCAATATGCTCATGCATCACCTGTCAGCCCACTATTTCCCATTTGATGTTACTTAAGTCCTCTTCCATCTCCAGGTAATCCGCTAACCGAACGATACTAGCAAGGAATCGAAGAGTTTTCAAATACTCGTGTAAAGTGATGAACCTCAGAGCAACGACGCTCTAAGCACCTCATATCACTTCTGTGTGGCTCTAGATCAGTGATCCAAATAACGTCCCATCAGGGTAATCAGAACTGTAGCGAATTGTAATTCAGCAGTCATTCAATGTTTTTGGCCTACAGTGTAGGAGACTGTGGTGGACCACCATTTCTGCACTGTGTGTAGGTGAGTAGCCCATTCATTGCCAGTCTGGAATAAATCAATGAAGATTGTTTGTTTCTGGGAACTGATATACAACACATCATTAACGGAGGTAGTCTACAGATGAGAACAGAGTGTATCCCATTCATTGTCAGGTTAAATCTGGTGAGGTGAAGAGTGAATCATCACAATATCTTCCGTATGATGGTTCTTGGCTCTACGATTTCGGTATGAGATCGGAAGTGCATGGTTTTGGAACACGTTGCACCCTCAGCCTCACAGTGCCACAAGTTTCTGAACAACAAACATTACATTCTATTAACAGTTGTCCCATAGATCATGAAAACGAAGTATAGACACACACACATACATATTCACATGACGCACCACAGACGTGAAATTTAACAGACAGGAAGAAGATGCAAATGATTAGCTTATCAGAGCATTCACACAAGGTTGGCGAGGGTAGTGACACCTACAACGTGCTGACATGAGGAAAGTTTCCAACCGATTTCTCATACACATACAGCAGTTGATCGGCGTTGCCTGATGAAACGTTGTTGTGATGCCTCGTGTAAGGAGGAGAAAAAATACCATCACGTTTCCGAATTTGATAAAGGTCGGATTATAGCCTATCGCGATTGCGGTTTATTGTACCTCGACATTGCTCCTCGCGTTGGTCGTGATCCAATGACTGTTAGCAGAATATGGAATCGGTGGGTTCAGGAGAGTAATACGGAACGCCGTGCTGGATTCCAAGAGCCTCGTACCACTAGCAGTCTAGGTGACAGGCCTCTTATTCGCATGGCTGTACCGGATCTTGCAGCCACGTCTCGATCCCTGAGTCAACCAATGGGGACGTTTGCAAAACAACAACCATCTACACGAACAGTTCGACGACGTTTGCAGCAGCGCAGACTATCAGCTCGGAGACCATGGCTGCGGTTACCCCTGACGCTGCGTCACAGACAGGAGGCCCTGCGATGGTGTACTCAACGACGAACCTGGGTGCACGAATGACTAAACGTCATTTTCTCGGATGAATCCAGGTTCTGTTCACAGCATCATTATGGTCGCATCCGTGTTTGGTGACATCGCGGTGAATGCACATTTGTAGCGTGTACTCGTCATCTCCATACTGGCGTATCACCCGGCGTGATGGTATGGAGGCCATTGGTTACACGCCTCGGTCACCTGTTGTTCACATTGACGGCACTTTGAGCAGTGGACGTTATATTTTAGATGTCTTACGACCCGTGGCTCTACCTTTCATTCGATCCCTGAGAAACCCTAAATTTCAGCAGGATAATGCACGACAGCATGTGGCAGTTCCTGTAAGGGCTTTTCTGGATACAGAAAATGTTCGACTGCTGTCCTGGCCAGCACATTCTCCAGATCTCTCACCAATTGAAAACGTCTGGTCGATGGTGACCGAGCAACTGGCTCGTCACTATACGCCATAGACTACTCTTGATGAACTGTAGTATAGTGTTGAAGCTGCATGGGCAGCTGTACCTGTACACGCCATCCAAGCTCTGTTTGACTCAATGTCCAGGCGTATCAATGCCGTTATTACGGCCAGAGGTGGGTGTTCTGAGTACGGATTTATCAGGATCTATGCACCCAAATTTCGTGAAAATGTAATCACATGTCAATTCTAGTATAATATATTTGTCCAATGAGTACCCGCTTATCATCTACATTTCTTCTTGGTGTAGCAATTTTAATGACCAGTAGTGTATGCACATATTGCCCAATTGACTCACCCTCTATAGTTATGAACGCAGTGCTGTAACCTTCTTATCATTGATTGAGTGGTATTCATATCACACAAGCACTTATCAAAGTACATGCTCTGACATTTCTCTAACGCATATCTTCAGGTGTAGTTTTAGCTTCTTTATAAACCATGTCTTTTACAAATCCCCACAAGAAAAAATCCCGACGCGTCAAATCTGGGGAAGGAGCCGGAAACGACACAACTTCTCTGCGTCCAATCCAACGATTTGGAAATTGTCTCTGCAAGTTATTTCTAGCCATCAGCGAAAAATATGCCGAACACGCATCTTATTGATACCACATTCTGTTATTTGTTCCTAAAGGTATTTCTTTCAATAACAGACCTAATGTTTCTTGCAGAAATGTGGTGTACAGCCTACCATTAAGATCTCTTTCGATAAAATATGGGCCTATAATTCTGTCCTCCAGAATCTCACACCGTACATTCACCGACCACTGTTTTTGGCGTGCAACTTGCCGCAGCCAACATGGATTTACAGTAGCCGAAAAAAGCATATCACGCAAATTAACATTTCCATGATTCCTGCATGTAGCCTCGTCAGTAACTAAAATGAAAATAATAAATGTGTCACCCGCTGAATCTGAAGTTGAGATCATCGGCAGAATTCAATGCGACGCATACAATCCTTACCAGTTAATTCTATGTGGAGACTGATATGGTAAGTATGGTATTTATGGTGATTCAGAACAGTAACAACAGTACTCTGGCTCATGCCAGATTCCCTTGCGATTTGACGCGCACTAACACAACGATTTCGAACCACAGTGGCAAGAGTACAAATTGCTGTTTCCTCGTTAGTAACTTTCCTTTGGCGGATATGTTTCCGAGGCCTTAAAGATCCAATTGTTCTCAATTTATCATACACATATTTAAATTTTTGACTTGTAGGGTGAGTACGTTGGGGATATCTTTCTGCATATAAGTCTGTAGCTCTCACTGAATTTCGTTGGCACTCGCCGTAAATGAGAAGCAAATCGACTTCTTCTTCGAAGGAATACATCACTAACATTTTCCTGATTCGACGATACTAGTCTTACCGTTCCTATTAGTGTTGTATTGAGAAACCTTTGAATGGTGTTTACATGTCAATGTCACGTTAGTTGGATACGCCGTATTCGGCGAATAATTAGATTTTGCACGATATACGAGAGAGAATTGCCAGAGCATGTCCTTCAATAAATGCCAAAGAGATAAAGAATACCACTCAGTCCATGATAAGAAGATTTTACCACTGCATACCAGTGTTCATCAATTCGAACACCTTCTGTAAATGGCCCTTGTGCCACCTTTTTAACATTCGTTGGCCTTTAAAGACTTTACGGTTACATATCACTGGATTCGTCTCAAAAGCCGCTATCAGGCAATAAGTACCAAAAAATAGCATCCCATTAAAAAAAAGTTGACCTCCATGTCTCTGATGCGACTCCACTTAGCAAGAAAAAACCGAAGTCATGTTATGTCCTCTGTGGTCACATGCAACTTCTGTCACACAAAGTTTTCAGCTACTATCATACTTTTGGTGTCATTCAGAATTTTTTAAATTTGTTTTTAAATATTGGTTGGTTATCTGTTGGACTATTAATGTTGTTCGGCAAATGACCAAAGACTTTTGTGGTAGCTTAATTGATCCCTTTCTGTGCCATAGTCAGATTTAGCCCAGAAAAGTGAAGATCATCCTTTCTTCAAGTGTGATAGCTACGCACTTACCTATTATTTTTCAATTGGGATAGGTTATTTAAAACAAATTTCCGAAGTGAGTATACGTATTGCTAAAGTACTGTGAATATCCCTGGTTCCTTAAATAAATATATGCAAGGCGATCTTGGGTGGGCTCCAGCTATTACACTGATTATATGCTTTTGTGCAATGAATATTTTTTCTCTTAATGATGAATTACCCCAAAACACGATGCCATGTGAAAGCAGCAAATACAAATAGGAATAATAGGCTAATTTAATGATATTTTTTATCACAAAAATTTGCAGTAACCCTAATAACGGAAGTAGTTGAACGTAACCGTTTCAGCAGATCATCAACGTGTTTCTTCCCATCCAATGTCTCATCAATAAACACACCCTGAAATTTTGAACGCTGTGCCTCAGCAACAGACTTGTTTTCAAAGAGTGTGTTTATCAATGGTGTTGTGCCATTTACTGTACAGAATTGTATTAATTCTGTTTTCCCAAAATTTAATGAGAGCCCACTTGCAGAGAACCACTAACTAATGTTCTGAAAGACCTAATTTACAATTTCGTCAATTGATTTTTGTTTCTGGGGTGTGATTACTATACTTGTGTCATCAGCAAAAGGAACTAGCTTTGCATCTCCATGAATATAGAGTGGCAAGTCATATATATATATATATATATATATATATATATATATATATATATATATATATATATATTGTAAGTAGGCTGTTTAGGTTTTTTTATTGGTAACGCCAACGCCACGTAGCGCTCTGTAAGAAAATCACTGGCTGTGCTGTGTGCAGTCTGTGGCTAGCTTGCATTGTTGTCATCCATTGCAGTGTCGGGCAGCGGCAGCTGGATGCTAACAGCGCGTAGCGTTGCGCAGTTGGAGGTGAGCCGCCAGCAGTGGTGGACGTGGGTAGAGAGATGACGGAGTTTTGAAATTTGTAAGAATTGGTGTCACGAACTGATTTATATATTATGAATATTAAGGTAAATACATTGTCTGTTCTGTATTAAAATCTTTCATTTGCTAACTATGCCTGTCAGTAGTTAGTGCCTTCAGTAGTTTGAATATTTTATTTAGCTGGCAGTAGTGGTGCTCGCTGTATTGCAGTAGCTTGAGTAACGAAGATTTTTGTGAGGTAAGTGATTTGTGAAACGTATAGGTTAATGTTACTCAGGGCCAATCTTTCATAGGGATTTTTGAAAGTCAGATTGCATTGCGCTAAAAAATATTGTGTTTCAGTTTAAGCACAGTCTTGTAATAATTTTTCTAAGGGGACATTTCATAATATATATATATATATATATATATATATATATATATATATATATATATATATATATATATATATATTAAAAACACTAAGGAATACAAGACTGAACCCTGTGGGTCTCAGTTCTTGATACCCTCCCAGTTAGAGGACTGTGCTGTTTTGAATATCTGAACTGTTATTTTCCACCTTCTGCATTCTTCCAGTTAAATATGAACTGAACCTTGTCTGCCCTGTCCCACTCATACCTCAACACTGGAGGTTATCTGGAAGCATTTCATGATTCACAGAGTCAAAAGACTTTGAGGGATCGCAAAATATCACAATGGGTGATTTTTGATTATTCAGTATATTATTTTATCAGTGGAAGTATATACAGTTTTTCCGTTGCAGAGCATTTCTGAAAAGCAAACTGAAATTTTGTTACTACTTTATTTATACGCATATGTAATGCTACTCCTGAATACGCAACTTTTTCATGAATTTTCGCTAAAGCAGTCAGAAGAGAGATTGGACGGTAGTTGTTAGCATGAGACCTGTCCCATTTTTTATCCTATGGTGTAACAACAGCACATTTCAGCCCAGCAGGTAAAATGCCCTGTTTCAGTGAGCTACTATACATGTGGGTGAGAATCCTACTTATCTGTTAGGAACAAGCTTTTAGTACTCTGTTGGAAATGCCGTCAGTTCAATGCCAGTTTTTACTTTTGAGTGGATTTATTCATTTCCTAATGTCAGTAGGAGAATTGGATTGAATTTCAATTTTACCAAACTGCATAGGTATTGCCTCTTCCATATACTTCCTTGCTTTTCCTAATGAATAGCTGCATTCTATTTTCTCTACAGTACTTAAAAATGATTTCCTTTTAACAGTATTCCAAATTGTTTTAATTTTACTATCAAAGGTTCTAGCTCAGGCATAATGCACATACTTCTGGAACTTTTAATAACTTTTCTTAATAAAATGCAGTACTTTCTATAACGTTTCACTGTTTCTGAATCATTACTCCTTCTAGCTATAAGATACATTTTCCTTTTCTGTTTACAAGATATTTTTATCCTCTTAGTAAGCCATGGCGGTTTAGGTGGTGTCTTACAATTATGTTTCACTGTTTTCGTAAGGAAATTGTTTTCAAATATACTCAAAAAAGTATCTTGAAATAGATTAAATTTTATACTAGAATCAGGTTTCGTGTACACCTCATCACAGTCTAGCTGTTGCAAACTTTCTATGAAATTTGCAGTTGTTAAGTTATTATTTAAACACACTGTTTTGGAGGACTGTTTTGCATTACTATATGGTGCTATGTCATGTACTGTAGCTAGTTGTGCATCATTATCAAACAGACCATCCTTAACTGGAAATGTTTTTATTTGATTCAATGTAAAGCTTTATCTATTAGTATGCTGCTTTCCTGTACTACCCGAGTAGGATAATCAATAACTGACGTCAAATAGCAAGAACCTAGTAATGCTTCAAAGTCAAGCCTTCTATCAGACTATTTCAGAAAGCCTACATTGAAATCCTCACAAACAATAATCTGCTACCCTCTGTCCAAGAGATAGCACAAGAAAGAATGAAAGTTTTTCGAAAACAGTTGAAAATTTACCAATGGCGCCTGCACATAGCTTTAGAACAAAACTGTATATAGGCAATTCACCAGTTTTTAATGACAGTCTACGCTATTGTATGAGCTCGAAAACTTGAAGCTAAGCAGCAGTCAGTAGTCACCACGTGAAAATGACCACGCTGCAGTAGTGGTAAATTTGTGGAGTTTAAATCATGCTTCGACAGTGTGAAACGGAAAGGCACATTTCCAGCAAGGGAATCCGTCTTTATTGATGAATTCATAGCAAATATAGAGGAAATCAATTACACAAAAGGACCTTTCGAGGACACGAGTATGATACCAGCAGAACTATAGTTGTGACTGCTGTTAAAGTGTAATAGTAACAACACAAGCAACTGTAGTACTTACCCATCGTAGCAGTGGTACATCACCATTGGAGTATAAGACAGTGA
Source organism: Schistocerca gregaria (assembly GCF_023897955.1). NCBI lineage: Eukaryota > Metazoa > Arthropoda > Insecta > Orthoptera > Acrididae > Schistocerca > Schistocerca gregaria. Next base: position 578,144,823 of record NC_064921.1, on the reverse strand, counting down.
AGAATTCGATGTTCTGTCTACGCATACTGTGGAGGCCAAATAAGTGAAAAACGTCATATTACGCACTTAGCAGTTTTTCTGTACCATCAGGACACAAGTAAAGAATTGGTAGAACAATAAGTTCAACATCTCAAACATATATCACGTAACAGTAAAACTGAGCAACCGTAAGGTGGTAACCAATAACAGTGTACAAATAAAGTCAGACTGCGCCAATAATTTAGTTATTTTAAAACAAAACGACTACACTAAAATGTAGATGACTTCTTTATAGCAAATTGTAACGAACAGAAAAACAAACAAACAAACAAATAGAGACTAGAAACGTATATGGTGCACAAAGAAGGAAAATTGTTAAGCAATGTAACCCAATCCTAACAGATCGCGACAGAAATGAGTATGATCATAAATCCTAGAATACCTTATCTATGTGAACAGCCAAAGAAATATAAACAACTAGCTCCGATCTGATCAGTGGTAGACCGTGTAGATAGCTCTACATATCTAGGCAGTAGGAAACTGAACAACCTTCTAACTAAATTCTCTACATATAACAGAAATTACATAATGTGAAACTCAAGATCCTTGGCACAGAAATTAGTTTTAGCAGCTATTTCCAATTTATAACTTCATGTTTCGATACAGTCATAAGCTGTGCGAGTAGTTGTATTGAATACGTATGCTTCTAGATCTCTATTACGTCTGTGGATTCACTGAAAATTATAACAACAACAACACCACAGGAAGTAAAGTCTTTAGGAAACAAACTACCAACGAAACTGAAAACACTTGGCCACTCACGATAGACCGGTAGAGACAATTATACAATATTTTAATAAGGAGTCAAGAAAAGATATAGGCAGTATCAGTTATATAAATCAAGTAAATCAAGAAGTGATGAACATGTATCATATATGTAATTGTTTCATACCAAGACGCTTTTTGCTACCATTGCTGTATGGTAAATTACATCATGTCCAGTTGATGAGTATCATAATACCTCTCGTCTTACAATACAGTAAAGTAGAGTCTCGTGGAGTAAAGTACATGTGCAGTCAGATAAAAAGATTTCGGATGCCTGAATAAGCTATACAGAGAGTCCACAAATAATAGGTTTTCTTCTATGTCTTCCTGGGAAACAGTTGTCTGATGTGAGATATCACTGGCATCGCTCAAAGCAATTTGCGTCATTTTTCGTTCTCAAAATGGCTTGCTTCATGTTCGAAATTTTCCTGTTACATCAGTAATGAGTACATTAGATCTTATATCTATTCCTGGATATTTCGAGTTGGATTCTGAAATGTCAAAATTTTATTCACAACTTCTATATCATATAGTGAACCACTAAGTACGATCCTAAAGTTCAAAAAGCTACTCAAAGTGTACTTCCAGTCCACAACCTTTTAACTACAGGCGAACAATGAAAAATGTCCACTTAGTAAATTTTCAGCATCAAAGAAGACGTTTGCATTTAGTTTTTTCATCAATTCAGTACCTCCCAGGACATTAGTATGCTATTAACTGTGCTTTACACATATTTAAGACTATGGAAAAACCAAATCTGGGTAACTGCACAACAACCTGAAATCCTCTGTTCCCAAATGGAAGTCCACTGTGATAACCACTGGGAAAAATTTTTAATTAATTTTTACTTCACATAACGAAAATTTTTTCCCATAAGATTCACTAAAATGTTCTTGAGAACTGCAGTTATTCTGGGAAACAAATGTATACTTCAAACACAAAATTATTCTCCGAATATAGACACTTTGTGGGGAAATGATATTGTTCCTGAATTTTAAAAAACTTTCGAGAAACAGTCTACTTCGCTGGTACAATGTTTTGATAAAAAGAAAGTTTCTTCTAAGGTTGATCCCTGTGATTTAATTAGAATCGTCGTGAAAAAAACATGATTTTGAAATGTTTCTGAAAACTAAATTCTTATAAGTTCCAAAATTATTCCTATGTATGTGAAGTAAAATGAATCTCAAAGTTCATTGTGGAAACATGTCAATCAGTAATCAAATTTCTTCATCCTCGTGACTTGAGAGGTAGACTGCTGTTGCTAGGTCGTACACTATACTTTGCACACCTGTATTTTTATCACAGAAGTTAACATTCGTAGATATATAACTACTCATGAAATTGCTTTCCAAAACGATATGTAATACTTTTCGAAGAAAATAATTACTGACCAAGTATGAATTACATCAGTTTTATGTGACACATCATGTTATACAATAAAAAAGTTCCATTACGAACACAGTAAAAAGTAAAGGAAACTTAGAATAAATTACAAAGTAATTCTTACCTGTTATTATAATCATTAGCTGGCACAACGTCAACTTTGTGAATCAGTTATGGTATGGTTGTTGGAGTACGCTATGGGGCCTAAAATTGTGAACAAGGACAAATCATCTCAGTAAAAACTTTTATATGATCTGTGTCACAACACTGCCGCGAATATGATCCACGGTGCAGAAAAACAACTAAGATATTATTCTTTCAGGATCACGTACTTTCTATTAACAAGTCAGTTAATCAATGACAGCAAAATGTTAATTTTGCATATATTCATAGTACGAGTAGGTAATAATGAATGAGATGAAAAAGAAAGGCAATTACAAACAAAGTATACCGCCTTTACATTCTAAAAACTGCCCAATAGATAAATTCATACAGTCTATCTCACGGTAGCGTCAGTGATTTTCAGAAACTGTGCCTAATGTTTCACTCTGCACACACTTCACACCTTCATAAATTTTTGAAAATCTGCTTCCCATATAATCTACTGACTCCTTACCATAAGTGCTAGGGAAAGAAGCTTCATTACCAGATCTTCTAATGGTACCTCTCGTCGACTTGTATACGATACATGCTCATTGTTACTTCGACCAAACCAACAACAGAACATCGATGAGCAACTGCTTGCGGCGTTTTGTTCGAATTCTAAAGAGTTGCTAAAGAATTTCTACTCCTTACAGTGTGAAGCATTATGCCTAGTTGACACACATTTTACAAAGTATATTGAGTTTCACTCTGACAGGAACATTTAGATACATAGAAGAGCAAATGTTTGAAAGTGTGTTTACAAAACAATGTGAAACATATCAGATAGAAATGAAGTGTGTGTTACAAAACTGGTAAAAAAAGTATATCACTTTCATCTGTTGTGAAGCACTATAGATTCATAGCAACAATCTGAGAACACAGCACACTTCTTCAGCTTAGCGCTAACAAGCACATCTGGCACAGCGAATGGCAGAACAAATTTTAATCTATTTTCGGGTTTGGCACTGAAACTTAGTACAGCCTGATGAAGCATTTCAACAACGTAGAGATTAATAGTGACTCAGGTGCTGCAGAATGTATGTGCTGGAAGATGTATGGAAATGTTTCACAGTATGTAGCAAGTCTTCAGTTCAACATAAATATTCATTTCAAACTACTGCAGAAGTTATTTTTAAATGATATCATTTATTAATGACACATTTGTTGGAAGTTGAAACATGAAAATACCATGTTAAATCGGTCTAGGCGAATATTATTCACTGATGTATCAGAATTACGTCATACAGAATTCGGTCATCGATGTGCGGAACTTTATTCCGTGCACTGGCTCCATATCATTGTTCCGTATCACTGCTAAGTGAGCATACGTTTGACAGTTAATTGTTTTGGGCAAAGACAGTTTAACTAGGTGATCAGTGAGTCAAGTACTCTGGCCCTAAGAATGTGGATGTGAATTGATCTGACGCTGAGCAGACTTTGATTGATCAAATCTACTGAAGTTTCTCTACATCGGTGCAACTAAAAGTGGCGATTGAGATCTGTACGCCCTGACAAAAGCCGGAACCGCAGTACATTTCCCTCTTTTTTTTATAATAACCCAGCAACTTACACATTAGTGGGTTTTAATTATCTACAATACAATTGCTTTCTTAGCAGCATTTCATACTATGTGTCAGATTTTCTACTTTTTTTACTGACTACAGGATATGGGGATGTAAGTTACGCTATGGGAAAGTTTTACTGTCTACTGATATACTATTGTACCCATCCTAGCAAGCTAACTTTTGCAGCGTTACAAGCGTGCCACTAGATCTATAAAACTACTACTTTTGGGCCGTGCGCACCGAGCTAACCCTGATGGAAGTGCCCCTGGCACTGGGCTGGCTTTAATTGGTAGTCGTTCCAGGTACTGTCAGTGACTGTGCAAAAACCTACATCCTACCTAAAACTACCTAACTACTATTAGTCATCATTAGTGTGCTATGAGTCAAGTAAGGGATTATTTCTCACCTTGCCCTTTTCCAAGACATGCCTGATTCCGACCGTCATGGCGATCGGCCAGTCCACGCCTCAGTGAATGGGATGTCCTACGATTCATTGATTCCCCCTACGGCATTCTTGCAAGACTTTCGCTGATACCCCGCTGACAAGACGGTCGATGTTTCTGAGTGTTGTCGGATTCCTGATTAGGTGATAGGTGTCTCTATTTGGTAACTGACGTCTTAATTCGGTGGCTACGCCACCGAAAAGGAGACACTCGTAGATGACTGGTTCGCACTGCCTATTTCAGCACTGTAGTTACACGAGGGTGTACAGCCCATGACCCGTAAGGAAGTGCAGCAATCCTTTAGCTCGATTGAAGTGTGTAAGTTGCATCGTACCTTGATGTTGGGCAGCAACTATTAAGTCCTCCTTCCCGTCTCTTCTTTATCTCAAAGTTCTTGCCACAGTTCTTCCCCCTTCTTCTAATTGCAAATTTATCTCCTATCCGCACCCTCAGAATATGTTCAGTCTTTTCAATATCCCCTCTTTTGTCCAATACCAAGCCGTTTGTTCGCTGATTTTTATGTCTCAGGGAAACAGTCCCATTAGCATCAGTAGTGCTCCTCCAGAGATGTTCGGTAAGCTCCAGTGAAACGTAGAAGCATGGTGCGCTGCACCCTCCTCACGGTCATGGCGGGTACAACCCTTGTGATCCAGAGAGCCCAGACTCCGCACCTGTAACCCACGATGGAGGTGAGAATGGTGTTATGATTTGATCAGCTCTGCGGGTAGATGAAATCTCCTGTGCCCGATCATAATGAGAATATTAAGTGCTTCTAAGGACCTTCGAGTCACCGCTTTGTTGTGTTGGGCAAAACTCCATCTTTATATCTACGATGACAAGCAAGTATTGGGCCTTGTGACGCCAAATAACGGGTGAGCCCTTGATCTGTACCGTACGATTTCTGGCCAATTGATCCTTTAATAATAAGTATACTGATTTATTGTGCGCTATTTGCATTTTCGTTGTTTGGCACCATTGTGTCAGTTTACTCATTGCCCTTTCAATCTTAAGTTCTAGATTTTCGCAGCTATGGCCGCCCACCAGCAGGAGGAGGTCGTCAGCGTAAACTGTCGCCTCTGGCACATCTGCACTACTGTCCAGGCTGTCCAGAAGAGGCTCCATATTTATGTCCCACAAGAGTGGCCCCAGGACAGATGCCTGTGGACACCCCTTCGTAATCTTTTTGCCAACTCTCTCGCTAGGGAACGTTTGCCTTACCTCCAATTCCATACAATAGCTTCTGAGACATAGTGGCCCTGGACACTCTTTCTCCCGAAAGCAGGAGAAGAGCGAAGGCCACCACAGGTTGTCAAAGGCGCCACTGATGTCAACCATAATGCCAACTACGTACTTGGGTGGGGACGACCCACAGACCTCTGCCCCCAGGAAAACTTCGTCAGACGCAGATCGCCCAAGGTAAAAGCCGAATTCCATGCCGCTCATCCCACACAGCACTCGGTGTGCCATCAGCCTGTCAACTAGCAACCGCTCTAGCAATTTGCCCAGCAGGTCCAACATACAGATTGGTCTGTAGGACTTTACATTTTTCTGGTCTTTGTCCTGGCCTTTCTTGATGATGACTACATTGGCCTGTTTCCAGATGGAGGGAAACATCCTGAGGCGCAATGCCTCAATGTATATTCTTGTCAGAGGTGTTACCAGCTGATGAGCGAGGTATTGTACTACTTCCGCTACAGTGCCGTGTGGTCCTGGGGCCTTACCGCTCTTTAATGATTTTGTATTTGCTGCCACTTCTTCCTTGGAGAACAGATACACCACAGTGTCGTTCAAATATGCTCCCTGAACTGCCTGCCTAATTAGGCTCTGCTCTTCTGTATCCTCTTCCACTTTATCATCAGGGAGCAGTGATCGGAGGAGGACCTCAGCAGTTTCCTAGCAAGATCTCATCATCCGGTTCCTATCGCTGACGGTGGGGAGCACCATTGGCGACAGGATTTTCTCTCTTACTGTCTTGTAGGTAATTCCCCAGGGATGATTAGCCAATTGGCTCTGCACATATTTTTCTCAGCTCTGACTGTTCTTAGTTCCTGCTGGAACTGCTCCTTGCCGTCTCTAAAGATTGGCAACCGACGGCGTTTTTCTTCCCAAACTACACTTCTCTGGTAGTACCTCCTCACCCTCCTGACAGACTGACGTATGTGCGCTAATTCTGCAGACCATGGCGATGGAGAGGCCTCTACGGCTCTCCTCCTGATTGGTACAACTGCCTTCACCGCTCTGGTGACTGCACTCACCAGCTCTTCGCCGTGTCCGTTGACTTCTTCATCACCTTTCGGCCATACCGGGGCGCCAAACACTCTTGGAAGGCGCTCCCAATCTGTTCTATTATAGATGAGCTGCACTTCCTACCCTATGTCCCAGCGGCACTGTCAGAAAGTGTAAAAGTGATTAGGTTGCGGTCACTTGTAGCGACCCTATGTCTGACCATCCAATTTCTAATGTTGCCAGCAATGTTAGCTGACATGAACTTGATGTCGGTGTTCGTGCCCTCAACCCCTCCGCCAGTGTAGGGGGACGGGGGAGGTGTCCTGCCCTATTCGCGGTAAGAAACTGCAAGGACATGGTGGTCTCCTGCATTTTTTCGCCTCTTTCATCCAGAGTGCCACTGTGTAATAGGGAGGATTTGGCATTCACGTTTCCCACCACTACAGTCTTTCCCCCTGTCACCGCCATAGATACCTGCACAAATTGGTCAAGGTGTACTTCTATATTGGTTCCGTACTGGGAGTACATATTAATCAAATACGTGATGCCTACTGGCAACTGGAGCTCTACAATATTACAGTGATTATCGGAGAGATGTGAAAGCACTGTGATTCTTAACGCTTTGTTGACTAACTTTAATGGTGGCCTTCGGGTTATCCCAAAAGCTTACTACTTGCCAGTTTACAGTGGCAAATGCTACCTCCTCAGCAATAGAGTATGGCTCCTGTAGACAGAGTCAAGGCGCATCTGCTCCACCACCCTCCGAAGCTGCTGCATGACCAGACTAGTATTGTGTGCATTTAACAGTCCTATCTGAATTGCTGTTGTCATAGGCAGTATGTACGGGCGTGTGATTCAGGAAAGGTCTTTGTCCAATCGAAAGCTATTATTCTGTCAAATAGGTCAGACTGATTGTATATTTCATCTACATCGAATGTTTCATTTCGTCTCTCAAAAACCTTTTCACAAGGTCATGCAGGGGGACGAAGTCTGTGGGGAGAATCGTAGTCTTCACCTGTATTCTGTCAACAGCTTCCATGGAGGAGAAGGTGACTTTACTCTCATATTTGTGGCCTACATGCACCACGTGTCGTAGTGCCGTGGTAAGGACAGCCGGCTCCTCCAGGCGGGACAACTGCATGGAACGTTCGAGGTTCGGGTGGATTCTCACAGGATCAACCTCCAATCGTCTGACTAATGATTGACCTGGCATCGTGCTAGTATTTGTGCTGCTGACTGCTCTGACTTGTTCTAGTTGCTATGGTGCTGAGTTTTCTTGTACAAACACCGGTCGGCACGCAAAAACAGGACGCCTGTGTTGAGTTGCCCGATTTTCTGGCGATCAATGTCCCCGGTAGTGGGGAGAGGGAGCGGCCACTTGCTCTCATGGCTCCGACTGGACTCACGCGTCCACCATTTCCATCCTTCCTGATTTGCCTTCGGCGACTAAGGTTAGAAATTTCTTGAACTTTGCTGCCCTTTCCGCATCCCTCCGTCTCTTGCACAAGGATTTTCATTTTGGCATCATGTATGCCGCTGTGGCCTCAGCCATAATCGGTCCTTGATATCAATCTCTGCTCCAGCATTCTATGTGTGGGGCAATTCCTTCCCGTAACAGTGCACGTCTTTTTACCCCTCTTAGTACAAGGAATACTAATTCCTGGTGTTGTGCAGTTTCTCTTCATATAATCTTCTGCTCCACACCTGCAGCAAGCCGGCTTCCGATCACTTTACTTATGTATATGATCTAAATCTCCACAGTCGTGACAGCGAGGTAGCACCAAGCAGTCCCGCAAGCTTATTGCGTGGAAACCAATGTAGATCTTGCCCACAGTCGTGAGCCTTTTCCACATTGTACCGGATACTCCAGCTACATGGTGAACTACATCTCATTCTCTGGTTTTAGATCGTAATTTAAATTCACTTTTGAACTCTTCGGTATTCATGTCGTCAAAATTTGGGTTGTGGTGATGTTAAACAGCTCATTGTTGTCTATAGTAACTGTTATATCATACACGATAACAAGCGGGCTTTTCTTATTAGTAGGTTCACATTTTGCTGCTTTACATAATTTTTTATTGCTTAATATTTTATTTTTATCCTCCTCTGTTGCTACATCTAATTGAACTCCGTTTTTAGTTGCTTTTATTTTTTATTTAATAGGCTTGATCATTGTCGTGAATATTTCCTGGACTTTCTTCACGTCTTGACCGGGCAAGGGTCTCTGGAAGCCTAGGTGTCCGGTCTTTGCGACACCTTAACTATAGTCTCTCTGGTGGTGTGGCGTTTTGGTGCAGCTTGAGCCACCACACCAGCCTATGATTTGGTTGGCAGCTTGCGCAGCCTTTCATTTTCTTTTTCAGGTTCCTCGACCCGCCCCTAGAGCTTGGCGTGAGCGATGGTCTTGGAGGCAAGTTCGTCCTTTAGTGTCAGGATCGCAGCCTGGCTTATTTTGCCATTTATAGCATTGGTTTCCAGGAACTGCGTTGTCCTGGCATGCCTTTGGCTTATACTTTCCTCGGTCTGCCCCGAGCTCCCTTGTGGGGAGGGAACAGAAAGTCTAGATGCCATCACAGGCGCACACGATTCGCTTGTCTCTTCATCGGGTGTGGTTGTTGGCAAGCTAAAATAGATTGGGATCCCATCTCTTTCCCCAGACCGACTCGTCTGGTATTACCCTGTTTACTTAGTGCGGCGACGTCATTAGCAGCTGGCGAGTTGTGTACGGCGGAGGATATGAGACATAGAGGCGACACCTGTGAATCGATGGTGAACACGAAAGAAATGCAAATATCTATTGGTATAGCGATTAGGCAGACGGATCACAATTTACTCTCTAGCAGAGCCCTGAAATCACGTTGGATTTTAGTGTGTGACACACCCATTCGCTGATCATACCAACGACCAGTTTCTCTCACATGTACACTCCTAGAAATGGAAAAAAGAACACATTGACACCGGTGTGTCAGACCCACCATACTTGCTCCGGACACTGCGAGAGGGCTGTACAAGCAATGATCACACGCACGGCACAGCGGACACACCAGGAACCGTGGTGTTGGCCGACGAATGGCGCTAGCTGCGCAGCATTTGTGCACCGCCGCCGTCAGTGTCAGCCAGTTTGCCGTGGCATACGGAGCTCCATCGCAGTCTTTAACACTGGTAGCATGCCGCGACAGCGTGGACGTGAACCGTATGTGCAGTTGACGGACTTTGAGCGACGGCCTATAGTGGGCATGCGGGAGGCCGGGTGGACGTACCGCCGAATTGCTCAACACGTGGGGCGGGAGGTCTCCACAGTACATCGATGTTGTCGCCAGTGGTCGGCGGAAGGTGCACGTGCCCGTCGACCTGGGACCGCACCGCAGCGACGCACGGATGCACGCCAAGACCGTAGGATCTTACGCAGTGCCGTAGGGGACCTTACCGCTACTTCCCAGCAAATTAGGGACACTGTTGCTCCTGGGGTATCGGCGAGGACCATTCGCAACCGTCTCCATGAAGCTGGGCTACGGTCCCGCACACCGTTAGGCCGTCTTCCGCTCACGCCCCAACATCGTGCAGCCCACCTCCAGTGCTGTCGTGACAGGCGCGAATGGAGGGACGAATGGAGACGTGTCGTCTTCAGCGATGAGAGTCGCTTCTGCCTTGGTGCCAATGATGGTCATATGCGTGTTTGGCGCCGTGCAGGTGAGCGCCACAATCAGGAGTGCTTACGACCGAGGCACACAGGGCCAACACCCGGCATCATGGTGTGGGGAGCGATCTCCTACACTGGCCTTACACCTCTGGTGATCGTCGAGGGGACACTGAATAGTGCACGGTACATGCAAACCGGTGTCGAACCCATCGTTCTACCATCCCTAGACCGGCAAGGGAACTTGCTGTTCCAACAGGACAATGCACGTCCGCATGTATCGCGCGCCACCCAACGTGCTCTAGAAGGTGTAAGTCAACTACCTTGGCCAGCAAGATCTCCGGATCTGTCCCCCATTGAGCATGTTTGGGACTGGATGAAGCGTCGTCTCACGCGGTCTGCACGTCCAGCATGAACGCTGGTCCAACTGAGGCGCCAGGTCGAAATGGCATGGCGAGCCGTTCCACAGGACTACATCCAGCATCTCTATGATCGTCTCCATGGGAGAATAGCAGCCTGCATTGCTGCGAAAGGTGGATATACACTGTACTAGTGCCGACATTGTGCATGCTCTGTTGCCTGTGTCAATGTGCCTGTGGTTCTGTCAGTGTGATCATGTGATGTATCTGACCCCAGGAATGTGTCAATAAAGTTTCCCCTTCCTGGGACAATGAATTCATTGTGTTCTTATTTCAATTTCCAGGAGTGTACAACAGACTGTACAAGGATACCAAATGTCAAGACTGGTAACCCAAAACGAATAAGTGTGCTTACAGCAAACGGATAGCCCCAGACGTTTGAATCACACTGTTGGTACAGTAAGAACTTCTCCACAGGTTCCTCAGTCTAAGCTCCTCGCAAGTGAAGTCAGTCGTAGGACAGGACATTACGCCAAACTCGTTATCTAACGAATACGGTTACGTCCTTATCAGACCTACCCCTACACCAGTACTACGCACTCTACGAGGCATACTTCCACTTGCATCTCTCTACGTTGCTTGGCTTCTGCAGTCTTAAAAAATAGGGCGTTACCTGGCCTTTGTCTACACAGTCAGCAACTTTAATCACGTGCTGGTTGTGCACTAACCTGCAAACCCACTACGTTCACATTTGTTAAAATCAGTCCTTCAGCCTGTAGCAGTTTTCCCAGTGTTTGAAAACAGTGTCCAATATTGTCAAAAGGAGAAAGCACTGTAGAAAAAATGTTGAAATAAACGCGTGTTGAGCTTTTGAACCCCCCCCCCCCCCCCTCCCTAGTAAAAAATTTAAAGATGAAGCTAGTTAAGTAATCTACCTAGATCTCTCCAGCAATGAACCACGCTAATCAAACTGTGCGGAACGGAATTAATGAGTGCTAGTTTTTGGTGCAGCAACGGATCATAGTGCGGGAATAATTACATAGTTTTCTTAATTATGCACGGAGAAGTCTAGCTGTGAAATGAAATTCTAGGATAAGGTAAAATCCTCAGTTTCTTAGCACAAGTTTATTTGGTTAAAATCATTGTCAAGTAATTCACTACACGTTGCTCCAGATGCAGATCACAAAATCAGAAACACAAAACAAGATAAAATTGTTGTGATTCATGATAGGCAAAGTCCAGCTCTCTAACATTTTAGATTTTAACTAACCTCACAACAGTGACTGGACTCAAGCTTAGTATGTAAGCGTTACTGTGCCAGCCCCAGTGGCCAGGTAGAACTTAACTGTGAAATTATTGACGGTTATTAATTTCATGGCGACCCACACCATCGTTGGAGTGTGAATTCGCTGGCTGCGGGAGGTTGCGATGGCTCGCTAAGCGCAGCTGTGTAGTCGCCGCTGCTAGGTCACCCTCGGAAGAGGTCTGACCCAGGAGTCTGCTGGTGAAGGCTCCAGCTGGAATGTCGTGTCCGACATGTGTCTCATCTCAATGCGGAACTCGAAGTGTGTCTACCGAGTGTAAGGCACAAAGTGGTTCTGCTACAAACTGCAAACGGAGACTGAAGTCGTTCTACTCAGAGCAAAATGCGAAGACAAGTAAAACCGCAGAGTGCGTCAGTTCCGCGGACGTTTCCCGCGTCTGAAGCAGCAGCTGCCAATTAGAAAATAACTGTTTTGTTACACCAATGAAAGTTTAAGTAGGCGCCGCTACATTTCCACTGCTGTAGGGAATATGCGGCCCTTCCAATTATGTGTACTGAAACCCCTCTTCCAGGAACTCGCGTCTAAAACGTTTACGCCACAATACAATGAGTCCTGAAGTTTTATATTTTGAGCCTTTTACGCCTGATTCTCTAGCGTAGGAATTCAAAACGAAGAGCTGGCCTTAGTGGGCAAGCGGTTCTAGGCGCTTCAGTCTGGAACCGCGCCACCGCTACGGTCTCAGGTTCAAATCCTCCCTCGGGCATGGATGTGTGTGATGTCCTTAGGTTGGTGAGCTTTAAGTAGTTATAAATTCTAGGGGACTGATAACCTCAGATGTGAAGTCCCACAGTGCTTAGAGGCATTTGAACCATCAAAACGAAAAAGAAAAATAGAAGGGGAAAATATCGTGTTAGAGGCCCAACAGGCTGCCGAAACGTGTTACTGTCATTCCTAGGGACTGCTCCTGCCTTTTAGAAAGCTTTAGAGATCTGTATCTTCCCTAGAAAGTTTTCTCTTAACCAAGGCTAGAAAAACTGGTCTTATTATATACCAAACTTTCTTCCCACCAGGGAAACGTTTCGCAGACTTCCTTAGTAGGGAAATGTTGTAGAGTGCGCCTGCCTGACAGATACTCTCTAGGTCGCAGATAGTGCACAATGCACAGCTATCTCTAGCATGCGTCCTTCTCCTCCTTCTCCCTGAGCCCGGCTGCAGATGGTGAAGCAAACCAGAGGGGGTTGGAATGGTTCTTATGCTGAACTGCTCATGCTTCTTTGCGTCTGGCACAGCATGCAGCAATTACATTAGCCCATACTCAGTACATGCAATGTAGCATCTACAAGCGTCTAGGTGAAAGAAGAGGAAGTAATCATCCAAGCAAACACTGTTGTTTTATTGCAAATAAAAAAAAGTGCGATTCCGCACTCTGGATTTAATTTAAAATATTGATTTGCCTATCAAATTGATTGTGATTTGATTATAAGAATAAGGCTAATTTTCGTAATAGCGTACGCCAAGATGCAACGAGTCTCGGTGTGGTGCCACCGCCAGACACCACACTTGCTAGGTGGTAGCTTTTAAATCGGCCGCGGTCCGGTAGTATACGCTGGACCCGCGTGTCGCCACTATCAGTGATTGCAGACCGAGCGCCGCCACACGGAAGGTCTAGAGAGACTTCCTAGCACTCGCCCCAGTTGTACAGCCGACTTTGCTAGCTATGGTTCACTGACTTCTACGCTCTCATTTGCCGAGACGATAGTTAGCATAGCCTTCAGCTACGTTATTTGCTACGACCTAGCAAGGCGCCAGTATCCGTACTATTGATATTGTGAATCATGTACAATAATGAGCGACGTTCTTCATTAATGGATTAAAGTTAAGTATTCCACCAGCTACGTCCGTTTTTCTCAATTCTAATTCCCTTGTCATGTTCCAGACCTCACGCTAGCCTGCGTGAGCTGAGACGCGTGCATGTCGGCCTCCTTTAACCATACGGTGGGCTCTCCTGCCAACCACAACACTCGGCATCCTGCTTCGCCGCTTTTCCAGACGAAGGCCCCATTCCATTGTAATCATCTGTCTGTTGACGTTTCTAGAGGTACTCAGAGAGGTCCCTCCTTATTAGTGCACATTACCTCCGTCTCATGGAATGAGATACTCAAGAGAACACACGTAGCCGTTGTCGTATTTGCTTACATGCATGGAAACAGGCTCACGAAGCAAGTGCACGTTATCGATGTGTGTGGAACAGACCGACGACTTCAAGTGTTCTGAAAGCCAGATATATAAAGCACTAAGATCAAATCGAGGCCACGCTGGTACACCTCTGTGACCAATCCGTTTAATGTTTCTGTTAGTTTTAGCTAATGAGGCACAGAAAATGGGATGGTGTGCAGCCGTGCATAAACGTCATCCGCTGTTAACTGACTAAACCGCAAAACAGTAATATGTTTGGCATTTATCGCATGCAACAATAGCAATCAGTACTCTTGTTTTGAAAGCAACACCGCACTGAAAAAAGACGAATGAAAGGGCGTGTATAGGGACCTATCAAAAACTTTCTGTTCGAAAACTGTACAGACCACAATCGGTATGCCAATCAGACAAAATCGGCGTGAGTATTGAGCCATTTATCCCACCGACGAACCAGGCTGAAAACACCGGTTTATTAAAACACCGTTTCCTGCTACCCGTCCGCGTCCGACAAGACTCACCGAAGCTTCAATGCCTTTCTATAAGGAACCCAGGGCGGGATAGTTGTATGTGGAGAGATCAGGACTATGGGACGAGTGCTCGAAGTTAACGCAACTCCTGCGTTACGAATTTTACGGTATGGGGAGGACCAGCACGGAGCTTGGCACACCATTCCACGACTGTGCTTTTTGACAAACACTTCCTATTCACATTCTTCAGTCATATATGGATGTCTACCGATGTTAGTTGGTTCTGATTGGTTCAAATGGCTCCGAGCACTATGGGACTCAACATGTTAGGTCATGAGTCCCCTAGAACTTAGAACTACTTAAACCTAACTAACCTAAGGACATCACAGACACCCATGCCCGAGGCAGGATTCGAACCTGCGACCGTAGCGGTGGCGCGGTTCCAGACTGTAACGCCTAGAATCGCTCGGCCACTCTTGCCGGCCCCGATGTTTGTTCCTTGGCAGCCAACAAAACAATAATAGCACATTTGTCCTGTTTGGACGCATCTGTTAATAACGTCGTTACAGCTTACGTTTCGCATTTACCGCAACACGTCGGAAATACATGAATGCCACACTGACCCCTTGCCTACATGTCGATGCTTATATACTCGAATCGGAGTACCGCTGCGTTGCTTGTAAGCTGCAGCAACGCCCCCAAAGGAAAACTTTTTGATCGCCCATGGTAGTATGTTTCAAAAGTGCGTCACGAGCAAGGTGCTAAGCACAGAGAGATATACAACCACTATGAAAGATTAATTAAAATCACGCGGAAAACCTCCCACTCAGTAAATACTTATCGTTATTAGCACACGTGAAACGTGCCACATCCTAACAAACGATTCAGAATATATTTTTGTAGAACTTCTTTTTTTAAAGTCGACCAGTACACTTCGTTCTAAAATACAGTATGTTTCGGATAGCGTTGGACAAAAAGTAAAAGTAAAAAGTAAGTGATTATAACGTCTAAACATTCATGGTGGTGTCTGATTGTACTATATCGTGTCTCCCTACCACTTTCACGCAATGGCGCTCTGAGTGTGTTTTTTAGGGAATTAACTAGTTTGAACCTGGGACCTGTTGCTGGTAAGGAGACGCCAGACCACACATGACATGTAGAATTCAGAAGAGTTCAGTGAGACTAGCGATGATATAACCAAATAGTAAATGATCTCAGCGTCAGCTCCACCGCACTCCCTGTAAAAGAATCTTAATACTAACTAAATATAGTGGAAAGGGTTCAAGGCTTTCCTATTTTTAGTTAGCTGTAAAATAACGTCGAAAAAGCAGTTAATTTTACCATTGGAAATTTTATTCTTCTCACAAAACATCGTTTATAATTTGCACTATTGATAAAAGGAAATGTTTTAATACAGGATGGTAAAAACCAACTGCGTTCAACAAAAATGTGAACGAATGTTCCCTAAATGGGTTTCCAAGTTCTACAATCGATCGAAGGATGACCTATGCCATATCACATCTATAATCTAGGTTTAAATTAAGTTTCACAAGAGATAAAACTATCAAAATGGTCTACAGTGACCCTCAATTATCTTTAATTACTTATCTAACCTGTGGTAAATTACAGTGGCTGATGTGGCTTCTCAATAACTATAAAATAGAAAAATCATCGCGTTTCAGATCTTTACTTCAAGTGGCAAATGTGAACACCATGAGTTTTAATTCACGATCGACACTAGTATTATGCAAAAAAGGGGTGTAACAGATGAGACTTCTGCAGTTGTAAGTGAAGCCTTATGCGCTCAAAAATGCGGCATCGCGTGCGTTCATTACTTTGTCGGTGTTTAGGCAGCGTCAGGGCGACAACGGCAGGCTCAGCAGCCATCCAGCCCGCCGTCTCAGAACTAACTCTCCTCTAACTTCTCCTTACTACAATTTACCGAAGTTGGTTTAAAAAAAACTATCTGGCTATGTTTTCATCTGACCAATCAGGGTCTCAATGTTAACCTTAAGCTCCGCCTACAAAAATTCTGTCCATCCAATGAGAAACGTTATACTTTTCGTGGTGGGGCAATGTTTTTAAAGTTTGCAACGTAACAGAGACGCTAAAAAGTCTCACGCTAAAACCTGCAGCTAGTGTGGTCCTTTTAGAGTTATCGTAAGATCTATACTGCTCTTCTGGAGGGCTCTATCTTTTAACATGGGCTGGGGAGTGATCCTAATGTAACAGACACGCGAAAAAGTCTCACGCCAAAACTTGCGGGTGGTAGTGGCCCTTTTTGTGTTATCGTAAGATCTATACTGCTTTTCTGGAGGGCTCTAGCTTTTAACATGGGCTGGTTGTGATCCTTGACGTACCTGAGACGCGAAAAGCCTCACGCTAAAACGTGCGGGTTGTATAGTCGTACAGGTAGGCTCGCGGCGTGGGTGCCCAGCCCCTCCCTTATCTAGCTTAACACGGTTCTGCTCTCGGCTTCTGTCCTCGTTTCTCCCCTCGGAACTGCGTCTGCCTCACGGTGGGAAGGTACGACATGCATTTAGGCATTCTTGTGTTAGTCTGTGGTATTCCATTTGCTCACTCGTTACTCGTATCACTTTGGTTAATTTAATGTCACGATTTATTCCGAGTTATGTGACATACTACTGGATTTGCTTATCATGTCAGGGTTTTCATGTAAGGTGTTGGATTTGCCTGACACCTTACAAACGTAGAGTATAATGCTTTTCAATCACTGTTTTCAGTCAGAGAAGATTTAACCTGAATAATCTTGATCCAAAGAGCCTTCGCAGACAATAAAGATACAGAGTCAGTTTCGAAGCAACTTGGTTTTAACTTCGTGTTTCGAGCTGATAACCTCTTAACATTATCCGCTAGCGTTCTCTTTCCCTTCGTTCTGGTGTCCGCTCCCAGCACTGGCTACAAACGCTCGCGGAAAGGCGGGACGCAGTGAGGCGCCGATAGAGCGAGCGCTAGGCTGATAAGGCAGTTACCGACTCCGCCTGCAACTCGATTACCCGTTAACAGCACAACACCCGCCGCGCAGGCGCCTTGCCGGTGCTTATTTCACAAGCTCGTACGCCACTATACGCAGACGCTACTTGTTGTGCAGTTGGTTCATCGACCGCCCTTGGGCGTCCTGAGGGGAGGGGACTTACTCTCGCTCAACTGCTATAGTTACCCACACGAAACTCCAGCTGCACACTTCAATAATTTTATGCATTTCGTTCCCAAGTTTGGTGTCGGTCTTTTCATTAAACACATTTACAAAAAAAAATGTCCCAGTATTCGCGGGATGTCCCGATTTTTAGTAATGTGATGAACCTCTCACTGTAAGCACTATGCTCACACAAAACTTCCTGACATTTGAGAACTCTTAATTATTGGAAATATAAGCTGTACTCGCATCAAAAATGCTAGAGTACATGAAATGCTCGAAAGAAGATTCTGAACGCGTCAGAAGCGACACTAAAAACGCTAGGATAAGGTTGCCCAGTAGGTCTCGGTCGACTGATGAACTAGACTACATTATTGGTTCCCAACCTGGGAATAATCACCCCATAAGATGAAAGTTAAATTTTCTGGATTTAAAAACAAAAGGATTGAATTTTATTTCGATCGTGAATCAAAATTATTATTAAAATATTATTCCTGTTATCACCACCTCATAAGACTTCAAAACTAGGTCTAAATTACCAATAATTACTATTTGTTCCAAGTACTAGCATCGGTATGTGACACACTACGGTGGAGCTGACAGCTTATGAAACGAATGCATCATCATCTTCCTCACCATAACAGTGAAACTGAGGCATATGTATGGCATATGGTTAAATATCTAATAAAAATGTCTTCTCTCTCTTGAAGTTGATTCCAGCAATAGACCAGAAACTGCTTCGTTATTCATATACCATCAATAATGAAACTGACACCACGACACAACAGAACCTCTTATTATTATTAGACGCTGTGGTCAAACACAAAGAGTTAAAACCCTGAAGTTCCACAATTTCTTCCATTTCGGCAGCACGTTTTGTATTATCGCGAAATATGGGAGACATTGTCACAGAAATGATACAGGATTTCGGCTGGACATCACTAAAGGAAAGGCGGCTTTCTTTGCGACGGAATCTTCACACGAAATTCCAATCACCTACATTTTCCTCCGAATGCGAAAATATTTTGTTGACACCGACCTACATAGGGAGGAACGATCACCACGATAAAATAATGGAAATGGAGCTCGTACGGAAAGATATAGGTGTTCATTCTTTCCGTGCGCTATACGAGATTGAAATAATAGACAACTGTGAAGATGGTTCGATGAACCCTCTGCCAGACACTTAAATGTGACTTGCAGAGCATCCATGTAGATGTAGATAAGAAAATACATAATATACCTTTCTCTCCTATCCTCCATTCAGAAACTAGTATTTCAGCCGCCATTAGAATGAAAGAGTCAATTACAGTGTAGCCTCATTTGAGTTGCTCTGCAAAGTATCCTAAATGTTAAAAAAAATACATTAATATATCTGAACTGTATAATATAAATTATGTTTGCATTATTGACTTCAAACAGTTTTTAATGAACTGGCTCAGCAGCCTCATTGGTATATTTTATTCAAAGCTCTGCGTCTTTCGCTATAGAATGGTGGAACAAATATGAAACTGAGCTCCAGGAAGCCATGATAACAAAAATCACGGAAGGGCTAAGCAGCAGATTATATGCGTGAACACACATTTTGCGTAGTACTTATAATGAATGAAAACACGAAGATATGCATTATTATATGCACACACAAATTATTTTCCAAGTGATTTACCTTCATTAAACATTTTTTTTGAAGCAACAATAGTGAAACACAATTAAATAATCTTTTACACATCTGGAGTTCTTAAAGTAGTGATTGGAACGCTTTTAATTCAAAGGAGTACAATGGTTTAGCAAATATGATATCTTACATGTCACAGGCCACCATATTGATTTGAAATTACAGATCCAACAGTTAATATGGTGCTTTAAAGATACGTGACAAATTTATAACAAAATATTTGAAGCTCATATTTTAAAAAAAATTGCACTAATTTTGTAATAGGTAAAATGTTGAAACTGATTTCAATGTTTCGAGCTAACAGGATTGTTTTAAATTACAGATATTTAACGTGGTACTTCGAGAGAGCTTAGAAATTTAAGCAAATAGAAGGACGAGCAAATGACACTGTTGACTAGGGAAATCTTCATGCAGAATGGAAACGGCACCAAAAGGAATCGAAACCGAAAGAAAAAAAGAAAATAAAATAAAAGAAAAAAAAACACGAACTCTGAAAAGATGTAGACCCACGATAATCTATGAAGCAAAGGCTTATCATCCGCACATGTCACCTTAACACAGAGTAGTTTCACACAAGGTAACGGTAGCGGCGAATACCAAACGCCAGTCAGCAACATCGTGTCGCCGGTGCAATCACCCTTGTCAGGCCGGGCCAATTGCACGCATAGACTGCACAAACAGTAACCGACCCACCATGCAACAGCAAAGAGTGCTCTTAAAATGAAGCGTCATGGGACAGGAAGATGTCTAGAAACACCAACAGGTCAGTTACCGTGGTAACACACTATCAGCAGACAGCTGCCTGAACAGGCAATCCAGAGTAATGTCGGCAAACAGCGATTAACAGACTAAATTAAGAATTTCCAAAATAATACAATTTAGATTCTGGCAACGATTGGTAACCAAGCTACAAAACTAATTTAAGTAGATTTTAAATAACAATTTTGAACTTTCCTTCCAGGTTAAAAATCTAGTTCTGTTGATGATATAGCGGTCAGATAGCAGGACAGGAAGTCCCGCAGACCCAATCAGGCTCCAAGAACCAGAAGGAGTGTCGCCTTACAGCATCCAATGGTGCCAACACAGAAAATTTCACAGTTCTCCAGTAGCGTCACATTCTCACGACTTGCACGGACGGTGGCAGTAATAGTGTTAGGCATCGTTTGCCGAGGCGAAACACTATCAAGAGAGAAGCTTCGCCACTGTAAAAATAGTTTCGCCACCGGAGAGACCGTAAAACTGAACCAAGGTAGCTTTAGCACTTTCGGGACGGAGCTCGTTTCCCCAAAGCGGAGTAATTCGGTGGCGCTGTGCGGGTTCCATATCCCTTAGGTTTCTTTCATCGCTTATAAAATCTACAGTTTTTGACTTATCGTTGTAATTTTTTTGTAAATGAAGCTTAAAGCTCACTCTTTACTGGCAAACTATTTTCAGTATTTCATATCGCGAACTTTTTGACTTGGCGGTAGTGTTAAGACAGAAAAAGTGAACAATTAGATTTTTTGCTGCGTACTTCTTTTAGTTGAGAGGTGAAGCATTGAATTAGTTGTATCTTATTCTGTAAAGTTTTAGCTTTAAAACTACATATGAAATACAATTTTATCACTTATGGGACGTCCGTGGGAAGAAAAATAAAAAAACCCATTCTTACCGATGAAAAATTTAATTTATGTCAGTAAACTAGAAAGTTTCAAAGAATTTGCTTAAAACAAACTTTACAACTTTGGCATATCGATTTTTCGATACGAAACCATATTTTACAAGTCCTTTCGGTACTTTGCTACTTTGTGATACCTGTTAAAGCACTCAGGCACGTGGAGAGAAGGTTTGGACGGACAAGTTTCGCAAAAAAAAGGGGGAACGTTTTCACCCTCCTGGCTTAGAGCGATCACTGCAAACGACACAGTCACCCTGTTTTCCAGTATCTATTCTTACGATGGCATGGTACAGGCCGTCCATCCTGTGTAGGTCACCATGCTTAGACCATGGCCTCTTCCTCGAAGGGTTGGTTGAGCCCTGACATGCCCAGGGTGTCCGGACATTTGCCACGATTTTACCTGCTCCGGACGGCTGGATACCTTGTCTCCCTTCCCCTTTCCCCTCCTCCTCCTCCTCCTCCTGCTTCTCTTCCTTACCCACCCGCCCAGATTGCTTTTGAAGTTCCTAACGTGACCATCAGTACGGAAGTTATTACGAAACAGAGGGAATCTAAGGAACATGTTGTTACATGGATGTGCTTACGTCGAAAAGCGGATCATTGCAAGGGAAAGCTGCTTTCGAAGAACGGAGAAGTGTTGAACGTATTAGAAAATCTCTGTGGACCATCTGACGATGCGGCTCTGAAAGTGAGAAAGCAAGTGAAAAGGGCGAAGAGAAGGTCTCGAGAAGAAACAACACAGTTATCGGACGTATACGCGGATGAAATGAGAAATCTACATAATAAAGTTTATGAGTTTGTTACAGTGATGCCTAATTCAGAATCTATGAAGAGAACGATGCGTCGTCGGTGGAGTCAAGAGCAGGAGAACCAACAAGAGCCCAAGAATTCTTATGAGATTAATCTTCTTGAAGATCTATTAAAAATGGGAGATGGCAGTAGTTTTCTTCTGGAATACGATAGATTAGAGGTGAGAATAATGATTTTTAGTGGAAGCAAAGAGAAAAGAAAGTTTAAAAACATGTTCCCATTTTTATGGATGGAACATTTAAGAGATGCAGCAAGCAGTTTGCACAGATCCACAGCATACACGAAGACTTAGGAGGCCCGATTAAAGTAACAAAAATTCTTCCTACTGTATTTGCACTGCTCCCTAATAAGAAGAAAGACACATATGTTCGTCTGTTTCGTCTGATAAAACAGGCAGTCTCAGAGTGGTCTCCTAAACAAGTAAAGGTGGACTTTGAGGCAGCTGCGATATTAGTCATTCGTCAAGTTTTTCCCACAACTGAAATAAATGGATTCCATTTCCATATGAAGAAGAGTTTATGGAGAAGAATTCGAGTTCTCGGTGTAACTGAGGAGAACCGCTAGAACGAGGATTTAAGACTTAACGTCAGCATGTGTGCAGCGATGGCACTTGTAAAACCGGAGGACATAAGCAATGGATGGATTGAGATTCATGCAGAAGCTCCCGATAACGGAAGGTTCTCTCGACTTTTTACTACTTTGTGGATATCTGGCAAGTGAGATGATCCACATGAGTTCCAAAAGAAATCCGTTGGAATTCGATTACTCGATAAATAGTACAATTCTCAAGGCTGTCAATTCAACTAAGTGCCTGGGTGTTAAAATTACGAACAACTTCAGTAGGAAGGACCACATAGATAATATTGTCGGGAAGACGAGCCAAAGGTTGCGTTTCATTGGCAGGACACTTAGAAGATGCAACAAGTCCACTAAAGAGACAGCTTACACTACACTCGTTCGTCCTCTGTTAGAATATTGCTGCGCGGTGTGGGATCCTTACCAGGTGGGATTGACGGAGGACATCGAGAGGGTGCAAAGAAGGGCAGCTCGTTTTGTATTATCGCGTTATAGGGGAGAGAGTGTGGCAGATATGATACACGAGTTGGGATGGAAGTCATTACAGCATAGACGTTTTTCGTCGCGGCGAGACCTTTTTACGAAATTTCAGTCACCAACTTTCTCTTCCGAATGCGAAAATATTTTGTTGAGCCCAACCTACATATGTAGGAATGATCATCAAAATAAAATAAGAGAAATCAGAGCTCGAACAGAAAGGTTTAGGTGTTCGTTTTTCCCGCTCGCTGTTCGGGAGTGGAATAGAAGAGATATAGTATGATTGTGGTTCGATGAACCCTCTGCCAAGCACTTAAATGTGAATTGCAGAGTAGTCATGTAGATGTAGATGTAGATGAGAATGAGGATGTCGCAATAGAAATGTAGGACTGTTACAGAAAAGGTACCGAACGACGAATGTTGTTGAAGGGTGGCACAACAAAATAAATAGTATTATTGGAAACCCTCACCCTAGAATCAACTATTTGGTGGAGTGCTTGAAAAAGGAAGCAGAGCTCATAAGCTGCATGTACATGAAATTCGAAATGACTCTTGAAGGTAAGAAGAGGAAGAATAAGTTCTTGAAGCTGGACGACAGGATAGAGAGAATCATAAAGGATTATGAAGAGACTGGCAACAATAGCCCTTGCTTGAAAGCCATTGCCCATATTCAGAAACTGAACTAAAGTACGCTAAAAATAATGTATTAAAAAAACTATGAAGACCACTGAGTCCTCGCAGATTACTGAGATAAAATTATTAAAACACTGAAGCACCATTATCGGAGCCAATATTAAGTCGTAATTGTAAATAGAGTGTACATTAGTTCAGCGTGTTTAGGCTGATTTTACACACGCCAGTATGGTAAATGGCCATTTATCATTTTCTCGATCCAAAGCTTGTGCAAAGTGTGATACGAATCAGCCTTTAATGTTAAAATTAAAAAGTGTTTGAATCCTCACAAAAGTATCCCTATTGTTGTCACGTTAAGATAACTTTTTTCTACCTTCCAATATTATGGCCATACTATTAAGTAATTGTGAGTTCTAAAAGAATTTTCTGAAGCTTCAGAATCGCAACTTTCACCTAAAATATGCTTTGTTAAATTGATAGTATACGCTTTTGTAAAAGAAAATGGGAAGTGAACCTTTGAATTGCACCTAAAATTGACATCCCAAAACTGATCTGATCCTAAGGTTGACAATTATGGCACCTCAAATTTTTTTATTTCAGTTTAGCGACAAACATTTATAGTAGATGTAAATCTACTTAAGTACATTCCAATATAGTCCTTTAAAAATTAAAATTTCTTTAAACAGATCAGAAAAGCAAGGAACTTATTACTGAAAATGAATTGTTACTAAAGAACATCAGAAACAAATGTATTACACCTACTTTTCTTATACATTAGAGACTTTTTGAAAAGATATTTGATCATTTACTCTGTCACTGATAGTGTAATTTCAGTTGCTTTGCACCACCAGGGATATCTACTTCTAAATTATGTTTGCAGCTGCTCTCATTTCGAATTCTGGAATATTTACTTCGTCTGCTTTGGTGAAGGAAATTCGGAAAATGCGTTTAGTAACTCCACTTTAGTGGCACCGTCATCAGTAACATTACCGTCGCTGTCTCGCAGTAAAGGTACTTACTGTGCCTTTCCGCTGGTTTGCTTAACATGGGCCCAGTATCTCTTTGGATTTTCCGCCACTTTTCTAGAGCGAGTTTCGTTGTGGAAACTATTAACTGCATGTCGGATTGAAATGCGCACCAAATTTCGAGCCTCAGTATCACTTCATCAATCTTGGAGGTTTTGCGTTCGTCTAAATTATACGTGCCTTTTGCGGTGCTCCTGCAACAGCTTTCTGTCGTGTTTTGTGTACCATGGGGGATCAGTTCCGTGTCTTATTAATTTATTTGGTATGAATATCTCGAGTGCTGTTGATACTATTTCTTTGAACTTAGCCACATATGGTCTTCATTTACATAGTTTAGTATGATTGGAGATTATCTCTTAGAAAGACGCCACCCGAATTTTTAGCTGCTTTTATAAATACAAATATTTCGCGTTTAGTTTTGGTGAATTTCTCTGTTACGGAAGTGAGCCTCGCTACGACTGCGTGTTCACTAATCCCTGTATCCGTCGGGATGCTCAGGATTATTTGTGGCTAAGAGGTCAAGTGTGTTTTCGTAACCATTTACACTTGAATGCCCTCGTGAACAATTGTTAAAAATAATTAAAAAAAAGCATTTAGAACAATTACTGAAGTTTTTTTTCTATTTACAATAGGGTATATGAAAATGTATTTTTGTCAACACGCGGAAGGTAGATTGAAGTAACGGCCAACTGTAATTGTATGAGTAGGGTACCTATTTGTGATGAGATTCAAGTTCAGCAACTGTTTCATGTGAGACAGGTGGTCGGTAAAAGGAGCCAGTTATTAATTTATTCCGGTTGTCGAATACAACCTCTGCCCATACTAAGTCACAGGAACTATCTGCTTCAAAGTCGATTGTGAGCTTACATTATTTTTCCTTAAGTTCTCCTTCTTGTTTCTGTTGTTGTGCAGATAATTACAATTAAGGCTTTTCCTTCCAGAACCTAAGATGCTTTCTCTGTGACCCTGTAAATACCAGAGCTAAACAATAAACAACAACTTACGTTACAAGCGTAGCATTCGGTATTACTTCATTTCCTTATTTCTAACATTTTAAAATTATAAGTCGACTATGTCAATCACAGATGTTCTTATCTCTATTTAGGGAAAGTGTTTGCAGTTATGTTTTGAACATACAGTATGTTAACTAATGTCTTTAGAGAGTAAATGAATATGGAGTATGTCGTACATCTTTTCAGACATTCACATACCTATTTATTCTTCCCCTATTATCTTTTGGGCATGCAGTTGTAGTAATAAAAGTAGGCAAAAATGCAGTGATCAAACAGAAATGATTAGCGTTCATTCGAATTCTCGTTACATCGTTCCTTTCTTGTTGCTCCCATGCCGATGGACTGTTTCTATTGCAATCAGTAAGCGTTAAAGGAAGCTACCGTACAGACAGAGGAATTTGTAGTTGGCAGAACTAATTACATACTGACATAATCGTCCTTACTGCTTTCGTTTCCCAAAAGTTATAAATATTTCGATTTCGGAAAATAAGCTCTGTATTTGGCCAAGATGTCGAATAAGAAGGTCCCTTACGTACTGGTTGTAACGAGTAAGATAAGGAGACGGCGGTTTGAAAGCGAACAGAGGTTGTGCGGGGAAGGGCGTCCCTTACCTGTGGGATCGCTATTCAAGCTACCTGGCGAAGGGGCAAGTGTGGCAAATGTCCGGCGTGGCAAATGGCCGGCAAGCTCTTTGACGAGATTCTCCCGAAACTGCAAATGACTCTTTGGTGTGTCTCCTCTTTTCTTTGCTATGATTACATAGTGTGTTGTGGCTTCGGCGAGGCCTGGTATAGTCAATTGGCTGGAGGGCACGTGGCTGGCGAGCTGTTGCTCTTGGGGGATCCGGCTGTCCGGTACGGGCCTCGAGAACTCGCGAATGATTAAACCGGTCGGGGGTAATCCTTGCCGGCTCGCTTGAGTATTAGTAGCGGCATGTTGAGGGAAGAGCGGCGGACGTCGCGTGCAACCTGATCGGTAAGTTCCCGGCATGGTCAGCAGGCTCAGAGTTTACGGAAACTCGAAGACCCCTGTACGACTGGAAGTAATGACTGCCCGACAAGAGTGCTGCAAGTCACCGCTCCTCCCCAGCTGAGTGGAGTTAAGTATTGTTTTCTTAATTTTTTGGGTACTTGGTACTGCGAGGCCATGTTTGTGTTATGTGGAGTTGGACTTATTATATTAATGCGTTCACGTGATTGTATGTATGATCATCGGTCAGTGTGGCTGATAGAAGTTTGCGTTCCAGACCATATTCCTTGCTAGTGTAGTGTCAATGAACGGAATTAAATTTGTAATATAATCTGCGTCGGACTAAAGGCACCATTTGTAGATGAGCATGACTGTATTATTGCATTAGCAGGTGCTGGTATTTCCGCTTCTACGCCCATGTTCATAAATTAGGGATAATTGAAGACTGGGGTGCCACACAATGTGGCACTACACAAAACTGGCGCTAATAGCACAGTCACATAAGTCAACGGTATTGGTGATAAGTTGAGAAAACTGTCCCGAAACACATATGTTACAAAACACCACTGTTTCTTATGCATGTGCCCAGACATCAATGTGGGATATGATCCAATGCACACGTACGCAGGTTGCACAACGGGTTGTCACACTCCGGATCAGGTGGTCGAGCAGCTGCTGTGCTATACCCTCCCATTCTTGCAGCAGTACCTTTTCTGTATTTTGGATGGACGCTATCCACTTGTATAACATCTTATACAAATCTGGAAATTGTTAGCTCATTCAGTACCTGTCATTGTAAATCATTTCGCTTATAAAATTTTTTCTTGAACCTGCTTGCAGCCACGCCTAGCTCCTGTGACATCTCTCTAGTTTCTGGGAACTATATACTCTTGGTTTCAAACCCTGCTCTTATTGGTATAAATTGTTAAAATTGGTTTTACTGAACTGAACGATTTCAAATTCTTTTAAATATTGTCAGCGTGGCGATCTTTTTAAAAAGATTTTTTTAAAATTGAAATTATACTATTGTTGTTACGCAATAAAGTGTATTGCATGAAATAACAAATTACGAAATATATGGCTCCACCTTCCATGTGTTTTCCTTAAAGTTATTGTGAGGTAACAAAAGCCAAACAAAAAAAAATGAATTCTACATTCGTCACGCCTGTGGATCACATTTAAGTTACTTTTCAGGAAAGCACCACAGGACACTCAGCGAACGCCGAGGTGGGCACGCTCCTACAGTTTCTGTAAGAGATACAGACCACACAAACGGCGCAGCCAAACTTCCCGGAAAGCATAGATTCACCAGGGAAGACTCAAATAGGGCAGGGCAGTAACAACAGTGCACATTAATGCTGCCAGACTAGATCATACAACACGGATTGGCAACAGGAAAGCGCACCGGTATCAGTTGACCATAATCAAAGTGGTTCCGCTTGCAACTGTTGTCTCAAAGTGAAACGATCAAGACACCGAGCACCGGCGTGTGACAACACGTTTACTCCAACCATCATCGTTCCTCCTCATCCAAGGTTATTATACGTCTGCACTCGCCCGCCTCACCATCATTTCAAAACGGAAGACGACCTACAAGAGCTCCACTAGGCGACCAGAGTAAAGACAACCAGACATTCGATCCAGAGGCCGCAATCGGTGCGAGACGACACTGCTGATTTCTTGTTCTCTATGACGTTCACGTCATTTATCACAATGATTACGTCAAGCATCATAATTTTGCATACAAAATTATCAGTTTGTTGCCTATAAAACTCTACAAGTATATGTCAGGGTGGAGAGGGTGAAGATAATGTGGCTCTAGAGCAATATAATTGATAACTGTTACTGCAAATCACTGGGACTCAGTTAAGTACAAAATGTTGCACGTTAGAGTGTAAGTCTCTAAATAATTATTTTACCTCATCTGTGATGCTTATCAAACGCCACAGTATCGTACGCTGTATCTGCAATTCAAGAAATTATAATTTTTACGTTGCAACATTATATAAACACGTAGAAGGAATTGCAGATGAGGATGTTGATTGTCATCACCTAACGTTTTCCATCACTAAATTATGAGGGGAGTGAAGATAACGTAGCAAATCGATGAGAATTATTACAAATCATCGAACAACCTGCTACAATCGCAACCATAGCTTGCGGAAACGGTAATCAACTGTACCAACACCTAATAAAAGTAGCACCAAATGCAAAACATGATTTTAGGATGTCAATACAACAGCTGATTCCTCAAACTGGAGGGCTATCAAGCACGGGGGCCCACAGGGTTCGGTCTTAGGTCCTTTACTGTTCTTGATATACATTAATGACTTACCATTCCATATTGATGAGGATGCAAAGTTAGTTCTTTTTGCTGATGATACACGTACAGTAATAACATCCAAAAACTAAGAACTAAGTGATGTAATTGTAAATGATGTTTTTCACAAAATTATTAAGTGGTTCTCAGCAAACGGACTCTCTTTAAATTTTGATAAAACACAGTATATACAGTTCCGTACAGTAAATGGCACAACTCCAGTAATAAATATAGACTTTGAACAGAAGTCTGTAGCTAAGGTAGAATTTTCAAAATTTTTAGGTGTGTCCATTGATGAGAGGTTAAACTGGAAGCAACACATTGATGGTCTGCTGAAACGTCTGCAAATTTGGGTGATAAGAATCTCAGTAAATTAGCTTACTATGCCTACTTTCATTCACTGCTTTCGTATGGTATCATATTCTGGGGTAATTCATCGTTGAGTAGAAAAGTATTCATTGCTCAAAAACGTGTAATCAGAATAACTGCTGGAGCCCACCCACGGTCATCTTGCAGACATCTATTTAAGGATCTAGGGATCCTCACAGTAACCTCACAGCATATATATTCACTTATGAAATTTGTTGTTAATAATCCAGCCCAGTTCAAAAGTAATAGCAGTGTGCATAGCTATAACACCGGGAAGAAGGATGATCTTCACTATGCAGGGTTAAATCTGACTTTGGCACAGAAGGGGGTAAATTATGCTGCCACAAAAGTCTTTGGTCACCTACAAAACAGCATCAAAAGCCTGACAGATAGTCAACCAACATTTAAAAATAAATTAAAAGAATTTCTAGATGACAACTCCTTCTACTCATTGGCTGAATTTTTAGATATAAATTAAGGGAGGGAAAAAAACTAACTTAAGCATTAGTGTCATGCAATATTTTGTGTAATGTAATATCTTGTACAGACATCTTTCATTAACCTGACACGTTCCACATCATTACGATGTGTCGTATTCACGATCTATGGAACAAGTATTAATCTAATCTAATCTAATCTTGTCTTGATCTATCATTTAACGGAAGAAGGACATGCTTTGTTTATACACACTCACGAGACGACCCAAGTCAGTAACAGGTAGATGTGTTAGTGTCAGGGTCGATATCTCGAAAACATTTATTTGTGTTATATTAAAACATAGCACACTTCACAGTCAAATTAAATATTCCATTATCTAAATTGTGTGTATATCTCGTTATAACGTTTGTGGCTTGTATATTGGCACTGCTGATACGAAGTTTTAAGACAGGCATCACTCATTTTCAACAGATGTTCGATAGGTGTACGACACTATCAAGTAGTACGCATCTTCGAACTAAATATTTCCGGTTCCGAATTGACAGTATAACTTAATAAAATACATGCTACTTGTATTCCTGTCTTAATACGCAAAATCTCTAGGAATATTCAAGGAAGATAAAGTTCTACTATTTTGTATGTATGATATTTCACATTCTAAAAACACAGAACGCTTTTACATGGCAGTTCATTTGTGAATATACAAAACTGTCGAAAAAACAGGCCACCAGGGGACACTGTTCCATAAGGAAACACGTCTAAATGTAAATTAACACCACAATATTGCAAAAAGCTGCAAATATTGCAAATATCAAGAAACTTGGTATTAGAGGTGAGACAATCCTTAATGCTTGAAATCTCAAAAAATTGTTAACAACAACGTTTTCAACCTTCTAACACCTAACATTAAAACACGTAACAACTCTGATTACCATCAGTAGAGATATCTAAGACTGTCACCACCACTGTCAGTGAATTCGTCGAGTACGATTTGTCAAATCTAATTGTTTTCAAAATAACATATTCTTCCTGAATATGTGGGCTTCCAAAGTTATACAATATGTTCAAGTATTCCAGATCTTTGAAAGGTTTCTCAGCATCCGTTTAACAGTCGATAACTTTAGTTGTGGTTTAGCATAAACCACACAGTTATTAAACCCATTAAAACACGCTATTAACAACGTCTAGCATTTTCAGAAAATTATTCATCATTTGGTTTTGCTGCTCTTGTAGTAGCCGTGTTTGCAGACAAAATTACCTGTCGTCAGTCGGATTTCTTAAGTCTCTTCCTAAAGTTTCAACATTGTTGTGCATAGCTGCATAGTGGCGGCTTGTCATACATAGTTTCCAAATATCCTTCGTCATCTGTATTATCATTGGTTGCTGAAACTCACACAGAAACTAAAATCGTTTTGCGGAAATTTCACTCCCAAGTAACACTCCCTCACTCCGCAAAATATGTTTCTGCTGTGTGTCTAGTCCGCTACGGCATTCCGTCGGCACCTGGTAGATGATGCTGATTGGCTGTGAGGAACGTCATACATTTCCAGCAGCTATTCTCTGATGAAGCAACTGTCTTACAGGTACTCAAGAGTTACCAGAGCTCAGTAAATCAATCGTCTGGAATGCTAATATTGCACTTCCCTTACTCGACGTTACAAACTGGAACTGTACTGATATTCCCACATCGTTCGATATCTCATTTCTAATGAACTCGACTTTTCCGGTCAGAGAAGAGAAGGTGCTTCTCGATTCACATACTCCTCATGTCACTGCAGTCTTTATCAAATAGTGTTGTTACAATGCGCTACACGTCTTCAGAGTGTGGGCTCATCCGGGCTTTTCGTTCTTGGTGGTACGCTTTTCACAATCTTTGGAGTGTGTAGGGATTAAATGGTGCACTATTCCCGTGATGTAGCATTGCTACAGCATCGCTATACGCAGGCGGTCTGAGGGAGAACCATCACCTGTGTTATCTGCTTCATGCTGCTCGCTGGACAGTACGCCAGTCCGATTGCGGTAGTGTGTGTGTGTGTGTGTGTGTGTGTGTGTGTGTGCGTGACAGAGAGAGAGAGAGAGAGAGAGAGAGAGAGAGAGCGGGTGGGGAAGGGGGGGGGGGGGGAGGAGAGACGGTGCGTGAACGCCGCATCTGTGCAGCGGACACAGTCGATATGTGCTCGGCGATTATTTTGCAGTTCGGCTGACGGGGAGCGGTCTGTGTCGGTCTGTGTCCCCGAGATTAAGTGGCCAGTGTCTATCAGCTGCCATTCTGACGTTATACAGTAGAGCGTGGCAGACGACGATATCTGCCGCTCTTTTGTTTTCGGCACTAGAGCAATATTCCGCTTCGCATGTCATGTCACTGCAGCTGAATGAGCCTCTTTCATGCGTTATTCTGAGTCTCTCATTGAAATCGGAACCACTGCGTCAGTATTTGACTCGCGAATCCAAGTATGAGACAGTGTGTGTGAGAGTCCCTACGAAACCCCATCCTGCTGTTGTTTCGAAAACAGTTGCGGGTTTAATTGTCAGAGCTGTATTTATTAACAAATCCAATGATACTCTCCTGGAATGTGGTCGTCCTCACTCCGTTCCTTAAGATCCTGTGCTCTGAGACAGCTTATAAATTATTGAAATACGCTCTAACCTAAGCAACAAATCCGATCAGCAAGTCATGTGGAGTTTTGCAACATTGAGCTAATTGTTGTGTTCACCATCGAAATGGTCTGCTGCACTTAAGTCGCCTAACCATTATTTCTGTTAATATTCCTGTCAAACATGCACAGTGCGTTTTAGAGGACAGCTGTCTTTCGTTTGATCAGAGCATATGTCGGATAAGGGATCATTGTGGCTTGTCTTTATTCCCTACACTGTTACCTAGTTTCCCATCACCACAAACTGTCGCCCTTAAGTTAAAATAGATAAAAAGAGAACTTGTGTGAGAATGATAAATAATTGCAAGCTTGCCAATTTTTAAACATGTATTCAACACTTATAATAGTTAAAAGGCACTGTACTTTGTTGACATGTGAGAATTTCTGAAAATGTGTCTAACTAAGATATAGAAATTTGCACTGTGGTACATTTGAATAGGTCTTAGCTGCCTGATAGTTCCGTGTCGAAAAAGAGCATTGTGAGTTTGAGGGAAAGTCTCGCAGTAGCAGATTTTCCACTCTCTTTCTTCAAATCTCTTGAATTGCGCTTATTCTGATGAAATTTCTACAAGTCTACAGGAAGACAGCCCTAGTAAAAATGCCATTAGAGTTTGAAAGTCTGAATAATAATAATCTTTATGCGGAAGACTATTCTAAAATTCAGTAGCAAAATTTTCCTAGGGAATGTTAAGAGATAATGTCCTTGCTGACTGGATATGCAATTCGTCTTCTTACCTTGTATTATGTCATTGAATATTTAAGTTTTTACTCACATATTTTGAATTTTTATATATAGATATAGGGGCAGGGGACGAATGACGTCTTTATTAAGAAGAGCTTGGAGAATATTTTTCGTGCGTGCTGCATAGGTATTACAGCTTTTTTTTTTGGTTATGGAAGTTAACTGAATTATCTACCATATTACACAGCGATACAATTCAGTACTTAAAGATGCCGTGAAATGCGGGAAAGCTGGTAATTCACGCAATGTGGTAAGTTTTTTTACCACGTTGTATACTTCTACATCTACATCTTACATTTATTCTCCGCAAGCCACCAAACGGTGTGGCGGAGGGCACTTTACGTAGCACTGTCATTACCTCCCTTTTCTGTTCCAGTCTCGTATGATTCGAGGGAAGAACGACTGCCGGAAAGCCTCCGTAAGCGCTCTAATCTCTCTAATTTTAGATTTGCGATTTCCTCGGGAGGCATAAGTAGGGGGAAGCAATATATTCGATACCTCATCCACAAACGCACCTTCTCGAAACCTGGACAGCAAGCTACACCGCGATGCAGAGCGCCTCTCTTGCAGAGTCTGCCACTTGAGTTTTTGAGTTTGCTAAACATCTGCGTAACGCTATCACGCTTACCAAATAACCCTGTGACGAAACGCGCCGCTCTTCTTTGGATCTTCTACATCTCTGTCAATCCGACCTGGTACGGATCCCACACTAATGAGTAACGCTCAAGTATAGGTCGAACGAGTGTTTTGTAATCCACCTCCTTTGTTGATGGACTACATTTTCTAAGGACTCTCCCAATGAATCTCAACCTAGTACCCGCCTTACCAACAATTAATGTTATATGATCATTCCACTTCTAATCGTTCCGCACGTATACTCCCAGATATTTTACAGAAGTAACTGCCACCGGTGTTTGTTCCGCTATCATATAATCATACAAGAAAGGATCCTTCTTTCTATGTATTCACAATACATTACATTTGTCTATGTTAAAGAGTCAATTGCCACTCCCTGCACCAAGTGCTTATCCGCTGCAGATCTTCCTGCATTTCTCTACAATTTTCCGATGCTGCAACTTCTCTCTATACTACAGCATCATCCGCGAAAAACCTCATGGAACTTCCGACACCATCTACTAGGTCATTTATATATATTGTGAAAAGCAATGGTCCCATAACACTTCCCTGTAGCACGCCAGAGGTTACTTTAACGTCTGTAGACGTCCCTCCATTGAGAGCAACATGCTGTGTTCTGTATGCTAAGAACTCTTTAATCCAGCCACACAGCTGGTCTGATATTCCGTAGGCTCTTACTCTGTTTATCAGGCGACAGTGCGGAACTATATCGAACGCCTCCCGGAAGTCAAGGAAAATAGCATCTACCTGGGAGACCGTATCTAATATTTTCTGGGTCTCATGAACAAATAACGCGAGTTGGGTCTCACACGATTGCTGTTTTCGGAATCCATGTTGATTCCTACAGAGTAGTTTCTGGGTTCAAGAAATGACATGATACGCGATGAAAAAACATGTTCTAAAATTCTGCAACAGATCGACGTCAGATAGGCCTGTAGTTTTGCGCACCTGCTCGACGACTCTTCGTGAAGACTGGGACTACCTGTGCTCTTTTCCAATCATTTGGAACCTTCCGTTCCTCTACAGACTTGCGGTACACGGCTGTTAGAAGGGGGTTAAGTTCTTTCGCGTACTCTGTGTAGAATCGAATTGGTATCCCGTCAGGTCCAGTGGACTTTCCTCTGTCGAGTGATTCCAGTTGCTTTTCTATTCCTTGGACACTTATTTCGGTGTCATCCATTTTTTTCGTTTGTGCGAGGATTTAGAGAAGGAATTGCAGTGCGGTCTTCCTCTGTGAAACAGCTTTGGAAAAAGGTGTTTAGTATTTTAGCTTTACGCGTGTCATCCTCTGTTTCAATGCCCTCACCATCCCGGAGTCTCTGGATATGTTGTTTCGAGCCACTTGCTGATATAATGTAAGACCAAAAGTTCCTGGATTTTTTGTCAATTCGGTACATAGAATTTTACTTTCGAATTGACTGAACGCTTCACGCATAGCCTTCCTTACGCTAACTTTGAAATAGTTTAGGTTCTGTTTGTCTGAGAGGTTTTGGCTGCGTTTAAACTTCCATTGAAGCTCTCTTTGCTTTCGCAGTGATTTCATAACATTGCTGTTGAACCACGGTGGGTTCTTCCCGTCCCTCACAGTTTTACTTTGCACGTGCCTGTCTAAAACGCATTTTACGATTGCCTTGAACTTTTTCCATAAACACCAAACATTGTCAGTGTCGGAACAGAAATTTTACGTAGTCTGAAATCTTGCTTCTATCACTCTTGCTAAACAGATAAACCTTCCTCCCTTCTTTTTATATTCCTATTTACTTCCATATTCAGAGATGCTGCAACGGCCTTATGATCACTGATTCCCTGTTCTGCACTTACAGAGTTGAAAAGTTCGGGTCTGTTTGTTATCAGTAGGTCCAAGATGTTATCTCCACGAGTCGGTTCTCTGTTTAATTGCTCGAGGTAATTTTCGGATAGTGCACTCAGTATAGTGTCACTCGATGCTCAGTCCCTACCACCCGTCCTAAAACATCTGAGTGTCCCAGTCTATAACTGGTAAATTGAAATATCCACCTAAGACTATAACATGCTGAGAAAATTTATGTGAAATGTATTCCAGATTTTCTCTCACATCTTCTGCCACTAATGCTGCGGAGTCGGGAGGTCGGTAAAAGGAGTCAATTATTAACCTATCTCGGTTGTTGAGTGTAACCTCCACCCATAATAATTCGCAGCAACTGTCCACTTCTACTTCACTACAGGATTAAGCTGCTACTAACAGCGACAAACACGCCACCACCGGTTGCATGCAATTTATCCTTTCTAAACACCGTCTGTGCCTTTGTAAAAATTCCAGCAGAATTTATCTCTGGTACCTATAACGATTTCAGTTTCGTTGCTTTCTATCAGCGCTTGAAGTTCCGGTACTTCACCAATACAGCTTCGACAGTTTGCAATTGCAATACCGATTGCTGCTTGGTTCCCACATGTCCTGACTTTGCCCCGCGCCCATTGAGGTGTCGTACGTCGTAGGCTGAGCAGACTGGTAAAACAGAAAAGGCGGCGAACTAATATCAGACGTTAATGCCTGGCAGAGTACTATTGTGTCAGTACGCACAGTGCACCGAACACTCCTAACAATGGGCCTCCGCAGCCGATGACCTATGCATGTGCCAATGTTAGCACCACATCAGCACCTACGGCAGAAATGAGCATGTGACCACCGACACTGGATGTTGGTGCAGTGACTGAGAGTTGCGTGGTCTGAGGAATCTCGATACCTTCTTCATCATGCCGATGGGAGGGTACGAATACTGAGGAATGGCACTTTGTTACCTATACTGCAGTAGGGAGACAAGCCTTCTGCGTCTCCATTATGCATCCATGGATCCAGTGGAGCTCGTGCAAGACACCATAACGGCCAACCAATAACGTGACTCGGCTGCAAACCATGTACACCCATTCATGACGATCATGTTTCCTGACGGCAGTAGCACTTTTCAGCAATGTAATGCGTCATGTCACAAGGTCAGA
This sequence comes from Schistocerca gregaria, assembly GCF_023897955.1. Lineage (NCBI taxonomy): Eukaryota > Metazoa > Arthropoda > Insecta > Orthoptera > Acrididae > Schistocerca > Schistocerca gregaria. Next base: position 578,108,207 of record NC_064921.1, on the reverse strand, counting down.
ATAGTGATGGAGGAGCCTGAGGAACATAGTGGTGAGTTCAGTTGATATGCTGTCCCACCAGCTCCCCAGATCTGAAACCGATTGAACACATTTAAGTTCCGATTGAACGTTGCGTCAGAGCTCATCACCCCACTCCCAGGAATTTACAGGAATTAGGGGACCTGTGTGTACAGATGTGGTTCCAGCGCCCTCCAGCGACCTACCAGGGCCTCTTTGCTTCCAATCCACGACACGTCGCTGCTGTTATCCGTGCCAAACGTGCATATACTGGCTATTAGGTAGGTAATCAAAATGTTCTGACTTATCACTGCTTTTTATCGAGTGTTTCATTATTTTATTTGTATCTGTGTGCCTTCTCAAGTCATGTCGAAGATAAATGACTAATTTATTTTGTTACCAGCGAGAATGTAATTCTGTTAGCTTAATCTCACAGTGATGTTCCGTGCATCATCTTTTAAGCACATGCCTAAGATTTTATTTCATGTTTACCAATACCTTCGAGCCGTGTGTGTGGTGATATCGATTCTCGGGGCAGGTTGTACCTCTTTGGTTCTTGCCCTACCCAGAGCCTTGCTGGAGTATCGGTAAGGGGCAGTCTTGCTGCACCCGAAAGCAATTTTTACACCAAGTGCGGCTATCTTAGGGGTGTTGTCTTGCTGGCTCATCCGGAAGAGGTTGTTGGCGGCTGTGTACTGTCGGGAGTTTTGTTGGTTGGTTGAGTTTGGGGGAGGGGAGGGGACCAAACAGCGACGTCATCGGTCCCATCTGATTATGGAAGGAAGGGGAAGGAAGTCGCCCATGCCCTTTCAAAGAACCATCCCGGTATCTGTGTGTAGCGATTTAGGTAAGTCACGGAAAATATGAATCAGAATGACGAGCCTGAACCGTCGTCCTCCCGAATGCGAGTCTAGTGTCTTAACCACTGCACCACCATGCTCGGTCAGTGGAGAGTTTTCCGATGCCATTTGAAGATTCATTGCTTCCATCTACCTTCACGGACGCGGGTTGCGTCTTCTGAGTCAGCCACTTCCCATTTCTTGTGCATTTGTGGGTGGATGTTGTCCGACCAGAATTCCTTTGCGTGTAGCATAGACGTAAAAGGTAAGAACCTCGTCCGCAGGTGATTAAGTTGGATGGCATTTGCGGAAACTTCTGTCATCCTAAGCTCTGCTAACTGAGCCGTTTTTTAGTTTCATGTTCATATTGTTGTGGAACTTTCAGTGGTCGTCACTATTTCGCCTGAGTTTAAAGGCTAATCAGCGTCACTGTTAATGGGAAAATGATAATCTAAGTTTAAAACAGGTGTGGAGGGGATCACAGTTTGGCTGGCACTAAGTATAATAATACTTGACTGAAGCTTCGTAATATCATTTATACGAGTATTTAAATCACTAGTGCGTTGATTATTTTTTATTACAACGGCAAACGTTAAATTTGTTTTAAAAAGTGTTTTATGTTCAGTTGTCTCTTTGTTTCTGTGAGCTAAACAGGCTCACATCCGTATTCTGAGAGCAAACACCCACTTGTAACCTGCAATGTGTATTTGTTATGTGATTTTGATGTGTGTTTTGTTTATGTGTTAGAGTCTGAGATGTTTCACGTGTGGCCTGAGGTCAGTCCTCTAAACTTGGCTTGATTTATTAAATTTTAGCTTCCTTCTAGCTCAAGTGTGAATCTTAAGCAAAGCATTTGTTGTTTTCGTTTAGGGTGGTTTAATCATTTAAAACGTTTTGCTTAAGGAACAGAAGCTTTTGTTCCTTAGGCAATTGAAGTACTTAACTGGCCAATTTTTTAAATAAAAGTTTAAGGTGTTTAAATTTAAAAGTGGCTGTTCTACACCATATTAAAATTTTATTTTAATTTTCTTTGAAGTGCTATTTAAGGGGTTTTCTTTAAGATTACAGTCTTGAGTGCTTCTGGATCAGTTTCTTACATGTTTGCTAAGTTTGACGAAATTGATCAGAAAATAGTAATAATAAAAGTGCTCTTTACTTGTCCTATGTGCCCAGAACCATATCATTCTCTGAAACAGGCTCCCTACAATTCGAAACTTATTTCCCCAAAACTATCCATTTAGGTGGACTGTAGCTTTATCCACATCTGCTTTTAGCTGGTTCGGGGTTTTCCTTGCAAGAAGGATGTTTATGGCGTCTGCAGAACGGTCATTCATATGTGTTCAGCTCTAGGTTACTCATGTACTGGATTAGGAGGATTGGCCCAATAATGGATTGTTGAGGCACCCCTACTTTAGATTTTTTTTTCATTTGAGTAGCATGTCCTAGTACTTTCCTTTACTTAATATTCTACTATTTTTCTTAAGTGCCAAGAACGAGATGAATAAGTTTAGTGCAATGCCACGAACGTGGAGCTTCCCCAACAGTATTTTCTGGCCCATAACAACAGCATGATAAAGAGACGACTTTTTTATAGGTTTTTGTATGTGATTTTTCTCCTTTCATAGGTGTATGTGTCTGTTCAGCATTTTTATTTTGGAAGTTTTTAGATAGTTGAGAAACAAGTCAGTGATAAAAGACTAATATACTTGCAAGACGTGCTGAAATGTTAATAATACGTTGCTTTGTGATGATATGTGGAATATTATAAATTGCTGAAGAGACTGTCTTCAAATCCAATGCAAAATTTTTATTTACAGTGGTGTCGTAGATTAAAGCGAGGCAAGTATGTACTTTGTCTCGCTGCAGTGGCTTCCAATAAAAATTCTTGGGCTTCTAACGGCGTCAAGAATTTAGAATTACACGTGCGTTCGACAAAACACTCCCTGACCATTCTGAAGTTATATGACTGCCAGTGCTCTTTTGGTACGCCCTTATATTGACTAGCTTCCGTCTATGACGTCACTAGTGCTCGCCGCGTCACCATTCATGGAGACATGTTGACTCGGCGTTTGGTGTGTACGCTTCAGCCACAGTCACTGGATCCACGCTGCGTGAGCTGTATAGAGTGTAATCGGTGATTTTTATTCCTATGGCTTCTTTAGTTACTCAATCCCAGAAGATGTCAGTGCGAGTCACGACAGAGGTTTCGTCAAGTTTGACACAGTGATGATTTTGTGAAGCACGCTCAGCTAAAGCCGATTTGTAGGTGTGGCGTAGTCGACGAAACCTGTCGTTCTCCTTCCTGTGTTGTTCAGCGGGAGATACTGTTTGTCCGATGTAAGACTGACGACAGTCGCAAGGTGTCTTGTGGAGCCCTGGTGGTCTGAGATCTGCAGCATCTTTAATTGATCTCAGTAAGCGACGAAACCTCTGTCCTAGCTAGTAGTTCGCACTAACGGCTTTAGTACTGTATAATTAAGCAACCATTGAAACAAAAATCACCGATAAGCAATAGAGACGGCGATCTGCAGCTGAGCACAGAGTGGAATCCAACAGCCCTCACGGTTGAAGCAGTCACATCGAACACACATATATGGTGAAGACGCGAGTGACGTCTCAGCCGGCAGTTAGTGTATAGTGTATATGCCAGCATTCCACTGGCAACCATAGCACTGGACAATGAATACGGAGTATTTGGTCGAAAGGTCGTGTAATTTTAAATATTTGAAGCAGTTGGAAACACGGAACTATACTCCTGGAAATTGAAATAAGAACACCGTGAATTCATTGTCCCAGGAAGGGGAAACTTTATTGACACTTTCCTGGGGTCAGATACATCACATGATCACACTGACAGAACCACAGGCACATAGACACAGGCAACAGAGCATGCACAATGTCGCCACTAGTACAGTGTATATCCACCTTTCGCACCAATGCAGGCTGCTATTCTCCCATGGAGACGATCGTAGAGATGCTGGATGTAGTCCTGTGGAACGGCTTGCCGTGCCATTTACACCTGGCGCCTCAGTTGGACCAGCGTTCGTGCTGGACGTGCAGACCGCGTGAGACGACGCTTCATCCAGTCCCAAACATGCTCAATGGGGGACAGATCCGGAGATCTTGCTGGCCAGGGTAGTTGACTAACACCTTCTAGAGCACGTTGGGTGGCACGGGATACATGCGGACGTGCATTGTCCTGTTGGAACAGCAAGTTCCCTTGCCGGTCTAGGAATGGTAGAACGATGGGTTCTATGACGGTTTGGATGTACCGTGCACTATTCAGTGTCCCCTCGACGATCACCAGAGGTGTATGGCCAGTGTAGGAGATCGCTCCCCACACCATGATGGGGGGTGTTGGCCCTGTGTGCCTCGGTTGTATGCAGTCCTGATTGTGGCGCTCACCTGCACGGCGCCAAACACGCATACGACCATCATTGGCACCAAGGCAGAAGCGACTCTCATCGCTGAAGACGACACGTCTCCATTCGTTCCTCCATTCACGCCTGTCGCGACACCACTGGAGGCGGGCTGCACGATGTTGGGGCGTGAGCGGAAGACGGCCTAACGGTGTGCGGGACCGTAGCCCAGCTTCATGGAGACGGTTGCGAATGGTCCTCGACGATACCCCAGGAGCAACAGTGTCCCTAATTTGCTGGGAAGTGGCGGTGCGGTCCCCTACGGCACTGCGTACGATCCAACGGTCTTGGCGTGCATCCATGCGTCGCTGCGGTCCGGTCCCAGGTAGACGGGCACGTGCACCTTCCGCCGACCACTGGCGACAACATCGATGTACTGTGGAGACCTCACGCCCCACGTGTTGAGCAATTCGGCGGTACGTCCACCCGGCCTCCCGCATGCCCACTATACGCCCTCGCTCAAAGTCCGTCAACTGCACATACGGTTCACGTCCACGCTGTCGCGGCATGCTACCAGTGTTAAAGACTGTGATGGAGCTCCGTATGCCACGGCAAACTGGCTGACACTGACGGCGGCGGTGCACAAACGCTGCGCAGCTAGCGCCATTCGACGGCCAACACCGCGGTTCATGGTGTGTCCGCTGTGCCGTGCGTGTGATCATTGCTTGTATAGCCCTCTCGCAGTGTCCGAAGCAAGTATGGTGGGTCTGACACACCGGTGTCAATGTGTTCTTTTTTCCATTTCCAGGTGAATATTTGTCTTCATGTTAGTTTGTATTACCTCATTAATCACAAGCATTTAAATTTTCATAACTGCACAGAAACAATGAAAAAATAAATGCAATCTGTTGTGGCCACCTGGGGCTGAAGTTTTCGGCCTTTAGCTTGAATTTTCATGTAATATGATATCACGTTTTCTCGTAGAGTATACGAGCATCCACTAGAAGACAGTATCTTAGGAGTGGAACATCAGACATTTCATGCAGCTGCATCTCGGCATGGTTGTTGGTATGTGCGGAGTGAACCACACTGCACGGTTCTCCACTCTTTGCAGCGTCTGTTAGTTATGATGTGCCGGATAGAAACCTCAGGGTAGCAGAGCATTCCAGCAGAGGGTGGAGCAGCACAATACGATACAAGACTCCTGTGGCAGGTGGGAAGATGAATTCGGCGATGATTACAACTTTGTGAGGCGATCTTTGTCTTAGTTTCTGCCGTACTTGATGCGCTAGTGCTACGTTAGACGGTAGTCAAGAATCACACGAAGATATGACACGGTGTCACTCCGTGAAACAGAGCTGCATGTGATGTTAACTGACGGCAGAGCTGCAGGGTTTGGCACGGCATGTACGTACAGATATCTGCGTCTAGATGGCACTGAATTTAAGGCGCCACATGACAGCCCTGTTGTGCGGCTTCCGGAGACGAGTTGCATGCGACGTTAGAGAGTGCGGATTGAGAGCTCGCGTGATCGGTCCTAGGTGTTTCAGCGGTGTAGAACGTGCGCGAGATCACTCCAAGGGCTGAACCCGGCGGCAAACCAGCACGTATACGACAGGATGGTGTGGTGTGTACCATGTCGTAGCGTGTTGAATGTTTGTCTATATGTTATTGTATAAATGTACTGTAAACACATGCACACGCTGTGAAGTATATCGTATGAATCTGATAAAGCTTGTTTGTGTACAGTAAATATTTGGATGTGTGCCTAGTTTAATATTGTTTGTGTAATGTGTTACCTGAAACTTTCAAAATTTGCACTGAAAACAATAGGCGAGGATCTTGAAGGAATTAAAATTCCAGTACTTAGCTTTACCTCTGAATCTTCCTTTAAATTGGAGCAACATGCCCCATACGTTATAGCAGTTCCCTTTGGTGGTAAAATTCTATAAATTGGAGCAACATGCCCCATACGTTATAGCAGTTCCCTTTGGTGGTAAAATTCTATTAATTGTTCATCTGCTTTATAAGGAAATACATTTCACCTACACGCACAGACTACAACCACACGGTATTAAACTGTCTTTGGTGGGTAGAGTTATAAGTTCAAATGGCTCTGAGCACTATGGGACTTACCTTCTGAGGTCATCAGTCCCCTAGAACGTAGAACTACTTAAACCTAACCTAAGGACATCACACATATCGACGCCCGAGGCAGGATTCGAACCTGTGACCGTAGCGGTCGCGCGGCTCCAGACTGTAGCGCCTAGAGCCGCTCGGCCACTGCGGCCGCCCAGAATTATAAGTCTCGGCTAGTATGCTCTCAGTGCCAACGTTTTTATTTAATACCAAATATAGTTCGTTAATAAAATATCCAGCTAGCATGAACAGCGGGTATGTATCATCTCGTTATATTTGAAAATTCTTGCTTTCAGAAGTGTCCATAAAACATCATCTTTTCCACAGATTCTATCAGCACTCAAGCACGATGTTTTTTACATAAAATTCCTTGAAATGAAGCTAAATACTTATCCACTCGAAGGAGAATTATTAGTAGTTTTTTAAATCGGTCTGAGTTGAATACTGTTACTCAGTTCAGAAACATTGTGAACTAACGTCATCGGTCTTAAGATGGCCGACAACAATATGAATAGTATCTGCGCCTCTCGCATGATATTTAAATTATTTGCAGACACTTCTTAAAGCGTAGGCTGGTGGCGTTAGCAAATTCTAAAATAGAGTACAAAATTAGGTAAAATTTCCTCTATTTCTTGAAATTACGTAACTATTTTACAGCAATCACGTTGACCTTTTTTGAAAAGAAAGTTAGTCATCATCAGTTTTTGACACTTTATAACTCGTAAAGAAGTTTTTCGTGGTAAATAAGTTCACTTTCACGAAAGTTTATCATACCATGTCTGCTCCAGGAGGCATGCAGTATACTGCGTACAGTCCTACTGCAAGTCACACATGGAAGATTCTGTCGTCCAGATAGGAGTGGATAACTACGACATGTGACACTGATTCCCTACGCTTAAGTGTCTCGAACAGTCGGACGTAATGCCACATACTTTCGGCTACTCTGCAAATGCAGAGTACACGCCGCGCTTCACAGCGTGGAAGGTTTCCTCCATCTATTGCAGGAGCTGTTTCTCCGTTTAGTGATCCTTCCGAAACCCGAACTGGTCCTTAGGTATTATTTCCTCGAAAGTGAGATGATGCTATAGCTTCTTGAAATATATCCGCTCCAAGACACGGTATAGGGCTGATAATACGCATACATGCCTATGACTCTGTGCAAGTCACACATCTTTGTCAATCTTCGGAATGGCCACTGACTCTGAATGTTTCCACGGTAAGGGGTAGTTACTGACCCAGAAAATCTCTTTGAATATATGTCGCGACAGGTGGTGGTATCTGCTTAAGTATAACATTATTCATGTTGTCGGGAGATCATTCCTCTTGGTGTTGATGTGGAGTAACTACGTACCTCTTCATCTGAAGTTTCTTGTGTCTCGTTCTTTTCATTTCTTGTCACAATTTCGCTTGGGCGCATGTCAGCCATCAATGCCTTACATGTTGAATTCACTGGATAGTTTATTGGTGTGAAAGGCACCGACTAGGCAGCAAGTAGGGCGTTTTAGTTCCCTTTGGCTGTCCAACAGAGGTACATGCTGAGTGCGTCGGAGGAACGGCTCTGTTATCCTCCAAGCAGAACACTGAAGTTGCTAGCGTAGGGATCTTATTTGCCAATCTCGGTTTTGATGTGCTTCTCTCGCTAACTTGATGTTCCAGCTAGGATAGGGATCAACTGCCTATTGACAGCATTCAGTGTAATTTGCCACTCTCGATACATTCTATTCTTCTCAGCTGTGAACTTGAAATTATTTAGTTGTCCTTTTATGTGTCTGGTGTAAGTGGTATTGCTTGCATACCAGTGGTTAGTGCTGCTACAATGAATCGAAGCTGCGTCACATCGATTCTGATTTCCACAGGAAGAGAGACCGAGCCAAGGCTTTCGGTGTTTTTGGCTCGTTCGTGGTCACAGGTGATGCCATTTTGTGGTATTCCTCATGGGGATAGCAGCAGGGCATCAGTCAGTACTGACTGGGAGATGGTCTGAAGTTAAAGCCTTGCCTCTTGAGGATTGCGTTTAATAATGGCGACATCGGTGACAACAGGTAGTTATCTGTTGTTGGGAATACGGTGGTGCTGTAATGTAAACCTATAAAACCTTCGTGTCGTTCTGCGACCTGCAGTAACTCTTGAGTACCATGGTGCATGCTTAGCGTTTAGGTAGTCTACAATGAAAATCCTACTATGTACGTTCAGCGAGACTTCGAAAATATTGGGACCGAGAAGATGAGGCGTAAGTCTGTAAGCTGCGACAAACGTGGTACATTCTATTGGAGTATCGTTGACCATCCCAATGGCGTCAAGTGTTACCAGCGGCAGACATGGATTGGATAGTGGCAGAGCCTTTTTCATAAGTATTCCGCTTTACCGCCACATGACGTTAGTCTAGCCGTGCAATTCAATAATGCAGTCGATACTTGAGCCGTTGTGTAGTTCCGGTGGCTGCTTATATCGCTGACATCACATCAGCATTAGTCTTTTGCGAAAGGAGATCTATGAATTTTGTTACACTATGTGCCAGAGCAATGACTTGCGCAGTTAAGCTGCTGACATCGTTGTTTGTGGCAGCTTTACGGCATTGGCGCTGGTTACAGTTTCCTGCGGGGCTTCAATGGTGATTACGTGTGGCGCAACTTCTGGTAATCATACCTATTTGTGATGCGTCGAGATGCATCACTCGACTGCATCGGTTGATCGTCCAAAGTAAGCTTCTGCACAGTTGCGGGTAGCTCCTGAGAAGAGTGGCCGCATTTTCAGGCGTCAGTCGCGTAATTTTCTACGTGCTTTTGGTGGTGTTTTCCATCTGTGATGTGCTTGGGTTCCGCTGGGCAGATGTTTCTGCACTGACTGGGGCCGAAGACGCGGCAGCTGCGGTATAGAAAACGTCTTGGTGGTATCATTCTGCTGCAGGTCAAGAGTCATAGCGCTCTTCCACACGGTGAAACCACGGTACTAGCAATAGGTTGCCCCTCATACGAGAATGCACATGTTGGCGTCAGAACACGTGGGACTTGTGTGATTGCCAGCAGACTTGACGCGCACGTCAGGTATGGAACGGTGTCTTGTATTGTGACTGCTGGCATGGCACCTGACTCTTTGTTCCGGGCATCGCTTAGCTCTTCCGCTATTGCAGTGAGACTGGCGAGGCGAGTCAATTGGAAAATCGTTCTGCTTTTTTTTTTCGGCTTGTCAGTGGCAACAAGAAGAAATAGTGACTTAGCCTCAGTTGTCTTCGGTGATTCTAGTTTTACGACCACCCCTGCAGCCAAGTCCTGAGTTTCAAGTTCTTCCTTCGTGTGTTCCGCGTCTATGTTGAAGGGTAGATCGTGGTGTGCCAGCTCGGTCAGGTGTGTACACGTGAGTACAGTAAGGCAGCGTTCTTTCCGACGCTTCCTGTGTTAGTCGTCGGAAATTGTCAGCAGTACACAGTGACGTAAGGGTCGTGTGCTGGCCTCCTTCACGCTGAACGAAGCAGCCGTGCGGCTTTGAAGGCGCAGAAGCTGTCTGTAGTCTTCTTGAAGCTGAAGTTCTAGCGATGGAGTTGGTGGAGCTGCTTTGGTGCTTCAGAAGCGGATTATGTGTCTTCTTGGGATTCTAGAGCAGTGCTAATGCAACAGCAGTTTCTGCAAGAAGAATGGTTTATAACTGTACTCGTCGAGTGGCTCATCTGGTCTGCACAAGCCGTCGACGTCATTGCGTAAATGCAATGCCCTTACGGTTGTTAAATGTTTAGTGACTACAGTAATAGACCAGTTGTCATATTTAAAATATTTGACACTCGTCATGAGGTATCAGAATGACTCGATGTAGATGAAAGGCTGAAAAGTTTTCGAGTATTATATGGAGCAATAAGTAGAATATTAAGTACAACTTAAAAATGTAAGTTTATAAAATCTTTACTGGTCATTAATTAAAATAAAAAATATAAAAGAAGTATTTACTGCCTTGACCGCGAATTACATCAGACAGTTGAAACATGGTGACTAGTTTCGGTTGTGTATAGCAACCACCAATGCTGGTGACAATTTGAAGGCCGGCCGTGGTGGCCGTGCGATTCTAGGCGCTGCAGTCCGGAACCGCGGGACTGCTACGGTCGCAGGTTCGAATCCTGCCTCGGGCATGGATGTGTGTCATGTCCTTAGGTTAGTTGGGTTTAATTAGTTCTACGTTCTAGGGGACTGATGACCTCAGATGTTAAGTACCACAGTGGTCAGAGCCATTTGAACCATTTGACAACTTGAAGGACCGTAACACTTTGAAACATGTATCTGTTTTGTACTAGCTGTAAATAAATAGTTGCCACTATTAAGGTTCCAACCCTCCTATATTATGTTAAGACCGTTGTCTTCTTCCATCATGATGACAACCTTTAGAAATATTTGTTTATTGTTGGCATATGAAAGCGCAAAACGGCTAAGCAGGAATGACCAAAGGGCAAATGAAAAACTACAGGATCATGTATGACTAGGAGAAAGACAAATACCACCAAATGAAAATCTAAAGAGGCCTTTGGAGAAAAGAAATGGAGTTGTACGAGTATCAAGAGCTCAAATGGATAACCAGTACGTAGCAAAGAAGGGAAACCTGAAAGGTGGAGGGAATATATCGAGACCAAAATGAAACCAGCCCCATGAAGTAGACGACACTCCATTAGAACTACTGGAATCACTGGGAGAGGCAGGTATGGCAAAAGTTCTCAGCCTGGCGGGAAATATATGTATATGAGTCGGGTGAAGTACCATCATATTTTTAAAATAATGTAAAAATTTCAATTTCTAAGAAGGTATGTGTGAATATTACCGACCTATCAGATTAGTAAGTCATGGCAGCAAAGTACTGCCATGAATTATTTATAGATGAACGGAAAAAGCTGATAGAAATTGACTTCTGGGGAGATCATTTTCGGTTCCAAACAAATGAAGGAATACGCGAGGGAATACTGACGCCACGACTTCTCTTAGAAGATACAGTTGTATCTGCGCTATTGACTTCAATGAGTATTAGCTCTATGTCTCTTTTTTAATTAACATGCTGAAACTAATTAATAGTTTCAGGTTACAGCCTGCCCTTCACTAGCGTGACTTAGGTCCTTCCTTGTAACTTTCTACTGAATTAATTCGCTAGTAAGTTGCCTGGTACAGAAAATGAGATAGTCTGGCCTCTCCTTAGTCACAGCACACTAATAAAAAAATACGTCATGCTTGTTAACATGCACCAATTCGCTACTTTTGCGGAAGAGGGAAATGATGGCTATGTTCCAGAGCAGCGAAAACATCATGTTGGAGCTAGTTTCCTTACAGCTCAATGCTGTGCCTTTACTTTCTTGATCATTTCATTATGTTATTATTCCACAAAATGTTGGTACCCTAGCATATTTTAGTACAGTCGAGGTATAATGTGGCATCTATGATCTGCGCTACTACTCGTATTATTTACAGCATGTTTTTCATAGTGATAAAGGAAACAAATTAACGTTACAACTCTGTATCAACGAATAAAATTGAATGGATTGTTAAAAAAAGTCTTCATTTGTTACGACATTTTGGCAACTGCCACCATCACATATAAAAAACCTTTAAACTTAAGACACCAGATCCCGTGTCAGTATTAAAATCTACACCTAAGTGGAGCGTTAACTAACACCAACTTGACGCCTCGATTAGGTATGGATTTAAATATTGACACTGAACTTTACTACGAAAGTTGAATGCTTTTTGATGTCTAATGATGACAGAAACGTAATGATAAATGAAGACTTGTTGTTTAACGATATGAAAGGTTTTAACCACAAATATTCGGTGACTTCAAACTATGTGTGCCTTCCCAGAATGAGATTTTTACTCTGCAGCGGAGCGTGTGTTCTTGAGAATAATTCATTGGTAGAAACTTTTTTTTTACACATACTGCTTCGCACCTGACACGATACCTCAGCAGCAGGTGTGTGGTGGAATTTACTGTATGAACGAGAACTAAGCTTGAAAGAAGTCTGGAAACGGTTGAGAATAGTTGCAGTCTAAATGAAGAAACAAACGAATGGTATTTGCAAACATAGCTTTAAATACATTCGAGTCCCTCTTACAGGGCTTTTCTGTACTGTGTCATCAAAGTAGACAAAGTAAATTCGAATTCCATTGTAGGTCATATCAGCAGACAACAGCGCTGTGCTGAAACCAATTTTGCTGGACGCGTCTGCACTGCGCTGTTGGAATAGCTTTATTTGCAACAGATCTAAAGGCTATTTGTGGCTGTAATCGCCGTGTAATCCTATCCGGCTCACAGATTATATTCGTATTATTGGGTGATTAAGTTGTCCGCAATTTGCATTTGCCACTTTCTCACTTGAGCTGGCGGTGTAATTGATAAAACAGATCTCCAGTACATCTGGTGGTCGAAAATGTGTTGCGTGCCACTGTTACCCATGTCTTTCCGCTTTTATAAAGAAATGAACTATCAAAAGAAGAATTTACTTTATTTTTAATTACTACTAACAACTCATTATTGTAAACGTGTTTTTTCCTTCTTTTGGGTAATTTGGAGTAGAAAGAAAAATGATACTTAACAAGATGCAACTAATAGAAACAATGTCTTGTAGCATACCTATCCTTGTTAGTGCTCACAACCCAATCTAGCGGCGTACGGACTTAGAACTTTGTCATAACATTGTCAGGAAAATAGTTCTGAGCCTTGCGTGCCTTAGTATCGATATATGCCACTCTAAACGTACCTGTAATTCGTATCATAGCGACGGTTTCGCCCGTGTCCCACGAGAGCCGATGTGCACAGTCAACCGCACGCGCCCTCTCTCTAGCCCTCAGTGTTTGCTTACCATTTGGTAGGTAACTAACTTCGCTCACCAAAGCCGTAGGCCCAGTTCGTCGTGTTTTTGATGGTGACCTTCAACCGTGAGATGTATGCCTATCACACGTGAAGAATTACTATTTCCCTCTATCTTCATGGTTACAGGCTTGCTTCTTCAGAGCGGGTTTCTTATTTCTACTATTTTGGTTTGTGTTTGATGAGCTGCCAGTATTTACTACACAGCTAAGGACTGGAGTAGAAAGAAAAACGGTGGTCATTTTTTGTTTCGTGTGGCTGAAGTATTGTGGCGATTCGCGAAACCCTTCTTCATTGAGCGAGGGTTTGTTGTAGCTATACAGTTTCGGTTCTCACATGTAATGCTGTCTAGCTTTGATTAGTGACAACCACATTGGCCTTGCTCCCAACGTGGATCAGTGTTTCAAGCTACACGTAGATATCCGAGTTATTTTACGTCTACTTGTAAACAACAAACAAAATGTAATTTTGATGCTGATTGCTTTTGTGGAAGCATTATTTTCGTTATCTAACAAAGCTATTATTTTATTTAAACTATTTGCTTCCTTTTAAGGACCATGCGTTAAAACAGTTTTGAGAAGGTAATCTTTTAAAATGATAATTCGTTTCTAATTTCTGCTGTGTCAGGTTGCCGCATTTATTTTCAAGATTACTGGGCCGCAGTTAAGGTTGAAAGGAGATTATAGGATTATCCTCGGTGCGATTTGTACTTCACATTTTGTTGTTGTTGTGGCTATAAGGTTTTAAAAGTTTACCCCGTGCTTCTTGTACAGTACCTAATCTGAGCTGAATGAAGGGAGCGAGTGATGTCTGGGTCAAGCTCCTGCTACGCATCTTATGTCAGCGCCATGTCCACACATGAATAAAACATATAATGCTAACATTAACGTGGTACTAAATACATTAAACATTTTTGTTTTCACAAGTCCGTCTTGATCACATAGATTTCTTTACACTCTATGACCGGTTTCGGCTTACCGCCAACTTCAGATCATCAAAATATTCTGATATAAATCATCCTCAAGTTAAACATATGCTTTTAGTTAGATTACCTCATGGTGAGGCAGAGTTCCGAAATCAGATACTGGATTGGAAGGAGGAATCAGCAGCAGTTATAGACTCAGATCACAATGTAGTTGTGATAAAGAGTAGGCTGAAGTGTGTGAGAGTAAGTACGCAAACAAGAGAATATAGAAGTAACAAGGAACGTGACGCATCCGCCGCTGTGGCCGAACGGCTCTAGGCACTTCAGCTCGGAACCTCGCTGCTGCTACGGTCGCAGCTTCGAACACTACCTCGGGCATGGATGTGTGTGATGTCCTTAGGTTAATTAGGTTTAAGTAGTTGTAAGTCTAGGGGACAGATAACCTCAGATGTTAAGTCCCATAGTGCTTAGAGCCATTTGAACCATTTCTATAGCGTGACGCACATGTTTAACTCGACGTTAATTTATATCAGAATATTTTAACCATATGAAAATGGCGATAAGCCGAAACCGGTCATAAAGTGTAGAGAAATCTATGTGATCAAGACAGAATTGTGAAAATAAAAGTGCTAAAATAAAATTATGGCGTACTCATATACAGACTTTATGTCTTGAATTGGTAACATTTAACAAATCTGTAATGTCCCCAAAATCAAAGATTACCACTTAAAATTGCATCTTGTTCTCTTGTGGTCCTAGTCAACCGCCAAAGCAATCAGAACTTACCAACCCAACCCAACCTCCGGGACCTTCGTCAACAGTCTGCAGTGAGACACGGTGTCAAACGCTTTTTAACATCTAGGAATATGGAATTTGAGTTTCGCAAGAGCGATGCTTTCTAAATGCGTGCTGACATGTGGAGAGAAGCTTTTCTATCTCAAGAAAATTTATTACATTCGAGCTCAAGAAGTGTTCAGATCAGTGTTAAGGATATTGGTGTGTCAGTTACAGATTTTGTTATCTTGAGATAATATAACTGATGGCGCACAAATAACTCGATTTTCTTCATCCAGAGTTTGAGAATGAGAGCACTTACGGACTTCCAACAAACTTTGCACATAATTTCAATCATATACGAAACATTTTCTCGCTGACATTCTCCACGTAATGATATAAGGAAAAAAGGTTATCACTGCCTACATGTTTGCTGTTTATACAGTACAACTTTAGAAGCTGATATGATCTTTTAATTTATTACTTCTTTGCTACCGACTACACTCCTGGAAATTGAACTAAGAACACCGTGAATTCATTGTCCCAGGAAGGGGAAACTTTATTGACACATTCCTGGGGTCAGATACATCACATGATCACACCGACAGAACCACAGGCCCATAGACACAGGCAACAGAGCATGCACAATGTCGACACTAGTACAGTGTATATCCACATTTCGCAGCAATGCAGGCTGCTATTCTCCCATGGAGACGATCGTAGAGATGCTGGATGTAGTCCTGTGGAACGGCTTGCCATGCCATTTCCACCTGGCGCCTCAGTTGGACCAGCGTTCGTGCTGGACGTGCAGACCGCGTGAGACGACGCTTCATCCAGTCCCAAACATGCTCAATGGGGGACAGATCCGGAGATCTTGCTGGCCAGGGTAGTTGACTTACATTTTCTAGAGCACGTGATACATGCGGACGTGCATTGTCCTGTTCGAACAGCAAGTTCCCTTGCCGGTCTAGGAATGGTAGAACGATGGGTTCGATGACGGTTTGGATGTACCGTGCACTATTCAGTGTCCCCTCGACGATCACCAGACGTGTACGGCCAGTGTAGGAGATCGCTCCCCACACCATGATTGCGGGTGTTGGTCCTGTGTGCCTCAGTCGTATGCCGTCCTCATTGTGGCGGTCACCTGCACGGCGCCAAACACGCATACGACCATCATTGGCACCAAGGCAGAAGCGACTCTCATCGCTGAAGACGACACGTCTCCATTCGTCCCTCCATTCACGCCTGTCGCGACACCACTGGAGGCGGGCTGCACGATGTTGGGGCGTGAGCGGAAGACGGCCTAACGGTGTGCGGGACCGTAGCCCAGCGTCATGGAGACGGTTGCGAATGGTCCTCGCCGATACCCCAGGAGCAACAGTGTCCCTAATTTGCTGGGAAGTGGCGGTGCGGTCCCGTACGGCACTGCGTAGGATCCTACGGTCTTGGCGTGCATCTGTGCGTCGCTGCCGTCCGGTCCCAGGTCGACGGACACGTGCACCTTCCGCCGACCACTGGCGACAACATCGATGTACTGTGGAGACCTCACGCCCCACGTGTTGAGCAATTCGGCGGTACGTCCACCCGGCCTCCCGCATGCTCACTATACGCCCTCGCTCAAAGTCCGTCAACTGCACATACGGTTCACGTCCACGCTGTCGTGGCATGCTACCAGTGTTAAAGACTGCGATGGAGCTCCATATGCCACGGCAAACTGGCTGACACTGAGGGCGGCGGTGCACAAATGCTGCGCAGCTAGCGTCATTCGACGGCCAACACCGCGGTACCTGGTGTGTCCGCTGTGCCGTGCGTGTGATCATTGCTTGTACAGGCCTCTCGCAGTGTCCGGAGCAAGTATGGTGCATCTGACACACCGGTGTCAATGTGTTCTTTTTTCCATTTCCAGGAGTGTATATTCGCAACACTATTTACATACGATATGCACACATATCACTTAACTTATCTGCGTAATTATATAATCATACCACATGTAGTTAAGGAGATATGACAACATAAACATTGAGATGCATGAAAGCCATCTTTTTCTTAGCATGGAACGCCAGTTACCCCGGCTATATTCAGCCAGCATTTCACACTGAGAGCACTTTGTGGCTTCCAACAAATTTTATGCATAATGTCAAACGTATTCTAACCTTTTTTCTCGCTTGCTCTTTAAACGTGAAATATTTAACACATGAACTAATTTGTAATCAGATGTTTGAAGTTGTTTTGTGTATCTTGATCGGTTCTGTAAACAATCGGAAATTTTCTACTTACTGAGATTACCATTTCACTAGCACTAGAACTCACTATAACTAATCAGTAAAAATTTTATGGCTACGAAGGCTATCTCCTTGCGTAGGGTCACCAAACCGCTTGTGTGTTGATGCTGATGGTTGTACCGTGTTCAGTGACCACTGCCAGAGGAAGTTGCTACTGCCATACTTTGAAACTAGTGCCGAGAATGCGGAGTTCGTGGGTAGCTGATATTCTTGCCAGTAGACTTCCAAGAATGGCAGGACTCAAGGTGCTGTACGTTTTATATGCCCTTGGTATGTGATAAACCGCATACTCTAATGTACAGCACCGTGTCATGACCTGTTCCATTTAGCCTGGCTAGACTAAGCTACATCGCACCGATACTGCGCGTTCCTCAGTGCTTCCTAGGAGAGTTACAAGTTAGTCTACAGAGGCTATCCATCGAGCAAGACTAACGGGCGACGCAACCCCGCCATTACGTGCCATCCCGCCTACCACATACGGGGACGGATTAATTGGGCGTGAAGCGTTGCCGGACCACCGTCCATGGACAACGGTCGCAAAGCACGTGCCCGAGGGTCGCAATTAAACACAATAGCTTCCCATCGATAAATACCGTCCATGGTTAATTATACGTGGCACTCCGAAATTTCAGAGCGACAAACAATTTCGAACACACTGCGAATGAATTCACTGCAAGTGCCCTCTCAGACGCAGTAAAATATTAATTAAAATGGCATGTCCATCAAGCACAGGACGCTTGTAATACATGAAATACTTTTAATGGTCCATTTCTATATTAACATGTGTTACGAAGCTGACTAACTAATCGTTGTTATGTTTTACGCATTACTGTTCCTAGGGGTACGTTTTATTTAGTTACTTTTAAAGCTATATTCACTACATGAAATCACTTTATTCAAGAATTTTTCGTTGACTTTTTGCAGCAATAACAGAACGAAACATACTACTTGCGTACAGGATATATTTCAGTTCTATTTTGTATCCTATCTTGAAGGTTTTGCCATTTCGTGATTCAGCTTTAACAACATATAAATGATATCTGAAATGATGTCATCACAGCCACCCCTTGCGGCACTAATTTGACACGTAGGAGGAATGCACTAGCAGTTCACTTCCAATGTTCTCATACTGCCGAAGATTGATACGTCATTCACACTGATAAACTATGCTGTTATGTGTAACTTGCGTTTATTCAGTCAAATGGTTCTCAAAGGAAATTAAATATCAACATATACGTCTACGGACTAAATGGATTCTATTGGACGAAAAATCATTTTGAAAGGTCGATCTGCAATTTGAAGTGTTTCAGACTTACCTAATGTTGATTTTTCGCGCGTGCACGAGCCCCCAAGAACATACGGAGCGTTCCAAAAGGAATGCCGGGATTTTGAACAAGCGCTACAAAAAAAAAAAAAAAAAAAACAGCTCAGGTGTAATGAAACGATTTTAATGCCAAACTGAAGAGAAAGAAATAGTTTCCTTCATACATGATTAGTTTCCATGTGAGCTCCATTTGTTTTTCTGCAGGCACAAAAACGATACTCAGTTTCACGCCATGTTTTTTGTAGGACATCTGGTGTTACAGCAGTGCTGGCTGTAGGGATTCATCAAATTTCGATTTGTTTTTTGCAAAGACAATCTTCTTTAAGTATTGGATTCTCATGAATTTCATGTAGCGTTAATCTGGCGAAATTTGTACGCTTAGGGAAACAGATCGGTTTTATCTCCTGCCTAATATGAACTCTGTTGGCATGCTATCATAAGCTTTTATGAAAGACATCGTAGAGTGTTATCTTAGGTATGTTCAACTGCGGACTCCGTCGCACGAGAGATTTATTGAGGTTTTTGATACAAAACTGCTGGATTTCTTCAACCTTGTTTTCGCTTATTCTCTGCCGCCTTGATGGACGTTATTTCAACACGTTCCCTCTACTTCGTAAGTGGCTGAGCCATCGTGAATAGCTTTATCAACTGGTACATTTTTGCCCTTGATAAATTTCCCGAAAGCGACGCTCCACGCTAACAATTTATTCAAATTCAGTTAACAAATGAATGTGCACTGTCCACATTGTAATGGAATGTTAGTCAAAATGGCTGCGAGTTACTGATCAGCTCTCTAGCGCATTTGTAAGTCAGCGTTTGGGCACGTATGACATGGTAAACAAACCTTACGTACGAGTATTTACCTTCAGCTAAACAGGTTTTCAGTAGCGCTTGTTGAAATCCTGTAATACTATTTGCAAAACCTTGTACAGTGTTCGATTCTCAAATCCACAACCTCCGTGGACATACAGTTGATACACACTGCCTGAAAAACTTGTGAAGCATAAAGAAGGTGAATAGGAAATGAAATAGGAGAGTATGGTACGTTATTTCACAGGTTACAGCATCGAATAAAGTTTAAAAGAACTAGGAATTAAGAGCCCACTTGTCAGACTGATGTTTTACTCCCACTGGCCTCGGTATATCCTGTCTTAGGCAAGCTGGTCCACAACAGTAGATACGCTGGCATGGGATGGTGAAGACGTTCGAGCTGGTCCCACACATGTTCTACGGAGGACAGAAGTAGAGGCCTTGATGGCCACAGAATACATTAAAATCACGTAAACGGTTCGTAGAGACACATCCGATTTTGGACGAGCATTGTCCTGTCGAAAAATGGCACAACGACACAATCGCGAGAGGGGTAAGAAACGAAAACCCTACAAGACAGCAGAAGCTGTTTTGATGTGAACATCTGGATCAAAATGGAGAACTGAATTGATAAAACAATGAGTTGCAAAAAAGAGCCTCGGAGGATTTATTCGTGAAAACGGTTGCACATTTGAGGCACGTGGAGAAGCAACTAACTGCTTGGTAAGGTGGCCACTTTCAAAGTCTCGACTTTGGCATGAGAGAGTATGAGAGCTATGTCTTCTTTCTCCAGGTGCCGACATGCGTATGGGGCATCACGTGATCGTCTCTAGTAATCCCCATTGCCCATGGATTGTGAACGAAGTCCGTCCAAGGTGTCCTTCGATCTGCAATACTTATCGTTAGAACAACAACTGGTCTCCACTGTACCCAAACCCGTAGTAAAGAAATAGAACTTTGCTGCTCTTACGCTCTACAAGCAGGTGGTCCCTGTACTGTTCTTCCCCCGTCCCCATTAGTCTGTTATGGAAGTTAACAATGACTGAATGTTAAGACGTTTTTGGTCAGGCTGTGTGGGATTGGGCCTTTATGAAATAAAGGGACTGATTTCTTATTATTTTATTTCTAATTAATGAGTGAGCTGTACTTTACAAATCTCATAATTTAATAAACAATTTGTGGGATGTTTGATGATGGTTTTAAAATATGTTTGTTTTCCCTTCGGCAGCGTCACAAATATTTCAACTCAGTGAAAATATATCACAAATAATGAAATAAAATATATTTTTTTACTTTTAGTCAAATCAGCAAAACTAATAACTCAATAAGTAGTGGAAAATAACAGCTGCGGGAAAATTTACACACTGTGTCGCCATAGATTCTTTACTGGCGCTCAAACGTGGTAGTTACGGAGGCCCAGCGTTGCCATTTTCGTGTGGAAGAGCGAGAGAGAGAGAGAGAGAGGGACAGAGAGAGAGAGAGAGAGAGCGCTATACAAGACTAGGCGCACGTTCGGCATCAGTGAGTTTGCAGGCATCAGCCGGTACGCCTGCCCCAGAACTGTAGTTGAAGTTATTACAGGAAAAACGCTGCATTGTATGACGTCACAATGCAAAGAAAGGTCTGCAATGTAAGTGAAATAATGAGTTACTTTACACATACACACATATTTATTAAAGTAGCGTCCCCTAAATACTGAAGAATGCAGTACAATGGTAGATTTCAAAGCCTAACAATAGTTGAATTTTATAACCTAGGCCAACTAATGATATGCAGCAAAAGTACCTTGACCAGGCGTATCATTGATGAAAAATACGTTTTACCTCAGCAGGCAAACAGACAGACTGCATTTACTCACAGCACACCGTCAAAGTAAATTTCTACCAATATAGGAAGGGCAAAGATAATACATCCTGTTATAAACTAGAAAATATATAAACCGTGTTACTGATTGCCAATTGTTGCTATTATTATAAATCACGGAAGCCAGACAATGGATGTATGTATAACAACAGTCTGCAGTCAGAAAAAGAAAACGGAACAGGCTGTAATCACCTACACCATCAGCCACACACACATACAGACCACACACACACACACACACACACACACACACACACACACTAGAAGAAAAGAGGAACGTGTTTTTCATTAGTAAATGTACACGTCTATCGTAATATAAACATAATCGCCACGAAAATTCGATTTCATACCCCTTGCAGACACAAAGAGCCGTCATAATACGCCTATCTCTTTACGCAAGACTTTGTCTGACCTCCCTATACTGCTACAAAGGCTAAAAAAATTGTCCATCACGAACGAAAATGCCGGTAGATATCCTACCAACACATGGTTCTACCTCTGTTGAAATATATGATTAATATCAAGCTCACAACCACATCGTCAGTATTAGGACCTCTAATAAGCAAAACTCAAACAAAATGGCTGTGAATTTTATGCGTTATGGTACCTCAAGATTGCAGTGTAACAGCATGACAATGTCGGTTTGCAGAGACGAAGATCTCAGCGTCAAAATACACAGAATACAGAGACGAAATAATGTGATTACATCGATAATAGCAGTGCGGAGCTATGAATAACGGCCAAAGTGGCGTAAGCATAGTCTACAATAGATTAAATGAAAAGTATTCAAGTATGTACCTAGTTTTGTTTCTTAATTGTTATTTCATCCTCCCTCACCACCCGTGGGCTGGGGGCTGGCAGCGATGTAAGTAACCCGCTCTTCAGCCAGAAGAAGCTAATGCTAACTTAGGCTCTGGATTCAAAAACAGGTTGACGTATGTACTATGAATTTAAAATTATTTCAAAAGATTACTTGCATAGCAGAAATATAAATACTATAATGTTTTCGTTATGAATGGCTTGAAAACTGTGATAAGCATGTGGAAAGACAGCACAGTTAGAAACACTTAGAGAAAACTAAAATCTTGGGACGGAAACTAAACAATGGGAAGAAACACTTGAAAAGCACTGAATGCGACAGAATATACACTGACCATCTAGCACGTGGCACCATATTCTGTCACTAAACTGGAAAAGGGCCTGCCCTCGGATGGTAGATTGTAGATGAAAAGAAGGGTGGGTATGGAGAGAGATAGGGTAGTGGTGGTGAAGAGGGCTGAGACTGATAAGAGGTGGTGATGGGACAGGTGTGGCTGTCACTGGTCACTGGTGTTGGGATCTGTAAATTGGAGAGGGAAAGGGGCTGAGGTAGGGGAATAGGAGAGGGTAAGAGTAGGATTTGAGGCAGGAGAGAGAAGGGAGTACTTAGATAAGTGGATAGGGTAGGGTGGATTCCGAGCTGGTAGGACAGTTACGTGTTGGGGCAGTTGACAGTTGAAATTTCTTTGGGAGAGGATGTCAAAGGCGTGCAGGTGAAGGGTTGATGAGACATGTGGGTAGAGACGAAGCAGCACACTAGGACTGGAAAGAAGAGGGTTGGACTCAAGTTTACAGATGTTCCACGTTATAAAGAAGGCATTCAGTGTGAGTGAGGAGAGGTGGGAATATGATGAGTTAGTAAAGGATACTTACGGGGGAAGGCAAGCAGATGTTGAAAACGATGCGGAGAGCATGGCGTTCGAGAAACTGTATGGATTTATAGAACTTAGGAGAGATGGACATCTTTGTAACATTTGCATAGGAAAGAGTGAGGTGGATTAGCGACTTACACATGGAAGGACAGTGAAGTAGCTCCACTAGAGCTGCCAGCATCTTCTACAGACATGATCCCTACAGCACATGCCTGGGATAGATTGAAAAGGGCTGTTTATGGATGACGTGCCCCAAGAACCACTCTGAGGGATCTAATCCGAATCACTGTTGAGGATTGGGACAATCTGGACCAACAGTGCCTTGAAGAGCGTGTGGATAGTATGCCACGCCGAATACAGGCATGCATCAATGCAAGAGGCCTAGCTACTTGGTATTAGAGGTATTGGTGTATACAGCAATCTGGACTACCACCTCCGAAGGTCTCACTGTATGGTGGTACAACACGCAGTGTCTGGTTTTCTTGAGCAATAAAAAGGCAGACATGAGGTCTATGTTGATCGCCATTACAATTTTCTGTACAGGTTTCGGAGCTCTCTGAACCGGGGTGATGGAAAACTTTTTTTTTTATGAGTGTACTTTTAGTCCACTGTGGACTTTCTGTTAGATGGTTAGTGGGTGAGGTTTGCAAGCTAGCTGCCGTTCGAAGGTTAGTCCAAGGTATTTTAGTGGGTTAGTCGGCTGCATGGGGCAGTCCTTAATGGTGAGGTAGAAATCATGGACGATGAGGGTAGTGCGTTCTATAATTATTGGCTGGGTTTTGGAGGAGTTAATCTTAAGGAGTCCTGTTATGGACGCTCGGACCCCCTGGTGACGGCAGGAACAGGAGGCTCTTGGAAATTTGTGGTTAGTACCTATAGGACCAAACTGCTGAGGTCATCGGTCCCTAAGCTTACACACTACTCAATCTAACTTAAATTAACTTACGCTAAGAACAACATGCACACTCGTGCACGAGAGAGGTCTTAGAACTTCGACGAGGGAAGTCGTTCGAACCGTGGCAATGCTTCACAGACCGCGCGGCTACCCAGCGCGGCTGAACAGGAGGTCACGGCTTTGAAGGCAGCCTGTTATTGGACAGCAGGATGGCGACAACAGTTGGTGATCTGGGACCGAACTGCCATGTGGCAGCGCAATAGCCCACGGCCGGCAGGAACTTGCGCCCCCAGAGGCAGAAATGAATCGTCCAAGTGTGCTCACGCACAATGTATGTGCCTGCGTCAGTTAGCCGACATCAGCGGCTCATATCGGGTGGCGCGGACGAAGTCAGAGCATCTTGCCTAGCTGGCTAACACAAAACAGCGGAGGCTGCAGACCGGACGAGAAAATTATGTTCTCTGCCCAACCATTCTAATACGGAATAATGGCTGCAGTCAGCCGAAAAGGACCACTTTTTCCGATCAGATGGTGAGGTGGTGGGAAAACATAGCACTTAATGCACAACAGAGTGAACAAGACAGCAGCAGCGGTTTTGACATGAGCATCCAGATCAGAGTGATCAGTTGAATTAATAAAACAAGAGGCGTGCATTTGAGATGTTTTGGGAAGCAAACAACTACTTGGTAAGTGGGCACTGCGATCGAAGTCCCGAGGTTGGCCTGGGAGCATACCATAGGAACGTATTAGCTGGTCAGGCTCTGCCGTGGGAGAGAGTGAAGCGACTCCACTCAGACCACTGTCCTCAGGGACACCACTTAATCATGTCTCACACCCACACATGCCAAGGACTGTGATCAAAGTCCATACAAGGCTTGTCTCACTCAGCAGTCCTTACCATGAGAACAGCAGCAGATCGGCACCTCGTGTTAAATCGATGGTAGGACTGTGAGCTTTCAGCACAGCTTTCCAGTAGCTATTTTTAAAATATATCTACATCTACATCTACATCCATACTCCGCAAGCCACCTGACGGTGTGTGGCGGAGGGTACCCTGAGTACCTCTATCGGTTCTCCCTTCTATTCCAGTCTCGTATTATTCGTAGAAAGAAGGATTTTCGGTATGCTTCTGTGTGGGCTCTAATCTCTCTGATTTTATCCTCATGGTCTCTTCATGAGATATACGTAGGAGGGAGCAATATACTGCTTGACACTTCGGTGAAGGTATGTTCTCGAAACTTTAAAAAATGCCTGTACTAGATACTGAGCGTCTCTCCTGCAGAGTCTTCCACTGGAGCGATTACTAAATGCTGCAGCATACCTCCTCCATTCAGGTGGTCCGTGTAGAGAACGCAGGATGTTTGTGCCGTCAGACACTCTTCACATACTGCAACATGGTCGCAATGGGACAGTGATTCAGAAACTGTAGAATAAATTAATTTCTTTCACGTCTATGATCACAAATTGTTAGGTCCTCAGAATACCAGTTTCGGTCAGCAACGGCCATCTTCAGATTTGTTTTAAAAGCATGTCCTAGTGTAATGGAGCCATAATGGCATCGTCAAATGATAAACACAAAATGAGCGGCAGCAATGTCACATATATATACGATGCCACTATGGCTCCATGACACGTTTTAAAACAGATCTCAAGTTGGTCATTGCTACCGAAAGCGGTAGTCTGAGGGAATAACACGTTTGTGATCATAGACGTGAAATAAATTAATTAATTCCAGACATTCTTCAGTCACTATGAGCGATGACTTGAAGTCTTACTTGACAGCTCCCTTCATTGTGGTGACAGGAGTAACACCGTTATATCTCTCCAAAACCTTTAAAGAAACAGTCTTCTTCACATGTTGCTAGCGTACTTGTCGACGATGGACATGCTGGGTAGCGCGGAACCATAGTTAACCTCTGAACATACTGCGTCGCCATTTATCAATAGTCCCTAATTCCTGATCATGGCACCACTACAAACGCAATCGTTTGTGTTGTGTTCATAGAGGCCACCCATATACGAGACGGTCATCACCTAGTCGAATTGGCACTAGTCTCTGACCAATGATGCGTGTTGACACAGAATGTTGTCTGCCGGTCGGTGTGGCCGCGCGGTTCTAGGAGCTTCAGCCTGGAACCGCGTGACCGCTACGGTCGCAGGTTCGAATCCTGTCTCGGGCATGGATGTGTGTGATGTCCTTAGGTTAGTTAGGTTTAAGTAGTTCTAAGTTCTAGGGGACTGATGACCTCAGATGTTAAATTCCATAGTGTTCAGAGCCATTTGAACACAGAATGTTGCAGGAAGTCCAGTACATGTCCTTAGATGAAAACAGTGATGTAAATTGGGTGCAATGTGCGTGCTGTACAATAATGAGCTCGCTTCTTGTGGTGATCAGACGCAGTCGACCGGACCCTCGACTACGAGTAACCATGTTCTGGCCTTCCCATGCAGTCCACCATGGAGCCACTCTAACATCCAAAGAGCACCATAAATCTGGATACTGCACGATTCGACATGTCTGCCAAACACAGACCCACAGTGATGCCCCTATAAAATTCTGACAGAATCCGATTGTTCTCTCTCACACAGTGATCGCTCAAAATCTGACGCTGTTCACGTCCCTTACATACTCTACCAGACCTGATAGCGACGCTAAATTCAGACAACACTAATAGAGTCAGATGATTGTTCTAACTGCCAGAAAGAAGTGCAGTTCTTAATCTCCTAAGCCACTGTTTGAAGGTATGTGATATCACGTTGACATCCCACCAAGTCTTCTGGGTACTTCACTTTTTTACCAGGCACTTTACTTTTTGACTTATTTTATCCTGTGATGCAGATCCACAGATTATTGTAGCATCTGGAAGTTATGTTACAATTGAATATCAAGAAGAGATATGTAAGGTTGGTTTATTTGTTTCACTTCTGGTCCTAAAAATGAATGAAAGTCGGGAGTAGACTGGAATTCCAATATCGCTGTCACTAGTTTTCTATCATAAGATTATTTGAAAAGAAAAACGTTCGATTATTGCTCTTGCTTATAAAGCAGTATTGATGTTTATTGTCGGACGCAGCACTGTTGCCATACTCATTATTCTATACCTGCGAAGACGGCCAGAAGACAATTAAACTATAATATAGATTCGTTATGAGAAGACCGTCATAGTATGTGGGCGAAGCATTTTATATATAATGGCGAGGTGTTGCACAATAAATCGATTCTCCCCCAGAGCACTCCTGGTTTTATTTTTCTTTAGTAGCACTAAACTGGTTCTGTAGCATGGCTCTGTAGGCATCAGTTTTAATCTCCCGTTGTCTTTTTTCATCCAAAAGAAAGAAAACAACTGTCTTCATTCTAGCTACTGTTTGTAGATTATCCTCAGGTGCCTGTCGAGGAATGAAATGTTATCGTACGTCACAACGTAGTCCTGAACACACATTCCTTTTCCATCCAAGACGAAATTTCTCACTTAACGAAATTTGTTTACACGGGCAGTGTAAACGCAATTTTCAAACACAGTGCCCCACTACGGTCTGAATTAGTGGCACGCCTCGCAGGCAACGAACTAAAGAGCCCGCCGGAAAACTCCCACGACAGCAGATAGCCAAATATGAATTTGAAGTATTAATGCCAAGCGTGAAAACTGATAGGAAAAGGGACATCTACAAAAAAACTTCATTCATTTTATTATAGTGGTGGGGTTCAGTGCTGTTCTGTAGTTGAGCATGTTCAACGTGGAACTTGGAACAGAAATCGGAAACTGGAATACGTGCAACAGATAGTTCAGAACGTAGGGTGCGAGTAATACTATGAGAAGAAGAGTTTGGTACAAGTGGGGTAGTCGTGTCACCCTGTGTCTAGCAAATCAAAAGAATTATGTCAAAAACCTTTTAGAATAAACGATCGAACGATTTCGATAATGATTTGTCTAAGACGATGAATAGAATACAAGAGTCGTTCAGTAAAAAATCGATTTTTAAGGAATCTGTTACGACAATGGAATACAACACTTCCTAATTTTTCACTATAGTCCCCCTCAGGTTTTATGTTCTTGTGCCAGCGGCGGACAAGTTCCTCCGTTCCACGCGGAAATAATTCTTGTGATGTGTGCATAATAAGTTACACACTACTGCCTGAACTTCCTTATCAGCGAACCATGAACCACTAAGAGTCGGTTAAAAATTTAATTATCTGAAGGTGTCTGTCTGGCGAATAAGGTGAGTGGAGCAAGTAGACAAGTTTCTGGTGTCCCTGCACACACCCATTCGCCTTTCTTTCATTTCGGATGTCAAATGTTTTGGAGCCGACCTTGCACACCCTGGCTGGAGTATCAGTACATCATCAACAATATGGTCAGCTGCACCAACATTAATTTCAAGGCTGCTGAAATACCACTCACTGTAACACACCTGTTTTTCCATATCAACTCAACAACTTTTCACAGACAGAGTGTCGTGGCCTTGGCGAATCATCGACCCTTGTTATACGCCATTTGAATTCATCTATCCACCTGTGGACATGCGTTTGACTGGAACAACTTTCACCGTGATACGCTGCCACCCGACGGTGAATTTCGGTTGGTTTCAAACCTTCATGTAACAGAAACGTAATGACACTCGCTGCTCAAAGTTGGTGCAATCCTTCAAGAATGCCGCCATCTCGTTTCACGGATTCCCAGCATCCTGTTCGCGAGGTAGGCCTGTCAGTCCCATCTGGTAATAGCTATAAGACACCACCAAAAATTAACAAAGAAGCAGAAACTTTATCGAAGTCTTGAATTTATCATAACTTTTCCGGTTGCTTGTTGAATGGATCTTGTAGATTAGAGAAATACTTGACGCGCCTTTGAGTGATGCTCGAAATCATGCTCAGGAAATGAGATACATATTGAGACTTTATAGTTGAAAATTTAACCTATAAGTTTAGAAAGTACTGGCAGATATTTGTGTGGTGGATTACATAGAGAGACCGTGCGGTCTGCTGTTGTGTGGCCTTGAGATAATATTGCTATGCGTTAAAACATTGCACTAGCTGAAGTACAAATGCCATGGAAATTCTAGCTATTCAATAATTTACCATTATAGTCACTACTGCTATGTAAATCAGTACGCATAGCAGCTGAGATACTTATATGTTAATGACGTAAGAAACCAGTGTACAAAATTCAAAAATTTACTCCGGCAGCTGTTTGATTGAAGTTTTATTCCATTTTATTCCATTCTTTCAACATAACTTTTCTACTAGTAAACATTAGCGAACAAGCAGAATGTTGTCAACAGACTGGGAAGAGATGCACTACTTCTTTCACTAAACTCATCTAGTTTTGTAGTATTTGTATTTTTTTAAGCTCTGAAATGTAGAAGATTTTTCATATCTATTGCTGCAGATCAGAGAATATGTCTTGTTTACTCATCAGTATTGGATATTGTAAACAATATCAGGCATACAGATATTTCCTAAAACACTAGAAATCACTTTAGTGACGGATCAAGTAGTGTTCGATTAGAACTATTGTCATTTACTGTTCCTTACTTATTTTATTTTTATATTCACTTTTTACTGGGAAAAGTGAGTTATAAAGAGCAGTGATGCACTTTTAATGGAGGTATTACTTCTCGTACAACAGTTATTCTCCTTCCTGCTGTTGAATGATTCTCAATTGAAAAATTTGGATACTGAAAAAATGCTGAAACTTTTTCACTCCTTCTGGCAGACAGCACAGACTAGATAATAATACTAGACAAATAGCTTCTGATATTCTTTAAAATTCTAATATTGTGAGTTTAACATTATAGTTCACATTCTCAGTAGGCACCTCTTATTCCTGTACATGAATTCGAGTAACATTCAGAGGCAGGTCAAATTTCTATCCTATCGCTTTTATTTCTATTACCCACTCCTTATGTAGATATGAAAATTCAGACGAACACCCTTCTTTTTAACTGCTCTCAAATATGGGTTGGTAGTTAAATAGCAGACTAACGTAGTTATTCATGTGTAAACCCACTAGACCTTGACGAGATGACTTTTTGACACTTCATTGACAAACCAGTAGCTGTTCATGAAATATGTCAATTTCCCTTCAAATCTCTAATTACTCCATTACTTTCATGCAACTAAACTTTCTTTTCTGGCAAGACGATCTCATGCTAGTGAATTTGATATGACATTTTTGTTTAACTATAAAAAATCGGAACCAAATCCTTTGTGTAGTTTTCCCTCACATCAGTGATTAAAATTCTCATAATTAGCAAAATTACATTAAAACAATTAAACATAATGACCAACGCTAGTTAATTTGATATCTCTTTTTGACTGTCCAGCTTTTCTTTCAGCAATGAAAATTCTGCCACAAATGAATTTTGTAACTTTCCCTCGCATTACTACTTAAATTTTTCTTTATCACCTTTGTTTTGAAACCCAGTCCTCATTCTGGTCACATGTATGTGCGTTATGTCCATTTGTCACTCTTTGTTTGGCTCTGAAAAATCTGACAAAAACCTATTGTGTTTCATCTAGAGAGTTTTCTTTCTGGTCTGCTCAAACATTTAAAATTATCGTCATTTTCTCCGTTTTACTTCGCTCCTTAGTTGCTTCAAAATTCGTGGAGGTATGTTCCGTCTTTACAACGCAGTTTGTTCTTTGTCAAATGTATTTCGCTTCTTTTATATTTAAAGCATCTTAATTGGCACATAGTACATGTTTCTTTTAATAGATGTACTAAATGTACTATGCAGTAGTTACCAATATGTCACTATGTTATCTTTTGTCATGTTTCTCTCTTCTTTTGCAGATTAGAAACAACTTTTGTAGCAAAAGTATCATGAAGTTAAATTATCATACGGTGATACTTACTATTTCCAAAGTTTCTAGCCCAGGTCTGACCTGGAGATGAATTCATTCAGTCCCCATGCTCCTGCTGGCGATATCCAGCAATTTTTTCACTACTTTTATTACGACATATCTCTTGCACTTGGCATTTTATGGTCTACATATGTGTTTTAACAGTGTGTAGTCTTACCAATTGTCACTGTGTAATTAACTACTGATTTTTATTTTTACTATGTTAGTGTTTTGATATTTTTCATTTGTTTTGTTATCTCTGTGTGTGTGTACATTTTGTTGGGTGTGCATGTGTTCTTTATTGTGAGATAGCCATTTTTGTGGATGTGTTATTCTCTATGCGAAAGAATTTTGGGTGAGTGTATGTGTGTGTGTGTGTGTGTGTAGACACAATAGACACAGAGAGAGAGACAGAGAGAGAGAGAGAGAGAGAGAGAGAGAGAGAGAGAGAGAGAGCGAGAGAGAGAGAGAGAGGGTGGGAGAGAAGAAAGCGAGGGTAATATTCATTAGTTATTTGTTCCAGTTATGTTTCCAGCTTCTGGTTGTTATTGTTTTAGTGGGTAACATATTCAGTGAGTTACTGCTTATATTAATTTGGTCATTCTTTCTTTTTCGTTGCAAGAGCTCTTTGCACATGAAAGTTTTTCTTTCATGCCATGATGTTTTTCTTGTGATAGTTCACTCTACTAATTTTCATGTCCTGTTCCATGTTTTATGGTCCATGTCCATGTTCTATCAGATGTTCAAAAAAGATAGCACGGTTATTTTGTTACTTCCAGCTTCCTTTGTGTTCTTTATATCTAGTTTTGGAATGTCCGCCTGTCATCTGCATGTATACTGATTCACATTATTGGCCTTCTATCTGGTATATGCCGGCACTTTGGTATTTATCTGGTTTGTCTGTATATTGTAAGTGTGACTTGAGTGTGTTTCCTGCCTGTAAGCACTGTACAATTCCAGTTTCTTTCGTATATTTGCCATCTACTGCGTTGCTTTGTGTTTGTATGTTCAAGAGAGCCATTCCTTTTTGTTTCTCGTTATATGCGAGTTTCTGTTTCGTGTTTCTAAGTGTGTTGTAGTGTCTGTATGGTTCGATGGCATCTCCGTTCTCTACTTGTTTCTTTCTGTAGTTGTGGTTTTTCTTTTTTCTTTTTGATTGAGTCTTTGTACTATATGGTCGTGTTAGACATCGTTTTATATTATTAGTTGTATTATTTGTAACTCTTTTTCATAATTTTCTTAGCAGAGTGGGATACTACATAGTCTGTGTAACATGAGTCATAGGGCTGCTAATTTTTGAATTTGTGGGTGGTTGGATGAGGCATATATAATTGTCTCTGTGGGTATTGGTTCTCTGTACATGTCAAACTGGCAGTGATGGCTACAGGAGAAATGTAAGGATGTAGAGGCTTACCTTACTAGGGGTAAGATAGATACTGCCTACAGGAAAATTAAAGAGATCTTTGGAGAAAAGAAAGCCACTTGTATGAATATCAAGAGCTCAGATGGAAACCCAGTTCTAAGCAAAGAATTAGGAAGGAGTATATAGAGGGTCCATACAAGGGCGATGTACTTGATGGCAATATTATGGAAATGAAAGAGTATGTAGATGGAGATGAAATGGGAGATACGATACTGCGTGAAGAGTTTGACAGAGCACTGAAAGAACTGAGTCGAAACAAGGCCCCCGGAGTGGACAACATTCCATTAGAACTACTAACGGCCTTGGGAGAGCCAGTTCTGCAAAACTCTTTCATCTGGTGAGCAAGATGTGTGAGACAGACGAAATGCCCTCATACTTCAAGAAAATTTAATAAGTCACAGCTTCAAAATACTAACGCGAACTCTTTACACACAAATGGAAGAACTGGTAGAAGCCGACCTCTGGGAAGATCAGTTTGGATTCCGTAGAAATATGGGAACACGTGAGGCAATAATGAATCTACGACTTATCCTAGAAGCTAGATTAAGGAAAGGCAAACCTACATTTCAAGCATTTATAGAGAAAGCTTTTGACAATGTTGACTGGAATACTCTCTTTCAAATTCTAAAGGTGGCAGGGGTAAATCACAGGGAGCGAAAGGCTATTTACAATTTGTATAGAAACCAGATGGCAGTTATAAGGGTCGAGGGACATGACAGGGAAGCAGTGGTTGGGAACGGAGTGAGACAGAGTTGTAGAATCTCCCCGATGTTATTCAATCTGTATTTGGAGGAAGCAGTAAAGGAAACACAAGAAAATTAGGAGTAGGTATTAAAATCGTGCAGAAGAAATATAAACTTTGAGGTTCGCCAATGAGATTGTAATTCTGTCAGAGACCGCAAAGGGCTTTGAAGAGCAGTTGAACGGAATGGTCAGTGTCCTGAAAGGAGGATATAAGATGAACATCAACAAAAACAAAACTAGTATACTGGAATGTAGTCGAATTAAGTCGCGTGATGCTGAGGGAATTAGATTAGGAAACGGGACACTTAAAGTAGTAAAGGAGTTTTGCTATTTGGGGAGCAAAATAACTGATGGTGGTCGAAGTAGGGAGGATATAAGAAGTATGCTGGCAATGGCAAGGAAAGCGTTTCTGAAGAAGAGATATTTGTTAACATCAGGTATAGATTTCAGTGTCAGGAAGTCATTTCTGAAAATATTTGTGTGGTGTGTAGCCATGTATGGAAGTGAAAAATGGACGATAAATAGTTTGGACAAGAAGAGAATAGAAGCTTTCGAAATGTGATGCTACAGATGAATGCTGAAGACTACGTGGGTACATCACATAACTAATGAGGAGCTACTGAACAGAATTGGGGAGAAGAGAAATCTGTGGCACAACTTGAAGGGATCGATTGGTAGGACATGTTCTGAGGCATCAAGAGATCATGATTTTAGTACTGGAGGGTAGTGTGGAGAGTAAAAATCGTAGAGGGAGACCGAGAGATGAATACACTAAGCAGATTCAGGAGGATGTAGGTTGCAGTAAGTACTGTGGGATGAAGAAGCTTGCACAGGAAAGAGTAGAATGGAGAGCTGCATCAAACCAGTCACAGGACTGAAGACCGCAACAACAACAACACATGTTAAATGTGTGCTTATTGCTTTCTCTTTCAATTGTCATATCAGCAAAACGTAATTATGTGTTTTTTTGTGGTGATTGAATATTTATATATGTGTTGTTCTTGTATCTATGAAGTTTATCTTTATTTCGGTTCGTTCACGTCCTGTACAGATTACATCATCCACATATCTGTACCAATAAACAATTTTGCCTTCTTTCTTAGTGGTGACTGTATCGAGGATTCTTTTTTTTTGTGGCTGATCAGTATGTTTCCCAATGTTACTGATATTCGGGATCCCACTGGGAACCAATTTTCTTGTAAGTACGTATAATTCGTTTTCAAACTGGAAATAATTCTGGGGTGTGATTGCGTTAAAAGCTTAGTTTATTTCGTTACTTCTGCCTGCAGGTAGTATGTTGTACGTCAGTAGGTTTCCTTCAATTAGCTTTACTGTGTCTGCAGGGGTATACATGGGTTTTGTGTTCTCTATGGCCAAAGATACGATGATGATAATGCTACTTGCTGGACGTGTAAGCCTTTTATTTGTGTTATCGAGTTATTTCTGTTTTTTACTGTTCTGCTATTCCTCATTTTTCAGTGTTGCATTATGGTTTTGCCGCGTGGTATGATCTTGCAGGCATGAAGTTATGACAGTCCTCAATTAAGTAAAAGGTTTGTGGACGTTACATTTGCTCCTGATTGTTGGTGCTTTTAGGTTCTTCTGTGTGATGTGTTGTTTTTGTGGTTGGCAGTAGAGCCAACACCTTGGTACTAAAGGAGGCCGAAATGCCAGCGTTTTAGCTCACGCAGGCTGGCGTGAGGTCTGGAATATGACAAGGGAATTAGAATTGAAAAAACGGACGTAGCTGGTGGAATATTTAATCCATTAATGATGAACGTCGCTCTTGATGGCACATGATTTAAAATATCAATAGAAACTGATCATCACGCCTAGCTAGGTCGCAGCAAATAACGTAGCTGAAGGCTATGCTAACTATCGTCTCGGCAAATGAGATCGTAATTTGTCAGTGAACCATCGCAAGCAAAGTCTGCTATACCACTGGGGCGAGTGCTAGGAAGTTTCTCTAGACCTGCCATGTGGCGGCGCTCGGTCTGCAATCACTGATAGTGGCGACGCGCGGGTCCGACATATACTACCGGACCGCGGGCGATTTAAAGGCAACCACCTAGCAAGTGCGGTGTCTGACTGTGACACCACAGTTTTTGTTTGTCCGTGAGCATGTGTTCGACATCTTTGAGGTTACTTCTTGTGTATGCCTGGATGTGTTAGAAGCCTTTGGGGTGACTTCTTACGTACACTTGGAAACGTGTTGTTGGACCACGTTTCAGTTTTGTGATTTTTGTGTTATGAGTTCTTTGGTTTTTCTTTATAATTCTCGCTATTGACCAGTAATGTGCTGTTCCCTTTATCAGCTCTCGTGAGTGCGATGATTCCAGAATGTAGTTTTTCTTGTAATTTCTTACGAATGTGGTTTTCTGTTTGAAGGTTC
This sequence comes from Schistocerca gregaria, assembly GCF_023897955.1. Taxonomy (NCBI): domain Eukaryota; kingdom Metazoa; phylum Arthropoda; class Insecta; order Orthoptera; family Acrididae; genus Schistocerca; species Schistocerca gregaria. The sequence continues at coordinate 578,073,075 of NC_064921.1, read as the reverse complement.
CTTTTTCGCTCTTTCTTTGACGTGGTAATTATGTTGTTCATTTCTTTCTTCTCTCGTTGTTGTTTTAGCCCAATATTTACTGTGAAATTTTCTTGTTACTATTCCTCTACTAGGATGTATTCCGTTTCTACAATAACATTTTCTATGTAGTGGTTGTCTGTTTTGGTACAGGTGTTGTGTTTGGGCACTTCGTATAACAGCTGTGTTTCTGTCCCTGATAATTTTATATCTGTGAGGTTTATTCGAGGAGAAGTTGTGGTGGTCCATGTGCTGTACTTTGTTGTGTCTTCTTGCTGGTTAGTTTTGTTTGTGGGTGTTCCGAGCTGTCGACTGTGTATGTTATGCGCACAGTGTAGTGTTCAGTCTCTTATGTGTCCACTTTACTATATTGCGTTGAATATCGATGTTGGGTTGTTAGCAAATGCAGATAACTGGGAATCAGCATCATACAACATTCTATTAAGCATGTACTTCTTGGTGCAAAGCCATTTTACTTCGTTTTTAACCAAGCGATTTCTTCAAATGATTTCGTTCTCCACGCCACCAAAGAGTTTATTCTGACATTTAAATCAATACAATGGGGAATTACGTTAGTTATTTTGCAAGTGTTATTGAATCTAAAGTGTTGGATGGTTTTGTGAAGTCTGAGATGGGTATTCCTGAAATGGTAGTAAAACTTGTCGGAAAATGACTGACTTGGCAGGATTATCGTCATTTTTTCCGTTTACCATCTTTCCTAGTTGCTTCAAAATTCATGGAAGTATGTTCCATCTTTACTTAAATGAGAGGCGCTGTGTTTTTGTCATACGTGCATTGCTTCTTTTGTTTATGAGGCATCTTCAGTGGCCCATACTGCATGTTTCTTTTAACATATATAATATGTGTATCATGTAGTGATTACAAATGTGTTACTATGTTATGCTTTCTCCTGTTCTCTTCTTGCTTTTCTGATCAGAAACAATTTTTGTAGGATAAGTTTCGTAAGGTTATATTATCTTTTGGTGTTACTTACAACATCCAATCTTGCTAGTCCATTTGTGTGTTCCTGGAAATGTGTTCATTCAGTCCACATACTCCAGCTCACCAATTTTCGCCGTTTGTTCACCCATGTTTATTATAACAACTAACCTGCACTTTTCATTGTATGATCAACATCTCTGTGTTTACAGTGTCATGTGTTGCAAGTTGTTGCTGTGTATTCATCTTTCGTCTCTTGTTTCTATTGTTGGTTAGTTGGATATTTTTCATTCATTTTGTGTTCGTGTGTGTATTTTGTTAGGTGTGAATGTGTCGTTACCCGTGAGATCGCCTATTTTTGTGAATGTATTATTCTTAGTGGGAGTGGATGCTTTTGCTTGGAGGGGGTGGGTTAGGATTTTGAGAGACAAGGTAGAGAGAGAGAGAGAGAGAGAGAGAGAGAGAGAGAGAGAGAGAGAGAGAGAGAACGAGAGAGAGGAAGCTTCATTCTTTATTTATGCTGGTTATGTTTCAGCTACTGTTTCTTATTATTTTAGTGCCTAACATGATCAGTGAGTTACTGCGGATCTTCATATAGTCATTGATTACTTTCTTTTCCTATACAAGAGTTCTTTGCATATGAACATTTTCCTGTAATCTCAGGGCTTTTTTTGTGACTGTTTACTTTACTAACGTTCATGCCCTGTCCCATATTGGGATGTATAATCCATGTCCGTGTTTTATCACGTGTTCAGCAAAGGTGGAATTGTTATTTTCGTACTTGAAGCTTCTTTTATGTTCTTTATACCTAATTCTGAAATTTCTTCCTGTCATTTGCAGATGTACAGATTCACATTCTTGACTTTCTAATTGCTGTATATCTGCTTCTTGGTATTTATCTGGTTTGTCTTTACTTGTTTGTAAATGTGACTGAACTGTGTTTCTTGTTCTGTAAGCAATGTGTAATCCTTGTTTCTTTAGTATATAAGGTACCTAGTGTGTTACTATGTGTTTGTACGTTACATAATACCATTTCTTTCTGTTAGTCATGTCATGTGTGTTTCTGTTTAGTGTTTCTATGTGTGTTGTTGTGCCTATAGTGCTCTTTGGTGTTTGTGTCCTCCGCTTGTTTTCATTCTTATGTAACTGTGTTTTGATTCTTTGCTTGAGTCTTGGTATCATATGACTCTTGTAAGCTTATCTGTGGCTATGAGTTGTATTGTTCGTAACTCTTATTCACAGTTTTCTTGACGTAGTGGGATATTACTTAGTCTGTGCAACATATGTTGCGCCTGCGCCATTTTTTGATTTCGCAGGTGGCTTATAGTAGCATATATAATTGTATTAGTTGCTGTTGAATTTCTGAAGATGTCAGATGTATGCTTATTGCTGCCTCTCTTTATTGTTATATGCAAGAAATCTATTTGCTTTTGTGTTTATTTTCCTATTGTGAACTGGATAATTTTATGTATACTGTTCATGTCTGTATGAACGTTATCTATTTTCACTGTTGTTTCATCTGCTATATATAGATTACGCCGTCCACATATCTGTACCAGTAAACACTTTTGCATCCTTTCGTTCTGATTATTGTATCGCAGATGATTGATGTATTTTAGAAAAGATGTGATGCTTTCTACACTGCCACCCGTAAACGACAGCGGACGTGGTAGTTGACAGTTTCAAAGGCTATAAAACTGGATGAAAACTCACGTTTTAAAAATTTCCACTTGATTATTATCACGATTGCATTCTAAGGTATGTGTCAACTGAGAGACCCACAACAGAAGACATAGAAATTCGTCTGAGATTTTCTGCTACAATTGTTATGTTCAACAAACTTGTAGAAATTAAGATATGGTAAGTAAAAATTGCAATACGATAGTACCACAAAATCCGTGCTTGTGTCACAGACATAATGCAGGAAGTTATTCCATTAAAAATTACACACCTCCTTTCATTATAAAATTTTCATAAATACCGTATTTATTGTTTTCAATAAAATATTTCTATTCTGTTCTACTCATAAGCGATAACTCTGGGGCATTTACGCTCACAACACATAAGAGCACGAAACTTTATATGTTGGACAGCTCGCACATGCTATCTTCAGTCTCATCTGGTGTAAGTGAAACATATTATAGCAACGTTATAATACGATTCTACCCTCCCATTTAAGGACAACTGAGATAGCTCCGACAATTTTTGACAGTACTTCTAGTATCACCAACCATCTTCAGCTGCAAGCTGATACTGGTACTTAACAGTGAGTCTATTGGTTCCTGTATACTGTACGTGCTCAACATTAACTTTTAGATGGCGTTTATTAGCCAGCACAAGCATGGTCACTTTATAACTGCAATCATTTTCCTTACCTTGCGTTGATTGTACCTATGGAAATCATACTTTTTTTCACGCAGCTACAATTATCAGAGGTAAAGGTTCCATACTCTTATTAGAGCGGTCACGAGCTCTGTTGAGTAATGGATGGAGAGCTTTTCGGTCGTGGCTTGTTGAAGACACTATGGTGGTATAACTTTGAAACGAATGAATGTAAGTCCGATTAGATTTGAAAAATATTTGTTGTTGCTATACCCATAGTAGAGCGCCACTCGTTTTCACAGATGGTGATATATTTTAAGTTGCAAAAAGCTTTAGATTTTACACTCCTGGAAATGGAAAATAGAACACATTGACACCGGTGTTTCAGACCCACCATACTTGCTCTGGACACTGCGAGAGGGCTGTACAAGCAATGATCACACGCACGGCACAGCGGACACAGCAGGAACCGCGGTGTTGGCCGTCGAATGGCGCTAGCTGCGCAGCATTTGTGCACCGCCGCCGTCAGTGTCAGCCAGTTTGCCATGGCATACGGAGCTCCATCGCATTTAACACTGGTAGCATGCCGCGACAGCGTGGACGTGAACCGTATGTGCAGTTGACGGACTTTGAGCAAGGGCGTATAGTGGGCATGCGGGAGGCCGGGTGGACGTACCGCCGAATTGCTCAACACGTGGAGCGTGAGGTCTCCACAGTACATCGATGTTGTCGCCAGTGGTCGGCGGAAGGTGCACGTGCCCGTCGACCTGGGACCGGACCGCAGCGACGCACGGATGTACGCCAAGATCGTAGGATCCTACGCAGTGCCGTAGGGGACCGCACCGCTACTTCCCAGCAAATTAGGGACACTGTTGATCCTGGGGTATCGGCGAGGACCATTCGCAACCGTCTCCATGAAGCTGGGCTACTGTCCCGCACAACGTTAGGCCGTCTTCCGCTCACGCCCCAACATCGTGCAGCCCGCCTCCAGTGGTGTCGCGACAGGCGTGAATGGAGGAACGAATGGAGACGTGTCGTCTTCAGCGATGAGAGTCGCTTCTGCCTTGGTGCCAATGATGGTCGTATGCGTGTTTGGCGCCGTGCAGGTGAGCGCCACAATCAGGATTGCATACGACCGAGGCACACAAGGCCAACACCCCCCATCATGGTGTGGGGAGCGATGTCCTACACTGGCCGTACACTCTGGTGATCGTCGAGGCGACACTGAAAAGTGCACGGTACATCCAAACCGTCATCGAACCCATCGTTCTACCATTCCTAGACCGGCAAGGGAACTTGCTGTTCCAACAGGACAATGCACGTCCGCATGTATGCCGCGCCACCCAACGTGCTCTAGAAGGTGTAAGTCAACTACCCTGGCCAGCAAGATCTCCGGATCTGTCCCCCATTGAGCATGTTTGGGACTGGATGAAGCGTCGTCTCACGCGGTCTGCACGTCCAGCACGAACGCTGGTCCAACTGAGGCGCCAGGTGGAAATGGCATGGCAAGCCGTTCCACAGGACTACATCCAGCATCTCTACGATCGTCTCCATGGGAGAATAGCAGCCTGCATTGCTGCGAAAGGTGGATATACACTGTACTAGTGGCGACATTGTGCATGGTCTGTTGCCTGTGTCTATGTGCCTGTGGTTCTTTCAGTATGATCATTTGATGTATCTTACCCCAGGAATGTGTCAATAAAGTTTCCCCTTCCTGGGACAATGAATTCACGGTGTTCTTATTTCAATTTCCAGGAGTGTATTTGCCTTTACGATTCAATTCCTTGTCATCTGATCATTTTTGCTATCTTTGCCTTCAGCGCTATGGTTGGTCTCATGCACTTCTCCATTCCTGCAATGTGACATCTGTCCTCTTCATCTGAGCATCACACGATGTCAACAGACTGCTTCATGTACTAACGCCCAGGCATGGTCATGCATTCAATCATTATTTTTAGCAGTAACTCCTGTTTTTAAATGTGTCCAACCACTATATATGAAGATTACATGGAAAGAAGGGGTTAAGTCATAATCTCACGAAAATGAGTTATTGGTATCATTATGAAGTTCATCAGATGTACTTTAAGTTGGGTGAACTGAAATGAATGTGATGGGTATAGTCACGGAGTTGTAACCAGATTAAAATATGGTATACACAGAAAAACAAGTCAGGTCCGTTTAATACACGGACAGAAACGGTGAAATGCAGCAGGTGCAGATATCAGAGTAGTATTGATTCTTTCGTCTGCTTTCATGGAAGTCTCATTGTTGACGTTGTTAAGTGCAATGTCATTGTTGATCTTTCTTGGGTATTGTCTAAATTAACGCTGAGCAGATTTGACATTATTTTCTTTTCTTTGTGCTTTGGTGCAACTGAATTTTGTGCTGTGATTTATCCTAACACAGAGCAGCCTTGACAGTCACTTCAGCGCTTTATGGTATGGTAGACAGAATTGAATTTCGTATAAAATCCAACAACGGTCGGTGTTTCATCTGGTGACAGAATATCTGGAGTCAAGCTGCATTGGTAATTCTAGAAAGAGACAAAGCTGTAATAGACAATCTGAAGTATCTAAAAAGCTAAGAACCGTGTCACATGAAACACGAGAGCATCGTAATAGCAACAAGAATTGTACTGGTTTGCCAACTGATGCAGAGAATTGTACATTAATATCTAATTTCAGTTTGTTGAAGGACGGAAATGAGAAAAATTGTCACCTGACAGGACTGATTTCTGTTGACAAGGTATAATGCTGAAGGCCTCGTAGAGATGAGACAGTAGCTACTTTGCGTGATTATACATTTCATTATAAGGTCAGAATAATGAGAGAAGATACTATGATAGAATTGTCTGTTTGTCAAAAGGCCTTTATTTCACTGCATGTTATTTCTAAGGAAAGAGTAGAAACTATCAGGAATGCCTTAAAAAATGAAGGCATGGCGCCAGTTGACCAACGAGGGAAACGCAGAAACCAAATTCAGAAGCTTTCAACAGAAAGAGAGTAAAGTATCGACGCTCACATAAAGTGAGTTAAAGGACGGTCCGGTCATTACAGCATAATAAAACACAAAAACTGTATTTGCTGAAGAACCCACAATCAAGAGGATGTTAAAAGTGTTTCAAGAGACACGTTCTTCTTGTTCCGTGTCACATGAAACTTCTCGTAAAATATTAAATACAAAATTTAATATCTCCTTTGGTTTCTCTCGTAGTGATACGTGCTGTACTTGTGATTATTTTTCTGTAACTTTCAAAGCTTCAGAGGCACAACTCACACATGTAACAGATGGAAAGGAACGATCAGACATTCAAAGTAATATGAAGAGAGAGAGAATTTAATATGAACTCCACTGCTGTAAAGCTGATTTATTCCATCATAGTAAAAGACAATTTCGACAGAGAAACAGAAAGCTTACAAACGCAGAATCGATACGTATGAATTTCCAACGACATCTTCCATGTCAAAACATCAGCACCAACATTGTCTATTATAATTGACAGTTTTCTCTATATTTATTTAACATACATCGACTCTCAGACAGTACTGTAGTGTTTTATGTTTAACCTCAAACTACTAGAAAGAAAAGTTCAAATGAAGTAGATTCTTTCCTGCATCATTATATTACTTCGTTTCGGGATCCTGAGGTAAAAAATTTGGAAATCTTCTGTGACTCATGTGGTGGTAAAAAAAAAAAAATTGTCTTGTCCACCATACAAAGTAATTTGAATCAATTCGTGTCACATTCACAGTAAGAGGACATTCATACCTCGAAAGTGGCCAAGACATGGGCTTCATGATATGCAAAACAAAAGCTGAGCTCCCAAAGGACGCGACAGACGTAATTAAAGATGCGCGTGAGAATCCCCCTCCTTTTCATGTTTACTGAAGTAGATGGCTAAGTGATACGTCACTGGACTGATTTCTTGCAAGCCAAAAAACATACCAAACTGTCCATTCTTATCACGAATTATTAAGGAGATGAAGATAGAACGTCAACATCAAAGGGTTATCGTACTTCATGACACTAGGATCACATAAGTTGTTACTGATCCTGCTGGATGAATGGAAGAGGAACCAGAACTTGCAGAAGGAGAGATTTGTTCCCTTCACAGTAATTAAAAGAAACTAGATCTTATCAGTATGTGAAATAGCAGGTCCTGCTTTATTATAACAAACCTGTTGAGATATCACGCTAATAAGAGGTCGCATGTCCATTGTTTCAGGACTGCTACCTATCACAACGAAAGGTATCGTGATCTGCAAGAACTGAAAGTGTTCTGTGACATAGGGGCCCAAGAGTACTATATAAATATTCCTTTTCGGCAGTGAATTTATAAACACGTTTCGCGTTATTTGTTTGTAAAAAGTAAAAAGTGAGAAATGAAGACTGTGGATTATAAAAATTGTGATTTGATGTTGATAACTGAAATTACATCCTATTGACTATATTTTTAATGTATGTGTTGAAACCATTTATTGAGCAATTGTTGGTAGTTGTGTACCAGATGATTTAAAGATACAAAAGTTGACACATGGGCTTCTTAATTAATCATTATAACTTATGTGAGTTCAATGAAAATAAAAACAGAATAGTGATAAATAGTATTTTTCCTAAAACCTGACTATTCATGAACATCCTGTACAATAATGACTAGACTCATAGACGAACAGATTTTTTTCAACGGAGTTGCGGGGAAGTTTTATAGTGAAGTCTCATCCCAATATCATTTTACATTCTGACTTTTACAATCTAATTACTGCTTTATAGAAAGAAATTAAAAAATAGACAGATAAAAAGACATACAGGGTCTAATTTTTAATAATATTTTTCCCACTTTTACGGAATCCTATAAAAAAGTAGTTGAATATATACTGTATAAGTTACAAAAACGTATATCAATAACCAATGAAACTGTAATTTTTTAAAGTTTAAAATTCCTCTCCTGAAACATCTATAAAATGCACTTAACCCCTTCTTTCCGTGTGGTCTTCATATCTTAATTTCATTATTCCCTGTATAACATTTTCTTGTCGTTGACTATACCAGAATGTTTTTGTTCCTTTCCCGATCGATTTACCTGATTTTCATCAGATTCCTGTAACATAACTTTTAGAAAGCTTTTAATACCTACATTGGTGTCTTCCCACCTTCCTTTTTTACACTCGTACAGAGGTTTCCATTTACCTTTGTCTAGTAGCACTGTTTATATTTTTGGGTGCCAGTAGTTGATTCTTTAGCAGAAAGCACCTTTGCCTCCAGCTATTATTTACGCTATAACTTTGTCACATCATCTGCTTCCGACATAGCAGATGTCACACATTTCATTAAGAGCCTCTTCTCCTAGTATGAAAGTTCGCCATTCAGCATGGCGACCTATTGTGTAGAGAGGTATCTTAATTTTGTGTTTGCTTATGTTGATATTAAAGCTTTCAGACATCACACGCCCCGTTGAATTAAATACCCGACTCAGTAACAGTTTGCTTTCTGCTACCATTGCTGTTGAGTGGAGCAGAAGTTCTTAAGTCGACTCAGTTCACTCAGGAGATGCAGTTCACTCAGTAGATGTTAGCAGACGTGAATAGTTAATTGCCCTCCATCATGATCCGCCTGTGATGGTTGTGATGCACTCGTAATGGCCACTCTCGTCGCACGCTGTGCGCCGTCTCTATTGCTGCGGGCTGCTTAATGGAGCTGTGGCAAGTCGTTTGCAGACTGATCTCATCTCCGCTGAAATTCCCTCCCACCTCCCTGTCTTCGTGAAACGGCCACGCCACGTGCCGCAAGTTTAGCGCTTGCATGCCGCTACCCGCGTAGCACAAATCTCGTGGCGTCAATGTGATCAGTCCACAAAGTGATTGACTAGCAGACTAAAAACGAATAACTTCTGGCTTTCATGTCTTCATTTTCTTTCATTCCTGCAGCTGATTGTCAAAAATAAGTGAGGGTGTGGTGAACTGGTAGATAAAGTCAAAGAAGGGTGTTTCAAAAACACATTTATAAACTTCGGGGACAGGTTCCTTACCCTAAAACAATAAAAAAAGTTCATATGAACATATATGCCCCCCAATCCTCCGTTTTCGAGTTATTGATGACGTTTAACCGCTTTGTAGGTACATTTCAAGAAGTTTCCTTACCTATGCACCCTTTTACTCATCGTTAGAAAACGTAGTGTTCCCAGACATACTTGTTCACAATGTTTTCGTCTGTCTTCAACGAGTCCACTGTGTACATTTATTAAGAGTAGGGGGTTAACTGAAAATGCTGCGTTCAAACATGACAGAGTATTCACTTCATGACCAAGAAGATGATTTCCATGTAGGGTTGCCGGCAAATAATAAACACGAGGCTGCACGGCGGCATTGGACGGGATTTCCAGACCGAAGACAGCCGAGTCATTAACTTCTGATGCTGTGTGTCGTCGCCTTACCTAGATAGAATCCGTAGCACCATAGACTATTAGTGAAGGAACATCACATGTTGCTCTTACGTGTGAATAGAAGTCCTACGTTCTATGTGCTGCCGAAAAGAGCGAAGTATTAGTGGTCCTGTCATGTGGTGCATCTCCAAGATCGGCATTTAAGATAATTCACGATCTACGCATGTATCCGTATCACCTTCAAAGTGTGTAGGGCCTCAAGCCTGCTGAATACCGACTTCAGTTTTATTTACAGACGAGGTAACGTGTACAAGAGACTGAATAACAAATTTCCGCATGCAAAATATATGTGACGATTGCGGTATGCTACAGCAAAGCATCAGTTTAAGCTCAGTGCATGGGCTGGAACTTCCAACTGTCTTGTGGGCCATACAATCTCCCAACACGTCTTACAGGTGCTGTACACAGGACTTTTGTTTAGAACACACTCTAAGGTCTACAAGAAGAAGTGCCTCTGTAAACAAAAAAAAAAAAAAAAAAAAAGTGTGGTTTATGCACGGTAGAGCTCCAGCAAATTTCAGTCTCTGGGTTAGAGAATCACTGGCTGGTAACTACTGTGACAGATGGTTAGTTAGACGACGGACAGTTCCATAACTGGCAAGTGGCCCAGGAAACAGTATTTGGGATTACTACCTCTGAGGGTATCTTAAACAAATAGTCTATGCATCAGAGCACCCAGATGAGGAAATTCATGAGCAAGTCACGGATCTCTGCGAAAACAGTCAAGACCATCAGTCAGTATTTGAATGTGTGCGTCAGTGCATGATTCGAAGAGTGAATACCTGTTTAGAAGAAAAAAGAAGACATTTTGAGCACATACTATGAGTTTATGTGTTGATGAGTCCCAATCACTTGCATTATGAACTTTCATTAATAACAAACAATCTTGTTCCATGAACATCCGCAACTGAGCATTAAAGCAGAGGTTGAAAATACCGCTTTAGTTATAATTTACTTTACTTTCACGCGACCAGTTTCGGACTGTCTTAAGCCCATCCTCTGGTGTCGTGGCTGTACTGTGGTCCCCGGACGCCGCGTGTACCAGACGCGGTGTGCTGGCGGTTACATGAGAACAGGCCTATCACTGTACTGTTCACAGTAACTCCCTCTCTGCTCACAGGTAGCACACCGCGCCTGGTACACGCGGCGCTCGGGGACCACAGCAAAGCCACGACACCCGAGGATGGGCTAAAACAGTCCGAAACCGGTCACGTGAAAATAAAGTAATTTACAACTGAAGCGGTATATCGTGGCAGAATGTGGACAGGATCCGGCTTCATACCCGGAAATTATTAGATGAAGCGGTATTTTCAACCTCTGCTTTCATTAATAATTCTAAAACGTAGCATTTTTCGGACATACACTCCTGGAAATGGAAAAAAGAACACATTGACACCGGTATGTCAGACCCACCATACTTGCTCCGGACACTGCGAGAGGGCTGTACAAGCAATGATCACACGCACGGCACAGCGGACACACCAGGAACCGCAGTGTTGGCCGTCGAATGGCGCTAGCTGCCCAGCATTTGTGCACCGCCGCCGTCAGTGTCAGCCAGTTTGCCGTGGCATACGGAGCTCCATCACAGTCTTTAACACTGGTAGCATGCCGAGACAGCGTGGACGTGAACCGTATGTGCAGTTGACGGACTTTGAGCGAGGGCGTATAGTGGGCATGCGGGAGGCCGGGTGGACGTACCGCCGAATTGCTCAACACGTGGGGCGTGAGGTCTCCACAGTACATCGATGTCGTCGCCAGTGGTCGGCGGAGGGTGCACGTGCCCGTCGACCTGGGACCGGACCGCAGCGACGCACGGATGCATGCCAATACCGTAGGATCCTACGCAGTGCCGTAGGGGACCGCACCGCCACTTCCCAGCAAATTAGGGACACTGTTGCTCCTGGGGTATCGGCGAGGACCATTCGCAACCGTCTCCATGAAGCTGGGCTACGGTCCCGCACACCGTTAGGCCGTCTTCCGCTCACGCCCCAACATCGTGCAGCCCGCCTCCAGTGGGGTCGCGACAGGCGTGAATGGAGGGACAAATGGAGACGTGTCGTCTTCAGCGATGAGAGTCGCTTCTGCCTTGGTGCCAATGATGGTCGTATGCGTGTTTGGCGCCGTGCAGGTGAGCGCCACAATCAGGATTGCATACGACCGAGGCACACAGGGCCAACACCCGGCATCATGGTGTGGGGAGCGATCTCCTACACTGGCCGTACACCTCTGGTGATCGTCGAGGGGACACTGAATAGTGCACGGTACATCCAAACCGTCATCGAACCCATCGTTCTACCATTCCTAGACCGGCAAGAGAACTTGCTGTTCCAACAGGACAATGCACGTCCGCATGCATCCCGTACCACCCAACGTGCTCTAGAAGGTGGAAGTCAACTACCCTGGTCAGCAAGATCTTCGGATCTGTCCCCCATTGAGCATGTTTGGGACTGGATGAAGCGTCTTCTCGCGTGGTCTGCACGTCCAGCACGAACGCTGGTCCAACTGAGGCGCCAGGTGGAAATGGCATGGCAAGCCTTTCCACAGGACTACATCCAGCATCTCTACGATCGTCTCCATGGGAGAATAGCAGCCTGCATTGCTGCGAAAGGTGGATATACACTGTACTAGTGCCGACATTGTGCATGCTCTGTTGCCTGTGTCTATGTGCCTGTGGTTCTGTCAGTGTGATCATGTGATGTATCTGACCCCAGGAATGTGTCAATAAAGTTTCCCCTTCCTGGGACAATGAATTCACCGTGTTCTTATTTCAATTTCCAGGAGTGTATATCTATATGAACTTTTGTTTTCGTAGACGAAACTTGTCCCCAAAGTTAGTAAAATCATTTTTGAAACACCATTAGTAACTGCAGACTGCTCTGCTTATTCATAAGATACTTTGTTCTAAAAGGCTTTCCTGACTTTTTTGTTTAGTGATTATTGGCATATCTTTCGACAGTTAATTTTTTACGCTGCGTGTGCTCCTGATTTAAAGTTAAATGAAGGTGTTGGCTTGTGATGCGTTGCTTGACAGTCGCAGGTTCGAATCCGTCCTTGGGCATGGATGTGTGTGTTGTTCTTATGTTAGTTAGGTTTAAGTAGTTCTAAGTTCTAGGGGACTAATGACCTCAGATGTTAAGTACCACACTGCTCAAAGCCATTTGAAAAAAACATTGAACTGCCAAAGGCTGCTCCTGTGGCTACGTATATATCTTGGGTAAGTATTTGGAAGGGAGCCCGGTTTCTCAAGGACTGGAAAAATACTATTATTACTGCAGTAACTAAGAAGGTGAATAGACAGGACTGTGAAAATTTGCAGGACATAACTGTCATGCCATCAGGAGCACGATTGTATGAGAGAGTTGTGAAGGAAAGAACAGAGGTAGAGGGTATAGTATCTGATGAACAAATTAATTTTAGACCAGCTTTCTCATGTATTGATGGAATATTCGCGTTACGAAATATGACAGAGAAAAGAACTGCCACGGGGTTAAGGACCCATTTAGTCTTTGTGGATTTGCGGAAGGCCTCTGATACGGCATCACAAAATAATCTATGGAAAAATGTGAAGAAAGCAGGTTATCAACAATTTACATCATTGTAGTTAAAACAGTTCTATACGGACAGAGTGAAATTCAAGGTGGTCGGAGTTTCCTGTTACAAAAGGGCTATGCCAGGATTGTGCTACAGCACCGACGCTATTTAAAATCTATGTGGAGGAAGAATATGGAGTGTGGAGAGGCATGGGAGTCATGGCGGGTGATGAAATTTTGTACACACCGCTCTTCGCTTACGACCAGGCCAACGTTTCAGGCAAAAGGGCTCATGCTTGGTGCATGCTTAGGACGTTAAAAGAGGAGTACGAAATATGGGGCCTCATATAAGCATAAAATAACGGAATATATAAAGGCTCGCGTCAATACATTAAGAATTTCGCTGATGGAGCCAGTGAGATCAACGGCTGTGGATTAAGATTTTATCAAAAGGAAAAATTGATGAAGAAATAAATAAATTTTGGAAGGAAACGCGGACTGTACGATAACTGAACTCGGTTCTTTGGAATAACAAAATATCGAAAAGGAGCAAGCAGTCGATTCATCATTCAGTTGTTGAAAACATCGCCACACACGGAGCAGAAACGAGGATAATAAACAAGCGCCAGAGAGACAAGTTGCTTGAACGAGATATGGACTTTTGAATACGATGTTGTGGCAGCGGATCCCTGCGGAAACAAGAATGCGTGGACGACCTAGGAGAAACTGAAGTCGAGAGGTCTGTGACTTGATGGATGCCAGAGGACTACAAGAAGGAGACTGGCAGGATCGCAGGAAGTGAAAAACGGAAACCGGTGCAGCCGTAGAACACTCGTAAGATGATAATGTTGTTTCTATCTGTGCTCATACCAGGAGATGTTTTTATTGTACACTTGTGTCTAATTAATGTGTTGCCTGCGCATTTATCTCAGTCTTCTGTTCTCTAATTTTATTCCGTGAAGTATTTTTTATGTTGATATAAAACTGGCAAAAAACTGTAAAAATTTTACTCTCTGTGTTTTCTGTTCATCTTCTGGATTTGCAGCTCTTGTATGTTTTCCATGTTGACAGTTAAAGTTATTGGATATAGGTTCTGCCTTTTATTCAAATTGCTGTTTCTTCTTGTTACCCAAACACCGAGTACACCACGTTTTGCGAAGTAAAAACGCGTTTCTATAATTGAAATTACAGAAAGTACACGCAACTTGCGTGTAAAGTGCCCTCAGAACGCGAAATAAGAAGGATGAGTCACAACAAAACACGACAAACTATCAGTGTGGGACACCATACAGATGGTTCTGCTAATCTATTGTTTTCCAGTAAAAAAAACCCACATGATGGCACAGAGGTGCCGAAACATGTTTGGGCAACAAGTGTTTTGCATAAAAGACGGTATATATAACCAATATATTTTCTGTATTCGTGTAAATTCGTGCTATGTGTCTATCTATTGTATGATGAATGAGGATCTATTCTGTATTTAATGTAACGCTACGCCCCCGTCAGGCACATTAATACCATCTGAAAATTTTGCTACGGCGAAATATTACATTGACAAAACAAGCTATAAAAGGTGAGGTCAGCGTTCATTTGCATTCGTTTGTTCAATATTAAGGCAAATGCATTACCTCAGCAACAAGAGACCCATAGTACTATTAACAAAGTTGTAGTAAAGTAAATTACTCCAAAACCTATAAATTTAGTTTTTAAACTAAGCAGGCAGTATTTAAGCATGACCTGTATGACGAAACTACAGCTAAGGTACAAATTACAAGTGCATACAGTCATTTAAACGATTCTCTGACGTGTTCTTTAATTGTATTATACATTGTCAACATTGATCTACATTGCCATAATAAAGGAAAAGAAACAATTTCGTAGCCTTGATCGATTAATTGTTACAAAAAATTCGATTTTTCACTGAGGCTCCTGCATAAGCATTACTCCTTAATGTCAGATAAGGAAGATCGAGAAACTGATGTTAGAAGAGTTACTGAGATGGACTGGGGATAAGTAAGTATTTACACATTTTCAGTGGCTATTGAAATGTGTAAAGAAAAGAAAATTTGGGAGATACGAGAAAGGTCCGTGGCTCTTTCTGTGGCAGAAGATTTCTATTGCGGAGCGAATACGTTGAATAAACCTACCGAGGAGTAACACATTGCTAACAAGCTTCTAGTAGCATCTTGACCGACATTTGTTTAAACAAATGTCAGTATTTTGACTTCGTGTGATCCTAACATGTCTTTGATATGTGATGGCAGGTAGTTGATTCCAAATACCTGTTATAGCTTGTAGCTTTGTTTTTGTAGTTTACAATCAGATAAATTTAGGGGTCAGAACAGCAAATGAATTTACATAACCTAAATCACTACGATAGAGGGGAAGGCCCAAACTACTGTTATCGCTTCCATTTTCACTTGTAACTAATCAGTGTTTATTATGCTATTAACAAAGTGCTCAAAAGCATCAGCTGAAGGGTCAAAATTTAAGTTCTGTGTGATTACGTGTAATTAGAACTGAACTTCAATCCGTATTCATTTTTAAAAAGTGCCATAATGACGGCTTTTTGCTATGGGATCTGAATTTTGACCACCTGTTAAAAATTTAGAAAAATAGACAAAACTGAGCTGTTACAAATGACTAGGCTGTCTGGCCGGCTAGTACCAAGTTTGATGCTATCATGCGGGTTGAGGTTTTATTCTTTATAACCATGTGCCTGCCTACTCACTTGCCAAATTCTGCACGGGACAATATCTTTCACCGTATCATCTAGGCTGCAACTCAACTAAGCTGTTATTTTCACCTAATGTAAGGTTCAGTAAGGAGAGAACTAAGGCGTGTCACACTAGCGATTAATGCCGACACATTTCTGATGTAAACTTCAGTATATCATTATCATAATTGTAGGGCTGGTGAGGCTTCCCATTTCCACCTCCTGAGATCCTGCCAGTCTCCTTCTTGTAGTCCTCTAGCATTCATCGCGTCACGGACCTCTCAACTACAGATTCTCCTACGTCGTTCTCGCTCTCTTCTTTCGGTTGGGGTCTGCTGCCACAACCTCGTCTCAAGAAGTCCATCTGTAGTTCAAGCAACTTGGCTCTCTGGTGCTTGTTTATTACACACGTTTTTGCTTTGTACGTAGTGATGTTTTCAACAATAACGATATATGACCTGCTTGGCCCTTCTTGTTATTTTATTATTCCAAAGGACCGAGTTCAGTTTGCGTATTGGCCTTCCTGCTCTGCTCTGTTTTACTATTCATGTCATCTTTACTTTTCCTGTTAGATGACATCTTAAACCGCATTTACTTAAATGACTTATATCCGATGATCTTACTGAGCTTATCCTCCAGACCCTCTACGGTATTGTCGCCAACCGTTAAGTCGTGCTTGTTGTGAGACCTCATCTTCTCTACTCATTTAACTTCCGAAGCATTTACCCAGCTCTACTCTGGTCCGCTCCTGCGATGATCAGGTCGCCACTGAAGAGAAGTTCTTCTTCTACGTAGATTTTAAACATCGTCGGTGCTATATCATACCCCTGGTATAGCCTTTTTGAAACATGAAACTCAAATGACAATGAATTTCCTACTTTTCATGAAGCTCACAGAGTTTGTGCATAGCTTCACTGCTTTAATGTAACTGTTGATACGACGCTACTCTTCATACCTGTCCACATATTTTTCTGTGGTACCGTATCATGAACCTCAAATCCACGAGGGCTAAATGGGTCCTTACCGCTCTGGCAGTTCTTTCTTCAGTTAGATTCCGTAACGCGAATATTCCATCAATAAATGAGCACCCTGATCTAAAATAGATTCGGTTATTCAGGTACTGTAGCCTCGATCTCTATTTTAAGACTCTCCCGTACAATCGCCCTGCTGATGACATCAGACTTACGCCCCACGAATTCTCCTTGTTATAGAGTAAAGTAATAACAGACTTTTTGAATTCCTTGAGTATCTGAACCCCTTCCAGATACTTAACATGAACTGAACTATCATACACAGCCATAGAAGCTGGAATTGTTAATTATATGTGAGGGACCGATGACCCAAACGTTTGGTGTCTTCCCCCCTCTTTTAACCCAACGAAACAGTTTTTTATCCGTGAGCAGGGCTTGGTAATACTCCACTGTCTCTTCCAGTCTTATTCTTTGTTTTCATCTCTCATCGTCTTTGGCATCTTCCACGCTCTGGTTGCTGTAGTACCACCTTTTACAATGTCCTCTTCAATTTTCAGCCATGCATCTTGTTTTCGGTTAATGATGGTGTTTTGTACTTCTTTCCGTTTAGATCCTTAGGTTTTACGGACTTCCTCAGGCTGAGTTCACAGCCATATGTTATAGGTACCGTTTTCCATTTTCACCAATTTTTCTATTTCCTTATTCCACCAAGAATTCTTTCTTGCTTTTCTCCATTTTGTTTTCTTCCCAATACCTCTTCAATGACAGCCTGATGTATCATGCTTTAACAGCCTGGTACATATTCTCAACGTCATACTCATTGTATGTGTCGCTTTGGCCGCCGTATAAGTTGATAAAGGAAACGTCTTGATTCTTCCTGTAGACTTAACAGATTATACCGCACCTCCGTCGACGTCACATTTGACAGCTGTCCAGTTGCTACTTCTTCCAGTCTAAAGGGAAAGTAAATTTTGGACAAGCGTCAAATGGTCTGATCTGTACTCGGGATCCAGTAAAATTCCCACGTCGGTAGTAAAGAGGCTTCATTTCTACCGTGTTATCACATGATCAGTTATTGGTCTTACCTTACGAATCAGTTGTTCCCACTAATAAAGATGTATTGACCTTTACCTGAACCATCCATTCATTATCTTTTCTGGCATAATTCTATCTGCCTAACGTCATTGCCTTGAATCACATTTTCCTATGTTGACTAACGATGGGATCATTAGTTCAGGACTCAGCACGTGGTTCCCAGTTCACAGTAACTAAAATTTCTTTTCGATCATTTACCTTCTTGAGTGATCCCGTTAGTTTCGCATAAATTTTTCCCTCCATCTTGGCGTCCTCGTTAGGTGTGTACACTGCACAGATCGGAAATCTGTGGCTAGATAATTCCTTTTTTTTTTGTAAGATGCTATCATTAAACTGATTCCAAGATGTTACAACGTTCTTGTTTTCTTTTGTTCTTTTTTAAGACCATTACAAAGTACGAAAGCAGTCGGCTGATATTAATTTTTTCAGTGCACAAGAAAGAGCTACACCGCAGTGACCGGCGACCAAATACTACAGAGAAAACGCTCACCCGTGTTATACAGCTTTCACATCCTTTTAGTAACGACACATTACGTAGTTCGGGATTCAAAGAAATGACTGACGTTAGGTAATAGAGAACACTTGTTTAAACCTATGGGAAAAGGTAAATATTGGTGCTGGGCCGGGATTCGAACCCAGTGGTCATCGCAGCTGCACGAAATACCCTAGCACATCTCCCGTCACACAGGAATTCTCATCGTATCCACGCACTACTGATGTAGTGCCCTTTTCCAATTATCCACGTTACTCGTAGCATTTCGCTGATTCCTGTAAGAGATTGAGCGCGGGTGCATCTGCACTGCAGTGATCAACTGCTCGTCCTTCTTTTAATTTTACTGGGTATCCCACACAAAAACTGTACGCCTGACGCCTGGGATCTATGTAACAGTGAGCTAACTAATAAAGAATAAATAAGAGTAATGTTAAAAGTCATGTAGTTACCTGCACTCAGCTTTCCAATGAAATGCAGTGGAACCAACTTTCGAGACAGTGTTACCACTTCACAAGAACTTCAACTACATGTGATTAACCTGTACGTGAGGTGTGGCGGATTTACGTGAGACATCTCGTCTAGTTGGTGTCTGTTCTTTTGGACATGTCGGAAAGAACAGACATATCCTCATCCAGCAGCCACTATGATTCAAGCAAAAGAAATCACTGACATTAACTACTAATGGGAACTGATTTAAATCAGTGGGGAAATTTGAAAATTTGTTCTCGAACGACATTCGAAACTGGGTCACCACTTTACTAGGCGGACTCGCTAACCACTACGCCATCTGACCATAGTGGTCACCGCCACTGCACGGTCTGTCCTAATACACCTCTCCTCAGACCTGTAGCCTGAAATCGTCCACACTCTACCGATACAGTGCCCCTTGCCCCTCATCGTCATTTGTCGCAGCATTCCGCAGATTCCTGTAAGAGTTCGATTGTGGTGCGTATCTACATTTAAGTTACTAAGTAGGCGTTCTCACTTTAGTTATCTACGTGATATCTGTTCTTCGGAGAAGTCAAAAACAACAGACTCCACAGATGTAACTTTACCGATTTACTAACGAAAATACGCTCTTTAAAATTAGGCAAGTTTATACCAAAACAGTGTCGCCTGCTGATATGTCACAACAAAAGTTAGGATGAATTTAAGGAAAAACACTTGGAACATGGACCCACATATTTCGTCATTCATCTTTTCATTTAATACACTTTATTGTTTAACAACGATTATTATGATCACATATTAAAAATCTTGTCAAAAAATAAATAACAACGTTCACAATAATTTAAAGAACTTTAAACTAAAAAAAGCTTCAACAATTTATTTAATTAAAAACAGGGCATAAAACAAGGAATATACATAACTTCCCAAATACAAGTAAGAAGTCACACCAACCAGGTGTGAGCGCAAGATGATTCAACAAACCGAGATTTATTTACCAGAAAAATTAATAACAAATGACTGTCACTAAGAGTACTAACAATTCCCAAGTAAGGATAAAACTTTAAACAAATGGACAACGCCCACTCAATGTACAGGAATTATAAGAAGTCACACCACTGACTGTGGATGTTGGAAAGCCCTTATCAAATTACAAATCTTAATAAAATCCCTTACGTAATAAAATACACAATACTCCAAAGTACAAGAATAGCTGGAATGGCATACAATTTAAACGTGACTCCCAACTGGTACGCACCACCAGCAACATTGACAATGTTCATTAGATAAATATGCAGTCCCCCAAAACACAAGAAAAGGGGGGAAATTACAAGAGGCAATAAGCAGGCAAGTTTTTCAATTAATGGTATTATCTAATGGTTGTGGATAAGAAAAAGAAAAACTCAACAGTTTATATTCGTAACTAAAAGGCTGTAATACTTAACACGCTTCAGAATTAGCAATAAGGATGCGAGGTTTAATCAAGTAGTCAAAGAGCAAATATAGGGATAAGGTACTTCTGATTTTCAGAACTCGCTTTAAAGTTTATGTACTTGCTGAAATCACAATACACTCCTGGAAATGGAAAAAAGAAAACATTGACACCGGTGTGTCAGACCCACCTACTCGCTCCGGACACTGCGAGAGGGCTGTACAAGCAATGATCACACGCACGGCACTGCGGACACACCAGGAACCGCGGTGTTGGCCGTCGAATGGCGATAGCTGCGCAGCATTTGTGCACCGCCGCCGTCAGTGTCAGCCAGTTAGCCGTGGCATAAGGAGCTCCATCGCAGTCTTTAACACTGGTAGCATGCCGCGACAGCGTGGACGTGAACCGTATGTGCAGCTGACGGACTTTGAGCGAGGGCGTATAGTGGGCATGCGGGAGGCCGGGTGGACGTACCGCCGAATTGCTCAACACGTGGAGCGTGAGGTCTCCACAGTACATCGATGTTATCGCCAGTGGTCGGCGGAAGGTGCACGTGCCCGTCGACCTGCGACCGGACCGCAGCGACGCAAGGATGCACGCCAAGACCGTAGGGTTCTACGCAGTGCCGTAGGGGAACGCACCGCCACTTCCAAGCAAATTAGGGACACTGTTGCTCCTGGGGTATCGGCGAGGACCATTCGCAACCGTCTCCATGAAGCTGGGCTACGGTCCCGCACACCGTTAGGCCGTCTTCCGCTCACGCCCCAACATCGTGCAGCCCGCCTCCAGTGGAGTCGCCACAGGCGTGAATGGAGGGACGAATGGAGACGTGTCCTCTTCAGCGATGAGAGTCGCTTCTGCCTTGGTGCCAATGATGGTCGTATGCGTGTTTGGCGCCGTGCAGGTGAGCGCCACAATGACTGCATACGACCGAGGCACACAGGGCCAACACCAGGCATCATGGTGTGGGGAGCGATCTCCTACACTGGCCGTACACCTCTGGTGATCGTCGAGGGGACACTGAATAGTGCACGGTACATCCAAACCGTCATCGAACCCATCGTTCTACCATTCCTAGACCGGCAAGGGAACTTGCTGTTCCAACAGGAAAATGCACGTCCGCATGTATCCCGTGCCACCCAACGTGCTCTAGAAGGTGTAAGTCAACTACCCTGGCCAGCAAGATCTCCAGATCTGTCCCCCATTGAGCATGTTTGGGACTGGATGAAGCGTCGTCTCACGCGGTCTGCACGTCCAGCACGAACGCTGGTCCAACTGAGGCGCCAGGTGGAAATGGCATGGCAAGCCGTTCCACAGGACTACATCCAGCATCTCTACGATCGTCTCCATGGGAGAATAGCAGCCTGCATTGCTGCGAAAGGTGGATATACACTGTAGTAGTGGCGACATTGTGCATGCTCTGTTGCCTGTGTCTATGTGCCTGTGGTTCTGTCAGTGTGATCATGTGATGTATCTGACCCCAGGAATGTGTCAATAAAGTTTCCCCTTAATGGGACAATGAATTCACGGTGTTCTTATTTCAATTTCCAGGAGTGTATTCAATAGACCAAGAGCTCTGGAATTAATTGGTGACACTCATCCATAGCACGTATCAAACCATCAAATTTGCTTAACTTAGCCATCACGAGGCAAAAAGGTTCCTGATGGCTGGCTAACCTGGAAGTCGTGCGATGACGGAAGTGTCACCACAACAGATGGAAAACACGTACCTACTCTGGGCCCAGGAAACAGGAACACGTCCGCCGATGAAAGAACTACCTGCCGACACATGTGAGCAGGGAACAGCAATGTATCCAAATAAAGCTACAAACGAGTATGTCTAGAATGTAGGGAATATTAACTTATTCCTGAAGTGACTACACATACAAATTACAATCTTAACACTCCCTAAAATTACTTGAAAATTAACAGGGTGAAATATAAGCGGCTGAAAATTTAATTATTGGGGCATTCTCATCTACAAAAACTGCCTCGCCTTTGACATAGACTATGTTGCAATTTCAGTTTCATCAGTGCATTTTACAACAGACAATGCTCGTACACTTCCACAACAGACAATGCTCGTACGCCTCCACGACAGACAATGCTTGCACACTCCCACGGAGTACGGCCTGGAACAACAAATTATTCTCAGTTACACTGACCGATGACCATTCACACTATCATTTGGAGGCGCATCAATGTTACAAGTCTAATTCCACATTAACACAGACTTGGCCTTACGATGACAAGTACCAATCAAAAACATCACTTAACATCAGTCAGATGTGAAAGAGACCTGACTTCAAGGTTTCCAGGCATGGGTGTTATTGCCTCCAATCCCTACAGGTAATCTTCCAGGTGCCGCAAAACTCCAGAATGCAGAGTTAGCCCCGAACTTGCTGACCAGTCTGCACGCTGCGTCCGCTGCTCTTCCCGCAACTCGAAACTATCAAGTCTCAGTCCAATCGGCAAAGCTTGTCTCCGATAGATTTCACACTCGTGGTTTCTCATGACCCATATCGGACGGCAGGAGTCTCCCCAAAGCCAACAACGTATCAACTATGTGCCCTCCAAGTAACTTTTCGTACCAGTGTCCACCAGTAACAAAAAACACATCTCTCGGCCAAAGACCATAGCCCCAGGTTATATCGGCAACCCAAGTAGTTGCTCCAGCGGAATGCCACGTCCGCCAAAATTAAAGAGGCCACGGTTTACCTGCTTCATAGTGTGTCGGTCCACCTCAGGAACACAATTCGGCGGCGATTCTGCATGGTATGGATTCAGAAAGTTCTTGGAATGCTTGCAGAGAGATGTGGCACTGAATTTCTAGCAACAGATCACGTAATTTCCATAAATTAACCCTTTTGCCGGTATAGACGTGTATGACACGTCCTGTAACGCTTTCCCCAGGGGTTGAAGAGCGTCGCTTAATTTTCCATACAGTACTATAAACGTCTGAATGCGTCCTGAGTCTCTGACCTCCCACTGCTGTGCACGGATTACATCCATATCTCGGCCAATAGGAATGTTTCGAGTATTTGTCATTAAAAAAAAACGCATCTCTTTACGTGCTATCGTTTGGAAAAAAAAACTCGTTCCAGTAAATGTAAACGGAGGCCGTTGACAACGTCAATAAAATTCTTCTGAGTTTGAGGGCGCATTGTCATCTGTAAAACTCCGACGCCTTGCAACAGTCGCCGAAACGTCGGAGTCTTACAGATGACAATGCGCCTCCAAACTCAGAAGAATTTTATTGACCTCGTTTCATTATCTTGAAACTTTTATGAGATATGACGATCTTCATGGCTATATGATTCGTGATGCTTAAGGACGTGGATGGGCGCCTCGCACGTGACCGTTTGTCTGATAGGAAACCGTACAACTCTAGGCCAAAATGAAATATATTTCAGCTCTCATTTGTAAATAAATTTTCAATATATTATCTACATTCTGTTCACTGCAATGTATGAGCTAAAATCAACCACACACAAAGTTTATGGAATGCGTTTTTACTTCTGCGTACTCTTTGAAATTTCATGCAGTGTTTTAGTCAACATCGTGAAGCTCGTTAGGATGGATAACGAAATGAAATTCACTTATTTATCTAGTGAAGGTATCTGACTGTCAGATGTGCGAAAATCAAATTTTTTCACCAACTGTTTCCGAAAACTCGGGTGATAAGTGTTTCATATCGGCCGGAGCGACGTCTCTCAGTATTTGGCGAACAGTACAGCCGTAACAAAAGCCGCCTGGAAGGAAAATACACGCCTGTACCAGCAAAGGCGTTAAGGGCTGGTGGTTTGTGGGCTCGGAGCTGGTGGTCGACAACGTCCCAGATGTTTACCGTCGTGTTCAGATTGCATAAATTTCGTGAGCAAGACATCCTCGTCAGTTTACCAATATGCCCCTCAAACCGCTGCAGCACGATTCTGGCCCCGTGATACGGACAGCAAACCAGCATGAAGATGCCTTCACCGTAGGGGAAGACGTCACGCATGAAGGGATGCAGGTCGTTAGCAGTTATACACACGTAATCCACAGGAGTCATGGTATCTTCACGGCATAACATTGCCCCCCCCCCCCCCCCAACGGCTGGTCGTCTGTATGGTGGTGTATCCGGATACGATCATTGATATGGTGTAACAACCAATGTACTTCATTCGATCACGTGACGCGCTCCGATTGATCTTCAGTCTAATCTTGATGACGTCGTGTCCGCGCAGTTGCAACTGGTGACGTCGTTGGGTTAACATAGAAGGACGGCTGAATGGTGTACGTCGAAACACTTGTGTCTGCAACAGCAAAGTCCTCTGACGTCAGACGTCATTAGTTGTTCACCATAACATGAATTTAAATCTGAATTTGTGAATCAAGTCATCCCCGAAGTTCTCTTTTTATAAAAGAGGATCTTTACAAAGTGGTAATCCTCCAGCGTCCGCGTTGTCAGATTGAGTGTGGGCGGCGAACATGATGCTGGCTACTCGTGATTTCCCTAACGTTCAGCCACTATCTATAGACGCCCACGACGGCGGCACTCGAACAGCAGTCCAGTTCTGCTGGTTCCGAGATGCACAGGACCATAGCAAGCTGTCCTTTGTCAAAGTCGCTTGCGTCAGTGGATTATCCGACTCGCGGCACGACCCGTCGCTTGAGCGATTCCCCGTTCGTCACTGCTCCGCTTGCGCGTCGCTACCAGGCAGCAGTCACAATAGCGGTGAGCAGAGGTTGTGGTATTGAGCTCAATAGTCTAGTTGTCTACTCCTGTCCAACATGTGAACTGAGAGACATACAGTGGTCCGGCAAAATAGTGTTCAAGGCTGAATAAGTCCTCTACAGTAATGGATGAAAGAAGGTAACTGCAACATTTAAGTTAACAGCCTACTATATGGTTTTATATCTGAAGTTGTATGTCATCCTATCTCCTAAATTCGCTTTTTCTAAAAACAGATCTCTCATTTCTCATCCATATGAGCACAGAAATACAGAAGTGTAAAAATAATCATTAGTTGTTCACCATAACATGAATTTAAATCTGAATTTGTGAATCAAGTCATCTCCGAAGTTCGCTTTTTATAAAAGAGGATCTTCCATTTATCTTTCATATGAATAGAAAAGGTAGAAGTATACAAATAATCGTTAGTTGTTCTCCACAAAGAGTTGTGAAGAAGGGTCTGTCTGGTCAGGGTAGTTTTGTTCTTACCACACAATCCCTTTTAGTCAGTATTAGAAAATTACACGTCATCTTTCGTAGTGAACTAAATGGGTGGATTTCTTTTGTTGCTGAGGTATACGCTCTGCCCATAATTTCGCTATTAACTTTCAGTAAGCACATCTGGAGTTGCTACTTTTATGATTTAGATAGCACAACGTCCTTAGGTAAAAGAAAAACTAAACTCCGTCCGAACTGGCGACGGAGGGCCAACAGTACCGACCAGCCGCTGTGTCTTCCTCAGCCCACAGGGCTCAATGGATGCGGATATGGAGGGGCATGTGGTCAGCCCACCACCCTCCCGGCCGTATGTCAGTTTACGAAACCGGAGCCGCTACTTGTCAATCAAGTAGCTCCTCAATACGCATCGCAGCAAGGCCTGAGTGCACCCCGCTTGCGAACAGCGCTCGACAGACCGGATGGTCAGCCATCCAAGTGCTACTCAAGCCCGACAGCGCTTAATTTGACGGGAACTGGTGTTACCACTACGTCTAGGCCGTTAACCTTTACGTAATAAAAGAAATCAAACAGACGTTTAATCATAATTGTCTTAATATAATATTTAGTTGTAGCTTGACGTAAAGATAAAAATATTTTAACTGTGTGACCACGGAATGCAGAATGTTGGACTCATAAGAACTGTACGAATGCGACCGCTGCCGCGAAGCGCTCCACTCATGTGTAAATTTATCTTTCTACTGTTCAATACGCTAATCATCTGACGAATTTCTTGTGTCATTCCTCGCTCAGTAACGATAGTTTTCTAACAAATAAGTAGCTTCAAGTGTCAACAGGTATTTAATGATCTAACAATAACGTACCACAGAGCTCTGAAGTTCATTGTACAAAAGTCTGTGTAACTATCGTAACAATATTTGAACATTATCATTCCCCAGGGGTACACAAAGATCGAACAGTCGTCGTCAATAACTACAGCTTTACAGCGGCTACATAATAAATATACTATTACATTATTTTATTCTGCCTACTCTGAATACCCATTTATCTTCAATGGCTGAGACGCAGGAGAAGAAAGTGCCTAGCTTTTGTGTAACGTACAACTTGCGAACTGTTCTTTTATTTATCTCGTCATAACAGACAAAGAAAATTTCCTGCAGTCCTTATAAATTGGACTTGTAGGGGCATCAAAGAAATGCTGATTATACCTTCCTCACTCGCTTATGAAAGATGTTAATTATACCTGTATTCTTCAATCCTTACTGCCAGTTTATTAACTACGACAGTGATCATGGAATTGATTATTTTTATTGCAGAAGCGCTCACGAATTAACGATGTAGCGTTTAGATTCAATAGCTGAACGTCGAATTCATGAAAAGAAATGCAAGAAACAAACGTAAAACTACTCAGTAAAACAACTGAATCGAAACCTTACCTAATAGTCTCCATCGTTTTTTCATTAATTAGCTGAATACCTCGAAGCCACTGCCATTAAGAAAACATTATGTAGATTCATTCATCTCTTTCAGACAATACAAGAGCTTGCTATTTCATTCAGGATCTTAGTACTGATAGCACCAGAATAACCCATGTCAAAGACAACGACAATGGCTGCAGCAAAGATGACGCTGAAGCTTCGTAAGTTCCCCGTTACTCCGTTTTCACCTACTTCAAGCTCAAGTTTCCGATTTAATTTCAGTCGCTTTGTGGAAAATTAATATCCGACCACGTTTGTTGCTGTAAAACGTTCAAAGACGGTTTTAAAAAACTTATAAAGATACGGGGAAGTACAGCTTCATCACCGACAGCTCGTTCCAATTTCCTACCAGGCATTTAATAATTTGAATTGGCTGACGGTACCCCCGCTGACACAGATTAATTTCCGACCAAAGCGACCGAAAATAGCCCCGCGGCAATTTCCTGTTGGTGCACAGCCGGCATTAGGTAGTTCCACAGCGACGGCGTGTCTGTCCAAGGGCTGTAGTTTTCTCTCCCACGCTTCAGGAGCTCCGTACTGATGATATGGCAGTCGCAGAGCTTGTCAGTCTGAATGTACGGGAAACAGCGCTCACGTTACAGAAGACGCGGCTCGCCACTGTACTGTGGACAAATCCCCAGTTCCGCAACTAAGAAGCTTGTTTCACAAAGCTTCCAAATGTACACAGTAATTACAGAGTTTGCAATTCAGTACATGCAGAGCAAGATTTTCGCAATTCACTGAGAGCTCCAACGGTATTATTTCCTTAACGTAACGATTTCGGTGACATGAAAGTCACTGAAATTTTAAGAGCTTAGATTCCTAATCATTGATGGGATGATAGCCATCATACGCTGTGTTTGCAGCAAGAAAACGAAAACAAAATTATTAATAGTGACGCTTATGATAACAGCGAATTGTAACACTAATATGAAATAGTCGGAAGAATTTCTTATTGAAATCCAACGTTTCATCCTCAACGGCAGAGGACGTCTTCAACGCTGATTTTAGTCTTTTTTTCTTGACTGTCTGGCTCACTACGACTGTAATAGAATTCTGTTGTCATGTGCACGTCTGCAGAGGCGTGATGTCACATGTTTCAGAAGTCCGTGCGCAGTTGTTTGTCGTCAGTTGTAGTCAACTGTTGCTATCACCCTATTGTGGAAGAAGGGTACACATGTCCTTCGGCACCGGAATCCATATATGATTCAGTTCTCACCATCCTCCTTCCGATAAAAATTACTGGAGGTTTAGTAAACTCTTTGTCTCTCTGTTTAGCTTACCACGGTATTCGCTTGTAGCCGACGGTACCAGAGTCCTGTCAGATCAAATCCGTTGGTCTCCTGGATGACAAACGTGTTCCACGACAGCTGAACTATCTGCCACGGTGCTCATGGGTAATTCGTTGGTCTCTTGGATGCCAAAAGGGTTCCACGACAGCTGAACTATCTGCCACGGAGCTAACGGGTCCTTCAAAGAACCTGCAAGCCCTTTGAAGGTGTGCTCAGATGATGGAGACGAAACGTTAGCATTCAATTAAAATTCATCAGACCACGGCATCATAGCCCAGAATATGTTAATCAGCGTGACATCTTCCGCCGTGCTGTAAATATTTGTATTATGTAAGTACTGGGCACCTGAAACAAATAAATAATGTGTCATATAAAATACTTAAAATACTAAAATGAGTATGAGGCAGTATGGCAGAAACGTTTATTGTTTTTAGCATTTAATGTATTTTATGAGATAAGGCGGCATACACTGAGGAATATTTTAGTGAGAACGGCACTGGTAGATGAAGCTTACTTATTTATTTTCGTGTTATCGTGTATTAGACAAACATCACTTCCTGACCTCAACCATTATGACAGTAGCGGAGAATTTCCTTATCTCGATCTTGGGCATTAATAAGTATTAAAAATCATAACGGGCTTTCAGTATTGACGGTAATATTTGATCTGGAAAACGAAAGAATAAATTGTTTCCTGTAAGCATTTAACTTTGTCAATATGAACAACAGTGTGGTAAGGGTAAGAAGAAAATGCCTCAATCAGCCTAAGAGTGATCTACTGTGTGTAGAATTCAAATTTCTATGACCGCGATTTGCGCCGTATGTGAAGTTTGTTGTATGGGCATTATACCCGGGCCCTAGGTAGTAAGAGATGAAACAATAGGCACATAAATATGCCTGACACAAATGCCTAATTCCCATGAAACTATATTCAACAAGTAATCCACTGTGTTCTGAGGTAAATTTTTCTTCATTGCACCCTTATATTTTTTATTAAGCAGGTTGTTCAAATGTGTGTGAAATCTTATGGGACTTAACTGCTAAGGTCATCAGTCCCTAAGCTTACACACTACTTAACCTAAATTATCCTAAGGACAAACACACACACCCATGCCCGAGGGAGGACTCGAACCTCCGTCGAGACCAGCCGCACAGTTCATGACTGCAGCCATTAAGCAGATTACATACTTGAAGTACGGTTCAGGGTGACTTGTAAAAGACACACCTACGGCTGTACTAGCCTCTTCGGTGGACTTTAACTACTATTTCGTGTATTACAAAACTTTCATCACAAATGGAAGTCAGATCGTGGCCAGTTTGCCGAAAATGGTGGATGTTATAAGAAATCATCCTACTAATCACTCTGTTTTCCCACTGCCAAACGACCTATGTCGACAGCTGCATGGACCTTTTTCTTGAAAGGGGGGGGGGGGGGGGGTGGGAGGGGAGGGGGTAGAAGGTTGCTGCAAGCCACCAGGACTCATCTCCTGTGCGAACCTCTCAGAGCGTCGCTTTCACGCCTTCTGTCTTCCTTCGCAGAATTTACAGCCTACAGCTCTCACTAGTACCATGAAAGTTACTCGCTGATTTTGTAATAGACGTTTCACATCCTGTTCTCTCTTCTTTTCTGTTTTCCGTATGTTCCTTTCGTCGTCGATTCTGCGGACAACTTCCTCATTCATTATAATACGAGTACGCCTGTCATCATTTGTCTGTGGCACAATATCTCAAACGGTTCGGTTCTCATTTCTTTCCGTTTGATATAGTGCATGATTCAACTGTTTACAATACTGGGATGCAAACATACATCCTCAAAAATTTCTTGTTCAAATTATAGTTAACGTTTGATACTAGTACCCTTCATTTTGCCAAGAACTCTGTCTTTGACTATGCAGGTCTGCATTTTATACCCCCCCCCCCCCCCCTTAGCCCAACCTGTTAGCCGAGCGTTCAAACGCACGAATTTCTGGAGTGGGAAGGAGCACCTGGTCTCTGGCATGAATCTGCCCGGCGGACTTGTGTCGAGGTCCGGTGAGCCGACCAGTCTGTGGATGATTTTTAGGCGGTTTTCCATCTGCCTCGGCGAAAGCAGTCTGGTTCCCATTATTCCGCCTCAGCTACACTGTGTCGGCGATTGCTGCGCAAGAAAGTTCTCAACGTACGCGTACACCACCATTGCTCTACCACGCAAACATAGGGGTTACACTCGTCTGGTGTGAGACGTTCCCGTGGGAGGGACGGGGGAGTCCACTGGGGGCCGAACCGCACAATAACCCTGGGTTCGGTGTGGGGCGGCGAAGCGGTGAAGTGAAGTGGACTGCGGTAGTCGTCGTGGGGTTGTGGACCGCTGCGGCTGCGGCAGGGACGGAGCCTATCCGTCATTTATAGTTCCCCGGTTGACATACCATACACTACAATACAATGCCCCCCCCCCCCTTTCTGCCTCGTCCATCATTTTGGTTCCAAGGTCTCAGACTTAATTCATTTCGCCTGCTCCGATGTCTCCAGTTTTGGTGTAATCATTATCACTACTCTCATTTCTGCTACTCCTCACTGCTCCCATATTTCTTCGATCTACTCTCAGTCAGTGGTATATGCCGAGCAGACTGTTCATTCCGGTCTATGTGTCCTTTTATTCTTTCAATGTCGTCTGGGAATCTCATCATCGACGTTCTTTAATCCTTACATTTAACTCCTCTCCTGAGTCTATCTCTTATTTCCGTAATTGCTTCTTCGATATACAGATTGAAAAGAAGTGACAAGCGTTGCAAACCCTGTCTGCAATCCTTTTTAATCCAGCACTTCCTTCTTTATTTCCACCCTTATTTTTGTTCTTGGTTCTTATACATATTGTATATTACCCATCTTGCCCTATAACTTACACCAGTTATTCTGAAAATTTCCTTCATCTTTCTCAATATTATGAGGCCTAGTGCTTTCTCAAGGTCGAAAAAGTTTATGAAGGTATCTTGATTTACTTTAAGTCTTGCTTCCATTAACAAGCACAACATCAGACCGTCTTTCTGTTACCTGTACCTTTCCAAAAGCCAAAATTATCGTCACCTAACAGATCCTCAGTTTTTGTTTCATGTCCTGAACATGTATTTAAAAAAGTTCCCATTACAAATATCTCTCGCGTGCATTTTCGTAAAAATCGCGCTGCAGAGTAATATTTATAAGATGGAGATTTTTAGTGTTCCGTACCTCAAATGCAGAACACCAAGCCGTTACAGGACCACGTTGTTGTCCGTTTGTGTCTGTGTCTTTTGAGACAACTTGTTCTCCGGAATGGTGAGAGGTATTAAGCTGATATTTACGCCTTTTGGCGGTGTAAAAAATTTAAGCTTTTAAGTCAATGTAATCAAATGATACCACCATTTATGCCACATGTTTTGAGGCAAACGCACTTATCAAAGCTGTAGGGGTACTTTTGATGGAATCATGGAATTGAGCAAGAAGCTATATTTCGCAGTACAAGTAAAGTAAAAAATCCAGAAAATCCTTAATTTCTAATTGTGTTACACAAGTTCTTTCATATGCCTTTTCTTGTCCGTCTGCCTGTCTATTCGTCTGTTGAGGTCCCTTTTTACCAGGAAGAGGCAGAGGCAACAAGTTGAAATATATCTCATATATTAAGGCCTATAGCCCATGGGCATCGTAAAATCTTTAAGCTTTGAAGTCAAGCCAACCAATAGATACGGCCGTTTATGTCACATATGTTGATACTTGCAAACTCTCTCGTTAAATCCAATACATGAAAACCGTCTTGAGCATCTAGTCAGACAGCTGAGTGGAGTGGGCGCGCTGTTAGAGGGCCATGTCACCAATCCGGCGGCCACTCCCGCCGGAGGTTCGAGTCCTCACTCGGGAATAGGTGTGTGTGCTGTCTTCAGCGTAAGTTACTTTAAGTAGTGTGTAAGTCTAGGGACCGATGACCTCAGCAGTTCGGTCCCATAGGAATTCACACACATTTGAAAATCTAGTCAGGCAGCTCACGATAAATGGAAATATTTTAGACCTTGTAGCTACAAACAGGCCTGAACGCATCGACAGCGTCAGTGTAGAGACAGGAATTTGTGCCCTGAAGTCATCAAAGAGAATATGGTTACTAAAGTTGATAAATCAGTCAAGGAGGCTAAGCGAAAGTTTTGCTGGAAAGTGCACATTATAAGTTGTCAGCATCTCACGTAGATATTGAATTGACACCATTTAATTCCAGTAATATGGATGTAGAGGAATTATGGATCAAGTTTAAACGGACTGTAAATCGTGCCTTGGAGAAGTATGTGCCGAGTAAGTGGATTAATTGACGGAAAAGTTCCACCGTGATTTGACAACGAAACTCGTGTATACCTGTGGAAGAAAAGAGTGTTGCGTTCTCGATTCAAACGCACAAATTACGACAGGCAAAAGTTAGTAGAAATTCATGCAGCTGTTAAAAGACCGTTGCGCGAACTGTACAAAAACTACCACCGTCATACTTAAGCAAAAGGTCTTGCCGAGAACGTGAGACAAATCACTAAGTGGATCTAAGGCTTATATCCAGTCATCCGTTGACCAGTCTGGTATGCGTTGTTCGCACTCTAGGAAAACAGCCTCGCCCGTTTGCATTGTGCTATTGGAGAGTGCGGTCTCGCACACGTTTTACACAACACGTTGCGGAAATTCACGCTGCTATAAAAACTGTCTATATGTTGTAACCTCCCCTTCACTTATCGACCTTAATGACAGTGAAAATTTAAACCGCGTGCACCTAATGGAAATTTGGGAAAAGCAATCGTCACTGAAGTTAATTTGTCGGTAAAGAGGGAGGAAACGGTTACATCTAAATGAAAAGAAAAATGCAAATGAAATTGGTGGTAATTAATTTTGAGAAAAGGGTAAAATTAATTAAGAAACTAAATGTGCGGTCGTTACGTTAACAATTAATTGGCGTTAACTAGATATTTGTGATTTGCGGAAAATAGCGGTCGCCAGTCCTATGTACAACTACTATAATAACTGAAAATGAAAAATTAATGCACATATAATTAGCTCTAAAAGCGTGGCAACTGAAGGTTGACACGTGCTGTGTGAAAACTGAATGTTTATCAGAAGTAATAAATTACCCGACACTCTGACTTAATTTAGCAAAATAATTAATAAAACTGGAAAATTGAAAGTTAATTTAGTGACTGAAATTAATAGTGAACTTTGTTTATGAAGCACTACGAAATTCAATAAAATAAGGTTAGCCTTGGGCTACCTCAACAATCATTTCAAAAGCTACTTGAATCTACGCAATTTAGAAATAAGAGATTTAACTTTGAATTTGAATTAAATGATTCTGAACAATGAACAATAATAACATTTAGTACGTACCAAGCTGAGCTGCAGTCACAGGTAAGCTAAAATATAGTAACAAAACTCGCACTCTTAATTTGTGCTTGTGTAATATAATGTTACTTTAATGCTGGCATTTGAATTTCAATGACACTTGGGTTGTTTATGGAAAATGAAGGGACCCTGCTTGGTAATGCAACTGGGACAATGAGCAACAAAGGTTCATGCTAAGTTGCTGTATTTTGCTAATGGGTTTGAAAACCTGAGGGCTGCCATACATTTCTAAAAATTTACATGCTTCCAGTCTTCCTTGTTGGTTGATTGAAGGTTTGAAGTCGTCGGTCGAGGAGGTGGCGACAGTCACTCGTTGACGGCCGTCGCTGTTGCTGAAGCTGGATGTTGGCGCGCCTTCTTCTCGACACGGTCACCAAGAGAAACGGGCTCTTGATGTGCACCAGCTAATGCTTTCCGTCCACGACACCGTGTCAGAAACTATCATAGCAAGTCGAGCGCAATTACATGCTGCCAAATCCCGAAAGTGCGGCAAATCGCGGGAGCGTCACTCAACACACGTGCTCCAAAGCCCTACTCCCGCCAGATTCCCACTGTGCCCGCGCTCGACGCGGCAGAGTTAACACTACCAAAGATCCTAAACACTGTGGTTCTCCACACGACCTATCGATGTAATCGTTCGATAGCATAGTTTTCCGTAGGCCAGACCCAGCGTAAAAATACAAATAATATTTTAATATTTACAAAACAAACCAGTTATACATCGACATAAATGCATAACTATATATATATATATATATATATATATATATATATATATATATATATATATATATATATATATATAGATAGTAAAAAAAATTGTAATATGTGAAGACAGAGAAATGTCATATCTTCAGGTAACGAAATAAGGAAAAAAATATAGTACAATAGATGGAAAGGCGTTACAATGGGTTCTGAATGTCTAATGTTGGAGACGACATTTACTACAATATTATTCACTAATCTATACCCACTCCCCCCTATGACCCACGGACTTTGATATTGGCAGGGAAGTTTGTGTGTCTTAGTGAAACCGATAGCCGTAACATAGGTGCAGCCATAGCGGAGGGGCATCTGTTGAGAGGCCAGACAATCGTGTGGTTCCTGAAGATGGTCAGCGGCAGACTTTCCGGTAGCAGCAGAGCAACAGTCTGACTACTCAGACTTTGTATCATAACCAAAACGAACTTGCCGTGCTGCTACTACGAACGGCTGAAAGCAAGGAGAAGCTAGAGCCATAATTTATCCCGAGGCCATGTAACATTACTGTATGTTTAAATTCTCATGGCATGCTCGTAGGTAAAATATTCGGGAGGTGAAATAGTCCTACATTCAGATCTTCGGACGGGGAGTACTCAGGAAGCAGTCGTCATCAGGGGAAACAAAACAGGCGTTCTATGAATTGGAGCATGGAGTATTGGAGTACTTAATGAAGCAGGTAAGTTAGAAAATTTAAAAAGGGAAATGGATAGCTTAATGTTAGATATATTAGGAGTTACTGACGTTTGGTGGCTGGAGGAACAGCGCTTATGGTCAGGTGAATACAGGCTTATAAGTACAAAATCAAATAGGGACAATTCAGGAGCGGGTTTCATAATCGGTAAGAAAATAGGAATATAGGTAAGCTTCTATAAACAGGACAGTGGACCCAGAATTGTAAACGAAGTAGACACGAAGCCCACAACACTAAAGTAGTACTAGTTTGTATGCCAACTAGCTCCGAAGATGACGAAGAGATTAAATAAATGTTTAATTATGAGAAAGACATTACTCAGTTAAGGTAGACGAAAGTTTAATTGTGGTGGAGGACGATAATCTGACAGTAGGAAGAGGAAGAAAATGAAAAATAAGAGGTGAATATGGATTTTGGGAGAGGAATGAATGACGAAGCCACATTTATTCATAACCAACATTTGGTTTAAGAATGTTGCACAAATGTTGTATACGTGGAGAAGATGTGGAGGTATGGTATGAGACCGATTACATAATCATAAGACAGAGATTTCTGAAGCAGGTTTTAAATTGTAAGACATTTCCAGCGGCAGATGTGGACTCTGACCTCAATTTATTAATTATGAACTGCACATTAAAACTGAAGAAACTTCAGAAAGGTAGGAAATTATGGAGATGAGACGTGGATAAATTGAAAGAACCAGAGGTTGTGGAGAGTTTCAGAGGAAGTGTTAGATAACGATTGCCAGGGGAAAGAAGTACAGTAAAAAACGAATGGGTATCTTAGAGAGATAAAATCGTGAAGAGAGCACTGGATCAACTAGGCAAAAAGACGAGTCCTTGCACAAATCCTCGGATAACGCAGAAGATCCTGAATTTAATTGATGTAAGAAAGAAATTATGCCGTAAATGAAGCTGACGAAAGAGAATAAAACCTCAAAAAAATTGAGACTGACAGGTAGCGCAAAATGGCTAAACAAGTATGGATAGAGGGTAAACCTAAAGATTTAGAATCATTTACCACTAGGGACTGGTTAGATAGCTCCCACAGGAAAACGGAAGGGGTCTTGCCGAAAATAGAAGCAGCTTAATGAGTACCAAGATAACAGATGATAAATCAGTTATAAGCAAAGACGTGAAAGCCGAACGGTGGAAGGTGTATGTGTACAGATTTTATACAAGAGAGATGTATATGAGAGCAATATTACGTAAATGTAATAGGACGTAGATGAAGATTAGAGGGGTAATACTGCGAGAGTAATGTGAGAAAGGGCCGGAAGACCTAAGCAGAAATGAGGTTCTAGGAAAATAAGGCATTCCGACAGAATTGCCGACAGCGTGGAAGAAACAGCCATGACAGAACTTTTCCATCTTGTGTGGAAGATGAATGAGAGAGGTAAATTACGCTCGGACTTCAAGAAGAACATAGCAGTTTCATTTACAAAGAAATTAGGTGTTGAAATTTGCGAATATTACCGAACTATCAGTTTAATAAGTCATGGTTGCAAAATAGTCAAACGAATTCCTTACAGAAGAATGGGAATGTTGGCAGAAGTCGACCTCGACGAAGATCAGTTTGGATTCTGGAGAAATCTAGGAATACGCCATCCAATACTGACCCTACGACTTGGTTAAAAAAAAATGGTTCAAATGGCTCTGAGCACGATGCGACTTAACTACTGAGATTATCAGTCGCCTAGAACTTAGAACTTATTAAACCTAACTAACCTAAGGACATCACACACATCCATGCCCGCGGCAGGATTCAAACCTGCGACCGTAGCGGTCACTCGGCTCCAGACTGTAGCGCCTAGAACCGCACGGCCACTCGAGCTGACCCTACGACTTCTCTTAGAAAATAATGTAAGTAAAGTCAAACCGACGTTTATAGCATTTGTAGACTTAGAAAAAGCTTTTGACAATGTCGACTGGAAAACGATATTTAAATTTCTGAAAGCAGAAGGGATAAAATATAGGGAACAAGTGGGTATTGGCAACTTGTACAAAAACCGGAGGACAGCTCTAAGAGTCGCGGGGTATGAGAGGGAAAGGAGTGAGGCAGAGGTGTAGCCTATCCTTGATGTTATTCAAACTGTACTTTGAGCAAACAGTAAAGGAAACCAAAGAAAAATTTGGTGCGGGAATTAAAGACTAGAGTTAAAATCTTCAAGGTTTGCGGATTACATCGTTATTCTGCCAGGACAACTAAGAACGTAGAAGAGCAGCTGAAGGAAATGGGCAGTGTCTTGAAAAGAGGGTGCAAGATGAACATTAACAGAAGCAAAACGAGGATAATGGAAAGTAGCCGAATTAAATCAGGTGATGCTTAGGGCATTCTATTGTTAAACGAGACACCTAAAGTTATAGATGAGTTTTGTTGTTTGGGCAGTAAAATAACTGATGACTGTGTTGTACAAGTGCCGGATGTCAGTCTGTGCGGTGAAGTGCATTTGGACGGTCAGTACAGGGCAGCTTAGTGCTTTTTGCGGATGATGTTGGAGTTGCTGTCCGAAGATGTCCCGCAAGTGCTCGATTGGAGACAGATCTGGTGACCGAGCAGGCTAAGGCAACTTACCGAAACTCTGTAGGGCATGTTGGGTTACAACAGCGGTAGGTGAGTGATCCGTATTTTGTGGGAAGACATCCCCCAAAATTATGTTCATGAAAGGTGGCACCACAGGTTGAATCATCAGGTTGATTTACAAAAGTGCGTGGGATAACGACGAGAGTACTCCTGCTGTCATACGACATCGAACCCCAGACCATAATTTCAAGTGTAGGTCCAGCTTGTCTAGCAGGCAGACCGTTTGGTTGCGGGCCTTCAACTAGTCTCCTTCTAGCCAACACGTGGACATCGTTGGCACTGACGCATAAGCAGCCTTCATGAGAAAACAAAACTGATCTCCACTCTGCTGTCCAATGAGCTTGCGATTGATGCCGCTGAAGTCACAATTGGTGTTGGATTGGGGTTAGAGGAATGAACTCTGCAGGGGTCTGGCTCGCAGCTGTAACTGATTTGTGACAGCTCTTCTTGTCACTGTGGTGTCAACTGCTGCTCAAATTGGTGCTGGAGATGCAGTACGATACGCCAGAGTTCCACGCCTAACACGGTGGCTATCCTTATCGGTAGTGTCACGTAGGCGTCTGGACACCGGTCTTATTGCGACAGTACATTCTCGTGACCACTACCGCCAGCAATAATGTACAGTGGCTACATTCGTGCTTTCTCGTTCTGGAGAGTCACGGAGAGAACATCCGCTTTTTCGAAGACCTATTACACGACTTCGTTCAGACTCAGTGAGGTGCTGATAATAGCGTCTTTGCCACCTTAAAGGCATTGTTGACCAACGTTAAGTCAAAACGTCAAACTCGAACGTAAGTAAGGCTCACGACTGTTATATCACGTATTGAAAGCAAAGCTACTAGCGGCACTCTTATGTGAATGGCAAGAAATTTGAACAGACATCATTTTTCAGATGCGGAAAATAGCTTACCAACTTTCGTTTATGTCGCACAGTTCCGTCGAAGTGCTGTGGTTTTTATTTCCATTAGTGTTGATTTAAGTGGAAGAAAGCCTTTTCTGAAAGTATATGTGTGGAGTGTAGTCATGTATGGAAGCGAAACATGTGTGATTAACAGTTAGACGAGAAGAAAATAAAAGCCTTTGAAATGGGGTTCCTCCGGAAGAATGCTGAAGATTAGATGGTAGATCCCGTAACTAATGAGGAAGTACTGAAAAGAAATGAGGAGACAAGAAATGCGTGGCACAACTTGACTAAAAGAAGGGATTAATTAATAGGACAAGCAGTGGGACATCAATAGGTCGGGAATTTAGTAAGTGAGGGAAGTATGCGGAGTAAAAATCGTAGAGAGAGACCAAGACACGAAGAGAGTAAGCAGATTTAGAGGAATGTAGCTTGCAGCAATTATTCGAAGGTGAAGAGGTTGGCATAATTGCAATCATGGAGAGCTACATCTACAAAAATTAGTGAATGTACCTTTTTCATTCAAGTGGTAATTTTAGAAATATCTTGATCTGTACATACTGTATTAATGTTTTAGTTTTACGACTGTATTTGAACGTCTGGCTTCCGTGTCTTCTACTCACTCCTCTGCTGCCATCCCCCCTGAAAAATACAACTACAATTTCATCGTTCGACAAATGTAACCCCTAAATTATCACTACTACGGCCTGCCACATCTAGTATCTAGTAAGTAAATTCGTCGCTAAGGAGCTCAACTTTCATCACTGTTTTTCATAGACTATAGTGAGAGTTTTTTGCCTCGTCTTTGTATCGCATCTTTATAGTCGTCGTTGCCGCCACCACTAGTTCTAGAGATTTCGCCTGCGCCTATTTCTCACCTGGGAGTCGCTTGCTGACGTCACGCGGTAAATGCCTCCTCCCCAGACATAGGTCACTGTCGTCACTCATACCATCAGTCGCCCGTTTTGCATCTTCGTTCTCTCCTCACAATTGCCCACATCCACCTCATGTTTCAGATCATCTGCATCGTCCCACAGCATATATGAACAGCATACCATCACTTCAACAGAATCCCTCAGTCCCAATCATGATAACGAGATCCCTCAGCTATCAGTTTTCAGCCCTTTCTTCCCTAAGCTCATATCTATACCATTGTGCCTCAGCGATCCTCCTATTCAGCAATGGCACCACCAGCAACAGCGCAATGAACACAACGTCCGCCCAGACTTCATATTGATTGGCGATAATGCTTACTCAGCCTCAAAGTGTGGTTGATATTTTCTTAGAAATGGAAGATCATGCACATATGGCATGGCCTGCTCTCTCTCCCGATTTGAATCAGGTAGAACACGTCTGGGATGAACTAGGGAGATGGGTAGCATCACGTCAGCATCTATCAACCACTCTCCAAGACCTGTGAGCAACTCTGGAGCAGGAATGGACGTTACTGCCTCAACATGAGACTGATGACGCTATATGTATCAGGCCCTGTCGTTGTCATGTCCGTATTGCTGCCACAGGTGATCAGACCCCATACTGAGCACATTAACCGGCCCGCCAGGTTAGCCGAGAGCGCTAATGCGCTGCTTTCTGGACTCGGGTAGGCGCACCGGCCCCCGATCGAATCCGCCCGGCGAATTACCGACGTCGGTCGGTGTGCCGGCCAGTCTCGATGTGGTTTTTAGGCAGTTTTCCACATCCCTCTAGGAGAATAGCGGGCGGGTCCCCACATTACGCCTCACTTACATGACTCGTAGACATCTGAGCACGTTCGCGCTATTCCATGAATTACACTAGTCGCAGACAGCAGGGGTACACTAATTCCGTCCTGGGGGGTACGGGGTGGTGGCAGGAACGGCATCCAGCTACCCCTTTCCACTAACCTTGCCAAATCTGTTCCTAACAATGCCGACCCTGCGTCAGTGAGGGATATGGCACCAGCGAAAGAAAGAAAGAAAGAACTGAGCACATTAACCAGTTGTTTAGAATGTATGTGCTAATCCGTTAAGTTGCATAAAAGCCAAGATAAGTTTGGTCTACCGTTATGTATGTTCCAATTGATTACGTTCTGTATTCTTTACATTGTTTCTATTTTAC
The DNA here is from genome assembly GCF_023897955.1 of Schistocerca gregaria. Taxonomy (NCBI): domain Eukaryota; kingdom Metazoa; phylum Arthropoda; class Insecta; order Orthoptera; family Acrididae; genus Schistocerca; species Schistocerca gregaria. The sequence goes on along the minus strand of NC_064921.1, from coordinate 578,032,324 downwards.
TATCACCTGTTTAATGGCAAAATAAACGCCCTCTCGCAAAACATTTGGTTTGTTGCTTTAATTTTGGACAGCAGTGTAGATAGGATCTTGAAGACGAGACTCCGTTAACATTTATTGAACTTAAAAAGTCAGATCATACACAACTCGGAATATTTTGAACGTCTGAAAGCTAGCCGCCGCCATTCTCGGACCCCGAATAATTAGAAAATACTTAATACGGAAAATAAGGGGAAGAATTGAGCTTACTTGAAGAGATGGGTATTACTGTGCCTTGAACTGGCAATAATAGTAGGCTTCAAAAAGACAAGTTGTTCAGTAACAATCAGAATTGTGATGTCATGTAACCCGTGATATAAAAGTTCTCCTAAGTTACTAGCCGTTTCCTCTTCCTTATTTTTGTAATGTACAATTTTCCCGTTTTTGTTCCATACCCCTCTTTTATTCATGTAAACCTAATTTGTACCCTCTTTGACCTTTATTGACCTCTTTTAAACCAAAGTCTGTTTTGTAATATTCATTAATTTTGACGTTTTTTTAATATTCAGTACTTCTCTGCTTCTATCTTAGACGCTGTTATCTACTTTTTGAAACTGTGCTATCTATTCACATATTTCACTTGTATTTCTCGCATTTTGTAGATTTTTCAGCTCATGACGTGTTTTTGATGAATCGTATTTTTTATTTTTAATGATTCACTCCTATAGCTTTATGCTTATCTTAGTCAAGAAGTTTCCCACAGTTGTGCCCTCTGTGCTCGTTCCGCTGTACTCTCGCAGCCCACACGTGCTTATTTCGCACTAGTTCCAACGTGGCCGCCCCGTAGACAGTTTATTTACCTAATTTTCTGACTTAAGCGATGTGCATTTGGCTCTACCCTGAGCTTCATTCGATGGGGATCACGATTTCAAAGGTAGTTCTCCGTTCCTTTTGTCTGTTTTGTTAATCCCTTACTTTTATTTTTATATTTTCATCGCTGGTTTATTGCCGTCTTGTTTTAGTGAATCTAGTCGGTCAGAAATATCTTTTAGCCTGTTCATTTACCATTAGTTATGACTGACCGTGTTGTCAGCTAGTGATGTGAAAAGCTCTTTATAGCATTTAAGTGTGTTTATTTGTTCCCTCGTTGTCTGAAGAAAGTAATGTTTTAATGCAGCTTAGAACCATGCCCGACAGAGGTTTGTGGCCGAGAGGTTCTAGGCGCTTCAGTCTGGAACCGCGCGACAGCTACGGTCGCAGGTTCGAATCCTGCCTCGGGCATGGATGTGTGTGATGTCCTTAGGGTTATTTTGGTTTAAGTAGTTTTAAGTTCTAGGGGACTGATGACCTAAGTCCCATAGTGCTCAGAGCCATTCGAACCATGCCCTAGGATTATACTCTCGTACGACTGTGCCTTTGTTTTTCTTTTCTTTTTAGAAGAAATCTGATGCAGCGTTAACCTGGCAGAACGCGTTACTTCCAATAAAAGTAACTATTCAACTTAGATTCTTTCTTTGCTGCATCCATCAGTCTATTACGGAGTAGAATAGCCTATACAAAAACATACATGTTCACGAAAAACGCTGAAATCGTTTCGAATAGAACTACAGAAATCTTTCATACAGCACTGAAATCGCAATCAAGACACCATTCCTATAAAGTTATAACCCTGTTTGAAACACATTAATCACCTGACTTACCAACTATTGTTCGGTAAACTGTTTATTAGAGCAGTAACAAGAACTAAGGACTGACTAAAAATACGTACGGTACTTCAACTGTTGAGGTCAGCTACAAAATGAACACACGAGACAAGCAGACAAAAGACCAACTATTTATTATAAATGAGAAAATATATATTATTGTAGGACTGTGTACCAAACTAAAGATATCTCGAGAGTTACACGAAAAGATTAGCCACCTGCATGAATTACATGTATTAACATTATTAATTGTCTCTGCTTATTTAATCAGGAATATGGGTATTAATATTTGTAGAGAAAATATTTCAGAAGCCTAGCAAGGTATCAGCAAGAGAGAAGGAAGTATCTGATTTAGTTAGTGATTGCCGTTAGTGCGAGATACAAAATGTAATACAAGAGTGATTGTGTAATAATAGTTACTGAAATGAATTGATATTAAAGTGCAAAAAAAAAAGTCCAGATGTGTGTGAAATCTTATGCGACTTAACTGCTAAGGTCCTCGGTCCCTAAGCGTACACACTACTTAACCTAAATTATCCTAAGGACAAACACATACACCCATGCCCGAGGGAGGACTCGAATCTCCTCCGAGACCAGCCGCACTATTAAAGTCCATGTGATAATTATATATAATGTATATATCTGGAATATTTGAAATTTCTATAACATATTTTAAACGAATAATGGTAAAGAGTAGATATTGTTTGAGCCCAGGTAGTTGGTCCCGTGACAGAGTTGAAATAGGAGCAAGTGGACTACATCTTACGGTCTTTTGCTGTTTGTGAGTGGCTGGGTAAGGTCCGTAAGTAATTGTGCGGCCACTGAGACACACGTGCGTTAAGTGATGGCACAGTGTCTAATTCTTTCGGACTTAGACATATCAGGGTATTTGTCTGCTACTTCAAAAGTGAGTAATCGCGGACTGATAGTATAGACGTCCATTGCTGAACTGTGCTTTAAAAAATCAAACACTACAAATAGCCTTGATTGGACTGTTGAAATGTTAGGAACTTACTTAGATCATTGGTTTGTAGCACTAGACAGTGTCTTTGGTATTCCTTATTCGTTGCCTGCTGTAGTTCACTTTTTACGAAACCGAGAAGATGCGCCTGGTTAAAGTGTTTCTGGACTTAAAACAGCTCCAATAAATACAGTAAAACACTGTATTTGTAAAAACGGTCAAAGCATTTTCGATAACTTTCCCTTGTAAATAACTGACATTATATTAATCTTTGTTCTGTGAATGTACACTCACCTCAACTGTGCTAAGTACGATCAAATTTTGTTTTCTTCTTCGTCTCTTGCCAGCGGCACACTACAGGTGTTATGTCTCCATTGTAAGCTTTTTGCCGATTTTAAATGAGTCACATTCAGTCATACTGCATTTTTATTTTTTAGATGATCTACCTTTCTCTTCTCCTGTTTCAGTTGTGATAAATGACGTCTGGTCATTTAATTCAAGTCAGTGTTGACACAACAATCGACTATTATAAGCGCTCTTTCGTTATTTTTTATCTAGTATTCAGTTGTACGTCACCAATCTGCTACCTCAAGTAATGAAAACAAAACAGGAGACGAAAATGTAATACAGCGAGCACTCTAGGAATGTTTCGATGCGTGCGGTATGTATAAAGAATTGCGTTGCTTGTGTCGAAGACCGAGGCCTAATGTAAATCAAGTCTCAAACACATGAAAATTTACTTTTTCTTTTCTAACGGAGTTACGAAAATAGTTATTCTGATACATTTCTCTTATGTTGAGACTCATTTATTGCACTAGTGTGGTGCTGTTTATAGTACGATTAATGTGATGATGATGGATTGGTCACTGATGCCAGACATCATTGAGTGATTTTTCCCTGTTCGGAACAATTGACGGGATAGTACCAGCTAAATGTCACGTCAGTAACTGTATTCTAATTGGATTTCACGTGAATGAAATCTAGAAACATGTATGTAAAGCACTATATAAATAACGCAAGGAGCAAGGCGCAGAGGAATCACGACAGTAAACAATTTCAACCAGCCAGTTCTAAAATGGATTAGAAATAAAAGTGTAACAGGTACAGGCTTAGACTATAGCACAGATATATACTGACGAACAATAGTATGGCGTGGCGATCTTGAGGTGAGCTCTTGTCGTCCACACGGAATGTTATTCCATTCAAGAGATGATTGATGTTACAGTAAAAGTCGCAACTGAGAAGTGCGTACACAGAACTCCACGACTGTTTCACGCAGTCCGAGTTCTGCTACTGACCAGCAACACGGTGGCTTGAGCAACGATCTGGATGCTGAGGCGGTTTCATTCTTACTGTTGGCGGTGCCTTAGACATGGAGCCCGCATGCTTGAAGTTTAAATGGTTGAGTGAAATAACTTTGGTTTTCTACATTCTGTTTAGCTGCTGTCAAGTGATTGAACTAGTTCAAGAGGTATGTATGGCACTTTGTAAACAATACATGTGCACTATAAGACCATTACAATCACCTAAGGGTAACACGGCCTTTGTGAAACATTCAGAAGTCACATACAGACCATTCCATATTTCAAAAATAAAGTTTAATGCCTAACATAATCAAAGACCAAACGAGAAATTCACTAAGGATATACAGCTTGTTTTCTGCGCAAATGACTTGGAAATGCAATTATTATAATTCCCATTTCTATATCTTTTATATGTAAACCACCAATTCTGAACGCCGATACAACTTCCTGGAGACCTGCTCAAAGTTAACTAGAAGTACCTAACCCCATTGTTCCAAAAAAAAAAAAAAATTCCCATACATTTTTGGTTCAGCCGATGGGCTCTTGGTCGTTCCATTATTGTCTCAGAGATCCGCCGCTATTAATCTAACAGCTATCTAAAGTATCACCCCAATCCAACAGGAATGAACAATAAATTACAATTTGAGTAGGTCTCAACAAACATTCTGTTATATTTTAAGCAAACTTACTAAAATTTAATGAAATAAATGAAAGTTTCGTTTGAGGAGTATAAAGTGACTTCTTTATATCTACCTGAGACGAAAGCCAGAAACTGTGAGTAAAAGCTAGAAAACTATGAACTAATGCTAGACCTACAACCTAGAAAAAAAGAAAGAAGTTGTCCTCAGTAAAATCACATATTCATTTAATATATTCTAATGAGTAACAATCTGTTATGATACTGTGTGATTTTTATGTATGTGTTAATAAGGGTTTTATTTCAGAACACCATAATACAGGACTTACATGATACTGATACAAACGAACCATTGTTCCTTGCTATCTGTATCTGACGAGTGCAAGCCGTCTCCTTAAGATGAAACCACCTATTCCGAAGCCTGTAACTAGTTTCTGCTTCGCCGGCCTGGCACTCCGTATCCCTACTTCCCTACAACGCGTCCTACCTTCGACGACCGAAGCTTCCTTCCTACATAGGACCCAGTACATTTAGTGTCAAAACTGAACATCATACGTACACAGTTAACGTTTAGACTGTACAAAGTAGTAACAAAAAATCTCTTTTAACATACATGCTGACATGTGATTCTTAGTCACACTAACAATACGTGACTAAGTAAAATTGCTTTAATCGAACAGATAAGGTATTTAGCTATTTGTTTTCAAACAAAATGTATAGAACACAATTGTAAGTGTCCTCTTCATTGACAGAACTCAAATCTCCTATTTTCCAGACTATGTGTACTGTATAATCGTCTTATTTGTATAAATACAATATGCTTTTATTTGGTTCTTTCACACTTAACAGTGCCACAATGCAGATGAGTTGTTGTTGTGGTCTTCAGGCCAGAGACTAGTTTGATGCAGCTCTCCATGACCGTTAGTGAATTCGAAAGTAGTTCTATGTATCGACTTGACAGAAAATGCCAGGAAGCTCTTTTCATACGCTAAATCAGTAAGTGGCTCTAAACAGCATATCCAGACACTCCGGGATAATGATGGCATTGAAACAGAGGATGACTCGCGTAAAGCTGAAATACTAAACTCCTTTTTCCAAAGCTTTTTCACAGAGGAAGACCGCACTGCAGTTCCTTCTCTAAATCCTATCACAAACGAAAAAATGGCTGACACCGAAATAAGTGTCCAAGGAACAGAAAAGCAACTGGAATCACTCAACAGAGAAAAGTCCACTGGACCTGACGGGATACCAGTTCGATTCTACACAGAGTCCGCGGAAAAACTTGACCCTCTTCTAACAGTCGTGTATCGCCAAGTCTCTAGAGCAGGGGCCTCCAAATTACGGCCCGCGGGCCGAAAGTGGCCCGCGAGGACCGGCAAACCGGCCCTCCTTAGCTGGCCGGACATCCCCGGTATCCGGCCCACTAAATATTTAAGGTGGTTTCTATACTGCCAACAATTGAGTTTCGAGGCCTATCGCGACGAATACACCGCGAAATTGTCTCTGAAACTCGCTACAAGACTACATAATTAAATTTATTGTTGCGCCGTTTGAAATAACAATGCCTTGACATAATCTACCTCTGTTACGTCTTGCAGTAATAGTGTTGCTAACAATGATTTTGAGATTTCGTTAACTCTGCAGGATGCTTTCGTGAAGAATGTGCAGTGACATACTTTTTTGTCGGTGAAATTCGCCAGAATAAAATACCCCAGAATTTCGGACAGGTACGCCCACCAATCAAAATTATGTAATTAAATAAAAATCGTAGTTCGTGTCAGTGCTAGCTATTCCCAGAACCTTAGATTTTTGCGATTTCATCTTTCCTTTATTCTTACCTTACGGTGATCGTGGAGTGCTGTGGTGTTTTAATCCCACTAGGTAGATCCTGGTCCTATTGACTTCGTGGAGGTGTCAATGTGGGCCGCGCACTAAAAAGTTTGGAGACCCCTGCTCTAGAGGAACGGAAAGTTCCAAATGGTTGGAAAAGAGCACAGGTACTCCCAGTCTTCAAGAAGGGTCGTCGATCAGATGCGCAAAACTATAGACCTATATCTCAGAGGACGATCTCTTGTAGGATTTTAGAACATGTTTTTTGCTCGCGTATCATGTCGTTTCTGGAAACCCAGAATGTACTCTGTACGAATCAACATGGATTCCGGAAACAGCGATCGTGTGAGACCCAAGTCGCTATATTTGTTCATGAGACCACGAAAATATTGAATACAGGCTCCCAGGTGGATGCTATTTTCCTTGACTTCCGGAAGGCGTTCGATACAGTTCCGTACTGTCGCCTGATAAACAAAGTAAGAGCCTACGGAACATCAGACCAGCTGTGTGGCTGGATTGAAGAGTTTTTAGCAAGCAGAACACAGCATGTTCTTCTTGTAGCAAGATGCAGGAAGATCTGCACCGGATAGGCACTTAATGCAGGGAGTGGCAACTGACCCTTAACATAGACAAATGTAACGTATTGCGAATACATAGAAAGAAGGATCCTTTATTGTATGATTATATGATAGCGGAACTAACACTGGTAGCAGTTACTCCTGGAAAATATCTGGGAGCATGCGTGCGGAACGATTTGAAGTGGAATGATCATATAAAATTAATTGTTGGTAAGGCGGGTACCAGGTTGAGACTCATTGGGAGAGTCCTTAGAAAATGTAGTTCATCAACAAATGAGGTGGCTAACAAAACACCCGTTCGACCTATGCTTGAGTATTGCTCATCAGTGAGTGATTCGTACCTGATCAGTTTGACAGAAGAGATAGAGAAGATCCAAAGAAGAGAGGCGCGTTTCGTCACAGGGTTGTTTGGTAGGCGTGATAGCGTTACGGAGATGTTTAGCAAACTCAAATGGCAGACTCTGCAAGAGAGGCGCTCTGCATCGCGGTGTAGCTTGCTGTTCAGGTTTCGAGAGGGAGCGTTTCTGGGTGAGGTATCAAATATATTGCTTCCCCCTACTTATAACTCCCGAGAAGGTCACGAATGTAAAGTTAGAGAGATTCCAGCGAGCACGGAGGCTTTCCGGCAGTCGTTTTTCCCGCGAAAGATACGCGACTGGAACAGGAGAGGGAGGTAACGACAGTGGCACGTAAAGTGCCGTTCGCCACACACCGTTGGGCGGCTTGCGGAGTATGAATGTAATTGTAGATTTAGGTGTAGATCCTATGCTAGCTTCTTCATGTACAAGTAACTACTGCACCCTTCTTCCTTCTGAATCTGCTTAGGGTATCCAACTCTTGGTCTCCCTCAACTATGTTCACCTTCCACGGCGCCCTCCAGTACTAAATTGGTGATCCCTTGATGCCTCAGAACATGTCCTACCAACCGATCCATTCTTCTAGACAATTTCTGCCACAAATTCCTCTTCTCCCCACTTCTATTCAGTACCTCCTCATTAGTTACGTGATCTACCCATCTAGTCTTCAGCATTATTCTGTAGCACCCTATTTCGAAAGCTTCTATTCTCTTCTTGTCCAAACTATTTATCGTTGAAATTTCACTTCCATACATGGCTACACTCCATACAAAAACTTTCATAAACGACTTCCTGACACTTAAATCAATACTCGATGTTAACAAATTTCTCTTCTTCAGAAACGCTTTCCTTGCCATTGCCACTCTGCATTTTATATCCTCTCTACTTCGACCATCATCAGTAATTTTTCTCTCCGAATAGCAAAACTCTTTTACTACTTTAAGTGTCTGATTTCCTAATCTGATTCCCTCAGCATCACCTGACTTAACTCGACTACATTACATTATCCTCTTTCTGCTTTTGTTGATGTTCACCTTATAGCCTCCTTTCAAGGCAATGACCATTCCGTTCAACTGCTCTTCCAAGTCCTTTGCTGTCTCAGGCAGAATTACAATGTAATCGGCGAACCTCTAAGTTTTTATTTCTTCTTCCTACTCCAAATTTTTCCTTTGTTTCCTATACTGCTTACTCAGTGTATATTTCGAATAATGCAGATGTAAGTGTCTCTACTGTAAGCTTTTTGTCAATAATATTCCATTCACTTTCCGTTAAATTGCATTTAAATTTTAAATTTTAAATGAGTTTAGTAAACTATTTTTAACTGTTTAATTTAAGTTAGAAGCGACATAGTTGGTGATGCAACCATCGAGCGCCATAAGCGCTCTTATATGATTTTCGTATTGAGCACTTCTCTCCATGTTGTCTTTCACTTTCTTCTGTACATGCTGTTCCCGCTTTGTTATTTTTATCTCCATTGAAAACATTTAGATTTTTAATATTTTATTTTCGAAAAGATTTCCTTGTGTTATTTCCGATTTTTTATGCTTTTTCTAGTTCTTGCCTTAGGACTGTAGCCCGTGCTACGTTCGATTTTTCTTCCACAAATACAAGAATATATCTCTTGTGTACCTGTTCTCATCTATTTGATAGAGGTATCCAAAAAAATTCACCTTCTTCTATCGCTTATTTCTAATATTTTCTCTATACTTCTCATATTCCAGCAATCTTTACTTCGTATTGCACCCATTATTTTTCTAATGATCTGTCTTTCAAGTACCTCTATTCTGTCCAGCTTATTGTTCATCGTTAGGTTTTCACACAAATATATACATTCCGGTCGTACCATTGAGGTATAGTGTTTTATTTTTTCTTTAGATATGCATTTCTTGTCCTAAATATTTTTCCTAAAATGTATGCTCTCATTATTTTGCTAACACTTACTTGTACTGTACATTTTTCTAGTCCGTTCTATTGTGTAGTTCCTTATTTATGTTTACCTATCGCTCTGTTTTACCCATTGGTGTAACCTATAAATTTTAGTTGTTTTTTATGTTTGTCATGAATTTTTTTGTGGTTAAATTTTGAGACAAATTGTAGTTTTATTCCAGATTTATTTTAATAATTGCGTCTGTTATGTATTCTGAAAGCACAGGAAAATTGTCTATATAAGTCAGGCTGCTCAACCTAACTCCATTTGTTTCCCGTCCTAGAATTACTTGTTCAGTTTTCTGATTTTTTAGCTCCAAATTCCTGATGTTCCCCCATGAACGATGGACCTTGCCGTTGGTGGGGAGGCTTGCGTGCCTCAGCGATACAGATAGCCGTACCGTAGGTGCAACCACAACGGAGGGGTATCTGTTGAGGGGCCAGACAAACGTGTGATTCCTGAAGAGGGGCAGCAGCCTTTTCAGTAGTTGCAGGGGCAACAGTCTGGATTATTGACTGATCTGGCCTTGTAACAATAACCAAAACGGTCTTGCTGTCCTGGTACTGCGAACGGCTGAAAGCAAGGGGAAAATACGGCCGTAATTTTTCCCGAGGGTATGCAGCTTTACTGTGTGATTAAATGATGATTGCGTCCTCTTGAGTAAAATATTCCGGAGGTAAAATAGTCCCCCATTCGGATCTCCGGGCGAGGACCACTCAAGAGGATGTCGTTATCAGAAGAACGAAAACTGGCGTTCTACGAATCGGAGCGTGGAATGTCAGATCCCTTAATCGGGCAGGTAGGTTAGAAAATTTAAAAAGGGAAATGGATAGGTTAAAGTTAGATATTGTGGGAATTAGTGAAGTTCGGTGGCAGGAGGAACAAGACTTTTAGTCAGGTGACTACAGGGTTATAAACACAAAATCAAATAGGGGTAATGCAGGAGTAGGTTTAATAATGAATAGGGAAATAAGAATGCGGGTAAGCTACTACAAACAGCATAATGAACGCATTATTGTGGCCAAGATAGATACGAAGTCCACACCTACTACCGTAGTACAAGATTACATGCCAACTAGCTCTGCAGATGATGAAGAAATTGAAGAAATGTACGATCAAATAAAAGAAATTATTCAGATACTGAAACGTGACGAAAATTTAATAGTCAGGGGTGACTGAAATTCGGTAGTAGGAAAATGGAGAGAAGGAAACGTAGTAGGTGAATATGGACTGGGGCAAAGAAATGAAAGAGGAAGCCGCCTGGTAGAATTTTGCACAGAGCACAAATTAATCATAGCTAACACTTGGTTCAAGAATCATAAAAGAAGGCTGTATACATGGAAGAAGCCTCGAGATACTAACAGGTTTCAGATACATTATATAATGGTAAGACAGAGATTTAGGAACGAGGTTTTAAATTGTAAGACATTTCCAGGGGCAATCTGTTGGTTATGACCTATAGATTAAAACTAAAGAAACTGAAAAAAGGTGGGAATTTAAAGAGATGGGACCTGGATAAACTAAAAGAACTAGAGGTTGTACAGAGTTTCAGAGAGAGCATAAGGGAGCAATTGACAGGAATGGGGGAAAGAAATACGGTGGAAGAAGAATGGGTAGCTTTGAGGGATGAAGTAGTGAAGGCAGCAGAGAATCAAGTAGGTAACAAGACGAGGGCTAGTAGAAATCCTAGGGTAACAAATGAAATATTGAATTTAATTGATGAAAGGAGAAAATATAAAAATGCAGTAAATGAAGCAGGCAAAAAGGAATACAAATGTCTCAAAAATGAGATCGACAGGAAGTGCAAAATGGCTAAGCAGGGATGGCTAGAGGACAAATGTAAGGATGTAGAGGCTTATCTCACTAGGGGTAAGATAGATACTGCCTAAAGGAAAATTAAAGAGACCCTTGGAGATAAGAGAACCACTTGTATGAACATCAAGAGATCAGATGGAAACGCAGTTCTAAGCAAAGAAGGGGAAAGCAGAAAGGTGGAAGGAGTATATAGAGGGTCTATACAAGGGCGATGTGTTTGAGGACAATATTATGGAAATGAAAGAGGATGTAGATGAAGATGAAATGGGAGATACGATACTGCGTGACGAGTTTGACAGAGCACTGGAAGACCTGAGTCGAAAAAAGGCCCTCGGTGTAGACAAGATTCGATTGGAACTCCGGACGGCTTTGGGAGAGCCAGTCCTGACAAAACCCCACCACCTGGTGAGCAAGATGTATGAGACAGGCGAAATACCCTCAGATTTCAAGAAGAATATAATAATTCCAATCCCAAAGAAAGCAGGTGTTGACAGATGTGAAAATTACCAAACTATCAGTTTAATGAGTCACAGGTGCAAAATACTAACGCGAATTCTCTACAGACGAATGGAAAACTAGTAGAAGCCGACCTCGGGGAAGATCAGTTTGGATTCCGTACAAATGTTGGAACACGTGAGGCAATACTGTCCCAACGACTTACCTTAGAAACTAGATTAAGAAAGGGCAAACCTACATTTCTAGCATTTGTAGACTTAGAGAAAGCTTTTGACAATGTTGATTGGAATGCTCTCTTTCAAATTCTGAAGGTAGGGGGGGGGGGGGAATACAGGGAGCGAAAGGCTATTTACAATTTGTACAGAAACCAGATGGCAGTTATAAGAGTCGAGGGACATGAAGGGGAAGCAGTGGTTGGGAATTGAGTGAGACAGGGTTGTAGCCTCTCCCCCATTTTATTCAATCTGTATATTGAGCAAGCAGTCAAGGAAACAAAAGAAAACTTCGGAGAAGGTATTAAGATCCATGGAGAAGAAATAAAAATATTGAGGTTTGCCGATGACATTGTAATTCTATCAGAGACAGCAAAGGACTTGGAAGAGCAGTTGAAAGGAATGGATAGTGTCTTGAAAGGAGGATATAAGATGAACATCAACAAAAGCAAAACCATGATAATGGAATGTAGTCAAATTAAGTCGGGTGATGGTGAGGGAATTGGATTAGGAAATGAGACACTTTAAGTAGTAAAGAAGTTTTGCTATTTGGGGAGCAAAATAACTGATGACGGTAGAGGTAGAGACGATATAAAATGTAGACTGGCAATGGCAAGGAAAGCGTTTCTGAAGAAGAGAAATTTGTGAACATCGAGTATAGATTCAAGTGTCAGAAAGTCATTTCCGAAAGTATTTTTATGGAGTGTAGCCATGTATTGAAGTGAAACATGGACGATAAATAGTTTGGATAAGAAGAGAATAGAAGCTTTCGAAATGTGGTGCTACAGAATAATGCTGAAGATTAGATGGGCAGATCACATAACTAATGAGGAAGTATTGAATAAGATTGGGGAGAAGAGAAGTTTGTGGCACAACTTGGCCAGAAGAAGGGATCGGTTGGTAGGACATGTTTTGAGGCATCAGGGGATCACAAATTTAGTATTGGAGGGCAGCGTGGAAGGTAAAAATCGTAGAGGGAGACCGAGAGATGAGTACACTAAGCAGATTCAGAAGGATGTAGGTTGCAGTAGGTACTGGGAGATGAAGAAGCTTGCACAGGATAGAGTAGCATGGAGAGCTGCATCAAACCAGTCTCAGGACTGAAGACCACAACAACAACAACAACAACAACAACAACATTTTCTCTAGAACGCAGTTAAACAGTAAAGGTGATAAACATTCCCCTTTTCCAACATCAGTTTTTATATCCAAAGGGTAGTACAGTTCCCCTTTAAATTTAACTTCAGTTATCTTATTTGTTATGGTTCCATGTATATTGTTTGCTAATTTTGCTTTAACACCAAATTCTCTAGTTGATGTTATGTTTGTATGTATATTGAATCAAATGCTTTCTTCAGATCAGTAAATTATACTATTATAAGTTTGCTGGATAACATTCTGTGGTAGATTACTGAATTGAAATTAAAATTCTCTTCTCTGAAGGTTTTCTCTTTCGAAAACCATCCTGATTTTCTCCCATATTTGTCTGAAGTTTCTATGACTCCCTCCAGGAGAGACGCTCTATCGTTATTTCTTTATCGTTTGAAAGTCGAGCCTGTATCTTTACACGAAGTCCGATGAACTATCATACAAAGGAATTTCCTTTGTGTACATATCAACGGACTCTGTTATTCGTTACCAAGCGCTGCGTTAATTAACAGTGACCATTTTGGCCTGGATGTTCAATGTATCAGATTTTGTATGAGTGAAGTAGTGCCCCGTTTATTAAACCTTTAAGATACATACCAGCATTAAAGAAATCGCGTCTGTTTATATGTAGCAAGTGAACCACTTTAATGCATACACTCTGCTTGCTGTGCTATGCCAGCTTTACAGTCTTTTATGTTTCATTGTGTGCGTTATTCGCCTATGTAAGGCCCTCGTTCTGAATAACTTGTTTCTTTAAGACAAACAATCAATTGTAAGTCAGTCTTCATGTGTGCTAAGGGTACATTTTTGTCTCACAGAATGATAACTATACGATTTTCATTTAGTAATTACACGTAATTTAATTGCGTAGGAATTCCGCGGCCAGAGTCAGTCGACTTAAGAGTTTTGTGGGTGTAGTACCGTGTCATAATGTAAAACAAATACTGCTGCTGGAGAAAAACCAACGTTTCGGCCACGATTATCGCCTATCGACTCGAATAACGTCGACAGAATCACTCACCTGCAAGCGTATGCAAGTAGTGAAACCGACGCCATTCGCCAGAAGAAGAAATTTGAGCAGCTACACTACGTCTCGACTGGATACATCTCGAACAGTGGTGAACCTTTTATCTCATCTCACCAGCAACGCACCTACAGAAGCACTAGCTAAAGCACTAAACTTTGCCGTCACACCTGAGCGGATTCCCACGGAAGAAATTATCGAACCCGTGGAAACAGTACTCCGGCACATATCTGCGATAGAAGCTGAGAAAATTAGACAGGAAACGGTTCAAGTTCTACTACGTACCAAGCCACAGAAACACAACCTTAACAGAGAGGAAAAAGCAGTTATCAGGGAACTGAAGGACAACGACGAAATTGTGTTATCAACAGCAGACAAAAGCAATACTACTGTCATCTTAGACACCTCGCAGTACTAAGACACGATGAAGGAATTATTAAATGATCGCATCTACAAAGAACTAAGGGCGGACCCTACGGCGAAGATAATTCGAAAGACGCAGGCCGCGATTAAGGACTCGAGAATTGAGACACAGCCAAGGGTCTTATTCCTAGAGTACCAGTCTCTCCTAGAATTTACGGTGTCCCAAAGACACATAAGGAAAGTTGTCCATTGAGGCCAATAATGAATGGGATCAATTCGCCTACTTACAATTTGACAAAGTACCTAGCCTCCAAACTAAGACGTCTAGTTGGAAAGATGGGCGCTAGTGTGAAGAGCTCGACACGCTTTATAGAACGCCTAAAGGGAGAAACAATTTTACCTAGGACATCATGGTCAGTTTTTACGTGACATCACTATTTACGAACGTGCCAGTAGATGGAACTATCCGCATCCTTCAGAAGCATGTCCCGCCAGACATATGCGACCTGGTTGAGATGTGCCTGACTCCAACGTACTTCAAATGGCAAGGAAAATACTACGAGCAGACAGACGGCGTAGTAATGGGGTCTCTTCTATCTCCGCTGGCAGCCGACATATTCATGGGAGCCTTTGAAGCAACTGCCCTCGGGTGAGCTCCTTTACAACCACGTTGCTGGTTGAGATACGTGGGCGACACGTTCGCTATATGGCCTCATGGTGAAATGGAGCTACACAAGTTCCAGGAATATTTGAATAATATGCACGGGAAGATACAGTTCACGCTGGAAGTATAAAAGAATGGTGCTATCCCATTTCTAGACATCGAAGTGTACAGGAGAACGGAGGGCACACTGGGGCACAGAGTATATCACAAGCCTAAACATGCAGACAGGTATCTGCACGCACAGTCCTACCACCACCCAGCGCAGAAGAACTCTGTCATCCGTTCTTTGACAATCCGTACGCAGCACCTGAGCTTAAAAGGTTACGCACAACATTTCTAGCCAATGGCTACAACCATAAGTCGATAAACACAGCCTTGTAAGGAAATAGACAAATTGCAGCCAACAGTACGCTTACCCTATGTGAAAAACGTTACTGACCGAGTAGGCAAACACCTTCGCCGCGTTGGGGTTGCAGCCTGTCTTCTATAGTGGTTGTAGGATCCAGGACGTGCTAGGCTCCACCAAGGACAAGGTGGATGCATTACACACTGCAGGCGTTTACAAGGTGGGGTGAGAATGTGGTGAGACATACATCGGCGAGACTGGTGGACCAATAGCAAAGCGCATTCGGGAACACGAGCATTATATTCGTCTAGGGCAACACAACAATTCCGCACTGTCAGAACAGCAGCAAGACTGCGGAAAACAAATAAAATTCAGCGAAGCCTGTGTGTTGGCCAAGCAGCCAATAATGACGAAACGCAAAATCAGGGAGGCCATCGAAAAACTTAAACATCAAAAATGGCTCTGAGCACTATGGAACTTACTATTTTTGGTCATCAGTCCCTTAAAACATAGAACTACTTATACCTAACTAACCAAGGATATCACACAACACCCAGTCATAACGAGGCAGAGAAAATCCCTGACCCCGAAGGGAATCAAACCCGGAAACCCGGGCGCGGAAAGCGAGAACGCTACCGCACGACCACGAGCTGCGGACGACTTAAACAGCCTAAGAACATGAGCAGGGAGTATTGACTCAGGCTTGCCCCATCTTGGCTGCCAGCAATCAGAGCCCAACAGATCACACTGTCAACACGAGGCACGAGCACTACCGGCGAGTAACTGCCGCTGCGCGGCCGACGTCCAGCAGTTGGTAAACAGCAGCCAACTTCTCATATGTACCCATCATGGTACTAACACAAGAGCCAATAGACAACAGAGGTTACGTTCGCCCTCCACCGCAATAACCTATTAAAAAAAAAGTTCCCTCTCCTTCTTCCTTAAGTGACCAATGAAACCAACTACCTTTTTAGATTATGACGTAATGGCATGCGCAGTGAAGTCTAACAACAAAATATAAAGGACACTGCGTAGCTAGAACGCACCATTACACCCAGAAGAAGGCCGCTGCAATCGTGGCCGAAATGTTGGTTTTTCTCCAGCAGCAGTAGTTTCTATATTATGACGCGGTACTACACCCAGAAAACTTTTATGTACACGTAATTTGTGCAGTATTTATTCACTGGCTCTCTGTTAGGTCGCGGTATCATTTAGTAAACGTTTTTTATGGACGCAAATGCTTTGGCTCACAGCTAACCCCTATGTCATAAAGCGACCTACTGCGAATTCGTTCTCCAACTGATTATTGTCTAATGAAAAATGACACTCCATTTGTCTGTTACCACGAGGCATTCGGAAAAGTTCGGACTATTTGATGTTGTTTGCGACTTAAACAACTGTACGACAGATGAGTTGCAACAGACCTATAAATGAAAATTATGCAAAATATACTAGGCCCTGAAATTTATACTGTATCATAGTGATGATTTTTCTGTCCAGGAAATTTTGAAATTAAAATAGGTAAGCTTACATTTCACAATTAATAATCTCTTGTTCAAAATGAATGCTGTTTTAGGGTCAGTGATGGTAGAGAACGAGAAACCGGTTACGTAAAATAGAACTTAATCATGAAAATGAATCGTACTTGATACATCTATTGTAGTATAACGTTCGAGCAAAAATTATTGAACGTAGTACAGGAAATTAGTGCGGCCACTTAAGAAGAACAAACACTGCAATGTCACCGACTAGCAGGACCAAGAAAACGTCACTTACTCAGAATGAGGATATATTCATAAAACTGTTAGCTGTAACGTTTTTCGTATGACATGCATTCCGTATATGTTTTAGATGTGGTCCATAACTTATGCTGAGTATTTTGCATAAAGCCAATGTAGCGTGTTAATGTCTAACCACTACGTAAGAAAAATATTTAAATGTTTAATGACAGCTACCAGATTCACCGATCACATCTTTCTGTAAAGATGCGAAAAGGGATGTATTCTACAGCCTTTCATTATAGTAGTAAGTATCTTTTCATGGCTTTTCCCAACTCACAAATTAAACGACAAAAATTAGTTTCAAACTATAAGGACATTGTGTTGTGCGAAATGATACGAACTTGTTGCTATCGTTTAACGTCTTTGATTGATGATGGATTAAGAGCAACCGTAATCAAAATGTAGAAAGACAAATTAGTTTTTCCGGTGTTCATTGAGACAGTTGTTGAAGAAAACAAGAATCAGGGCTTCTGCTTTAGGGGTTGTCTCGTTTCGCTGGAAGAAACTGTTTTATCAATATGGGCTTCTCTATACAGTTGGAGCACTTCCTTGCCATTCTTTTGACTGCAGGAGGCCCTCGCCGGGTGTGGCACACGGGAACTATCTCACAGGCACATTTACCAGAGGGCGTGGCGACTGCTCCATCGATAAACAAGCCACGTCGGACTGAAATCCGGAAACCCCACCCCTCGCTATCACGTTGGGCGGCTTCGCTCACCACCAAAGAGAATCATTGATTGCAAACTGCACTGAACTAGAAGTTCTACTCACCGCTGGGAACGCATGCAATAAATTAGAAACATTTTGAAATTAATTACCCGTACAAGCTCGTCTAACTTATTTGCCAATCAGGTAAAAGGCAAGGGGAACATACAGGATCGTTTCTGTCACACCTATGAGAAATAAATAACTCAGGAATAAACAAAGTTTATTGAAAATATCAGCTATGGGGAGCCGTAAATGTGTAGCTATGAATTTTGCTCTGTCATTAGTACTGTGTCCTGGTGGCATTTCTTATTTTTGAAATATCGCTCGAATAATGGAAAAATATAATAACTCCAATCCCACAGAGAGAAGGTATTGACAGATATGAAAATTATAGAATTGTCCGTATAACAAGCCACGGCTGAAAAAAATATTTTTTTTGGGTCATCGGTCTACTGACTAGTTTGATGCGGCCCGCCACGAATTCCTTTCCTGTGCTAACCTCTTCATCTCAGAGTAGCACTTGCAACCTACGTCCTCAATTTTTTGCTTGACGTATTCCAATGTCTGTCTTCCTCTACAGTTTTTGCCCTCTACAGCTCCCTCTAGTACCATGGAAGTCATTCCCTCATGTGTTAGCAGATGTCCTATCATCCTGTCCCTTCTCCTTATCAGTGTTTTCCACACATTCCTTTCCTCTCCGATTCTGCGTAGAACCTCCTCATTCCTTACCTTATCAGTCCGCCTAATTTTCAACATTCGTCTATAGCACCACATCTCAAATGCTTCGATTCTCTTCTGCTCCGGTTTTCCCACAGTCCATGTTTCACTACCATACAATGCTGTACTCCAGACGTACATCCTCAGATATTTCTTCCTCAAATTAAGGCCGGTATTTGATATTAGAAGACTTCTCTTGGCAAGAAATGCCTTTTTTTGCCTTAGCGAGTCTGCTTTTGATGTCCTCCTTGCTCCGTCCGTCATTGGTTATCTTACTGCCTAGGTAGCAGAATTCCTTAACTTCATTGACTTCGTGACCATCAATCCTGATGTTAAGTTTCTCGCTGTTCTCATTTCTACTACTTCTCATTACCTTCGTCTTTCTCCGATTTACTCTTAAACCATACTGTGTACTCATTAGACTGTTCATTCCGTTCAGCAGATCATTTAATTCTTCTTCACTTTCACTCAGGATAGCAATGTCATCAGCGAATCGTATCATTGATATCCTTCCACCTTGTATTTTAATTCCACTCCTGAACCTTTCATTTATTTCCATCATTGCTTCCTCGATGTACAGATTGAAGGGTAGGGGCGAAAGGCTACAACCTTGTCTTACAACCTTTTTAATACTAGCACTCCGTTCTTGATCGTTCATTCTAATTATTCCCTCTTGGTTGTTGTACATATTGTATACGATCCGTCTCTCCCTATAGCTTACCCCTACTTTTTTCAGAATCTCGGAGAGCTTTCACCATTTTATATTGTCGAACGCTTTTTCCAGGTCGAGAAATCCTATGAACGTGTCTTGATTTTTCTTTAGCCTTGCTTCCTTTATTAGCCGTAACGTCAGAATTGCCTCTCTCATGCCTTTACTTTTCCTAAAGCCAAACTGATCGTCACCTAGCACATTCTGAATTTACTTTTCCATTCTTCTGTATATTATTCATGTAAGCAGCTCCGATGCATGAGCTGTTAAGCATATTGTGCGATAATTCTCGCACTTGTCAGCTCTTGCCGTCTTCGGAATTGTGTCGATGATGCTTTTCCGAAAGTCAGATGGTATGTCGCCAGACTCATATACTCGACACACCACCGTGAATAGTCGTTTTGTTGCCACTTCCCCTAATGATTTTAGAAATTCTGATGGAATTTTATCTATCACTTGTGCCTTATTTGACCGTAAGTCCTCCAAAGCTCTTTTAAATTCCGATTCTAATACTGGATCCTCTATTTCTTCTAAATCGACTCCTGTTTCTTCTTCTATCACATCAGGCAAATCTTCACCCTCATAGAGGCTTTCTTCTTTCCACCTATCTGCTGTCTTCTCTGCATTTAACAGTGGTATCCCCGTTGCACTCTTAATGTTACAACCGTTGCTTTTAATGTCACCAAAGGTTGTTTTGACTTTCCTGTATGCTGAGTCTGTCCTTCCTACAATCATATCTTTTTCGATGTCTTCACATTTTTCCTGCAGCCATTTCGTCTTAGCTTCCCTGCACTTCCTATTTATTTCATTCCTCAGCGACTTGTATTTCTGTATTCCTGATTTTCCCGGAACATGTGTGTACTTCCTCCTTTCATCAATCAACTGAAGTATTTCTTCTGTTACCCATGATTTCTTCGCAGCTACCTTCTTTATACCTATGTTTTCCTTCCCAACACCTGTGATGGCCCTTTTTAGAGATGTCAATTCCTCTTCAACTGTACTGCCTACTGCTCTATTCCTTATTGCTGTGTCTATAGCGTTAGAGAACTTCAAACGTATCTCGTCATTCTTTAGAACTTCCATATCGCATTTCTTTGCGTATTGATTCTTCCTGACCAATGTCTTGAACTTCAGCCTACTCTTCATCACTACTAAATTGTGATCTGAGTCTACATCTGCTCCTGGGTACGCCTTACAATCCAGTATCTGATTTCGGAATCTCTGTCCGACCATAATGTAATCTAATTGAAATCTTCCTTTATCTCCCGGCCTTTTCCAAGTATATCTCCTCCTCTTCTGATTCTTGAACAGGGTATTCGCTATTACTAGCTGAAACTTGTTACAGAACTCAATTAGTCTTTCTCCTGTTTCATTCCTTGTCCCAAGCCCATATTCTCCTGTAACCTTTTCTTCTACTCCATCCCCTACAACTGCATTCCAGTCGCCCATGACTATTAGATTTTCGTTTCCCTTTACATACTGCATTAATCTTTCAATGTCCTCATGCACTTTCTCTATCTGTTCATCTTTAGCTTGCGACGTCGGCATGTATACCTGAACTATCGTTGTCGGTGTTGGGCTGCTGTCGATTCTGATTAGAACAACCCGGTCACTGAACTGTTCACAGTAACACACCTGCCTTATCTTCCTATTCACAACGAATCCTACACCTGTTATTCCATTTTCTGCTTCTGTTGATATTACCCGATACTCATCTGACCAGAAATCCTTGTCTTCCTTCCACTTCACTTCACTGACCCCTACTATATCTAGATTGAGCCTTCCCATTTCCCTTTTCAGATTTTCTAGTTTCCCTACCATGTTTAAGCTTCTGACATTCCACACCCCGACTCGTAGAACATTATTCTTTCGATGATTATTCAATCTGTTTCTCATGGTAACCTCCCGCTTGGCAGTCCCCTCCCGGAGATCCGAATGGGGGACTATTCCGGAATCTTTTGCCAATGGAGAGATCATCATGACACTTCTTCAACTACAGGCAACATGTCCTGTGGATACCTGTTACGTGTCTTTAATGCAGTGGTTTCCATTGCCTTCCGCATCCTCATGTCGTTGATCATTGCTGATCCTTCCGCCTTTAGGGGCAATTTCCCACCCCTAGGACAAGAGAGTGCCCTGAACCTCTATCCGCTCCTCCGCCCTCTTTGACAAGGCCGTTGGTAGAATGACTCTGACTTCTTATGCCGGAAGTCTTCGGCCGCCAGTGCTTATTATTTAACAAATGTAGGCAGTGACGGGGATCGAACCCGGGATCGAAGACGTTTCGATTATGAATCAAAGACGCTACCCCTAGACCATGGCTGCAAAATACTAACAGGAAAGCTTCACAGACGAATGGAGAAACTGGTAGAGGCCGACCTCAGGGAAGATCAAGTTGGATTCCGTAGAAATTTTGCAGCTCGTGAGGCGATACCGACCCCACGACGTATCTTAGAAAATAGATTAAGGAGAGGCAAACCTACGTTTGTAGCATTTGTAGACTAAGATAAAGCTTTTGACAATGTCGATAGGAATACTCTCTTTAGAATTCTGAAGGTGGCAGGGGTAACAGGCAGGGAAAGGCTACTAAGAATTTGTACAGAAATCAGATGGCAGTTATAAAAGTCGAATTGCATAGAAGGGAATCAGTGGTTGGGAAGGGAGTGCGACAGGGCTTTAGCCTATCCCCGATGTTATTCAATCTGTATATTGAGCAAGCAGTAAAGGAAAAAAAAGAAAATTTGGAGTAGGAATTAAAATCTGTTGTTGTTGTTGTCTTCAGTCCTGAGACTGGTTTGATGCAGCTCTCCATGCTACTCTATCCTGTGCAAGCTTCTTCATCTCCCAGTACCTACTGCAACCTACATCCTTCTGAATCTGCTTAGTGTACTGATCTCTCGGACTCCCTCTACGATTTTTACCTTCCACGCTGCCCTCCAATGCTAAATTTGTGATCCCTTGATGCCTCAAAACATGTCCTACCAACCGATGCCTTCTTCTAGTCAAGTTGTGCCACAAACTTCTCTTCTCCCCAATCATATTCAATACCTCCTCATTTGTTACGTGATCTATCCACCTTATATTCAGTATTCTTCTGTAGCACCACATTTCGAAAGCTTCTATTCTCTTCTTGTCCAAACTAGTTATCGTCCATGTTTCACTTCCATACATGGCTACACTCCAAACAAATACTTTCAGAAACGACTCCCTGATACATAAATCTATATTCGATGTTAACAAATTTCTCTTTCTCAGAAACGCTTTCCTTGCCATTGCCCGTCTACATTGTATATCGTCTCTACTTGATCATCATCAGTTATTTTACTTCCTAAATAACAAAACTCCTTTACTACTTTAAGTGTCTCATTTCCTAATCCAATTCCCTCATCATCCCCCAATTTAATTTGACTACATTCTACTATCCTCGTTTAGCTTTTGTAAATGTTCATCATATATCCTCCTTTCAAGACACTGTCCTTTCCGTTCCACTGCTCTCCCAAGACCTTAGCCGTCTCTGACAGAATTACAATGTCATCGGCGAACTTCAAAGTTTTTACTTCTTCTCCATTAATTTTAATACCTACTCCAAATTTTTCTTTTGTTTCCTTGACTGCTTGCTCAATATACAGATTGAATAACATCGGGGAGAGTCTACAACCCTGTCTCACTCCTTTCCCAACCACTGCTTCCCTTTCATGCCTCTCGACTCTTATGATTGCCATCTGGTTTCTGTACAAATTGTAAATAGCCTTTCGCTCCGTGTATTTTACCCCTGCCACCTTTAGAATTTGAAAAAGAGTATTCCAGTCAACATTGTCAAAAGCTTTCTCTAAGTCTACAAATGCTAGAAACGTAGGTTTGCCTTTTCTTAATCTTTCTTCTAAGATATGTCGTAAGGTCAGTATTGCCTCACATGTTCCAACATTTCTACGAAATCCAAACTGATTCTCCCCGAGGTCCGCATCTACCAGTTTTTCCGTTCGTCTGTAAAGAATTCATGTTAGTATTTTGCAGCTGTGACCTATTAAACTGAGAGTTCGGTAATTTTCACATCTGTCAGCACCTGCTTTCTTTGAGATTGGAATTATTATATTCTTCTTGAAGTCTGAGGGTATTTCGCCTGTCTCATACATCTTGCTCAACAGCTGGTGGAGTTTTGTCATGACTGGCTCTCCCAAGGCCGTCAGTAGTTCTAATGGAATGTTGTCTACTCTGGGGGGGGGGGGGGGTTATTTCGACTCAGGTCTTTCAGTGTTCTGTCAAACTCTTCACGCAGTATCGTATCTCCCATTTCGTCTTCATCTACATCCTCTTCCATTTCCATAATATTGTCCTCAAGTACATCGACCTTGTATAAACCTTCTATATACTCCTTCCACCTTTCTGCCTTCCCTTCTTTGCTTAGAACTGGTTTGCCATCTGAGCTCTTGATATTCATACACGTGGTTCTCTTCTCTCCAAAGGTCTCTTTAATTTTCCTGTAGGCAGTATGTATCTTACCCCTAGTGAGATAAGCTTCTACATCCTTACATTTGTCCTCTAGCCATCCCTGCTTAGCCATTTGTCACTTCCTCTCGATCTCGTTTTTGAGATGTCTGTATTCCTTTTTGCCTACTTCATTTACTGCATTTTTATATTTTCTCCTTTCATCAATTAAATTCAATATTTCTTCTGTTACCCAAGGATTTCTAGCAGCCCTCGTATTTTTACCTACTTTATCCTCTGCTGCCTTCACTACTTCATCCCTCAGAGCTTCTACTGTATTTCTTTCCCCTATTCCTTTCAATTGTTCCCGTATGCTCTCCTTGAAACTCTGTACAATCTCTGGTTCTTTTAGTTTATCCAGGTCCCATCTCCTTAATTTCTCACATTTTTTGCAGTTTCTTCAGTTTTAATCTACAGGTCATAACCAATAGATGGTGGTCAGAGTCCACATCTGCCCCTGGAAATATCTTACAACTTAAAACCTGGTTCCTATATCTCTGTCTTACCATTATATAATCTATCTGATACCTTTTAGTATCTCCAGGGTTCTTCCATGTATACAACCTTCTTTCATGATCCTTAAACCAAGTGTTTGTTATGATTAAGTTGTGCTCTGTGCAAAATTCTACCAGGTTGGTTCCTCTTTCATTTTTTAGCCCCAATCCATATTCACTTACTATGTTTCCTTCTCTCCCTTTTCATACACTCGAATTCCAGTCACCCATCACTATTAAATTTTCGGCTCCCTTCACTAACTGAATAATTTCTTTTATTTCATTATACCTTTCTTCAATTTCTTCGTCATCTGCAGAGCTAGTTGGCATATAAACGTGTACTACTGTAGTAAGTGTGGGCTTCGTATCTCTCTTGGCCACAATAATGCGTTCACTATGCTGTTTGTAGTAGCTCACCCGCATTCCTATTTTCCTATTCATTATTAAACCTACTCCTGCATTACCCCTATTTGATTTTGTGTTTATAACCCTGTAGTCACCTGACCAGAAGTCTTGTTCCTCCTGCCAATGAACTTCACTAATTCCCACTATATCTAACTTTAACCTATCCATTTCCGTTTTTAAATTTTCTAACCTACCTGCCGGATTAAGGGATCTGACATTCCACGCTCCGATCCGTAGAAAGCCAGTTTTCTTTCTCCTGATAACGACATCCTCTTGAGAAGTCCCCGCCCGGAGATCCGAATGGGGGACTATTTTACATCTGGAATATTTTGCCCAAGAGGACGCCATCATCATTTAATCATACGGTAAAGCTGCATGTCCTCGGGAAAAATTATGGATGTAGTTTCCCCTTGCTTTCAGCCGTTCGCAGTACCAGCACAGCAAAGCCGTTTTGGTTAATGTTGCAAGGTCAGATCAGTCAATCATCCAGACTGTTGCCCCTGCAACAACTGGAAAGGCTGCTGCCCCTCTTCAGGAACCACACGTTTGTCTGGCCTCTCAACAGATATCCCCCCGTTATGGTAGCACCTACGGTACGGCCATCTGTATCGCTGAGGCACGCAAGCCTCCCCATCAACGGCAAGGTCCATGATTCATGGGGGGGGGGGGGGGGGAATTAAAATCTATGGAGAAGAAATAAAAACTTTGAGGTTCACCGATGACACTGTAATTCTGTCAGAGACAGCAAAGGACCTGGAAGAGCAGCGGAATGGAATGGACAGTGTCTTGATATTAGATGAACATCAACAAAAGCAAAACGACGATAATGGAATGTCGTCGAATTAA
Source organism: Schistocerca gregaria (assembly GCF_023897955.1). Taxonomy (NCBI): domain Eukaryota; kingdom Metazoa; phylum Arthropoda; class Insecta; order Orthoptera; family Acrididae; genus Schistocerca; species Schistocerca gregaria. The sequence goes on along the minus strand of NC_064921.1, from coordinate 578,006,878 downwards.
ATAGGGTAATGCTGTGGGTATTAGATAAGGAAATAAGACGCTTAAGGTAGTAAATGAATTTTGCTATTTGTGAAGCAAAATAAATTATGATGGTCGAATTAGAGAGTATATAAAATGTAGACTAGCAATGGCAAGGAAATCGTTTCTGAAGAAGAGAAGTTTGTTAATATAGATTTTAAACATTCATGGTGGTGTCTGATTGTACTATATCGTGTCTCCCTACCACTTTCAAGCAACGACGCTCTGAGCGTGTTTTTTAGGGAATTGACTAGTTTGAACCTGGAACCTGTTGCTGGTAAGGAGACGCCAGACCACACATGACATGTAGAATTCAGAAGAGTTCTGTGAGACTAGCGATGATATAACCAAATACTTAATGATCTCAGCGTCAGCTCCACTGCTCTCCCTGTAAAAGAATCTTAGTACTAACTCAATTTAGTGGAAGGGGTTCAAGGCTTTCCTATTTTTAGTTAGCTGGTAAAAATAACGTTGAAAAAGCAGTTAAGTTTACCGTTTGAAATTTTATTCTACTCACAAAACATCGTTTATAAATTGCGCTATTGATAAAAGAAATGTTTCTATACAGGATGGTAAAAACCAACTGCGTTTAACAAAAATGTGAACGAATATTCCCTGAATGGGTTTCCAAGTTCTAGAATGGATCGAAGAATGACCTATGCCATATCACATCCGTAATCTAGGTTTAAATTAGGTTTCACAAAAGAGAAAACTATCAAAATGGTCTACAATGACCCTCAATTATCTTAAATTACCTATCTAACTCTTCGTAAATTACAGTGGCTGATGTGGCTGCTCAATAATTATATAACAGAAAAATCATCGCGTTTGAGATTTTTACTTCAAGTGGCAAATGTGAACACCATGAGTTTAATTTACGATCGACACTAGTATTACGCAAAAGTGGGGTGTAACAGATGAGACTTCTGCAGTTCTGAGTGAAGCCTTATGCGCTCTAAAATGCGGCATCGCGTGCATTCATTACCTTGTCGGTGTTTAGGCAGCGTCAAGGCGACGGCGGGCAGCATAGCTCCGATCACCTCGCCGCCGCGGAAGCAACTCTCACCTAACTTCTCCTTACTACATTTACCAAAGTAGGTTAAAAAAAAAACTGGCTGTGTTTTCATCTGACCAATCAGGGTCTCAATGATAACCTTAAGCTCCGCCTACATAAATTCTGTCTATCCAATGAGAAACGTTGTACTTTTCGTGGTGGGGCAATGTTTTTAAGGTTATGTAACAGAGACGCGAAAAAGTCTCACGCTAAAACCTGCAGCTGGTGTGGTCCTTTTAGCGCTTTCGTAAGATCTATACTGTTCTTCTGGAGGGCTCAATCTTTTAACATGGGGTAGGGGGTGGACCTAATGTAAGAGACACGTGAAAAAGTCTCACTTTAAAACTTGCAGGTGGTAGTGACCGTTTTTGTGTTAACGTAAGATCTATACTGTTTTTCTGGAGGGGTCTAGCTTTTAACATGGGCTGGGGGTGGTCCTTGACGTAACAGAGACGCGAAAAAGTCTCACACTAAAGCGTGCGGGTGGTAGAATTAGAGGAAGGCTGGTGACGTGGGAGTCCAGTCCGTCCCTTATCGTACGGCCTTCTAGCTTAACACGGTTCTGCTCTCGGCTTCAGTTCTTGTTCTCCGCTCGGAACTGCGTCGGTCTCACGGTGGGAAGGTACGACATGCATTTAGGCATTCTTGTGTTAGTCTGTGGTATTCCATTTGCTCACTCGTTACTCGTATTACTTTGGTTAATTTAATGTCACGAGTTACTCGGAGCTATGTGACATACTACTGGATTTGCTTATCATGTCAGGGTTTTCATGGAAGGTGTTGGATTTGCCTCACTCCTTACAAGATTATACATTTAAGTGTCAGGAAGTCGTTTCTGACAGTATTTGTATGGGATGTGGCCATGTATGGAAGTGAAATGTGGACGATAAATTGTTTGGACAAGAAGGGAATAGCAGCATTCCAAATGTGGTGCTACAGAAGAATACTGAAGATTAGATGGGTAGATCACATAACTGATGAGGAGGTATTGATTAGAATTAGGGTGAGGAGAAATTTGTGGCACACCTTGACTAGAAGAAGGGATCGGTTGGTAGGACATGTTCTGAGGCATCAAGGGATCACCAATTTAGTACTGGAGGGCAGCGTGGAGCGTAAAACTCGTAGAGGGAGACCAAGAGATTACACTAAGCAGCTTCAGAAGGAAATAGGTTGCAGTAGGTACTGGGAGATGAAGAAGCGTGCACATGATAGAGTAGCATGGAGAGCTGCATCAATCCAGTCTCTGGACTGAAGACCACAACAACAATGGGCAAATCATGTAAACTGCTAGCCTCACATGCGCTTCGAAGCGCAATGAGTGAGGCAATAAAACATGAGCCACGAGAAAATGGGAGAAGATGAATCTGATGCGTTTTAATTAGGTGTCAAGAGGGCAGCTAAAATTATTGAAGGTTACAGGTATCGAGACGAACAGCTGTAAGGCAAACCATTATGACGACAGGAGACATATGGGAAATGCGTGTGCTATGCCGTGCATTAGTGGCCATCAATGAGTTGGAGTAGAGGCAGCATTAAAGGAACTGACCAACGTTAAAATCCTCAAAATACATAAACGTGGAATAGGGAAGACGTGGATAATTATAGTATTTAATTGCTCATTGTAGCAAAACTGAATAAGTGATCTCTATGAATGTACACTATTGCTGACGGTCCTACAACCATTGAGGGAACTACGAAGCTAACTCAGAGACGCGAAGAGAGCTAGAGCAGAATTACACAAGTCCAAGCCCCGGGCTTGACTTGCATGGAGGTCCATCCTGGACTACCTTCTGAACTGAAATCCCCAACCGGTCGCCACCGCTGCCGCCTTTCTCGGCAGCGTCGACCCCTTCCACGTCGGCGTCTGGCCACCGTCTTCCGGCCCTCGTATTTTATGGTATAAGGTTACCGCTAAAGCTTAAGTTGCACCTGGCGCTTCACCATTTGACCTCACGTGATATCTCTTGAGTCTACGCCACTTTTCAGATCAACCCCCATCCTGGCGCGTCACATTTCTTTCTCAATAAAACTTAGTCGTTAATTCACCTGTTCCACCACCTGTTAAGCGTTTCACGTTTGAAATATGAAACGCCTACCCCTTTAGGGAAACGTTTGCAGACGCTGTCCTCAGCGAGTAGAAATTTTTATACAACATTCTTACATGTTTTATTCATTCCTTACAATGGTAAGCACACACTTTTTTTACGGTATTACTCCGACATAGATAAATGTTTACAGTTTTCCATAAATGGATCTCCTCTGTAACATGTTACATTCTTATACATACATTTCATTTCACAATAGGGGGGGGGGGGTGGGGGGGGGACATTGCATATCATGATTACACTTTTCTTTTAAAATCATTTTTACCATCAACTTTATTATCAATATATATGTTGTTGCACTCTTCATAACACGATTATAATTTCATTTCATGGCAAAGGAAACACTTAACTATTCCTTTACTTTTTTTCACTTCCTTCCAGTTTAACACTTTCAGCGCTTGTCCACTGAGCGAGGTGTCACAGTGGTTAGCACACTGGACCCGCATTCTGGAGGGCGACGGTTCAAACAAGCGTCCGGTCATCCTGATTTAGGTTTCCCGTGATTTGCCTGAATCGTTTCAGGCAAATGCCGGGATGATTCCTTCGAATGTGCACGACCGACTTCCTTCCCCATCCTCCCTTAACCCGCTGGGACCGTTGACCTCGCTATCTGGTCCCTTTCCCTCCAAATCAACCAATCAGTTAGCGCTTGTCCGTTTCAACACTTTGACAGATACTTCGTCTCACATCACTTCTCACATGTCTTGCAGGTACTACAGGTCTGTCCAAATCTGTCTTTTTACTGTCTTCCAATGTCTTCCTTGTAGGACAATACCTCTACATCTCTATCACGGCACTGATTTAAGACAGCGTTCTTAACACATATTTCTCTGCAACAGTCATCGTCCATTGTTTTGAATACAATTTTGAAACAGACCTTGTAACATTTACAGTACTTGCATAGACAACTAATAATTACTATTATAACACCACCAGAGCCCATGAAACTCCAGAGAGAAAACTGACTTAACTTGAAATCGCTGAATACTCTTCTTTCCTGATGCTCAGTTTCACTCTGCAACTCATCGAACGGACGTCGTGCAGCAGTGAGGTCATCTGGCTGCCAGACTACAGGCTTTATCAGCAAATCTAATTTAAATTCACTTATATTCTTTCTTTTGTTGTTTACTACGCAGCAGTCTATATCCATACTCAAATCTGACATCATGTCACTACCAGGGTTATTTGTTCGTGTTATATGTCCAGACTGTATCACAATTTGAGGAGCATATCCACGACATTAACCTAAAAATTTACATTTCCGTGTAACTCGGTATCCGTGGGTCACAGATGACGATTATGCCCTCATCCAGCGAGGCAGCAAACAGCCATTCATTACTACCTAGTGGTGTCCACAGGCTTTCGTTTAGTACTACTAATTTTTCCACGCAATCCTTCGGACATTCTCGCACTGACTGCAGCAACTTCGCCTTACATCTCTTCTGATCAGACGTCAACAAGAGAATGAAAACCTGTTTGTATAAAACTTCCTGGCAGATTAAAACTGTGTGCCGGACCGAGACTGAAACTGGGGACCTTTGCCTTTTGCGGGAAAGTGCTCTACCAACTGAGCTACCCAAGCAGGACTCACGCCCCGTCATCACAGCTTTACTTCTGCCAGTACCTCGTCTCCTACCTTCCAAACTTTATAGAAGCTCTCCTGCGAACCTTGCGGAACTAGCGCTCCTGAAAGAAAGGATTTGCGGAGACATGGCTTAGCCGCAGACTGGGGGATGTTTCTTGAATGAAATTTTCACACTACAGCGGAGAGTGCGCCGATATGAAACTTCCTGGCACATTAAAAGTGTGTGGAAGGAGACGAGGCACTGGCAGAAGTAAAACTGTGAGGACGGGGTAGCTCAGTTGGTAGAGCACTTGCCCGCGAAAGGCAAAGGTCACGAGTTCGAGCCTTGGTCCGGCACACAGTTTTAATCTGCCAGGAAGTTTCATATCCGCTCACACTCCGCTGTAGAGTGAAAATTTCATTCTACCTGTTTGTATATTCTGAAGCTCTGATCTACTGTATTACACTATAAACTGCTCGTTGCTTAACTTCGCATACCGCCGTTTCGGGTTATCAGTTATCAGTAACTCTTTCTCGGGGACAATATACATAAATAAACCCCTCGATCCGTCCGCATCTGAGGCTAACGGTAGTATTCGGTAGAGGTTGTACAAATTGTCCTCTACAAGCGGGATATTCGGCACGTAACTGAAGATGTTTCCTTCTATGAAAACATCCACATCAATAATTCTGATCAATTGATAACCACTGTCGCCCGTAAGTGCGACAGGGAACTGCTTATTCCTGATGTCTTCTTTTATCAGTTCTAGATACTTCACCATCTGTACTGGATTGATCAGATGCGACTCCAGAATGCCCTTCTGTGCGTTAACAATTGCTGATACTAACATATCGTATTGCCGTTAAAGCTCATTGTATACGCCCGTGAGTTGTATTAGCTGTTCATTAGCAGTGATCAAAATGACTGCATTCGGCAACCGTTTGTCAATACTGTTCTCAAACTATGTGCTTCAGTCTGGAATGGCGTGACCGCTACGGTCTCAGATTCGAATCCCGCCTCGGGTATGGATGTGTGTGATTTTCTTAGGTTGGTTAGGTTTAAGTAGTTCTAAGTTAGGGGACTGATGACCTCAGAAGTTATGTCCCATAGTGCTCAGAGTCATTTCAACCATTTTAAGACGTCTATCTTCGCATTGAAGTACGCAGCGTCGTTCCTTTATACGGGTTTCATGCCGTGCTAATTGTTCAGTTAGTCCCTGCACCTTTTCAATTTTTCATATGCGCCAATTTAATGCAAAATCTGCACTTTTACCCTTTGCTGCACTCATGTTTAATGACGCCAGTCCATCCAAAAATAAGTAATTGCCCGCCTCGAGAGAACCTCGGTGTGCGCAAATTTTTCCTTCAGTCATATCAAGATGAAATAACAATTTTCGAAGTTACACTGTAAATGTTATGGTATATAGTCCGGGTGAGGTCTGGAACGTCGGTACATACGTATTCTATTCTTGTCTGGTGTGCTCAATCCCTGTGAGCGGGAGCATAACGCTGGCGATGCAACGCGCTGGCGATGCAATACACAGGCGATGCAATACGACGCCGACATCTGGAATTAAAAAACGCCTTCAATCTATTGACATGAACACAAGATACTTGTTTCGTTTCAGGCAGGTTACCACGTTAGACCCCTTTGTTCGTATTACTGTGTACGGTTCTAACCAATGCATATCTAACTTAAGCGATCTGCCTCTTCATACGCTCTCATCAAACAACTGAACCCTGCCCCCAAAACGAAATTCCGTGAGATTCTGCGTTCTGTCATAGAATTCCTTATTCTTTATTTTACATTGCGCATTATGCTCTCTCGCACACCAGTGCATTTCTTGCCTGCGCTCCTTTATCTCTGCCACATAATCGTCAAAATTATACCTCATTCCACATTGATCTTCCTGTAGCATCCCTAGCATATTACATGTTATTCCAAAGAACAACTCATTTGGCGTATATACTATCGCACTGTGCGGTGCCGCATTACCTACAGAAATTGAAAATGGACAACTGCCCCTATGTGTCGGCGCTTTATTCACATAATGCCTCAACATCTCCGCTAACGTTCGGTGCGACCTTTCTAACGCACTGTTTCTTTGAGGGTGGTAGCTGGTGGTCTGAATCTTTTCAGAATGCAGCAGCTTATATACTCTTTTCATGGTTTCACTCATGAAATTACACGGTATTTCTTTATTCATCCCCGGATGTCCTCCAATGGGAGAATTGTGAAGCTGTTTTAATATCGCGGCTTTTTCGCCTTTGCGTGTTTCTTACACCATTATCGACTCAGCTATCACTCGTTTCTTGATACATTTTCTTTATCGCTGATAAAGTTTCCACACTTCCGAATATAATCTTTCACAGTCCTCTGCTCAGCTGTGTCCTTGTCAGCCGCTCCTGCTGCCTGTTCGTGTGCGTCAGCAGCCCCGCTGTCTTCGCCTGCCTGTAGGTCCATGACGTGAACTACGGCTTCCACGTCTGTCGTTTCCTGACCTAGGCAACTGTTGCCTTCCGGTGGCGCACCTGCCACACTGACCTCTCTTATTCGCGAGAGCGCCACTCTTGTACACGATTTGATAATCATACTCCTCCAGCTTCAACCTAAACATCATCAATCTGGATGAAGGATGTGATATACCACCTATCCATGGTAGAGGTTTATGGTCAGTACATATCAAGAACTTTCTCCCTTTCAATTGTACTGTACCCCCTTTCCGCCTTGTTAAGTGTCCTCTAGGTGTACGCAATAGGTAATTCACTTCCAGTTATTTCCTGACTCAACAAAATTCCGATGTTTGATTGGCTAGCATCAGTCGTAATTATGAAGTCCTTTTCTAAGTCCGGATACTGCAATAAAGGTGGACTTACCACCTTCTCCTTCAAATACTGAAAAGCGTACTCTTGCTCAACACTCCAGGTGTAATGCACTTCTTTCCTTCCTAATTTGTGTAGCAGCTTTGCGATTCTGCCGAAGTTGCTTGTATAACGTTGGTAGTATCCCATAAAGCCTAGATAGACCTTTAATTGCGTTATTGTTCTGCGTAAGGATATCTCTCTATTACCTTCTCCTTGTGTTGTTATGGCCTCAAGCCCACGCCCGAAATAATACGGTAAAAGTAGCACACACCTTTCCGCAAAAATTCGCACTTGTCCACTTGTAATTTTAAATTGTGGGATCTCAGTCTTCCACATACATCTGCCAGTTGCCTATTATGTTCCTCTAAGGAGGAGACGAATATGACCACGTCGTAAAGGCAGATGAGCAGCTTATCACCTTGCAACCCAGTCATATGGGAGTTCATAAATCTCAGGCACGTACTTGGAGCTGTTCTGAGTCCCATGGGTATTCTTTTGTACTCATAATGCCTATGCGGCGATCTGAAATCCGTCTTTTCTCGATCCTTTTCGCTTAATAAAACCTGATATAGCCTTTCGGCAAATGCAGGGTCGAGAATTACTTCGCCTTTCGAAGACCATCAAGAATTTCGTCTATTCTTGGTTATGGATAAACTGAATTTAGGGAGATCTCATTCAGTTGCCTGTAGTCGGCGAAAATTCGCCACTTTTGCTTTCCAATAGCATCTTGCTTGGTACTATAATGTCATCCGCTAACATTTTCTCAATTTCACGCTAGAGTGTCTCTTTTTGTGCTTGCGGTATTGTGTAGGGTTGCGAGCATATCAGCCTACCTTCCGCTTCTGTCAGCAATTTAATTTCGTGCCTGATACTATCTGTGTACGACAATTTGTCTCCCAGCGATTGGAAAATATTACTGTACATGGTACTCTGTAATTCCTGCCCTTCCTTCTGCATTCAGAAGTCATAAACGAATATTTTTCTTTAGAATACTTACTCTCACCTTCAACTGTGGCTTATTTTTACGGACACTAATCAGTCTGAAGGATTGTCTCAACAATTCCAGCTTTGAATCTTCTTCGGCTACTACCCGTGTGCATTCTACTGATATACTTCTCTGTAGCTTTCAGCATATTTATTAGACATTCTCTCGATTCTACTTTCACTAATGGCTCTAGTAGATACAGGCCCCTTGTGATCTCCTGTTTCGGAAGGCTAGCCTCTCTCATTCCGTTCGCCTCTATTTGTATCCAACACACACCTTACTCTGGGGGGGGGGGAAATTGTAATCGTTGAGACACTGACAACGTTTAGTTTCTGCCCTTTTCTGCTTCTCTCCGGTAATCCCTGTTACCTGCCGCTGTTGTATTTCAACAACCAATGAATTTCTGCCAGTGCTCATTATCACTTTTCCGCCTATTTCTCGCTTCGCGCTTAGCCTTTTCAAACGTCCCCTTAGAAAAATTAATGAATTACTGTGCTGGAAAACCTCTTACGTTATTTGCTTTTCAAACAGCTGAGTAAAACTGAACGTACTCAGACATTTCTCTCTTTACTTATTCTGTTCAACACTAAACTGACACACAATACTTTTAGCGCAACGCAATCTGACTTTAAAAAATCCCTACAAAACAATGGACCTGACTAACAATAACCTATACCTTTCATGAATCACATACCTCACAAAAATCTTCGTTACAAACAATGTATTTACCTTAACAGTGTTCAAAAGTCATTATACATATATATCAGTTCATGAAATCCAGTCTTAAAAATTTACGTCCAGATCATCCGCTCTCAAAAATCCTCCATCTCTCTCCCCATATCCACCACTTCTGGCGGTTCACATCCTACTGCCCAACACTACATTGGCGTATATTCCAACAATGCCAACCAGCCACAGATTACACACAGCACAGCCAGTGATTTTCATACAGAGCGCTAGGTGAAGTTACCAACATAAAATCCTAAACAGCCTATTTACACTTTGTTGAAACAGCCCTCCAACGCTTTTGATGTTACTGTGCGAAGCTCGCCCGGTGTCTTCATTTTCATCTCGTAAAGCGCCTTTCTCTCGGCGTCTGAGATTTTTCCTAAAGATCATTGGCTTTTCTGCAGTTATCATATTAGCAAGTCCCGGACATCTAATCCTAACTGAACTGTGCGGAGCTCATACTCGTGCTACGTCTTCATGCCATTCCATTTCCCGTGGAGCGTCAGGCTGCCGGTGGCGTAACTGATTACGACACTACCTTCCTTGGAAAAGTCTCGGCCCACCAACCCGTCAGACGAAAGATCAATACCTTCCCCGATGCAGTGGAACCAATGCCTCACAGGCATTCCGCTGACCACTCGTAATCCGAGGTTTACTGTGCCCTCTGTCCTTGCAACACTGTAAGCGATTCCCCGAATCCTAATACGTTCAGCAGCATTAAATTTTACACCTCCTTTCAGACTACTTTTCCTAATTAGGCTTATCGACGCCCACTGTCAAACCTCAGGCGATCATTTATACCTTCCTCACAGTCCACCTCTGCAAAATGACTTTTGCTTTCGCGGTCGACTGTTAATACTTTTCCGGGCAGAATGTGAGGCGATTGCTTTCCTTTACGGATTCTGTGTATGGAAAGTGCTCACTGCACAGTCTCTCGCATAAAGACCTCTACTGTGGTATTTAAAGCACGTTACAGATAAATTCTGCAGACTTGGTCCCTTGTGACCCTGCTAACGTTTCACTACTTGCACACGGACCGTTTCCTTGCAATTTCCTGGTGCAACCGGTGCTACTTTTATTATTACTTTTCCGCTACGACAGTCTCGTTTTTTATGGCGTGGCTTCCCGCACTTGAAGCACTTTGCGGCCTTCTTTTCATTTCACTGCACGGCACCAGCGCCTCAGGCGATCATCTTTCTCTAGAAGAGGCTAACGCGCTCTCCTCTGTCAGAGCGATCTCTGTAGCTGCTGCTAGCGCTAGCTGATCACCGCGCGCTCGCACTATAGTCATTATCCAATCGTCATAAATTCCCTGGATAAACACAGCTCGGCTTAATTTCCAAACAAGAGCAAGGCTACCTTCTAATTTTGATTCTCTCGTGGCATTTCTAATAGGTTCGCTGAAGTGGTGTTGCATTGTGTACTACCTTGAGCCAAACTGTGCTACACCTTCCCCACGTTCCTGCCGACTTGGAACCAATTGGCAACCATAGTAATCAAGTGTCCTTTTGCTGCCATATTTTTCTACTAATATGGCTCGCACATCTCGCCAACTGGCTCTTAGATCTATAACTAGCAACTTACTGCGTGCTGAGCCAACTATCAAAGTTTTAACAAATTTTGAAAAGAATATCTTGCAGCTCTGCGTCAACAATTTCAAATGTTAAATCACAATTGTCGAGGAACACATGTATAGTGTTCTTAATGCCATTGAATGACTGGAAAATTAAGTTTACCAAATCTGACAAATTAACAACTTGCATTCTGCGTTGTTCATGTACGTCAGTGCCAGCACCTGAAACATTATCGCCGTCGTGTGACATGGCTGGTAATTTTTGTTTAACTCACCGCGGAATATCTTTCTGCCGCCGTTCCTTTCGCTACAAAGCGTTAACCTTGTGGCACCGGCCGTCGTCACGGCTGCCGTTGCTGTTGACGTGTGCCTTCCACTGTTCTGCGCCGCCGTCTGCAACCTCGGGCGTCTGTCTGCTCTGCCGCCGCCGTGGCCTGCGTGCCGCTGTCGGCAGCCCCTGGCCGCCTTCCGGGAAGTCCCCTTCGACCCCGAACGCCGTCCATCTGCTGCGGCTGCTGGTGCTGCTGTTGAGGCTACAACCCTTGGTCGCAGCCTCTTCTCCTTTCTCGAGAGCTCATTTACTCTCCTGGCTCCTTGCTCTGTCGCTGGCCTAAGTAATATAAATGAGGATTTTCAAAACCGACCCGACATTTTGCATGGCTTTAGGCTGAGTGGGATCCATATTTCAAATAATGTGACCTATTCCTACAACTCGTGGCGTGATATATGCACGCTTATCCACGATGAACACAACCCATCACATCACATTTTACATACAGGGTGAAGCGAAATTCGCCCACTCGGGCTTCGCAGCTTGACTCCTCACACGTCAGTGATAAAAAACTGTCTGTCACAAACTTTCGTCCGGCGAGTACATCTGGCAGATAAATGGACATTAAAGAGTGGCAATAGGGCAACGCTGTAGCAACACCTATGGTAACTACGTCTGACAGTAGACGTTGGTTGTATTGCACAGTTGGCGCAATGGATACAGTTCTGGGTTAGCATGCAGGAGATCAAGGGTTCGATTCTAAGTTCAAGAATGTTTTTTTATTTGCCAAATGTAGTCGAAGTGATACGGTATCTGGCATATTAACCGTCAACAGCGATTGGAGGGGTCCTCTGGAAAACATTTGCACTTACATACGACATTCGTAGAAATAGAACATTGACCAGCTTTGGAAGATGCCCTTTCCACGTCGTGGCCTCGAATTTATTCGCACCACTTCCTCTGCTAGAAGCGAAACATGTTTCTTTTGTACCCTCCACTAATGCTCACATAGATTAGTACCAACTATTATTCTTGCCTCGTTCAGGTCCATTACATTTCGGTAGGACCTTACATTACCCGTCCAACTAGCAACGTATTTTACGAACAATATCCGAACTCAGTTACTATTTGTATGGGTTATAACCATGGTCACATTAATTGTTTCAGCTGTCTATTTCTTATTTGTCTTACCAGGCATTTGTTCTCTTCAGCGTTACGAAATATTGTAAATTTAGGGTACATGTGACAACGGTGTATATTACAGTAAGAAATGTCAGAATAAAATTAGCAAACAAAAAAAAGAAAAATCGACCCCAACCCAGGATTAAACCCTCGACCTCCTGCATGCTAATCCGAAACCCTATGCACTCTACCAGCTTCGCAGCAAGTTTAAACTCCGCTTTCAAAGGTAGTTACCATACGTGTTTTTACAGTTTTGCCAGATTGCCTCTTTTTAACGTCCTTCTTCTGCCGGATATACTCGCCAGACGAAATATTGTGACAGGCAAATTTTTATTGCTGGCATGTGAACAGTCGCGCTGCCAATTCCGAGTGCGCGAATTCCGCTTCACCCTGTATATGACGCCGTCAGTAAGCGTTCTAGTCGCTTAGTGACATAAGAAAGGGGAGGATGGTCCATCCAGTAGGTGTTATGGTACTCGGTAGGGAAAAAACGAACAAATAGATAAGGCTTGGATAACTACAACCTTTAATTGTTCGTTGGAGCAACACTCAATAAGTGACCTCCATGAATGTACAGCATTGGTCATACAGCCCTGAAGGGAGCTACGAGGCTAATTTAAACCGCGCCAGAGCAAAACCGCGTAAGTCCAAGCCCCGGGCCTGACTTGCACGGAGGTCGATCCTGGATCGCATTCTGAACTCAATTCCTCCTCACCCCGTCGGGCACCGCCGCTACCGCATTTGTACGTAGCGTCGACCCCTTCCACGTTGGCGTCTGGCCACCGCCCAGCTGGCCCACATGTCTTGCTATATAAGTTACTGCCAACGTTTGAGTTGCATCTCGCGGTTCGCCAAGTGAACTCACGTGATACCTCATGAGTCTACGTCACTTTTCCGGTCCACGCCCGTCCTGTGGCGCCTCTGTATTCTCAATAAAACCTACTCTTTCTGGCTTCTGCTGCCAACGCGAGTTGCAGGAAACGGACACTTTCGCGACTTTGACAATCTATCACGTTCCAGGAAACCAAAAAACTGTCTTTTCGGCCGTTTTAAAACGTCCTTCCTCATGGTTAAAATAGTTTTACTGGAGGAAAGGTCCCACTATTTTTTGCAAACTTTTGATATCAATACATAATGTTTGGCCCTCGAATGTAATATGCAAGCCATGTCTAGTAGGAGAGGTTAGGACTATACGGCTTGTCGATGACTGGTGCCTGTGTGCAGAACTGCTCGAGATCACTAGTGGACATATTTTCTTCCTGATGCTCGTAAAAATACACTGACTGTTCCTCTATAGCTGTTAGCTTAGGCTCGTCCGTGACCGGTATGGCTTTCGAACTTTAGCAACTCGTGTCCCGTCAGACTGAGACAGCTTGCAGCCGGGACGCCGGATTATTGTAGCTACCATGTGGCTGCTCAGAAAATCATTGTGAAAACTCGTTGGTGGACGACGTTGCCTAACTGTCCACTTACGCCCCTTTCTTACAGTAAGTGCAGTAGCTGAAGTTTCTCTTACTTGGCCTCTTCTCTTGCTTCATGCCAGCTGCTCTTGGTTGCCCTTTTTTATAATTGTGTCATACTTTTGGCGTGAAGGGTGTGGCGTGGTTCCCTCAATTTTGCTTTAATGTTTTTAGTCATACTTATCCGGTGGGCATGGACAGTTAGTGTATTAAGGACAGAAAACTTCTGGGTTGGGTGGCTGTACCTCTACGTTTGCATGAACAGGCTGCTGTACATTGGTTTCTGGTACACCTTGAGAGCCAGTCCATCGCTGACAGTTCTACATACCTCCAATTCCAAAACTGGTATCGTATCATTGTTTGCGGCTTCATGAGTGAACTGTATATTCTAATGCAGGTTGTTGAACTGCTGAAGGAAATTTCTCAGCTCTCCTTCCCCTTGTGGCCAGACAAGAAATACGTCATTCACAAACCACAGGAGTAATGGTGCAGAAGGTATTGTCGTTTGCTCGAAAGCTTCCACTGAGAGGTCCGCAGCCATTGGGAAGAGAAGGGAGACCACTACCACTCCATCTAACTTATCGTAATATTTTCCCTGCCAGGTGAAGTACGTTGATGAGAGGCACAATGGCAACAAACCAGTGATATCAGGTGGGATCTCATACTGTTTGATGAGTATGGTATCCTGTGTAAGTACATTGCCGAAAATAGACATCATACCAAAACCAACCATAATGTCAGTTGACTATATCTACTGTTTGTACAAAGTGTTAAGAATCGTTCACGTAAAAGTCTGTTAAAGTAGGCAACACAATTTACAAACCAGATGTTTTGCTATATAATAGGTAGGCAAATCGTTTCCATTCACTATAGGCCTCAGTGCATACTCTTATCTGTAGAGTTAAGGTACTCCATAAATTGTATGTGCTACTGGAAATATGGTGGTGAGTCTCTTGGCTGTGTCAGGATGAGCTCTTCGAGTGATTTAGGAAGGCCTCCGTATGCTTAACTTGGATCATTGCTTACAGGGTCGCCCAATAGCTAATCAGTTTTCCTTTCATATTTTGAGGTGTCCATCACAACCGTAGCGATACCTTTCTCCTTCTGAAGAACCACAATAGCCCTCCATAAAATTACCTCTGTGTACACACCGCATCAGTTCAATATAACACTCCAGTCTTTCGACCACTACCTCCATGGTCGTCGTCAGCGCTAAAACTGACTGTCGTGAACTGGTTCTTTTTTATTCTTTATTGTGATTTCATTCCCCTGACCCATATGGGCAGGGGAGGGCTGTCCTTGGCATAATCCGCCGCTCTTTAGCCGAGTGACGTAACTAAAATAAGAATGAAATGTTACATACATAAGGTGATAAAAGAGGGGAACATAAAACAGAGTAATAGGAGAAAATTGTGGTAAAAATAGACTGACATGGAGACGTTCATGGGGGACAGGTAAAAAAGTCACCAGAAAGTTAAAAAACGCAGGTGGCGATTCTTAAAACACAGAGGAATTACTGAACGGACGTGCACAGGTTAAAAGTCGGCCACAGTACTGGAAAAAATGGAAATGTCGTGTGGCTAGGGCCTCCCATCGGCTAGACCGTTCGCCTGTTGCAGGTCTTTCGATTTGACGCCACTTCGGCGACCTGCGCGTCGATGGGGATGAAATGATGATGATGACAACACAACACCCAGTCCTTACACAGAGAAAATCTCCGACCCAGCCGGGAATCGATCCCGGGCCCTTAGGATTGACAGTCTGTCACGTTGACCACTCAGATACCGGGGGCGGACGGCCATACTCCAGAACAACACACTTAAAACCCACTTGGAGCACACACGACGAAGAATAAAACTGCCAGGTGGGACCTGCCGAGGAAGAGGTCAGAGAGGATGGAAAAGCAGGGGAAGCGGCGGGATGAAGAGAGTAGGGGCGTCAGCAGATACATGAAGAGGCAGGAGACAAGTGGGGTGGGAGATGAAGAGGGAAGACAGTGCAGGTGGGTGTGCAGAAAAAGGGGGCACAAGAGACGGAGGGGAGTAGGATGTAGAAGCTTCTCAGGAGGACGGAGGGGTAGGAGAGGGTGCCCTGAGAAGGAGGCACTAAGTTGGGGCTACAGTTGTTGTGAACTGTTTTTTTTCTTTATTGTCATTTTAATCACCTTGTACAAAGGTGGGCTGTCAGCAGCATAGTACGCTGCTCTTCAGCTGCCAGTGGTACAATATATATGACATAAAGGAAGTACAGATAATACAATAAAAATGGTGGGCAAAAGCTGTAGACACGAAAAACAATATACACGAAGCCGATCACACTGGAAAAGAGAAAACAGTAAAACCTGTTGACATGGCGCACAAAACACAGATGACTGTGACGGCACAGGTGAACAGAGGTGGCGTGATGGCGAATGAACACTAAACACAAAACAAAGGCACACACACGAGACACTGATGGCGATGATCTCTGGCACGCGAATGTCCACTGAGTGTGTACCAGTCCGGAGATCTGCCAAGAGAGGAGGAGGGGGATGGGAGAGGGAGAGGGGAGAGCAGAGATGCCAAGGGCATGGTTGATAGGGGGGAGAAAGGAAGGGAGGAATGGGGAGGGGAAGCCTGGGGAAGAGTGGTGGAGGAAGGGGGAAAAGGAGAGAGAAGGGAGGGAGGGTGCCTTAAGGAAAAGACACAGGAGGTGGGAGGGGAGGATCAAAGTTGATAGGAGGAGTAGATGGAGGGGGGAGGGCATCATCAGGGAGGGGCAGCTGGCAGAAGCCACCTCGGGAGAGGGTAAGGAGGGTGGAGAGAAGGAGACCAGGTGGGACATGGGAATACAGGCGCAGCAGTGGGCAGGGGTGGGAAAGGATGGGTGAGACAAGCGGGTGATGAGGATCGAGTAAAGGAGCTGTAGAGGATGTCGTGAACTGGCGAGGCTCTCACTTTTATATGCAAAGGACGGCTTCTGATTGGCTGGAATACGTCATAGCAACAGCAATATGGCCCGTAGTGAAGTGCTGCCCTTAACTTCCGTAGATGTAGTTTCTATCCCGCATTGCTTGCAGTGCCATTTCTGGAATCAGGAGGTAATGTGTGCGATTTTTCTTTATCCAGTGCACTCTTCCAGGTGTTACTTATTGCATAACCGTTGTCTCTGTTAAATTTGCTATCACAAGGTCTAATTTCGGCTGCTTCTCCTATCACAGTCCCAGTAATTCGATGCATGGGCAATTACTCTCGTTTCTTCAAATTAAATCTTATACTTGTTAACCAGGCTATGCTCAGCCACCGATACCTTCCATCCTTATTTATTTTCCCATCAGCTGTTCAGTTTCCCCCCAACTGCTCTCGGCTGTGGTACGTCATATTTTAGTGCTGTGTTCCAGTGACTGTTCAGTGTTGTTTCGTCTTTTCCCGTGTTGCGAACAGAAACCATGCTGTCGCTCGGTGTGAATTTCATGTCTTTTGCGAATAGAAACCAGACTGTCTTCGTGTTTATTTTTAATTGTCTTATTTTACCTGTCTGCTTCAAATGTATTTTCTTAGCATCATCATCCCTTTGTTCTCTGTTTTAAGTTCCACTATTTTTTGGCCATGTTACCCTTTGTCTCAAATTTTGTCGCCTGTTTTTTTATTATATATTATCTTCATCTTTTTTAAACAACAAAGTCTGTAGGCTGAAGAGTGGAATAATAAACTGCTGCCAGCGCGCCCTATTCGGGGGGAATCGAAATTCAATAAAGAAAAAAAAAAGCCACCGCTGATTTTTCCAAAGACCTGTATTTCAGGTGGCGCTGGTGCTCGATGCAACGGTCGGGAACGGTTTCTACCGACTGGCCTTCGTAATTCTTGCCGTAATCGCAAGGAGTACTATAAATTCCCGGCACCCTTAAGCCAGACTTCATTGGTCTCAACATTTCCTTAATTTTCCAAGTGGTCGGAAAACTGGTTGTATTCCTTGCCTCCTTTAGGGCTCTGCCTATCCTGCTTGTTTTAGCACCGCAACATGGAAGCTGTGGTATGTGTTGGTCCTCTTCTTCTTTATAAACGGCATTGTGTCTTACTTTCTTGGACAATACTGGTTTAATTTCATGGGCAGAATAACTATTCCTCTTGAAAACAGTTGTCAAATGGTTAATCTCGGGACCGAGGTGGTCCTTGGAGGAAATAGTCCTGGCTCTGTATACACTCCTGGAAATGGAAAAAAGAACACATTGACACCGGTGTGTCAAACCCACCATACTTACTCCGGACACTGCGAGAGGGCTGTACAAGCAATGACCACACGCACGGCACAGCGGACACACCAGGAACCGGGGTGTTGGCCGTCGAATGGCGCTAGCTGCGCAGCATTTGTGCACCGCCGCCGTCAGTGTCAGCCAGTTTGCCGTGGCATACGGAGCTCCATCGCAGTCTTTAACACTGGTAGCCTGCCGCGACAGCGTGGACGTGAACCGTATGTGCAGTTGACGGACTTTGAGCGAGGGCGTATAGTGGGCATGCGGGAGGCCGGGTGGACGTACCGCCGAATTGCTCAACACGTGAGGTCTCCACACTACATCGATGTTGTCGCCATTGGTCGGCGGAAGGTGCACGTGCCCGTCGATCTAGGACCGGACCGCAGCGACGCACGGATGCATGCCAAGACCGTAGGATCCTACGCAGTGCCGTAGGGGACCGCACCGCCACTTCCCAGCAAATTAGGGACACTGTTGCTCCTGGGGTATCGGCGAGGACCATTCGCAACCGTCTCCATGAAGCTGGGCTACGGTCCCGCACACCGTTAGGCCGTCTTCCGCTCACGCCCCAACATCGTGCAGCCCGCCCCCAGTGGTGTCGCGACAGGCGTGAATGGAGGGACGAATGGAGACGTGTCGTCTTTAGCGATGAGATTCGCTTCTGCCTTGGTGCCAATGATGGTCGTATGCGTGTTTGGCGCCGTGGACGTGAGCGCCACAATCAGGACTGCATACGACCGAGGCACACAGGGCCAACACCCGGCATCATGGTGTGGGGAGCGATCTCCTACACTGGCCGGAAACCTCTGGTGATCGTCGAGGGGACACTGAATAGTGCACGGTACATCCAAACCGTCATCGAACCCATCGTTCTACTATTCCTAGACCGGCAAGGGAACTTGCTGTTCCAACAGGACAATGCACGTCCGCATGTATCACGTGCTCTAGAAGGTGTAAGTCAACTACCCTGGCCAGCAAGATCTCCGGATCTGTCCCCCATTGAGCATGTTTGGTACTGGATGAAGCGTCGTCTCACGCGGTCTGCACGTCCAGCACGAACGCTGGTCCAACTGAGGCGCCAGGTGGAAATGGCATGGCAAGCCGTTCCACAGGACTACATCCAGCATCTCTACGATCGTCTCCATGGGAGAATAGCAGCCTGCATTGCTGCGAAAGGAGGATATACATTGTATTAGTGCCGACATTGTGCATGCTCTGTTGCCTGTGTCTATGTACCTGTGGTTCTGTCAGTGTGATCATGTGATGTATCTGACCCCAGGAATGTGTCAATAAAGTTTCCCTTCCTGGGACAATGAATTCACGGTGTTCTTATTTCAATTTCCAGGAGTGTATTAAAATATTCAGCATAGCTCTCTTCTGAGAAGGGGGATTTAGGCTGTGACTATGCAGATATAAGTCAGTATCGTTGGCTTCCTGTACACGGAATGGCCAAGTCGTCCATCAGGTTTTCGCTTCCACCACCACATCTAAAATAGGTAACCTTCCTTCCTTCTCTACCTCCATCGTAAATTTTATGTTTGGATGTACACCATTCAAATATTTGACCAACTCCTGCAGCGTGTGACTGCCAAGTGGCCAGATTATAAAGGTGTCGTCGACGTACCTGTAGAAGCATGATGGGCGGAGGTGAGCACTGCTGAACGCTCGTTCTTCAAAATCCTCCATGAAAAAATTCGCTAATGTGGGTGATAGTGGTGAACCCATGGCAGATCCATCCATCACTTCATAATAATTTCCACTGTATAAAAAGTAAATGGTCGTCAAGGTGTGCCGGAACAACTTCAATATTTCTAAGGAAAAATGAGGAGTCAAAAGTTGTAATGTTTCATCCACAGGTACTTTGGTGAACAGAGAAATCACGTCGAGGCAGACCATGATATCATTTGGTCCTGTGTTCATCTGTTTTATGATATCAACAAACATTTTTCAAGTCTTAATATGATGCGGGCAGTGACCAACTATAGGCGGCAACAATTTAGTTAAGTGTTTTGCAAGCCTGGACGTAGGAGAGCGAATAGCGCTAACAATCGGTCTCAACGGGACGTTCTTCTTATGAATCTTTGGCAAACCGTACAGTCTTGGTGGCTTAGGTGCTGCTGCCGTAAGCTCTTCATCAGTTCGTCGGAGAGGCCAGAGTTCTTTAGTAGCTCCCTTGTCCTCCTGCTGAGCGCCGATGTGGGATCCCGTGTGAGAACCCGATATGTGCTATCCTCCAGTAACAATCCCACTTTCTTGTGGTAATCTGTAGCATTGAGGATTACCGTGACGTTCCCCTTGTCAGCACGTAAAACAACTAGATCTTCATCCTTCTGCAACAATTTCAGTCCTTGTCTGTCCTCTCTGCTGATGTTTGACTTAGGCGGCTTGGGTGTCGCTAAAATCCGGCTAGTTGCAAGCCTTACGTCATCCGCTACCTCTTGAGGAAAGATGACGAACTGCTTGTTCCACTCCACTAATAATCTCAACCACACGTAACTTACGTGGAGCTGGGGCAAAGTTCAATGCCTTACTGAGAGCCGTGATGCTACCTTCGTCAAGGTCCTTCTCAGAGAAGTTGATAACAGTGCGGTGAATGCCGTTGGACCCAGTAGTTTCTTGATCACGGATAACCCGCTCTAATTTGTCGGTCTGTTTCGCCGTAGTCATGCTTAAATTGGATCGTTGGTGTGCAGCCAAAGTCATATCCACCCATTCCCAGTTCAATGGTGAGAGGACTCAAGCCAGAAATAAATGGCAACTAAATAACAGACGGGCGTTCATGTCCAGTTAATGCCTGGTATGACGTATCCTCTCTTTCACAATAGCATGGCTGGTCTTTCGTAAAATTCTGTTTACTGCAGCAGATGTGATGTATGACGACTGAAAACTTTGTTACTACCTCCTTGTCACGACAGCGTTCTAAAAAAGCGAGATTGCACATCAACTGAGACTGTTTCAGGGGCAGCTTCTCCAGGTGATGAACGCTGCGCGCTATATCCTCCCCGTAGAGGAAACTAATATGGCTACGAAGTCTTTCGCGACGTATTTCTTGAATAAAAGTCTACCACGGAGGTAGTGGTCGAAAGCTTGGAGTTTTATCCTGAACTGTCGTGGCATGTACACCGAGAGACTTTTATTCAAAAAATACGTCGTGAAAGACTTCGCAGCCACAATAGCCCTGTTATTCACGAGTTCTTTTACAGCCTGTATTTCATCAGGCGTAGCGTTATGCCTGGTTGGCTTTTCTCCTTGTAGAATTATGACGGTGTCCTGC
Source organism: Schistocerca gregaria (assembly GCF_023897955.1). Taxonomy (NCBI): domain Eukaryota; kingdom Metazoa; phylum Arthropoda; class Insecta; order Orthoptera; family Acrididae; genus Schistocerca; species Schistocerca gregaria. Next base: position 577,985,567 of record NC_064921.1, on the reverse strand, counting down.
CTTATCTTTTCTGCTTCGACTTGTGGTACTTGTTTGAGCGACGCCTGCACAGACAATTATTTCCGCTTTGGACTCTATGTGGGCGCTACTTTTAAGCTGAGCCCTTTGAACACAACTGACGTCACCGCCTCACTGATTGTCTGCGTCGAGAGATCGACCATTATACTGAATGAATCCCGTCTTCTCTGTGTGTATTGCTTGTTCCCTATTAGCTCTTTCATTTTTCCGTTGACTGCTGCAAGGACATTTCTCTGCGCAAGCTTTCTTCTGTTGATATTATCCCATCATTCGCTAATAATTCTGATAACAACCGTAGATGCTTGCCTTATGATTGCCTTTTGTTGAACTCTATAAGGCATTCAGGCCCCAGTCGACGAAAGGCCGGATTGTCAACGAATAGCCCCTTTCGTAGACCTTCCCTCTCTTCATCACTAGCCTCTTATATTCTAGATCCGATAAAGAATAATTTTAATTATCTATAGAGTAATTGTTTCGAGAGATTATTTCTTCACTTATTCTACAATAAGATTTCTTAGGTGCATCCCAAAATATATACGTCACACGCTGTTTTGAAGGAAACACCCCCTTGGTTTCTTCGTCTAGACTCGAGAGCTTCCGAATTTTGTATGTTTGTGGTAATGAGTGACCGTGTTCGGTTACTAGCAACATAGCTGTGCGTAAAGGAGTTTTCCCCCCATCAAGAATAATACTTGTCTAGTGTCAGCTTCTAGTACGTTTGACTGAAAAAATACTTAATTTTATTTTGTGCAAGCGTCTATGGAAAGCAGCGATGCATGAACTCTGTAACCATCGATAAGATGAAAAGTAGACAAAGATCTTATCAATATTATAAGTGCAGATGAGGAAAAATTTTACTACGACGTCATCTTCTTTGTCTCTCGGACTCTGACCTCACTGATGAAAGTTTGTGTGGTAGCTGATTCGCTTTAAAAATCGAAAAACCATTTCCTCAGTAGAGACAAAGTTTTGAAGTTATTCTTTCAGTGAAACTGATAATAAAGCGCGTAACTGAATCAAAGGGAGATATTCACTTACAGAAGCCTTTCGTTTTGTTCGCGATCATTTTAAGCGTTATAAGATGCGTGATTACAATTTTTTACATTCGTAGGACTGGCAACGCATTTATTTTACGAAGACCCATACCATATCTGGGCCATATTTACCAAGTGGAAAACCTCTGTTTTTGCGGTCAGTTAGAAGAATATACTATTAGTATAGTTCTATAAGCTAAATGAAGGTTGCATATATTTACAGTAATAAAAACAATGAGATAGCAATATTAACTATTCGTGATTTTTATTAACATCAATTACGATAAATCAAAGAGAAATAACTGCATCTTTTGGAACCAAATCTTCTCATAACGTTTCCTCCAAAGGTAGAATTTTCAGTAAGTGATTTACGTAAGATAAAGTTGGGCAATTACTAGATTTAATATCTAAAGTCAATTTTGTTTGAAATTTGGGGCGATAATGTTATAAGCTAACGCACTTCTTATATCATTACAACTAGGTAGCCTTTATCAGACCCAATGTTACTTCTCAATTTCCTTACCGGTGCAGTCCACCTACATTTCTATACCTCATAACTAGCCACATCAGACTAAATCACTTTAGTACCTGTTCAAATGGTTCAAGTGGCTCTGAGCACTATGAGACTTAACTAATGAGGTCATCAGTCCCCTAGAACTTAGAAATACTTAAACCTAACTAACCTAAGGACATCACACACATCCATTCCCGAGGCAGGATTCGAACCTGCGGCCGTAGCCGTCTCGTGGTTCCAGACTGTAGCGCCTTAGTACCTGTATATCCATAGTTTAACAGACAATGTATCATTATAACTACCATTAATAATTTCCCCACAGCTTCGCTCACGTAATTATAAGTCATGTACAAGGACCATGGACACTGATTTTCCGCTGTTTTTCACCATACAGTAACCGAGGGAAATACCTTGACTATATTACTAGCCGGCTGCAGTGTTCACTCCCATAATCTAGTTGACGATTTGAAAAACACAAACGAGAAACAATCTGTTACAAATACGAAAGATATAACAAGTGTCTCCGAATATATTTACATGTCATCACCGTGATCTCCACATCCATCATTAGGAATAGAAGGAATATATTTTTTCAGCGTTATTTCGTGGAGGCAGTGAGTCATGGGTGTACCAAATTTCGCTAAATTGCTATAGACATTCCTGAGTTACACTTTTACGTCAGCGCTTTCCATCTTCACTTTGAACCGTAAGGGTGTTAGGGGTGTCCTACAGTCAAAGTGATTTAATTTTCCCTATAGCATGTGATAGGCTTCCTGTGTTTCGGATAAATTTCTTCAGGGGTTACAGAGACATGTTGACATGTCACAGTCTTGGCGTCCATTCGCTCCGTTTCTCTCCTAGGGTTGTACTGTTATCGGCACTATCGACAACGAAACGAGTAACCCAAAAAACTGATATGAACGGTTATCGAATGTATTACAAGTCACACCTGCTCAACCCCAACTTCTACGCCTATGTCTGACAAAGCTAATTACCCAAACAGCACTTTTATGCAAGTCAGTATACAACCAATGTGTCAAGTACGTATAAAATTTTCTTGAAAATCATCCTTAAAATAGAACACTGCATACATCTGTCTGATAATCTCTAACGGGAGGCAACTGGGTAAGTAGCCTATAGCTAAGTTCTCAGTTATCCACCTACACAAAAAACCTGAATGACTATCGATATTAAAGTTTTGAACATGGGTGCGTGGTCAGTGACCGTTTACAAAAATAGCAGCCATAGCAGCCGTCGGTAGCAAAAATGGAGTCTTTTGATCTAGGTTTCGGCACTGCTAGCAGTGCCTTCATCAGAAATAAAACTCTCAAATGGGCCTGTAAAATGATTACAAAATTAAGGGAAAAAATTAAGTATAAGTACTGGCTAGTAGTACGAAAAAGAAGCAGTTCTTACATTTCACGTATTAAACTAAAAATTAAGTGATAAAGCTTTAGTCACAAAATTTGTAAAGGAGAATACATGGAAGGCGAGCCACTATGGGCTGCTCGCGTGCATCGAGCTACATTTAGCGTCAGACAGGCTACGCGTTAGCAACTGCGAGCAGGTGAACATTACACCAAAGGTGCCATCTAGTAGCTGCGAATACAGACAGGCTACTTAACATTAAAAATGTAGACAGTTGAATGTTACGACGAACATTATTTTTTACGTGAAGGAAAAGGCAATGATTTTATCTGACAACAGCTGACACTCTAACAGACTGTCTACGTAAGAGCTTATAAATACAGTTTAAACGTTGAAAACGCCGTTTTAGAAATACAAAGGGAGCTGAAGAACTCAGCGACCAGAAAAGAATGGTATAACATGAAATGCAGTAAACATAAACTTTAAAAAACAAAAAATTATGAGTCGACATAGATAGAAAATATATTTCGGTAACTACAAGGGGAACACGAAATCAGATATCAAGTAAGGGCTTTATACTATTGGAGAAGCTTTTATTACATAATTCTAGCTGCTCATTAAGAATGAGGCCATAATTACGAGAAAGATGTTTAAAAATTACCAGTTTTTCGAGAACATCTAATCTACGGTTTTTCTTCTCATTGTGCTAATGGTTGATACCGTGAACAGCTTTGGGTGCGTGACCTGTAATCAGAAGGTCGTTGGCAAAAGACGATTTCTGGGTGCTAGTGCCACTTTTTCATAAATTATGTTCTTTGTATCTGACTGTAATGGCACATCATGTTTGTCCTATCTAGTAAGATAAGCAAGTGCCCCAAAAATTCTTATAGACACCAAAGTTTTTCAAAGCGGAATGGGTCGAATTCAAATTTTGAATAAAATTTCTTTTCAAACTATTATTGGTTGAAAACACGACATTACAGTTGTATTTATTACGAAGAACACGTTGAATCTCATAGGAGATAATACCCAAGAAAGGAATAGAACTACTTATTTTGGTTGGACTCAGTGATAGATTCGCCGGCTATAGTAACTCTTTTAATAGTTCTCTTTTTGAGGATGTCGTCAACTATGGCAGCTTCGTCTTCGTTATTAACTGCTATAGTTTTGATCAAATTAATTTCTTCCTCGGATTCTTACTTCAAGAGTGGAATTGAAGTATCTGTGTGAATAGGAGAACGAAAGAAAGCGTTTTTATGAGATCGAAGGTGCACGGAAGACGCAGGTACGATCTGATCGGTGTTTGCTTCCGTATGAAAACCATTAAAAGAGATTTTTTCCTCTACTGTTAGCAATTAGTCAGGAGACTTCAGTTACTGGGCCTCGTTTTCGAGTTCTCCGGTGAAGAATATGGTCTCCCGAAGTTCATTAAAGAGATTGCAAATACGGTCAAAACCGTCAGCAGGTCCTTTGTGAATGATTAAAATCTCATCAACTTATCCGAAATAGGAGAGAATACCCAGCCCCGTAGCTGAGAATCAGTTGAAGAACTTTTCTTCCAGAAAGTTAATGAAAATACCAGCAAGGATGCCAAACAACGGATATCCCATAGCGAGATCATCGGATTGCTGATATAGTTGTTCATTAAATTCAAAGTAGTTGTATTTGACAACAACTGTGATTAGACTCATTAAGTCAGTGATTTCGTCATCTGCAAGTTCTTTTGGGAAATGGCGTAAATTTTTTTTGTACGATCCTGAGCATTTCTTGCAATGGGACGTTTGTATAAGGATTTTTGATGTTTAGTGAAAACAACTTGGTATCTGGGCTGCATTCTAAATTTTATGTACTAGGGCGCGACTACTAGGGATGGAATAATTGTTCTGAAAGACGAAAGACTTTTTTTAGAGTTCTTGCAGAAATTTGGCTAAATCATGGTACGCCCTGTGCATACTATTAAAAATCGGACGTAGCCGATGGTTAGTCTTGTGAACTTTCGTTTGAGAATGAAGTTTCGGGGACTGAGGGTTCACGTTAATAAACATTTTCTTATGAAAAGGTTTGAGTAAAAATTTTGCGTCACTGGTAGCTGACCGGACTTCTTTTTGTAGCTCCGGAATCGGATCCTCATGTAGTTCCACAATATTATTTTCACTAAAAAATATAAGATTTTAGAAATGCGTTCAGAAGTTTTTGCAATAACCAAAGAGCAACCTTCGTCTGCCTTGGTTATTAAAGTATCAGAATCTTCAAGTTTATTATTAAAAGGTTTAATTAGTTACCTATTGTTGTGCGCAACATTTTGTAAATACGCTCTGTTCTAATGAGAATGTTAGCTACGTCAAAGGCAATTCTGGTCCGACATGAATTATCCATTTTTGTACAATCGAGATCAATGTCTACGTTGACCAACAACTTTTCTATTACACTTTTGTCTGACAGGTTGGGCATGATTGTATTTTAGGCCTTTCTCAAGTAAGACAGTTAAATTCTGCGTACAAATTGTTAGTCTTATTTAAAATTCTTTTATAAAATACATGACTCCTTTTATGAAAAGTACTTTGATAACATTTTTCAGCAGGAAATAGACAGAAAAGTTTACTAAGCTTCTTTCCGTGCCTACGCAGTATGCCTCGTCCACAAATTTCTAAATATGCGTTAATCTGTATCCATAAATTGTCAGTGTTAAGATTACAATTGATACGTAAGATTTTTGTTTTTGAGCTCTAAACATATTGAAGATGCCTCTTCATTGAGAACATCTTTCTCAGCATGTAGTCTTTTAACGTGATGAGAAATGAGATTTTCAACTACTGGTGAAGAAAGCTTCGGATTTTTCTTACAATTTGCGAAGTTAATATAGGCTTTCACATAATTAGGGTCTATGCACCTTTTTTCACATATCTTATTAAACTGAATGGCCATACCTGTAGTTGGCAGTTTTTTCTTTAAATCTTTATATGCAAGGGCAGCCTTGGATGGCTGGGCATGCAGAAATCTTAAAGTTTTGAACATGGCTGCGAGGTCAGCGACCGTTTACAAAGTAAAAATAACAGCAACAGCAGCCATTAGTCGCAAAAAAGGAGTGTTTTTACCTAGGTCTCGGCACTGCTATCAGTGCCTTCATCACAAATAAAACTCTCAAATTTGCCTACAATGTAATTACAAAATTACAGGGAAGAAAAGAATTTAAGTGTAAGTACTGGCTAGCAGTAATACAAGAAAGAAACAATACTTAAATGTCACGTATTAAACTAAAGATTAAACGATGAAGATTTAGTCGCAAAATTTATAAAATAGAATACATATAAGGCAAGTCACTATGGGCTGCTCTCATGCGTCGAGCAACAGGTAGCGTCACACTGAGGTGCCCGTGTTACCAACTGCGGGCGGATGAACAATACAGCAAGAGTGTATGTAGTAGCTGTGAATACAAACAGGCTGCTTAACATTGAAATCATTGACAGACGAATGTTACGATGAATATTATTTTGTACTTGAAGTAAAAGGCAATATTGTTTTCTGATAGCAGCAGATACGGTAGCAAATTATCTACATAAGAGCTGAAAATAGAGTTTAAAGTCTGAAAACGCTGTTTTAGAAATACAAAGAAAGCTGAATAACTTAGCGACCAGACTATGGATATGGTCCATTGCACCGACATCATAACATTACAATCACAAAACTTTAATAATAACCGTCACTAATATGTCTTTAAAGACACTGATGTAGGAAAGAGGTGAAACCCAGTCTTCACTGGTGAACTCAGCACTATCCATCAATTGCGAATTAGAAAAGTGGACCGAACAACGTGAACATCATCCTCCATAAAAACGAGGAAGAACCTATAACGAATAATATTTAAAAAATGGACAATAGGCCGTACCAGACCAACAGCGTGAATGCTTACAGAATATCCAGGGCATTCTAGTGGCAGCCCTGAGTGGATGGCGACGCACCAGTCACTCTGAGAGCACGGCAAAGCATTGGTACTCAGATAATAGCCCTTACGTCGCTGAGAGCGACTACCTGGGATGAGCAGTAGATTAACCACATCTTGCATACTGATACGCAACCAGGAAAAGATGAGGTCCCCAGTAAGTCACATCAAGACGAATTATAAAGAGTGACACACTTATGTCGAAAAACGAATCGCAAGCAAAGGCTCAAGACGAACTTGCAGAAGACAATGGCAAACAGATAACAGGACACCGTAAGAGTCACTGCAACATGAAATTTACATTTAGTTTTACTATGGTCGTTATGAATATGCTTAAATAACCTGGTAAGTGAGAGAGGAAGTCACGCTCCAAGTGTTCCGTACAAAATTAACTATCTATATGAACGGTTCATCTAAAGGTTTTCGTGAGTGAGTTTATCAATGTCAAAATGTGTGATATAAATGGCCGTAGATTTTGACTGCAGTGTTTTACAAGCTTACATTTTTACGACGCTTAGGGTCAGTAGGGCTTCGTATCCATACATGTTATACATAATGGCTATTTTTATGTATGTGCGTATCTTCCATATCTATTCCTAATCCATTGGACAGATTTCATCCGAACGTGTCACACATATCCATTTCTGACAAGCAACAATCACAGTAGATATAAGAGCCTCCTATCACAGTTCAGGAGATATGACGTCAAAAGCAATGACGTAACTGAAAAACTGCAGCGTCAACCACGACGTTTAAATGTATTACTCCTGTGCCGCTATACGTGTTCGCAACGCATATTACAGACAATATGTGAATATACAGTCGTGCTCAAAAGTATCCGAACGACCTGAATTGCATTTCTTCCGATTCGCATGCAACCCACATAACGCAGCTGTCTAGCAGGTCCTCTAATCGCTCCTTGGTACAGTCGTTTGACTATTGAAAATGGTTCAACAAGTCACCACTAGAAAACACCGCTCTCTATCGCAATAACTCAAGATGTAAAGTAATACCACGATACTACAAATATCAGGGAACACCTTATCACAGATAAGATTGTCCTTAAGGCTTGTAAGCTCACATTTATTACAATAAATGACATACTTGAAATGTTACCAGTCTCATTATTATGTCAGATAGGTAATGCACGTAGTAAGTTCGTCGTATTCATGATTTCCTCTTCAAAGTAACGTACCGTACTTGTTATTTAATACAAAATGAAATTAAAAATTTAACTTATTCAAGAGCAGCTAGTTGAGAATATGTATGAACTTCAAATGACACGACGAACCGTCTCGTTCTGCATGTATATTCAAACCCAGGTCATGCAGGCTAAGCAAAGATTTCGTGACTGACGGAAACTGACAGTCATTCCTGATACAGAGAGTGATATACCTCGATTTTAGACAGTATCAGTTAGCAAATATCAACTTTAAATTACATAACGTAAATATTTTTAACTGACGCGAATTCCTACCCAGCACATATTCTCCCTGTTAACGAACTACGAGAGATGTTAAATATTGCTTAAACGATAAACATTAACAACCACAGCATAAAACATGATATATTGCGCAATGCAGCCCTGACCGTCTTTAACGCAAGAGCATAGAAGGAAGCATAGAAAAATATACGTACCATCCCTCTGCCTCCACTGCCTCCCTTTATAACTGAAGGTGGAAGGACATCATAAACAAGATGTCAAATGCATACAGTGGGTGAAACAGAGCATACACATACTTGTATAAAAGGGCTAATTGAATGAAGCCATTGCAAGACAATCAAAGTTAGACAAAATACTGCGATGTCGCTGCTCAGTCTGGCTATTAAATTCGTGCTGGAGATATAATCTATAGCCAATCGAGGCTCTGTCCATTTCCCTACCTGTGCAGAATTTTTAAGTTATTGGATCAGATGGTTACTAAGTGGCCTGCTCACGTAAATGAGTACTAAATGAGGACCCAGAATTAATTAAACTTAAAATGTTCTCTAAACGTGACATCGAAATCATGGCCAGTCTGCACCGCATGTCGTGTAGGGCACTCATTGCTAGGGGCATAATACACACTCGTGGTGCGGTATTTTAGATAGGAAGCCTCCTCTCTTTTCTTAAGTCTTTCACCCAACTTCCCAAGAATGAATAGGTCCGGCCTTATAGTCTTTCCTTAGAGCTGGTTTCCTATTTTTTTCAGAGAACCTACCAAAGTGCGTAATTACGTGATAACCACAGTACTCTTTTCTCCGTTCCTCTATCCTCTGTAAGGTAAATGCCATCACCACCATACCGTCGCCCCGTACCAGAACGTGCTATTTTTTCATAATATGCCTTTATTGGTATCATTAACGAATTTTTCGTATCTATTAACATGACCAGTACGAAGGGAAACCTGATACACTACCAAAGACTTCCATGCACAGCTGAACGTTGTGAGTCTGTTCAGTATACCTCGGCAGGACTCAGCAGGACCCGCAATACCTCTGAAGATGACCAACGTAGTATTGGGCGAAACGTTTCCATGGACCACGGCCATATGGCCCGGAAGAATTACCAGCAACCATGCCTCGGAGAGGTCAGCCCTTTTTCACCCCTACTCCTACGGGAGGTAGGTGATTCTTACCCCCACAGTGCATCTTTCCAGATAGCAAGTGCTATATTTAACAAGTATGGTTGAAATCGAACCAGTCATTTAGGTGGGGATGTGGAACGTACATGAATACATACTTACATACAATCATTTTTAGAAATATGTAGATAGAATAGTAGCAGCAGTGGTAGTGTTAGTACTGCTAGTATTAAGCTTATTACTTGACAGTGCTGTTATTCATACTCTCATTAGATGTATTCAGATCATTTTTAATTCGTTAATACCATTTGATAAGTATTTACGATGGTAAAATTATTGTCATTTCTTACGTAACTGCAATGAACAACCAAAGAAACTGGTACACCTGCCTTATGTAGTGTAGGGCACACGCGAGCTCGCAGAATTGTGTAACAGGACGTGGAATAGACTCAGTAACGTCTGAAGTAGTGCTGGAGGGAATTGACACCGCGAATCCTGCAGGGCTGTCCATAAATCCGTAAGGGTACGAGGGAGTGGAGACTCTTCTAAACTGGACGTTGCAAGGCATTGCAGATATGCTCAATAATGTTCTTGTCTAGGGAGTTGGTGGCCAGCTGAAGTGTTTGAACTTGTTCCTGGAGCCACCCTGTAGCGATTCTGGACGTGTGGGGTATCTCATTGTCGTTCTGGTATTGCCCATGTCTAACGAAATACCCAAAGGACATGAATGGTTGTAGGTGATCAGACAGGATGCTTACGTACGTGTCGCCTGTCAGAATCGTATCTAGACACATCATGGATCACACATCACTCCAACTGCACAAGCTCCACTTCATTACAGAGCTTTCGCCATCTTTAATAGTCCCCTGCTGACATACAGGGTCCAAGGATTCATGAGGCTGTCTCCGTACATTACATGTGCGTCCGCTCGTTACAATTTGAAACGAGACTGGTCCGACCAGGCAACATGTTTCCAGTTATCAACAGTCCAATGTCGGTGTTGACGGGCCCAGGCGAGGCGTAAAGCTTTGTGCCGTACAGTCGTCAAGGGTACACGAGTGGACATTCGGCTCCGAAAGCCCATATCGGTGATGTTTCGCTGAATGGTTCTCACGCTGACACTTGTTGATGGCCCAGCAGTGAAATATGCAGCAATTTACGAAAGGGGTGCGCTTCTCTCACGTTGAACGATTCTCTTCAGTCGTCGTAGATCCCGTTCTTGCAGGATCTTTTTTTCCGGCCGCAGTGTTGTCGCAGATTTGATGTTTTACCGGATTCCTGATATTCACGGCACACCCGTGAAATTGTCTTATGGGAAAATCCCCACTTCATTGGTACCTCTGAGATGCTGCCTCCCATTGCTCGTGCGCCGACCATAACACCATGTTCAAACTCACTTAAATCTTGATAACCCGCCATTGTAGCAGCAGTAACAGATCTAACAACAGCGCCAGACTCTTGTTGTCTTATACAGGCGTTGCCGACCGCAGGGCCGTATTCTACCTATTTACATGTCTTCGTATCTGAATACGCATGCCTATACCAGTTTCCTTGGCGCTTGAGTGTATCACTGCATGTATGAGACCCTGGTTCGATGTAACATCATATACTAATCAGGCTAGATAAATAAATAAAAGAAACAGATTCATGAGAAGTCTATGCTGGTAGTTGACAGATTTATCCATCTGATGGCGTAAAGGTACAAAGCATATATAGAAATTTGTGAATCATTCCTTGTGAGCCGGAGTGCTGCTCCTCTGGCGAGATGCGTGGGGTACGTTGTGCGCAGTACTGTACTGAGGGAATGGTAGCGGTAAGGGATATGCAAGGCACTACACCTAAGGGGATCCATAGACGTAGGACGTTTGACAGTGTCTGGATACGTGTGGCTAATCCTCGAGCAGCTGAGTCTGTAACACGGGCTCCGTGATCCGGCCAGCAGACGGGGCCGGGCCTGGCTGCGCTCGACTTGGCTGGCAGAGTGTCAGCTCTGCTTTACGGCGATAGCGCCGGCACGGGGAACAGCAGCGGGGGCGGCCGGCCATATTTCACGCCATTACAGCGCCGTGTCGCGCGGGGCCAGGGGTCAGCCGCTGCAGGCAGAGACACAGCAGGAGAGCGGCGCGCTGCCGTCGCCTTTTGTTTAGGCGGGGATCTGAGGCGGCCAACGTACATCTTACTCAAAATGTCACACTATACCTGCACTCGTAGTATCCTTTGCAATCAGCTTCTTCCAGTCTTGACTAATTCTTTTTATTTTCAGATAGATGCACTCTCCTATTTGTTATTTAGATTGGAGGCATCCAAATACGACAATGTCAGGTGAAGCCAATAATTGATTTACGTAAGATTACTGGTGACAGTGCAACTTTGTTAGAGATGGGAAAAAAATTGAAAGGATAACTGAACGACATTTGTGGCGAACTGAATATTAGGTGCAATATAAACATCAGTAAAAGAAAAGCTGTGGTAAAAGAATGTAGACATATTAAATCAGGTGACGCTGCGGAAATGAGAGCAGGAAATGAGACACTAAAAGTAGCTGATGAAATTTTTTATTTATGCAGAAAAATAACTGACAATAGTCGAGGTATAGGATGGGTAAAATGCAGACTAGCCACAGCAAAAAGTTTCTGAAAAACAGAAGTTTATTAATGTTACTTATAAATTTAAATGATAGGAAATCTTATCTTAAGGTATTTGAAGTGTAGACTTGTAGAGAAATAATGCGTGACAACAAACATTTAAGATAAAAGGAGAATAGAAGCTTTTGAAATGTGGTGCTGCAAAGTAATTCTGCTTATTAGGTAACTAGTCGGAATAATGGAAGTGATCAGGTTAAATAAATAACTAAAGTAAGAAGGTTCTAATTGGAATTAGGAAAAAGGAAATTAATGGAACGAAGAGACTGTACAGGGTTTTCGGAAACAGTCCGGAAAACTTGTAAAAGTATTGTAGGGTAGGTTGTGCTGAGAAATAATGGCAAATAAAGATAAATGGACATATTGGATCATTTCCGAGTTTAATAGCACTGAAATTAACAGCTCCAGCCGTTACAAGTGCAAACTTTAGCGCTTCGTTTGGTTTCCTAAGACCGAACAAGGGAGCTATACAAAAATTGGACATGGGTCAAAGGTTGAGCAATCTCGGACGTTATCATCTACTCTATGAGAAAATTGTGTTTGCCGGGACGATTGAATTTGGTGGCGCAATGGTTCAAATGACTCTGAGCACTATGGGACTTAACTTCTGACGTTATCAGTCCCCTAGGACATGGAACTACTTAAACCTAACTAACCTAAAGACATCACACACGTCCAGGCCCGAGGCAGGATTCGAACCTGCGACGGTAGCGGTCGCCCTCGGTTCTAGACTGTAGTGCCTAGAACAACTCGGCCACCTCGGCCGGCGCTGGCGCAATGACCTCATTGGCTAACTCCTATAATAATTAACTCAGAAACAGCGCAACGTTTCGAATTTTTTTTCTTAAGAGTTATTTCTCAGCAGAATCTACTCTGCAGCGCACTCACAGGTTTTCCAGACTGTCTCTGACCACCGTGTATATAAACAGATTGTTTAATAAGACACAGAATCATATTCAGTGCATCTTACGTCTCATCAAAGGGGTTGTATTCTGATATGTTGTTTCCTTCCATCGTAGTGTGCTTTTATAGTCCATTAAGATTAAGCCTTTTTGAAATTCGTAATATTTTTTACAGGTAGCCACTTCTAGAAATGCTAATATATCATTAGTCAATTTTCATAATTTATTGTGCTTAGTACACAGGGGTTGGACAAAAATATCGAAACACTGTGAGAAATGTATGCTTGAACACAAATGCAAAAACAAGACAAGCCTGACGATCGAACTGGTATATTTGAATACAGACGTCATCCTTGCAGTCTTCCATACGTTGCGTCAGTCGTGGTCAGAGAAGGGTTCTTTGTATTTACGAGTGCATTATGTCGAAGCTAACTGTATTCGAACGTAGGCAAACATATGGCGCTCGTAATGGTGTGTACTTCCGTGACCAAGGGAGACACCGCATCGAATATTTATATCGCGTACGGGAAGGCGGAAAAACAACAACCACTTAGTCACAATGCGGACGAAAGTGTATGTAGAGTGTTCGTGACAGGCGGCCATTGAAGAACATTGTGAAGATTAATAAGGGAACGTCAGCTGCAAAACTGAATGTGCCACTCGTGAAGCCTGTCAGTACCGCAACAACACGAAGGAGCTCTATAAACAGTGAATTGCGGGGCGACTTGAAATTCTAAAATCGCTCATCAGTGATGCAAACGCCCGGAACAGAAAAACTAGTGCCAAACCTAAAAAACCTGTACTATGAAACAGCGAAGAAAGTCCTTTGGACGAACGAGCCTTGCTTCACACTGTTTCCAACTTCCCACCGAGTTTACGTCCAAAGAGCGAAACACGGCAGTGTTCGGTGATGATTTCGGCAATTATGTCGTGGTGTTTCATGGGTTCCATGGCTACTCGGCAAGGTAGAATTACTGCCAAGGATTATGTTATAATTTGGGCTGACCAAGTTAACAAATGAATGTTCCTCATTGGACATGTCGTGTTTGATGTAGCCAGTAAAGTCTAGTAGCTGTTTTATGAGAACGAGAATGAACTGTAGCATCGGGTGAATCAGGGGTCTTAAGCCATGGAAGGACAGGATGTCTCAAAATCTAAGGGGCCTTTTCCCCTTGCTTTTGGTAAGAGAGTAGAACTCATACAGAAGATTAACTAAAGCATAGCCTTAGATGGGGATGGAAAAATTAAGATAGGAGAGAGAAACTGTAATTGGTTACTTCAAATGTAGCGCATTTTGCTTTCCCTCCTAAGGATCGCGAATTGGCCTGAATTGCTTGAATGCGTCCGGAGCAATGGCGGACGAATAGGTGAATGCTGGGAAAGTCTGGTTGTTGGCGGTAAGAGCCCATACGTGTCGCAGGTCGCGGTGGTCTCGCGGTTCTAGGGGCACAGTCCGGAACCGTGCGACTGCTACGGTCGCAGGTTCGAATCCTGCCTCGGGCATGGATGTGTGTGATGTCCTTAGGTTAGTTAGGTTTAAGTAGTTCTAAGTTCTAGGGGACTGATAACCACAGCAGTTGAGTCCGATAGCGCTCAGAGCCATTTGAGCCCTGCGTGTCCATACATCAGAAATATTTTACTCCTTCCAAGCATTCTATGGTATCATCCGTGCATAGCAATGGGAATCTCTTCTTGCTATTTTATTCAGTCATCATTGGTTGATGCAGACACGCCACATGCCATCCTTCGGCGCGACTGCGAGAGGTCGCTGCTGTTCTTGGGAAGATGGAATTTAGGAGACTTTCGGTTGCGGTTCTGTCGCGTTCGTGTTGCTTACTTGCTTCGGTCAAATCATAGAGACGTTTGCAGGCGTTTGTACATCTCATAATGACGTAGGATTCAACAACAATATCAGCGGTTGCCCATCACTTGGCAGTAAATAATCTGATTTCACTCTGTTAATAGTGTTTGTGATAGAGGACGGTAACTATTTCAGAATCACATTTCTATCGTGGCCATGCAAGGTATGCCAGGGGATAATTTTTTCTACTATCTTATATGTAACGAGTATGTCTCCCATCCCCATGAACGTAGTCCAGTTGTCTTTATAGAGTCATTATTTTAGGGGAACCATTGCATGCCGTGTAACGTGTTTGGTACTGATTCATATTTTTATAATTTTGCCTTGAAATTATCATGACTATTCAGCTAGTTCAAATAACTGATAGTATTTTAAAAATAAGGATCATTTGTTATCCATGCAAATCTCCTATCGCCGAAGCTAAAGTCAACCGCCAGCCTATTCCTGGTCACCTCCCACCACATGCTTGCTAGAATTCGCTTCCGCAGCGTAACTTTTAAGAATTACCGTTGTAACGTCCCCTTAGAAAAATTATACGTGACTGTGCTTAAACTGACACACAATATTTTTAGCGCAACGCAGTCTGACTTTCAATAATCCCTACAAAAGAATGGCCCTGACTAACATTAACCTATACGTTTCACATATCACTTGCCTCATAAAAATCTTCGTTACTCGAACTACTGCAATAAAGCGAGCGCCACTACTGCCAGCTAACTAAAAGATTCAAACTACGGAAGGCACTAACTACTGATGGTCATAGTTAGCAAATGAAAGATTTTGATAGAGAACAAACAATGTATTTAACTCAATAGCGATCAAAAGCCATAATGTATATCCAATCTTACAGATTTCAAAACTCCGCCATCTCTCTCCCCACATCCACCACTGCTGGCGGCTCACCTCCAATTTGCGCTACGCTACGCGCCGCTAACAGACAACTGCTCAACGCTACAATGGCGAGTATTACAACAATGCCAACCAGCCACAGACTGCACACAGCACAGCCAGTGATTTTCATACAGAGGTGGTGTTACAAATAAAAAAAACCTAGATAGCCTACTTACACCATCTGAACCGCAATTTTATGGCTGGTGCTCCATTTCCAACCAGCAAGAAGGGAAGTTGATCTGGAGAGAAATGGAGAGGTATAACATACCATTTACTCTGTCCTGCTAGAAGCTAATTTAAACACATTAGACAATCGATAGAGATGCCTTCATTTAGTTATTTCTACCAGGATGTGTGGTAAAGACGTAAAGGTTATCTTTCACTTGGCGAATCGTGCCCAGAAAGTCTGTTTTATGGGATTACTTTGCGAAACAGGAAGATTTTTGGATGTTTCCGTTGCGTGAGGTTTGATGATTAGTGTCTGAACCGCAGTTTGACTGCTGATCCTAATATGTCAATTCCTTTCAGGGTTACTGAGTTTCATGTGTTCTTTTTGTGCTTGTTAATTGTTCAAAAGGGTATATGTTGTGTTCATCTGAACTAGTAAATGTTCAGGTTATCCAATAATAAGAAACGCCTTTTTCCGATCATTTGTGTTGATGTACTGTATGTTGAAGGAATACGGTGAAGGACTGAGGTCGCACCACGCTTGATAATTTCTTACTTACCAAGCAAGCTATAACGAGATTTTGGGGCACAATGAACGTTGCAGCTTGTGGGTTTGGAGGTAGCGACAGGACCAGACCTGAGCGAAACAAGTGACGTATTGTGGAAAAAGAGATAAGAGATAGATCGAAAAGGTACCCGGAAAGTAATGTGGCACTTGCCTTCAGTGCATGAACAAAAGAAGGCGAGGAAGTCAACGAAAGAGCTCTTGCAGCCCAAGAATGTCTTTCGTCGAGCTAAAATCGCTGTCACCGTCGCATCCCCCACTCTGGCCTCTTCCTGGCTAAATGAAATGCTGTCACTCCTTTTGCAAAGGTACAAGGTGTTTGATGAGATGTTAAATGAAAAACTAGATGATTATAATAAAACTCTTCCTGGTGGCCAACAGGGAGTACATAAACTTCGTGAAACTAAGGAGTCTATGCATCAAGAGATGAAGTAGTTAAGGGAAGAGCTTACTGTGTTCAGTAAGTGGGACGACTTGATAGACGCGAAAATTAGTGAGGTCCAAGAGAAACGGAAGGAGTTGTCAGAACGCCTTGGAGGTTGCATATTGACAATCTGTTAACTGGCAGTAAGATGGGAGTGGACGAGCATTGACATCGACAGGTTTAGAAAAGTCATTACTGAATTTATGGCGAAAAACAAGAAATTATCAAGCTAGTGCGCCAGCAAGTCACACAGCAAGAAACTATATTTTAGAAAACAAGGGCGCTAAAGGACGTAGTATTGTGACACTGCAGGAAAGAGGCGCTGGGGCACGAAATGAGAAGCAGTTACACAGAACTCTTCCAAGTTTTGAGTTTATCTTTCTGCTTTTTCTGTATGGAATACTTCTCACGCGATGCAAATATGTATGTGCTTCAGCGCCAGGAGCCGTCGATAGTTAGCTTGAAGCTTGGTGACAAAAAACCGTGACAATTATAAATTTAATGAAAGGAAATAAGTTGCATAATAATAGTAGTAATAATTTGACTTCGTTAAAAACACAGATTGCAGGCTTGGTTTGTAAATGATGAACACGTAACCGACAGTGCACTTACAGCGCACGATCGTTGCGTCATCAAACCGACCGCTTCCAACGTCTTTAAGAGGCTGTAAGGTATGCAAAAGTTTTAATCATTAACATAGAACAGTACTATGCACTTTAGTACCAAAGAAGAACGTATTGGAGGTAAAATTAATTATTATTTCACTTTAAAACACAGAAAAAATATTATACATTAACTACTAGTATGACGGCTGGAGCGAAAAGAAAAAGAGGGAGGAGACAACTATGTATACTTCATAAGTTTATGGAGACAATCGTTAAATAAGCAAGATATTAATTCATTACATCAAGATCAACTTCGCATTATGCGAATTCTTCTATCGCTGATCAGGAGCGAAATACTAAAATTTGTTTCATCCACCCTTGAATGGCGGAGACAATGTCTATCACAGAATCTGGATAAGCCATTCAATATTACTTCGCTCAGAGGCTCAACGTTTGACACATAAAGATAATAATTACAAAGTCATAGTTAATGAAAGATGAAGTGTCTTACTTAGACTACTATTATTTTATAGATAAATGATAGTTTCTTGTAGACAATTCAGTTAATTAATATGAGAAAAATGATTTCCTGGTCACGATATTTATGCAAGTGATTTGTGACAACAGAATAGCTAAAAGTTTTGCAATGGAATAGGAGATGTCATGAGTTACAAGGGATAGATCAAATCCTACATGTCGATAGCTACCCTGGAATTTTTTACGCAGGAAGAATGCACCGAAAGAAATTCTCTGTCAAAACTCTAGCTGCTAATCAGTATCGGAAGAATCTTTTTAATATTAAAGTTATTTATTTTTTCTGCACTAAGAACTGCTTATAACAGCAGTTTACACCCCATCCAGGCCAGAGAGCTAATCGGCGAACAAGCGAAGTTCAGAGCGAAGCAAGTGAATTTTGAGCACTTAAACCTTACTAATCGTTTTGATAACTCGAGTTCACGCTGAAGGCTAAACTGTTACAGAGATGGAATTGTTACACAAATGACTAGCACAGTAAAGATAAAAAGGCTGCATACGATGTTACGTTGCAGACGACTTCCATGAATCGGCATTTTAATTTATTAATACTTTATCACAGTTCCTGTGAAAATTTCTGAATATTGTATATTTTGCTAACGATAAAACAGTTCCTTGTTTATTCCCTACACTCATGACGGAAATCGTGGAGTGTCCATTGCATGACAAGTAACAAAGTACATATACTAGGCACGCCTGATAAATGAAATATTGATGCATTCAGGCACTTCATAGTAATTACTAGTATTTTACTTTGGTAAAAGTAAATGGAGTACGAAATGGTCGTGGCCGTTGTTCTGCATATGCATACAAGGTCAAATTTGTAACATTTGGTGCTGCAAACTGAAAAGATAGAAATGACTGAAGTTTAATCAGACTTTTCGACACATAAACCTAAAATAAGAAAGAGCTGACAGAAATTCTACTGGCCGACAGTTTTAGGAGAAACGCTTCACACTATTGATAATTTTTTTATCGAGCGGCTGAATCATATGGGTGAAATCCGAACTACATTTCGTCGTCCACCTAAAGACAGGTGTTGTTATGTCCTAGCCCAGAATGCAAAAGAAACACTGAATTCCAGAATGAGATATTAACTCTGCAGTGGAACATGCGCTGATACGAAACTTCCTGGCAGATTAAAACTGTGTGCCAGACCGAGACTCGAACTCGGGACCTCACAGGAGAGTTTCTGTAAAGTTCGAAAGGTAGGAGACGAAGTACTGCCGGAAGTGAAGCTGTGAGGACGGGTAGTGAGTCGTGCTTGGGTAGCTCAATGTTAGAACACTTGCCCGAGGAAGGAAAAGGTCCGGAGTTCGAGTCTAGGTCGGGCTCACAGTTTTAATCTGCCAGGATGCACTGAACTATTTTCTGCAGATGGTAATAAGACGTTGCGGATGTAACACTAAAAATGATTTTCTCCCATTTCTCCAGATTTTGCTACTACTGTTAGAAGATTTTTGCTAGAAAACAGTCCTTTCTCTTAATTTTTAGTCCTGATTTGAATTTATATGCTTGAAGACAGAGATAAACCTGAAGAAACAGAAACCCACTGATACTTATTACTGGCATTGCTGTATACGAATGTCATAGCATTCATCATTTGCGCAAGTGACTGTTTTTCGGTCGGAGCGATAAAGTGCGGTTTCCACGAAATCTGACTGATTTTCTTTATACACAGCTTTTACGGGATAAAAAAAAAAGTTTCGTCTTCGCGTTAGCTGAGAATTTCTCTGTTGTCTTACCTATTAATGACATCTCCTCTAAATGTTTCATAGGGTAAACGACGTAGTTTTGAGATTACGTGTGTGATTTCCTGAGTATGTTAAACCAGGACGAGGAAGCTTGGATATCAGTAATGTTCATCTCACTTGCAATTCAGAGCGCCTGTCTCCTAAATCTGCATAAATAACGGTAGATTGGCTCATACTAGTAGTTCTCAATCTTTTGAATAGTTTTCCTTTCACGGTTTTTCGAGTTTTACTTTGGCTCATATTTCGTACTTGGTGTAAACCTTCCTTTTATTTACACAATTGACGCTCAGATTTTAGGTAATGAATGTGGCTCTACACACTGCTTGGTTTTAAATAATTTCTTCTTCCTTCGCTCAACCAAAAAACCTACACTTTTCCTTTTTCATTGAAAGATGTTACTTTGCGTATCTTGCGCTTTAATTAGCACATGAATCATCATTCGAACCACAGTGCGCTGAATCGTCCGAGTTATTTCCTGTTTCTTGTGATGTGTCCACATTTTGTAATGAAATATTAGCAGCATTGGAATGAATGTCCAAAGACAGTATATAACACATTTATATATCTTCACAAGAAATAGGTGATGTCGATTGCATACCGGTACCACGTTCTTCACATTTCATCTTCACAAAATGGAGAACATGAAATGGATTTCATATAGCTGTGAAACTCAGGAAGCTGCACAAAAACATATGCTTTTAGCAAGCATGTACGAAGCAATCACAAAGGAAATCAATCAGTTTTAGCTCCATCGTCAGCACTCAGTGATACAGAAAGGCAACTGCTAATCATAATAGATATTACATTAATTGAAAATTCCAGCGAATAGTAACTATGAAAACTGTGTCAGACGAACTCTCAATGGAAACTGAAATTCGCTTTACAAATTACGATCACGTTGCGCCCTGTTGGCTGTTAACGGATGTGCCACCTTGTTGGGCATGCTGTGTCTGCTATAACTATGGCGGGGGTGTACATACCTTTGTCCGCCTGTCAAGCTAGAAATTCGGTAAATTCCAGTTCTGTCCGAACTGCTAAAATTCTGACATTGTGTTTCTTTCGTTGTATTCTTCCTGTATGAAAAATTTTGGGGCAAGCTCTGAAATGTCGGATTGAGCAGGTCCCTCGTCAGTGTTCAAGTCTGGAATTATCTCTATGATCAGGACTATTGAAGTGGACGTCCTCTTCCCATTTGCATTTGGGCCTTCAGTCGTTAACACTTCACAGAATACCTTATGAATCCATGTAAAATGAAACTTGTACAGAATACAGTGCATATCCAAAGTTTAAGTGTTGTATTTATAAAGTATCAGAGTATGCTGTGTAGTAAAGCAGCCATTCAGCACATGTGTTTAATAGCCTTTGCTTATGCAGCTAAAATTCGTCGAACTGATTTTCATTTTATGAAACTAACGTAGATGATTGAACCTTGTAGATAATTTTCGTTTTTGTCCTGTGCATTTGTTCTCACTCATAGCACAAATGAGTGACATATAATATGTAGGATATATGAGGTAAGATGATGGTTACAATTTATTTTGATAACAGTTGATGCCAGAAGTCACTGTTTCAACAGTTTTGCTGGCGATGACAAGGTACAATGGTGCCAAGGACAAGAAGTAGACGACATAGCCAGCTGTTTTGTCATCCATCTTTGTGACCAGGCTAGAGACAGAGGGGTTGATGACCGGACAGTAGGCGGCGGGATACCAGAACTCCATTGTTATCTGTTTACATGGAAAAATTGTACGGATTTAGAATTACGCAATGTACGGCTTATGCAGATTGTGCTGGAGGGAAACCTTTCATAATATGCGAGTAACTTTTCACGCGAAAAGAAATGAAAAAAAAATGACTTGAATGCGTGAAAGGGATCGGCATTTAGCTTGGGTGGGGATTATCGTTCGTTCATTATTGAAATACTGTGCTATGTTGTGCACCATACAACGAATGGAGGAGTCCACCTTCTGGGCTAAATATCTCCCATGACTTCGTTACATAACACCTATAGATGTGGTTTTCAATGCCTGCAGACCTGTTATGTTCTGGCAATAAAACGATTAAATAAAGCTGAAGCGGATTCTTAGTCGGTGATGATTACTCACCGGTGAGGGCGTTCTGTCAAACAAGTTCGTCTCAGTCTAAGTTCTGGTAGTAGCAATGGAAATTAAGTGTATGGAGCAGCCAGCCATCATCAGATTATAGTAATAATCCATTGATTACTTTGGGTTATACCTATGCTTGTGCAGCTACGTCGCTGCAGTTACTGTATTGGTAAAAACGTTTCGCCTCATGTTTAGAAGATTTTTCCTTACCCTTGATTGCATTCTTGTTTTCACTCCAATGCAGCGTTTATAACTCACATATTGTTCCATTGGTGTTGCTTTACATGGGCACTCACTTTTCAGATAGTGAAGCAGTCCTCCCGATACCACCATAGTTCATGTCAGCAAAGCACACATATGTCACGGGCATCTTTACTCCATGTTATTGTATTTATTTTTTGTAGTGTTCTAATAGATGTATATATATTCAATGCAGACAACTCATAAATAAATTACGTTGTTAGAACCATACAAAAAAACAAATATAATAGCACGGAGTTAAGACGTGGAATATGCATGCGCGTGTGGGTATGAAAACGGGGTGGGGGTGGTGGAGAGAGAGAGAGAGAGAGAAAGAGTGAAGCAGAAAGACCGAGAGTTTTCCAGCTCCTTAGTGTCTACATTTATTATTGAATTGTTGAGTATGTGTATTTCGGATGGTCCATTTACTTTATGATGGGATTAATATCGTGACTTTTTTGTGTTTTTTGGGATTTGCTGGCTGTGTTGTTTTACATTGACTACAAATGTAAAGCGATTATGTACCAGTACTTGATACGTTCTTTCCATCTCGTTATAAAATTTTTGATGGTCTCTCGTACAGGCACTGCAGTGTAGTTTGGAGTTAAGTTGAGATACAAGTGTTCTTTAGTATTTAGCTCTCTTGGCAGCTGAGGATGCTTAAATTTTGGTTTAAGGTCGGTTATTTTATGTGCTATGTTTCTTTACACTGCTTCAATTTGATGCTGTGGCCATACAACTGGAGTCTAGTAAAGCAACATATCTTCAACGAAAATATATTATAGTGTTCGTGTTATGAAACTGAGAGAGTACCAAATTAGTAGTGAAACGTTTCACATCGCACTGCACACACAAAAGCAAGCAGAGAAAACGTTAAAAACCAAAAACTTTGACGTTAATATTGGCATAAATTTCTTAAATGGTGTGGAAGTGCTTCTTTGACCCCCTGAGCAGACAAGATTATGTTAAGATATTGTGAGGACAGAAATAGAAAATTTCATGGCAGATAACTTTTAAGTAAAAAGTGTCTCTGAAATAAGAATAAATTGGTAGGATTGAGTGACAAAAAATATTTAATTTGTCTTTGAATATTTGTTTATTTGCGTCCTTTACTTTTGTGCCGGATTATGATTCTGTGTATGCGTTGTTTTTATGAAAGTCTGTTGCTTCGTATAATTTCCTAAAATTAACACCCTACATTTTTTGTTCTGTACTTTCATTTTAATGGAGTCATTCAAGTTTTATGCTGCTAAAACCCTCCCGGCTATCAAACTATCTATCTATCTTTATGCACAAGACTATACAAGAAATATGAAATGTTATTTCACAATAGGTCACACAGTTCCGTAATTACTTACTGTAGCAACGTAAAACTACAGTAGCCAGATCCATTAGGCCATAACTTTTAATGAGTAAAGAAATTGGAAAAACTGCACAAAAAGTTTCACTTACTAATTAACTTTCGCATGAACTATTCTACGAGACAGCTATTGAACCAATTTTCAGGTGTAATATTAATTACATATTGTACTGTGAGACCCTAATTAACGCTTACGGAAATATACTGCGTGGTTCTGGGCTAAACAACATTTAAAGCAACGAAGGAAATTAATCTGCGGTTCTATTTTCTTTACATGAATGTCCTATAAATATGTATACACATAAATGAATATACACTTGCTACCTCTTGTACACAAAGAAATGCGAACAAAAAGATTAATCGTTTCTCCTGAATGCTTCCTAAACAGGATCTTCAGAATTAATATAATTTTAGATTACTGATTAGTTTTTCATGAAAATGTGATTCCATCACTACATAACGCAAAAGAAAAGTTTGTGATCCTTTTCAACAAAA
This sequence comes from Schistocerca gregaria, assembly GCF_023897955.1. Taxonomy (NCBI): domain Eukaryota; kingdom Metazoa; phylum Arthropoda; class Insecta; order Orthoptera; family Acrididae; genus Schistocerca; species Schistocerca gregaria. The sequence goes on along the minus strand of NC_064921.1, from coordinate 577,961,583 downwards.
GTGTATCGCTAAGTGATTTTCCAAGGCAACAGAGTTCTGCCAGTATTTTTTTTTTAATATGGTTTTTCTCTTCAAAATTATGACGCTAAGGTAACTTTTGAAACTTTAACCAGGAGCCTATCCCAGCCAGCATAACTTTGGTTAATAACAGCCTGTATGCACACTAAAAATAAATTACATTTATAAAGCAACTCACAAATTCTGGCCCATGTGATTTACAAGAAGACATTACACTGTCTGGAGGTGAGTTTATATGGACTTGTACATCGTATACAATTCCAGACCCGTTCATTGCGATGACTGACTACTGACTGAAACTTTTCATCAGTTGGTGGGTTCGAACTCTTACAACGCACGCTTTTGCCTCCGTAATACATGGGGCATTCTCTCAAGCTTTTATTATCCTACTGTTACAACTATACTCGAAAGTTACATGGACCACCCAGCCATTTATTAAGTTTCTATATTACATTACATGTACAGACTACTTCATATTTGGTACCATGAATGTACGTACTGAGGGAATATAATAAAATACAAAACAATATTATCTATAAAAACAAAGCAATTATGAAGAAAAAGTGTTGGTATTACTTACAGTATGTATGTCGTAACGATTGTTGATTACTGTTTCCCTCTTTCTCGTAATCTGGTTCTCACTATTTCTCTTCTTTAATGTGATCCTATTTTTTTCTATATCGTTGTGTCTCAACGCAGCTGAATGTGAAGCGTAATACTGTTTCTGTAGCGAAAGGTCTTCAGTGTTAGTTAACCGACCGTTTACCACATTCCATTGTTATTGTTATGTCGAGAGAGTTTGCTGTGTCTCCTTTTCTTTTCGAAATTATCTTATACACAGAGGTGATAAAAGTCAAGGGATAGCTCCCAATATTGTGTCAATCTTCCTTTTCCCCAGAGTAGTGTAGCAATTCGAAGTGGCATGGACGCAAAACGTCGTTGGTTGTGACCTGCAGAAATATTGAATCTTGCTGCCCTACAGACAACTATAAATGCGGTAGTGTTCTTCGTGCAGGATTTTTGCATAAATGTTCAATGGCATTCATGTAGGGAAATCTGGATGGACAAATCATTGGCCCTAGTTTTCTAGAATGCTCTTCAAACCTATCGCGAACAGCTGTTGTCCGCTGACATGGCACATTCTCATCGATAAAATGAAGTCCATAAGTGGCTGAAAAAGGTCTCCAAATAGCCAAACTTAAACATCTCCACTTAATGGTCGGTTTAATTAGACCAGAGAACCCAGTCTGTTCCATTTAAATCAGCCCACACTAATATGGAGCTTCCACCAGCTAACAGAGTGCCTTATTGGCAACTTGTGGCCGCGCGGAGGGGCTGGATTGCAGGGCCACTCCCGTCGGAGATTCGAGTCTTCCCTCGGACATGGTTGTGTGTGTTTTATTTAACAGAGGTACTTTAAGTAGTGTGTAAGTCTAGGGACCAATCACATCAGGAGTTAGGCCCCTTAGCAAATCTCACACATTTGAACATTTTTAACAACTAGGGTTCATGGCTTCGTGATGTTTGCGCTACACTCGAACACCATCATCAGCTCTTACCAACTGAAATTTGGAATCATCTTACAAGGCCACATTTTTCAGTCGTCTAGGTCCAACCTACATGGTCACGAACCCGGGAAAGGCCATGAGCTGTTAGCAAAGGCACTCACGTCAGTCGTCTGCTGTCATAGCCTATTAACGCCAAATTTCACGGCAATGACTTAATGGAGACGTTGGTCAAACGTTCAACTGGGATTTCTGTTGTTATGTCACGCCTTGCTGCATATCTGTTGCCACTGACAACTCTACGTAAACGTCGTTGTTCTTGGTCGTTAAGTAGAGGGCGTCGGCCACTGCCTTTACGTGACGATAGGTATCACCTGAAATTTGGTACTTAAGGCACACTGTAGCCATTTTGGATCTCAGAATATTAAATTGCCTAACGATTTCCGAAATGGTATGTCCCATGTCTCTAGCGACAGCTACCATTCCGCGTTGAAAGTCTGTTAATTCCGATCGTGCGGCTGTAATCACGTTGGAAACCTTTTTACTTGAGTCACCGGAGTACGAATAACAGCCCCGCCAATACACCGTACCTTTAAACACTGCGTGCGTGATGCTACTATCATCTGTACATGCATGTCGCTATCCAACAATTTGTTACTACCTCATTGTATGTGTATGTATGTAGCAAATTTTTATTTTCGCGTTGCATAATGTAGGCAAATAGATCTTTGTCAACTCTTCTGATTCACCTCTCGAATTACTTAAACATTCCATTTAGTTCTGTAGTTTGTCTGCGTTTTCATATGTTTCACCATATAAAAACGCAGACAAACTACAGAACTAAATAGAATGTTTATATAGTTCGAGAAGTGAATCAGAAGCGTTGACAAAGATTAATGAAAATAGCTACAATCCGAAAGAAGTGTCAGATGAGGTGCATTACACAACATTTAGAGGTGTCGAAAAATCTAGAGGCACCAAGAGGTTGTGTATTTCACCAGACATGTTTAAAGCGAAAGGGAAGCATCACGAAAGAACATGCAGAATTGTTCACATCATGACTCCACTCAAAGACTATTTCTTTGAACTGAAACACTGTGTCTAAACAATGTAATGCGCTTTACTTGCGTGTACCTTAAAATTATTTTCGACTTGGGATTAATAGAAATCCATATTCTCGGTGTTTTCGCTGAGAAGCTATGTGGGATATGATCACGAGAGATGATTACCAACACTGCAAAGATCTTTTTTTTCTTCTCCTGCAATGGCAATAGAAAAATCACTTCTAGCGATAGTCAAGAATTTGCGCCATCCCTACAAGATAGCTCAAAGCACTAGAGTTTTTAAAGGCTCCTAATTTTCGCAGGTCATTAAACTTTAGCGCATCGTCCGTAAACTGTAACAGCTTTTTTTATACGGTTGTCCTAGCCTTTCAAGCCCGTACTTGCTAAAAGTCTTCTTAGATTTTGCTCATTAAAGATTCTGCTCTTCAAAGAAGGTCTCGTTTTCCATAATTTTATTTGTTTGCAGCTAATTTCAGCCTTCTACGCCATTATAATGCGATTTTGTGATTCTGCAACAGAAAAATATTGTTTAGATATTGAAATATCAGCGTCTGTAAATTCGTGTTTGGAATTCGTTTTGGTTCATTAATGCTGTCGTGTTAGTCTGAGAGCTTCGCAGATCTTAGCTCGATGTTGCTATTTTGGGATTTTGTCTTGTTTTCGTATGAGATGTATATTTTTATTCATGTTACTCGGTACTGAAGAATACGGCATTAGGGCGACTGATAAGTAACATATATACGGAAGCATATTGTCAATAATTCTTACCTGACTAAATTGTAAGGATGGATTCGTTCCTACTGTATTGGCATCCAGTCATTCGTATGCAAAAATACTGTAACTATGTGGCTAGTTTTTCTCTTGCTGTATACCCTCTACCTCTTGTGCATACTGGATGAAACGAAATTTTGTTTGTGGGTCAAACGTTTTGGTGAATCAAGTTCTAGTACAATATTATGCTCAAAGAAATTCCATATCAGGGGTGTTAAACGTAAAGAGTTGCAGCATTGACTTTCATATGTTGCCATCTATTACGTACTAGTTACACAGACCGAGAAACACGGTAGATTCACTGCATAAGTATTGTTACTTATAATTCTATCCAAGAATACACCATGACAACGAGTGCATATTTCCGTATATATACTACTCTGTAATGTCTCAATACGACACTTCTTCTCTATGAAATAAAACGTACGTCACGACCAGTCAGTCTCAAATAATATCCAATGACGACGTAACGATTGTTATAACTGGATCGTACTCTCAAAACATTGCAATGAAATAAAATTAACATGTTATGAAAACGAGTACCAGTAACGCTAGGAGAAATTTTCGTATCCATAAACTGGATAAATAAAGACAGAATAAATGCTAAGGGAACACAGCTGAAGCGCCTTCATTCTGGATCATACTCTCCAAACATTGCAATCAAATAAAATTGACATGTTACGAAAACGGTTACCAGTAACGCTAGGGGAAACTTTCGTATCCATAAACTGGATAAATAAAGACAGAATAAATGTTAAGGGAACGCAACTGAAACGCCTGCATTCTACCGATGATACGACAAAGCTATATTTTTAACCTGTACACGTGCGGCGCTGGAAACTGACAGCATAGGGACGGCTTCCCTCTCCATATCTGAGGTTGCTGCATATCACGTTCATGTAATAGAACAAGCACATAGTTTTAATTTCATTAATTTAATGAAGAGTGATGTATGGAAACCTCACTAGAAAGAACTGTGAGATGCGTGTACGTGTGGTGCATCCCTGTATATCGCATCTCTACAGTTACAAGAAAAAGTAAATATCAGTAATTTTAACTGTCAGACATGGTGATATGGTGGTCATAGGAACAGGTCACAAGGATCGGCACACAACGCTGTGAAGTGGGAGGGCTGGACAGCAACAGCAGCATCATTACAGTTTGGATGGTAATAATATATTTGTACAAGTTTAACCAGTGACTGCAAGAAGACAATTAAGCAAATTTCTTCCCGTATGAAATGCTCCAATGTAATGATAATTACAAAGTAAATAATTTGTAGTTAAAAAGCACATCGCAACACCCAATGAGGCAAATGTTCTTAAGAATTTTAATAAATTTCAGATTTAAGAAAATAAGCGCCTCGCACTTACCAAACTATCTGTCAATAACAATTTACCTTTCCAAAAATTTTAAACGAAATTTGAGACTTTAGAAATTTGCGCACCTGATTTTTATTAAACCGTTATAACAATTTATCCTCTCAAAACCAAATTAATAATACTTTGCAATTTTAGAAAAATTCTCCTAGTGCTTACTAAACTCTATTACAACCTTCCAGTTAGCAACTGTAATTAAGAAACATGCGACACCGCTCTCACTAGGTCTTTAATCGATAGAAATTCAGGTACAAGGTACTTAATGCGCCACGTCTCTCAACGAATGTTGAATTAAATAACAATAGATCAGTGCGAAACAAGCTCCAAACTTCAATTTCAACAGCCACCAGAATAAAGCCATACGTGTTTAAGGAAGTAAGATCCAGCCAGTAAAAATATTGCTGTTTTACAGATCGGGGCTCGGACCGTCAGCAGATTGACATAAGATAGATCGGCCTTATATAGCACAGTCGGTCTGTCGGGTGCTAAGAGAGCGGCGTCAGGCCAGTGGCCGAACAGGGCAGCGGAAACGTGACCTAAGGTCTTGCCCGTTTACTGGTTAGATGACACAAGGCAACAGGTGTACTGAACTAAAACTGACTAAAATTCTAAATCAATCAACTGTTAGAGCCAAGAACGGACAATTAGTAATGGGGGTCAACCAATTCCAGTAGGGAAGTGAAGGTGACATCCCTACAATGGTCCACACAAACAGTGTCGTTGCAGATTAGCAGTGGCTTTGAATTTGAGCCACGAGACACTGTGAACTCCATCACAAGTTAGGCTATTAATATTTTTCCCAGAACATCAGTAACGACAACCAGACTCAAAACGGAATATCAGGCTTATAAGGGCATGGCGAACTGTCTAACAGTCACGACTACCATATAATATTTTGGCTATCACAGATTTTACTGCTTCGGAACATTGTCTGTCTTAAGTGGAGTCTTATTGTGTGTCAATAAATAGTAGAATCCTTGTCCATTAGCTTCATTAAAACTTCACAGCTGAGCAGAACTTTGTCCCTTACACGACAACAAGCGATAATTAGACGAAAGGTCTCTCCAAATTCAGAAATTTGAACTGGCTACGTGTGTTGCCGAGAAGTCCTGGATGGAAATCGTCATCTGCAGGTTGTCGCTCAACCCAGTGATATCGGCGTCCAGACACCACGCACCGCGACCGCTACGGTCGCAGGTTAGAATCCTGCCTCGATCATGGATGTGTGTGATGTCCTTAGGTTAGTTAGGTTTAAGTAGTTCTAAGTTCTAGGGGACTTATGACTTCAGATGTTAAGTCGCATAGTGCTCAGAGCCAACACCACGCACGCCAACGCCAAAGCAGGAACTGTGCCGACCAGACCACGGTCCCTCTCCTAAGCTCAGCACTCTCCTTCTCAGTACGTGGTGCCCAGTTTTTATGCCGCAGCCTCACTCGTATCCGATACCCCATATACCCCTTTTCGGAGTTTCCTCATATCACCAACAAGCCAAATTCGCAAGGTTCGCAAACCGACCCGCTAGCGACATATCGAATCGAGCGCAGTGGCTCACAGGAGAATATTCTAAAAATTATAACCTGTTTGACATTTTATCCTGCCAACTGCAAACCAGTTACAATGGGAAATAAACTTCAGAAAATGCTGGACAACACAAGACATTTTTTTATTTAAAAAATATTTAGCTATTATCGAATAATGCCGAAAAAATTTCTTTATAGTGTCCGCAGCACTTGGTGGCGCATAAAAATAAGTCCTGAATGAAAAACGGCCCACAGTTGCAATACGTTATGTTCATTTTAAACCTTGACCACGGTTTCTGCTATAATAATAAAGCCTTTTTCAGAAGTCATGCACACTAATAAATTACAAGTGCCTTAGCCCAGCGGCTGCCTCAAGACCATTAAAATAACTTTCGTACATAGTAAAATTACATATGGCACCGTATGTCCTCCGCCACTACCTCTGTTACACTCCGTGGTCACGGTTTAAAATGAAAAAAATTTAGGGCAACTGTGGGCTCTTCTTCATTCGCGATAATTTGTAACGGTTGCTGTTGTCGCTACCATAATGAAAATAATAAAAAATAAGTCCCTTCAAATATTTACATCTAGTAAAGACCGGGCTTGTGGTGTGTCTTGGCGCGTGATGGTCATATCCGAGGTTCAGAGGAAGACAGGTCGCGGCTCGTGCATCACTGCATGTGACACTGCAGTCCTTACCAGTACCGGCAGCAGTCTCCAGTGGGGATCGAGTGACTGTTAAAGACGAGTTTAATAATTCTTCAATGGGTGTTTAAATAAGTGCAATTTCTCGATATCACTCGACAAAATTAAGGCCTTTAGTAGCTACATTTATAATTAAACATTGATTTCCTGTGATCACTGCACGGAGCCGAGCGTTCACGATGCCTGGCGGACAAGCCCACTAGTGTGACGTCACAACTTCGTTGCGGAGCCCTTATATCTCGTTGGCCCCGGTGATGGCAGGCTGAGGTCATGGCCAACCCAGGAACTGCCTCTCCAGGCAGCCACCAGCACTCGCGGAGCTGAGGCAGGCGTTGGGGCAGCACGTGCTCACTACCGCAGTCCGTGGCGGTTGCGAGGGCGGCGAGGGAATTGAAGCTTCAGCACCAGCCACATCGCCACGCTGCCAAAACCGCAAAGCCGATTCGCCGCATCATCCAAGCTGCCCAGCGGCCGCTAGACGCCTCGGCATTAGGCAGCCTGGGCGAACAAGTCCGCGTTGTAGGGTGCGTGCATGGGCCACCAGCAGCGGAAACCCCATGCGACTGTTGGGAGCAGACGAGCGGCTGCTCGCCCTCAGTCTCGAACTAGAGAACACCAGGAGCTGCTCCGGCTGCAGAGCACCAAGTCCTCAGCATGATCAGAGCGCCGTGGCCACTAGCGTCTAAATCCACAGCTGAGGACATGTAGTGCCAAGATACTCGCAAAGCACTTGAAATGAAGACTGTACACCAACAGAGGTCCGTCCTGGTAGCTGGATGCCAGCGGATTGTACATGAGGAATATTTATACTGGCCTGGCAAATGCTTGTTCTGCTGCAGCACTGGTTTCTTCCACTCAAGTTTCAACAGAACATTGGCCTGGATCTGAGGTAATCAGTCCACCCGCGTCATGACTTCTCCCTCTTTCTGCTGTGTTGGTGCTTCGGCACCTCATGTAACTCGGGTTAGAGACAGCATGGAGTAATTGTCTTGGGGTGCCAGGGTAGCAGGTGTCACCGAATCAGGAAGCCGTACTGCGTAATCGCCTCGGTTGGCTTGACCAGCTTCTCTGCATTCCTATTCAGCTGCGCCAATCACATTATTTTGCGGTACAATTACACTTTAGAGCGCCGGATGCATAAAATGCATGGAATGAATTTTTAATCGTAACTTCGAACAGAGCAGAGATACTTGAAGTATTCTTCATCAATGGGTAAAGTTTTCATGGACTGTTTCATTAGGCCCATCTTAACATGCTTAGCTGACAAGAGAAATTATTTTCGGATCCATGATATGCTCTTGCACAACTAACGAAAGTGAAAGAGGATGTGATATTAATTACAATTTGTACTATCATGTGCAGCCACTACCACCAGTTTCCAAGTTCACATTATTGCTAATAGAAATATTATTTGAAATAAATCAATAATTTGTGTTTTTCTTATTTTTATTGATTCCTTGAAAACAGTTTTAATCTACCAGGAAGTTTCTTATCTGCGCACACTCCACTTCAGAACGAAAATTTCATTCTGGAAGCATCCCCCAGGCTGCGGCTTTCCTTTCTTCCATAAGTGCTAGTCTTGCGAGGTTCGCAGGAGAGCTTCTATGAAGTTCGGAATGTAGGAGACGACGTACTGGCGGAAATAAAGCTGTCAGGACGGATCGTGAGTTCTGCTTGCCTAGCTCAGATGGTAGAGCACTTGCCCGCCAAAGGCAAAGTTCCCGAGTGCGAGTCTCGGTCCGGCACACAGTTTTCATCTGCCAGGAAGTATCGTTTCTTTCATTTTGGCCTGTGTAATGATCCAAAACTATTCTTACCGCTATGCCAAGGACTTGATGTGAAAGAAAAGCTTAGCATTGCATAAGAGCATACGTTAATGTTTTCAGTCTTCCGAGTGAAAATACACTGTGTAAATTAATTTCTTTTCAAAGGTTGGATGCAATATTTCAAAATAGTTACTTCGCGCAACAGTTGAGTCAGCCTCGACTTCTTGTGAGAGTAGAATGATAACTGGCTTCATCTTCCCCTTAGGGACAGTGAAACATTGTTATAGCTGGGACTTGGTCTGTCAGCCCACATACTTCTAGAAATCAGCAGCTTCCGTAGCCCTCATCAATTACAAACGGCATAAATTTGCCTAGTTTGCAAAGTAAGGTCGAATTGATTCAATTCGTTACAATAATGTCCTAAAATCGACACAAGCAGTAGAAACAGGCACAATCTGAAAGTATTCCACTAGATTGAAAGCATGCGTCATCTGATGATTCAAAAAATGCATCCGGTATTAAAAATTAAACCTGTTTCAAGCAGTATCTAACATGGTAATCTCAATTAATCTCAAAAGCGTCAAAACGCTGAAACGTCTTAGGTGTTCCTCTTTCTTCTTACTACTCTTTTATCTGTTACATTTCCTTTCTGCTCTCAAAAATATCATTTTGCTGCTGGAACTGTGCCTTCTTAATATTTATATTTAACGCATGATTCAGTTCCATGTAATAAAGCATGAACAACCATGGACCAATAAAATTTGAGTCGTGTCCTTTGTCATGATTTCATCTTATATTTTTTAGTAGCCAATCATAAGGTCTTCGACAGCGAGTCACAGGCAAACTTGTAGTGTATCAGATGTAAGCTGCCTGGATAGAAACAGCACCGCTATCTATAAATTACACCACAGCACTGCATAACGCTAGCTACTGCTCTCCAGTGAAGCTTATCTTCATGTGGTGTAGCATGATGTGACACGCATTGACGCACCCTAACGCGCTATCGAATTTGCAGACGGTTCACACTGCGAGTGGTAGAAAGCGTTGGTCCCTGCAGTACACCAAGCGGTTTGTTTTGGTTTCAGATATCCTGTGTACAGATATTCAGTGGCGGAGGGACACTATTCATATAAAATTGGACAATCGACTGCATAATTCGTATGCAAATTTATCTGGGTGAAATTAAAAGATCTAGTGTTGCCAACATCAGATCAAGAAAAACAGACTGAAATATCCAAAGCTGTTGAAAAGTATTCAATGTTTCCTCATTGCATCGGAGTTGTGGTGGTAGATATATCGACATACGAAAGACACATTATTCAAGTTCCTTATAATTCATTTACTATCATTTTTTGTCCCTAGTGGTGTTGCTGCTATGTGTCTGTCTAAGTAGATATTCGCTCTCAGCCGGCCGAGGTGGCCGAGTGGTTCTAGGCGCTACACGCTGTCACCGTGCGACCGCTACGGTCGCAGGTTCGAATCATGCCTCGGGTATGGGTGTTTGTGATGTCCTTAGGTTAGTTAGGTTTAAGTAGTTCTAATTTCTAGGGGACTGATGACCTCAGAGGTTAAGTCCCTTAGTGCTCAGAGCCATTTGAACCATTCGCGCTCATGGAAAAGTCAGAGATTCAGGAGTTTCCAGACTCCGTTCTACAAGAAAACGCATTAGAAAATCTTTGGATGCATCGAAACAAAGAACTTTATTAGAAAACAACAAGACTGCACTTCCTTACGTCAGCTTAGGTGATTAAGCATTTGGACCAATGAAAAATTTCATGAGACACTACGACGGAATGCAGCTGCCTGCTGAAAGAGATATACCAACTAAGTATATTGAATGCACTTTTGGTTTAGTGTGTAAAGTGAACAATACTGCATAGCCCATTAGTCATCAGTGTGGATTTCGCCGAACATAAACTAAAAGCGATTACAGAAGTTCACAACTTGTTGTGGGGATTTAAAAACGAAGACATCTCACAAGTAAAAATGGACGACCCACTTCATCAGTGGATAATATTCTAGCTAAGTTTACCGTCTACTTTGTTAACGCACGTTTGTCATGCGATCGGTTGAAAGTCGAATGTTAGACGTCTAAATGTGGTATTAGAAAATGCGCATCAGATTTCCGTCATGTGAACATAGCCTAACAGTACACCGACACGGATTTACAGCGTACTTCTCTGGAATGGCACTCGACGAATTTAGTTACTCAAACGGTTATCGTTTCGCGGGGGATTTTACTTCGTAAATTCGGTCGCACGCGAAACATCTGCTACGCGTCAATGCAGCTGGGCTGCATCAACCACGTTTCCAAACAAGACAACAATTTATTGTTCCACAGACACTTAAAAAGTGATTGTTTCTCCTCTATATTTGTATTACGTTCATATGCAGTGTCTTGTTCTGTTATCCAAATGTATCCTTATCAATAACATTTGAAAGCTATGCAGTTTTATCTTCCTGTTGTTATCTCTAGGTTTCATACTGTTATGCTCATAATTAAATTCCCCTTCTGCAGCTCATTTGTTTGAAAAAAAATTGAGATTGTCTGTATCTAAGAGACAAGATAATATAATCTATTATCAGAATACTTGCTTCAGACTAACATTCCATCCTCGTATGGCACCGTCCACATTTATGTCAAAAAATATGGGTGTCACACCACTTACCTGCTTGTGAATAAAGGTGCGTTTATCATATAAATTTTGGTGATGATTGTATCTTTAGCCAGGATTTCTAGAGCGTTTTGATATGTCCATCGTTTTAACAGGTGGTCTCTGGGGCGACGGCCGTTTATCATCGTAATAAAAAATAAAAACATCTACAGCTGTCCTTATCGTTTTATTTTGTCGCTACCAGTTTCAACGCCTCAGTCCCAGAAGATGACGCAATGAAGCGTTGAAACTGGTAGCGAAAAAATAAAATAAAATCTTAGAGCGTAGTCGATAACTTTTTTTCATTTTTCTATGTAGCTGTTCTCTGTTAACGATATCAATGCTAATTGCGGTTCCCTGTTAAGCTCTCTTCGTATTTCTGTTAATTGTTTTAATACATGTACTACATCTGGTCTACATCATCCCTTTCTAAAGCCCATTTTCATTCACAGATTTTTAAAGAAGATTCAAATTTTTTTCAAACAATATGTTCGATGTGTGCAACAGTTTTAACTCTTAGACTATTTTCATCTTGATTTTATAACAGTGATATGACTTTGGTCTATTTTCGAATTTCTATACTGATGCAACATATTTTATTCAGTCGTAACAATCCGACTTGTAAGGGAAAACCACCATACTTCACAAATTCATTTTTTATTTCCTCTGTATCTGTGCCATCCTGTTTTTTGAGGCCTTCGTAGCATTCTTCTACATCTAGCTTTCCCACAGCATTTATGTCCCTTTCATATGTTTCATTTTGAACTGAACTCGAATCTGTACACCACAAATTCTTGTTTCTATACACTGAATTGAAGTCATTTTTTAATATTGATGGTTTTTTGACCCTGTGCTGAAGCCACTGAAATGTGAAAGATGTAGCTGGTTTATAGGGAGAAAGTCATTACATCAAAATAATGTGGTATACGTGTGCTGTAATATTGTTCAGTTTGGGACTAACGTAATTGGGCGACACCAAACTGTCATGATTATGGACTGGGTGTGCAGTCGAACAAGTGAAGTGTATGAAATATTCATTTCTCGTCTCACACTGCCTATTGACTAGTGTTCTAAAATAGAATACCCTGATGCCCTTACGCAAGAGGCTTCAGGGTAGTTTGATAGTGACTGTGTATACTGAACGACGTGCACAGCAAGTAGTTTGGATTAAGTAATCCAATCAGTCGAGATTATCATCATAAATGCATACGGAAAACGCTGCGCGTAGTGTGGAAGTAGCAATAATTTCAATATTATATTTGACTTCGAATATGTGTGAGTGTTTCAAAGTAATTGTATGAACTAGGTTATTTTTTGTGATCAATAGAAGTATTTGGCATCCGTAACATGTTTGTACACCCATTGCCAATAGCCAAACAGCGTACTAATCAATTTTAGCGATTCTCGTTGCAGTCTAGGTGAGTGCTATCAATGGGGCTGCGACTGAGCGATGCCTTCTGTGTAAGTGACAAAACTAAAGAAGTGCAAGTTTAGTGCAAACAACAATTTCGACCTGTGCCTCCAAAGTCAGGTTGTTGCAACCAGTCCACATTATTGCCCTGTAATGTTACGGTTACTTCCTTACCTTGTTTGTCGAGTGTCTAATGTGTCTGAAACAGCGTTTGACAAGACAGGCTATATGAAATGATATACATCTCCATTCCCCATCATGCCAATTTCCTTGCCTGCTGCTTTTAAACTTAGGATGAACGATCAAACCGCGGACCATATAGTATTCATTCAACGTCACACAACCGAAACGAATTGTACCGAGCAAGTGGCACAATGTGACCTGGAAGAGACTGGCGGTTTGCTTTACGATCAGTGATGGGAGATATGCGTGAACTAAAAATTGTCCTTAGTTACTTAAGACACGATCAGTTAGCTGAACATACGGGAAAACACCAAGACGCAATCACAAACAATGAATGATTATCGCAAACATGACACGGAGCAGAAGGATCCAACTAACCCAGGGTCACCACAAAGTCATCAGGACTCACGCGGGGGGAAGACTAAGAAAATTGTAAAATATATGAAGGGACCAATTACAATCCTCTCTAAATCCTAGCAGACACACTGGAGAAACATGGTTCCCAGCTAACTGCCGTACATTGTTATAAACATTATTGGTAGGAACAAACACCGGGTGATACTTTTGTTGAATCCAACGTTATTATGAGATGTAAGAGCTACCCCAGAGGTCTCCATGATATGACTGAATCAAGTAAGCAAAATGAAAGCGACACAACGCAACCGAACACTGCTTGACTTCCATTCTTCAAAGAACATTAGGCGACCTCTCGCGATCCCATCAGTGCGTTTGCAACCAGCAATCAGACGCAGCCCGCTACTCACATCTCCGTCCGCCACTGCACCGGAAGAATTCGCGCAATTCGTTTGGGGTCCGTAGGCGCCGGGAGAAAGCAAAATATGCTAAATCTAACAGTGACCAATTAAGACCACACCCTTCCGTCGTAATTTATCAATCCTCATCTCAGGCTAAGCGTTATTCTGTTATCTGTGCGAGTACTACTCTAACAAGCCAAGGGAGGGAGAAAAACGTCGTTAGGTTTAATAACGGTCAATCGTACCATGGCGTAGAGCAATGCGTCCTCCTCTCTGTCTCAGCCCTTGGCCGCCTCCATCGTCTCTAGAATAGAGAGGGGAGAGGTGCGGTGCACTTGAAACACTCCGATCACTGGCCGTTTGAGTCTACGCGTTCCTCTGTCCCTTCTCCATCATGCACTTCCCTCTCACGTCCAAAACTGGCTCTCTTCATTGAGTGGGGGAGAGGCGTTTTCGTTAAAACCTGAAGATGCCACTGATTCTCCCGTCTTTGTCCCGTTCAAGGCAACATACGACGTTGAGGAGTTTTCGTTGATATTTTAAAAACGAACTAGACATTCCCACCCATTCTGGATCTTTTCTTTCACCTATCACCATGAGCCGCGAATTCTCAACTAACTATACAATCACCTAACTACGCTCGCACCTGGAAACCATACATATTATAAAAAAGCATTTATATGTGCTTGTTCCTCACTTTTTCGTAAGCTCCTGGACCGATTTTAGCTAAACGTGGTACACGTAACTCTTTGTGTGAGGCAACAGTCGCTGTGGGGGGTGAGAACCACAAACCTATCACACTTCAAGGACATGACGACATAAACAAGAGAAGCATGAGAAACATCATGTATGACGTTTAAATTTATTGCTTCTGTGCTACTAACTCTATTCTCAGTTAACTGAAGGCATAATGCACATATGCAGCTACCAAATTATAAACATAGTTCAGGAGATGTGATATCATCTACACAGTCCTGCATGAAAAACTTCCGAATTGTGCATGTCATTCTAGTTTATTTCTTTGTTAACAGTTCTAATAGCAACACATATTTCCGACAATATCCATCATGCCACTCAGGTACCTACAAATAGCGCTGCTGCCCCTGGATCACGTGGACCCGAGTTCGATCCCGGGCCTGTTTAGGGATTTTCACTGCCCGAGGACTGGATGTTTGTGTTTTTCTCATCATTTCATCATCACCATCATCATCATCATCATTGGTGACAGTGGCTAGATTGGACTGAGTAAAAATTGGGCTGTGTGAAAAATTGATATTTTGTACGGGTGCAGATAACCGCGCAGTTGAGCGCCCCTCAAACTAAACATCATCATCATCATCACCATCATCATCGTCATCTCTAACTACAAGTTTATGTCATTGTATCAGGAGTTTTGACAATAATGCTCGAAAAATTGCAACATCATGCATGTTGTTGTTGTTTGTCTTCAGTCCTGAGACTGGTATGATGCAGCTCTCCATGCTACTCTATCCTGTGCAAGCCTCTTCATTGCCCAGTACCTGCTGCAGCCTACATCCTTCTGAATCTGCTTAGTTTATTCATCTCTTGGTCTCCCTCTACGATTTTTACCCTCCTGTACTAAATTGGTGATCCCTTGATGCCTTAGAACATGTCCTACCAACCGATCTCTTCTTCTAGTCAAGTTCTGCCACAAACTTCTCTTCTCCCCAGTCCTATTCAATACCTCCTCATTAGTTGTGTGATCTACCCATCTAATCTTCAGCATTTTTCTGTAGCACTACATTTCTAAACCTTCTATTCTCTTCTTGTCTAAACTATTTATCTCCCATGTTTCACTTCCATACATGGCTACACTCCATACAAATACTTTCAGAAACGACTTCCTGACACTTAATACTCGATGTTAACAAATTTCTCTTCTTCAGAAATGCTTTCCTTGCCATTGCCAGTCTACATTTTATATCCTCCCTACTTCGACCGTCATCAGCTATTTTGCTCTCCAAACAGCAAAACTCCTTCACTACTTTAAGTGTCTCATTTCCTAATCTAATTCCCTCAGCATCACCCGACTTAATTCGACTACATTCCATAATCCTCGTTTTGCTTTTGTTGATGTTCATCTTATATCCTCCTTTCAAGACACTGTCCATTCCGTTCAACTGCTCTTGCAAGTCCTTTGTTGTCTCTGACAGAATTACAATGTCATCGGCGAACCTCAAAGTTTTTGTTTCTTCTCCATGGATTTTAATACATACTCCGAACTTTTCTTTCGTTTCATGCTTGCTCAATATACAGATTGAACAGCCTCGGGTAGAGGCTACAACCCTGTCTCACTCCCTTCCCAACCACTGCTTCCTTTTCAGGTCCCTCGACTCTTAGAACTGCCATCTGGTTTCTGTACAAATTGTAAATAGCCTTTCGCTCTCTGTATTTTGCATGATGTTTAAATTTATCACTGCTTTGCTACTAACTCTACCCAACATATTCCGGAGACGTTACCCATATACACTGCTGAATGAAACTACACAAATATTTAATTGTAAGACACATAGATAAAGAGACGTCATGAATATTGAGATGCTTGAAAAAATGTCACAACATGCTTGAATCTTTAATGCATTTATTCTTTTCTACTAAAACGTACCTGCAGTCTTAAGGTAATCTCTGGCATCGCGCAGCATTCAACTGTGAACCGTAAATGGCTGTAGACGAAAATAATAGCCGTCTATAGAACGATACAGAGGAGGCGTACTATAAAGAGGTGTATCTCCTGGCATGTGACTAGAAATATTCTTTGACATCAAGTAACGAATTAAATAAACGATAAGATAATCCTTATTTTGCGTACTATGTTTCTTAAGTTGAGTACCGTATTTTGTACATTATACGTATTTGTCTGTACGACTGCTTCACAGTTTCCAAATTTTTTTCAGAAATACATGCCTATGAGATTTCTTGGTCTCGTATAGGATAGGATGTATCAAAATGAATCATCCGACTATTAAAGAATCATAACGATTATGTTATTTGAGACATGCGAGTGAACAATGCAGTGTTGGAAAGAGCAAACTGTTGAGTTTTACATGGTTCCCGCTAGGTAGCAGCAGTTTTCACCCACTCCAGTTCTAGTGAAAGTGGTGTTGGGACAACAGAAAGCGTATTGGTTCTAGGTATTCTGTTCCACGTTATGCGGAGTGCGGGTCAGTAATAACTGTTCAGCGTGACTTTCGTACTAGGTATAGTGTGGATCCTCCTACAGCACAGAGCATTAGACAATGGCATAAACAATTTCGATAAACAGGTTGTTAGCATAAAGGCAAATCACCGGGCAGTCCAAGAGTGTCTGTCACAGACGTCGAACGCCTCCGCCATAGTTCCACAAGGAGTCCGCAGAAATCCGTTTACCCTGCAGCTCAACAGCTCAACCTGCCCCAGATGTCCGTCTGGCGTGTGTTGAATCGACCTTTGCAAATGAAACCATACAAAATTGTACTAGTGCAAGCTCTTCCTGAAGGTAACAAAGAACGTGTGTAGTTGTATAATTTCGTTCTTGGCAAGATGAAGGAAGACAGTCTTCTTCCACTCTTCGTGTTTAGTGACGAAGCAACATTCAGATTAAATGGAAATGTGAACCGTCATAATGTGAGAATATGGGGTACGGAACAACCACGTGATGCAGTATAACATGAGAGGTACTGTCCAAAATTTAAAGTGTTTTGTGCAGTTTTACGGGTAAAGTCCATTTTTCATTGGCGAAAACATTGCTACAGGAAGCACATGTCTCATTATGATTGAGATCTTTCTTTTCCCACAGTTGTATACTGATTCGAGCGACTTCATTTACCAACAGGATGGGGCACCACCACACTGGCATCTGGAAGTGCGGGAATTTTTAAAGGAAAGGATTACTGAACGATTCATAGGTCGCACTGGACCATATAATTCAGCCTTACACTATTGGCGTGCAAGGTCACCGGTGTGGTGTCCTGTTCACTCGTCTCCTACAGGGTGCTCAAACGATGCTTCTTTCTTGGATAGCTATACAACAAGCATATGACATTGATCGTTTTTATTACAATCAATGAGCGAATGAATGATCGTATGGCATTCTTGGCCGGGAGGCCCACGTGGGGCAGTTCGGCCGCCGTATTGCTAGTCCTTTTTAGTTTACGCCACTTTGGGGACTTGCGAGTCAATGATGATGTAATGATGATGGACACGCCACATCTAGTCATCTCGCGGCAGAGAAAATCCCTGACCCCGCCGGGAATCAAATCCGGGACCCTGTGTATGGGAAACGATTGACAAGAACGTGTCGCAAGCGATTGGCGACATGCAAACAGTCAGTGTCCTTTGCTATATAGCTTGTCCATGGCAGTTATCACACAAGTTGCTATGTCACTGCTATCGTTAATATCACTGCGTGGTTTATGGTCCGTGTCTGTTAGTGCCGTTCTGATACTGTCCGACAGAGGCTGGCAGTAGCGCCGCTTATATTGTCCTCTTGTAGAGGCCGCTCCTGTCTCGGTGCCGTCCTAGTCAGCATGCTATTGGCTGACGTCGTCTCACAGCCTTCTCTGCTCTTGCTTTCTTCATCTTCGTGCAGGGGCTTTCGTTACGCCGGAACAACCGGACCTAACTATATTGTTTTCTGTAGGCGTTGATGAAAGAGTATGTTTATATGCCTTGACAACAAACAACAATGGAATGCGCAACGCCACATCTATCAGATACTAAGGAATGTAGAAACTGTGAGTTAGACTGTGTTTGACAGGTTGGCTTGGCACTACAGGAACCCTAAAAAATCCAAAATCCGCGCCGAAACAGCGTACACGAAGGCCACCTGGATCGACCCGCAGTTGGTCAGTGAGCCGTGCAGCGCCTCCTGCTGTGTCCTCCTCCGTTGTCACAGCTTCTCCCCACAACCAAGTGAAGTGAGCATCAGTCGACGTCGTCTGCGTGGCCCTTGGGGAGTCCCGTACCGGTAGCCAACTCCGCTGGCCTAAATCGATGTAGCAGGTAGCAGCGTTTGGACATCTGGTGTCTGCGTCCCAAGGTCAAGGGCGGCAGCCACTGAAGGCCAGGGCAGGATTGCCACCGGAGCAGTGACCCCGTTCGTTCACCGATCCGTGCTGCATTGGCACCCAAGGGTACATCAGCCCCAGGGTCATGTAGCTCAGTGCGAAGCATGGCCGCTTCCGTGCCCGCGGCTCCGATCCTGTCTATCGGCTGCTCTCTCTCTCTCTCTCTCTCTCTCTCTCTCTCTCTGCCTCCCTCCCTCGGGGCAATACCGCTGCTGCAACAGTTTCATGTTGATATTACAGATTTACAAGTAACACTGTTCTACCATACTACTACAACATTCACAACATTCGGACTATGTGCCTGGGAGAGGGATCATCGTATCACACTGATTCCATTTCTTCACCGCACCACTCTCTACCAGCACCGAGAGAAACAAATACTTAAATCTTTCATTGTGAGCTCTTAATTTCTATTATTTTAGTGCAATTATCATTTCGCCCTTTATATCTGAGTGTCAAAAAATGTTTTCGCATTTGAGGCAGAACTTTTAAGATTAAAGTTTCGTGAAAAGATCTCGCCGCAACGAGAACTGCCTTTGTTTTAATGATTGTCAGGTGATCCCACGTGTCATATCCGTGACACTCTTCTCCCCTGTTTCGCGATAACTTATAACGAACTGCCCTTCTTTGTCCTCCGTCAGTCCTATCTGGTAAGGATCTCCCGTACAGCACAGGAGTACTGTAGCAGAGGACGGCCAAGCGTAGTGCAGGCAGTCTTCTCAGTAGACCTGTGGCATCTTTTAACCGTTCCGCGAATAAAACGTGGTCTTTAGTTTCCCTTCACCCAGAACACTACCTGCGTGAACATTGCAGTTTAAGTAGTTTGTAATCGTAACTCGTAGTTATTTCGCTAACTTGACAGCATTTATATTAGTGTGATTTATCGTGTAACCAAAATATAACACGTTCCCTTTAGTTCACGTGTGGCACCTTCACACTTTTCATCATTTGCTGTCAATTCGTCCTCCATTCACTTCAATAAAATTCAGGGAATGTTACATAAATTCCAAGAACTCCGTCGATGATTTACAACATCTATTCCATCTATTACTGTTATGAGGTCTGGAGGGAGGTACAGTCATTACAAGAAATCTCTTTGTTATTCACACGATCATTTCTACAGAGTAATCTAGCTTCGATAGGAGAGGGAAGGACTTAAAATATTTTCTAATGATATTACCTTTACTTCGTAACTACATTATTATTCATTAAAAGAAACTAGACACTCATTTGAACATGTATTACCAAAACTATCAATCTGTTTGACCTCGAACGGTTTTACACGCCAAGCACATATAAATATTTACACCAGGCAGTTGGCTTGTCTACTGTCAGTGGTTCCTATGTCAAGTGTCCTGCTGACCTGTATCAATGCTCACCTTCACTACAAAGCACTGGTGACCGACCACGCAGTATTGAACCATAAGTCAGTCCCAAACTGCAAAAGACGCACGGAGTAATAGAATACGCGGTGATTTCGTGATGATGTTGCAAAGTTTTATTTTAATTGTGCTGGTTGGTCCAGTGTTCTTGGTGACTCTTCATCCGGCCTTGTTTCCTGTGATTGCTTGTTCTCTAGAGCATGGTGCTCCTGCAGGGCTGGGACATATTCAGCTGCCCTGAACAAAAATGCCACAACGATTCTTTTCACGGCGTACTTTCTTTTCAGCTCCCAGTGATCACTCAAGCAGATCACAAGGTCTACCTATTCCTTTTAAAAGTTTTCGGTACTTCTTCGCGACCAGACACCCACAGTGTTCCCACGGCGCAAAACAACAAAAATCCATAGTAGGCTTATTACATACCCACTCGCCGCAAACCTGTTCACTATCATCGCGCCCCCGTTCGTCGATTTTCGTGCACATCCATCTTCACTTACTAGTGAAGTGACTCATTCTACATTACATATTGGTCTCACCACTATAATAGTGTACTAATATGTTAATGAGAACCCGAAAAGGAGTACAAAAGTAGCTTACCGACAAGGTGGGACATTTGATGGAAAGGTACGCCACACTCCTTTTCACTCCTTAGTCTTAAGTTGGTTTATGACGTAAATGACGTGATTTCTTGGTTCATCGTGTTCTAATAATCATGGTCTCTGGTTGCATAATTCGCCGTACGGGGAAGGGTCCAAAATGCACACTGACAGTAACTGCTGACGCAAAAACGTGAGTTTCACTGATCGCTTCATGAGCATACCGGCAGCAAAAAACAAGACTCACGTTACACAGAGATCCACAGTTTCATATTATGTGCCCAAAATTAATAGATAGACCGGATAAATTGTTCTACATCTACATATATACTCCGATAGCCACCAAGCGGTGTGTGGCGGAGGACTCAATTCGCGCGTCATATTTCCGCCCCCCCCCCCCCCCCCCCCAACATCACTACCACTCATGGATCGCGCGAGGGAAAAACGACTGTCTGAAGGCCTCAGTATGAGCTCTTATTTCCCTATCTTTGAATGGTGATCATTGCGTGATGTGAAAGAAGTTGGTGGCAATAATATATGCCCTACAACCTCCGTGAAGATCGGATTTCGGAATTTCGTGAGCAGCTCCTTCTCTTTAGCGCGCCGTCTATCTGCAAGTGTGCCCCACTTCAAACTTTCTATGAGATTTGTAACGCTCTCAAGATGGCTAAATGTACCAGTCACGAATCTTGCCGCTCTTCTTTGGACCTTCTCAATCTCTTTAATCAGTCCCAACTGGTAAGGATCCCATACAGACGGACAACACTCCAAAACTGCACGAACTGACGTATTGTAAGCTATTTTCTTTGTTGAACGACTGCACCGCTTCAGGATTCTACCAATAAACCGCAATCTAGAGTTCGCCTCACCCGTTACTTGTGTAATCTGATTATACAATTTGAGACCATTTCGAATAGTCACACCCAGACACTTGACGGACGTTACAGCTTCCAAAGACTGGGCGTTTATTTTGTACTCATTCATTAATGGGGATATTCGCATTGTTATACGCCGTCATTACACAAGCATTTATTTTCTGCAAATCCTCATTGATTTCTTCACAACTTTCGTGTGATACTACTTTCCTGAAGACTACAGCATCATCGGCAAACAGTCTAAGGCCGCTGTCAATACCATCAACCAGATCGCTTGTGTAAATGGTAAAAAGCCGAGGACCTATTACGGTGCCAAGGGGCACACCTGAAGTTACGCTTGTTTCTGTTGGAATTACCCATTACTTACGTAATTAATACTTAATATAAAAAGAAAGAGAGAGGTTCCTGGAAATATAACAGAAAGGTAAAGAATTGAATCATGGAAATTACGAGAGGATAAACCCAAATCGGAGCAAGACAAGCACATCACAATCACCAAAAGCAACTCCCTTCCATAAACATCAAAGTGTAAGCACAGAAATTGTGAAGTATGCATATTATTTTCGCCACACTGTAACTTCCGTTTCTTACGTAAATATCTATATGCATGGCCCACACCAAACACAGAGCAAAACCACAAAGCTGAGAAATCTTTGACTATTGCTACTACATCTTTGTGTGGCTACATCACCTCTGCCTGAGAACACTAGCAAAGTCACACGCACTGTTATTTGAACAGTGTTGAGTAGCAGTCGTACTTTGCAGAATGGTCAGGAAATTTTCTTTATAAGAGTGATATGAGATTAATGGAATTGGAGTATGAATACCTTTGATGCAATTATGGAGAGAGAAGCTAAGGAGATTATTTTGTGAAATTTTGTGGAATGTTGGGAGACTGAGGTAAGCAGGCAAGTGTGAAGCATTGTTTTGTGTTATTCAGATTCTAGTAACGGAACTCGGGTAGTAGGACTGTTATATGGATTGCTCTGACAGAAAGACGAGATTCCGATTTTTTAAAGATTTTTTCTTAAAGTAATGTTATGTAACTTATAGTGTCAACTTTCAGTTGACTTTAAAGCATTACTTTTCAATATGGAGTTTCACGGAATTTTGTGAGAAGTTATTTCGTTCAAGTCGAAATTCCCACCCTTCATTCAGTTTATTTTGTACGTACACACACATTGTGCATTTTGCTACGGAATTTTTAGTCGTAGCTTTTTAATGCTGCTTTGCCACTGCATGCTGTGCGCAGATTTCGATAAATCTGAATTTTTTTTTGTCGGGACGCAATGTAAATGAAAACCTCGTGTAGGGCCTGCAGTTTCTTTGTAAGTTCCGTTGCGCATTTATTTCAGAAGTCATGTTACATTGAAGGTAGTATTGCAATTGTATAGAGACAGTTAGTCTCGAATTTTAGGTAGTGTTGAGTAAATCATATTAAGTTCATGTACAATTCATTATATTCAGAGCTTTCGCACATTACACGCGTTTAAGTAAGGAATTTGTTTGTTTGGTAATCAGTTTTGACCAGTATTGTTGGACAGTTTTGGGAAGATTTACTCAGATAGAGAGAAGCAGACAACCGGTTAAGTTATAAAATGTATACCAACTATTAATTAGGCAGACACAAACTACAGTAAACGACACATAGCTATCCACATATAATTATTTCCAATCCATAGAAGTGTTGCACCCCGGAACGAATTGAGCGTGCACGCTAAAATTTTTTGAAGTTTCTACTGGGCGACATCAGAGCTATTTTCTAAGTGTTCACGTCGCAGTCTCTGGTTTGCTTCCTAAACAACATGTGGTCTTTGCCGTTTATACGATTCATAATTAAATCTTGAGAGGTTGAAAAATCGACCGACGAGTAGCGAACAAGGGTCTATTGGAAAATTACCTAGGTATCGAAAATTTTAAAATCGTCTTGTTTAGAAGATGTAATAAATCATGTTATATCAGGTCTCGATTCAGTACACTGAATAAAGCCAAACAGCTCTCGTAATATTCAACATCCATCACAAGAATAAAAAGAATCGCCAGACACGACGTGGGTTTTCAGCACTATAGTATTACAGTTGTGCAGATCAAATCCCAAGTGTAGTGGCCCATCTGTAATACCATCGTGCTGCATCCTAAGTCATGACTTGTGATTATTTGTGTTCTTAAGTGGATGTCGAAAAAGTCAAGAGACGTTTGGCGTTATTAAATGTACTCAGTCAGCATCTGATATAAAAAGGTCCATTACACTTTCTGAAGAAGACAGTTTTAAAATGATCCAAATCTAGGTCAATGGTTCCAATAAACCTTCATTTGCAACTGGTCGATTGATTTTTTCTACCTCTCTATGTTTACTGCTACGAAGTTGCTGTCATGTTTAAGATTTATTCGTAATTGTAATACTAAGCATTTAGTTGAATTTACAGATATAGATTTGTGTGATTTATCATGTAACTAAAATTGGCGGTTTCATTTTAGTACTCATGTGGATGATTTCACTCTTTTCATTATTCAGTCAACTGCCACTTTTAGCACCATGTTGATATCTTGCCTCATTGAAATTGATTTTTATCACTTTATGACTTTACAAGACGGTTCATGACATCATCATCTGCCAACAGTAAAAGAAAGCTGCTCAGATGGTTTCGCAAATCATTTATGCACATCAGGAAGAGAAGAGGGCCTGTAACACCTCATTGGGGAACGCAAGATATTACTTGTCTTACTTGATTACTATTACAGCGAACTATAACTCCAGGAAATCACGTATGCAGTCACGCAACTGGGACGATACTCCATAGGCAAGTAACTTGATTAGAAGTTGGTTATGAGGAACAGTGCCAAAAGCTTTCTGCAAATCTAAAAACATGGGATCAATCTGAGATCCACTGTCGACAGCGTTCATTACTTAGTGAGAATATAAAAAAGGTACTTTCGCTACACGTATTGGCAGTCTGTCAACAAATCGTGCTCTTGGAGGTAATGCGTAATGTTTGAACATCGTACACGTTTCAAAACCGTACTGCAAATTGACGTTAGCGATTAGGATCTGTAATTCATCGAATTACTCTTTTCTTCTTTCTTGAGGACTAGCGCTGTTTTCCAATCTTAAGATAGGCATCTTTCGATTAGCGTGCCCTTGTGTATGCCTCCTGAGTGTGGAGCAATTTTTCAAAAGTCTCTGAAAGGAACTTTACTGATATACAATCTAGACTGGAGGTCTTGCCATTACTGATTTAGGCTGCTTCACTACATCGAGGATATCTACATCTAAGTTCCTCATGTTGACAGTAGTTCTTCATTCGAATACTGGAATATCTGCTTCGTCTTCTTTGATGAAGGTATTTCAGAAAACTTGTTTAGAAGCACTGCTTTAGTGGAACTATCATTAGTAACAGCACCATCGTAATTGCGGAGTGGAGGTGCTGATTACGTATTGCCGCTGGTGTAATTTACATACGACCAGACGAAAACCTTGTCGGAGAAGTCTTAATTTTGCCTTTTCAGGAAGTGTTCCACCTTGAAGAGCGCCTTATCGTCATTCTGAATAGGCCCCTAAGTGTGCTTCTGTATTTTTTAGATCTGATGATGAACCGAATTTTTAAAAAATTCTGGAACCAAATTTTAGTTTTGTAAGGTAGCATCTTACCGAGACTGTAGCTTAAATTATTTTTAAAAATGTCTGCAACACAAAGGTTTGTCTGAGGAAAGTGGAGAACTTACTGGATGCCATGAGAGGAGAGTACGAGAGCGAGACGAAACTTTGATAGACCAAACAAACAGCATGTGTGGTCTTGCCCCGTGGCGCTGTAGTGCAGCGGAAACACCACAACTTCCTACCAGGAGTCGTCTACACAGCCTTTGTAATATCGTTAGAAAATTGTGGTAGTATGCTGCTATCAATGTTTTTTCCTTACGAACATAATCTGTTAGCACCAAATCCTAAAGCCTCTCAGAAGCCTCAACCACCTTTCCCAATGATAGTTTGGCCTTCACATCTATCGGCAGTGGTGAAACCACTTTTCATTCGCTTGCCTTGCTCCTTTGCCCCGGGACCATAACAGACCCAGTAATCGCGCTTTTGGATTATACTGCTAAGACGTCATCTGGATTGAACTGACAAAGCCGCGAGATATCCTCTGCTATGACCAGTTCGCGGGCTGTTTGGATAGGAGTGAGCACTCACGAAACACAGACGACGGCGACAATAGTCATGTTCAGAATGACGTGCAAAATGTAGATAACTAACCTGTGACCGCCTTTTCGTTTCTTACGTCCATGACGATACTCGGATTCTCAAGCACAGGTTCCTCTATCTCTCTCTCTACAGGTGGTCTGCCATTTCGCTCTTCATCTTCAGACTTGCTGGACCACACTGGAAGTGTCTGCTCCCGATAATTACAGGTTCATGTGGTAGTGCGTTGTTGGTTGGTTGGTTAATTTGGGGGAGGGGACGAGATAGCGAGGTCATCGGTACTGTCGGATTATGGAAGGATGGGCAAGGAAGTAGGCCGTGCCCTTTCAGAGGAACCATTCCGCCACATCTCTGAAGCGATTTAGGGGATCACCGATAACCTAAATCAGAATGGCAGGACGCGCGGTTGAACCGTTGTTCTCCCAAATGCGAGTCCATTTTGCCTCGCTCGGTAGTACGTTGAAGCCATTCACATCCAATGGTTCAGCGTTGGTCTTTGCTGCGTTATTCCTCGACAGATGCAGATAACGAATAACTATAAGTTAGTCCATATAATCAATGATCTACATCGTTTTGTGTTTACTCCTCTAACAAGATCCTGTAGTGTTATGGCGTGGGGATGGCAATGTGTTCCATTGGGACCAATAACAAACAAAGAAATAGTAAAGAACTCTAATTCTAACAGGTTAAAACTTCATGACTACCTCTCTTGTCCCTTTACTTGCTGTTACACTCAAATTTAGTTTTCCTAATATGAAGATATTTCACTACGGTAGAATAGTGTAGCGGGTCGGAAGTAAAATGACTGCTGTAGGGGGACAGAAGAACCATTATTCTAGCAGTCAGGACGGTGTTGGTACTGTCACCTGGCGTCGTCGGTTGGGAAGCGGGAGTGGCGTTATGGGCTACTACGAGAAACAAACGGTGAACATAAACAGTTCTTTATTAAATCACTAGCTGTTATCTGCAGCTGCACTCACATATCAGTAATTTTGTTATGCTGAGTAATCGTGAGTACGCAAGCTGTTATACGTCCCATAACGTCAGATAGCTTTACGAGTCTGGCTGTTCGTATAAGCGTAGTTCATGACGTGTGCCCAGCCCCAATGCCGGAAGATGGTGCACGTGCAGCGTCGCTACCGATCAGTATGTGCAGAGAAATAATACCTTATACTACGTGTGCATAATACAACGGATGTATTTTTTTTTTTTTTTTTTTTTTTTTGCTATGAAGAGTTCAAGTACCTGGGATCAATATTAGCCAACAAAGTGAAGTGACGAAAGAAGTACATCAACCCATTAAGTATGCTAATCGGGTGTTCTTCAGTTTGAACAATCTTTTTAAATCTCTTCTGATATCTCAGAAGAACAAAGTCCATCTGTAAACGGCACTGGTGAGGCCAGTACTTTTATATGTTTGTGAAACTTGGGCGACATCACCAACGATTGAAGATTCAATATGTGCGTGTGAAGAAAAGGTACTTTGGAAGATCTATGGACCCGTCTACAATTACGTGGAGGATAAATGAGACAGAAGAAAGAAGGAAGACCTGTACCCGAGGTCTGGCAAGCCACACATTGGACGAATATTGGGACAGAGGGACTACAATAGTTTGGCATCATCTGTCGAGCGGACGGATCTCTTCCTGAGAGAGTCCTCCACTCTCAACCCAAGGGAAAACGTCCGAGAAGACGCCCAAGAACGCGATGGGAGGATCGAGTGACGACGATCGTTCAAGAAGTGGAACAGGAGGCCGTGGAGGATGACGCTAGAGACCGGAAAAGATGAAGTGCCATCTGCAGCAAGTACCTCCTCTCTTGTGAGTGTCAGACTTTCATTTTATTGGGGTTTTTGTGTTTGTAATGTTTTTTTTTTCTTTCCTACTGTCTTCTGCCGTAGGCTTCGAAGTTCCGTTAATGAAAGCAATCATGACGATGATGGTGGTGGTGGTTTATTTATCTTCCATTCCTTACTTCGGCCATTAGGGGTCTCCCTCCCTCTCTCTCTCTCTCTCTCTCTCTCTCTCTCTCTGTCTCTCTCTCTTTTTTCCCTCAGGGTTCAAGTTATCCCTGAACCAGATTCCATCAAAATCGATTCAGGTGTTTAGTCGTGGAACTGACAGTTACTTCTACATTTAATAATGTCAATGTAGAAGCGTGGATTAAACACATTGACGATTCTATGAGCTGTTTCCCGTGGCTGTGCTCGTGTATCAGTAAAACGAAATTAATTGTGCTTATGGCTTTATTGGCCGAGGGACCCCGCTCAGAATGTTGGCCTGCTTGCTGCAAAGCTTTTTATTTGAAGCCTCTTCAGTGACTTGGACGTCGATGAAGTGATGATCAGGACAACACACACATACAGTCCCGAGCGGAGAAAATCAATCTCGCGGAGGAATCATTTCTCAGACCCCATATTGGAGGATCCACAAAATCACGAACGATTCCAGTTGTGTTTTAATGAATAGTAATGGTCCTATAATAAAATGCGGATATTCTGAAGTTATTAAATAGCGTTAATCTTAGGAACAAAGATAATAAATAGTTTATTTTCGCTGCAGAATAAATTTTATAATTTTTATACATGCAGTAATATCAACGGCCCTAACGTGTCTACCTGTTACTCACGACTATGGACGCAAATAGTAAGTAAGTGGAGGCTCACTACAAGCTTCCCACGTTCTTCATGTAAAGGCATGACGTCTCACGGTTTATCGTACAGCATTTACCTAAATGACGCAGTCGTTGTGAGTCTTCAAGCATCTGAGAAGCTATAAGAGATAGGTGACGCTCAAGAGACTAAATTCCGACAGGCTTGTGACTGATATTAGTTCGGAAGTCTGTATTAAACACGCCGATGATTTTACACTCCTGGAAATGGAAAAAAGAACACATTGACACCGGTGTGTCAGACCCACCATACTTGCTCCGGACACTGCGAGAGGGCTGTACAAGCAATGATCACACGCACGGCACAGCGGACACACCAGGAACCGCGGTGTTGGCAGTCGAATGGCGCTAGCTGCGCAGCATTTGTGCACCGCTGCCGTCAGTGTCAGCCAGTTTGCCGTGGCATACGGACCTCCATCGCAATCTTTAACACTGGTAGCATGCCGCGACAGCGTGGACGTGAACCGTATGTGCAGTTGACGGACTTTGAGCGAGGCCGTATAGTGGGCATGCGGGAGGCCGGGTGGACGTACCGCCGAATTGCTCAACACGTGGGGCGTGAGATCTCCACAGTACATCGATGTTGTCGCCAGTGGTCGGCGGAAGCTGCACGTGCCCGTCGACCTGGGACCGAACCGCAGGGACGCACGGATGCACGCCAAGACCGTAGGATCCTACGAAGTGACGTAGGGGACCGCAACGCCACTTCCCAGCAAATTAGGCGTGAATGGAGGGACGAATGGAGACGTGTCGTCTTCAGCGATGAGAGTCCCTTCTGCCTTGGTGCCAATGATGGTCGTATGCGTGTTTGGCGCCGTGCAGGTGAGCGCCACAATCAGGACTGCATACGACCGAGGCACACAAGGCCAACACCCGGCATCATGGTGTGGGGAGCGATCTCCTACACTGGCCGCACACCTCTGGTGATCGTCGAGGGGACACTGAATAGTGCACGGTACATCCAAACCGTCTTCGAACCCATCGTTCTACCATTTCTAGACCGGCAAGGGAACTTGCTGTTCCAACAGGACAATGCACGTCCGCATGGATCCCGTGCCACCCATCGTGCTCTAGAAGGTGTAAGTCAACTACCCTGGCCAGCAAGATCTCCGGATCTGTCCCCCATTGAGCATGTTTGGGACTGGATGAAGCGTCGTCTCACGCGGTCTGCACGTCCAGCACGAACGCTGGTCCAACTGAGGCGCCAGGTGGAAATGGCATGGCAAGCCGTTCCACAGGACTACATCCAGCATCTCTACGATCGTCTCAATGGGAGAATAGCAGCCTGCATTGCTGCGAAAGGTGGATATACACTGTACTATTGCCGACATTGTGCATGCTCTGTTGCCTGTGTCTATGTGCCTGTGGTTCTGTCAGTGTGATCATGTGATGTATCTGACCCCAGGAATGTGTCAATAAAGTTTCCCCTTCCTGGGACAATGAATTCACGGTGTTCTTATTTCAATTTCCAGGAGTGCATAAGCATTGTTTTCAATACGCTGAATCGAATTATCCAGATGATATCAAACAATAAAAGTGTTTTCAAGTGTAACAGACAGAGTTATTTCGCTTTTATAATATTAGTATGGATTAAACTTGAACTTTCATCCGCATGTGCTACGTCTCTGGCGCGAAACACCATCGGCCCGTATTTAAATAGCGGAAGAGGCCGTCGTAGCAGGCGGCCTCTGTATACGCACGCTGCCCGCAAGGCGGGATACGGATTTCGCCCAGCAAACACAGGTGGCGCAACTGACCCGACACGGAAGGCAGAGGCCTCAGCTCAGAGCTGTGTCGGCTGTGGAAGTCTGCGAGGTCTTGTAGCGTTGTGTCTCGGAGTCCCGGTGGCGCGGCAGTAGACAGTGCCGTCAGGGAGGTGAACGCTGGTCCGCTGGCTGCGGAGCTGTGTCAGGTGACGGCTGACATAAGCGGCACTGGGCTGGTAGATCGTCCGTTCGCGCCCTGGCCACGAAACGGCGTCTGGAAAGTTGGCGAGCTGTCTCGAGGGGGAAGGGTCGGCAGTGGGGGGGGGGGGTGGAGGAGGGGGGGGGGGGGTTGCACGAGGTCTGAGCCGTCAGGCAGAGCTCCCTTGTTTGGAGACCAGCAGCTAAGGTGGCGGCGGCGGTATAGTTATGGCAGAAACTCGGAAGCTGCGGCTGACAGAGAATAGGCCAATCAGTCGCCAATAATGGCTAATCCAGGAGGGGTTGAAACGGAGCTGCTGTGGGCTAACATAGTGGAAGTCAGGAATACACCGACGTCCGTATATTGTCATGTGGCAGCTCCCTGGAGAATCATCGCCGCACATGGAAGCGGCTGTGGGGAAATGGTGGCGTTTGCTGTCTTTATCAGCAATGGCGTTGCCCATCGGTTGATGTCCACGTACTGTCAATCTGCCTAAGGCACTCATTGCGTTCCGTTACAACAGAGACTTTCGTGCAAAACTAAAGAGTGTATTTGTAAGGTCTAACTCTATGACAAAGAACACATCCCAGTTGAAAAAGGTCATTTGATCAAAATCGGTAGTGGCATATAATACTTACATTGGAGCTGTCATCGAAACCTGAGCTCGTTTATAAATTATTCAGAAGCTGTGGAGAAAATTACGTACACAATCATAGAGGGCAGATTTAACGTTGCCATTAAGCATAAGGTTCTCCACGGGTGTTGTAGCACAGGATTTTGGAAGTATATTCGTTGATAAAATACTTTGTATCGAAAGCAAAAAAATTAGCAACAAATTAAACTCTATACAGCCCATCAAAGAGCTGACAGCCAATCACAATGCACGAATTAAAAGAGACATAACATTTTGTCACATATTTGGATTGCCTAATTGTTTTTATACAATGAAGTGCGGTGTTACTAATTACGTCCTTTCCAGTTTCCTGAGATATAATTCTCCAGTGACTTCATTTCATGAAACGTGGATGAAAAATCCATACTTCAGAGAATCGACAGTCATGCCGGGTGTCGGCTCTACCTCCCTTTCCCATTCACTGCGAAGGAAAATGTTGTTACAGCTCAAGATGGTGAAATCAGATCCTGTCATGAAAACTTGAGGAACATTCTCCAACATCTGAGTCATTGTATCTGGAATGAACACAAGGTAGCGTGGATTACTCGAACGGCCTTGCAGTGTTAATGTTCTCTTTGTTTATCTTGTACCGGTTGAACCCAACAGTTGATAAGGGCATGTTGTTTGTAATCTGACACGACCATGATGTGAGAATTTTTATCACTCCATAAATTGCCACTTGGGAAGTTGAGACAACCATAAAGGTTAGAAGAGACCGCACCTGTAGGAAATTCGGTAGTGTAGTACTTTTCTGGATAGTTCCTAGCCATAATTTAACTTAGGGTTCCAAATCAATTGGCTCAACTGCTTGCAGAAATTATTTATTGTAGTGGTGCGACTGCTACTTTACAACTATTCTCCACACCGTATTCTATTAGAGAGAGAGGGAGATGCGGAGTGAGAGACAGGAGAGAGAGTGAGAAAAAGAAATTGAAGAAGTATGGAAGGAATGTCGACAAGCCTCACTTTATTCTACGCGGGGCGTTCAATAATTAATGCAACACTTCTTTTCTGAAAGCAGGTTTGTTTTATTCAGGATTCCTAACGGCATATTATTTACCATTCTTTTTGTTACAAAATCCTGTTTTTTACATAATCTCCGTTCAATGAGACAGACTTAAGCGAACTTTCTGGGAGGGCCAGAATGGTCGCGGGGTACCACTCTGCTAGTCTAGACCGAACAGGATAGCGCAGTGTTTAGCATACTGGACTCGCATTCAGGAGGTCGACGGTTCAGATGTGCGTGCGGCCGTCCTGATTTAACTTTTCCCTAAATCCCCTCAGGCAAGTGTCGGCATGGTTCCTTCGAAAGGGCACAGCCACTTTCCTTCTCCATCTGATCCGGCTTGAGCTCGTCTCTAATGCCCTCGTTTTCGACGGGTCGTTGAAAGTAATATACTCCTTCTCCTATACTGGTCGACGTCGGAGCCAACGTTTTGCTGCATCAATAACTTCCCTGTCATCCGAGTACTGGTTCCCTTGGGGTGCATCTTTCATTCGTTCGGAACGGTGGAAGTCGGAAGGTACGAGCTCCGCGCTGTAGGCTGGCTCGTTTGTTCTCTGCTACGTCTCAGCAGATATTTTGCAAGCGCCTATTCAAATCTTCGATGCTCTGTTTTCCCTGAAAAAAAAAAAGAACTACAGCTGAATGATTGGAACTCGCCTCTTTAAAGACGCAATTTTCGAAGGCTACTTATTGCATCTCGATCTATCGGGACTATATGGGCTGAATCCGGAATGTTTCACGATATCAAACAACAAATTCGGTATCTTCTCACCTAAAATCGACCGAGAACAGAACAGTGTTGCATCATTTGTTGAACGCCCCTCGTAGTATTTATGATATACGCCTGTTATTTTTCGATGTCACGGTGATACGCAGTTTCACATTCACTGTTGAATAAAGGCTTTCTCCCTTCTTCTTCAAGCAGTACAGCCTTCATTATGAAGATTGTTTTGTTTTTCACTTTGTAGCGGTGTGTGTGTTGATTTGAAAACTCTTGACTATCTCTAACATGGAACTTCCGACTCTTCTAGTTCTCTACCGATTGAGCTAATCACGACCACTCAGCACCCAGATCATTCCTTGGAAAGGCCACGGTAGAATTCCGCACTCATCATAGACTTAGCCATTTAAGCCAGCGCGCCGTCTCTGATTACATCCATGTCTACGGAGTGTCTAACTGTCAGAATTCTTTACCCAACATCTGATTTGCTGGAGCAACTGGACTTTCAGCCAGAGAAAATTTCGGAAGACAATTTCAGTGGATGAAGAGGTAGATAGCCTGTAAGCAAATATAGCCATCAAGTATTTCCTCACTCTTTTCCATCGAACGTGGTATGTGGGAACAGAGAGGCCTTCGTACGGGGCGGGAAATAGTAAAGAAGCGTCGCAAGATTGTCTGACACTTTCCTGAAATACCCTGCGAATAAAAACAGGAACGGGTTAAACTTTCCGAGGGGTGAACAGTTATCATACGGAATCAATTTTTTTTTACACCTTTCCTCCGTGGCAATTCGCATGCTTCTCTAAATTGATTCAGCACAGAGATGACAGAATTCTCGACGAAGAGCATCATTCGGCTCTTACATTACGCTGTCCATTTTTTCATAAAGCCTCAAGTTTACGACGAAGTATTAGGGCCTGGTTCGCAAAATTGAGATTGTCTCACTTTTTTATTTCCGAAACTCTAGGAACAGGCGAGCGTCGCAATCTTTTCTTTCTGTACTGGTGCAACGCTTCTTCTACTGTTATGCATACCGTTTTCGAAATTTGAAGGTCGCAGTATAATTGTCTAAGGAATAATACTTTCGTAATTTCACAATAATGTAATTGTTCTGTGCACCTATCCTCTCTATGGTGCAATACTTTGGTTCAATACTCTTCATCCCGGCAAAACTTCCACTACCTGCAACCACTCTAACCCGCTTTATGTAGTCAGCCTTGGTATGTCTTTGTAGTTTTATTGTCCAGTCTACTCACAAATACTCTTACTGCGATGTCTTCTTCTGTAAGTCCTTTATCAGAGACGATATCATTCAAAGACGATACTAATCTTCCAAAAGCAACAGAACTTTCTAATAACGATAAATATTTTCCGTCTACAAGTGACAAGACTGGCGTACATATTTTACTCTGATCCCAAAAACCAAAAGAATAAGTGCTTGCCGATAGTAAAGGCTCCTGAAAGTATGACTTCTGTTTCTCTTGAAAATAAACTTTCACTCTGCACCAGCCAACTCTTCGCTACTTCCTGATAATGTGATGGCGTAAGAGGGTTCGCAGATATTCTGATCTCCTCCGTTTGAAGTAAAGGTGAAAGTTTATCAATTTACTCCAAGCAGCCATTTACCTCTTTACTCAAATCTGTAACAGATTTACCAGCAAAGAGAGTTTACGTAGATTTTTTACAAAAATGGTTCAAATGGCTCTGAGCACTATGCGCGTTAAGATCTGAGGTCATCGGTTCGCTAGAACTTAGAACTACTTAAACCTAACTAACCTAAGGACATCACACACATCAGGATGTGTGCAGGATTCGAATCTGCGACCGTAGCGGTCGCTCGACACCAGACTGAAGCGCCTAGAACCGCTCTGCCACATCGGCTGGAGAAGGTTTTTTTTTTCTTTTTGGCTATGAATCAGAGAGTTCTGTAATACTTTTGCACTTCTGTCTTTAAGGCTGCTTAGAAACTTTTCAGTTAGGACTTTGCCTGCCATACGTTTCGAACGGATATTTCTTAATGCATTTTTCGTTACAGTCCTCTAGGGGAATAACAAAATTGATGAAATGTACTTTCGTCCAGAAATCTCCGTTGTGGTCCCGTCGAAAATCATTAAGTTCAATGTAGCTCGATACTTCCAGTCTAGGGATGGTGCAGTACAGTCGATGTTTGGCAACGATAGCGACGAACGACCATATAGACCAAGTGGAGGCAAGTCTTGCACACTGCATGTACATGCGTGCCATCCAATAGGCCACGCTACATGGCAATAGGTATATTATTGTCTCAACCATCTTCTATATAACACAACATTTCAAAGCAATGGAAATTGCGTGAATAAATATTACTGTTTAGTTTTTTTAAAAGTTGTATCTAAAAAACAAAAATTTTAGCAACACTGCTAATGGAAAATTGATTACTGTATTTTCATCCCGTTATTACCAAAAAATGACAACTTGTTATCATCAACTCCAAAGAAATGCCAAAAAACAGTTATCGGTTTTAAACAGACGGTTGTTCCTATACGTTCACTCTCCATGGTTTGACGCCAGGTACAACATGGCTATGACTCTCTAAAACATTAGCAGACTTCTCTCCAGGTCGCCGCCGCTATTGTCAAGGACGATGGTAATCCGGGATAGTGCAAAACAGTGACTTATCGCCGAAAACGATGTGACTCCATTCATCACCAGCCCACACTTACTGGTGATGGGACGGCCGTTGTGGCCGAGCGGTTCTAGGGGCTTCCGTACGGACCCGCGCAGCTGCTACGGTCGGGGGCATGGTGGTGTGTGATGTCCTTAGGTTAGTTAGGTTTAAGTAGTTATAAGTCTATGGGACTGATGACCTCAGCTGTTAAGTCCCATAGTGCTGAAAGCCATTTGAACCATTTTTGAACAGGTGACGGGCCCGCTCCAAGGGCAGCCATTAGTGTTATGGTATTAAAGGTACCATACGCACTGTATGGGACTAACATAATACGGCTGCTGCTTGTCTCTGACGAATGGTGCCAGTTGACAGAGAATGTTGAAGGGATCCCATTACTTGTTCTCAAGTTGCAGGTGGATACGTAAGCTGTTACGTTGTGCTTGATGCACAATACGGTGATCCTCCCTCGTGGTGGTCTGTTGTGGTGTACAGGAACCTTGACGAGGGGCCTAAACAGTCCAACACAGTCCCATTGTCACATCTGTATGTGTAAAAAATCTAGTTACTGTGCGATTCGACCAGCCATCCAAATGAACGCCCTTAATGAGCCCACTTTCAAACCCTGTCAGTTGCTGATAACGCTGTCTCAGAATAGTACGCGGCATATCCATGTCCTTCAGAGTGATCACCCAGCATCTAAAGCTTTCCCTCACCTTACATACCCTACCAGGCCTGGTAACAACGGTAAACACGACCATCACTAATGCACTACGACAGAGAATTCCAAATCCAGTCATTTACGCACCCACCAATGGTCTGTACGGTGACAACTGACCAGGTCTTTTGGGTGTTTCACGTTTTCTGACAGGTAGTGTGAATTAAAACAAAGTATAGCAGTGCCATAAGCTCAGCCTATTAATTGTTTTTATATATTTATTTATTTATTTATTTACTTTTGTCCAATTACAGGACTTTTTCAATAGAAATATAGCGGGGATATTATTGAAATTACATTCACGTCATCCACTATATGAGTTGAACGTGAACGACCATTCAAAGGAAAGAAGAAACAGTGTTACAAGCATAGGAGAATAAAGATTTCAGGTATCTAGTCCATGTAAGTTCAGTCAAAGAAATGTTTCGAATAGCGTTGATTATGAAGATGTGACTGTAGATCTATTAGGATGCAATGATTGTAACTACCAAGCCCTGTATCAGAAGCGTTTTGTAATGCATTTTATGGAAGATGAAGAGGTTGTGTGACCAGGTTTACTAACAATCGGAGCAACTAGTGTTGATGTTATGCTATGTACTGTTCCGATTTTCCAGGTTAGCTGTAGCAGCGCTGCGTCTTCCCGCATACTGCAGCGGGCTGCCAGAGATAAGTGACGATTGTTGCTGTCGGTAATGTGCATAAGAATGTTTCAATTGGATTATCAAAAGGAAATGCATAACGATCTGAAAATAATTTTACAAGTGAATCGTGGTGTCATAGATGGAAATTCTCTTCAAATGTGGATGCAAGTAAGATGTAATGTCTATAGTAAACGGAACCAGTCTGATAGTGTCCTGTTACAGAGTTAGCACGGAACTTTTTGAGTTCGTCTCACTGTTTGTATATTGGCGGGGAGAGGGGGACGGGGTATTTCGCACGCACGTGTGTGTGTGTGTGTGTGTGTGTGTGTGTGTGTGTGTGTGTGTGTGTGTGTGTATGAGAGAGAGAGAGAGAGGGAGAGAGAGAGAGAGAGATGACGCCAAGAAAGGATATGTTAAATCAAAAAAACTTAACATGTGTGTGAAATCATATGGGACTTAACTGCTAAGGTCATCAGTCCCTAAGCTTACACAGTACTTAACCTAAATTATCCTAACTACAAACACACACACCCATGCCCGAGTGAGGACTCGAACCTCCTCCGGGACGAGCGGCACAGTCCATGACTGCAGCGCGTAGACCGCTCGGCTAATCCCGCGCTGCTAAAGGATATGAATTGCAGTCACCACATGGAATCATTAACAGAACAGATGAATGGTGGAGCTCTAGGAAAGCCCATTGAGTCCGTCAAGCAAACCGTATAAAAGACGCTTAGGCACCCAGCGTTAGCCGGCCTAACCATGAACACAATTCTTAGAGGAGGCAGGTCGCTATCGTCCAAAACACAGTGTACCTACATGGGAGTATTTCAAAAAAAAATGAGGAACTGTGCACGTTAAGCCCTTTTGAGTATTCTTAGGGTGTTATGCGACAATTCTGCTACAAACACTGTATTTGTCTTACTTACGGTATGAACCTGGGCTCCACCAGCAAACTTTCAGAGGTTGTTCACGTTACAGAGTTATGGTATTCCGTTTGGCTTCTTCCCCCAGCTAGCTTTGTATTGCACTGAAAACAGTGCAGAACAGTGAAATTTCATGCTGTGTGCTATATGTATTGTTTCCATTCACTCACGAGGTTTGTTGTTGTCAACAGAAATGCCCTCTTTAATCCGTTTAAGTTCTACATCTACATCTACATCCATACTCCGCAAGCCACCTGACGGTGTGTGGCGGAGGGAACCTTGAGTACCTCTATCGGTTCTCCCTTCTATTCCAGTTTCGTATTGTTCGTGGAAAGAAGGATTGTCGGTATGCTTCTGTGTGGGCTCTAATCTCTCTGATCTTATCCTCATGGTCTCTTCGCGAGATATACGTAGGAGGGAGCAATATACTGCTTGACTCTTCGGTGAAGGTATGTTCTCGAAACTTTAACAAAAGCCCGTACCGAGCTACTGAGCGTCTCTCCTGCAGAGTCTTCCACTGGAGTTTGTCTATAATCTCGCTATTACTAAATGATCCTGTAACGAAGGGCGCTGCTCTGCGTTGGATCTTCTCTATCTCTTCTATCAACCCTATCTGGTATGGATCGCACACTGCCGAGCAGTATTCAAGCAGTGGGCGAACAAGCGTACTGTAACCTACTTCCTTAGTTTTCGGATTGCATTTCCTTAAGATTCTCCCAATGAATCTCAGTCTGGCATCTGCTTTACCGACGATCAACTTTATATGATCATTCCATTTTAAATCACTCCTAATGAGTACTCCCAGATAATTTATGGAATTAACTACTTCCAGTTGCTGACCTGCTATTTTGTAGCTAAATGATAAGGGACCTATCTTTCTATGTATTCGCATCACATTACACTTGTCTACATTGAGATTCAATTGCCATTCCGTGCACCATGCGTCAATTCGCTGCAGATCCTCCTGCATTTCAGTACAATTTTCCATTGTTGCAACCTCTCGATACACCACAGTATCATCTGCAAAAAGCCTCAGTGAACTTCCGATGTCATCCACCAGGTCATTTATGTATATTGTGAATAGCAACGGTCCTATGACACTCCCCTGCGGCACACCTGAAATCACTCTTACTTCGGAAGACTTCTCTCCATTGAGAATGACATGCTGCTTTCTGTTATATAGGAACTCCTCAGTCCATTCCACTCAATTGGTCTGATAGTCCATGTGCCCTTACTTTGTTCATTAAACGACTGTGTGGACCTGTTCGAACGCCTTGCGGAAGTCAAGAAACACGGCACCTACCTGTGAACCCGTGTCTATGGCCCTCTGAGTCTCGTGGACGAATAGCGCGAGCTGGGTTTCACACGACCATCATTTTCGAAACCCATGCTGATTCCTACAGAGAAGATTTCTAGTCTCCAGAAAAGTCATTATACTCGAACATAATTCGTGTTCCAAAATTCTACAACTGATAGACTTTAGATATATAGGTATATATTTCTGCACATCTGTTCGACATCCCTTCTTCGAAACGGGGATGGCCTGTGCCCTTTTCCAATCCTTTGGGACGCTACGGTCTTATAGATACCTACGGTACACCGCTGCAAGAAGGGGCGCAAATTCCTTCGCGTACTCTGTGTAAAATCGAACTGGTATCCCATGAGGTCCAGCGGCCTTTCCTCTTTTGAGCGATTTTAATTGTTTTTCTATCCCTCTGTCGTCTATTTCGATATCTACCATTTTGTCATCTGTGCGACAATCGAGAGAAGGAACTACAGTGCAGTCTTCCTCTGTGAAACAGCTTTGGAAAGAGACATTTAGTATTACGGCCTTTAGTCTGTCATCCTCTTTTTCAGTACCATTTTGGTCTCAGAGTGTCTGGACATTTTGTTTTGATCCACCTACAGCTTTGACATTTCTTAGGATTTTCTGCCAATTCAGTACATTGAACTTTACTTTCGAATTCATTGAACGCCTCTCGCATAGACCTCCTCACACTACATTTCGCTACGCGTAGTTTTTGTTTGTCTGCAAGGCTTTGGCTATGTTTATGTTTGCTGTGAAGTTCCCTTTGCTTCCGCAGCAGTTTTCTAAGTTTGTAGTCCGTGCTGTTCGCTTCTGGCTATAATTTTGTCTTCCGGTAGGGTAGTTGTGCGGTAACAACGATACTTAGCAGTACTATGGATCGGTTCATTGATGAAGTGTTAGCGAATGGGCGCCTCTTATTGTTGTTCACTGGTAGCAATGAATGGAAGAGCTATTCCCACAAAGAAGGCAAGAACATCACAGCAGTTCTGTGAACGGGAATTGTCACATTATTCTGTTTATCATGTTGTACATTTTAGTAGTAGCGTATTACTTACTTCTACAGTTTTGTGAAAGTATTTTCACAGAAACAAGGGTGGCTGCGGTAACAAAACAAATAATTCATAGTTACTATATTACTATGCCATGAGTCGCTGGAGACTGTACTTCCGTTATCCAAAAATTATCAGATCGTATCCCTGAAGAGCTCCTAAAAGTTTGTCAGTGGATTATAGTTCACCCTGCATATGACAATAATCGCATAAGAGGGATTAGAGTGTACGTGCAGAGTGTATTCATTTTTTCTTCGCTAATTACGTGACTGAAAAATCACTAGTGCTCGAGCGAAGTACCTGTTCCGTGTACTGTACAGATGTTTACACTTCAGAAAAATGGTTCAAATGGCTCTCAGCACTATGGGACTTAACTTCTGAGGTCATCAGTCCCCTAGAACTAAGAACTACTGAAACCTAAATAACCTAAGGACGGCACACACATCCATGCCCGAGGCAGGATTCGAACCTGCGAGCGTAGCGGTCGCGCGGTTATAGACTGTATCCCCTAGAACCGCTGGGCCGCTTCGGCCGACTTACACTTTACATACATTACTGATCTTTCATTGAGTATAACACAGGTGTTTACATACAGGGTGAGGCAAGAGTCTGGATACATCCCTGTAAAAGTCGGTGTGAGGAATCACAGTGGCGTCTGGTATGGAGAGTCTGCAGGTGAGGGCGCAACTTATAGGAGCTATGTTAGCAGCTACGGCCATCTTGAAATCAGCCATCTTGGATTAGATTTACGTGTTTCAAATGGGAAGGGGAACATGTGGCACATCATTTTGAACTGCCCCTTTCTCAGGGATACACAGGTGTAATCTGTTTTAAGACATCTTTATTGATGCATGTTAAAGTTTAGGTCTCTTGTCAGGGTCGACATTACACCATATGCTCAATAATACGACCTCCACTGTGCTGGACACACGATCGGAGTTCTTTTTTTTTTTTTTTTTTTTTTTTTTTTTTTTGCCAATTCTGCTGCACGCGTCACAGGAACTCTGGATCAACAGAGTACGCCTGCAAAGATGTGCTACATTGTTGATTCTTACCTCATACACAACTGATTTCAAATGATTCCACTGGCATCAGCGGCCGGCAAAGACAGAGCAGCAACAAAGAAGTAAACGGTTTTCGGACATTTTACGAGTTACTAATCTGGAGCCATTTATACAGTTTCATCTGTGTGCTTTGGTAGTTTAGTTTTAGAATTTCTACGTGTTTGTATAATATTTAAAAGACCCAGTTCCCGCGTTTTTATTTGTGTCGGGAAGTAAAGCGAATGTCGAAATCCCTACCAGTTAGCCCAATGTACTTCGGATTAGAGGAAATTGAATAAACCCCTGTGTTCTTAACTGGGTTGCTCGGTGACTGTGCACTGTGTCTATATTTGGCTTCTACATTGTCCGCTACAAAAAAGTACGATGTATGTGAATCTTTTCTTAAATTTTTGACGTAGTAAAGAATGCGATGGTAGTTCTTGTTGTCATTGTCCTTGTGGTGTCACCGCCAGACACCACACTTGCTCACTTGCTAGATGGTAGCCTCTAAATCGGCCGCGGTCCGTTAGTACAAGTCGGACCTGCGTGTCGCCACTATCAGTGATTGGAGACCGAGCGCCACCACACGGCTGGTCTATGCTAGAGGGACTCCCTTGCACTCACTCCAGTTGTACAGCAGACTTTGCTAGCGATGGTTCACTGTCTACATACGCTCTCATTTGCAGACACGAAAGGTTAGCATAGCCTTCAGCTACGTCATTTGATACGACCTAGCAAGCCTCCCTATTCAGTTACTATAATTACTATGTTCAAGAATGTATTCTGAACAGGTAATGTTGTGAATCATGTACCGTCAAGAGTGACGTTCATCATCAATGGAGTAAAGTTAAGTATCAAACTAATTACGTCCTCTTTCTGAATTCTCATCCATTGTCATGTTCCAGGCCTCACGTCAGTATAGTTCTTCCGTCCTCACGCTAGCCTGCATGAGCTAAAACATGTGCATTTTGGCCCACACTCGTAACACTTAGCTCTTCTGCTAACAAGAAAGTCCTAAGGAACACGTGCAAGAAAATGAGGAAGTAAGCGTCTCCCTCAATAATTCCTTATTAATATTATGAACAACATTTACATAGTACTATTAGCTAGTGCAGTACTTGGTATAACCGAGTACTCTCGATAGGAAGAGTTTGGAGTTTGGGGGACTTGGCGGTGGAGAAGCGAACGGAAGGCAGCCTTTTTATATTTAATGGGAGATCTGAAGAACAAAGACGCACGGTGTCAGGGGTTGGCGCTTTTCGGTAAATATCAAAAACAAGTACTGTTTGTTAGCGTGATTAAGAGGTCAAGGTAAGGGAGTGTGCCATTAACACTGTGTTCTATTGAAAATTGAGTACCGGGCTGTTGCAAATTCAAGTGGTCAACCTAGTAACCGCAAAAAAATGGGTCCCTTATATATTAAGAGAAGGTGGTCAATATAAAGAAACTAATCAAGGATTCCTACACCGAAACATGGGTGTCGTTGCACAAAAGTGTTCAAAACATAGACAGAAAATTGTTCTCCGCCAGTAATAAAATGCAGAACCCATTGCTATTCCCCATTTTTGAATAAAAAAGAATCCCCAAACTGGAAATAATTATAATTAAGAACTGTTCTTAACAACTTCAGAATTCATTAATTTCGTCAAATGGACGATTGCTAAGGGTGTGCGGATTTTCAGCTATAATATTCTGGACTTGGTCCTTAGGCACATTGGTATACATATTTTTAATGCCTACAGATGCGATGTTGGTGTCATTGAGAATACAGAAGTCGTTTAGAATGGAGATTAGCTGCACTCCGCTGCGTAACAAAAAACTGAATGGCTGCCTGTTAACGTAACTGGCTAATAGGTTTTCTACCTTGTAGCCAACACCATTTCTGGCGTTGACGATCGGAAGCTCAGGGCGACCTGTCTTACGCTTAACGCTATTGTGAAAAGGATAGCTCCTATTCACCATATAGTGGAGATGCTGAGTCGCAGGTAGGCACAACAACAACAACAACAACAAAAATACTGTCAGAAAGTAAGCTTTCGGCCAACGCAAGTCACTCACACATAACCAGACCCTGTGGCAGCTGGCAGCTGAAGCCTCGTTCTGGGTTCAGCTGCGAGAGACTGTGGACATGTGTGTGTGTGTTGCGTGCGTGTGTGTGTGCGTGGGACCGCGCGCGCGCTCTTGTGTGTATGTGTGTGTGTTTGTGTGCGTTGTCTCTTTTTGACGGAGGCCTTGCTGGCCGATAGCGCACTTTCCGATAGTCTTTCTGTTGTGGCTATCTGCGACTAAGCATCTTCGCCTTATGACGAGTAGCTACTATTCTTTTCACAATATCGTTACATTCCATCTTGGTTTTTCCATTGTTTCATCTTACCTGCATCAGGTGTGTCCTTTTCTTTGAAAGTGATTCTACGCTGCTTGTTCCACACTCACGTACTTTTCTAGTCCATTCATTACCTCACACATGGACTGCCGTGCTAGTAACCTGCCAACGGATTCCGAGCAGGAGCTTCCAGCAAATGGCATTTCTTCGACATTGCATCCCTTTTCTCGTATTCCTTATATCAGATAATTACTGAACTAGCAAATCTCTAATAGAGTTCACACTGGCTTCGTCAGTGCGTGGGACCGCACCTTCTCCCTCAAGGTAAGATAAGCTGCACTCCAAATAGACCTGGACAGAACAATCTTTCAGTGCGGGCCCTGCTGGTACTACAGACTGCAAAGC
The DNA here is from genome assembly GCF_023897955.1 of Schistocerca gregaria. Classification (NCBI taxonomy): domain Eukaryota; kingdom Metazoa; phylum Arthropoda; class Insecta; order Orthoptera; family Acrididae; genus Schistocerca; species Schistocerca gregaria. Next base: position 577,917,707 of record NC_064921.1, on the reverse strand, counting down.
ATGCTATGGCCCCAACAGACTCTTACTCTTATACTGTGAGGTTATTATTAAATTTACGTTACTGGAGCAAGTATAGACGAAAAATTATTTATCGTATGGGAACCCAACGTTATATTAATGATGTTCAGACAGTGCGCTGCAGGTTTTGCAATGTTGTTAGTGTTAGTATCATGACTTTCCGTTAGACGTCGGTACTGGTACGGAGACGTAGGATTGAAATACATACATCAGTGTGCATTATAGATACAGACACTCAACTTGGGTCTGGACAAGTTGAGCGGGGCTTATTTTTAAATTTGATCAATGCATCAGTAGTGCTGCTCGTCTTCTCGAGTACCGACACATTAAAGCAATACTGAAATTCTGTCTTTCCGCAAAAGGCTGAAGAACATGATTCGGAAGTTATTAAATGGCGGTATAGGAATTGCTCCTGGGAGGGGCAGACAGCCAATTGTACCAATAGTATAAATTGACGAACGGTAGAGCACTATAGTTGCAAGGAGTTTTTGTGTAGGACAGTAAACAGAAAGGGGCTCGAAGCTGAGAAAAGAACAAACCGCTGCCGGCCGACAACACAAGGCTGGCGGTGTAGAAACTCCCGGGGCTGTACAACTGCCACTGTCTTAGGTTGTCACGTGAGGCGATTTCCGTCGCTGCTAATACTCTCGGACAGTGATCGCCACGTCATATGGCTGCTACTAGCTAGTCACACTGAGGAACTGGTTTGTACGAATAGGTAGTAGCTTGTGGAGTGTCGTAGAAACCTCATTTATCGGTTGTAATGTCGGAAAAACGAATTAGTATAGCTCTGAAACGACTGATTTCTTCGGCTGGTGCTGAGTTTCGTAAATGTTTGTTAAGTGTGATACAGAGACCTTGGGGGAGAAAAGATGGGCTCTCGAGTGCATTGGTCAAGTAGGAAAAATGAGTGTTTCTGTGTTGCGTTTGGGAGAACAGAATTCGGAGGACCAACTTGTCTACAAAAATATTCTAAGTATCATTGAGGAAAAATTAGTGAATTGTTTGAATACAAAAAAATGATAAAAGGTACAATGATGAGAAGTGCAATTCCAAGCATGACCGAACTACAAATCGCCTTGCGTTACCTGACAAGTGGTGACAGCTTGGAATCTTTGTAGTATTTTTTAAGAGGTCTTAACAACACCGCATCTATCTATCTGCCAGCTGATCATCAGTCCACTTCGTTGAATCACACAGTAACATGGATTTACAGGCTTCGTCAGCCCCTTTGGCACTTTTCAAGGATTTTTTCACTTTGGCTAATCCGTTTCTGTACGCGACCTTTATCTTCTAATTTTTCTTTGTAAGATGTTCGTCAGAGGGAATATCAATCGAGTTTCATTCAGTTCTACAGGTAACCTAAAGCTACTTTGCTGCGAATTCTTCCTCAAGAAGTTATCGTTAGTTCTATCACATAGTCCTTCATATTTCCAATAAATACCCAAACATTTGAACACGTCCTTGACGGATCATTTTCACACATTTCCACACTACTTCTCTATCATGATTTTAAGGAAACACAAACAAAACAAAAGCAATGAACAAATTGAGAAACTTCGAACGCTACTTCTGATAACAATGAAGCGACAAGCGACAATTGAGCTATACAGCGGTTACTAGTGCTCACATAACCGTCACTCACGGCTACTAGAGTTTTATTGAACATATTCAAATCCAATCGTCGCTAGCTCTTAATAGCTTCTAATCGAGTGAAGAGCAGCGAACGCTTTGTCACATGAGGCGATTACTGGCTGCAACAAAAATCGCTGCGAGTTAAGACGGCCTTTACCTCCCGTATAGTCAGTTCGTAATTGCTTGGTGCAAGCAGCCGAACGGCCGGAGCCAGCATCTTGGGCCTTGAGATTCTGCCGCGGCCAGCACAGTGGTAGAAGGGACGAGCCGTTCGATGTTGACCGGGTCTGAGAAGAGTATCCAGCGTTCTGTTACGGAGGGGCAGCACGGCCTAGACCGAAAACGTTCGCTTGCTGTATTGGGCTAGAGGTTATCGATAGCCGAGAGAGTGGTGACAAACACACAAAGAATTGTACGGATGGCATTTCTCTGGTTTTCGGGAAGACTGTGCCGGGCGTGCACGGGCGTGGCTGTGAGCAGAACTGTGTGCACTATTCGTAAATTTGTTCAAAGAAGTTTTCAGGCCTGAGAGTGTCCAGTTAACTGTCCTTGATACTTGTTATGGATTCCATGGCGTGCCATGAGGATTCATTCAGATGTGGGCAATGTGCATTTGGAAACTGAGTGCCTTATTACCGAGATTGGTTCAAGAACATTTTTCTAGGCAAGCGACTTATCATTCAAGCCCCCCCCCCCCCTCCCCTGCACCGCTCTTCCCGCCCCTCCCTCTTACCCTCCCTTTTACTCCATACATTTTCACACTTATCAGCTAACGCTATTAAGTGTGATATCCTTTGTATGAGGGTCAGTCAAATGAAAACACCGAAAACAAGCCAGAACAGCACCATGTAAAGAACGCATTCGAAGGAAATCACCACATGCTTTAAGGCATTTATTCCAATGGGAGGTGAGACGACCAATTCCCGTTTCGTAGAACGTACTCGCACGCTGACGGATCCACAACCGCGCTCACTCTTGCACTTCCACGTCCATCCGATACCGACGTCCTCCTATGTATTTCTTCGGTCACAGAAGATGCGTAAACCACATGGTGAAGAATTTGGGCTGTACGGATGACGTTACAGTGTTTCCCAACCAAATCGCGGAGGAGTAGGCATCGTCGACAGTGTGGAGGTGGGCTTATGGTGCAACAGGATTATCCCGCCCGACAACATTGCGACAGTCCGAGAGAAAATGTCGACCTCAAAAGTGGAAACATCCCAAATTTTCTCCGCTGTTCGCACAAGTTTCGGTAAGATCACATGATCTTCTTTTATTGTCTTTATGGGTCCTCTGCTTGTCAAGTTCCTCGAGAGTAGAACACTATAATGCTGTGACGGGTGTTCCGTTTTCAGTTGGCACTCCCTTATATACGCACAAATCTTGCCGATGACATTGTAATTCTGTCAGAGATAGCAAAAGACTTGGAAGAGCAGTTGAACGGAATGGACAGTACGTTGAAAGGAGGATATAAGTTGAACACAGTAAAATAAAAACAAGGATAAATGAATGTACTGGAATTAAATCTGAAGATTTAGAGGGTATTAGATTGGGAAATGAGATACTTAAAGTAGCAGATGACTTTTGCTATTTGAGCAGCAAAATAATTGATGATGCTCGAATTAGAGTGGATATAAAATGTAGACTAGCGATGGCAAGCAAAGCATTTCTGAAAAAGAGAAATTTGATCACATCGAGTACAGATTTACGTGTCAGGACGTCTGTTCTGAAAGTATTTGTGTGGAGTGTAGCCACATATGGAAGCGAAACATGGGTGATACATTGTTTAGAAAAGAAGAGAGTAGAAATTTTCGAAATGTGTAGTTAGAGACGAATGCTGAAGATTAGATGGGCAGATCACGTAATTAAATAGGAGATATTGAATACAACTTCACTAGAAGAAGGGATCGGTTAATAGGACACGTGCTGAGGCATGAAACAATCACCAGCTTAATACTGAAGGGAAGCGTGGAGGGAGACCAAGAGATAAATACTGATCCGAAGGCTGCATTAATTACTCGGAGATGAAGAGGGCTACACAGGACAGAGTAGTATGGAGAGCTGCATCAAAGCAGTCTTTGGACTGAAGACCACAACACAACTTGCACTTGGGTGCTACTAGCGACTCACTCAGGTTGGTACCCCAAGCGGCCTTTGCTTATTGTGAAACGTCCTGTATGGAATTCAAACATTCTGTAATATTAAAAGCCAACAGCTCTTGTTGTGAAATAATTCTTTTTATCACCACTTCGACAGTAGCTAGCTGTGGGCTTCAGATTCTCAGTTCTTTCAGAAATATAGCTACCCATCAGTCTCATGGACACATTGAGGACATAGCAAAAACTTGCTAAATAAAATACCCATAGAACCAATAAGGAGTACAGAAGTAAAGAACGGGTACATCATTAAAGGTGATGCGTCGACGATAACTGAGGAAGATTGGTCGTCGATGCATCATCTTTACCGATGAAACCGTTTTTGCTTCTGCTCTCCTGTATTTCTTGTTGGAGCTATGGACATTTTATTTATCAAGTTTTTATGTGTGACAAACAAGTGTGGAGCTATCCTATTGTTATAAGAGAATATTCTACATCGGAGAAACTGATGTTTGTTTATATTGCTGGGAGAACTGAGAATCTGAAGATGACAGCAACTTATTTTAGTAACCGGCGATGATATAAACTATATCATATCAAACGATCTTGGCTTCTAATATTACAATTTACAAAGTAGGAACGCTCCAAGAAGATGCGTAAATTATATGGAAATCTAACAGTTGTCAAACCGCAAGCGGTTGCTGGTCCAACTTGGGCCTTAAAGCTTGTCACCTTGTTGCTCACCACATATCGTCACTCTATTGCGAAAGCACTATCGTCGTCAAGCTGTTACATTGCCTACCTTGCTCTGTTTCATTCGAACTCGTTTCAGGTGTGGTCTTGTGGCTGTTGATACTGTCGAAACATATTGCTTCAATTGTCAAATTTTACGTTTGGTACTACCACAGTAATTGGTATTAATGCTTCACTGAAAAAAGCGTGTGTTATAAGCTGACTATCTGAGGCTATTCGCAATTTGCAATTACATGGGTGTGTGTGAGAACAAAATTTTCTGTTAGTGTAATAAGATACGGTGTGGGCTGTTGATCATTGCACATTATCATTGTGCGTAGTTTACATTTTAAGCATAATGTATACTTATGCCTCTCATTTTAGGATTTTAGTGTTAATGTACTTAGTTATTCCCGGATGATAGTATTTCCCTTATTTTTAATACTTGGTATTTCACAATGTTTTGACGATTTCAAATTTTAATAATGCGAGCTAGAAATAAGACACAGCGACAGTGGGGCCGTGTATTTGAAGTGAGGAATGTCAAGATTCATCCCATACACAGATCATTAATCATGTCGTACTGATCGAAGGAACGTCGCGTGTTCACGGTGGAGTGCTTTTTCCGCTACGGCGAGTTTGTCGTGCGCTTGAAACGTGGCTTTCCTAAGCGTTTCGAGATTCAGCCGGGATATCCAATTTCTGCTCGTGGAACAACATCAGAGTGAGTAAGAAACTTCCGTGCGACTGCCAGCTCATCGAATCTATAGTCAATCGGTCCTTGGAAAACCATCCAATCTCTCGAGAACATAGTACGTGTGCGTAGCAGTTTACAGGGAAGCCCACATCGTTCTATACGAAAACTTGACTCCGACAAGGCGGGGCGGCATTCCTTTCATCGAGTGAGACCTTTCAGGTTCTCCGTGAAGCATTTGGTAAGCGTATGGTTTCCAAGCGCGCTTGTGCCATGGCCGTCTCACTCCTCTGATTTAACCGTGCCATATTTTTCCTATGTTTTGATTTGAAGGTGTGAGTGTATTTAGAGTGGCCGAGAAGTTTTCTTAGAGGTGAAATTTCCAGAATTCCTCCACCATTTACACAAAGTGGTCAAAATCTCCTGAAAAGGCACGAGTATTGTTTAGCAGAGATTGGTACTAGTTTGTAACTGTACCGAAAAATTCTTAACTTTGTTCCCCTCACTAAACGTCTTTTGTTTTGTTGCTTTGAATATTACTATTAATGAACGCGAACCAGTACGGTTCTTCTTATAATTATTGAGCTGTTTTTAAATCATTGTTTTTGAAATCGTTTAATTAATCCTTTATTTAAAGAAATGTTTGTATTAAATGGTATTAATGCTGTATTACAGATACGCCATCACAACCCGCAGCCTCTTCCAATCAGCAACCTATATTGCTCCTAAATTCCACCGCATTAGGTTGCATACAGTAACCGCGTTCAGATGGGTGTAGATAGAAATAGTCACGCAGAAGGGAAGAGGCTTACACAGAATATATTAACGTGGAGGACTGCATCAAACCAATCTTCAAACTGAAAATCACGACAGCAACAGAACTGATTGTGCATCGCGGTATTAAACCAGGTGTCCGGGTAATATGTAAATAAGCAGTCAACAAACAATAACGCTTATAAATCTTGGGCACCACTGCACAGGGAAATCTTCGAGGAAAGTGTTGACAGTGCGTGTGCAGGCAGCAGTGCCGATGACTGGGGCAGGAGGCGTTGGACGAGTTTCGCTGGCAGTGGTTTTGAAGGATGGCCAGTGATCCATCAGGAGGATAGACGTGGCGTGCGTCCAGTGGCGGACGGCCGTTGCTAATCGACGGGAGGTGCGTGTGACAGGTGCGCTGTGCGGAGCTGAGGTGTGCTGTGTGCGCACTGCCGGATGCTGCCCCCACCCCCAGCCACCCCTCCCTTCCGCTTTTCCTATTAGCTAATGAAAGCTACGTCCCGCAGTTAAACATCCTCGGCCGATCCATCACGTCGCGGGTTGCGGCGATTAGCCAGTTCCTGACGGCGCAGCGTAAAGTGGGCATGGCAGCGGAAGTTTCGCCAAAGTAACGCAAAAACTATGTCCCACATAGTGACGCCGCTACCGCCGGCAGACCAGCTGCACCTAGGCTATATTTTTCGAACCAGTGCATGTCAGAACATAGGAATGTAATTAAATTTAGTAATTGTAACAGAAAAAGGTACAAATATTAAAATAAAGGTTCTTTACTAGGCAGAAAGGCTACAAACGTATGCCTGAATATTTTGCTACGTGCAGTATATATTACGATACGAACGACAACAGGTGACAGCGTAGAATTCGAGGTAAATGTTCGGACCCACCAAAGACATGTTTCGAGCCCAATGCTGTACAACGTGGCCATTAACGATGTCAAAGAACATCAACAGAAGCCAACTCGAAGGACACTTTTATACCCTAACGTCATAGTTCTAATAGTAGAAGGTCTACCAGAAACTGAAGACGACTTGCTAGAAAGTGCGAGAATGCCAAGAACGTAGGGTAATTGGGACGAAAAGAACGGCCATCAGTTCGAAACAGCGACCACAACAATCTTATGTCACCAACTGATCAGTTCAAGTACCTCATTTTCCAAGGATAAAGACAATGAAAACCGTATAAAAACTGCGTAATTGAAGTGGAGGCAGCTAACATGAGCCTTCTACTATGCGAAAAAGTCTAAGAAAGTGTATACGAACGAGTGATAAAATCAGACCTGATTTAATGTTCAGAATGTTGGGCCATGTGCAAATCATACGAACGGAAGCTCTGGTTTACAGCGGCAAGATTGTTACACTGTTCGTTAAAGTGGCCCTGAAAGGCAGAGTAAGAAATAGTCCGTTTGAGGTAGCAAAAACAGCTGATAAACTTAAAAAAGTGCCTACGCTGGTTGGGGATGTCATTCCTCATGAACCTAATCTAATGACAGAACCATTTTTGGCTATAAGTACATAAAAGAGCACCAGACGCCCACCAAATAGATGGATAAGAATTTAAAGAGAGACCTGGTTACGATGGGGCTGCACCCTGAAATCACGCAAGTACGTGCAGAATGGCGTACCAAGACTTGAAGGGCCGGCCCCAAGACGCACAAGAAATTAAGTATGGAAGAAGAAGAAGTATGCCGGCCGGTGTGGCCAAGCGGTTCTAGGGGCTTCAGTCTGGAACCGTGCGACCGCTACGGCCGCAGGTTCGAATCGTGCTTCGGGCATGGATGTGTGCGATGTCCTTACGTTAGTTATGGGACTGATGACCACAGATGCTAAGTCCCACAGTGCTCAGAGCCATTTCAACCATTTTTTTGAAGAAGTACAAGAGGAACAGCATGCCTTCTGTACTGAGATTTACTTCAGCCACGAAAACATTCCACAGTACACAACCTATTTTTAATGAGACTGCATGTACAGCCATTGATTAATTATTTGGAAACATATACCACTTCGCCATAAATGGTGCATATTCGTTGTGCGGAGTACATAGAGGCTTAACTGAATGTTCAACATCTACATCTACATCCATATTCCGCAAGCCACCTGACGGTGTGTGGCGGAGGGAACCTTGAGTACCTCTATTGGTTCTCCCTTCTATTCCGGTCTCGTATTGTTCGTGGAAAGAAGGATTGTCGGTATGCCTCTATGTGGGCTCTAATCTCTCTGAGTTTATCCTCATGGTTTCTTCGTGAGACACTTAGGAGAGAGCAATATACTGCTTAACTCCGCGGTAAAGGTATGTTCTCGAAACTTCAACAAAAGCCCGTACCGAGGTACGTCTCTCCTGCAGAGTCTTCCTTTGGAGTTTATCATCTCCGTAACGCTTTCGCGATTACTAAATGATCCTGTAACGAAGGGCGCTGCTCTCCGTTTTATCTTCTCTATCTCTTCTATCATCCCTATCTGGTACGGATCCCACACTGCCGAGCAGCATTCAAGCAGTGGGCGAACAAGTGTACTGTAACTTACTTCCTTTGTTTTCGGATTGCATTTCGTTAGGATTCTTACAATGAATCTCAGTCTGGCATCTGCTTTACCAACGATCAACTTTATGTGATCATTCCATTTTAAATCACTCCTAATGCCTACTCCCAGATAATTTATGGAATTAACTGCTTCCAGTTGCTGACCTGCTACATTGTAGTTAAATGATAAGGGATCTTTATTTCTATGTAAACGCAGCACATTACACTTGTCTACATTGAGATTCAATTGCCATTCCCTGCACCATGCTTCAATTCACTGCACATCCTCCTGCATTTCAGTACAATTTTCCATTGTTACAACTTCTCGATATACCACAGCATCATCCGAAAAAAGCCTCAGTGAACTTCCGATGTCATCCACAAGGTTTTTTATGTATTATGTGAATAGCAACGGTCCTATGACACTCTCCTGCGGCACACCTTAAATCACTCTTGCTTCGGAAGACTTATCTCCATTGAGAATGACATACGGCGTTCCGTTATCTAGGAACTCTTACTTCGTTCATTAAACGACTGTGGGGAATTGTATCGAACGCGTTGCGGAAGTCAAGAAACACAGCATGTACCTGGGAATCCGTGTCTATGGCCCTCTGAATCTCGTGGACGAGTAGCGCGAGAAGGGTTTCACAAGATCGTCTTTTTCGAAACCCATGCTGATTCCTACACAGTACATTTCTTGTCTCCAGAAAAGTCATTATTCTCGAAGATATGTGTTCCAAAATTCTACAACTGATAGACGTTAGAGATATAGATATATATGTCTGCACATCTGTTCGATGTCCCTTCTTGAAAACTGGGATGACCTGTGCCCTTTTCCAATCCTTTGGAACGCTACGGTCTTCTAGATACCTACGGTACACCGCTGCAAGAAGGGGGGCAAATTCCTTCGCGTACTCTGTGTAAAATCGAACTGGTATCCCATCAGGTCCAGCGGCCTTTCTTCTTTTGAGCGATTTTAATTGTTTCTCTATCCCTCTGTCGTCTATTTCGATATCTACCATTTTGTCGTCTGTGCGACAATCGAGAGAAGGAAGTACAGTGCAGTCGTCCTCTGTGAAACAGCTTTGGAAAGAGACATTTAGTATTTCGGCCTTTAGTCTGTCATCCTCTGTTTAGATACGTGGACGACACGTTCGCTATATGGCCTCATGGTGAAACGGAGCTACACAAGTTCCAGGAATATTTGAACAATATGGACGGGAAGATACAGTTCACGCTGGAAGTAGATAATAATGGTGCTATCCGATTTCTAGACGTCGAAGTGTACAGGAGAACGGAGGGCACGCTGGGGCACATAGTATAACGCAAGCCTACACATGCAGACAGGTATCTGCACGCACAATCCTATCACCACCCAGCGCAGAAGAACTCTCTCGTCCGCTCTTTGGAAATCCGTGCGCAGCGCCTAAGCGATGCTCAGAACACCACACCTGAGCTTAAAAGGTTACGCACAACGTTTCTAGACAATGGTTACAGCCATAAGTCGATAAACATAGCCTTGTCGACGAACACAAGCAAGAAATATAAGCAGGAAATAGTCAAATTGCAGCCAACAGTACGCTTACTCTATGTGAAAAACGTTACTGACCGAATAGACAAACATCTTCAGCGCGTTGGAGTGCAGCCTGTCTTCTATAGTGGTCGTAGGATCCAGGACGTGCTAGGCACCACCAAGGACAAGGTGGATGCATTACACACTGCAGGCGTTTACAAGGTGGAATACGAATGTGGAGAGGCATACATTGGCGAGACTGGTGGGCCAATGGCAACGCGCATTCGGGAGCACGAGCGTTATATTCGTCTAGGGCAACACAACAAATCCGCAGTGGCAGAACACCACCATGACTGCGGAAAAGAAATAAAATTCAGCGAAGCCTGTGTGTTGGCCAAGCAGCCTATTATGGCGAAACGAAAAATCAGAGAGGCCATCGAAATATTTAAACACCCTAACAACATGACCAGGGAGGATGGACTGAGACTTGCCCCATCTTGGCTGCCAGCAATCAGAGCCCAACAGACCACACTGTCAACACGAGGTACGAGCACTACCGGTGAGTAACTGCCGCCGCGCGGCCGATGTCCAGCAGTTGGTAAACAGCAGCCAACTTCTCATTCGATGGTGGCAACCAATCATTGTACATAACACAAGAGCCAATGAACAACAGAGGTCACGTTCTCCCTCCACGGCAATAAACTATTAAAATAAAGTTCCCTCGCCTTCTTCCTTAAGTGACCAGTGAAACTAACTTTCTTTTTAAAATTATGACGTAGAGGCATGCGCAGCGAACACTAACAACAAAATGTAAAAGATACTACAGAGTCAGAACGCACCATTAGACCTAGAAGAAGGCTGCTGCAATCGTGGCCGAAACGTTGGTTTTTCTATAGCAGCAGTAGTTTTTACATTATGACGCGGTACCAAACCCAGAAAACTATTACGTTAACTGAGTCTTGCCGCGGAAGCCTAAGCAATTACAACTTTTAACGAGACTACTAATTCACTAAAGGCGGCTGATAGTTGACTAAACTGTGGTTACTTGATTCTTCCTGTAGAAAACAATGGGAATAGCACTACCTCTCTCTGGACTGTATTGAAAACAAACACTAGCACTACTGGCACTATGGATGACTAAAGGACTCTCTCTGACTGTATTCAAAACAAATGCGAAATCTGTGGAACACTATTACTAGCACTCTACAATTAAAGCTTCATAAAAGCAAAAACACCCGGTGAAGAAGTGACAAGTAAGAAAAATACAGTTAATACTTAAATTAACGTAGCTGGCTGCACAGCAGACGTGACGCAGACAGCTGATACGATGACACTGACGCTACTGGCACTATGGCTGACTAAAAGGACTGTCTCTGACTGTGTTCAAAGCAAACACGAAATATATGGATTTTTGGGACCTCTTATTAAGTAACCTCAAGCGGTCCACATACGTCCAACATAACTGTAACCGTCTGAGTATCGGACGGTAAGTTAGGTGACGGTGATAGTTCGTCGTTGTTAGTACCATACCTCTGGCACATACGTGAGCCGTGGCTCGCTTGGAGATGCCTCCTCGGTTCATGTAGGTGCTAATGACGCATCGTTAACAAACAAGCGTTCATTGTTCCAAAATACACTTCTTTATTCGCGGCTGACAGCAGTAGCGGAGCGCAGAAGGGTGCTAGCCACACAAGAATGTGCAGACACATGCACGCATCGCACACCCTCGAGAGCTACTGATGTAGATGCACGTCCTCAGCGCCCAGTGACGTCACTACTGGGTCAGTGTTACCCGCTTGGCTTCTGGTGCTAGCAGCGCAGGGTAATAGGTCAGGACGCTATCGCTGACATCGTAGAAGTAATCGCAGTAAGCACTCACTGGCCGTGAGTGTGTCACGTCGTGCAGGATCACACTGTGGCCTTTGTCGGGAGGAAGGCCTAAAGCTTCGGGATACGCCAGCAGTGACGGGATAATGGTGGCGGCTACGGTACGCTCATCCGCAATGACGATTGTTGAGTGCTTCCTGACCTCACCGGTTAGCCCTCCAGAAGGCCTTATGGCGGATGCCGTCCAGCTTTCCATCAGTTTTGACGTGAACAGCAGCACTCAAGCTTGTTTTGAGAATATCCTCCTGGCAGGACTCCACATTTTAACAGAGCTGAGGAACAAAGAGTAGACCGACACAGGTCTCACCTCCAGGTTGGCCAGCTTCGAACTCAGTACATGTAGATCAAGCCACTGACTAGCTGTAATCTTCAGATACTACACGTCATAGCCTACAAATGGAGTGTGAAATCAGAAGACGGCGAGCATATTATCGAAACCGGTTAGGACTGATATCATTCTACACACTTATCGTCGCGCATCGTCACAAGCAATGCTACAAGGGTTCATCAATTTGAACTGGGAACAAACCCACAATCCATGGATTGGGGCCACACTGCCTCTCCACCGAAGAAATAGTTCAAAGCCACGCTCTCAACCGATAAAGTCAAACCGACGGTTTTCTTGGTATCATAGTGGAACGATAAACTCTGAAGTGTGCTGTGCTGCCCTCAAGGAATTGAACATCCGACTTCAGTGTGTTCGTCGCCACAAAAATACAAAGCAGTTTCTCCTTCTCCGTGGCGACGCAGGGCCTCAATAAGTCTGCTGGGAGACGGTCACAAAAATTCATTGGATTGTTTTTTCTCATCCACCCTAGAATCAGGATCACATACCTTCGGAATTCCATGTGTTTGGCCCAATGAATGACGCACTCCGCGGGAAGAAGTACATGGATGATGCAGAGCGGAGCTTATGTTGAAAAATGGGGTTTTGTAGCCAAAAGGCTTGCAATAATATGTGTACTGGAATCATGTATAAAACCAACCTTATTTCTACATCTATATCTACATCTACATACATACTCCGCAATCCACAGTATGGTACGTGGCGGAGGGTACCCCGTACCACAACTAACATCTTCTCTCCCTGTTCCACTCCCAAACAGAACGAGGGAAAAATGACTGCCTATATCCCTCTGTACGATCCCTAATCTCTCTTGACTTTGCGGTCTTTCCGCGAAATGTAAGTTGGCGGCAGTAAAATTGTATTTCAGTCAGCCTCAAATGCTGGTTCTCTAAATTTCCTCAATAGCGATTCACGAAAAGAACGCCTCCTTTCCTCTAGAGACTCCCACCCGAGTTCCTGAAGCATTTCAGTAACACTCGCGTGATGATCAAACCTACCAGTAACAAATCTAGCAGCCCGCCTCAGAATTGCTTCTATGTCCTCCCTCAATCCGACTTGATAGGGATCCAAAACGCTCGAGTAGTACTGCAGAATAGGTCGTATTAGTGTTTTATAAGCGGTCTCCTTTGCATATGAACCACATCTTCCCAAAATTCTACCAGTGAACCGGAGACGAGTATCCGCCTTCCCCACAACTGCCATTACATGCTTGTCCCACTTCATATCGCTCTGCAATGTTACTCCCAAATATTTAGTCGACGTGACTGTGTCAAGCGCTACACTACTAATGGAGTTCATCTTGTATCCTCCTACAGTCACTCAACGACGACACATTCCCTTACACCACAGTATCATCAGCAAATAGCCGCACATTGCTATTCACCCTATCTAAAAGATCATTTATGTAGATGGGAAACTACAGCGGACCTACCACACTTCCCTGGGGCACTCCAGATGATACACTCACCTCCGATGAACACTCACCATCGAGGACAACCTACTGGGTTCTATTACTTAGGAAGTCTTCGAGCCACTCACATACTTGGAAACCAATCCCATATACTCGTACCTTAGTTAGGAGTTTGCAGTGGGGCACCGAGTCAAACGCTTTCCGGAAGTCAAGGAATATGGCATCCGTCAGATAGCCTTCATCCATGGTTCGCAAGATATCATGTGTAAAAAAGGGCGAGTTGCGTTTCGCAGGAGCGATGTTTTCTAAAGCCGTGCTGATGCTTGGACAGCAACGTCTCTGTCTCAAGGAAATTCATTATATTCGAACTGAGAATATGTACGAGAATCCTCCAACAAACCGATGTTAGGGATATTAGTCTGTCATTTTGAGGATCCGTCCTTCTACCCTTCTTATATACAGGCGTCACCTGCGCTTTTTTCCAGTCGCTAGGGACTTTACGTTGGGCAAGAGATTCAAGATAAATGAAAGCTAAGTAAGGAGCCAATGCAATAGAATACTCCCTGTAAAACCGAACTGGAATCCCATCAGGACCTGGCGATTTATTTATTTTCAACCCATTCAGCTGCTTCACAACCCCAGGGATGTCTATCACTATATCGTCCATACGGGAATCTGTACGAGACTCAAACGGCTGTATGTTTGTACGATCATCCTGCATAAAAGATTTCTCAAATGCTAAATTTAAAATTTCAGCTTTCGTTTTACTGTCTTCCGTTGCCAGGCCAGACTGATCAATGAGTGACTGGATGGAAGCCTTTCCTTGGGATTTCAGCAAGATCTTTGGCTAAGGTACGATGGTGGTAGTGGTTGTGTGCTTCGCGCATCGCTCTTTTTACAGCAGCACGAATCTCTACTAACTTTTGCCTGTCCTAATTCTCCCAATCTTTCTTGTACCGCGAGTGCAAATGCCTTTGCTTCCTGAGCATTCTTCGAATTGCGCTGTTAAACCACAGTGGTCTTCTCCGTCCGTAACCCACTTTTTTGGCACATACTTGTCCAATGCGTGATTTACAATGTGTTTAAAATTTACCCATAATTCTTCCACGTCCAACGTACCGGAAGTAAATGAAGTCGATTCTTTTACTAAGTGGGATGCTAACAACTGCTTATCTGCTCTTTCTAGTAAGAATACTCTCCAAGCTTTCTTGACAGACTTTTTGCCGGCCAGAGTGGCCTTGCGGTTCTAGGCGCTACAGTCTGGAACCGAGCGACCGCTACAGTTACAGGTTCGAATCCTGCCTCTGGAATGGATGTGCGTGATGTCCTTAGGTTATTTAGGTTTTATTAGCTCTAAGTTGTAGGCGACTGATGACCTCAGAAGTTAAGTCACATAGTGCTCAGAGCCATTTGAACAATTGACCGACTTTTTAACTTTCGTAACCATAGTCGTCATGATAATATCATGTTCACTAATCCCTCTCTCAACCCTGACACCGTCGATGAGGTCTGGTCTGTTGGTGGCTACCAGATCTAAAATATTTCCATTACGCGTTGGCTGTCGATTTAGCTGCTCAAGACAGTTTTCTGATAATGTGTTCAAAAGTAATTTACACGACGGCTTGTCTGTATCACGTCTAATGAATCCATAGACATCCCAGTCTATACTAGTTAGGTTGAAGTCGCCTCCGACTAACATAGAATGATCCAAGTACTTCTGCGATACAAAGTGTAGACTCCCTTTGAATGAATCTAGAACTGTAAACGTGGAACCTGGTGGCCGCTAATAACACCCAACAATTAACTTTGTTTCCCCTAACATTGTTAAACGTGTCTAGATAACTTCACAATCACACTCTACTTCGACCTCAGTAGACACAACATTTTTGTCAACTGCAATGAAGACACCACCTCCTACGGTGTCTAATCTGTCTTTCCGATACACGTTCCAACCCTCACTAAGTATTTCAGAACTTCCTATCTCAGGGTTCAGCCAGGTCTCAGTCCCGAGAATAATTTGCACGACACATGCTTCATGGAGGGTAGTAATCTGAGCAACTTTATTCCGAAAACTCTGAAAATATAACTGCTAATATCTTGATAGCTGAAGTGTGTTTACACTGAGCGCGACCTGATTCCTCTGCGTGCACGTTGACTGGTGAGTGTTCATCAGGACACCTCGCACTACTACCTAGCCTAAAAAAAAACCATGTGCATGCCACAATTACTCTGCTACCAGAGTAGCCGCTTCCTTTGTGTAGTGCACCCCTGACCTATCTACGGGCGTCCTGCAATTCCCTCTCCAATAGCGCAAGTCTAGAAATGTGCAGCCAAGACCGTCACAGAGTCGACGAAGCCTCTGGTTGAGACCCTCCACTTAGCTCCAAACCAAAGGACCCCGATCCACTCTGGGAACGATGCTGCAAATAGAGAGCTCAGTTTGCAGCCCACGTCCGAGGCCAGCGGTCTTCACCACATCCGCCAGCCTCCTGTATGAACTATCGCCTCAGAACCCAAGCTACAGGCATCATTGGTGCCGACGTGAGCAACTACTTGCAGACGACTGCACCCCGTGCGCTCGATAGCCGCAGGCAAGGCCGCCTCCTCATCTTGGATGAGGCCCCCCGGCAGACAAACCAAGTGCACGTTGGACATCTTTCCAGCCCTGTCCGCTATTTCCGTAAGAAGTTCCATCACCCGCCTAACGTTGGAGCTCCCAATAACCAGCTAGCCTTTGCCCCCGTATGCCCTGCTGAAGGATCGGCCACCTGCCCACTGACAGGATGAACGAGCGAGGCCAGCCGGCCAGCCTCCACATTAGCCCTCCGCCGCGAGCGGCGCGTACGCGATGCATTCCGCCATCACTCTGAAGTGAGGGCGGTCTCGACGCACCAGGTACACTAGAAGGTGCCACTGCGGCTGAGTCAGCGGACGCAGCTAGTGACACCTTGCGTGTCTCAAGCGACGAGCCAGACCCTCCGCCGTCGCTGCACCTCGAGGCAGCAGCCTGAAGGCGGCTCACCCTGGCCAACAGCACGCTCGCCTGCTCGCGAACCGCGGCCAGCTTCTCCTGTGCCCGTACTCAGCACGCACACACCCTATCCACCCTACTGCTAATATCTAACGACTCCGCAAATTTATACTCTACAGCTACCAATAAGCAATATTACTCCGCTCAAATGCGAGAATACGCAAGGATTTTATGTAATTAAGTATGCAAGAGCACAAACACTCGGAAAGAAATTAAGAATCACACTACAAAACAAATATGGAACCTAAATATGCGACTCGCTACTGCACTGCTTCTGCACTGATACTTCACCAGCGGTTGCATTACTTATGGACGCCCCTCGTCGGATCACGTAATCCTCATTCAGAGGTGTCACAGATAGATCATATGCACTGCCCCATCCAGTATGTCCAGCACGTGATGTCTAGACTGGACAACAGTAGCATGTAATACCTCTTCACGCACTGTATACTTCGCTGTTTTTAGCAAACAAACTATGAACATGCAATAACACAAGAAGACACACTACGTAAGATCCACACTGGTCACTTTAAGTAACATACTTAACCTTATGTATGTCTCGTCCATAAAGCACTAGCGAGATCGCTTGCAAAATGTGTACAACAAGTGAAATTAGTTTACAGATAGCACATATTAACGTTTTCTTTCCAGAGATGCGGGAGAAGGTTCATATATCTATGAATATTTGACAGGTACGAATTAAAGAATGAGTATTTCATTTTCACAGTTTTTCGCAAATCATTTAAGTCTGTTATGATAGGCCCATTATAAGTGTCGATGAATTACAATTCTTGGTTCTAATATTTGCCTTAACCAGTGACAATAATTCCACTACACGTTAAGACACGTTCAGACTTCTCGAAATGATGTTTCACGACTAACAACTTTTCTCCAGTGGATGACTGAGATATAAGAAAATAATTACAAACTCATCGTACTGTTATTATAACAAGGTAACTATCTGTTTTCGTGACACTTGCAATAGTTGAGTGTGGTGCTATTAGCAACAGCTTCATATCTGACATATTTTGTGCGAGAAGCAGAGGACCACAGAAACAACCTACGAACGAGATAATTATACTTGTGAAACATACACTTTCTAAATGTAATACATCGAACTCATGAAATTTGACCCTAGATAACTATAGGAAGAGTATAACTATTTGTAGGAAATTGATTATCATACACAACGAAGAAAATACCCGGTCGAATACAAAATTTTTCATATACTTTCAGTGTTAAAGATCTCCTAATGTGCCACATACAGGCAAGATCCATCCTCAGGGAGCTTCTTATTCGTTATTCCCAAATAGCAACCCGACTGTTTTCTCACTATACGAACTTGCATACTCACAGTCACGTATTTGAGGCGCAAGTGAATCGACGCAACTCCAAACTCAAAAATATATGTATGTTATGGTGAACATTGTATCTTCTCAAAAGCTGTAATAACTGCTTGAGTAAAATACACAATGACATGTATAACAAGAGTTTCATTTTGTCATCACATTAATCTTTCAGTAAAATATCCTTTTTTTCCTCGTCTGCGTCGACATCAAAGATGTATGTCAACGTTTACGTCTAATCTTATTTAAACTAAGCAAGAGCTATTTTGATGTTTTTGCTGTTGAATTTGGTCGCCCGACATTTCTCTACCCATTTTCCTGAAGTTTCACCAGTACGAGTACTCCAGATTATCAAAGAAAATTTATGCTGGGTCGGGACTCGAACCCCAATTTCCTGCTTTACGTGAGTGGTTGCCTTAAGAGTTTTTTTATTATTTATTTTTCATTTTTTTTCCGGGTACGCCTCCGGGACCGACTGAAACTTCTATACGTCACCTTGTGTCTACGTTCAGTAATCGCAATATTGCCGTATCGCTGTGACTCCCGCACAGGCAAGGGCTTATGTTTACTGTCGCGACCTTGTCTAGGCATGAAGCATTATATTATAGCGCCTGTGTTTTTACGGTGTACTGTGCTGTTATGCACGTATATTTGAAGGACACTCCAGAGTACCTTTTAAAAAAACTGGCTCTGTAATATAGTAGTCATTGTCAAAGCCTCAGCAATTTGGAACACCTACTTTGTTGGCCGTCACACGTTGTTCACATCATCTGTTAAAGTACACAACCACTGAACGCGGATGTATTATTTAGATACTGGATGGCAATGCTGTTTGCTACAGCGTTTATTCGCAGCTGAATACCATTTAATGCTGTAGATTTTCAAACAATAATTATCCGACCAAAATAGATTTCAGAAACAAGCATGGTAAATATTTCATTCACAGCAAGGATCTCTGTGATACGGCGTTCTATTATTAACGTCCATCTGAAACTGTTTTCCACGGTGTGGCTCATTGTAATATGTAATGACAAATATTATATGTCATATTAAATTCCGTATCAGAAATTAAATGGAGAGGAAAATTAAACACTGAGGGTCGTATTTGGAGATAAACTAATAAAGAAACTCTTTAACATTGAAAAACAAAGAAATCGTAGCACACGACGTCAGTCACAATTTAATAGTTTAATATATATTTCCTGAGACCAATATCGACCTTCCTCACGTCAAACATTGAAACGTGTGTGCCATTAAAGGAGACTAAGCATTTTGGAGGAATTGTTACGTTGCCTGAAGGCGTCAGGAAGCAACAGTGTGTGAATTTCTCTCCTTACAATAGTTTTCTTCACAACAAATGCCATCTTCGACTTATTCAAAGAAATATAACTTATCTTTTATGAGTGCAAACATTTCAAGGTTTGCACAGCTACGAGTATTCAAATAGTTTAAAAAATGCCATGTTGCACTGTGGCCTGTTGCCGCTTTCGTGACCTGCATGTCCTTAAAAGCAACCGTACCCTTTTCTCCACTAACAGTTGCCCAGACAACCACTAGCCAACAAAAACGTTCCTTAAATTTGATGAGCGTAAGGGAAATGGTGCCACCAACTCGCAAGACCGTTGGCATTCGATTAGTTGTAAACGGTTGGTAAAACTAGTGTCAGGTTGTCTGTGACTGAAAGGACCAGACAAAACAAGGGGTGAACATCATTCGTATGAAGATTTTTTGTTAACACTTACTAGCAAAATAACTCTATAAATTAGGCCAACAGGACCTTGACAAATTAAGACAAATCTGTTCAATAAAATTATTTAAAAATAGTTACTGATAATCGATCAAGAATGTTATCAAATACTTTAGTGATACCAAATAACAAAAGGTTATAGTGTTACTTCAAGAAGCTACCCTCAACTCTCCCAAAGTCATTCGTGGTAATATGACGTATTAAAATTTCAGTTTACAATAAACGTTACTCTCTTACCAAAAATATACAAATCCTGTGCGTCACATGTTACTATAGTTGAAATATTTGTAGAAAATTTCAATAAGTGACACAAGATAATATTTTACGAATTGAAACTACATAAAAACCTCTTCAAAGGTTCTAATAAACAGTTTTCAAATAGATAGGCCACAATAGGTTTAGAAATTGTGCCTAAAATACAAGAAATATTTCAAATTTACCTTACAAGGAGTACAGTAAAAGGAAACAGAACAATTAAAGCTGCTTGATATGAGACCATCACGCGTCGGACCTGGTAGTCGGGACGAACGGACCTGAAATTATTTGGGGCGGCCCTATATGCTGCTCACCACACTCCTTTCCTAAGTAACCAGTGAGAACACACCCTAAGGCACAAACATACAGTGAACGCCAGATGAACAGAGAATTAACTATTAAGTAAAACGAGTCAATCTGAAGAAATCAGATTACATGGTGACAGTAAATAAAATGTCGTGTGACTAGGGCCTCCCGTCGTGTAGATCGTTCGCCAGGTCCCAAGTCTTTCGATTTGACGCCACTTTGGTGACTTGCGCGTCGATGGGGATGAAATGATGATGATTAGGACAACACAACACCAAGTCGGGGAGCAGAGAAAATCTCCGACGCAGCCGGGAACCGGACCCGGGCCTTTAGGATTGACATTCTGTCGCGCTGACCACTCAGCTACCGGGGGTGGACAAGCTGACAGTGTAGACAATACTTTTTGTATATAAGAAGTTAACTGGCCAAGGCAACCATCCCCACTTACACCTGAGAGTAAAGCAGTTCAGCCATCAACAAAGATTCTGCTTCCAATCGCGGCACAAGGCGGTAACGGTAAATACTTAATCGTCACGCGAGACGGAAAACATAGGTGGAAGGAAGACGCGAGCGGCAGACTGATGAACTACACTTACGTAAACACAAGGTTGGCTTTGAAATATAAGCCCCAAAAATAAATGCAACAAGATTTCTCTAGTGAGACGCATAAGCTTGCTCCTTCCAAATATCTGAAGAAAGCGCCCTGGTGATTTATTACAGAAGATACATTTAACATAAAGGACATTTACAAAACCTTGTTTCGACATGGGATTTCAAATAGATTGGTATATCTGGATTTTGGGGGGGCTCTTGACACTGTACCACACAAGCGGCTAGCAGTGAAACTAGGTGCATATGGAATATCGTCTCAGTCATGTGACTGGAGTTGTGATTTTTTTGTCACAGTTCGTAGTAATTGACGGAAAGCCATTGGGTAGAACATAAGTGATTTCTGACGTCCCCCAAGGTGGTGTTATATGCCCTTTACTGTTCCTTATCTGTATAAACGATTTGGAAGACAGTCTGAGCAGCTATCTTAGGTTTTTGGCAGATGACGCTGTAGTTTGTCGACTAGTAAAGTCATCATAAGATCAAAACAAATTGCAAAACAATTTAAAAGAAAATATATGTATGGTGCGAAAATTCGCAGCTCACACTAAGTAAAGAAAACTGTGAGATCATCCACATGAATGCTAAAAGGAATTCGTTTAACTTCGGTTGCACTATAAATCAATCAAAGCAAAAATCCATAAACTCAACTACATACTTGGGAATTACAATTATGAATAACTTAAATTGGAAGGGACACACAGAAAACGTTATGGTGAACCCTAACCAAAGACTGCGTTTCATTGACAGGACTTAGAAAATGTAATATAGATACTAAAGAGGTTGCCAACACTACTCTTGTCCATCCTCTTTAAGGATACTGCTGCGTGGTACGGGATCCTTACCAGACAGGATTGATGAAGTACATAGAAAAAGTTCAAAGAAGGGCAGCACCTTTTGTATTATCGCGAAATAAGTGAGAAAGCGTCACTAAAAAGATACAGGATTTGGGGTGGAATCTTCTCACGAAAATTCCATCATTAACTTTCTCCTAAGAATGCGAAAATATTTTGTTGACAACGACCTACATATGGAGAAACGACCACCATAATAAAATAAGAGAAATCAGACATCGCACTGAAACACATGGGTGTTCTCTTTTCTGTGCGCTCTATCGAGATTGGAATAATAGAGAATTGAGAAGGTGGTTCGATGAAGCCTTTGCCAGGCACTTAAATGTGGTTTACAGAGCATCCATGTAGATTCGGATGTAGAACCTCTATAAATTACAACACGCAATCAACTCATAACTCTATGAGTTACCAAATGGAAGGAATTATGTTTTCATACAAGAGACAAGCTTCCCAAATCGCCTGGCCAGATACAGGGACAGGGAACAATAACAAGAACAACGAGTCTGAACCGAGTGCAAAATAAAAGCCGCACGACACAAACACATGGAGGAAGATAATCATTTATCACACTCGCAACAGGGGAGAACAGCAGTCTTTACGAATGCCGCGAGGTGACGGCACCGAAGTAACGAACTAAAATCACGACGTATATGAAAACTTTGTGGAGTGACAAACACTGGACAAATTCGGAGCTGCCAGGAGACGTATGGATGAAAACTACCCACTACTCGTCTCCAGACCTGGTTGGCCGATGGAATAACGTGCCCACTCCCGTTTTCCGTGTAAGTCTCTCTGGACCGTTAGATGCTCAGCCAGACCAACCTCGAAGTCACATGGGAGGTAGAACTAACGACTGGCCCATTGCCCTGCAGACCTGCGCTGCCGAACGGCTTCAGGGTCTCAACAGCACTTGCGACAAATGTCCGATGCCACCTTCACACCAAAGATTGTGCCCCATGAGACACGCGCGAGGTATCAATCGTGAACAGTTCATCCTCCTCCCGCCCCAAAACAGGAACTCTAGCAAGGGGTGGGGGGGGGGGGGCGGGGTGAGGGGACAGCGCAGGGCTCACTAAGGAAATCTTTATTTATACTACCTCTCTTCACTTGGATAAGTTTCACCCTCAACTCATTTCCACTAATTTCGTTGCGGACAGTTTCTCGGGCGCATCACTCGCAGAGACTCGGCACCTAGAATTTCTTACGTAGACTAAATTCCCGACCTGAATGTGCACCGAACGTCGGCTCTGATTGTACTGCCATGCTTCCCATTTATAGGCCCTCTGCGTGTTTGATCTTGCTCTAAGCCAATTATCCTTGATTAACTCAGGACTAATATCATTGAGCAACAGCTTATGTACGGAGCAGACATTTGATAAAGGGGAATTAAGCGGATAGGCAAACATAAGGGAAGCAGCGGTAGCTCCGTGTTCCCCATTGTCGGCTGTATTAAAAGCTAGGTTAGGCCATGGTACAGAAAGATCCCATTTAGTTTAAGCCTCAGGGTGAATGAGACCAGACATTAACTTACGATGTTCAGCCTAAGCGAACAATGATTAGGGGCAATAAGTCGTCGTGGTGACGTGTATTACGCTTGATCGGAAACAGATCGAAAATTCATCAAACAGAAACAAGGTGCATTATCGCTGACAATGAGCGTCGGAGGACTGATCTAAGAGAAAATCTTATCGCAGTCCTAATACTACGTCTGGCAGTAATACCGATACTAGGGAGCAACCAGCTGAATTGAGTAAAACCATCAACCACCACAAATATATAGCGCCGACTATTTTGGGTCCGTGGAAGAAGACCGATGTAATGAATAAAAAAACACTTCATGGGGACATCCGCCCGAGTGGAATGAAGCAACCTCCTGCACCCATCTGGACTGGGCTTAGCCATCTTGCATTCCAACACTGATTAATCATTTTTCTCACATCACGATACAGGGTGGGATAAGTTAGCGACTCCAGGGTCTTGTTAACGATTTTATTTACTTCCAGATGACCCCCCCCCCCCCTCCCGCCCTATAGAACTATGATATTACGAGGGTTGGAACTTTAATAGTAGCAACTGTTTATTTGCAGCTCGTACAAAATAGATACGTGTATCAAAGTTTTACTGATCTTGAGAGTAGTCACCAGCATTGTGTATAACCCGTTGCCAGCGATGTGGAAGTCATAGGATACTCTTAGCACTGGCAGTTTTGTTCACAGTACGAGCGGCGCTGTCTATTGCCCGACGAATTTGTAGCAGTTCTGAAGCAAATGCCCTGAAGTGTTTCCTTCAGTTTAGAAATCGAGTAGAACTCACGAGAGCCTAAGTCAGGGGAGTGCAGTAGGTGGTATAGCACTTAGCAGCTCCACCGGTCAAACAAATCAGTAACAGCTTGCACTGAACGTGCCCTAGCATTGTCCTTAAAAATGATGGTCAGGTTCTGCACAAAGTGTCATTACTTCTGCCTCTAAGCTGGTCTTAGGTTGGATTCCAAAAATGAACTGCATAGATACAGAAGTGATGACATTTTCTGCTAGACTTGACCAACATTTTGCTGGACAATGCTCAACCACGTACAGTGCAAAATGTTACTGATTTATTTGACTGATGGGGCTGCTAAGAGCTATACCACCTGCTGCACTCCCCTGACTTAAGCCCTCGTGAGTTCTGTTTCTGAAGGAAACACTTCACGGCATTCGCTTCAGAACTGCTACAAATTCGTCGGGCAATAGACAGCGCCGCTCGAACTGTCAACACAACTGGCACTGCTAAGAGTATCCCACGACTTCCACATCGCCGGCAACGGGTTATACACAATGCTGGTGGCTACTTTGAAAGTCAGTAAAACTTTGAAACACGTACCTGTTTTGTACAAGCTGTAAATAAATAGTTGCCAATATTAAAGTTCCAATCGTCGTATTTGAAAACAGCCATGAGAAACGGGGTAGGCAGATAGAATTTAAGCGCACCATCGCTGCGTCCGCAGTGGCAGAGGATGTCCTTCAGCAATTCGTAACCGGGAATTTGCTTATCGGCTCCCAGCTGGCCTCTAATGGGACCCAAGTTTGAGGAGGGGTAGGAGGAGGAGGAGCAGGAGAAGGAAACTAGTGATTAACGTCCCATGGACAGCGAGGTCGTCAGAGACGGAGCGCATGCTCAAATGAGAAAAGAATGAAGATGGGAAACGGCCTTGCCCTTTCAAAGGAATCATCCCGGAATTTGTTTTAAGCGGTTGAGGGAAATCACGGGAAACCTATATCAGGAATGCCGAAACGGGTTTGAAGCACCATCCTCCCGAACGAGAGTCCAGTGTGCTAACTACTGGTCTACCCCGCTTCATGAGCACAACTTAGGGTCCTGCTCTTGTTGCTCACGGTCAGTAAACAGTACTGGAATAACGGTAATAACTGAAATGATCTCTTCGATCATGCTGCGTAAGGTATCGTCTACAAAGTTATTGCGCCCCCAAATGTGGCACACATTGAAGCGGAAGGCCGAAATTCGGCCAGTCCACATCGAATTACGCCCAGCTTTGGGCAGGTTTGTCAGAACCCAACTAAGGTGCTGTTTGTCGTCTCCAGTGTGAATTCTCAGTGTTCAAGGTAGTATTTCAATTTCTAAAGCGCGAAGAAGATCTCCAGTGATTACAACTCATAAGTAGATTATTGCTTCCCAGCTGGAGACAGGCTCCTACACGTGTAGCTAAGGGCCTCGGTTCGCCGTCTTGCTCCTGAAGCAACACGTGTATTAGAGGCGTCGGGTTTGACGACAAAATGTTGATTGAAGAGAGGAATGTCCAGAACAGGAGCATTACGTAAAGCGATGTTAAGTGCATCAAATGCAGCCCCCTGGCTGTCTGTCTATCTGGCTAGAAAAATGGTCCGCCCTTCTTTCGCAACCAGTTTAATGGAGTCGCTAGCTCAGTAAACCTTTGAACGAATTTTCTGAAAAAGTTTGTGACTCCAATGGAACGGTCTATCCCTTTCTTAGTCTTAGGAGGGTGGTAACAGTAAATAGCTCAGGTCCTAGACTTATCACTGTCACCACGAACTAAGGTAGTTTTATATGGTTTGACAGCTAGCTCCCCTCGCATCAGACGCTCCAAAACCAGGCAAAAGTGCTCCAAGTGCTCAGAGAAGGTGTTACTGTAAATGACAACGTCTTCTAAGTAGTTATACACACACTTGAACTTCAGATGTCCGAGCACGGTTCCGAGTAACTAGAAAGAACTACCGCCCCAGTAGCATGGCCGAATGGCACCTGGTTGAATTCATGTAAGTTCCAGTAAGAGCAAAAGGCAGTGGTCACCTTGGATTCCTCAGCAACTGGAATCTGGTAATACGCCAGGTTAAAATAAAAAATGGAAAAGTAGTGGGCTCTAGAAAGCCAAGAGAAACACCCATGTAGATCACGAAGAGGGACAGACTCCAATATTACTTTTTGACTAAGGACATAATAGTCCACGACAGATCTGGAGCCCTCCCCATTATACTTAGGCACCATAAATATCGGCGACGCGAAAGGTTGGACATTTTATCTGCCAACTCACGAAATACCTTCTTCTTAGGTGGGGATAGCAAGTAGGATGACTGCCCGAATGGAACATGGTCGCAGAGTAAAATCCGGCATTCAACACCTCCAATGGCCAAGAACATTCACAGACGCGATAAGAAATGTGCACAGATCCTATCAACGTAAGAGCTTATATTAACAGTTCTACAAGTTCTGCCCATGGGCATTAACTGGAAAACTTACAAATGATGCGGTATTGGGCGTACCATCTACGGCTCATTAAGGAAAGATTGCTGCCGGAATCTAATAGCGCACAGGCTCATGACTGACGTCACCCCTTTTAACTTATTAATGCATTCAGCAAATTAAAAAGGTACTTCATCGTCCCTACCTGTGGCGTCAATTGTCGAAACACCATTTCCCGTTGACCTCACACTGGCGAGCTAAATGCCCCTGCCGATCACAGCGAAAACAACTATCTTGGGAGAACCTCATCTTGTTTGCGGAAACGGCACCAAAGCTGGTTTTGGCTTAAGATTGAGATAACGCCTTCTCATAACCCGTCCTTTCAACCGCTTGTCCCACAAGAGTGACAAGTTATCCAAGCCGCGATAGGTAGTCGTCCGCTCGACAAATAAGACCCTGAAACGATCCTCCGGTTTAATCTCTTGCTAAATGGTGGCAACAGTATCGTGTTCAGCCAGCTCAACTGAAAAATTTCTGCCCATGACACATTTTTAAAGTTAGCTAGTTCTTCTCAGGTAACATGAAAATTCAAACACCGAGCGAGGTGGTGCAGTGATTAGCTAACTAGGCGCACGTCCGGCCATTCTGATTCAGGTTTTCCGTGATTTCCCTCCTTCGCTTAAGGCGAATGCCGGGAAGGTTCCTTCGAAATGGAACGGCTGACTTCGTTCCCTAATACGATTGAACTGATGACCTCGCTTTGTCCCCTCCCCCAAATCAACCAATCAATCTAAAACGCAAACATTTAATCAACTCCTGTTGAGTATCAATAGAAAGGCAATCTGTTCTGCTCAGCACACTCAAGAAGGGATTAGGTAATTTAGCAAAACTCGCCTGCCAGTTCTTTGTATAGTCATTTCTGAACACAAGAGAAACGGTTTCGTTATAAAACACTGGATTTTGCGGTTAACTAAGGCCCTCCTCACTCTCCCACAGTAAGGCACCCTAAGGTTTGAACTGGGAATGCGTGACTATTGACGCCAGGTGTTCAACTCTACGAAACCAATGCGTAATTTGGGCCTGCATGCGGCGCAACTAAGCGCGCGCAATTGGGCACCGAAGAGAAGAAACTTTAAGGTCCGCTCTATCTCTGAGAGGAGAGCGACTCAGTTCTCGATAGCCACTCTCACCGGACCAACACGCGTCGCTGTCACCTGAACCAGAGCCCCAAAGGTGCGCGAAGAAGCGCCAGTAGTTCTGCAACGTTGCCATCCACTGCCAATCCTCGAATTTTATTCTCGGGTCTAAAATGGTCCTTGAGAAGGCAGTCAACTCCCGCCACGACTCGAGGCTACGTAACAGACGAATGCACCTGAATCCCAAAGCCATAAAACGACATATTGTGCCTAGGCAGACGCAATACAAGTATGAAAGTGTAAGATCACACACACACACACACGCACACACACACACACACACACACACACACACACACACACACACACACTATACTGTTGATGTTCAATAAAATTAAGTCCTTCAGATACTAGAAACATCAGCGCTCTAGCTCCCCTAATTTTAAGCACTACTGGCATAAGATGGTCTGGGAGTGGGACGACCGAGTCCCATAAAGGTTGAACATCATTCGTATGAAGATGTTTATTACCTCTTGTCAGCAAAATAATTTCATAAATTATGCCAACAGGACCTTGAAAAATTAGGACAAAACTATATTATAAAAGTGTTTAAAAACCGTTGCTGAAAGTCGATCAACAATGTCGTTAAATATTTCAGTGAGATTACGAACAGCGCAAATATGTGAAGCGACAGGCGACGTGTAGATGACAATAACTCACCGCTCAGCTGCAGACCTGGTCGACCAAAGTAATGAAGTGTCCACTCTCGTTTCGGGTGCGTGTCTCTCGTGGTCGGAAGATGCTCAGCCATACCAACTTGGAAGTCACAAGGGTGGTAGAACGAAGAGGCGGCCCGTTGTCCCACACACCTGTGCTGTACTGCCACTTCGCACACTACCTCTACCCGGAACTCGAGACAACAGTTCAGTTAAATTGCCTTTATCGGCATTCAGAGCCACAACGTCCGGAACTTCTCGGAGATTTCGCAGTGGAGCCCTTTATGCGGAGGTTATGGTACTGTGTTGAGGAGGAGCTTTCAAAAGAGCACGTCAAGTTTCCCTCCTTACTTCTTCTGCAGTTTCAATAGTAAGGAGTCGTACGGCTTCTTCAACAGTTTGTATGTCGATAAGATGTATGGTCTACTAAGTGTTCTAAGTGATTCTGCCTACAGGAAGATTGATAACGATCCTACAGAACGTGTGCAACGGAACACATCTACGCTCCAGAGCTCTTCTTCGTTGCCTCCCGAGACGATCAACCACTTAAGACCTCATGGCAGCGTACCTCCAAGACTGTATAGCCCTCCGAAGGTACATAAAGACGGACTACCCTTTCGGCCAATAGTGAGCAATATTGGGGCCCCCACATACGATTTAGACAAACATCTTGCATCCTTGGTGAGGCAATTTGTGGGCAAATGTCTACATCACATACGAAACCTGGCCGATTTTATCAACAGACTGGGGGATCTCCGTCTAAGTACTTCTGATCCTTTAGTTAGTTTTGACGTGGTGTCTCTTTTTACAAAGGTACCTCTCGCAGACTCCTTGGCACTGATTGGAAATAAGTTTCAGGTGGGAATCACTGCTTTGTTTCGCCACGCTCTCTCCTCGACATATTTTATGTGCAACCAAGAATATTTTGAACAGATTGACGGCGTTGCCATGGGTAGCCCCTTGTCTCCCATGGTGGTCAGCCTTTTTATGGAAGATTTTGAGGAGAGAGCACTTGAATCAACAGCCCTCAGACCAGCTGTTTTTTGAAGGTACGCGGATGACACTTTCGTAGTGTGGCCTCATGGAGAAGACAAATTAATGGCATTTTGAGATCACTTCAACTCCATTCAAGAGAACCTTCGGTTAACCATGGAATTAGAGAAAAAAGGTTGCCTCCCTTTCTTGGATGAGCGAGTTAGAAGGAAGAGTGATGGCTCTTTTGGGCATTCAGTTTATCGAAAGCCCACACATACTGATTTGTATTTAAATTCGTCCAGCTGCCATCACCCATCGCAAACAATGAGTGTACTTAAAACAATTGTACACAGAGCTCATGTAACGTCGGATGCAGATAGTTTGCCTAAAGAGCTTGCCCACCTGAAAAGGGTTTTCAAAGAGAATGGATATTCTACCCGGCAAATTAGCAAGGCAATTGCAATTAGGCCAAAGAAACAGGGAGTGGAGAGGAGAGCACGCCTACTAAATCTTTAGCTTTTCTTCCCTTTGTTGGCAACATTTCCTTCAAAATTGCAAGAATACTCCACGATTTCAATGTGAAAGTAATTTTCCGTCCACCATCGAAGATTTCCGACCTGCTGGGATCAGTGAAAGACGATCTGGTATTGCGGAAGGCGGGTGTTTATAAATTACCTTGTCAGTGTGGCATGTCATACATAGGACAAACATTGCGAATAGTAGAAGAATTTTGCACTGAACGTCAGCGCTGTACTGGACTTTTGCGACCTAGCAAGTCTGAAATTGCTGAGCATTGCATTTTCACTGGACACTCAATGGCGTATGACAAGATCACAATTTTGGCCACAGCAACATCCGTTTGGGACTCCGCCATAAAAGAATCAGTGGAAATTCGCATGACAGACAATCTTATGAACCGTGACAATGACTACCAGCTAGATAATGCGTGGAACCCCGTCAACTCTACGATCTGCTCCAGACGAAGACGTCAGAGTACTCCGATGTCCGCAGCAATTGACAACGCCGAAGACAGCTGAGTTCTGCAGTTCCGCCAGCGAGGGTGGTGCTGGCGGGCAGTGTGGTTCGTCTGTCAATATGATTCTGACGCATTCGTGGAATACTTGCTGGACGCTATATTTTGCGGAGCGGAGGACGTCTTCGTCAGTCTTCGATCGCTCACATGAGGATGGCTGGCAATTGACCAGTCGAAATATAGTGGATGGAAGCTAACGACGACCAGCTGCAAGCCCGAAATCTTTTTGAATATGCATTAAAACAGTAAAATCCTACATCTAGATTTACACTGAAAAGTTTACTACGGAGCATGACATTATGATCATATCTATCTGGATGTTCCTTTATTTATGTTAGCGCAGCTTCTTATCTTTTGGTTGGTTTGGTTGTGGGGGTGGGGCGTGGGGGGGGGGGGGGGGGGGAAGATGTGGCACCTAACATCGAGGTCATTCACCTGAAGTGATTTAGGGAAATCACGGAAAACCTAAACGCGGATTCGAAACGTCGTTTTCCCGAATACGAATCCAGTGTACTAACAACTGCGCCAACTCCCTCGGTAGTTTACCTTTTCCAGTTACTATGTGTTCCTACTTGCATTAAAAAAATTCACGTAAACTTTGTCATTCTACAGACAGACCTCGAAGACAACCGACAATATATCGGAAGCTGTTGAAGGATATTTTCCGAGTGGCGGGTAATTGGTTGTAGTTTTTGGGAGAGGAGACGAAACAGTGAGGTCTTCGGCCTCATCAATTAGGGACGGACGGAAATGGAAGTCGGCATTGCCCTTTCAATGGAACCATCCCGGCATTAGCCTGGAACGATTTAGGGAAATCATGGGAAACCTAAATCAGGATGGCCGGACGCGGGATTGTACCATCGTCCTCCCGAATGTGAGGTGTGTGCTAAACACTGCACCACCACACTCTGCGTGGCGGGTGGTCATAATTAAAGTGCAGCTACTTCCAAAGGTCCTGTGTTGTATGTATTAACTGTTTGTGACATATCTCTGTAAAGGAAGCACCTGTACTCGTACTATATTTTTACGCGTTTACGTGATTGTACCTACTCCTAAGTCTCGTATCTATTAACTGGAGTAATTTAGTTAGAGTGATAGTTTCGTAATGTTTTGTTATGTGTTGTGAATTTAGTCTTTTGTTGTCTCACTCCCGTAAGGTACTGACGCCATTCTGCTGTGCTCACTGTAAAGATGTTTATGTAATTGATAATTAGGTTCTCTTAATACGGTATGAAATTAAAGCTATTCTGCTTTTATTTCTAGCAAAGCCTTGTCACTTTTATATGATTTTTAATTTTTATGATGTGTGTTCAGAGGATTGCGTCTGGAACAGAGGCTTGGACGGCACATTGATGGCGAGCGTTAATGACGGAGCAATTTTGGTTTCAGTCGTTACTTTTATCTGTGTCTTACGCTATACATCTCTGTGATACTTGGACCCTTTATATTATTTCTATCTTAGAGGATTTTCGTGCAAAGAATGATTCTCTCATTCGTCCACTAACAATGACGTCATTGTGCTGTCTATACCAGTCGGACACAAGCCTAATTAACATTTAAAATTTTTTGATGGCGGTTAGTTACCCTTATAAAACTGGCGTTGTACAGTATCTTGTCGACGTCTCTGGTGCTTATACTGAACGAACTTCGTGAGCTGCGGTTAATAATAAAATCGGTATTAGCCCTTCCTCTTTTGTTTGACCGTTTCTGTGCACGCCTAGTTTCTAATCCATTACATATGGAAAAATTTGTAAACATCTGCCTCGCATTCTCGGCGCCAGATTTGCACTTTTTCCAGCGTAAACTGGTTCCGCATTAGCGCATTAGAAAATCTACCAACATCCCTGCCTTACGAGAACTACAGCCAATACTGGCTGGACCACTGTGAGTAGCTGCACTTTAATTACGACCAAATGGTATTTTTTTAAAAGGAACCCGCGGTTTCGGAAGCTAGTTACAGAATAATCACATAATTTTATTCTGTTCTTCACCCCAATCACCTTTGCTTCTGTGAAAATACCTATAATATTCAACTCTCAAGACATGCAACACAAAGCACAAATTGATGCAACAACCCTGAGGCGAAACACGAACACTTTTATCGCAGTGTGTTTAAGCTGTACTGCCATGTTACAGTGCAGGGTATAGTAAACACTGGTCTATTCCCTTGTAAATATTGTTCAGGTTGCCGACCAGCACGATCACAGAAAAGTGTACAGCGACGAACCATCGACTGCATCAAACGCTGCAGATTCACAGTAGTAGACTACGTCTTGCTTCCCCGGTAGCACTAACCCTAACAACTAGGTGCGTGCGGGTATCGACCAGAGTCTTATAAACTATGCTCTTTAGTTACCCCAGAAGCAGAAGTCCACTGGTTTCATGACTGTTGACCTAGCGTGTCGTGAAGCAGGACCATCGCGAGCAACTAATCGTTGTCTAAACTGTACATCAGTGTGATTTCTAACAACCAATTAAAATGCGCCGGCTCTCCGTCATGATCAAACCACGAAGCTGACCGATTCACAGCTGAAAATTTTATAACAATTTGGGGAGGATATGTTGAAGGAGCATCTTGTACACTACTCCGTTAATTTTTTCGAAACGTGTGTAAAGACGACTCACATGATTCAAGGACAAAGAACTTGTATTGGCAGGATCGACTCACCAGTGGTTATGGGTGGGTTTTCGCGATCCCATACCTGGACCATGAAGATTATGCTCATTCCATTATCTGTGAGATCGGCCAGTTGAAACGTTAAATCCTTTTCAAGCGCGTATGTTAAGTCTCTTGGTTCATTTTACAATGTAACACATCGCTAGTACATGTGGACAGATATACGTCTTACTTCTGTGCGTATACCTGGTTATTCCTATTGTCAAACATGCCATCCCTTGTAAACATGGCTCGTCCATAAACAATAAGAAAACCAGAAAACTGTGGTTTTGGTTCAAATGGCTCTGAGCACTATGGGTCTTAACTTCTGAGGTCATCAGTCCCCGAGAACTTAGAACTCCTTAAACCTAACTATCCTAAGGACATCACACACGTCCATGCCCGAGGCAGGATTCGAACCTGCGACCGTAGCGGTCGCGCGGTTCCAGACTGTAGTGCCTAGAACCTCACGGCCACTCCGGCCGGCAACTGTGGTTTTGTGCACGTTTAGGAACAAATGTCCACTCGTCATGGGAAATTCGCTGTCTGTCGAGACTGCGTATTCTATGGATGCTTATTGTTCTAATACGATTATCAGTGAAGTTGTTTCGTTTGCAAACGGAGCTTGTGCTACGCTTTGTTTACTGGTGGCACGATTGCTATCAATGTCATGTAAACCAAACTGGTCAAGATCGAGTGTTACGGCATATCTTTCATTGTAACGATAGAGAATCTGGTTTCTGGTAGGCTACAGTGCTGCGATGGCGATGCCAGCGCTGTGAAAATAGCTGAGCATGGGGTCGGCGTGTCGCTCCTCGATTGCACTCAGTGAATCAACAGGCGAGCTGCACATCGGCCTATTCTTCATCAGTAAATCTACCCTCACTGCTGTATAGCCGCGCAGGATAGCCGTGGGGTAACAGGTGCCTAGCCACAGTTCGTGCGGCTCTCCCGTTGGAGGTTCGAGTCCTCCCTTGAGCATGGGAGTTCGTATTGTCGTAATTTAGTTTAAGTTAGATTAAGTAGTGCCTTGCCTAGGGACCGATGACCTCAGCACTCCGGTCGCATAGGGACTTGCCACCACCACTACTGCGTAGCACAGTTGACGTAGAGCTCATACTGCCGGAAGAAGAAACCCGAGGAAGAACACAGCAATACGCAACACAAATTTTAGTGCGAAGAATGCAGTAGATTTTACTGTTGTCAGTATCATGAAGGGTGAGTACTTTAAATTCAGTATATGTAGTAATAACAATTCATTATGGCAGAATGGCCTGGAGCAAGTCTTTCAATTGGGTTCAAGGACAAGGGAGTGGCGGAAGTGGTGTCCAAGACATCCAGTTTTAACCATCCACCTACTTATGGAGCTCAATGTTGCTAAACTTCGGTCATGGGACGTGAACCGTTGTTTCTCATGCAGCAAAACCACTGAAGGTTTGAACTGTGAATGATGATAAATGACATAAATCCTCCTACGTAGCGTTACTACTATGTTTCGAGCCATCTACAAACAAGCTTTCCTTCTGCCAAATCACTCAAAAATTGTCCCTGATAAATGCTCGAAATTTTGTAGATGGTTTTCTGGTCCAGCTGTAGTTTATAGATGCACGTTAAGCTGGAGATTGGATACAGGGTATTTTCTTTACAAAGATTGTTCAAATTGTTCCGATCAGTCAAGTATCTGGCATCACGTTGGCGTGATTAACAATAAGTGTGTTGTCGTAGTTAATCATTATCGTACTGCTGTCCTTCAAAAACCTGGTCTCGAAATCATTAGCTGTTACTGAAAAATTATGAGTCTTCTTGTTACGCTCTGCACCAGGTTAATTCTGATTTTCCTTTTGGACCAGAAGCTTTTTTTCAGTAAATTAGATACACTGCATAAAATGTATTCCCACAGCTCTTTTATTAACGACTCCGTCTTGCCGCTAACCAGTATAATTTTAACGGCTACATCTGACTAAAAGTAGCGATAGATCGACATCAAGGAACAATATATTTGATACGGATGTATGTGGGAGCGAGGTTAAAGTACAGTAATTAGGTTCAAGTGCGTTTAGATTTCAGTAGATACGCAGAGATAATGAGACTTGCACGAAGGAGGCTAATCGTGAGACGGGCATCAATTTAGTCTTCGGACGGAAGACTACGATATATACATATTTCATGTGAAGTACGTACATATCATTTAGAGATCAACACAAACGTATAACGTGAGGTAACATTTTGGAGAATTTTACGAAAAACGTTTGTCTTTCGTTTTTTATGCATTTCATGAAGGAAGCAGGATTTTTCCATTTAAAGTTTTGAAGGAATAAGATCCCGTCAGTTCAGTTATGTCTGCATTTCTGTTACCATCTCTGTCATACATCTTAATTTATTATCCTCCTTTTACGTATGAAGACACTGTGAAAAGTTCCTGTGTTGGTTCACAATTTCTAATTCATTGCCAGATACTCCGAATTATGTCAAACAGTCTGAAAAATTACTCATTCCGGAGTAATACGACATATTGTTAAATTGATCTATGGAACCCGTCACTGTATGACTCCCTCTCTGCATGGTTGCCACACTGTTACACATTTGTCATTCAGCTGATTTGTGTAATCAGCGTCTTATCAGCGGAAAATATC
Organism: Schistocerca gregaria; assembly: GCF_023897955.1. Taxonomy (NCBI): domain Eukaryota; kingdom Metazoa; phylum Arthropoda; class Insecta; order Orthoptera; family Acrididae; genus Schistocerca; species Schistocerca gregaria. The sequence goes on along the minus strand of NC_064921.1, from coordinate 577,882,091 downwards.
CATTCTGGCTGAAATATGCCGAAGTTAGGCCTCTTTCCTAGAAGGGGAATACAGACATCTCATCAGACTACCAACCAATTTCATTTTTGCCAGCATTTTCTAAAACATTTGAGAAGGCTGTGTCCAATTGTGTTCTTACGCATACGACTGCAAATGCATATTCTACATTTCACCGTTGGTGTTCCTTAAGGCTTCCAATATAGAGAAATCTATTTACACGTAAAGTGAGAATGTACTTAATTCATTAGATAACGAATTAGAGGCTACTGTCGTTTCCTGTGACCTGCCAAAAGCCTATGACTGTGTGATTCGGAACGTTCTCTTAAGAAATTAGAATTTTATGTGTCACAGCCAGTGCTCCGAAATGGTTTCTTATCTGACAGGAAACAAAGGGTGTCGTTACGAAATACCTGTACAGTAAGTAGTTGGTCTTAATCTGTTGGGGATCGAACTACACGTGGTGGTCCTCAAGGTTCCATGTTGGGTCTGTTGCTCATTTTCTTGTAAACGTTGATAACCTCTAGTATGTTATATTGGCAGATGCTAAGTTTGTTTTGGTTACAGGTGATACAAACATTGCAATAAGTAGCAAATAAAGTACGGATTTAGAAATGGCTACTAATCTGATTTTCACTGACCTTAATAAACGGTTTAAGTCTAATTCATTGCCATTAAACTTCCAAAGGATCCCCTATATGCTGTACAGAACCTTTAAGAGATTTCATTCCAGCATGTGTATAGCATAAGAAGACATGCAGATCTAAGAAGTTGACAGTGTTAAATTTCTGAGGTCACAGATCGATAATATATTAAGTTGGGAAGAGCTTACCACAAAATTGCTGAAGCGCCTAAACAAGTCTGTATCAGAATGATTGCAGATGTAAGAGATATAAATAGAAAGAACTTGCATACTTTCCTTACTTTCATTTCATTATGTAGTCAGGGATCATATTTTGAGGTAACTCGTCAAAAAGTTTTAGTGTGAAAAAGCGTGTACTAAGACTAATTTGTGGTGTAGGTCCAATAACGTCATGTAGAAACCTGTTCAAGGAACTTTGTACTCTAATCACTGTTCCTCAGTATATCCATTCCTTAATGAAATTTGTCGCAGGTAACATATCTCTGTTTCCAACCAATTGCTCAATGCATGTATCTATAATAGCAATAAGAAAATCTATATAAAGACCTAAAATCACGTACTGCAACCCAAAGACGGGTCAAAATTCAGGAACACAAATTTTCAGTCAAATACCAGCAACCATTAAAAACTCGGCTTCAGATATAGCTTAGTTTAAACAGAGTTTGAAAGATTACCTGATAGGTAATTTCTTCTACTCTATAGATGAATATCTTGACAGGGACTGTTACACCAGGGTAAAAACGTCTATTAGGTTTTGGTTTTGGCAGCAGTTGAGTCAAAAGCAAAACCAGGTATTTTTGGTTAGATACATTTTTTAAAGTGTCTAACTATGTTTCATTCTGGCAGTGTATTAGTTATGTAAACATTAGATGTTCCAGGTTACTGTAATGTACTCACGTATTTAACAATCTCGGGACAGATCATCAGGTCAGTGAGTGTTAAATTAAAATGTTTTATGTTATTTATGTTATATCTTCTGACGTGTTCCACACCCTTGACAATCATCCCATTTTTGGGTCTTGGGAACGAAAACTGAAAGTAATTTAATGTAACTAAGAAAAGGATGCATAAACTCTTTAGTTGAAGTGATGTACAACAACTTTCAAGTTCGAAATTTAAATTCTTTCCTGATATGCTAAAATCATGAAAGGAATATATAACATGAACCGTTGTAAAATCGTTAAAATATCCATCTCTAGAACACTAAATATATAACTGTCTCGCTAAGAGCTACAGTTAGTGCGTTAGTTTCAACTTATGGGGTGGGTAGGTGAAACGTTAGAGAATAAACAATGCCAAGTAGCCAAATACAGTGTCTCTCGTAAGTTTTGCGACAAACATGGGCACAGTATGTCTGTGTATGATTTATAATGATTAGTATGGAAATAAAGATGTACTTCTGCAAGTTGTATATGTAATTGTTGAGGATGATAAGTAAAATCACGTATGTTTGGTTGTTAACAATAGAACGAGACCCATTTCTTACTGCGAGATACAAAATTCTGCACTTCAATAGTCTTACGACAAATGTTGGCAACAGTGTCAGGGTGCATCGCCATGTTATTCATTACTTCCTACCATGTCTTTCATTACTGTCGAGAGCTCAAAGTAAATACAAGTGTTTTTGTATGTAATGGTACACAGAGATAAAAACAGCGCTTGTTAACCGAAGCAGATAGTCATATTCCACTACGAAAAGGGAAGAATATGCCGAGAAATAGCAACGTTACTGAATATGAAAAAAAGTACTGTAGGGAATATCATACACCTATATATAAATATGAAGATACGATAGAAAATCTGCCGTCCAACGATATTTGTGAGGAGAGAAAAGAGGGCAATAATACAGAAGGTCAAGAAAGAACTAGAAATCACAGCTACACGAATTGCCATTGAGGGTCAGGAAGAGTTTCTGAAGAAAGCCAGTCCCAGCGCAATCAAACGAATACTGTACAGAGAAAATTACCGTGGACGAACTGGAAGAAGGAAGCCTTACATCAGTCCTGCGAATAGGAAGAAGAGGCAGCTATTCTCAAGATAACACACAAACAAGAACATGGAGTGGTGGAATCAAGTAATTTTTTTTCGGATTAATCAAAATATTGCATATCAGGAACGGATGGACGAATAACTGTTTGGCGGCAGCCCAACAAAGAGCTGGAAGAAAATAAAATGCTAGCTGCAGAGAAACATGGCAGGGGCCACGTTATGGTGTACTGACGAAACAGTAGATAAAAATGTATACCTGCAGATTCTAAGAAACATTTTGAAGAAGAGCGCAGAAAGTATTGGGATTGGGGACTGTTTCAGATTTTATCAGGAGAACGACCTCAAGCATCCCACCTATATTCTATGGTTGTGGCTCCTGTACAACTGTCCAATAGTTGTCAAACCCTCTTCACGAAGTTCGGACTTGAATACCATACAGAATTTATGGAATGCGTTAGAAAGAAATATTCTAAAAGTCCCCGTACAGTCCTAATAAGACGTCAGGAGACGATTGCAAGAAAAATGGGGAAATCCAAGTATTTCGCACTTACAGAAGCTTGTATAAAGTATGTCGAAATGGTTGACACAAGTTTTACAACGTCGCAGTATAAGTAAAAAGTACTAATTCCTCTTTATTTCCTAGTTTCTGGTTTCTTTCCGTACTTTGTCCCAATGCTTTTGCGGAGGAAAATCTATGTTATTTCATATATGAAATTATTTGTATTTTGTATCATTAAATGAAGTAAAATGTTCAATTTATTGTCCGTGAATATCACTCTGTCTGTTAGAATAACAAACATAACACATTTAATTATTTATCTGGTATTTCTAAAAGTAGATACAAAACTATTCTGTTTGTCCCAATGCTTATGAAAGGCACTGTATACACAAAGAATGCAAGTCCTGAACAGTCACCTTGTGCAGATTGAAAAGTCACCTGAATGTGGCGAACAGCCCTTCTGCATATTTGCAGCACAAATGTTTCGTTTCTCTTTGTATTGAGGATTGTCAAAGCTGTCATATTATTATCAGCACTTGCTGTTGCATGCTATTTCTCTCTCGGATATGGGTTGACATGGCCTGTACTCTTTTGTGTCACGTAAATTACACATTACGTATTCATTATTAGATAACTATTTGAGACTGTTTCGTGATGCACGTAATACCAGTGAATTGCAGCAACAATTTCAATTTAAACCCTTATCGTTGCTAGCAGATGATATCAGTGTGATAACAGAGCAGTTACATTCAGTATTATTCGAGACTCCGTGATTTCTAACCCATGTGTTAATGACATAGCGTCTGTGTATTTGATAGTTTGCTTCTTTTTAGCGAAGCAGCATTTTCGCCTTCAATTCTCATTATTTTTCCTCTAGGCTCGGTAGTACGTGAAACAAGTAACGTAACACGGAACATACGGTCTTGGCACACTGCTCTAAGATTGTTACTTATACCGTATTTCCCCATAAATTTCGTTTGATTTCGTCCCCATAAATAATTTTTTGAGCAAGTACCTTCATTTGCTACTCCTGGACTCACATTTGTATGAAGAATTTCCGCCAGGGTAGCAGACTGTGAGCAGAAAGCTCATACGAGGGATGAATAACCTCCACAAGACACTGAAGACAACTTGAAATTAACGTTTGTTTTATTTTATACCTTTCCCTATCAACAACTTAACTATAACTGCTCCGTCATAATTTTCTTATTGCAGTGGCCACCTTACCCATAGACAGAGGATCAAAGCTTCTATACATCAGATAACAGATAACGACGTACAAAACGGGAATGTGTCTGATTTACGTCAATGACTTAGTAGAACTTTACGTTCAGTACTCCTCCTTCAGAAGGAGTGAAGGGGGGAGTGGGGGGAGGAAGGAATGGACAAATTACTTGAGGTTATTCTATGTGAATATATGATCTATCGAGTCTTAAACTAAAGTTACTCTTTGGTATTATCTTTAGTATCCATTACTTTGTTATCCTTCTTATTCCTAGGCACAGTGAAGGCGGAAATAAGGAAATATTACACAGCCCAACAATATACTTCTGTCAAAAGTCTCCTCGACTATTTCATGCTGAGGTAGAATAATCTTCGTGCGTCTACGTGTTAAGTGGAACACTATGAGTATAATTGAAGTAAATTAAAGGAATTTTTGCGATTGTCTTATTCACAATTTCATCTCTCTCAAATGTTCCACCCAACATCGTACTCCATTGAACTGAAGGATAGCAAAACGTCTCAAATTCAATCGTATATTTGATAAAAGTTAATGAAAACATTAAGAAAATAAAGCATCACGCGGTGAAAGGTGGAAGCTGATCGTACAGCGATGTGAATCTATTACAGACAGCCAGTGCTACACGAGACTCGTAATACCGACAATGACCTGAATGCGTAGGTAAACAAATGTTCCCTGTCAAAGAGGATTTGCAGTGTCATGCGATTAAATGTTGCAAAGTGTTTGAGTCCATTTGTCACAGCCACGAGCGTAAACATGAAACATAGCCCTACAGCCTTTATAAACTTTCCTTTTCGTTCTGTTGCGTTACATTACGTTTTACAGAGTAACCACCTATGTGGCCGAATGAGTAACAGCGCCAAGAGCCAATTGCATTATCACTCTCCCTCTTTTTGGTTCAGCCCGAAGTGAAGAGACGAAATTACGACTGGATTCATATCACTTTACAATTCATACCATGTTTATTTTACGTTTCTCAGCTCCGTGTGCACAAAGAGCGCAGGATTTATAGTTTTTAAATGTTATGTTATCCTCTTATTAGCTGTCAGAGTGTGGATGTTACTTCATTTTATATGACTTTGGCCTGAAATTAACAACTGACAAGAGTAATTTAGTGAGTATGCTTCAGCGTAAACATTTACCCCTGTTTAGACCAGTGAGACTCCTCAGACCTTGAGTGTTACAAATTACACAGAAATTTTGCTTCGCCGTCTGTAGCCGGCGTGGTTGGAATAACACACGATTATTGTAAATGTGTGAAGCGATTTCAAGAATTCACTGTATCTGCACTAATCGACATATTGTCACAAAACTCAGCACTTATACCGAAAATCTCTAAGTTTTGTATTGTAGCAGTGGCACTACAGATTTCTGGCACCAGAGCACAGGAGGGAGCAGTTGGGCACGATGTTGACTGGCCCCGAGATATCGCATGTTCTGCTTGAAACGCATTCTCACAACTCAGTCGTAACGTTGCAGCGATACGAATTTGCCCAAGGTAAGTCAACTGCCAACACTATTCGGCTACACTTGATTTCTTCTCGTGTGCCAATCTCTTCAACGCAGAGTAGCACTTGCAACCTACGACCTCAATTATTAGTTAAATATATTACAGTCACTGTCTTCCTCTATAGTTTTTACCGTTTAAAGCTCCCTCTGGTACCATGCAAGCTATTCCCCGACGTCTCAACAGATGTACTATCATCCAGACCCTTCTTCTTGACACATATTCCTTTCCAATCCGAATCTGCGCAGATTCTCCTCATTCCTCACCTTATCAGTCCCATTCCACCAAATTTAAAATAATCTTCGGTAGCACCACGTCTCAAATGTTTCGATTCTCTTCTGTTCCAGTTTTCCGACAGTCCATGTTTCACTCTGCACTGGTCTAAACCAAACGAACATACCCAGAAACTTCTTCCTCACATTAACGATTCCCTTTCATATTAGTAGACTTCTCTTGGACAGGAATAGACTTTTTGCCAGTGCTACTCTGCTTTGATGCCCCACTAGCTCCGTCCGTCATGCGTTCTCTTACTGCCTAGAGAGTAGACTTCCTTATCATCATCTATACCCTGACCATCAATCCAATCTTAACTTTCTCGCTGTTCCCAGTTTTGCTAGTTTCCATTACTTTAGTCTTTCTTCGATTTACTCTCAATCCATAATCTGTACTCATTAGGCTTCCAGTCAGCACATCTTGTGCTGTTCTTCACTTTCACAGAGGATAGCAATGCTGTCAGCGAATCTCATCGTGTCCTTTGACAAAGATTTTAAATTCCGGTCTCAAATCTGTTTTAATTTCCATCACTGCTTCTTCGTTATATAGACTGGAAAGTAAGTGGCGAAAGACTACATTTCCACTCTTATTATTCCCTCTTGCCTCTTGTAAGTGTTCTACGTTTCGCATCTCTTCCCACAGCTTTCCCCTATTTTGCTCAGAGTTTCGACTATCTTGCACCATTTGACAAAACCGAACGAATTTTTCCCGGTTGAAATACTTTTGTGAACTTGTCTTGAGATTCCTTTAGTATTGCTTCCATTATCAACTATTACTTCAGAACTGCCTCTCTGGTGCCTTTACCTTTCCTAAAGCCAAACTGGTCGCCATCTAACAGATCGTGAAGTTTCTTTCCCATTCTTCTCTATACTGTTCATGTCCGCAACTTGGATGCATAAGTTTTTTGGCTGATTGTGCGGTAATTCTCACACTTCTCAGCTCTTGCAATCTTTGGAATTGTGTGGATGATATTTTCCCAAAAGTCGGATGGTATATCGCCAGATTCATACAGTTTACAGGACAAAGTGAATAGTCACTTTGTTGCCACTTACCCCAGTGAGTTTCGAAATTCTAATATAAAGTTATCTATTCGTTCTGCCTTATTTGATATTAAGTCTTCCAATGCTCTTATAAATTCAGACAGTAATACTGGTTCTACTACCTCTGCACAATCGATTCCTGTTTCTTCTTCCATCATCAAGCAAGTCTTCCCCCTCGTAGGGGCCTTCGGTGTACTCTTTCCTCTTATCCGCTCTCTTCAGTGGAATTCCCATTACACTCCAATGTTACCACCCTTGCTTTTAATGTCACCGCTTTGTTTTGACTTTTCTACATGCTGAGTCAATCCTTCCGAAAGTCATTGCTTTCTCGATTTATTCACCTTTCCTTGCCGCCACTTTGCCTTAGCTTCCTTGCAGTTCTTATTTATTCCATTCCTAAGCTACTTGTATTCCTGAATTTTCCTCAAGGTTTTTGTACTTCCTTCTTTTATCGAGTAACTGAAGTGTTTCTTCTGTTACCCATCGTTTCTTCCCAGTTACCATTTTTGTTCCTATGTTTTTCTTTCCAACTTCTGTGATTGTCCTTTTCAGAGATATCCATGCCCCTTCAACTGTACTGCCTACTGAACTACTCCTTATCGCAGTATCTACGGCCATAGAGAGCTACAAGGGTATCTCTTCATTTCTTAATACCTACGTACCCACTTCTGTGCGTTCTGATTTTTTCTCACTGGTCTCTAAAACTTCAGCATACTGTTCATCGCCACTAAATTTTAATCTGAATCTATCTTAGCTCTTCGGTAAACCTTTCAGACCATCTGATTTCGGATTGTAGCCTCACCATGACGTAAACTAACTGAAATATTTCCCGTATCTGCCGGTATTTTCACATTAAGGAGCCACAGCTCTGGTAAAATGTGCTCTATTCTGAAATATGTTATATTTTGGGGGTTGCAATGTTCAGGGGCTATTTTCATGAATACATCTGTCTCTTTACACTCGAACCAAATAAGTCTCCTTGTCGCTTTCTCGTGAGCGTAATCACGCTGTTAGTGATTCTGTCAATGTGACATGGTATATGTGTAGATACCTAAGTTAATTACTCTTAAGCTGTGCTGAATTTATTGATTACACGATTACGCAGCACACAAGTGCGCGCCCCATAGACAATGTTTTTTTACCATTCAAATAAACTTCATAACTTCGCGTCACGTTCCATGCTACGACTAGCAAACCAGACTTTTAAAACTGGCCACATAGGACATATTCTCTGTCCCTCGTTTCATAGCAACCGTCACCGATTGCGTGCAGTGATTCAAATGCCAAGTTAACCGCGGGCTGTCGATCCCTACGATGGGCAGCTTACATATACTGAGAAAAATTTTAGAGAAAGTGATTTTCGCTTTCTGTCTCCGTCATGTATGAATTTTGAGCATGTGTGAGCCAGATTACAGCAATGAGAAATTGTGCAGAGTGGTTCTGTTTCAGTAATTTTATTGATTACCAAATTAAAACGAGGCCATAGCATCAAGAACTGAAAGGTTTCCATCCTGCGAACGGTTCACCATCAACAGTGTCTCCTGTCCTCTGTCAGTGAGACACTTGCAGAAACACTGAGACATAACGCAAGACACTGGCGCACGACTGTTGATCAAATTCTTGTGCTACCCTCACTTTTTTTGGTCAATGACAAGTAGTGAAAATTTCCTGTAACATCAGGACTCCAGCTAGCTACCTTCAGCTCGAGGGATCTCAATAGCGTTTGTTATCAAACACATTACGTCTGCTTTGTTTTCTAAAAAATAGTTTCGACAGCTTTTAGATATGAGATATTTTTTATAGTTTTGCAGGATTTGCTTGAGTAAATAACATATGTTACGAAAAGAATGCAGTTATGAGATAGTGTAGCACATGTTTGATTCCGTGGATGGAAACCATTCTGCTTCACAGACCTTTAATAATTTTAAGAGAGGTAAATGGACCGAAAATACAGGTAACCAATAAGATATTCAACTGAAGTATATGTTGAGAGTGCACTAAAGGAGATGCTACGAGGGTTGTTCAGAAAGTAAGTTCCGGTCGGTCGCGAAATGGAAACCACTGGGGATATCCGGTAAATCTTTGCACAGGTGTGTTGGGCAGTGTCTCTAGTATTCCCGTCGATCGTGTCGCGTCGCTCTTTTCAGTTTTCAGTGAGCACTGAGCACGTAATTATGTGCAGGGAATAGTGTCCCCCGCCAAGTATGAGGACCTGGTTAGAGATTTCACCTGTGTCATGCAGCCAACGTAACACAAGTCTCGAGCAGTTCCTTCTTCAAGTCAATTCTCGGCCGCGCACTGCAGTATTGGAAAGTTGATACAACACTACGACAAAACTCGAAGTTGGAGCGGCGACTATGTAATAGAGAAGTGCGTGGAAGGTGTTCCTAACTGCTGCAAATAAAATGTTTCTGCTGCTCACTATGGTTTGCATTTCGCGACCGATCGGACTCACTTTCTGGACAAAACTTGCAGTTTGCAGCAGTGAAGGTTACTCCAAAAATACAGTAAACAGTAATCTGCAGGCTACGAAGACTTTTTTATAGGTGAGAAATTAGTAGGCTGCTCAGAAGGAAGATAAATTTTCGACACCTTATTTTATCAGAAATTACAAAATGTAGAATTACCATTTCATTGTAATTGGCAGAGAAATATTTGTGCATTTGTAGACAGTAGGGGTATGACGTATGGCACGAAAAATATCAGAACGTCACCTCACTTCTTCCTCAATATGAATGTACTATATTAGAACACTTTCTGATGAATTTCTCCTCAATAGATTCTTGTTCTCTACATCTACAGAATCAACGCCCTGTAATAGTGATTTTCAGCCTAAGTCTGCAAAAATGGCTTTGGACTCCGCCTTCTGTAAAGACAATGTCATTCAAGGCAAAAAGAAACGGTTGTGAGAATGTGTCCATAAGCTACTAGAGAAATAAAACCTTAGATTCTTCGGACATGGTAATGCCAGAAAATATATGATCCTTCGATGAGTCTGTTTCAGTGTTTCAGGAAGAACGGCTAACATAATACTTTTACTCAGAGTACGCGGAGTTTAATAGATGTTGTTGTCGTTGATCTCAAAAGTTGGATTTTAACAGGATTCGTGCATACATGGCAATGGCATCTGGCGCCGACAAACGACAGCACTTTGCAGGAGCCACGAATTTGTATGACTCTGGTAAATGCGATTGTGAGGAGCCATTAATTTCATGAAATGCGTTTGGAATGATATATACAGAACTGTTACTGAAACTGTAATATCATCATAAGCTAATGTTATATCGTTTCGGAAACAATGATACACTCACACACACACACACACACAGACACACACACACACACACACACACACACACACACACATACATACATACATACGTACATACATACATACACACACACTAACCTTTAGGTACAATATCTCACATATCCTTTGTAAAATATCATTACTATCTTCCGTTACTATGTTAATACATTCATGTGAAACTGTCAGTTCAAATAACACGTCCTTTTCACTTGAATGTCGGTTGTGTCCTGAAAGGGATGATTCCGTCTACGAATTTGTGCAATTTGTCGTTTTGTGAAAGTTTAGTATTGATAGCACAAAGCCTAATCATCCAAGATGATTTTCTCCAGAAAATAATTTTCCGCGTTTTGAGTTTGGATCAAGTCGAGGCTGGCGTCCACACCTCGTTGCTTGTGTTCGGAAGTCAAGGTGTACGTAACGTACGTTGTTAAGACCTTTTTCTTCTTCAAAGCATTATGGAGAATATGTTAAACATTTGATCTAGAGATGTCGCTCTGTGCCGATTTGTGACACAACAACGATGACACACTAGATCCACACCGCACGTTCCTTACTTAACACTGCTTACTTATTACCGACTGGTCGAATGCACATTATGGTTTTTACAGTTGTTAGTTCAAGCTGCCACAGCACTTAGTGCGCTGACGTCGCTTAAGAGAGCAGTTTGTTTTTGTTTCAATAACAGGTTACAGACAAAACTGGTAGACCATATATTTACTGGTGTAACGCAACAGCCTGTTACGTGGGACTCCGCACGCCTACACATGCTGAATGAGTGTCTAGGGAACCATTTCTTCCTACGGTGGTGACGTTCAGCAGTCGTAACGCCTGTCCCCTGAGACGACGATATGTAGACGACCTTCTGCGACTTGCATTCCTGCTGTTGCTGATCTAACATGCCAAAGGTACTTCCGCAGAGGGCGCAAATGCTACATCTGACATCGCTGCTGCCAGGTAGGGTATCCCACATGTGAAGCAACTTACAACTGGTCAGGTAGCGTCCGACCAGTCTTTAACTTCACTAGAGAGCTTTAGCACACGTGGGAAATGTCTAGTGTCATTTCGGATACGAAATACTCGTGTGTGACAATATTGTGTTGAGGTATTGGAGTATCAAGGTGTCTATAATGTAGCTCGTAAACATAAATTGACTCCATTTGACTTCGAGACATCCTCTTTGAGTCCCATTTTGTGTTTAGTATGGATTCAATATTCTCGAGCATAATTATAAAATTGGATGCAGAAGTGTCTCGTACGTAGCCTCCTTAGGAGACTGCATGTGCCCTTTATCCTGATACTCAACCGAAGAATACCACTTGCTTTACCCAGAGATGAAGCTATACTGATGAGTTACAACACCGTGACCAACTGTTTAATAGGATATAGGTACCATTATGGAGGGCAAAACAGAAACCATTTTGGGTGGAAAGGCCTTATTAGGTTCCTAGAGCTACGTGGCATCATAACAAAATCCCGTAAATTACGGTCTGGTGGCTCGTGGGCGTGAAGTTCGAGCCCAGTGGCATTCGGAATGTATTCAGTCGGATTAAGATCAGTAGAATTTTGAGGACCAAGACATCAATGTTGGATTCTTACCTGTAGCGTGATTCTTACTTTATGACACGTCTTGATCCTGCTTGTGACGGATCTCGTGATCTTGGTATTTCTTATCTAAATGGTAGCGGTTAGTCATTGTTAATACTGGTTTCTTTCTGAGCTCATGGCGTAGAAAATGTTAACTTTCTTAGCTAGAAGACTCCACTATTAATGATCTTTAAAATTCGTCATAAATCAGGGTTTGTAATGGAACTGAATATTTCGTTGTATCTTTCTCTCTTCAACTTCGATGAGTTAATCAATGAATGAAGATGACAACGTTCATACATGTCCTGCCCAAATCAATTTTAAGCTCTTTAGGTCAATTATATTCACTTCGGAAGTAATTTTTACCAGTTATTATAAAGTCAATATACACTCCTGGAAGTTGAAATAAGAACACCGTGAATTCATTGTCCCAGGAAGGGGAAACTTTATTGACACATTCCTGGGGTCAGATACATCACATGATCACACTGACAGAACCACAGGCACATAGACACAGGCAACAGAGCATGCACAATGTCGGCACTAGTACAGTGTATATCCACCTTTCGCAGCAATGCAGCCTGCTATTCTCCCATGGAGACGATCGTAGAGGAGCTCGATGTAGTCCTGTGGAACGGCTTGCCATGCCATTTCCACCTGGCGCCTCAGTTGGACCAGCGTTCGTGCTGGACGTGCAGACCGCGTGAGACGACGCTTCATCCAGTCCCAAACATGCTCAATGGGGGACAGATCCGGAGATCTTGCTGGCCAGGGTAGTTGACTTACACCTTCTAGAGCACGTTGGGTGTCACGGGATACATGCGGACGTGCGTTGTCCTGTTGGAACAGCAAGTTCCCTTGCCGGTCTAGGAATGGTAGAACGATGGGTTCGACACCGGTTTGGATGTACCGTGCACTATTCAGTGTCCCCTCAACGATCACCAGAGGTGTACGGCCAGTGTAGGAGATCGCTCCCCACACCATGATGCCGGGTGTTGGCCCTGTGTGCCTCGGTCGTATGCAGTCCTGATTGTGGCGCTCACCTGCACGGCGCCAAACACGCATACGACCATTATTGGCACCAAGGTAGAAGCGACTCTCATCGCTGAAGACGACACGTCTCCATTCGTCCCTCCATTCACGCCTGTCGCGACACCACTGGAGGCGGGCTGCACGATGTTGGGGCGTGAGCGGAAGACGGCCTAACGGTGTGCAGGACCGTAGCCCAGCTTCATGGAGACGGTTGCGAATGGTCCTCGCCGATACGTCAGGAGCAACAGTGTCCCTAATTTGCTGGGAAGTGGCGGTGCGGTCCTCTACGGCACTGCGTAGGATCCTACGATCTTGGCGTGCATCCGTGCGTCGCTGCGGTCCGGTCCCAGGTCGACGGGCACGTGCACCTTCCGCCGACCACTGGCGACAACATCGATGTACTGTGGAGACCTCACGCCCCACGTGTTGAGCAATTCGGCGGTACGTCCACCCGGCCTCCCGCATGCCCACTATACGCCCTCGCTCAAAGTCCGTCAACTGCACATACGGTTCACGTCCACGCTGTCGCGGCATGCTACCAGTGTTAAAGACTGCGATGGAGCTCCGTATGCCACGGCAAACTGGCTGAAACTGACCGCGGCGGTGCAGAAATGCTGCGCAGCTAGCGCCATTCGACGGCCAACACCGCGGTTCCTGGTGTGTCCGCTGTGCCGTGCGTGTGATCATTGCTTGTACAGCCCTCTCGCAGTGTCCGGAGCAAGTATGGTGGGTCTGACACACCGGTGTCAATGTGTTCTTTTTTCCATTTCCAGGAGTGTACATTGACGCTGGCAGTCAAAGATCCTAGGCCTATGTTAACTTTCATCTGATTTGGTCAAAAATAAATAAAAAGTCGATCACTGCCCTGGCTGCGTACTGTAGCGAATAAAAATAGAGTTCTCATAGTTTCAACTTCGAGTAAGTTCCTACCCCTTGAATCTCCCTATCTCACTTCCCTGAATTCATTAAAAAAATTAGTAATCATTTGTTTCTAATAATAAAACCTCCCCTTCCACGAAGATAATTAGCTTTCAGATAACGTGGAAGGTACTTATGAAATTAAAGTTTCTAATACTTTCACACTATTTATTTTCACTATTAAAAGTCACACGCACTCAAACAAGTTACCAGACAACGTGAGAAAAGATGTGCTGAGACCAAATGAGAGGGAGGGACTATTGTCTCGACTATTTGTAGACGTACACAAAACAATAGTTTAAATAGTTGTTATTAAATTATTCACAAGTATACAAAAATGTTAATGAAATTATTTAAAGTCACTGCTTATGATCGTATAAGAGTGGATTTATGCTGGACGACGCCATCGCCGTCGGGGGAGACATCAAGCTTGGAGAGGTGCAGGTGGTCAGCAAAACGTTTTCTTTGTCCACAGCGGTGAAGGTACCTCCGATGAGTACCACAGGTCTCAGGGAAGCCGAGATGAATGTTCCCCGTAGAATAATACTTCTCCTTTCGGTCTATGTACGTGGACAAGGCGAAGCGTTTACATTGATCCACGGTCCAATGTAGATGAACACATGGATCACGTGACAAGCGCAATCGTAACTGACTACTTCGTCCGATAAACATGAAAAAAGGTACGGACTTCCTGCTGGAGTTGTTGCGCTGAATGGTGAACACCAAAACAGTTGCGCCCGCACCAACTTCGTACATTGTCGTTGTATCTCCCTACAGAACTACATTTATTCTGCCGTGTAGAGTGGGCAAACCTGCAGCTTCGACGTTCTTTGATTTGTCTTTGACGTCGAACATCTTTTCGACTCCAAATTCTTCAAACAGCTGCCACGGAGTCTCAAGTGGTGACATGTCTGTGAGAGCAACAGTGTTCGAAAGCATCCAAGTGAAGATCAGTTTTATTAAATTAGTACTATAATTTCCTGTCATTCTAACTACAGTTTTAAGCTTCAACAGTCTATGAGTTTCTTCATATATGAGCCCTTTTAAGTTCAGCGATATTATTCAATAACACACGATAATTTAGCGAACAATCTATGTCAATCCTTCACCTGTTGTGTTGACACTTAATATTTCAAAGATTTCAGGAAGGCTATATAGAGCTCCAAACGGTAATTAAGAAAGACGTTAGCTTGAGGCAATGTTAATTTAACACAATTATCTTAAATAGTGTAGACGAGCGGGCTGAACTTCGGTTTATGAGGAAGTCCGACAGTGAGAAATTAATTCGGTTAAACCAAAATTGACTCTCGTCCTGGAAAGGAAGAGAGATGTAGATCAATTATTAGTGTGTATGTGTACTAAACCGGGGACCTAGAAACGACGGACAGGCTTCGTTCTCCTGTAGCCCTCAGTGGTTCACAGCCCCAAAGCAGGCTACAGCAGCCCACTCACCCCACCTCCGCTCCACAACGAACACAGCGTTATTGAGCGGTTCGGCCCCCAGTGGACCCTCCCGGGAACGGCTCATACCAGACGAGTGTAGCGCCAAATGTTTGCGTGGTAGAGTAATTAGGGTGTATGCTTACGTGGAGACAGTGTTTGTGCAGCAATTGCCGACATAGAGTAACTCAGGGGGAATAAGAGGAACCAGCCCGCAGTCGTCGAGGCGGATGGAAAACCGCCTTAAAAACCATCCACAGGCTGGCCGGCACATCGGATCTAGACATAACTCCGCCGAGCGGATTCGTGCTGGGGACCGACACACCTTCCCGCTCGGGAAGCAGCGCGTTACACCGCGTGGCTAGCTGGACCGACTTGTGCTAATGGTTTTGGTACTCGGGGCAGAAAGGGACCAGCAGTGCATAGATCCTCATGAGTCCACTCATATATACGTCTGTGATATCCAGAAATAACTTGAAGACGATGATAAGAAAGTTGTTTGGAAAGCTACAGTACCTTCGATTTTCTGTCCAATCGGAGTTCATTCCGTGTTTTTTATCGGCTATACCGTCGTCAGGGGCGAAATACAGCAAATGGTAGTGAAGCTAACCAGAAATCGGACCATGAACTTCTTCCAAACGTGCAGATGATTTCAGGTAAATTGCAGGAATCTCTTTGAGGCAGAGGTAGGGCTCCCTTTGGCTTGGAGAACAAAAGGAGGCTAAGATTTATGCTCAAGTGATTGTCAGCCTTTCTATGTTTAAATGAAACAGCGGCAATTTCTGAGATATCTACAGAGCTACTAAAATAGATTTAAAAACCAGAACAGGGCTTAAAATTAGTTACTTAGTATTCCACCTAAGGCTAAGACACATACCTTCAGATTATCAATTACTGGAGCAACTTTAATGTCGGGCGCTGTGGCCGAGCGGTTCTAGGTGCTTCAGTCCGAAACCGCGCTGCTGCTACGGTCGCAGGTTCCAATCCTGCCTCGTGCATGGATGTGTGTGATCTCCTTAGCTTAATTAGTTTTAAGTAGTTCTAAGGCTAGGGGAATGATGACCTCGGATGTTAAGTCCCCTGGTGCTTAAACGATTTTTTTCAACTTAAAAATTAGCAGCGTGATTAGTATAGAAATTCGTTGCGCTCTTGCCAAGACGTATATACGCGCTGAATCGTTTGAATTATAAAGAATCGAGAACAATAGAATGCAAATACCGATATTATCGAAATCCAGTGTGAGAGTAATAGAGGGTAATAAATCCGAAAAGATATTTTCATATAAAAGAAACAAAAAGAGGTACGACATAACCATAGTACTCTGCATATTATTTGATAAAGAGCCAGTCAAACAAGAGAAAGCAATGTCAGGTGCAGGAATAAAATTTCGAAGACCAAAAACAACAGTTATAGTCTTAGTTGATGATGTAACCCTTACGGTACAAAGTAAGACAGTATGATAAATGGAATGGAAAAGCTTGATTCTTGCAGTTACAGAAGAGCTATATTAAGACATTAATACCTTTGCAACACATTTGATTAGGAAAAGTCACTAAAATGAATGTGTTCGCCTACTTAGAAACACGACCACACAATATGGCCGAGGCCAATTACAGAATGATGCAGGTGAGGTATGTGGGAAGAAAAGTAACTGTTTTCAAAAACGTTGAAGTGGAATTGCGGTAGTATTGCTTGGAACTGTACTTTCTTTCCAAACCATCATCTGAGATATATTGTGGGTATTGTAAAATCTGGAAAAAGAGTAAAAATTTAGTCTCTAATACACTGATGTGGAAGGATATATTGCGGCGGTGGCCGAGCGGTTCTAGGCGCTACAGTCAGGAACCGCGCGACCGCTACGGTCGCAGGTTCGAATCCTGCCTCGGGCAATCTATGCATATGATGTCCTTAGGATAGTTAAGTTTAAGTGGTTCTAAGTTCTAGGGGACTGATGACCTCAGAAATTAAGTCCCATAGTGCTCAGAGCCATTTGAACCATTTGGAAGGATATGACCAGTTCCCCACAGTAAAAAATTATTATAATTTTATTGATGGTGCAAAGAACTAAGTCAACTGTATTTTGGTGCTATATTTTTATTACTTGCATTGCAGTAACAGACGCGATTTGTATCTGAATGTAACATCTGAAGATAAAGCCGTTCGCTAGTACGTATGCTAAGACTTCCATAAGTGGTTGAACTGTGTGCTGCAGCAAGTATTTGACACAAAATTTTGAAAAAAGTGACAGTTAAATATAAAACAGAGACCGCGTTGGCCAATGTTGATATCAAATACGGAATCTTACATAGTGAAGAAATGGTGGACATAAGATAGCATTGATTAAGTCGTAAAACTAGTGCCAGTAGGATAAAATATCAAAAATCGGTAAAATTGGTTATGAAACTGAGGCAAAAATAGGAAGGGAGTCAGCGTTTTAGCGTCCCGTCGAGACGGGTTCGTTAGAGCTGCAGCACAAGTACGGATGGTGGAAGGAAAAAGAAGGAAATCGGCGTGGGTCTTTCCGAGAAAGCATTTCCTTAAATGATTGACATAAACCAAGGAACCTCAACCCTGATGGTCAGACGTTGAATTGAGCTCCGCCCTTGCGAATGCGAGACCAGTGCCGTCCCCGGATAGCTGCTATCGTTCTGTTGCTTGATGTCTTGCGCTACGCTCACCGTTGAAGAATGTTTCACTGCTCTCAGAGTGCGGGAACCGCTGGGCGTAATACTGCGGTAGCCACTCTGTGGTCTGCTTCACCCGCCTCTGGAAAGCTGGCTCCTGAGTTCTCATCAGCAAGTCTGATGACGTGGAAACGTGTGCGTCCCCCTCAATTTAAGATTTCATGCATAGCTAATGATGTAAGTTTGACTTGTGCTGTTCAGTTGAGCGTGTGACGTTGCTTGAGAAAAGAATACAATGGGGCGCTACTCTTCTACTTCTTTTGAGATCAGCAACCTTTTCTATTTCACTTGCCACGCCCTGAATGTCAGTCTGTATGATATGTGTGTGTGTGTGGGTGAGAGTTTCTTCATTTTCTCTCCCTTACTGTGCAACAATGCGGACCTACCTATTCTCCTTCCACACTTTTCTACTAACAGTGTGCTACAAAACCACAGTCTTCCCGATTTTTTGTGTTAACTCCATTCTCTAGCCAAATGGTGCCCTCCCCCTCCCATGTAAAAACGAGGCTTTTTTTTTTTGGACACACTTGCTACAGTCGCCAAAGAGTGTCTCTGTTCCAATGGAACATGGTTTATTCTAGTTCAGATTTCTTTGTGTAGGTTGGAATCTTTTTAGAAATGATGGTACATGCACTTTTATGTCCATTTAGTAATTAAGAAGTTTTACTTGTGATACTCGTGTCTGAGACTTTGAGCTGAAGTAAATTCGAGTATAATATAAAGTCTTATTCGTGTACATTGTATATAGGCAGTATCCCTCCAAGTGGGCTCGTCATGTTAGTTTCTAAGTTCATTGTTGTATGTCTTGCTACCATTTTTAATGCCATTGATTACATGAAGTGTTAATATGGCACGTATTCAATGAGAATGAACTTTTCTGGTGTAACAGACTTCTACACTCCTGGAAATTGAAATAAGAACACCGTGAATTCTTTGTCCCAGGAAGGGGAAACTTTGTTGACACATTCCTGGGGTCAGATACATCACATGATCACACTGACAGAACCACAGGCACATAGACACAGGCAACAGAGCATGCACAATGTCGGCACTAGTACAGTGTATATCCACCTTTCGCAGCAATGCAGCCTGCTATTCTCCCATGGAGACGATCGTAGAGATGCTGGATATAGTCCTGTGGAACGGCTTGCCATACCATTTCCACCTGGCGCCTCAGTTGGACCAGCGTTCGTGCTGGACGTGCAGACCGCGTGAGACGACGCTTCATCCAGTCCCAAACATGCTCAATGGGGGACAGATCCGGAGATCTTGCTGGCCAGGGTAGTTGACTTACACCTTCTAGAGCACGTTGGGTCGCTCGGGATACATGCTGACGTGCATTGTCCTGTTGGAACAGCAAGTTCCCTTGCCGGTCTAGGAATGGTAGAACGATGGGTTCGATGACGGTTTGGATGTACCGTGCACTATTCAGTGTCCCCTCGACGATCACCAGAGGTGTACGGCCGGTGTAGGAGATCGCTCCCCACACCATGATGCCGGGTGTTGGCCCTGTGTGCCTCGGTCGTATGCAGTCCTGATTGTTGCGCTCACCTGCACGGCGCCAAACACGCATAAGACCATCATTGGCACCAAGGCAGAAGCGACTCTCATCGCTGAAGACGACACGTCTCCATTCGTCCCTCCATTCACGCCTGTCGCGACACCACTGGAGGCGGGCTGCACGATGTTGGGGCGTGAGCGGAAGACGGCCTAACGGTGTGCGGGACCGTAGCCCAGCCTCATGGAGACGGTTGCGAATGGTCCTCGCCGATACCCCAGGAGCAACAGTGTCCCTAATTTGCTGGGAAGTGGCGGTGCGGTCCCCTACGGCACTGCGTAGGATCCTACGGTCTTGGCGTGCATCCATGCGTCGCTGCGGTCCGGTCCCAGGTCGACGGGCACGTGCACTTTCCGCCGACCACTGGCGACAACATCGATGTACTGTGGAGACCTCACGCCCCACGTGTTGAGCAATTAGGCGGTACGTCCACCCGGCCTCCCGCATGCCCACTATACGCCCTCGCTCAAAGTCCGTCAACTGCACATACGGTTCACGTCCACGCTATCGCGGCATGCTACCAGTGTTAAAGACTGCGATGGAGCTCCGTATGCCACGGCAAACTGGCTGACACTGACGGCGGCGGTGCACAAATGCTGCGCAGCTAGCGCCATTCGACGGCCAACACCGCGGTTCCTGGTGTGTCCGCTGTGCCGTGCGTGTGATCATTGCTTGTACAGCCCTCTCGCAGTGTCCGGAGCAAGTATGGTGGGTCTGACACACCGGTGTCAATGTGTTCTTTTTTCCATTTCCAGGAGTGTATATAATGTATGTAATGGTTCCGCATGCTGTTTCTCTGTAGTTTAAATTCCACTTATTATTCATTCTTTTAATCGCCTTCATCGAGAATTCCCATTTTCATCCAAAGCAAGTCTATTATTAATTTCTTCCCATGCTGTACGTTCGGGAAGTTGAACCTGTTTTTGTGTGATACTGACTACCATGTAGTTTTGGATCTGCCTCATACAGTCAAGAATTCTTTGTATTACAGAGAGCTCGACTCACTGAATGTAAGGAACTCCTACGTGCATGATTCCCCTGTAGCAAATTTTGTTGGAATTTATGTACTTTATTTTCTCGGTTTGTCTCTGGTTCCCTTGTCTATTCGTACGCTCCCTCTCTAATTGCAAGCTACTACTTATCATGAGAGTAATTAACACCTAACTTTCCATGGACAAAGTACTTGGAACAAGTACGTTTCACTGGGAGTTCTGGAATTAAATTTTCTCGTGCCCTGTGTGACTGTGTCTTGAGTATTTCGGGAGATCCAACATTAATCTTTCTGCACCAATTTCAAAGCATCATATGCTTATTTAGTAAGTTCGATAAATGTTTCCTTGCGTAAGGGAGTACAGCAACAAAAAAAAAAATGTTTGTTCGTGATGCAAAGCTGCTTTCTGAATGCGCTTTCCGTGTAAGATAAATCGATTTTATTGGAGCTGTTCTCCAGAAGATTCACTTTGTTTCCACACTCCACTCCAGTTATTATTTGATACGAATTTAATAAGCACGAAGCTCCACCCCATAAGAAACATACAGTAAGAGCATTCGAGCAGTGTGTTGTCTCTCGTTATGAGTAATGAATCGATAAACAATCGATTGCCACGTTATGAGCGTGCAGAATTCTATGCGTTTTTCTTCTTGTGCTCCCTAATGGTCCAATTATCACTTCAATCATTTTAACGTTGGTTCAGTATTAAATTGAACGTACAGTGAGCGGCGATACTATTTAAGTAAGAGTAGCTCAAGTAAAGTATTTGTTTACCACTATCTGAGTAATTTCACCAATCGAACAGAAAGCAACTGATCTGGTGTAAAGGGAGACTTCCTAGGAATGGTAGTCGAATGTTACGAACGAGCAGAAGCCCATCTAGCCAATCCCCAGTTTAGTACGAGAACGTGCTTAAAAGTTATGCACGCAAATTTTTTTATTTTTTCCTCAATGTCAGTTGAGCTATTACATGCACTACATGTTATTGGATCGACTTTCCTGCTTCGCTGAGGCTCGTTACCGCAATCTGCCACTACACGGTCCGAAATGGAGTGTGTGACATGGCGGTGCGCAACGTAATTATATCAGTGTGTGAGAGATCCTCAGAAAAGTAAAAGCGCCAATTAGAATAGTTCTTCCACACGTGCAGCACTCAATCATTCAGAATGACAGTGAAAGTCCACGTACAAGACCTGACACGTCTGCCACAATCTGACACCTAGGGTCCCCTGTCATCAATCAGCCTCCTTGCAGTTCCGACTTGGCGCCATCCTGTTTTCATCCGTTTTCGGAACGTAAGGAGCATCTTCCAAGACTTCACATTGACAGCGACGAAGCGGTGCGACCATAGATGTGGTCGTGGTTCCATCGTCAGAGTCATTATACAGTGACAGTATAAACAAATTGATCCCTCGCTGGGAGAGATGCATTCGTCGCCATGGTGGCGTTGTTGATAAATATGTATAAAGATATGAATAATGAAGATATAGAGTGTAAATGAAGTTTGATTTATTTAAAAACCTTTACGAGTTGTTACACAAAAAATACGGAGGCATTACTTTTCAGCAAGCAGTCCTGAATTTGGCCGATGACAGGGGTGAATTGTGGGGAGCCTAGAAAGCAACTCCCCGCCGCATCACATAGACTGTAAGGTGGCAAAGATGGCTTACATGTTGTTAGTAATCGACAATGGTTTGCAAGGCATAGCCAGGAGCAGATGTAGACTCAGCTCACAATGTGGAAGAGGTTAAGGCTAGGCTGAAGATTAAGAGACAAGTCATGACGAATCAGTGCGCAAAGAAGTGGGATACAAAAATAATCAGGAGCTGTTTAGTTGCACGGGAATAGACACCTCTGAAATGAGGAGTCACAAACGTTGGACAGAAAACCATTGATACAAAGAAGATAACTGCGAAGAAACCATGGATAACAGAAGAAATACTGAAGCAGGTTGACGAAAGAAGGAAGTAAAAAAACGTTCAGCGCAAACTAGGGATTTTGAAACACAAGTTACGCAGGAATGAAATAAATATTATGTGCAGGGAAATTAAGGCGAAATGGATGCATGAAAAATATGAATAAATCGGAAAAGAAATAACGGTCAGCAAGATTGACACAGTATACCGAAAAGTCAATATAACTTTCAGTGAAATTAAAGGCAATGGTGGTAACATTAAAAGTGCAATGCGAATTTCGCGGTTAAACGCAGAGGAGAATGTAGACAGATGAAAAGACTACATGGAAGGCCTCTAAGAGGGTGAGGACTTTGCTGATGATGCGATATAAGAAGAAACGTACTTGTCTGATGACGTGACAGAGAAGAAATAGGAGCTGATACAGAAGAGGTAGGGAATCTGGTATTAGAATCAAAATCTGCAAGAGATCTCGAGGACCTAAGACCAAATAAGGCAGAAGGAATAGAATTTATAAAATTACATTTTCTAAGTGTTCTTCCAATAAAACGCAGTCTTCAGTTAGCCTTCCCCACAACATTTTCTATGTGTTCCTTCCAATTTAAGTTGTGCCTAATTGTAATTCCTAGGTATTTAGCTTACATTACGGCTTTTAAATTTGACTGATTTAGCGTGTAATCGTTCGTGGTGCAGCACTGCTTCAAGGAAAATTCTAAATTCACTGAAAACGGCAAAAATGTGGAATGAAATACTGGGCAAGGTAGCTACAAATTATTAGAAGAATTTTCAACAATTTCTATATTGAAAATTAACATAAAGTTCAATGTACACACCTTTTTTATACATCTGTATCCAATGGCGTCTTTCTCGATGAAAGAACAAAAAAAGCTAACTAAGCGTTACAGAGAGCGTCACAAACTCTTACAACATTCATGGCTACAAGAAGACAGAGATAGTAATGTCTAAACCTCCACTACGTATAAGAAATTTAATATGCTAATGTATATCATTGTTATATTTTTATTTATCATTGTTTCGGATTCCACATTCGCCGACCACAGACGTTATTTTCAAAATGGGCATACGTAATATTACACAAACATAAAAATGAAAAATAAATATTACATTTTTTACAGAATCCACATAATCGATCACTGTTCATACAGAAATGAAATATAATAACACAGATAAATATTACTTTCTTCACCCATTTTACCCCAATTATACAAATATCTTGCCAGGAGATGTCACAATGCCCCCTGGCAGTGTATGACCGACATTGGAAAATGTTTGCCAATATGATGCCATTGACGTCAACACAGTCACTGTACATCATTCTATGTTTTGTATATAATGCTTACTTTGTTCACTTTGTCACTCAGTATTTTATTTACACTGTTCAATGCTTTCCACTTTTCGAGCTGAACATATGCCTAGTCCCAGGATCATTGCAGTTTTGGCTCACCAATTCGGGCTCTGTGCATTCAGGAAAGCTGGAAAAACTGTACCGGGGCCATGCTCATCTGGATTGCTTCGCAACTTGACGCAGTTCTATTGGTTAACGAATGAAGTTCGGCACTTGTCAAGTGTTCACAATCGACGCACAAAACACGACAGTTATCCGTCAAAAATGTTAAAATTCATTCCTTTTCGAAAATGCGTAATTATGAAATTCAAAATCAGAGGAATTGTTGAAGTTTATGTTTTGGAAAAAGCGTAAGATTAATAATTAAATAATTTAAAAGTAGTGTTACGACTTTGCCTCGCAGTTGTTCATGATAGCCATTCTACTGTCTCAATGTATTCCTGCTAGTTTGTGTTGATAATATGAAGACAAAATGTACCGTATTGTGTGAAACAGGTTCATAGTGTGAGTTCATGATTTGAATAAATTAATGTGTTTGTCACTTGACATAAGTTCGTATTACCCAAATCATTCTGATGTTTAGTTCAACGACACAGAAGTTTTATGTTCGACGAAATTTTGTCGATGACGTTAGACGACGCGTTCCGTGGGCTGAGGTCAGTGTTGTGTCGTGGAGCGTTGCTGTATTAGCGACCGTCGGGATCGGCGTCTCGTACCTGCAGTAGCAGTGACGGTGCAGCGGTTGGTGGCGCCTGCGCTGTCGCGAGCTGAGCCGGACCGTTCACTTGTTGTGGCGTGTTGCGAATGTTTCGCCCTCGATCAGCTGACTGGAGGCGGTACTGTACCCCATTGCTGCTTCTCCGCACAGATCTTCGTCGAAAGACATGTAACAAACATTCCACCCCAGTGTACTGCCTTTAAGGATACATATTTTAAGCTGTGAGAATAGACTGCAATTTCAGTCATCAGTGTTTATTGTCCAGTAAGCCGTCGTTCCGCTGGTTTGCACATAATATGTTGCGGGATTACGGTTTTCATGGCTTGACAACTGAACTGCACTGTGACACGGCTATTAAGAATTTATCACACGCAAGTTGCACAACACAGTTTTATTTCGTTCTCACTGTCGATGCGCTCTCAACACGCGAAATCATTTTGGTTCACAAACAGTAATTGTTTCCGTGGAGCGATACTTATTGTTATCGGATTATTAACTTCTCCCTTACACATGGTAAATTTATTATTATTTAAGCACTGCGGTACGACAGTTTGTAACTCAACATTCAAGTTACTCCGACGTAAAACTTCCTCGCAGGTGAAAACTGTGTGCCAGGCCGAGACTCGAACTCGGGACTTTTGCTTTTCGTGGGCAAGTGCTCTACCAACTTTTTTAAAATTTTTCTTTTAATTCTCATTTTGTTCGTTTTCGTGTGTTGTATGTTCTCGGGGCGGACGTCGCAAGACACCCGTTTCAGTTCGTTGTTGATCCATTAACTCATTTTTTTTATTACTGAGGGTAGATAACCCTCTGACCGAACACGCTGAGTTACCGTGCCGGCATCCAACTGAGCTACCCAAGCACGACTCACGCCCCGTCCTCACACCATTGCGTCTGCCGGTACCTGGAAACTTCTGGAAATGTCCCCCAGGCTGTGAGAGCTTCTGTAAAGTTTGGAAGGTAGGAGACGAGATACTGGCAGAAGTAAAGCTGTGAGGACGGGGCGTTACTCGTGCTTGGGTAGCTCAGTTCGTAGAGCACTTTCCCTCGAAAGGCAAAGGTCCCGGGTTGGAGTCTCGGCCTGGCACACAGTTTTAATCTGCCAGGAAGTTTCATATCAGTGTACCCTCCGCTGCAGAGTGAAAATCTCTTTCTTCTACTTCGACGTATATATTGGTGCAATTCCAACAGTCACTCTCTGTCCCTTCTACACACAATATTCCGTCTATCTGCAATATTGTGTATGCTCACACAATGTATCTAGAACGCATGTTATCCCTTCCCTATTCTATTACTTTCACTTATGGTGAGCCTATTACCTTTATAAGGTTCATTGCACGTTACTTAACATTGTTACAGTGCGTAAATGAATTTTGTACAATTATTTGAAGGTGTGTGACATTGTTCATTAGGTTTCTTCGGTGTAATTTGCCAAGTTACCACTCCTCCAATAAACAGATCTCATCATGTGCATATCAGCTGGACTTGGGCATATTGTTCAATAAATACTTTATTTGGTGACAGAATTTGTATGAATAATCTGTTCTGCGGAACTACAGTGTATTTTCCGCATAGAATGACCTAATTCACATAAAGCTCAGTTAATGTCCAAAGACTTGTACAAAATACACAGGCTTCAATTGAAGCATTGGTACACACAAAGTGTACGTCATATAAAAAGGGTTCAGTTTAGACTGAATTTATTTCAGTGTCGCTCTCAAATAACTGTTGGTATACATTATCATTCAATGACTGAGTTACTTTCATTTAAATAGACATCCTTTCAGGACTTTACTTTAACCTAACACAATTAAACCTATTGCAGTACTACATGAAAATTAATCATCAATTACCTATATACACTGTTATTAAAAATAACTCATGAAATTGTGTATCACTTTCTGGGCACGAAATTGTTTACTGTTTGATGAGCATGAAATATTTTTACTGACACTAATCTGACTGTAAGCAAGTCTTCATCTTGCACATTATTATGTTCTCTAGTGAGTCTTCGCTTACACCATAAATATTCTTTAACTGTGGTGATTTTTTAAATCTGAATATATACAAATTCAAACTTAAAACTAAACACACTTATATTCTAAGACACAATTATGATATTTTCTTACAGCTAGTATTTAAAAATTATGGTACAAATAGTTTCTTGTATCTCTCTCACTACTGTCTCCCTTCTCGACCAAGGGATGGGGTAAGATGTTCGGTAGTAAGTTAGGCGGGTAGTCAGATCTATATGATAGTTGTAACCCATAATCACTCCTGGTCGTTCAGCAAATGCCATTGTACATTCTGACAGCAGCTGCATTAGCTGTTGTTTTAGCAGAGGATTTAAACATTCACTTCCTAAACTTTATTCTGGAATGCCTCTACATTTACCTCAAAATTCTTACTTCCCTTGTTGGGATAGTAAAGATTGGTTGTTGGTGAATTATTATCTAAGTTCAGTACACACAGGTTCCTACTACTGATATTTATCATGTTACAAAATGGCACAAGTACCCCTTTCGATCGCATCATTGACAATTCAACTCTTCTGCCTTTATTAACGATGCTTAGTTTTTCTGCGGAGATGTCGATCACTGCGTCCCTATCTACTTCAAATCTACTTCAATTGGCTCTGAGCACTATGGGACTTAACATCGGTGGTCGCCCCCTACAACTACTTAAACCTAACTAACCTCAGAACATCACACACATCCATGCCCGAGGCAGGATTCAAACTTGCGACCGTAGCGTTCACGCGGTTCCAGACTGAAGTGCCTAGAACCGCACGGCCAGAAAATCTACTCTCAGAATGCAGGCCACCCTTAACCCCTTACCAACGAGGAACGACATCACTATGGCTTCGCCATCTTTACAAATTTCTAGCTGCACCTGGAGCTCATTTAACTGGGTCTGTGCGCTTATGGCTCCAGACAGGTTGTAGCGGTTAACTGGGAAAGTCGGTGTACTTCGTCCGTTCCCAAGTGCTTTAAACAGTTATACACTCATCACACCCACCGAGGCACCTGTGTCAATGATTATATTTACTGTAATATCATAGATTTTAGCTTCTAAGATTGCTTATATGTCTTCTTTATTATTCTTGGCACATTCGTGCGGTTCTATCAGGAGATCATACTCCATACTAATTCCGTCATTGTATCGCATCATGTTGATTGCAGGCATACTATGGTTTGTGGTGCTCTCACTCCACCCCACTGCCATCGATGGGGAGCATATCGTGGCCGATTCAAGTTCGTTGAACTATTTTCTTGCGAGGTGCTCGGACGGTTGTTATCCGTGACTTCTGTAATATGCACATTTTGACTTGCAGGCCACCATAGGCGCGTCTGCTCTTATCATACCTCTCATTATTTTGCTGGTCTTGGTTCGGTGGGTGATCATGATTCCAGTTAGGTTGTTTTCATTGTAATTAACGTGCCATTTGCCTCGCGCCTTTTTCCAGCGGTTGGCCTTGGCTGGTCCGGAATCATATCGATCGTCAAATCTACGTTTTTTTGATTATTTGTCGGCTGACCAACACCATTTTTATTTCTATTGTTGCTACTACTCGGCGGATATTCATGCCTTTTGCCACCGCCCCACCATTTCAATGAATTTGGTTCGGTGCGTTACTGTTTCTATCGTTTATTCATCCTGAGCCATTGTTTCTCGTGTGTTCACACGCTGGCTTAACGTCTTCCTGGATTACGTCGCTCGAATCTAGTACTGACAGGAAACGTTCCATGTCATTTTCGGGAACATGTGTCACCTTTTCCTTAACGTGGGTAGGTATTCAGTAGCCCATAACGCTGCGTCACCCTGAATATAGGACATGACATGCTGTATTTTCTGCGCTTCATTCCATGCGCTTGGCAAGATGTTTCTGAAACTTTTGACAAACACTACCGGATGTACGGACTCCCGTTCGGTAGTGAATGTCTTGAATTGTCTATTTTTAAATAAACTATCCTCGACTCATATTTTTGAGTTGTACGCATTTGCGCCTTGTGCATAGGCTGCCTGCTCTCACCTGGAGATGCAGCGTCTCGCATTATCGCACGAAGATTCCTCATTACGTCGCGCATATGTCTGTGCGTTACCAAAAACATTGGTTACTGGCGATACATTCATTTTTTACACGTTTGCTGCTACCGTTCTCAGCTTTTTTCCAAGTCTGATATCCGCTTAGCTACGTTCTTCTGCCAATGCGGAATAGCATCACTTAGTATTTGTTTGATAGTGTGGACATCATTCTGTACCTGGCTGTCTATTACAGCGCTAAAAGATTCAGAGTCATTATCGTCTAAAGCTGTTTTCACCTTTGAATCAGTCCTTTTCTCAATGTCACTGTCTTTCGATTCTAACTAACAACTAAACTCAGCTCAATTTTAGCCGCTTGTTCTTCAGTTTGTGTTCGACAATCTGTGTAGAATCTAGTTCAAATTTTTCGGTTCGGTTAGATACAATGGTACTGTTCGCTACCTGCAGATTATTTATTTGTACAGTCAACTCCTGTATGTTTGTTTCATATTTGCTATCTCCTTTTGCACGGATTCTAAAGACTGTACTACTTATTGGTCACCCTCAACTTGCTGTGTGAGAAAACCTTCGATTTTTTCGTCCTTTTCCGCTTGATGTTGCGCTAACTTCGCCTGATAATTCAGCATGCGCTCTGACATGGCCTGAATCGAATATCCACCAGACAGATTACCAGTATCTGGTTCCTGCTCTACTGGTGGTTGCACTACTTCTTTTTCTACGTCTGCTTGGGCACTGGTGGACGGTGGCACCACTTCCTGTGCCCCCGCTCCCACAGTTATACAGGGTATTACCTCAAACAGACTGCTTGTGCTGTCTAAGGCACTCGCTTCTACATATACAGCACTGGTTGGTGGCTGTTCTTCAGTATCCATGTTGCCTGTCCGTTTCCTAGGCAGTTTGATCATATTTGTGGTTTACGAACTTGGATACAGCATTTATCAACTTACTAGTTGCACAAAAAGTATATGAACTCGAACAAATTCCACCACACAATGAAAAATTCTATCTACACGCAAACTCAGTCCGGTCACAAACAACTATCCTTAAACTACACACACACACACACACACACACACACACACACACACACACACACACACACACACACCGCTAGTGATATGAGATTTTTAGTAGGCTGTTTAGGTTTTTTTATTGGTAACCCCACGTAGCGCTCTGCATGAAAATCACTGGATGTGCTGTGTGCAGTCTGTGGCTGGTTTACATTGTTGTTTGCTATTGTAGTGTTGGTCAGCTGGATGTTAACAGCGCGTAGCGTTGCGCAGTTGGAGGTGAGCCGCCAGCATTGGTGGATGTGGGGAGTGAGATGGAGTTTAGAGAGCGGATGATCTGTACAGAGACAGTAAATTTGTAAGACTGGATGTCATTTGAACACTATTAAGGTAAATACATTGTTTGTTCTCTATCAAAATCTTTCATTTGCTAACTATGCCTATCAGTAGTTACTGCCTTCAGTAGTTACAATCTTTTATTTAGCTGGCAGTATTGGCGCTCGCTGTATTGCAGTAGTTCGAGTAACGAAGATTTTTGTGAGGTAAGAATTCATGAAAGGTATAGGTTATTGTTAGTCAGGGCCATTCTTTTGTGGGATTACTGAAAGTCAGATTGCGTTGCGCTAAAAATATTGTGCGTCACTTTAGTGAATGTCTGAATACGTTCAGTTTTGCTCATCTGATTGAAAATCAAATAATGTAAGGGGTTTACCAGCACCGTCATTCATAAATTTTTCTACGAAACGTCCCCTTACAAAAATTTATTCTTACCTTTGATTCCTATGGTTCTGGGCTCGACAGTCTATGTTGTTGTTACAATATTTACTACCTAATCTGAAAGCAAAAAACACAATAGTGTAAGTTCATTTTCGTGACCATTGCTCATTCGGCCCACGTTTCTGGCAACCAAGTTTTTGTGTTTCCCAGTGCATTTTGATTTTATATACGGTTTGTGTTGCATGTCACTTTAAGTGAACTATATGTTGATTAATGTTATGACACAGAAGATAAAATGCGGTTCGCGCTACTGGTTTCTGTAGTTGAAAATTTTAACACTAAGAGATTTCCTGCTGTGAATGTGTGTTCTCATAATTTTGATCTGACTTTTTAGAAATGGAACAACGTACTATTACTGTAACTGATTACGAAATTAAACGTATCTTTCTGTACTTTCGACTTTGAAATGCACTGAAAATTACTCTTATCATATGCACAGAAGTTACAGTATGCAATGTTTGCCTAACACATAAACTGCAGTGGATTTTGTAAAGTTTGAACACCATTGATGGCCACGAGTTACACGAGAGCATGGAACTAAAATATAAAATTGAATTTAATGTCACTAACCAGACCACATCTCAACACAGAAGTCTGTGATACCACACAGCTAAAATTTCAACACTCTGATTTTCGTAAATTATTTACGTCACTGATATTGTACTAACAGTTGCCCATGTCCATCTGAAAATAACAATAAAATCTATACTACTCCTCTGAGGTCTTCGGGAAGCTCAAAGAACTAATTTTGCTGTCCGCTTAGTTGTGGTAAAACTGTTTCCATTGAATTATAGTTTGAATTTGCCGCGGAAACGGCTCCCGCGTGTGTGGTGCAGCAGTGCGTCAAGGAAAACTCTAAAATTCGCTGAAAACGGCAAAAAATGTGGAATGAAATACTGGCTACAAATTATTACAAGCATTTATAACAATTTCTATATTCAAAAGTAACATAAAATTCGAAGTACACACCTTTCGAATACATCAGTATCCAATGGTATCTTTCTCGATGGAAGAACAAAACAATCCTAACTAAGCGTTACAGAGAGCGTCACAAGCTCTTACAATATTCATGTCAACAAGAAGATAGAGACTGTAACGTCTAAACCTCCACTACTTATAAGCAGTTTAATATGGTAATGTATATTTTGGTTATATTTTTAATTACCATTGTTTCGGTTTCCGACCACAGACGTTATTTTCGAAATGGGCATACGTAATATTACACAAACATAAAAATGAAAAATGAATATTTCCTTTTTTACAGAATCCACATAATCGATAATTTTCTTTTTCACACATATTTCACCGTTTTTACAAATGTCTTGCGAGGAGACGTCGCAAAGGCCACAGACGAAGTATTCGGATTACAAAGGGTGCAAGGCAGGGAAGCAGTCTTTCACCCCAGCTATTCAATCTCTACATCAAAGAAGCAATAACGGAAATAAAAGAAATGTTTGAGAGTGGAATTAAAATTCAAGGTGGAAGGATATAAATGATAAGGCTTCCTCACGATAAAGTGAAGGAGAATTACATGTTTTGGTGAATGGAAAGGACAGTCTAACAGGCACAGAGAATGGATTGAAAATAAATGGAACGAAGACGAAAGTAATGAGAAGTAGCAGGAACGAAAACCGCGAAAAATTTTACGTCGTTATTGGTGATCACGAAATAGATGATGTTAAGGAATTGTGTAACCTATGTAGCAAAGCAGCCCACGACGGATGGAGCATGAAAGACATAAAAAGCAGACCAGCAGTGGCCAAATCGGCCTTCCAGGCCAACAGACGTCTACTGGTATCAAACTCAATTTATAGGAAATAAATAGTTTTTACGAGAGGCGTTCAATGACTAAAGCAACACATTTGCTTCTCGTACACTTTCGGATGAAGGAATGCGGAATTTTTTGTACGACAACAGGGAATATTCCAGATTCAGTCCCTGTTGTTTTATGAAGTTCAAAAAGTTTGGAGCGGTGTAAGTAGCTTTCAGAAATATGTCTGTAAGGGATGTACGTTCGAAGCAAGGAGCTGCCATTGATTTTCTTTTGGCGGAAACCCATATTCATAGGGGCTTCAAGAAGGTCTACGGAAACATGGCAGTGAACAAAACCACGGTCAGTCGTTGAGCGAGGCATCTGTCATCATCGGAACG
The DNA here is from genome assembly GCF_023897955.1 of Schistocerca gregaria. NCBI lineage: Eukaryota > Metazoa > Arthropoda > Insecta > Orthoptera > Acrididae > Schistocerca > Schistocerca gregaria. The sequence goes on along the minus strand of NC_064921.1, from coordinate 577,849,404 downwards.
AGCTTGTGCAAAACTGCTTCATCTCTCTCTTTCGGGCCATCGGAAAACAGTTGTGACTCGTGTAGCGTTGATACTTGCGGACACAGTCATTCGAGGTGATCGACAGGTCACTTTCATCAATGTCATCGCTGTACAACTGGACGTCTTTGTTGGTTGTGCGTACACTTTCGTCCATCATCTGTTGTACTCAAAGGTTTGTGTCCGCTGACTTCCTCGCCGACAAACAGAAGACTATAAAGGGCACGATGCTAGGCGGATCGTGACCATTTTCTGAGGGTCATTTTCATAGGCGATGAACATGGGGTCATCACTTCGGAGCGGAAAGAAAACGACAATCCAATGAGTGGCTCCACACCACGTCTCCTCCGAACGGGAAGTTCAAAGCCGCATATTCATGGCGATTGTCTTCTGGGAGTCTGTAGGACTTATTCTATTTGATGTCCTGCCTAATGGTAGAACGACCAACTCTGAAGTGTACTATGTTGCCCTCGGAAGAAAAGACTTCAGGGTGTTAGTAGCAACAAAAATGCAATCTATCTTCTCCTTCTGCTCGACATCGCAATGCTTCATACAGATCACTGCACCCGAGACGAGCTCACAAAACTGCATTGGACTGTTCTTCGTCATTCACCATAGAGTCCGGATCTCAAACCTTTCGACTTGATTGACCCAATGAAGGATGCATTCATTGCGAAGCAAGCAATACTTGGATGATGGGGGAGTTACTGTTGCAGGAAGACGTTGGCTCCTACGTCAACCAATAGAGTGCTACTATGCGGGGAAAGAGGCCCATCCAATGACGCATAGAAGGACATTATATTGAGAAATAGGGGTTTTAGTCAAAAGAGTGGAGTTTTGGTGTCCTGAATAATACCAGCCTGCCTTCAGAAGAAGTATGTTGCATCACTTATTGAGCGACACTCCTTTTTAATATTAGTTGAAATTCACTAAATGAGGAATCGCGCGTTGGTGTGCCCGTTCGTTTAATAGATAGAGCCCTGCAGCAAGGACGTTTAGGCCCTCTCCTATACACATATTATCCATACATGCTTATCGAGAACAATGAGAAGTCACCGATAATCGACAATTGCCTGCGTCTCGCATCGGCTCCATTCGTGAGACACTTGTGACCTGGCGAGCCAGTTGTTCAAGGGTACGTTTGGCTCCACTCTTCTGTGCAACAAAATAATTCGTTGTACTGCAATCCGATTTGACCCAGATGTAAGAGTCATTAGAAGTCTGGGGTTGGCAATTTATGTGACAGCAGGACGAGGTATTCGAAAGATGGATACATGAGTGGACTCGTTGCGGGCTGTGCTGGGCGTCTTGGACACTCCTGACCTTGCAATAGGTGTGGGCTGATCGATCAGACACTTCCCCCAGTGACAACTGACTCTCAGTAACGACACATTTGAAATCTATGTACATACACATCATGGGACTCAGATCCCGGACTTCCCCTCTGCGACAAATCAGCGCTGTCCCATTACCATCGAGACATTTATTAGCAGCATATTTGGAACGTTTGTTTCGCTATGTACTTGACTGTGTTCTACGAAATCATCGACATCCTCAATGTCGCGTCGGAAACGAACAGCTAATACGGCACTCAAACACATCGTCGTGATCATTCAACCAGCAGCGCTTATTAACTTGCGTCCTGTCCACGCTGGCGTGCGAGACTGTTCTCCATTGGGCTAGTCGGATTAAACTGGACGTTGACCTTTAAGCGCGAGATCACCGTTGCTCTGTACAAGGTATTTAGCTACGTGGTGTCAACAGAGCCCCGTCCAAACCTGTGTGTTGGTGATACGCTGCCGTAGGAGCTGCGACAACACGTTGAGGTTGGCCGCGGAGCTCGCTATAAACGAAGCGCTGCGTACACCGGCCCACAATGTGTGCGGGCGAGACCGCACGCTGGCGCGCCTCACGGACAGCCAGCTTCAAAATTACATCCCATGTACGCTCAACCACACACACACACACACACACACACACACACACACACACACACACACAAACTACCGTGTGTTTTTACTAGTATATGCATAGACATTTAATGCAAACACCCATAATGCCACAGTTCAAAATATATAGGCCCAGTAAACTAGAACGTCATACAAGGGGTAGTCGAACTTTTAAAGATATCGTCAAAAAACTGCCATTATTTGTCATTCATTTGTTTGCAAAGTGCATGTCTCCATTCCTAGTACGCTGATGTGGTACGGGGATTTCAATGTAAACCACAGCTGTAGACACTTATCTGTAAATAAATACAAAATTATTTCGTCACCTTACTTTTCCCAAACTGGTAATTATAACACTACGACTAACGAGCCTTTTAATGTACTCTACGCTATCTGTGGACTGTGCTACTTTCTTTTGCTCCTCTATTGGCGTGCTGTGTTACTGTGACGTCGGGATTTGAAATTCTACCAGCACTGCAGACATGTATCTCGAAACAAACAAAATATTAATTACATAAGTTTCTTTGTTCAGCTACGCTTAACATTTTACGTATATACCTTGTAATGCGACTAAACTGATATGGAATGAAGGAATGGGGGAAAGAAATAAAGTAGAAGAAGAATGGATAGCTTTGAGAGATGAAGTAGTGAAGGCAGCAGAGGACCTAGCAGGTAAAAAGACGAGGGCTAGTAGAAATCCTTGGGTAACAGAAGAAATACTGAATTTAATTGATGAAAGGAGAAAATATAAAAATGCAGTAAATGAAGCAGGCAGAAAGGAATACAAACGTCTCAAAAATGAGATCGACAGGAAGTGCAAAATGGCTAAGCAGGCATGGCTAGAGGACAAATGTAAGGATGTAGAGGGTTATCTCACTAGGGGTAAGATAGATACTGCCTACAGGAAACTTAAAGAGACCTTTGGAGAAAAGACAACCACTTGTGTGAACATCACGGACTCAGATGGAAACCCAATTCTGAGCAAAGAAGGGAAAGCAGAAAGGTTGAGGGAGTGTATAGAGGGCCTATACAAGGGCAATGTACTAGAGGACAATATTATGGAAATGGAAGAGGGTGTAGATGATGATGAAATGGGAGATATGATACTGCGTGAAGAGTTTGACAGAGCACTTAAAGACCTGAGTCGAAACAAGGCCCGGGAGTAGACAACATTCCATTAGAACTACTGACGGCCTTGGGAGAGCCAGTCCTGACAAAACTCTACCATCTGGTGAGCAAGATGTATGAGATAGGCGAAATACCCTCACACTTCAAGAAGGATATAATAATTCCGATCCCAAAGAAAGCAGGTGGTGACAGATGTGAAAATTACCGAACAATCAGTTTAATATGTCACGGATGCAAAATACTAACGCGTATTCTCTACAGACGAATGGAAAAACTGGGAGAAGCTGACTTCATGGAAGATCAGTTTGGATGCCGTAGAAATGTTGGAACATGTGAGGCAATACTAACCCTACGAGTTATGTTTGAAATTAGGTTAAGGAAAGGCAAACCTACGTTTCTAGCATTTGTAGAATTAGAGAAAGCTTCTAATTCTAAAGGTGGCAGGGGTAAAATACAGGGAGCGAAAGGCTATTTACAATTTGTTCAGAAACCAGATGGCAGTTGTAAGAGTCGGGGAACATGAAAGGGAATCAGTGGTTGGGAAGGGAGTGAGACAGGGTTGTAGCCTCTCCCCGATGTTATTCAGTCTGTATATTGAGCAAGCAGTGAAGGAAACAAAAGACAAATTTGGAGTAGGTATTAAAATCCACGGAGAAGAAATAAAAACTTTGAGGTTCGCCGATGAAATTGTAATTCTGTCGGAGACAACAAAGGACTTGCAAGAGAAATTGAATGGAATGGACAGTGTCACGAAAGGAGGGTATAAGATGAACATCAACAAAAGCAATACGAGGATACTGGAATGTAGTCGAATAAAGTCGGGTGATGCTGAGGGAATTAGATTACGAAATGAGACACTTAAAGTAGTGAAGGTGTTTTGTTATTTGGGGAGCAAAATAACTGATGATGGTCGAAGTAGAGAGGATATCAAATGTAGTCTGGCAATGGCAAGGAAAGCGTTTCCGAAGAAGAGTAATTTGTTAATATCGAGTATTGATTTAAGTGTCAGGAAGTCGTTTCTGAAAGTATTTGTGTCGAGCGTAGCCATGTATGGAAGTGAAACATGGACGATAACTAGTTTGGACAAGAAGAGAATAGCTTTCGAACTGTGGTGCTACAGAATAATGTTGAAGATCAGGTGGGTAGATTAATATAACTAATGAGGGGGTATTGAATAGGATTGGGGAGAAGAGAAGTTTGTGGCACAACTTGACTAGAAGAATTGAGCAGTTGGTAGGACATGTTCTGAGGCATCAAGGGATCACCAATTTAGCATTGGAGGGCAGCGTGGAGGGTAAAAATCATAGAGGGAGACCAATAGATGAATACACTGAAAAGATTCAGACCGATGTAGGTTGCAATAGGTACTCGGAGATGAAGAAGCTTGAACAGGATAGAGTAGCATGGAGAGCTGCATCAGGACTGAAGACCAGAACAACAACAACAAATTGATATGACAGTAATAGTAATAATGGTATTGATGATGTGAAACTGGCGCACCCCAAGCCCCTATCCTTTCCCTATAGGCCTCCCAACCACTGTAGTGCTGACCGGCGTAGTATACATCTCGGCGAAGCCAGGAACAATGTGAACTTCCATGATTATACACCGAGGCTGCCCGCAGTTGCGATACTACTTTACTATTCTCATCACCGACTCCAATGAGATGTAACGTTAACTATATTTTGCTTGGAGAACCAATGGGCGAAGAGCAGGTGATGTCCAGCAGTGGCAGTGGATCGCGTGGATTCGATGTAGGAATCTACTTCGGGGACATTACCCACGGCCCGACGGAGTATAAGACAGTCTTCGGGAAACAGTCTTTGGTGAGCAACCTTCAGTCTTCAGCCTTCAGCAGATTCTGTCTACAGCGAATAGTCAGTTGTCTTCGACGAATTCCTTCTGCTGAGTTCGTCTGGAGTGAGCAACCATCATACTGGAAACTTCGTTACCGAACACAGTCCGCTAAGATTGGAATCGCCACAGCCTTTAGCGTTGTGGCGCAGCAACGGTCTCTGCACACATCTTTACTACTGGAAGTGATCACTAGTACTGGTTACATGTGTCACACGAGTTTGATGGTAGTGAATAGCTGAGAAAAAGAAAAGAGATTTTGTTGTGCCTAGACTATTATGTGTAGCGATCACAGAACTCATACATTGGAGGCTCTCTGATCCATATTAACAACATTGGCCAAAACAAAGTCCACTGCCGAAAACAACACCAAGGTATTGGTGAGAAGGGGAAACGAAATTCTGTAACAAGCGCTCAGTAAAACAACAGGAGTTATTACCAATCGTATCCAACAATTAACCGCACGCAAGACCTAGTGCTCACTATTTCTTTCGGCGCCACACCTTGCTCAATAAGAAATACTAGCAGTATTACATGTGCCGATCATGCCAGCAGAAATGGGAAATATGGTAAGTCAGAAGACAAAAATCGCGGCCTCGCAGGCAGAGGAAAGCGATGACTCAACAAATGACCCCGGTGCCCTTTTCACGTTAAACGATAGCAAACCACAACATGGCGAATGGTCCTCCAGGCTTAGTGAGCGACATTTCGGTTTATAATAAATATCAGTACAAATTAAAGTTGATATACAAAAAATGGTTCAAATGGCTCTGAGAGCTATGGGACTTAACATCTAATGTCATCAGGCCACTACAACTTAGAACTACTTAAACCTAACTAACCTAAGGACATCACACACATCAATGCTCGAGGCAGGATTCGAACCTGCGACCGAAGCGGTCGAGCGGTTCCAGACTGTAGCGCCTAGAACCGCTCGCCCACACCGGCCGGTGTAAGTTGACATACGAAGACGGAGAAAAATCACGACATAAACTGAAGTCTCTTCAAATTTCACGCCAGTCGCAGAAGAGTGGAACTAACAGCGCCACTAGGAGTATGCAAATCAGGTTTGTTTTAAATACTCGCCGTAACGGTCGTGAGCTTTACTTACCTCTGACTGTGGATGCGATGCGTTGATGATAGTGAAGAATGCCTTTAAGGAGCAAAGACACTATTATCAACGCCTCACTGAATTTGAACGACGTCGTGTACTACTGCTACGAGAAGCTGGCTATTTGTTGTGCGATAGTGCAGAAAGACTTAGTAGGAATGTAACCACTGTACGTGATTGCTTGTAGCGGTGGTCACGAGAATGTACGTCGCTGGAAGACTGGGAACCGGACGACAGCGGTAAAGGTCTGTTATGTTTTATGATGAACGCTGGTTCTGCCTCCGTGTCACCGATGACTGTGTGGGGATAGAAGGAGGCCAGTTGGGCGCCTGCAACCAACTTGTGTGCCAACCACACTGGTCCTATACATGCAATTACGGTATAGGGCTCTATTCTGTTAGACAGCAGGAGCACAGTTTTGGTTATCCCACACAATCAGACAGAAAATATGTACGCCAATCTGGTAATTTGACCTGTAGTTCATGAACAGCATTTCAAGGAGTGGTTTCCTACAGGATAAGTATTGCCCACATATCGCGGTGGTAGCCCAACATGCTCTACCGAGTGTCGACATGTTCCCTTGGCCTGCTTGATCAGCAGATCTGTCTCCAAACGAGTATGTATGGGACATCATTGCGTCAACCAATACATTATGCGCAAACAGTATTAACCGTGCCTGTTTTGTCTGACCGGATGCTACTGGCATGGACCTCCATCCCATAAACTGACCCAGCACTAATACATTTGCTATGCCTTATCTCGCTTTTATGTTATCTTGGTATCTTGCAGTGTCAACCCTGCCGGCCGGAGTGGCCGTGCGGTTCTAGAATCTACGGTAGCGGTCGCAGGCTCGAAACTTGTCTCGGGCATGGATGTGTGTGATGTCCTTAGATTAGATAGTTTTAATTAGTTCTAAGTTCTAGGTGACTAATGACCTCAGAAGTTAAGTCGCACAGTGCTCAGAGCCAGTGTCAACCCTCCATTACCCGACTATTTTTCTCAGTACCTATTATTAGATACACATTTAGGACGGGGTACAGAACAATGGAAAAATATTTTAAAGTACCTTCCGCTTACTGTTTTTGAGAAAAGTTGATTTTTTTGACATTTTGCACATATGGAAAGCCTCGCATATATAGTCAAATTAAGAGATAAATATTAATTTTTGACACTTTGAACATATGCAGAGCAGCGCATTTATACTCGAACGAAGTGATAAAGTAAACTCAAAAGCAAAAAGCTGAAAATTTCACAACTACAGCATTAACCAAAACAGTGAAGAAAAACTGAAATGTTATCTTCAGTTTGAGTATATCTGTATGCAACTAGCCGGCGGGAGTAGCCGAGTGGTTCTAGGCGCTACAGTCTGGAATCGTGCCACCGCTACGTTCGCAGGTTCGAATCCTGTCTCATGCATGGATGTGTGTGATGTCCTTAGAGTAGATAGGTTTAATTAGTTCTAAGTTCTAGGGACTGATGACCTCGGAAGTTAAGTCCCATAGTGCTCAGAGCCCAATGCAACTAAGTGACTTTACGTCCACGAAATGAGGTGAAACAATTATTTTCCTTATTCAGAATAACTTTTATTTCGTAATTTTCTTATAAAGCAAAATCTTGAAGCAAAACTATCAAAATTATAACAATAGAGATAATACTTGAATGCGTTATAATCAATACATGTGTAAGTGATTTTATTCTTTGTTACATAAGGTGAAACAGTTGTTTATCTTATTCAGACACAAATTTAGTTTACATATTTCACATGAAACAAATGTGTACCCTTAGCACTCTGGATTTTTGGACGTTGTTCTTTTCTCGTTCCAAATCTGCCAGAAGTTTACTGGATCAGTCGTACATCTTTTAGTGGGAGCGAAGATGAATTGACTTACATTCTCTTGTCCTCTATTGGGTCCAAGCTGCTTGGTCTTCCAAACATTCTTGGCTCCTGGGCTACCTTGCGTAGAGTTTGGGCTAACACAGTCCTAAACCTCTTTTGGTACATGAGCATGTCTGTTGAACCTATTTCAGGAACCATTCTGCGCTTAAGTGTCCATGAATTTATTACCATTGGATGAAGCAGGTGAAAAAATTGACGAAGATACTATTTCCTTGATATTTTCTCGACGTGGTGTCTTCCTATATTGCTGTCAAGTAAATCAACATTTCCCTTGTGAGAACAGTATACGGAGACATTTGCTGGATAGGGCACTATTACATGCTCCTCTTCCCTCCTATAAAATCTTATCACTTCTCATTTAGGAACTTCTACAAAAAAAGTGGAGAGTAAACTGACATTGTTGTTGTGCTTATACAAAACAGTAGAAATGTCAGCTGACTCAAAATTTGTTGTGAGTTCCTCTGAATAACCGCGTGATTCTTTTTCGAGCTCTTTTTCTTCACTGAACTTGCAGTTAGGAATTCTACTGCACAGAACTGTACCAACACACTGAATTCTTTCTTGAACAACTACAATCTAAAACCAGAGAAGTATACTATCTGTCAAAATATAACTTGTAAGTCTAGTGTCTTGGCACTTCTCTTGGCAGCCGAATAACAACATTTCCACTTGCTCTGATGTCAGGTTCCTCATCAGATCACAATTTAGAAACTTTTTTTTGGTCCGCTGTAAATTTAGTATTTTTGAGCAAACTCCGTAGTGACCACAAAGCATAAAGAGGTTTTAACCCCTTTTGTGTAGTGTATCTTTCATTATAGATTTCATGTGGTGTCTTGCCTTGGTAGCACACTTTATTCATCAACTGAAAGACGTTCACTCATGGGTGCTGAAAGACGTATTTGGTTCAATTAGTCTAGTATTGACGTTATTTTGTATAGTTTGTCACTTTCAGGACCTTAAGGGTCTAGTAACTTCAGGTTGTCATTTAAATGCAAGTACTATGCAATCTCTCGAAGTACTTCTCTGACAACGTCTGTTTTAGCGACGTAATTCCAAATACATCATTCTATAGATCACGGATGTTGGCTGATGAGGCCAAAACACTAATTATACATATGCCAAAAAATTTATAAATATCATAATTTGTACAATCGGTTGGCTTGTTTGGCTTTTGTTGAAGAGCATATGAGTTTGTTTCAACCACGATTTTTTATATAATTTCAATATTGAAGAAATGTTTAAAAATTGGCGGGGAGTAGATAGCTTAAGAACTGAGGCTGTAATTTGTCCTTTCCCGTGAATGGGAACGTGTCAGGAGTGGAAGGAAAATTTTTCTCTTTCCATAAATACTGATTTTCTATTTATTTCTTTTACTGGCAACAGGAATTTGCTTCGAATTTCGCAAGAGATGAACACTTTCCTCGAACATTTCCCTTAGCTGTGCTAGATATATTTGAAATTTGTTCTGTTTGGATATCAGTTCCAGGATCGCTATCGCTCTTTGTAGATTCTAGGCCTTGGATATTTATTGTTGTATCTTCGTCAGTATCGTCGAATTCCAGCCCATCTTCACACTCTGAAGTGCAAACCATCGCCAACAATTCATCTGATGTCGAGGCCTTACGTTTTACACTATCCCCACATACATTGGAATCCATCACAGTAATATTTGGTCAACAAGTGTACAGGAAACTGAAACAAAAAGCATGTAGTTGGAATTTGTAAAATGTAAAATTGAAAAGAACACTGCAATCATATAACGCAATTTTGCTGATGTGTAAACAGAATAATATTAGTTATTACTTACTTGTTAATTAGCAGAAATATGAATGAACACCAAGATACGTTCACCACTGTTGTTGAAACACGAATATATATATGTATAATTTTCGTTTTCACTATGTATGCAGTATCTTACAAGATGGCGTTTCATGCGAATCTGAAGTTTCTGTGTTCGCCATCAATTTAGTCGTATAAGGTGGCAGTGGCGCGGACTATTAGTAAATTCTTACACACAATTTTAGATATGCAGCGTTGCAGTTGTGTAAGGGGGACTTCAGCGTTAAACTAGCAAATATACCTGAGAAAATTTCGTTTAATTCCACTTGGCAGATATGCAAACCTGCATAGTGAAGGGTTAACCACTTACACATGTTACCTAGAGAAATGCGTTCCCGAAATAGCATTACTTTACGTTTATTACTTTATGGTGCTGCAGCGATTTTTTTCCGTCAGAGTAAATGCCTCGTGTGGCAGTAGAACCAGCAACATCACGATCAAAAGAATAAAGCGCTGTGTGCCCATTATGGGACAGCCCTGCCAAACGTACTGAAATATTTTCTACTTAAGGGTGTTCACAGCATAAAATTTTCAAGCTCAGTTTTTTCGAGTATTTTTTTTTTTTAGTGAACTTCGATCTGCTTCAGGAAACTGATGTCCGCCACTGACCAAGTATAAATAAAGTCGAAGAGCGCCACCTAGTAAGGCCTCATAGAGTAATGGTGAGATCGTGCAGGAAACGAAATCGTCAGAAGGCTGACATCGTAAGAAACAGTGTGGAAATTGTAAACAGAGGTAGTATCCCGGGTTTTCTGATTATAAGTCTATAGTTTAGTGCCTAAGGTTACTTCTAGAATTTCGTTATGTTGTTTAAGAAATGGGATTACGCTACGCTGCTGATGTAAAATGTAAACGCAGTGTTGCTAGAGCCTCCCGTTGGGTGGATCGTTCACCTGGTGCAAGTTTTTCGAGTTGGCGCCACTTCGGCGACGTGCGTGTCGATGGGGATGAAATGATGATGATTAGGACAACACCACAAAACTCAGTCCCTGAGTGGAGAAAATCGAACCTGGGCCGGTAAGTGTGTCATTCCTTCGCACTGATCACTCAGCTACCAGGGATGGACAAGCTGCTGGTTATGATCCGTCCCTTGGGTTGGAATGTTTGATGATACCTTGGTACCATTCGAAATAAATGGGTATGTCGTATCCAAAAGTTCCTCTATTGCTTTTTGCAGCCTCCCCCTTATGCTTTGTTTTGTAAGAGTGCTGTCCGTACGTGAATTTATTGTTAGTGCTACTCCGAGGTGCATTGTTGTGTCATGACGTTCTTAATGTGTTCCGTTCCAGACTATTTTCAAAGTTATTTATGGTTCAAATGGCTCTGAGCACTATGGGACTTAACATCTCTGGTCATCAGTCCCCTAGAACTTAGAACTACTGAAACCTAACTAACCTAAGGACATCACACACACCCATCCCTGAGGCAGGATTCGAACCTGAAGCGCCTAGAACCGCTCTGCCACAAAGGCCGGCCTGGAAGTACATTATCTGATCAAAAGTATCCAGACAGCCATACGTTATGCAGAACTGACCACCAGGTGTCACGAGGTTCGGAAGCGCCGGTAGAAAATGAGGCAGGCTGTAGTGAAGCACTAACAGTGAAATTGGTCTGTCCAATGTGTTCATTGACTTCGAATGTAAGACTAATTGTTGGGTGTCACATGTGCATCATATGTTTCAGGGATATTTCAACCTTTGTGAAGCTGCGCAAGTCGTCTGTTTGAAACGTGACTATGAACGCTGAAACGTGCGAAAATAGCTAAGCCAAGACAACGCAGGCATCCTGTACTGACGGTCAGGGAAGTTGTAGAATTGGGAGGGTGGCTGTAAACAGTCACATGAAATGAGCAGCAGAAATCACTTGTGAATTTGAAAGTGGCATCAGATGTCAAATTACCGGAATAAGTTAGCCGATGGAGTTAAAAAGAATGGCGTACAATGATGGAGTATCTCCTAGTAAAGCTAAATAGTCAGCAACTATGCTGAAGGTGGTGTAAGGATTGAACACTGGGCAATGAATGACTGGAAACGAGTGACTTGGACTGATGAATTATGCCATATACTGTGGTAATCCGATGGAAGGGTTTCGGCTTAGCGGAACGCTATGTAGTACCAACAGTGAAGTACGTACGAGGCAGCGCTAAGATATGAGAGTGTTTTATGTTGTTAGGGTGTGGTCCCATTACTATGCCTAACAAAAGCTAAATGCGGAAGGAAAGTAGAGGATACTTCGGAAATGGTGATTGTTTGAATCAGCATGAAGATGCTTTCCGTCATACATAAGCTTCTGTTAGGCAGTGGTTTGTGAACAATAGAATTCTTGTCCAGAGCCTCGACTTGAATATAGTGACACATTTTGGGGATGAGTTGGAACGTCGAGCTCGTTCCAGACCCCAGCGTCCAAGATCATTGCTTTGATTTCGGCTCCTGAGGAAGAGTGTGCCGATATTCCTCCACAGACATTCAAGCACTTAACCGAAAGTGTCTCCATCAGAGTTTAAGCCATCAAAAAGTATGGACACACCGCATATCAATGTCCACAAATTGCTGTCTGGCTTCATTTGATCAAACGGTGTAGGTTGTCAGTTTTGTAGGGGCTTTGCACATCTTTTCTTCTACGATTTAGAAATTTTGTTTCTGTAATATAATAGCATGATCAACAGCATCAATAAAGCCGTCTCAGCATTATGGCAAAAACTGGTTAGGTCGGAGCCTGGACAGCTCGCTTAGGTAGACCTTTTATTTTTTTGTGACTGATTGATATCTGTCCTTGATAATCTGAAAATTATGTTCAATGTAGAAGAACTTTTTCGATTATGTAGAAAAAATCAAAGCATTAGTAATTTCGTTTACTTTAGTCAATAGTTTGTGGTTGGTGATCTCATAGGCAGCAATCAGCACTATAAATACCACCCCAGTAATTACTCAAAACCATTTACCACAGAAAATCTCAACAACACAACAAAGAAACGTAAAAAAATTGTGAAGCCGCAACCTTAGGCAACATCCGAGTTGATTAAATCAACAGCATGATAAGAAAATGGACACCGGTATTCTTGAACAAAGTCACAAATTAAATTACAAAAAATCTGGAGTAGAGCTCTAGTGATAAAGTTTTTGCAAATGTTAACAGATATCACACAGATATTTTTCTTAAGAATACTGCATCCAATTCGATCATAGTACAATATTAGTGGTTAACATCTTCAGTTTGCCACGTCGTTTAAATTCCAAGGGCTAACGCTACAAACAACAGGTGAAATAAATAGTAGGAGAGACAAATATTTAGAAGAGTTCTTGACAACAACAGAGCGCTGCTCGAGAATAGTGCGTGAGACAATCTAGAACTACTCTGCACGATAGTCAGGACCTCTGGCATCTTAGAACACTTACTAAGAGCCATCAGACCAGTCTATCTTGCATTTTTAAAATCTGAATTTTCATACATGCAAATTAATGTCATTTTGCTCCCATATTACACTTTCATACAAAGTAAGCAAGCGGATGCCGTTCACCGGAATGTAAATGATTGGGAGTAGGGTACTTGCATATCGTAATTCTTTTCATTTCCCGTAGGACACAAGACGGAACTTCTGAGGAGGCTAGCTGCTCACAGTAGCGGCGAACCATCAGAAAAGAGGATGAGTGGAGGTGGGGGAAAGGCCTCATTCCATCACTGACGACATTTAACAGAGTCCCAGTCGTCTTCCTCTTCTGATGTTGGGTCTCAGGGGCCAGAGCGATGGACGCTCGCTATTTGTACAATGCCTTGGGGCTGTTTTCTCACGAGAGCCCCACGGTTTGATTAGGAACACGCCAGTTCGGCACCACAGCTGTGACATAGTTTGGGGTGTTGTGGAGAAGTGGTTGCTGAACTCCACAGGATAACCGACAGAACGGCGCCGCACGTACCTACCCAGTTATCATATTCCATTGGCGCCCGTCGTCAGAAAGGTACCCGCTCAAAGTCCTGCCGGAGGCTATGACAGGCTGCTCGACTGTTACGTCAGCACACATTTGAAGTTACCATCGGGAAAGAATGGAACTCGCACCTAGTTTTAAGGTGGCCGACCGGAGTGGCCGAGCGGTTCTAGGCGCTACAGCCTGGAACCGAACGACCGCTACTGTCGCAGTTTCGAATCCTCCTTCGGGCATGGATGTGTGTGATGTCCTTAGGTTAGTTAGGTTTAAGTAGTTCTAAGTTCTAGGGGACTGATGACCTCAGAAGTTAGGTCCCATAGTGCTCAGAGCCATTTGAACCATTTTTTAAGGTGTACGGAAGTGGCACTCTAGACGAATTTGTTGTAAGTCCCTAACTGGCGACGAGTGGTCCACATCTGGCATTAATTGAGTGGTCGCTCTCAGGACACGGGGCGGAAGAGAATTTGGGGAGTTGTTGGTTCCTGGCCGCCACAGGAGTCGATCGCGCACTTTGCCGCCCTTTTTGCAGAGTATTTTCATTCGCCGTTTCACATCCAGTTTTGTGTTACTTTTTATTTTTTTATCGTTCATACATGTTTCACCTCTTCTTTTTGCTTCCCTTTCTCGTAGTTGCGAAGAACAATGGATTCCATGCAGTTTCGTTTGTAGTAGGTTATTGTTGACAACATTTCTGTCACTTGAGGGCTATTTACATGTTCGGTTTGTATCAATATACATGATCGTTCCATGTATGAATTAATGAATATTGTTTTCTCTTTAAAGAAACTAAATGTAAGTATAAATATTTAGGACGGCATTTAAGTGTTAAATAGTCTCGCCATAATACTTTCCCATCATCATTTCTGGAGTGGGAACATTGATCATTTAATTTAATGTATAAACTTTGTGAGAGGCTAGCCCCCTCACGTAGCATAATACTATTGCGTCACATACCTTGTGCAGGTTCGATATAAACCCAATTAGGTGGGATTTGCGTGATAGTGAATGCCTCCCCGAACTTGCTTATCAGTTAAGGATCCTACGACAGCAAACAAGCGCCTAAATTCCAACCTATTATGTACTACTGGTCCAGTTTTATGAGTGTTTGTACACTTGGGCCAACACTAAGACTACAGGAAGAATTCTGTTGTCAAACGTCGACGAAAGAAAGAGTAGTTGGAAAGAAATACTGAACGCCACGAAGATGGATAGAACCGTTGGATGAAGTGACAGAAATAGAGATTAAGGTCTATTTGGAAAACACGCCTGGTCAAATATTACATCTGATTTTGGCAGTGCTTTCGAACACTTGCGATAAATTATGATAGAAGGTATAGGAAACACTCCTTCAGAATTTGGAAGATCGCTGGGGGAAACGAGAGTCTACCAACTGATAAATCTATGAGGCACGAGACATACCCTCAGATATACGGAAAAATAGCATCATCACCAAAATCATAAAGATACGACGGACGGATAAAAGAGAGCATTATGTCACATTCAACATAAAAACTGATGCATTGAGATCTCTGATAAGAATAATATACAAAAAAACGAACAAGTGCAATTAGGACTCGCTCTTTGAGAGTGATGTACAAATTTAGTTATGCGTGTCCGTAGTGAGTTTGTGGGTATCAAACTAGGTGACATAAACGGCCGTAACTTTTGACTGAATTGGCTTACAAGGTTTATGATTTTACATCTGCAAGGGAACGTAGACGTTAGTATCTGATACAAATTTCAATTTTATACCTTTACACGTTTGTGAGAAAAGTTGTCTTAAAAGGAGGACAGACAGGTGGAGGAACAATGAATGGAAAACAATTTTTTTTATCTGAAATAGTTACAAATCAAGAATTTTCGAATGTTTCTTTTACTTGTACTGTGAGATCTTGCTTCTTGCAAAATTTCACGACTCTGAGTCAACGGGAATTACCGTGCAAGCTTTGATGACTGTGTTTGCGAGTACCAAAATTATTACATAAAAAGCTATATTTTGATCGTATTTACTTAAATCTTTTACAACCCCAAGAGCCTGTAGTCCTTAGCACTAGATATAAACTTCACCCTCATATCTCTTTTCGTTCCTGAGGGAAAGGGATCTCAAGAGACGGAAAGACAGACGGACAACAAAATTATCTTATGAGGATTCCGGTTTTACCGATTCAAGTAAGGAATCCCAAAAATAGAAAAGAAATTTGTGGATCTCATACAGGACGGTCAGTTCCACCTTAGGAAAGGTAAAAGCACCAGAGATGACGTTGTGATGTCGAGGTTGATAGTGGAAGTCACACCTTAAGGAAAATCTAAACATTTACATAGAATCTGTCGTCCTGATAAAAGCGTTCGACACTGTAAAAAGTACTAAGATGTCGGAAATACTCAGAAACTTAGGTGTTAGCTATAGGGAAAGAAGTGTAATACACATACATCAAATAAGGATGAAATGATCTGAGGTAGGATTAATGAGAATTTTCGTTAGATATGATGCAATACTGCGGCAGCGGGAGTTATTGTCTATTAAGAAGATGTCGAAGCAATAAGAGAACTGGGGACACCACATTGACAGCAGATTTGAAATGCTGCTACAAAAATGTGTCAGATACAGCAGAGACGTTCTTGGAAAAGATAGCATCATCAATAAACGGAATTTCTCATAAAGCCGGAACAGGTCTCTTGCGTTAGCACTGGAATAAAGTAGAATTTATATATTTTAGTCCGTTTATTCATTTCGAGGTTGTGGAAACAATACATATGTCGCGAAGTGACAGTAAGGTGCTTGCATCCATATGAGATTCTCAGAAGATTTTTCAGTAAAAGTATCAGAGGTCTTGAGCAGTCATGGAGTTTAAACTCCCTAATAAAAAACACAATAAACACTCTCGTTAGCAATTATGTGTCATCCTCGATAGTTGGAAACATGTTATATTAATTATAATATTTATCATTTTTAAAGCTTACTGTTCAGCTTTAAGGCATACTGAACATCAATAACCATACAGCAACAGCTGCTTATACTTTGCCCATCAGTAATGAATAATTTCCGCCCACTGATAAAGGTTTGTGAATTATCCTTGCTGTTACGTCGGGCACGTGCTGGGCGTAATATTTGAGTTATGCCAGTCGGCCGACAGCGTACCTGAGACACAGACGCGTTTAGACATGCGTGCCTCAATATAACCGGGATAAAAACGCAGCCACCTCGGGAATATATCCAGTCTAACTATTCGCGTTCCATTCCATTATATCTGAAGTTTCAGCTACATAAAGGATTTTTCTTAATCGAAGTGTATAAGAGGCGTTCAAAACGAAACGAGCCGGAGGCATTATTCCAGAAACCAGCACATGTATGTTTGAAGTACTGACCCTAGCTGTTGAGAATCTTTTGTCCACATGCTGACGTTATTCTTTGACCAAGATGGTCGCCTTCTGATTCACTTCCTGCAGCACGGGACAACAGTGAACGCCCAGCGTCATTCGCAAACCTTGACCACCCTTCGCCAAGCGATCAAATCAAAACGACCAGGCAATCTCACCTGCGGGTTCATTCTGCTCCACGACACTGCAAAGCTCATATGGCCAACACAGTGGCGACACACTTGCATAAAATCAAATGGGAGCTTCTCGGCCACCCTCCATACAGTCCGGACTTCTCTCCCTGTGATTACGCCATTTTTGGTCCCCTTATAAAGGCTCTGAGGGGCAAACGATTCACCTCGGCTATCGAGGTGGAGCTCTACGTGCGGAACTGATTAACGTCGCAACCCCGGGAATTGTATGAGACTTTCACCGCATTGTGTCAATGGTGCGACAAGTGTCTTAAGAGCCAGGGTAAATACTTCCAACATACAGGTACTGGCGTCTGTAATTATGCCTGTGGCTCGTTTCTTTTTTGAACGCCTCTTATACACTTTGATATAGAAAAATCCCGCACCGCGCTGATACTTCAGACATAATGGAAATGGTACGCGAATAGCTAGACTGGACATATTCCAGAGGTGGCTGAATGGAGAAACTGATGTAGAAAGGAGTAACTTAGCACTGTCGCTAATATCTCCGTGTCAGTATTATAAACTGGTTCCTTCTGCCCATTCCATTTAAAACCAGAAGCGTACACGGACGAGAAGATTAATTTCGAAAATTCAGCTCTGTCTTAAGACAAATGAGGGAAATAGAGAAGTAACGATCAGACGAATTTAGGTGATTGCAACCAGCAACCTTTGTCTCTCTCTTTCTCGCTCTCTCTCTCTCTCTAGTTTTTATTTTTTGGTTAAGATCTAATTACTAGAGAGTGCAATCACGTCGCGACACGAGGTAAAGGACGCACACTCCAATTCCACTGTGTGAATTGCATCTCGGTGCCAGGGGAGTGCAGTCGCCTGTTTTAAAGCTACGCCGGTGAAAGAGCTCCGACAGCTGAATGAAACGCACGGCTGCTCTCCGTGCAATTGGCAGATATCGCCGCAGCTGACGTGGAAGCGGCGATTTCTGCACAGCAAACTGCCTGCGGTATTTGCTGCGACATGTAGACACAACTTAAGAGAATTTTGCGTACTGTATACCTGTGGCATTTCGTAATTTACTAACGGCTAATTCATCAACGGGAAGATTCACTCAACAGAGAGAATGTGAAGCTTTCTTACTTCATTGTCGGCAGTGGGTAGGTTTTGTCCAGATGTTGCGTCCTGACTAGGACAAGACATGAAAATACAAATTCCACTTCCAAA
This sequence comes from Schistocerca gregaria, assembly GCF_023897955.1. NCBI lineage: Eukaryota > Metazoa > Arthropoda > Insecta > Orthoptera > Acrididae > Schistocerca > Schistocerca gregaria. The sequence continues at coordinate 577,830,958 of NC_064921.1, read as the reverse complement.
GAAGATAGATGCTGACAGATGCGAATATCAGGGGTGAAACAATCAGTGGAAGAGATCGTGGGAGCAAGGTACTGTTGCGATTTTTTTACGAAAGAATGGAATGACTTATGGAAGTTGATCTTGGGGGAGATAAATGTGTGTTCCGGAGATACGTAGGGAGATGGGGGGCTATAGTGACACATCTTAGAAGATAGTTTAAAGAAATGCAGACCTACGCTTATAGAATTCGCGATGACAGTAGTGGAAATCTCTGTAAAGGCTTGAGCATTTGCACCAAAATTAACGTTATCTGCTGGAATAGTTGTGTAAAGTGTATATGCAATAGCAAGAGATACAGTACACTGCCAAAAAATTGTGTCATATTTCATGTCAGTAGCTTAATACATATCGAGACAACAACGATTCAGGTGGTAGAAGGTGGAACTCAGTATAAAGGGAGTCGGGTTTGTGTGTGTTCTACATCTATGTGATTACTTTGCTATTCACAATAAAGTGCCTGGTAGATGGTTGAATGAACCAACTTCATGCTGTCTCCCTCGAACGGCGAGCGGGAAAAACGACCACTTAAAATTTTTCTGTGCGAGCCCTGACTACTCTTCTTTTATCGTGATGATCATTTCTGCCTATGTAAGTGGGTGCCGACAGAATGTTTTTGCAATCGGAGGAGAAAACTGGTGATTGAAGTTCGATGAGAACGTTTCGTCGTAACGAAAAACGCCTTTGTTTTAATGATTGCCACTCCAATTGACGTATCATGTCTGTGACACCATCTCCCCTATATCGCGATACTACAGAGTCGCCCTTCTTAGAACTTTTTCGATGTTATCCGTCGGTCCCACCTGATGCGGATTGCAAACAATGCTTCAAATGGCTCTGAGCACTATGGTACTTAACATCTGTGGTCATCAGTCCCCTAGATCTCAGAACTAATTAAACCTAGCTAACCTAAGGACCTCACACAGATCCATGCCCGAGGCAGGATTCGAACCTGCGACCGTAGCGGTCACGCGGCTCCAGACTGAAGCGCCTAGAACCGCTCGTCCACACTGGGCGGCGATGCGGATTGCACATCGCACAGCAATACTCCAGAATACGCAGACCAGCGTGGTATAAGCACTCTCTTTAGTAGACATGTTGCACCTTTTAAGTGCTCTACCAATGGATCGCAGTCTTTGGTTCGCTCTACCCACAACATTATCTATGTGATCGTTCCAGATTAGCTTACTTGTAATTGTAATCCATAAGTATTTAGTTGAATATACAGCCTTCAGATTTGGGTGACTTTAAGCGCAATCAAATTGTAGCGCATTTCTTTTAGTACCCATGTCAATAACTTCACACTTTTCTTTGTTCGAGGTCAATTGCCACTTTTCGCCCCATAGAGATATCTAAATCATTTTGCAATTCATTTTGGTTATCTGATGACTTCACAAGACAGTAAATGACAGCATCATCTGCAAAAAAACTAAGATGGCTTATCAAACTGTCTCCTACGTCGTTAATATTGATCAGGCACAATAGGGGCCTATAACACTTCCTTGGGGAACACAGGAAATTACTCTTATTTTACTCGATGACTTTCCCTCTTTTACTACGAACTGTGACCATTCTGACAGGAAATCACGAATTCAGTCGCAAAACTGAGGCAATATTCCACAAGTACGCAGATTTGTTAGAAGACGCTTATGAGGAACGGTGTCAAAGGCTTCTGTATATCTAAAAATATGGAATCAGTTTGACATCCCCTGTCGATAACACTCATTACGTCATGAGAACAAAGAGCTATTTGTGTTTCACAAGAACGATATTTTCTGAATCCGTGCTGACTGTGAGTCAATAAATCGTTTTCTTCGAGGTAATTCATACTGTTCGTTTTAGAGTGTGTGAATATATGCCTTTACTGCGTATATCAAACAGACGCCATTAGTGACACTGCATGTTGTGTACATAAACCACTATTGTGGAAATACCACGCGGAAAACAGTTACTACCAGATGAAAAAGCAATAATTGTTTCATACAAGGAAATGAGATTCTCTAATCGCCAAATGGCCAAGACGCTCACTGATAATTTCGGTAGATTGGGAGACGATATGGACAGAATGTAGAATATGGGATAAGTAGGACATAATGTGAGGGATCGAAACGATTCCGTATGCGCAAAGTAAGAGCCGCAAACAGTTATTCTTCTCTACTTGTTGCTGATGTAGAGTAGTTAGTAACTTCCAAACATGGACAACTAATTCTGTCAGATGACTTCCATTCGAGAAACTATTGCATAAATGTGCTCTAACACCCAAACATAAATATGCGTGACTGAAGTATGCTGAAAAACGTATGCCAAGAAGTTTAACTTTGGTGGGGAGGACGGTTTTCAATATTATTGACATGATCTAAGAACAGTGCAGCAGGTAAGACTGAGCAGAAATTTTGGCTGTGGAACTCCTATGATTTGGGCAGCCTTCTGCACTGAAAGCAAATCAAGCATTTCTGGGTTTAATAATAGAAAAACTCTAACATATACACTGAGGTACTACAGACAGAACTGATTACAACGTATCAGAACCGAGGGAACGAAAGTGTACTGTTTCAACAAGATAATACATCTCTGCCTCTTTCTGCTGCAACCAAAAGTTCTTTGAAGGTAAAGATTTTGATGTCTTGCCCTGACCTGCGCGAAGCCCGCACGTGAACACCATGGAATACTTGCAAGGCTTATTTATTGCAATGGAAGGCAATTTGAAGCCGCATGGGTAACGAAATGTAAGATACGAGAAGAGTCAGTGACAGTTTCACTACAAGAGCTACAAACCCTAAGAAAATCAATCCGAAAAGAATTTTTCAGGTAATTAGGAAGAACGGAGGTTGGACAAAATACTAAGAAAGCAATAACACAACGGGACAGTGAGTGTCTTTACCACAATTTCCATCCAAGAAAACGCCTTGTTGTATTACTTTTTTATGGAAGAAACTGTGTAATTCCATCATGATTGTCCGTGACTTTATGTATCTACCACTTTCATGATGACTTCGATACACTATGCCGCACACTTTCTACTATTACTATCGTACAAATCCTTTCCTTGTATTGATTTCAGCTAATGTATAAATTATTCAACGATGTTGCCTGATAAACACTCTTTGGAATTCTGTATGTGCCAAGGGTATATACACTACTGGCCATTAAAATTGCTACACCAAGCAGAAATGCAGATGATAAACGGGTATTCATTGGACAAGTATATTATACTAGAACTGACATGTGATTACGTTTTCACACAATTTGGGTGCATAGATCCTGAGAAATTAGTATCCAGAAGAACCACCTGTGGGATTGAGTAAACAGAGCTTGGATGGCATATACAGGTACAGCTGCCCATGAAGCTTCAACACGATACCACAGTTCATCAAGAGTGGTGACTGGCTTATTGTGACGAGCCAGTTGTTCGGCCACCATTGACCAGACGTTTTCAATTGCTGAGAGAACTGGAGAGTGTGTTGGTCAGGGCAGCAGTCGAAAATTTTCTGTATCCCGAAAGGCCCGTACAGGATCTGCAACATGCGGTCGTGCATTATCCTGCTGAAATGTAGGGTATCGCAGGGATGGAATGAAGGGTAGAGCCACGGGTCGTAACACATCTGAAATGTAACGTCCAATGTTCAAAGTGCCGTTAATGCTAACAAGAGGTGACCGAGACTTGTAACCAATGGCACCCCACACCATCATGCCGGGTGATACGCCGGGATGGCGATGACGAATACACGCTTCCAATGTTCGTTCACCGCGATGTCGCCAAACTCGGATGCCACCACCATGATGCTGTAAACAGAACCTGGATTCATCCGAAAAAACGGGGTTTTGCCATTCATGCACCCAGGTTCGCTCCTGTCTGTGATGTAGCGTCAAGGCGCAAGGGTAACCGCAGCCATGGTCTTCGAACTGATAGTCCATGCTGCTGCAAACGTCGTCGAACTGTTCGAGCAGATGGTTGTTGTCTTGAAAACGTTCCCATCTGTTGACTCAGGATCGAAACGTGGCTGCACTATCCGTGCGGATAAGATCCCGTCATCTAGACTGCTAGTGATTCGAGGTCGTTGGGATCCAGCACGGCGTTCCGTATTACCCTCTTGAATCCACCGATTCCAAATTCTACTAGCAGTCATTGGATCTCGGCCAACGCGAGCAGCAGTGCGCGATACGATAAACCGCAACCGTGATAGGCTACAATCCGACCTTTAGCAAAGTCGGAAAGGTGATGGTAGGCATTTCTCCTCCTTACACGAGGCATCGCAACAACGTTTCACCAGGCAACGCTGGTCAACTGCTGTTTGTGTATGAGAAATCGGTTGGAAACTTCCCTCATGTCAGATCGTCGAAGGTGTCGCCACCGGCACCTACCTTGTGTGAATGCTCTGAAAAGCTAATCATTTGCATATCACAGCATCTTCTTCCTGTTGGTTACATTTCCCGTCTGTAGCACGTCATCTACGTTGTGTAGCAATTTTAATGGCCAATAGTGTAAATATAGTAAACCAAAAGTAATCCGCAACTGATACAGAAACCAGACCGTAGTTATAAGTGCTCGAGGACATGAAAGTGAAGCAGCGGCTACAGTGTTGCAGATCTGTAGTTGTGAATATAATATGGTACACAATTGTACAATCCCACATCTGATCTTAAGAAGTTTTATAGTGCATAGTCATGTCTAAAGAACAAGACGGCTCACATCGCTTGGGTTATTTAGGCAATCCTCAGTTCCTACTGGCTGCTGGCTGAATTGGTAAAGAGTGCTGGTCTTGCTCAAGGGATGCAAATGATTGAAACTGCTCTAAGCGCTATGGGACTTAACATCTGAGGTCATCAGTCCCATAGACTTAGAAGTACTTAAACCTAAGTAACCTAAGTATAGCACACATATCCATGCCCGAGGCAGAATTAGAACCTGCAGCTGTAACAGCAGCGCGGTTCAGGACTGAAGCACCTAGAACAGCTTGGCCACAGAGAGCGGCTCAAGGGGTGCAGGCAGTATAGCGCTCACTGTCATGGGGATCTTTGTTTTGGAACCAAGTGAAAGGCCTCTGCCAGAGGCTCTGTCGCTTATCAGACGTTGTTGGTCACATATTTCTGAGTTGTATTATAGGGTGCATAATTGTAAAATTCCCCTTTATAAGTCACGACTGTACCAGACGGAGAAATCAACTACTCCGATACCAGAGTACATATTGACTGCACGCCATACACAGAAAGCGCCATTTGATCGTCTAAAGGTAGAAACATTTCCAATGTCGAAATTTTAACTAAAAATTGCTGAAGACTTGGCAACAAGGTTCCTGATTTGCCTCCCTCTGGAAATTCACAATATTAGCTGATATCGACTTTAGCCTACTGCCTGTACACTGGGATGTCTATGAATACATTCGAGTTGGTACGGACATACAGTCAAGCAAAGAAGATCTGAATGCTTTCTTCGAAAACTATCTTGGGCAGCTAGTACGACAATCCATGAGCAATGGGAATATTTTAGACCTTGTAACTAAAAATGATCCTGACCCCATCCACAATAAGAGTATAAAGATAGTGGTCAGTGATCATTATGTACGTATAGCGACAATGGCTGCTTGAGTTAGTAAATTAATCAAGAAGATAAGAGATATTTTGTGATAGAAAGATTAGATAAGCAGTTGTTAGCATCCTAGCTAGACAATGAATGGACATAATTCAAAACAGGATCAGAATAGTAACCTGATGGACGTCTACCTGTTAACAGGTCTACTACCATAGTAAAAGAATCAGAGAACACGCTAGGTGGCCCCTTCTGTTCGATTCATCGCAAGCAGATCCCTCTGCTACAGCTACCGCGTTGGACACAGTATTACAACATTCTACTTGTCGCCAAATGTATTCTGGAAGATATGAGAGAGAACAACATCTAGCTATAAAAAATAGGGCCATATTTTTCTCGAGGGAGAATTAATCAGGAGAGCAAGGATCCTTTGTTAACGTTTGTCAAGACCCTCGTTTTGTCAAGACCGGTTTTTGTTAAAAGAAAAGAGAGAAACAGACTTAAAAGTAAATTGGAGAGTAGTGATATCGTTTTGTGGTTTTATCGATTCTTAGAGACAATGTTGAAGTACTCTCTGTAGACATTGTGTGATTCGAGGAAACATGGATGATTCCGCAAGAAAAGATTGGACAGATGACAGTATAATGAAGAAGTGCCGCAGCTCCCGTGGAAACGGTGTAAAAATTATTGTTTTGCATGATGGAATTTCACCTGGTTTCGTACCGAAGTGTCTCCTTGTTGACAAATCGAGAAAACGAGTGACTGCCACGAAGAGATAAACCACTATAGTTTTCCGAAATGGTTCAAGGCGCAACTATTGGAAAACATAGGAACTGCTCCCACTCATCGACGAAACGGCATTGTCCACTTCGGCGCTCGACAGCGCCTCGCTGTCAAAACACTTCGTTATCCAAGTAAAGGTATATTTCCAATATGATGGACGTAGAAGAACTCGGGTAAAGATTCAGCTCACTGTAAATAGCTCTTTGGACAAGCATATGCCGAGTAAGTGGGTTAATGGTGGCAGAGATCCCACGCAGCTTGTTAACATCATTTCGAAATTGCTGAAAAAACATGGACGGTTGCTCTCCCGGCTCAAAAAAGAGCGCCGCAATGTCGGCAGCCGAAAGTCAGCAAAAATTCAAGTGCCTATAAAAAGATCGATTCGTGAAACATGCAACAACTTCTGCCTTCATACATTAGCGGAAGATCTTCCTGAGAAATCTAGAAAATTCTGATCCTACTTAGAATAACTAAATAACTAGAAAATTCTTATCCTACGTTGAATAACTAAATAACTACGCAATCTGAGGGCTTCTATTCAGGCACACGTAGTCTGATGTGGGAATAGACGACACCAAAAGGAAAACTGAAGTTTTAAATCTCGCATTTAAAAAATAGTTTGAGTAGGAGGATCACACAGATGCACCATTCTTTGACCACCGCACAAATGGTGAGGAGGAGGACCATAGGCATACCTGGTGTTAAAATGCAGCTCGAGGTCCAGACGGATTCCCAATTCGGTTCTTTACACACAAGCCCATTTCTTGTAAATCTCTCGCCCAGCGGTAAGCTGTAAGCGACTGGAAAAGAAGGTGCAGGTGGCGGCCGCGCACAATTATAGACCCGTATCCATAACGTCTTGAGCGCGAAATAATGAAATTACTAGCGAGAGAGAAAAGCTTACAGGTATAAAAGTACATAGATTTCGGAAGTGTCGATTGAGCGAAACTCAATACGTTCTCTTCTCACACGATATCCTGCAAACCATGAATAGCATAGCACGACACTGCAGACAATAAACGATTGTCGGAGAACGTGGAATAGTTTTCCAGGTATGTGAATGACTCCAAGACATCCTAAGTAATAGAAACAAGTATTCTGCCCCGGCTGCATTGAGTTCATAGGAGACAAACGTAATGACAGGAAAACTGCAGAGGGGTAACAGCAGCGCTATTGTTCCATACACACATAAACCATTTGGTGCACCGGGTGAACAGCGATCCGCGACTGCTTGCTAATGCTTTAGTGGTGCACCGGAAATTGTCGACTTTGAGGAGCATACAAGATGACTTGAACAGACTTTCTATTTGATAGTCGAGAAGTACGTTAATGAAGATGAGTAAGGAAAACCATTGTACAGTGTTCCAGCAGGTCGAGTATTTGTGGTGTACCGCTTGACACGGTCAAGTGTACTAAATTTCTAGGCTAAAGTAGCAAAGCCATATGGAGTGGAACGAGCGCTCGTATTCGATTGCAGGAAAGGCCTTCAGTATATCATGACAGATTTTTCACCAGACTGAAGCTGGTACAGGAGCTTCTGAAAAGAAGGTTCACTTCATCTGGCACTATCCAGCAAGACAGGATATCAAAGGAGGCAAAACTGAAAGTTGACAAGTAGCATACTAAGGAAGGCAGAGGATCTACAAATATGCTTGCCCATTATGATAGAAATATATGTTCAGTTAAATGTATGGATAGATAAAGTGTAATGCTGATGTCCTCTGCCCATGGTGTGGACCCAACAGACAAGTGCTTAAGAAATAGCAAAAAGAATAAGACTCACCTTGAAGTCACCAGACCAATGGCCATCCGAGCATACAATGCTTAAATGGGTGGAATTGACCTCTTCGACAGAATATTCTCATAATGTCCCACGAGAGCCAGAACCAAGAAACGGACTATCAGAACTATATTGCATTTAATTGACATGCCAGCTATTAATTCTTGGATGCAAATCAGAACGGACCAAATTCAAAAGAGTGTAACTTCATAAAAGATTCCTCAACTTAGAAAGTACAGGCATATGCTCGGAGAAACACTTCTACAAAGTGATACCGAGGAAGTAACAAACTACAGTCTGGAAATCCAACCGCTACGGTCGCAAGTTTGAATCCTGCTTCGGATATGGGTGTTGCGTGATGTCCTTAGGTTAGTTAGGTTTAAGCAGTTCTAATTTCTAAGGGACTGATAACCTCAGCAGTTAAGTCCCATAGTGCTCAGAGCCATTTGATCCATTTGAATTTTTGAAGTAACCAGCAATGCAGAAGACAGTGAACAAGTCGAAGAAGAACAGCCAAGTACAATATTAAGAAAAGTTACTGTTACGCTTCCTCACGAAAATGTGAGAAGATCAAAATCTGTACACATGCCAGCAATTTCTGATGTTAAAGACTGGTAAAAATGTAGAAGACCAGGCTGCAGGGAAAAAGCAAGAACACAATGTACAACCTGTAACGTTTTCTTACGTCTTACAGTGAAAAGAAACTATTCTAAAATTATTTACGGAAAATAAACTCCCATGACTGTGTTACACCTTGAGTTTACTGTGTATGTTACTTTTTTTTAATTACACTAACATACATTGGGCTATTTTATTACTTTCAATTAATATGTCTGAATAACATTACAGTTGTTTACTTTCGATGTGATTAGTGAATTTCTATATATCTTTCATTGTACAGAATCACGAAGTACACTATACTGTACCAACCATTTCATGAACATTGTCATTAAAAGATTTTTTAAGCATTTTCCCTACTAGTTATAGCCCTAAAGGAAAAAAAAAACAATTTCGCTTATAATTTGTACAAAAATGTGGCTGGGTCTCACGTGGGTATAATGAGCAAGATGTGAAAGAAACGCACAGAAATTTGGAAAGGCAGAAGAATGTGAAACAGTGATGGAACCTTAAATCTGTCAGAAACAGAAAAGGAGTTGAAACAGTTGTTGTACCGAAAGGAGAGTGTCTTAGAAAGAAGTTATCAGATGATTATTACCAATAGTAGAACAATGGGAATGAAGCCGAATTATGTCAGGTGATGCTGAGAGAACTACATTACAAATTCTGCCATTCAACAGTAGATGAGTTTTCCTTCCATCTTAACAGCAAAATAACTGACAATGGGCAAAACCAAGAGAATGTAAAATCCCCACTGGAAGCAGCACGAGAAGCCTCTGACAAAAACCGAAATTCGACAACGACGTACGCTAAGTCCGAATATGTGCTGTGTGGTTTTTTACAGTGATTAAAAGTGGACGATAAACAGTTACGACTAAAAGAATTGATATTGACTGTGGTAATATAGAAGAATATTGAAGATTCTGTCGGTAGTTAAAATAGGTAATGAAGATGAAGTGAATCGAAACAGAAAAGAAATTTATAGAACAATTGGACTAAAGCAGTGGGTTCGAGCAGGACTAATTTCCGTGGAGAGCTGTACGAATCTGGATTTGCGAACGAAGATCACAACAGAAACAATCAGTTAAATCAGAAACAAAAATTAAGAACGAAACTAAATTTCGCACCATGTGTCACGTCAAAGTAATGTAAGCTCGATGGAATGTGAAACATTTATAGGGAGAGGTGCTAGATTATAGTACCGAAAGTAATAAAAATAATGTGCAATGAGATGAACAGAAATGACGCTTCTATTCACAGACCATTTACACTAAAGTCGCTGATATTCAGGATGGTCCTCCGGATAATATAAAAGGAAGGACATAGTTCTTCATCTGGTCTGAGAACACCATGGACGTGTGCTCCCTTACTGACCACAAGGTTAGTAAAGGGTTCTTACAGTAGGGTGTACCCATTTCTCCACCAACACCATTACTGGATGGTTAATGGAGGATTTGGGTGTGCTGCAGTACAGTTTTTCTCGCTAACTCATCCCATCCTAGGGGATTTAAGTAGGAGGTACGTGCAGGCCAATGCGTTTGCCTCTCGTTGACCGGTGAGTATTCCGTGTTTAGAGATGGAGAGATCAACATTGTCAAACAACATATGCGGCACCATTCCATAGCACCTGGACCACCAGAACGATCATGTTCGGCAAATGCTGGACGTACCCTCACATGGCGAGAGGTAGGTATAAGTAATGCATCCAGGAACATTGTCCAACATCATCGTTTTGCTGGTTCGGTGTAAGGCGGCGTAATATTGCATGGACGCAGTGACCTTCAAATCCTTGCGAACGATACCTTCATCGGTACACAATAATGTAACACTGCTTCCCCATGTGCGTCTTTTCAGGGATGTTTAAGGCCCTGACTTCATTCTAATGGGTGACAATGCGCAACCGCTTCGTACAGTACAGGTAGAGGAGTTTTTGGAACATGAGGCTTTGCAGCGAATGGACTGACATGGCGGTTCCGTCGACATAGACCCCAACGAGCACGTGTGGGGTGCGTTTGGGAAACGTATTGCAGCACATAACCTACTGCATTGGAATGTAGTAGCCCTTTCCATGTACTTCCAAGTTTCATCGATCTATGTTACTTGGCAGGGACAGATCACCAAAAGCTACTTTCGTCATTAAGTTTTGCAAGACATTATGTAACTTCTGGCACTTTATCATTTTGTCTGTTTATGCTAATTGCACCGTTAATAATTTTGGGGCATTGGGATCGCACAATGTTATTAAATCCTAGAAATTTGGAAGCTCGATCCATGTACGCCCAATTACTTCTTCCAGACATGTTTCTTCCTTACTATCAACACGAGGTTCATATCCACAATATTCAAAATCAGTAAAATATTCCGGAGTGTTATGCCCTTACCGAATGGATTTCACATTAAAATCCAATGTTTCGTCCCGATCTGCGGAGGACGTCTCCAGTGGGTATCGTAGGTTCTTTGAGTGTCCGATTCACACCCTGGGTCGCTACTGAAAATATCCTCGGCAGATCAGGATGGAATATTGGGCTTTACCGTAAAGTCCGTTCAATCACGGCATAATAGTAGGGAACATTGCATTGTGACATTTCCGGCCGTGAAAGTTTACATTTTACATTCACAATATTGTCTTACTTCAAGACAGTTAATCAACCAGTCTGTCTTACCATTATCTAATATAACTGGAATCAACCATTTCACTGTTACTAGTTGCTGGTTTCATCGTCTTTTCCAACTAATGCGTGACAGCTATTACCGCTTCTGAGAGTGCCTTAGGAAACCTAGCCTGAACGCCCCTCTAGTTACAACAGGTGAATTTTCTTTTTGCTGGGTTGTTAGAAACTATGTACACGTGTTTACCTCACAAGAGCGTACGCGGGAGTAAAATACTAAGCCACAATACTGGCCTCACTGTCATTCAAAATGTTCAAATGTGTGTGAATTTCTAAGGGACCAAACTGCTGAGGTCATCGGTCCCTAGACATACACTAAATTAAACGAACTTATCCTGAGAACAATACACACACCCATGCCCGAGGGAGGACTCGAACCTCCGACGGCAGGGGCCACGCAATCAGTGACGTGGCGCCCCTAACCGCGCGGCCACTCCGCGCTGCACTCTCATTCTAGCCAACCATTGTGCAGGAATTAAAGACTATCGTAAGGGATAAGAGCCTTCATATTCTCAATCCCCCCTTGTAATGAATAATAGAGTTCTATGGTGTCCTTTTGACTGGAATACTCTTTTTCAAATTGTAAAGGTGGCAGGGGTAAAATACAGGGAGCGAAAGGCTATTTATAATTTGTACAGAAACCAGATGGCAGTCATAAGAGTCGAGGGGCATGAAAGGGAAGCAGTGGTTGGGAAAGGAGTGAGACAGGGTTGTAGCCTCTCCCCGATGTTATTCAATCTGTATATTGAGCAAGCAGTAAAGGAAACAAAAGAAAAATTTGGAGTAGGTATTAAAATTCATGGAGACGAAGTAAAAACTTTGAGGTTCGCCGATGACATTGTAATTCTGTCAGAGACAGCAAAGGACTTGGAAGAGCAGTTGAACGGAATGGACAGTGTCTTGAAAGGAGGATATAAGATGAACATTAACAAAAGCAAAACGAGGATAAGGGAATGTAGTCAAATTAAATCGGGTGATGCTGAGGGAATTAGATTAGGAAATGAGACACTTAAAGTAGTAAAGGAGTTTTGCTATTTAGGAAGTAAAATAACTGATGATGGTCGAAGTAGAGAGGATATAAAATGTAGACTGGCAATGGCAAGGAAAGCGTTTCTGAAGAAGAGAAATTTGTTAACATCGAATATAGATTTATGTATCAGGAAGTCGTTTCTGAAAGTATTTGTTTGGAGTGTAGCCATGTATGGAAGTGAAACATGGACGATAACTAGTTTGGACAAGAAGAGAATAGAAGCTTTCGAAATGTGGTGCTACAGAAGAATACTGAAGATAAGGTGGATAGATCACGTAACTAATGAGGAGGTATTGAATAGGATTGGGGAGAAGAGAAGTTTGTGGCACAACTTGACTAGAAGAAGGGATCGGTTGGTAGGACATATTTTGAGGCATCAAGGGATCACAAATTTAGCATTGGAGGGCAGCGTGGAGGGTAAAAATCGTAGAGGGAGACCGAGAGATGAGTACACTAAGCAGATTCAGAAGGATGCAGGTTGCAGTAGGTACTGGGAGATGAAGCAGCTTGCACAGGATAGAGTAGCATGGAGAGCTGCATCAAACCAGTCTCAGGACTGAAGACAACAACAACAGCATGGTGTCCTTACCTTGACGGACTCTATAGTAGGATAATACTGCAGCATGAAAGATCTGAGTTCGGTGATGCACTATTAGTGAATAGACCACCCTGAGGAAGAGAAATTGTAATTACTATAGCAGACGTGGTGTATCTGTGATCAAGTGGTAGCTTCGTTGATTAGCATTCGGAACGCCCTCGTCCCAGGTTCTAACCCCACTAGCACCTAAATACTGAATAAAAATCAACAGAAAAGGCAACGGAAGACTTCCAGCATAAGAAGTCACCCTCATACAGCCAACGGAATTGCCAAGGACGATTGAGGGGCGGACAGAGGTTCAGGGCACTCACGTGCCCTTGGAGAAGGAAACTCCCACTAAAGGCAAAAGAATCAACAATGATCAAAAGGAAGAGCATGCGGAGAAAGCAATGCAAACCACTCCACTAAGGACATGTAATACCTCTCCATAGGACTTGTGCTCCGTAATGGAAAAAAGGATCGTGACGATCACTCCATTGACAAAATATTCCAGACTAGACACCCATTCGGATCTGCGGGAGGGAACAGTCAAGGAAGAGGTGACCATGAGAAAAGCAGTGATTAACCTACGACAGGATAACATTCTACGAATCTGGGAAGGAATGACAGAAGACTGAAAGTACAAGGGAGCTAGACAATCTGAAACACTAAATGCAAAGACTCAATCTAGATATAGTGGGGGTCAGCGAAGTAAATGGAAAGATGACAGGAATTTCAGACCAGGTGAGTGTAGGATAATAACAACAGCAGCAGAAAATAGTATAACAGGAGTAGAACTCATAATTAATAGTAAATCAGGGCAGAGTGGGGGCTACTGTGAACAATTCAGTGATAGGGTTGTTTTCGTCAGAATCAACAGAAACACCGACAATGATGTTTAAGGTATACATGCTGAGGTAGCAAGCACATAATGGAAAGATAGATAAAGTACGTGACAGTACTGAGCAGGTAATTCAATTCTTAAAGGGATATGAAAATCTAATTGTCAAGGGGGATCGAAATGCGGTTCCTTGGGAAGGGGTAAAAGAAAGGGTTACGGGAAAATATTGTCTTGGTACTAGGAGTGAGAGAGAACAAAGGTCATTGAGCTCTGCAATACTGAGCAAATACTGTTCTAGAATCACAAGAAGAAAAGGCATACTTCCATAAGCTCGGGAGATATTAAAAGATTTTAGTTAGATTATGTCATGTTGAGGCAGAGATTTCGAAATCAGAAACTGCATTGAAAGGCACACGTAGGAGAAGATATAGACGCAGATCACAATTTAGGAGCGATGAACAAAAAGCTGAAGTTTCAGGGACTATTCAGGGAAAATAAATGCGCTAAGAAGTGGGGTACGGCAGTACTAAGGAGTGAACAGATACGCTAAAAGTTCCTTGAGGCTATAGACACTGTGATAAAGAATAGATAAGTAGGAGGCAGTTCTGTTGATAAACCATGTATGTACCTAAAAAAGGTCAATAGTAGAAGCTGGAAAGAAAACGTAGGTACAAAGAAGATAACTGCGTAGAAATCATTTGTGGAAGAAGAAAACCTTCAGTTGATCGGTGAAAGAAGAAAGCACAAAATGTTGAGGGATTCAGCAATACAGAAATACAATTCACATATAAATGAAATAAATAGAAACCAAGGGGGAGCTAAGGCGTAATGCCTGCATGAAAATTGCGAAAAAATCTAAAAAGAAATGGGAAAGGCAAACAACCTTAGGGTGAAATTAACGGCAAGGGGATCACATTGAGAGTGGAGTAGGAATTCCACTGTTAAATGCAGAGCAAATAGATGGAAACAGTCCATCAACGGCCTCTGCGAGGTGGAAGACTTGTATTTTGTGATATAAAAACGAGCAGGCGCCGATATAGCGGATATAGGGTATCAAATATTATAATCAGAATGTAAAAGAGCTTTGGCTGACTCAAGATCGAATAAAGGAGGAGGGCTAGACAACATTTCGTCAGAATTTCTAAAATATTTGGGAGAAACTGCGACAAAATGGCTATCCACGATGGTGTGTGGAATTTATAAATCTGCTGACATACCATATGACATTCCGCAAAACATCATCCACAATTCCGAGGAATGCAAGAGCCAACAAGTGCGAGAATTATCGCACTATCTTTCTCAAAGATAAATTCGTCAGAGAGGCAATTCGGACGTTGTGGTGGATAATGGATGATAAATTAAAGAAAAGTAAAGAGACGTTCAAAGGATTTGTCGACCGGAAAAGCGTTCGACAATGTCATATATGCAAGATGTTCGAAATTCTGAGGAAAATAGGAGTAAGCTATATGGAAAGATTAGTAATATACATTACCTGCAAGAGCCAAGAGTGGACAAGGGACGATCAAGAACGCAGTGTTCGGATTAAAAGGTGAGTAAGCTAATCTATATACAAAAGAAAAGTTCAGGAATGGAATTGAAATTCAAGGTAAAAGGGTATCAATGATAAGATTTGCTGATGATGTTGCTATCGTCAATGAAAGTAAAGAAGAATTACGGGATTTTCTGAATGCAATTAACAGTCCAATGGGTATAGAATATGGATTACTACTGAATCCCAGAAAGAGGAAAAATAACGAGATGAAGCATAAATGTGAGCAGCAAGAAACTTAACATCGAAGTTGGAGATCATGAAGCAGATGATAAAAGGGACTTTTGCTATATACGCAGCAAAATCATCCATGAAGGTATGTGCAAGAACCACTTAAAAAGCAGACTAGAACTGACATAAAGGGCATTCTTGACCAGACGAAGTCTGCTGGCATCAAATATGGTCCTTAGTTTGAGGAAGAAGTTTCTGAGAATGTATGTTTCGAGCACAGCATTGTATGATAGTGAGACATGGACTGTGGGAAAGCCGGAACAGATGTGAATAAGAGCACCTGAGATGTTTTGCTACAGTACAATATTGAAAATTGGGTGTACTGGTAAGGTAAGAAATGCGGAGGTTCTCCGGAGAATTGGCGAGGAAAGGGATACATCGAATATACTGACAAGAAGGAGGGACAGCGCGTCTGTTAAGAGAGCGCGCAATAACTTCAATGGCACTAGGGGAAGCTGAAGAGAGTATTAGCTGTAGGGGAAAACAGAGATTGGACTATATCCAGTAAATAATTCACGATGTATGTATCAATTACAGCTATTCTGAGGTAAAGTACTGGTGAAGAATTCGTGGTGGGCCGCATCAAACCAGCCAGAAGACAGTTGAAAAAAATTATTTATTCGTCTCATGCGATAAAGAAACTGAATTCTTCAGAAAATGAAACTGTATTGATGTAAGTGAACAGAGATTTTGTTAGAAATTTTGATAATTACAAAGACGTGGCCCTAAAAGACAACATGATGACGCCACCGCATAGCAGGAGACGTTTTTATGAAGGTGACGACACTGTGTAAGCAACGTACACGACTCTCTTGTAGCACAAATACCAAAAACTGTGTTTGCCTTAAATCAGTGTAACAACCCCAGCATTATCAACTTGGCACATTCATATATACTTGCTACGCACATAATCTCACATCGACTAATTGAACCGAACGAGATTGTGTATTGATTGTGGTGACAATAATATAGTAGCCTTTCAAATGTTTTTTTATTCCAGTCTTTGATCACAATATAAAGATCAAAGAATGCAATAAAAAAACATTTGACAGCACTGTTTATACTCGCGACTATGTCGGAAATGGTGATAGTAGTCTTTTTCACTGTGAGACGAATTTCAGATCAGTTACCTCAAAGCAGTCTGTCCCCCAAAAGTATTTGTCACCTCTGTTAAGCATGATGTCAAAGAAAAGAAAAGATTTAATCTTCATTAACTTTTATTTTATAAAATTAGATTTCAGTTCTGAGTAAAGAGACGGAGAGGAATATCTTCAGCAACTGTGACAGCAAACGTTCGCACGTGCATTCGCATATTTACCATCCATGTTCAGAATTCGAGAGGGTTTCCGATCAGCATTCGTCGCTGCACCCCGTATAGCAGACGCCATTTCCGAATGGTTCGTCTCGCAAGTCACCCGCGGACCATAAGAGCGCTGAATAAATTAAGGGCTTTCCCTTCAGCAAACACAATTTGCTCTGTTTGCTGCGGAAATTTCTGCCGCCTGCTGCGAAATCCTCAAATTCACATGAGCGTCCACTGACGGGATCGATATGGGAGCACTATTTAAGATGTTCATACATTCAAAGCCCACGGCTACTTTGCGATAATGTAATGGCAATAAAGATATTAATTGAAAATCTAGGATATGTCACAGGCAAGAAAATTATTATAGTATCACATGATTGTACTTCGTAGCTGTAGATGTGAAAATGCGACAGTTACTTGTGCATATGCGTGTGAGGATTGAGAAACCAGCGTAAATAGGCTTCTGCGAGAAACTTCCATGAGCACTAAGGACGAAACTCTTAAGGTACCACATGAAAAAGGCATGTTTAAAAAGAAGTTGGAATAGAGTATGTAAGAGTTTTATTTGTTAAGTGAAGTTAATCATTAACCTAGTCTTCTCAGAAACCCATGTTTCTTTACTAGCCATGATGTTAGGGACATAGACATTAGTCGGAATTGATAACAGGATAACTTTGTCTGCTTTTAGGGAATTAACAGTTTAAAGTGGTTAACAAACCGCGGTGCAGGTGGAATATTACAGATATGGTGTTATGACGGGTGAAGGTCACCTAGAAGAACCAGTTCAGACACAGACATCGTCGAATTTGTGGTATTACGTTGACGTATTATTCTACAGAAAGTCTTTTCATTTATCAAAGTGGATATTGAGAAACAAGTGTAAGATACTAAAATTGATCATATCTTAAAGAGAGTGTGTATTAAGTGTCTGTGTCTACGCTCAGAAAGCGCAGTATACCCGGAAGAACCTCTACTGACTTAAAAAGTTACGTTTTATAAGTCATTGACCTTGTACGAATATATTCAAATGCTAATAAGATTCATTTTTCAGAATTATTATTTTACTCGCATTTCACGGTGCTTCCATGAGAAAGAAATTTTCCCATCGTCAATGGAACATTCTTTCTTGTCTCGATAATTAACTTAAGCGAAATCTCATGTCATTTGCAATATTTTGTATCCTCTCTTACAGAGAAACTTTACATTGAAATGTTTCATTACTCAACAAATGCACGTTCCAGACTGTACATTCTTTTTCTCGTAACTATAGATCACACTCTTGCTCTTTGTCTTTCATTGCGAATATTCTACCAGCTGAATCATTCAGACATGTATAATTGGCTCTGAGCACTATGTGACTTAACTTTTGATGTCATCAGTCCCCTAGAACTTGTAACTACTCAAACCTAACTAACCTAAGGACATCACAGACACCCATGTCTGAGGCAGGATTCGCACCTGTGACCGTAGCGGTCGCGCGGTTCCAGAATGTAGCGCCAAGAACCGCCCGGCCACCCCGGCCGGCAGGCATGAATAATCCCGTTCATCATTAGATATTTAATTTTTGAATCAAAATCATATTTCTTGGAATATTAATATTATGTCCCTACTATTATTTTAATTTCATCTGCTTCGCTGGGTTAAAAGCATTCAATACATCGTCTCATATGCGTGGTCGTATGAGCAAAAGAGGATGTTATGAGTCGAACTTACAATAAATCTCAGAAGTGTAATACAGACAAAAGAAATTGTACTGAGATTTGCTTTTCATTTAAATACCCCTAACTAGGAATGTTATTACCTGTCATACTTTTCCATTTAAATCTCTACTTTGCGAGCGACATCGATCGTCAAACGACTGTGAACCTCTTTGTATATGGTACCTACAGGTTTACCAGTTATTAGGGAGCCTTCCTGTTCCATTCAAATATGGAGCGCGGTTGGAATAAATGCGGCTATGTTCACTATAATTCATCTACGTTTCGTGTCCATTCAGAGGAGATGCTTAGGGGGTTGTCGTACATTGCTAGATTTGTCTCTTATTACTGGTTTTTCGGACTTAGTAAATAGGCATTCGTGGGATGGTTGCCATGTGTTTTCAAGTGTTTGCCGGTTCTCAAGATTTTGGCGTCTCATCGACTAACAACAGTGGGCCCAACAAACCTGTGATCATTCGTGTTGTGCTGCTTTTTGTACGTTCAACATTTACGGTTAGCACTGTTTGTTATCGGTCCTACACATCTGAGCAAATTTCTAGGACAGTGCTAGGAGTGTATTGTAAGCAGTTTTATTTTTACACTTATAGTATTTCCACATTAAAGCTAAGTTAGCCACCTGTTTTTCATACAAAACGCCCAGAGTGATCTTCCCGTTTCATATCCCTACAAATTGTTACAACCGGGTATTTCTATTAGTATATTTCTTTATTCTTTTCAGCAGCATCTCAACAGTGTCACATTACATAAAAAAGGATCGAAATATGTATGTTTTACTGCTTGAGGTTATATTGTCTTGGGCAAAAGGCTGGCCAAGTTCAGAGCTTTAGGGTTAGACTTGAATAAACATTCTGTAGTACAGGTCACTGGTAGTCTGCAGAGTCTAGTGACAGGAGAGTGTTTCTCCACGAGACCCCACCTCCACTTTTGTTTTCTGGACTTTGCAACGTAAGAGGTCAGTCTGTCGAGAGACTTCCAGGTCATTCACTGTTCGGTGTGGCCGATAGAGAGATTATATCGGAACCGTGTTAATGTCCATGTGTTCCCAAAGTGTTTCCGAGATCCGATGCACTTATTTGGTAGTTTTTGTTAATATAGAGTGGGAAATGTGTAGTTGTTTTATTATAACAGCCGGGGAAACTGGCTTCCCTCAGAGAGCTGACATGAGATTGTGTTGTAGTTGTAACGAAGGATAAACTTTGAAGTAAAAGTGGTAAAAAAAATTATATTTAGTTTATTTACAATACTTGTTAACGTATAAGAGGCAAAAAATTATTAAAAATATATTGTGACTATTTACAATACTTGTTTATAAACAGCAATTTTTATTTTGTTATCCGCGGGACACATGTACAAATTTTTCCAATTTAAAGAAAGCCGCTTATAGTTGATCATGAGAGAAGCGGGAGTCTGTGAGGTTGACGACGCAATATTTTAAAGTCTGTCCTTGGGCTTTGCCAATTGCAAAACTGTAGGCTCATTCGATTGAAAATTGCAGTCTTCTAAATAGGAATGGAGTTCAGTAGAGACCAGTAGTATCCTGGGGATAAATATTGTGTGTACTTTGTAGTTTCCGGACTTAAGATCGGCTTCGATAGCTGTTTGACGATCATCCTTGTTCCAGTGCACAATTCTGGTGAGTTGAGATTTCTGAGTAATGTGATCGGAGGACAGTGTAATGGCATTCCTGGTACTTGCAAAGAGTTTAGAAATTCTGTAGGGAAGTTAACAGTTTCTTCAATCTTTAACAAATGTGTCGATTTATTTGCATATTCTCCCTTCACCGGGAATTTTCTGTCGAATATTAAAGTTGATATTGTCGACAGTATTATTTTTAGTTGCCAAAATTGTCTTTCATATAGTCAGTCCGGATTGGTATAGTTGTGAAAAATGTTAGGATTTATTTGGTAGATGAGTCCGTTTTCAGAAGTTCAGAAATCATTGTTATCAGTCGGGTCGTCTGGTCAGTGGGATATGTGCTTTCCCCTATTTGTAAAAGTTGTCCAGTCAAATGTACTATTGTTTCGTCTTTCAATAGTTCAACTCTCGTATTTTTTTGTTAGCTGCAGTATTTGTATGTGCAAACAGAGATGTGATTTTATAAGCATGCTTTGATCTTGTCTGCTGTTGCTGACTTTGGGATAACAGGAAGTTTGTCGAAAGTCTCTTGAGATTTCTCGAAACTCTTGTAGTGTTCTGTCCATGGCTTCGAGGGATTTTTTAGGTGCCATTGTGCATTCGTCCAGATGCTCTTGAGACTTTACATACAGGTACTTGTTCTTCGGCTACATTAAACGACAGTTGTAGGGCCTCCTTCCGTAAGTATGGCTGCAGTGCTAGATGAAGCGTTGTTTAGCATGTATTTATGCTAACAACAGACTTCTTAGAAAATTTTTCCCCGTGCCGCCTGGTGCACCCAAGTAATTAATTCCGTCACTGTTGTTGTCGGTCCGGTCTATGACAACGTTATAAATTTCCTTTTGATTTTCATTGAGGAGTGGTTTGTTGTGAGCAGTGTATTGAAGTAGCTCTTTGGCTTTGTAGCGTTACTCTTTTGTAATTTCGGAGTTTAGCACACCGATTGCATGAGTATTTCATTGAAGATTTCGCTGAATCGGATGGTCACTTCAGGATGAATTCGTCGAATTTGGTACCGTATGTCATCACTCATACTCTCTGTTAAAGAGTCCCATAGCTGTTTTGGATTCGATCGGTTACATCTGATTAGAGCTATGGAGAATAAGACTCTCATTTGTTCGGCTGAGGCTGTGGGTGAAGGTGAGGCCTCTTGTAGTGTTAATTTCCAGTGGTTGTCGTTTTCCAGTGGACCTCAGCGTTAAGATGCTTCTCTGAACATAGTTAACGGTCAACAGTCTTCAGACCAGTGAAACTTGTTGATCCCCGTAATTCATGTAGCAACATCCGGAAATAGAAACATTTGGTGTCGTTCGGATGTACGGTGTATACTTTTCGTGGTTACTGGATGAGCTTCTACTGGAATTCCTTGTTTTCGTCCTTCAAAGATTGTTCTTGTTGTGTTCCAAGTCTAATAGATAGATATGTCGACAAATAGTAATGTTTTCACTAGTGGATCCCTGTGGCAGAGTTGTTAAAAAACCTTTAAAGTTGTGTTTCGAGGTTGTGCGCTTGCAGTTTTTCTTTCGCTTTCTTTTGTGAAGTTAACTCTCTATCCGTACTGTAAGTGTACTACGTGGTGTAGCACAGTTGGTCCGAATACGTGTATGGGAAAAACGAAAAATCCACCACACTGCTTCGTTAGTGTTGAAGTATCTTTCCATTTGGTACATGAGGATCTTCTTTCTGTTTTGTTGTTCCCTGTCTTTGCCTATTTGAAATACTGCAAAGTCACTGCCTTTTGTCACATACCTATAGCCATTTTTCGTGGATTCTACTGATTTGTAATATTCTATGTTTATGTGTGCTTGGAACATTTTGGAAAGCATTGTGTTATATCGTACCACCCATTCATAATCTACATTCAATTCGTTGCTGTCTCGTATTTGAAGTTTGCTGTGAAGCCACCGTTTTTTGGTGATCTTGTACTGTATTTGGGGTAGCCGTCAACTTCGCTTTGTGTTTCGTCCAAGTAGTACTCTGGGTAGTTTTTGTACATTTTCCACCGCTCACACACACCGAATCGGGATTTAATGGCCAGCATGGTCCGTGAATCATATTTTTCACTACTATGTCGTACAGTTACGCATCTTCTTGTGGATTGGGAAATTAAGCTTGGATGAGTTTGTAGATATCCGTGCGTGGATGCCGTCGTGTAGCCATATAGGATTGTGTGAGTGAGGCAATCTTCGTTTCTGCCTTTCAGTTGTGTAGATCTAGCATCTAACGGTTCTTAATATGTGGTATTTAGTGAGGACTTCCACAATTCTCATTGGTTTTTGTCGGAAAACTCGGGCTATTATGTCTTATCGATGCATGGGGAATTGTCCATTTAACAGTTGTTCTTTGATTTCTGGCCACGTGTTGCATGTGAACGTTATGAAGAGGTCAAGTAGTCCACATTTTCTTACGTAGTTCATGGCGTCTTGAGTGTATTCGCGCATGTGTGTCGCACTTCCTATATGGCATGAGGGTAAGACTGCCATTTTTCCAATGTCGTCGCTGTATCCATCAGTTATGACTGTGTCTCGGAAGAATTGTTAGAATAAAGGTGAGTGTTGAAAATGTGATTTTTGCCCCGTTGTGTCTGACTATTAGGAGGTAAGCATAGAACTTATTGGAAGTTTCTTTATTTGTTTCTACGCCTATTTCAGGTTGAATTTGTTTCACATTAAAATGCTATCCGTTTTCTCTGAGCAGAAATACAAATGGGTGCTGGAGGAATCATTTGAACGGTTTGTCTCTGTAATGCGTTTTAGTCCTTCTCTTCTTCGTTGTATAATTCTGTCACGGCTTGTGTTTCCATTTTCCACAATTATGATGGCTACTTCGTCTATCTGAAATGCATTAAATCAACGCTCGTGTTCTCCATATGGTCTTTTGTCGGCTCAAATTGTATCTCTGTAATCATCAGAAATCATTCGGTCTAGTGCTGTTTTCAATATGAGGATCAGTTGACTGTATTCGTGTAAGATCCTCTGTGCATCTTGGACTACCTCTCAACTCAATCGACCTATATTTATGCATCTCTTATCAATTTCTATTTCTTCATTTTCGATGAAATATGCGTCTAGAAATATGTTACCTTCGTTGGGTAGTGGTAGTAATAATCCCACGTTGTGATAGATTTGTCCTTGGATAGAGAAAACGTAATCTACTCTGTTAGTGTTGATCGAAATGACACTGAAAGAAGTCGTTTGTATGCAGGCGTTATACGCTTTTATATTTTGAGGAAATTGTTTTGATTGAGAAGTTTTCACGGTCATGTAATGTAAAAATTCCTGCGGAGGTGCTTCCAAAGGTGGTAATCATGTTATTTACATTCATGCAAAAAGATCCAGGCGTTTCTATATCGAATCTTGTTTCGTCGCGGAAATAGCACATAGTATCAATTTTTCCGATTACGACATGTTTGCGTTTGCTATTTTTTTCATCGGGTCGGAGTTGAATACTTCATTTGTTAGGTTGTTCTGTTTACATTTCCTCGTCCGCGCTTCTCGTAGGATGACATTTTCATGGCTGGCTTGAGTTCGCAATCTTTTGTTGTGACTGTGTCGAAATTCTTGAGTTTTTAATCGCCTCATTTCGTTGTTGCGGTTTCTCTACTTCTCACGGTGCTCATTGTCGTTCGATGGGAACTGAAACAAGTTTCATGCTATTCATCTGTTTCGTTTTTTGACCGTTCTTTTTGTTCTTGCCGTTTTGCTCCAGAACTAGCAAGATCTCCTGCTCTTTGACGTTTGGGCACGATGTAAAGTATATAGCAAATCATCTTTTTACTAAGAAATGCATTGAGTACAATTTCCATGCTTTTCACACTTTATTTATATTTCTATTCAGTCACTGTTACTCTTTCACTATTCATATTTGATTGTTGCTTTCTATTCATTCCACGCACTACCTTTTCGGTTCCTCTCTTCGTCACTGATAAAAAAACTGAGGTTCGAACCTACGACGGGTCTTGCTTTATATATCTGTGCTGACGAGTAGCCCCCACCAGTGGTGGTTTCCAGAACATAACGAAAAGGCTTTGAATGTTCCAGACTACTCCAAAACATTCAAGAACCCCCCTTATCATTGAGAAACATTCTTTAATCACGTAGAATACACTCGAAACCTCCGAATATTCTGGAACGGTCTAGAAATTTCTAGATGAATTACGACCCCCTTGTCATATCATTTTAACTAGAGTCGTGAAGAATTTACAGATGCTTTTTTGGCACCATATCCTCAGGTGAACTGTTCACAAGAATTCAAGCTATTATTTATTTGTTATTCTTTTAAAAGGAGAGCCTGACTTACATCAACACGTACTGTGATCAAAGGTGTCTTTTGGCGCTATAGTAAGATTTATATCTAACGCTTGAGGCGGTGTAATTTCAAGTACCCTTCTCATTTTGATTAAGCCGTGCATTAAGTCTATCAAGTCTGGGTGTAACTATAGTAGCAGCCATTGCAATGTAATAGTCAGTTTAATGAGACATGGAATTACACATTTTGATGCGACACTATGTTGCAATACTTGAGTAAAATTTATTTCCTTAAAATCAATTTCTCTAAGTTTAAAAAGTATATAACTTTACGAACATGACAAATATTGTCGTTAATTGAATGTTTTTGAAAAGAACAAAAGTAAAAAGAGGAAAGTAGATAAATAACTTGTCCGTTTTATTCTGGTTCTAAAAATCTAATTGGAACTTTGTTAAGACATTGCTTAAAAATCTGTTCCAAGTTAAATATATAGATTTAACTTACAAATTTCGTTCCGTCTAAAAGTGGCTGCCTTAAATAGCAAGTAATAGAGTTGAATATAAGGAGGAATGTTTCAAGGAGCGTTTAGTCACGGATCCTGTTCTAGTGGTGAATGAAGTAACCGTATTTAGTGGAAAACACAAATTAATCGAACGATAATTGAAGGTAAACAATGAAGTGCTGCGAATACTTTGTTGCTAAATACAACTACCCAATACTTTGTCTACTAAACGCTTAAGAAAAAGTCCGATAGCCAAATTAAAATTCTTTCTCGTAAACACGTGTCGAGGGTAGTCAAAAGATACCTTGTAGAGAGTTGAAAACAATATTGTTTCTTGGAATCACGTGTCCGAATTTAGGCGTTACGGTAGACAGATAAAGGCGTAACAAGGTCACGCTGCTTCACAGACGAGAGCAGACTACTCAAAAACAGACGTAAAGACAACGCTATATTTGAGTAAATGAAAGAGAGCGATAGGGTCGTCACAAGTTAATCTGTGGACGCCGTCCAGTCTTTAAGGTGCTCAGATCTTAATTTACACAGATGCAGTAAAGTGTTTTGGATGCGCCAGAGAGGCTCTTGCTGGCACATACAAACCTTTTTCTAGAGTTAAGCCGTTTATGGACTCGTGAGTAGCCATAGAGCGACTTTATCGCCGAGGTTAATGCTTTTGTATCCTCCTTTCTCCCCGCCACTTCCCGTCTGATATACGGTGGTGCAGTACCACTGATGTAATACTGCTTGTCTTCCGATGTTGACCTCAGACATCCTGCAGTAGTAGGGCATAATTCGTTAAGGGTGTGACGACCTGCTTGACATGACATGCCTAATGCTGTATCGCGCAAGTAAACTCTGCTGCTGAATAGCATAAAGCGAGTGCTATATTTGTTGCTTTCGCTCAGTGGATGATTGTAGTTGTCGCTGTAACATTCTGTATACTGGTAGTACAGTTTTCCCCTTAGGTGAGCGTTCTGTGCGAGGAGACACAAACGTATTTTGGGTTCGTGCTGCGTACCAAGGAGAGCCCTCTCAGAGCAGCCGCAGGGCTGTTAAAGGCTGTCTGCTCTGAAGGCGGAACGTACATGTTTGAGTTTTGGCCAAATATGGTGTAGCATGATTTGTTTTGGTTCGCTGATACTAGTTTTGATCGTTTATTGATGGTCATCCGATACCACATTTCTTGAAATAGACAGTTCTTACTGTAAAAACTAGTTTCCCAGTGAATGTCTGAAGCAAGGCTCGCAGAACATCTCCTTGGATCACGCCTGAAATTACTTCTGTCGATGAATCTCAGTCTCAAAAAACATTCTGCTTTCTCCCTGCCAAGAAAAACTGTACCTAGTTCCAAATTTCTTGTGGTAACAAGTGTTATCTACCTTAATTTAGTAAGCACTGATGTGGTGCTGAGTAAAATGATTTCCAAGAGTAAATAAATACTGCATCCAACTGACTGCTTCCGTCCATTGGTTTCAGGATTTCATGGGAGAAAAGCACGAGTTGGTGTATGCATAGCCGACGATTTTACAATCCTGTTTCGTAGCCATTGAGTAGTCGTTATGTATGATACACCACCTCATTATAAAGTAACCAGGAACTCATTTATTTTACGAGCAGCAGTTTCGGTCCTGCAATCCTGAATTAATATAAGTAAATTTGTAAGCAGCTCACCTTTTATGGTCGCTTTTGTAAGGCCACAAAATATTTGCAGTAATGACAACTAATACCTACACAAAGTCAGTGGAGGTAATAGAAGTGGAAGGTCGTGAAGGACAAGTTCGTGTTAGTAAGGGTCACACACAAAGTCGCACTATACTGCCGCTGCTGTTATTACAAGCGGTGAAAGTACTTATGAGATTGAAAGAACGTTTCCGAAGAGGAATGAAAGCGCAAGAGGAACATATACTTATCCTAAAATAGATATAAGACACAGTCCTCCTGGGTAAAAGTAATCAGGACTTTGGTTTGTTAAATGTAGTGTACAATGCTCGACATGATATCGAGGAACAGAAAGGAAAACAGCCACATATTTTATAACAAAATTCGGAACGGCACAACTGCGGAAGAAGTAAATTTTTCAGTCTAGGGTATAGGACTCTACAGGCTGGATTAAGCAAATCTGACATCAGAAGCCTGTTGGTGCAGTTGAAGGGACGTTTCCTCGTTGAAAAGTATAAAACATTCATGTAAAGTTGCTGAAGCTGTTCGTGAAAGTGTATACCTTACTTATGCAGACTGTGGTAAAAGTGATGGTTTTTCTCTTAACGTAAAGTCAAGGAACTTGTAGTTAAGTTTTTCATTTACAGAAATAGGTCTCTGTATTTACAAAAGTATAACCTCCAAAGCTTATAGTTTCCAATACTATTTTCATACATTTTTATTTTTGCATTATTGATCAATATTTTGCTGTATATGGGCAACATCAATATTAAGTTTAGTAGTATTGTTCCTCCTATGGGCCAGATACAATTTTCTTAAATTACTATATTCCTTTGAAAGACAATAATATAATCCGAGCTATGGAGTCTTATTGTCAGGGATGCATGCATAGTACAAACATTCGTAATTTATGTGTAAGTCATTGTACTCGTCCGTGCGCTTAAATTGGGATTTAGAAATCTGGTAACACTTTAACCTCAGCTTGAAACAAATTATCTATCAATATACACTACAAGCGAAAGTCTGAAGACATATTCTTGGCAGTGGATTGGTATTCTATCGAGGCACTTGTAAAGCAGTTTGACATTAATACGTAAACGACAGATGTTGATTTAGTTATCGCTAACACAACATGACAACTGATATAAACGGATGAAGAATACATGCATCAATTGGCTCTAAAATTGTTGCCTAGAATACAGTCTCCATGCATTATACTTTCACTACCTACTCGTTTCTAAAGCCGAAACCGCTATAATGTACTGAGAAGAAAATTGCAGTCAAATGCTGAAAACATGATAACTTTCACAAGTTTGCTTGATCTTCACTCCTGGTAATAAGTAAACAATCGGGCAATAACCTTATTTAGTCTAGAACGAAAATTAAAATTCTCTGCTGAGATACGGCGCCCTATCTCTCTGTCCGTTCTTCCGTGTTTTTTGAAGGCCGCGGTTGCCGCTACAGAACTGTCAGCAGAAACCACACAGCGAATTACAAACTGTTGTGTAGCAGAGCAAGCGGCATCCGCATTTAAATTCAAGCACAACTTAATCTTTTACTCCTTTAGAATTTAAAATTCCGACACTGACGAAGTAAAAAATTGCTTCTGCTGTTTCAAAGTTATTTAGGGAAATTTATTCCACCCAAACAAAGCAGAAAAGAAATAAGAAAGAAGACTTAGGCATTAGTCGCAGTGTTTCAACGATGAAACGTCTCCCACCAAGAGCCATTCTCTTTGAATTGTTGCTGGTTACCGTTTCTCTCATACGGAACACTGGAACATAAATCTGCACAGTAATTCAGTTTGTAACGCCAATTACTATCAGTCATTGGTTTATTCTTAGTAACTTACCCTGTTTGTAGTATATGCTTAAAATAATAAAGTCCAATTTTCTGACGTTCCATATCGCATTGCAGTTATTCGTAACTAAAGCTGATACTTTATCCTCCTCTTCCGAAAACGAATCTCTACCTGACAGTAGAGCAAACTACTTTCCACGGTATTTTAGCTCCTCGTAGTCAGTCTCTGCTGTATCAGACTATTTGTATGAACTTATTATGAAGAACACATGCCATTTCCGATAAGTCTTGTGTGTTGACACTCCAAAATCGCAAATGTTGCTTTGTAGAAAAATTCCACTCCTTATGTTCACGTCGTGTAACGTCGAATTGCTATTGAAAGTCTAAATTCGTGTTTATGCCATCGTCTCGCAACTTTCCTTACGAAAATCGTTGGACCAGTCGATCACGAAGAAGGTGCCACTTTACTTGAATTTAGGTGTACATGGTAAGACTGCCGGTCTCTCATGAATGTACAAAACAAGCAACGGCCTTTTTCTTCTGTGCGAGAAGTGTATATCGTGAATGTGTTAGCAGAAACAAGATTTTTCTTCACACCTAGACGGCAATTTTATTTTTTCTTTGTTTTTTTGTTTTACTTTTTTATTTTATTGAAGTGCACTGCTTTCCAGAATAAATCTTTCACTCTGCAACCAAGTTCTCCTGTCATGATACTACATGGTTGATTGCAACTGTGCGACACATAGGGCACTGAACCTGAATTCTTATTAAACGTTCGAAATATCTTTACAAGTTGATGAAGACCCACTGGAAGTTTTAAACTGCAAGGAAGGCTCATAATAGCACACATCCCACGACAGACATAAGGCTTCCACTGGGGAAAGCATCCCAAAGCGTTGGTTAAGCCAATAGTGTTCTACACCTATTCTTCCAGGTGTGCTAGTTCAGTATGTTAAGTAGGAAATTCTGATAGTTAAGTGCAAAGGAAAGCAATACTGCAGAATGAACTATGAAGAAATGTCATGCATGGGATGTTTGGAATATTGAGTGAGCAAAAGAATTGGGTCTGAATTGCAACGGTACAGATTAGTGTGTTTTGGCCGACAGGAAATTTTAATCCATTATGAAGATGCACATATTCTGTAACATCACTTTTTGAGGGATTGTAAGACGTGGATAGCATTGCAGACTCCGTAAAACATATTTTCGCTAAAAATATATACAATTAATACAAAAAGGTACTTAAATGTTCATCTCATTTAATGTTTATTTATTAAGAAAGACACAAAAACACAATCTCCTCAAGTGAGAAACATGCTTCCACATTAATCCACGGCCCTTACTCACAGGTGTCACAAAATCAGAATAAAAATGAGCAATCCTACATTGCTTCGCTAACCGGAAATCATTCCCAGCCACCACTTCAACTATCGGTGTTTCACAACTGATGCAACTCCTAAAGTTCACCCAGCCACAAACGGCTGAATTGTCAAGAAATTGTGGTAGGGGAATCAACTACACTTTTTTCCTTTGGGTGATCAGTCTTCTGATTGATTTGATGCGGCCCGACACTTGTGGCAACCTTTTCTTATCAGAGAAGCACTTGCAACATTCATTCTTAATTATTTGCAGGTCGTATTCCAATCTCTGCCTTCCTCTACTGTTTTTGCCACCTACAGTTCCCTCTAGTACCAGGGAAGTCGTTCCCTGATGTTTTAACAGATGTCCTATCATCCTATTCTTTCTCCTTGTCAGTGTTTTCCGCAGATTCCTTTCCTCTCCGATTCTGCGCAGAACCTTCTCATACCTTATCTTATCCATCCATCTATTTTTCAACATTCGCCTTTGGGACAACATCTCAAGTGTTTCGATTCCTTTTGTTCCGGTTTTCCCACAGTGCACTGCACTACCAAACAATACTGTGTCTCATACGTACATTCTCACAAATTTCTTCGTCAAATTAAGGTCTCTGTTCGATACTAGTGGTCTCCTCTTGGCTAGGAATGCCCTTTTTGCCGGCGCTAGTCTGCTTTTGATGTCCTCCTTGCTCCGTCCGTCACTGGCTATCTTGCTACCTAGGTAGCAGAATTCCTTAACTTCAACTACTTCGTGACCATCAATCCTGATGTTAGCTTCTGCTGTCCCCGTTTCTTCTAGTTCTTATTACTTTTGTCTTTTTTTCGGTTTACTCTCAATCCATATGCTCTACTCATTAGATTCTTCATTTCATTCAGCATATCATGTAATTCATCGTTACTTTCACTCAGGATAACAATGCCATCAGCGAATCGTATCATTGATATTCTTTCACCTTGAATTTTAATTGCAACCCTGAAAGTTCCTTTTATTTCCGTCATTGCTTCTTCAATGTAGAGACTGACCAGTAGGGAGGAATAGCTACATCCCTGTCTTACACCTTTTTAAATCAGAGCACTTCGTTCTTGGTTTCCCACTCTTATTACTCCCCCTTGGCTCTTGTACATATTGTATATTACCAGTCTATCCCTATAACTTACACCATTTTTCTCAGAATTTCGAACATCTTGCACCGTTTTACTTAATCGAACGCTTTTTTAGGTCGGCAGATCTTACGAACGTGTCACGATTTTTCTTTAATTTTGTTGCCATTATCAACAGCAACGTCAGATTTGCCTCTGTGGTGGCTTTACCTTTTCTAAAGCCATACTAATCGTCATCTAGCTCGTCTTCAGTTTTCGTTTCAATTCCTTTGTACTGTACATGTGCTGACAGATTGAGTACGGGAGTCCTTTATTTTCAATAAAAGAAAAGGGAATTTTTTTCCTAAATGCGTAAGCTATGGAAGGCAATGGATCTTCACAAAAACATGTACGGACCCTGGGTTAAGGACACATCAGATTTTTCCAGTATGTGCCGCTATCCCACAGCTTGTTCAAGTGCTCGACGAAGAAACAACCTTTCTGCTGACTGGGTGACGCTTAGGGAAGCGTTGCTTGCCTAGGCAGAGTTCGTATAGCAGCCAATCAGAAAGGTCCAGGAGATCACGTGTGAGCGGCCATCGCACCGAGCTGTACGAACGAGGCGTGTGGATCGCTCTCTTTTACTGACAGGCCCCATACGAGATCAGACGCATTGGCCGGTTGCCGCCGTGCACTTTTCGAGCCCCGGCACTATCTGTTTGCGCCTTAGGGCCGCTAAACTCACATTAATGGACCCTGGATAGGTCATCAGTAAATGTTTCTTTTTTGTTTCAATAAACGGGAGGCAGTTTGCCGACCGGAGTTGCAAAATAAAAACTTGTTCTTTTTTAGACCCCGCTTCCACCTCACCCACATCCTGACATGTACAACTGGTGTCAGAGGTGGGATCTGACCCACCATACGGTCTAACAAGTATTGAAAGTACAACTAGATGCCGGTACATTTTCTTTGAGCTGGGGGCCATGCAGTAAATTAACTTTTTGTGGTGCTGGAAGCGCCGATACGACACTGCATTATTACATGCAGCTGTCTCTGTTGCCGTCCCGTCGGCCCAGGTGGCTCGTTCTATTTCAGCATTAACGCACGCGATACAGCGACATCGCCGCGCGTTGACTATCACGCCGCCGGCTGAGCCGCAGTCAGCCGGATGCCACTGTATCAGATGCTGCCGGGGCAGCACTTCTCACCGCCGCTGCAAGCGTCGCTGCGCAGCCTGCAGCCGACGCCCGGCTGCCGCTTCGTCTGCCTTCGCCGCAGCCGCCAACGTCGTGTTCGCCGCAGCCGATAGCATAATGAAGTAGTGTAAGTCGCGAGCAATTGTAGTAGCTTGGCCTCGCTATCTTTGTAGCAATCCCTTGAGGTGTTTGTGAAGTCATTTTGTAAACATGCCTGACACCCGTTCAAATAAGCAAGCAAGAGCTGCTGCCGAAATTTCTGACGCAGACCCTGTCACTAAGTTAGAAGAACAGCTAAGACAGTTAACTATGTAAAAGATGGAATTGTAAGAGCAGTGCAATGCGCTTGCGGCGGAAATCAGTAAAAAAGTTACAATTGAACAAGCAGCTGCAAGCGCTAGACGCGCCTCTACAGTTACTACAGCTCCGCCTATGTCTACTCTTGTTGCCAGTTTCCCTGCCGTAAATTTCATCCCGACTTTCGCGGGTAAAACTAACGAAAATGTAACGACATTTTTGCAGTGTGTCAAAGATGTAGGCAGGACTTGTGGGTGGCCTGATAGTTTCCTTTTGAGTGTGCTGAAACTGAAACTAGCAGGAGGCGCTCGAACATATGTTGAGTCATTCGACGCTCTGCGAGATGCTATCACTTTTGAAGCCTTGGCTAAAGGGTTAGCAGAGCGCTATTCCGATAAGAGAGGTGTCAGTTATTATCGGGATTTGCTGCCTACCTTACGACAGAAAACCAATGAAGATTTAGAAGTATTTGCTGATCGAATCAACACGGTATCATGTCGCACTTATGTGCTTAGCAACAGCCAGGCCCGTGATGATGTTTTAATAGAGGAAGCAGAGGCAAGGGCTATAAATGTGTTCATTCGAGGGATTAACCCACAAACCGGTACAGAAGTGAAAATGGCTTCCCCTGCTACATTGCACGAAGCTGTGCGAATTGCACTGCTACGCGAGGAAGCAGAGAGATTTGTTACTAACCCATCGCGAAGTAACGAGTCGCAGCGCGTGTTTCTTAATGATGCAAAATGTCAGCGCTCTGGGTAGCTTAATCGTACTGCCGTGCGCTGCCACGCTCAGTGTTGTGGCAGATGCCACAAGATCGAGCATACTAATGCCACATGCCCCCAAAACAATGTAACCAGCAAAGGCAGACAAACAGGCAGTGGGGTAGTTACCAACAGGAAAATGGTCTGGGGGCAGGCTCAGCCACCAATCCTCGCCCCCGATAAAAATAATGACACCGATGCATAAGAAACAGCAGAAAGTTGAGGTGGCAAATGTTTTGCTAGACGGTAAGCTCAGGGGTAGAACAATTGGAGTGTTAGTAGATACGGGAGCATAAATTAGCGTGCTGTTTGTCCCCTATCACGATAAGCGGAGGTTGAAACCGCCCCACTATCACATTGCTGGATTGGATGACTGACTGATCATTCCTGCCGGGTCATCTTTCGTTAGTTTTCAGTTAAGTAAAAAACATATGATTTTAATATGGAGGTTGTACGGATACGTAGGAGGGACTTTGATGTCATTCTAGGCAATGATTTCCTCAGTGAGTACCAAGGGATAATCGATTATAGGACGCACACTGTCTGATTTAGTGAGGAAACTCACTTTTTCGGCGGCGTTCGGACCGAACACGAGTAAGGAAACTGTGAGGGACGGCCGCTCTCACAGGATCCGACAGAGCCGCGTACATGGCCCATTAAATCGTTACGCCCGGTTACCATTGAGAGTGGACAGGCAAGGCTCTATGGATTGATATCAAAGCTCCACTGCCTACTAGTTCAATCGTTTTTGTGGATCCGCTCCGTCAAAACGATGTGTTGGATAGGTTACAAGTTCATGTGAAGAGAGATTTATGTGCTGTAGGGAGAAAAGGAAAGAAGTTTTGTGTGCCTGTAAGTGTCGATAATTTTGGTTTGAAAAAGATAGAGATTCCACGTGGAACAGTTTTAGCAAGTGGTCAGGAAGTAGATGATGATTTTTCAGTGATAAATGAAGGTAAGAGGCAAAATAGGAAGCAGCTCCCTATTAGAAGTGTACGTACCCTGATACCGTCTTTGCAAAAGCAATTTAATGAAAAGTTAAAGCATTTGAGAAAAGCAGAGCAGAGGCTAATACGGCCCGTATTGGAAGAATTTGCGTGGTTGATTGAGCAAAGGCAATATTTGCTTGCTACTGACCTCAAACAGCACGAGATTCCCACCGGGGATGCTAGACCTATATTTCAAAAGGCATATATTGTCCCTTATCATTTACAACCAATAGTGGAGGACACAGTTCAACAGCAGCTGGCAGCAGGGATTATTCAACTCTCTGCCAGTCGCTGGTCGTCCCAAATCGTTCTGGTTCGTAAGGATCCAATCAATGGCGAGGAGAGTTATAGGCTCTGTCTTGATATGAGAGCGGTGAATAAATTATCAACACCTGATACTTATCCTTTGCCTCGTATTGACGAAACCCTAGATCAATTAGGAAACTGGAAGTATTTCACCACTTTAGATATGCGATCAGGATATCATCAGATTCCTATCGCTCCCAAGGACAGACCTAAAACCGCCTTCATTGTGCCTTCGGGTTTGTATGAGTTTTTACGCATGCCATTTGGTCTCAGGAATGCTCCTGCAACCTTTGAAAGAATTGCTGATTTATTGTTACGTGGTTTATAGAACACCACATGTTTAGTTTATTTAGACGATATTATTGTATTTTCTAGAACTGTTGACGAACATGCAGAAAGGTTGAGGTGTGTTTTGTCACCTTTGCAGAGTGCCAATTTAAGTCTGATGATAGAAAAATGTTCCTTTGCACAGTCACAAGTCCAGTACCTGGGACATGCCATTAGTGCTGAAGGTGTCAAACCAGATCCTTGGTTGACTGAGACTGTGAGAGATTTTCCCACCCCAAACAATGTAAAGGTGTTACAGTCACTGCTTGGCCTATATAATTACTATCGTCGGTTTGTGAAAGATTATGCCACCATAGCTAAGCCATTAACCAAGTTGTTGAAAAAAGGTGCTGTTTTCGAGTGGTCAGAAGAATGTGAAGTAGCGGTAAAGAAGATTAAAGAAGTACTAAAAAGCTCACCTCTGTTAGTCTATCCAGATTATGAAAAAACTTTTATTCTTGCAACCGACGACTCAGATTTTGCTCTGGGTGCAGTCCTTAGCCAAGAATATAACGGAGAGGAAAGACCTGTTGGGTATGCCTCCAACCTGATGAATCAGGCTGAAATAAATTATAGTACTACTGAGAAGGAATTGCTTGCACTTATGTTCGGGGTAAACAATTTTAAATGTTATTTGTATGGTAGAAAGTTCACCGTAGTAGCAGATCACGTGGCGTTAACCCTAGCAGTCGTTTAACTAGATGGGCTTCAAAATTTGCCGAATATGACTTCGAGGTTAAGCATAAACCTGGTAGACTGCATTCTAATGCTGACTCCCTGAGTCGTAAAGTAAGCGTAGTTCAAATAAATGATGTTTTAATTGAGGAACTGAAAGAGGCACAAAGCCGAGGTGTTGAATGTCATAGGTATGTTACCAGTGTAGATTTCATTACTGAAGATGGTATTTTATACAGAATGACTCCGGGTGGTTATAGAGTTGTAATTCCTAAGGAACTGCAGTCCAGAATAATAGCTCAATGCCATGATACTTTGCAAGCATGTCATAATGGGTGAAGAGCAACAAATGCAAGGAACCTGCACGGAATTGGTGGAAAAACAGAAAGAAAGATGTTCAAAAGTATATTCAAAATTGTTTACCTTGCGCTCAGAGAGCACCCCCTCCTAGGACAGAAATACCTTTACAAAGTTTTCCAGAGGCAACGAGTACATTTCAGAATATTGCTCTCGATCTTGTCGGTCCTTTTCACAAAGCAATCAAAACAATAAATACATCCTGTCGATTATGGAACACTTTTCCCGATACCTTGTTTTGGTACCTCTCGCTGATATGACAGAAGAGACAGTTGCTAGAGAATTTGTCAGTCACTTAGTTTTGCCTTTCGGCAGCCCTGACGCTGTTCTAACAGACCAAGGGACGAACTTTATGTCGGCTTTATTCGTTCAAGTGTGCAAGCTTCTAGGAATCAAAAAGTGGAGAACCACCACCTTTCATCCAAAGGCAAATGGCCGCCTGGAACGTGTCCACAGGACCATTAAGAAAATGTTAAGTTACTGTGTAAACAGAACGCATTCAGATTGGGACCGTTATATCAATATAGTCGCTTCAGCCTGTAATATCCGTGTCCATGAGTCAACAGGCCATAGTCCTTATGAGATAGTTTTTGGGAAACCTATGAACTCT
The DNA here is from genome assembly GCF_023897955.1 of Schistocerca gregaria. Classification (NCBI taxonomy): domain Eukaryota; kingdom Metazoa; phylum Arthropoda; class Insecta; order Orthoptera; family Acrididae; genus Schistocerca; species Schistocerca gregaria. Next base: position 577,794,493 of record NC_064921.1, on the reverse strand, counting down.
CCTTTTGAATTGGACAAATTGCCGCCAGGTGTGGACATAACTGAAGTCAAGAGGTTAGCTCGCCGTTTCAAGTCAATTTGGAAACATGTTCAAACCAATAATTCTAAAGCCACCCAGAAACAATTACAGCCAAGTAATAAGAATGCAGTAATGCCCCTTTACAAGCCTGGAGTTTTAATCTTGTTGCATAACCCAACAGTAAGACGAGGCAGAACAAAGAAGTTTGCACCTCAATATGAGGGACCGTACCCTATCATTCGGTTAACCTCTCCAGTGAATGCTGAAATCCAGTTGCGAGATAGGTTAGTGATAGTGCATTTTGATCGTCTGAAACCCTTTTATGGAAAAGCACCTTCCATTCCGACAGTTTCACCTGATCCATCGCCTAGTAGTATGTCAACTATGCCAGGACCTACAGTGACTAAAGTAAAGAAAAAAAAGGTAAAACCTTTACCTGCCAGACCTAAATATTCCTTAAGAAACAAGCATCCTTAAGCATTGAGGTCAAGAGACTAAGTTTGTATCTTGTTTTGTAGTGTATCAAGCTTAGCTGTTAAATCATATTCATTTGAAGTTTCATGTAATACTTGTGCAGTTGCATGCGCTGCTGCAGCCTTGAGTGTAGCTTACGAATATGTAAGTACAAAATGTAGAGAGCGAGCAAGCAAAGTGCTGGAAGCATGGGTTGGAACGGCAGTATAATTATATTCGACGAGGAGATATCTGCTCAAATAGTACGATAAGTTGTCACAAGGGCTCCTAACCACTTCCTGAATGTAAAATGTCAAATAATACGAGACTGTCATGAATCTGCACTAACACGAGTTTAAAACTCAATCCTGGGATATTAGATCAGTCATAGCCACTGCTTGTATCTTCCATGTAATTAAATTCTCTAGAGCTTCAGATAACGGAATGATTGCAACTGCCCACATTTTCTGCAGTTTCTGTGTATCACACTAGAGGATATCAGACCCAATGTTTGTAATCGCTGGGTCACTCTCATACTAGCTTCATCTGCCTCGTCGTAAATATCACACCACATTTCTCTCTCTCTGTTTCCCACCCTGAGAGTACAAATCCATGCTGGAACTATGGAGATTACCCCAGAGTTTAATCTATGTAGCAATAAGGTAACAGGACGAGAATAGTGCGGAATCATTTATTATCGAAAGAAATAATTATACAGAGCATACAAACTAACATTCAGCCTGGAAGGACACAGCAATTTTAATGATATTTCTTTTCACACGTTGCCCTGTCCATCTACACCTATCCAAAGTGCGTATGACTTTTAGTAACAAAATACACTTACTAGTGTCACTGTAACGAAAGAGAGCTGGTAACTGCACCGAAATGCTGGAGAGTACGACAAAGAACGTTTGAAAGGTAAGTGTTCTGTGAAGAGGAGTGATCTGTGTTATGGTACCTGGTTATGTGAACTACACTTGTAGTATTTATGCCATTCATCCTCCATACGACAGTACTGGTAACTTCCTCTTTGAATATCGCTGCAATAGCTATTAACCACAAATCATTTTGCCTAATGCCCAAATAAAGTACACTTTTTCATAATGTCTGCCGACGTACACGACGCAAATTGCTATCTCTTAAGAGGAACTTTTATTGATTGCCTATCAGAAGCTAGTGAAAACTTTTCCCAGGTTACAATCCAAGTGAATATTCAATGTAAATTCTTCAGTACTATGTGATTAAAAAGTAACTTATTTAGTCAAAGTTCACATAGAAAGATATTGGCACTACTACGTAATTGGTAGAGGACACAATCATTTCTAATGTAATGTATCTCAATTCGTATAGCGCCCAATTACATTTTTCCGCTATCTTGGAAAACAGGGATCAAACGTTTTTGTGCTCCACCGCTAAAGAGACTATTGGTATTCGCGGTTGCACGTTAGAGGAAGTAGTGCCGCTGTTGGGCGTCTTCGGGCGTACTCCTTCGCCATACACATTCAGGAATTGGCGGATATACATAGCTTAGTGTAGCCGGCCACTACGATGTGCATTTCTGTATCCAACCTGGCTATGCATGGAAGGGAGCTGGGCTCGGAATCGTCCGATAGAGAGCACCACTTTAAAAAGAATGGAATCAGAATCGTAGTTGGAGTTGAAGTATTGAGTATCGCAACTTCACTAGTTTGGCATAGTCAAACACTAGTGTACTAAAGTCATTCACCCACATATTGACAAATAACAGGCCACGCTATCGCAGGCAGCACAGCTGACTGATAGAGCGTCCTTTCGGGAGGCGCCAGAGCAGCGCATTCCATTAGATTCGCAGCCGCACGCACGCCCACACACCAGTACACACTACGTCGAATGAATTACGTCGAATGAATCACTGCGCCACATTTTGTCATATGTTACATCATCTAATGAATCACACACGTCCTAGTTGATGAATTACACTACTACACGAAGTATCTTATACCTAACCAAACGCAAATTACATAAAACACACTAGTTGACGAAATTATTCCTACCTTATCTACAGCCTTGTAACTAATTCACACTCTTATGCTGTCTTAAATGCAACCTAGGACATTCAACAAGAACGTCTGAGAGTTACAGGATACACAACTGCCGTGATACGCCATGAAACGGGTACTGCACTACTAGTGTAAATACACTCCTGGAAATTGAAATAAGAACACCGTGAATTCATTGTCCCAGGAAGGGGAAACTTCATTGACACATTCCTGGGGTCAGATACATCACATGACCACACTGACAGAACCACAGGCACATAGACACAGGCAACAGAGCATGCACAATGTCGGCACTAGTACAGTGTACCTTTCGCAGCAATGCAGGCTGCTACTCTCCCATGGAGACGATCGTAGAGATGCTGGATGTAGTCCTGTGGAACGGCTTGCCATGCCATTTCCACCTGGCGCCTCAGTTGGACCAGCGTTCGTGCTGGACGTGCAGACCGCGTGAGACGACGCTTCATCCAGTCCCAAACATATTCAATGGGGGACAGATCCGGAGATCTTGCTGGCCAGGGTAGTTGACTTACACCTTCCAGAGCACGTTGGGTGGCACGGGATACATGCGGACGTGCATTGTCCTGTTGGAACAGCAAGTTCCCTTGCCGGTCTAGGAATGGTAGAACGATGGGTTCGATGACGGTTTGGATGTACCGTGCACTATTCAGTGTCCCCTCGACGATCACCAGAGGTGTACGGCCAGTGTAGGAGATCGCTCCCCACACCATGATGCCGGGTGTTGGCCCTGTGTGCCTCGGTCGTATGCAGTCCTGATTGTGGCGCTCACCTGCACCGCGCCAAACACGCATACCACCATCATTGGCACCAAGGCAGAAGCGACTCTCATCGCTGAAGACGACACGTCTCCATTCGTCCCTCCATTCACGCCTGTCGCGACACCACTGGAGGCGGGCTGCACGATGTTGGGGCGTGAGCGGAAGACGGCCTAACGGTGTGCGGGACCGTTGCCCAGCTTCATGGAGACGGTTCCGAGTGAGCCTCGCCGATACCCCAGGAGCAACAGTGTCCCTAATTTGCTGGGAAGTGGCGGTGCGGTCCCCTACGGCACTGCGTAGGATCCTACGGTCTTGGCGTGCATCCGTGCGTTGCTGCGGTCCGGTCCCAGGTCGACGGGCACATGCACCTTCCGCCGTCCACTGGCGACGACATCGATGTAGTGTGGAGACCTCACGCCCCACGTGTTGAGCAATTCGGCGGTACGTCCACCCGGCCTCCCGCATGCCCACTATACGCCCTCGCTCAAAGTCCGTCAACTGCACATACGGTTCACGTCCACGCTGTCGCGGCATGCTACCAGTGTTAAAGACTGCGATGGAGCCCCGTATGCCACGGCAAACTGGTTGACACTGACGGCGGCGGTGCACAAATGCTGCGCAGCTAGCGCCATTCGACGGCCAACACCGCGGTTCCTGGTGTGTCCGCTGTGCCGTGCGTGTGATCATTGCTTGTACAGCCCTCTCGCAGTGACCGGAGCAAGTATGGTGGGTCTGACACACCGGTGTCAATGTGTTCTTTTTTCCATTTCCAGGAGTGTACGTCTCCCATATACACATTTGCGGTCTTCTACAATGCAGATAATAATTTTTCTTAGCTAATGAAGAATAGAACACTATTAACTTTCATACAAGTGATCATTATAGAAGGCTAACTCAGAGAATTATTCACTGTTTACATACGACACACATAAAATTATGTCTTACAGATTGCAACAGCGGCTCACCGAGCAAACGCCACAGGTAAGTCATTGATCGTTGAGATGTCGCCGTGGCGCTATTGTTCGTGCTCAGGTAAGTCTCCCGGATCAGCGAGATACATGATAGATAGACACACACCTACTGACCATAATAGAGGCAGAGTTAATGACAGCTGGTGTGCATAATTACTCATGCAAGTCTACACTTCGAGTCAAGCACAATAGGGAATTCTTTCTTCACTAACGTTTTCCAGTCTGTTCCTTCGGCAGTGGTACCGCTAGATAGGGGATAGGAAGCGAGGATCTCGTCAGTCCATTCACACGCGTCACTAATTAAATGACGAGACCCTCACGTATCCTCACAGCCGTCGTTATTCAGCATGGAATAGTATAACTATAGATAAACGTTGCGTACTTTACCATAACAGTGTAAGTGGATTTAAAGGAGGAATCATTTATTAGAGAGTGTGGCAGGGGTTATAGGTGGTACAAAACAAGAGAGAGAATCTCATCATTTTACTGTCACAATTTTATTACAGTTTAACACCTCAATTTGAGTCACATCACCACAGTCCCACTCGCTCCTATTTGCTATTACCGTCATTTACGCACTTTGTACCGATCAGACCACCTTGCATTACAAGTAATGTTTTCACATAAACAGTAATGGATGTCCTTAGTATTCATAGCCATGGACCGTGACAGTCTCCTTTCAAGTGAAGTAATTCGTCCGGAGTTAAATGTCTTAATGCCAACTCGTAGCAGATCGCACATCTATTAGTCCTGAGACGACTATACTACCTTCCAGTCGCTTTGCAATGCTTGCTTACTGATTTAAGTCATAAGCTAATTTATGCTGTGTATTTTATTTTATTATTTTATATTATTTTATTGTGCTGCTAATTGCATTATGCCTCATGTCAATTTATTACGTTGTATGTGAGAATTTTTTTTGTCATTTTATGTTGTATACCTTCAGTTTGCATACTCAGGGAACACGGGGCCATCTCTCAACCCACCCCCTCCCCTCACTGTATTATGGGATAGTTACTTACTATTATCTTTCTTTTATGAATCACATAGCATGCCGGTCACCCTGCTACCTTGCATAACAAGGAGCCCGCTCCGAGATAAAGACTAATACACCTGTTTGTCTGTGGGAGTGTTTCGCTGCCACCGCAGCGATGGAAGACTATGTGACGTGTCAGATTGATAGGTTGGACTCAGTAAATTGTGGGAACTACTCAGGAATGGGCTCAAGCGCTACGCAGTAATTGGCCAAGGGTAAAGGAACGCCTGCTGAGTAGGCCTGAGTCCTAACTGGCTAGTTCAGCGACAGACAGATACGCACTCACAACGGACAATGAGTAATAGGGACAACTATTTCGTTGGCTCGATTTTTTCACGCTACTGACAACACACGACATGCTGGTATCCGTGCTGCCGAATATGTGGATACCTGCAGTCGCCTGTGATTGCAGTTAATTTTTGAAGCCCTCCCCTTTTATTACTTACTCTACTGCCGAGCCCTCGGATCTATCCTGTCTTTCTTCTTTTGTTAATGAGTATGCAGTGGTACTGTAAACTACTACAACAATACCGGTCCTGTCCGTCTTTCCAGGCATTTTCCCATCGATGTATCGCTCCTCCCTTGTTGCAGTGTCCATGTTTAAAGTATTCTCCGACGATCTATTGTGAAGTGAGAATCGTGTCTCTGCTATCTAGCTAAGCGAAGAATCAGTGTCCTTCAACCGTAGGCGAAAACCTGCGTTGTAAATTATTACAGACGTAATCATGGGCATTACTTGGTTGTTCCTAAGAAGAGCTTTGTCCCTCCCTTAAAGTACATATATACAATCATCGTGTTCGCATTTTCACTTCTCCTTGCTCCTCGTGACTTTTCATGACACTAAACACAAGTGCAACGCGTAATTTGCGTCTTAGCAACGACACGATACGTACATGGAAGAGCCACCACACAGTTCTTAGTGCCAACATAAATTATCTCTCAGTGTAACTTACGAAACTAAGCACGCCAATACTCGGTCGTGTAAGAGGGACGTTTTATTCCCCGCGCTTACTACTGTGATGCAGTGCAGCGCGCAACACAGGTGTATGTGCGGGCACGAGCTGCCTCATCAGCGGCCACGCGCCTACGTTTTGTAACCGGCGAACTTTACTGTGCAGCTACGCCTCACCTCTCACAATCTTCATCCACAGAATGGGCAGTAAGTCACTCTGAGCTTTAAAATACTACACATTACTACAATGTTGATCCGCCTTTTCTTGTACTACAGTCATTACATACTGCGTTATTTCGCTGCCTTCTTAGAACCCGAGTATTATGCCAGATGTTGGCACATCTCTCCAACAGTCACGTCAGCGAATCTCGAGTTTTCATAGAAGTAAAGAGCTGAAGTATCTGTTTTGTTAAGTTGCTGTTCCCAATTTGCCTGAAGCAATCGGGGTGTAGTCACCGCTTCAGTCATGCTGTTAATTGCTTAATGCCTTGATATCATAACGAGTATGGTCCTTGGTTGTTGCCAACATTTCTCACGTAACCATCTCTCCGCAAATGCTTGCTATTACATCCTTTTCTGTCATGCTCTGCCTTACTTTTACCTGATGCCAGGAAACATTTTGTTATCCTCGTAAATATGCACTGGTTTGCTTAATCCACGAATCTCGGCCACTGAATAACTGCAGTAGCAAGTCTTTCTTCAAGTTAGTTACTACTCAGCCCATCTGGCAATCGCAACCTTGTACACAAGAATCTCTTTCACCGCCGCTATCGTCGGTTTTTCCTTTCATTACCTCTGGTGCTTACATGGTGATGAAGTCCGATCTCGCTTTGGCACCCCATAGCGAAGAATAGCCACGTATTGTCAGACATAGTGTGGGAACTACATGTTATCGCTTCATGAACGCACGCACAACGTTACTTACACATTCACAGGCACCTCATCCACATGATACGTATACGGTCATACTCACCCCACCCTGAAAGGGAGAGTATAAACTCTACTACAGGAAATGTATTAAAAGGGTTCAACTGCATTATTTGGTTTGCATTTCTGGCGGTTAAACCCTCTATCAGGTTATCGCCTTTGCATCTACTCACTTTATTTGGAGAGAATTATTGATTAAATACTTCTCACCGGGAAAACCTGTTACAGTTCGCGCAAAAAACGCTTTTCAACATAGTGCGCAATGTGTGGTCTAGGGTAGCTGCAGCGATCTGAACAGTCAACCCCGGAAATAAAAACTCCGTAGATGAAGGGCCTACGGAATTTTCTGAAAATTGTTATCACTTACAAAATGCAATTACCGCCATTCTCTACCTGTGTGTAAACTTCTCTGTGAAGGAAACAAGCAGTCATCTACTTTATCGCATGGTTAAGTGCTTCCATCAACACGATTAACCGTTTATCTGCATCTAGCGGCTAAGAAACCTTTTACCTCAACAGATTGACTCTCATTGATAGCGCACCAATATTCTGGGCGAAGATTCATATATAACACACAGGCGCTGCTGATCCACTTTCAGTCACACTTCTTATATAGCCGCGGGCTTATTCCGCTGACTAGTTCACTCAGTCAGATTGTGAAATCGGCATGTCAGTCCAGTCTTCTACACGTAATCGCTGACTATAGGTACTTGTCAGCAATGATGACAACCCTCTTTTGGGTACTTGCTGTTGTATAAAGACACGTGACGGCTCACATACTGGCCAGTTCAGTATTAACAGTGAAGTTGCATCCGCCTCATCGGAACATACTACTCTCCGACTCCGTTGCACGGTAAATATTAACCAAACACTATTACGCACTGCTGTGATATATTCTGTCGTCATTACTACATACAGTCGCATAGAGATATTCTCACGCCTTCTCTCTCTTCTGAATGCAGGACGCTACTACACTCTGTCGTTTCATCGACCACTTCGTCGGTGTCACTCAAAATCTATTGGAGTTGTTGAATAACTACCAGGAGAAAATCGACCAGACATTACACCATGAGATGCTGTGCTTTGTTGATTCTTTTTACTGGAGCTGTCAGTCTCCCACCCTTTAGTAATCATCCGTCATTGTCAGGCATCATGTTTGAACGTTTGGACAACTTGCTATATACCCCCCATCAAGTGGTAATAGGTGCCGATATACAACTAACCTCCATTAAGGAAGAAGAGCTAGCTTTACAACATCTTATCAATCGCCTATTGGCCTGTGAAGCTTTACTTGAACAATCAGGGCAGACTTCCACCTTACGCACTGTGTGGGATTTAAAACAAGCACTGCTAAACACTCAAGAACAACTACGAAGCATCTTCGACACTGTGCCCCTAACTCGGGTGAAGAGAGCCTGGTTCAATGCCGGAGGTGCGATACTCAAAACTATCTTTGGTACCCCCGACCATGCTGACGCTAACCGCTGGTACCAAACCCTTCGCCAAGTAACTTTTACTACTAACCAAAATCGGGACGTACTGGTCCGCGAGCAATTACGCCTCACCCTTATTGAAGACAGTTTATTAGCTGCTACTAGGCAAATTCGTGTCGTGGCAACTGACCTTGTACACCGGTACGAAACATTTAGGAGTCTTATGCAACGGGACCTTGAGTTTTTACATCATACCACAACTAATGTGTCCTACACTTTGGAGATAACGAGGGCGCTACAGATCTTACTATAAAACACCCATGCCATTCAGTTACATATTAACGCCTTCCATACCATTACTCTACTAGAACTACAGCATAAGCTTAGCCCCACATTAATGCCTGCAGAACTGATCCTGCAAACTGTGGCTAATGTTTCGTTTCATCTGGCATCGCCAATGCACATGCCTTACCCCGTATGGGAATCTTCGCTACCCCTTTATTATGCGGCAGCTGCAGTATATCTTGTGCGAACTTCTCAAGGACTATGAGCACAGATTTCTCTACCCATCACATGCGCCAACTGTGAGTTTGAATGCTTCCGACTACACACTTTTCCGGTTACTTGGGTTGCCCTACGAAAGCAAGCGACTTGGCAAACTAATGATATCTTAGCTATTAGCAAAGATCGCCAAAGACTTTCTGCCATGCAGCTGCCTGGCCTCCATCAGTGCCTTCACACTAATTACTATATGTGTTCAAACTTATCCATTCATACTGGAACTAAGGACTGTGAGGTGGCCTTGTTTTTAGAGGAAACAAAAACGCCCACCTGTCCTCGTATGTTATCGACTTTGCGTGAGCCTTGGTTTGAACCAGTAGGAGATAGTTTATTACATTTTGTACCGCAGACATCTACAATTGCTTTAATATGCTATGACCATGTTTTCTTGTCTCTGACGTATCGTTTCGCACTAGAAAACAGTGGATTACTGTTCAACATGTACACCTGTGATTCAATAACACCTACTGTCAAACTGTCAGCATACCTAACACAAGTGAAAAATTAGTGCCTCAGACCCCTTTTACTTTATTTACTTGAGGTACCAGTGGTACTACCAACACCCGATAAATTACTCAGGCTACCCAACGAGTCCGATGCTCTATTACTTCAGTCAATTAATGAATTACTAGCTCACGAAAAGGGCCAAATCGTCCTGGATCGAGCTGTTGCTCACATAGCTACCTGGCGGACACAGAAACAATTGTATACGGTTACTCTGCCAAGTGCCGTGACTGTTGCAACCCTGATTGTCGCAGCAGCCGTTCTCTGGTTTCTGTATAAGAAAGGATATTGTAAACACGTTAGGTCAACACAACCAACTGTCCCAGAGGCACAACCCGAGGGAGAATTTCGACAAGAGTAATGTCAGGCATGGTCTACCATAGTGAAATACACTCTTTAACTGAAAAAAAGTTTGTATTGTCTAATGTTCATTTACTATTATTGTTATCATGTGTCAATCAATGTATCTAATCATGTAAACTATTGGGTAAAGATACTAGAGATGACCACTGAGTGTAGGAAACCTTAGTTTAATTGCTACTGAAGCCCACCCCTGCAAACTTTACTGATACAATTACTGGGAGAGTGTTTCAGTACCTGCCTACACAATAAATAGCTGCCATCATGTCCCTCCTTCCCGCCGTTCCCTCTTGAGGGAACGACAGTGTATCCAGCGATGGGCGGCGCCCTGTGCTGCCTCGCTCTCCGTCAGTGGCACATGGGCCACCCCATCACAGCGCCGCATGTGACCCAAAGATTCTCACTTTCTTTATTTTTCAATGATTGTCTATATTATATGTGAAAGATATACCATCAACAGTTAGAACTTTGTGTTTAACTAACTGCAATCAGTGACCCTACACAGAAGCAAATGCCTTTTATGTCACACATGAACATGTTTTGATTTTCTATTATCGGTATATGAAGCAATTTGTAAGGTTGTTAGTGGTTCAATAAGTCTTTAATTGTTATTTTGTAGCTATTGTCCATAGAAACTACCTCTCAGTTTAGGAATTTCAATGTTTTACCTCATTATTTACTATCTTCATATTCCGTTTATGTTAACTATGTTTGTCAATTGAATTCTTTTATTTTATAGAACTAAATGATTTGTTACAATTACTACCTCCATATTTTATTTTATAATCTGAAACTGATTCCACTATGTAACTATGAGTTTAACGTTTGCCAAACAACACAAACAATTACACATTTCTAGAGCCGCCTGTAACCTTCAAAAGATCAGTGCTGATTCAGTTCGGGCAGCATCTACACTTCTGCTACACCGAGTTCAGCGTTGCAAGTGTATATGAGTAACAGAATTTCTAATACTTCATTCCAATGTTGTGAAACTTTTGACATACTTTTAACATTTTGTGCTAAGATTTGAATTCTAATACAGTAATGATGATGGGAAATTACCGTATTGAATTACGTGTGCAGAGATCAATGTCTCTAATGTTTTAAGATTTTGATCAACAATCTTCTTGTATAATATCGTTTTTTAAAAAAGGGACTTTGTTTTTATGTTTTTGTAAAAACAATCCAGTATACATAGATGTTTTTGTAAAACTTAGATTCACCCCACCGCAAATTTTTGCAAATATTAGCGCACCCGACCAAGGGAGCAAATTGTTTTCTTTTATCAACGAGCAACAACTTATTTTCACCATAAAACCTCGCTCCCGCGAAAGGGGAAGGAGACGTAAGGGTGCTGACAGATTGGCTACGGAAGTTCCTTATTTTCAATAAACGAAAAGGGAATTTTTTCTTAACTGCGTGAGCTATGGGAGGCAATGGATCTTCACAAAGCCGTGTACGGCCACTGGGTTGGCAACACATCAGATTTTTCCAGTATTTGCCGCTATCCCACGGCTTGTTCACGTGCTTGACGAACAAACAACCTTTCTGCTGACGGGGTGACGTCTGCCTTCGCCACCGCCGCCAGCGTCGCCTTCGCCGCCGCCGCCAGCATAATGAAGTAGTGTAAGTCGCGAGCAATTGCAGTAGCTTGGCCTCGCTATCTTTGTAGCAATCCCTTGAGTTGTTTGTGAAGTCATTTTGTAAACATGCCTGACACCCGTTCAAATAAGCAAGCAGGAGCTACTGCCCAAATTTCTGACGCAGACCCTGTCACTAGGTTAGAAGAACAGCTAAGACAGTTAACTATGCAAAAGATGGAATTGTAAGAGCAGTGCAATGCGCTTGCGGCAGAAAGCAGTAAAAAAGTTACAACTGAACAAGCAGCTGCAAGCGCTAGACGCGCCTCTGCAGTTACTACAGCTCCGCCTATGTCTACTCTTGTTGGCAGTTTCCCTGCCGTAAATTTCATCCCGACTTTCGCGGGTAAAACTAACGAAAATGTAGCAAAATTTTTGCAGTGTGTCAAAGATGTAGGCAGCATTAGAGTGCAGTTTACCAGGTTTATGCTTAACCTCGTAGTCATATTCGGCAAATTTTAAAGTCCATCTAGTTAAACGACTGCTAGGGTCTTTCAGATTCAACATCCAAGTTAATGCCACGTGATTTGTTATTACGGTGACCTTTCTACTATAGAAATAACATTTAAAATTGTTTACCCTGAACATAAGTGCAAGCAATTCCTTTTCAGTATTACTATAATTTATTTCAGCCTGATTCATCAGGCGGGAGGCATTCCCATCAGGTCTTTCCTCTCCGTTATAATCTTGGTTAAGGACTGCACCCAGAGTAAAATCTGAGGCATCGGTTGCAAGAATAAAAGGTTTTTCAAAATCGGGATAGACTAATAGAGGTGAGCTTGTAAGTACTTCTTAATACACTAATGTTCACCGTCAACATATAGTAACCACTCCCATACGACAGGTGGCAGCACTAGCAGCGGAGGGAAGGACGTGGTAAACAGTGCAGTAGTCGTCGCAGTGCAGAAACGCAGCGACTTATCTGACGTCGAAAAAGGCATGAATATTGGCTTTCACCTCTAGAGAGGAAGCATTTCTGAAACGCTTACCTTTGTGAACTGTTCCAGTGCCACCATTATTAAAGGATGTCATCCGTGGCAAAATGTCGCTATCTGTAACCGGCGCTGGGGCATTTTTGATGCAGCACGTGCCGTAGAAGGCAGAAGTGAATGAAGCCTGCAGAGATGTGTATGGGCGAGCAAACCTACAACTGCTGAGCAGCTGACAGTTGGACGAACCCAGGGACTGCCAACAGGCTTTAGTAAATGGAAAGAAGCGAACGTGGCGGAATACGAGGCCCAGCAGCAGGCTCCTGGCTCATGCAGCCGGAGCACCCATGCTGACATCTGTTCAACAGCGACAAAGGCTGCAGTTAATACACTGGGCGTTCATTGAGTTGTGACTCGTTTTATGATCCATCGAGAGTGAAACGCTTGAAACATTCATATCACGCAAGTGGTATCAGTAATCCCTTCCCTTTCCATTCCTTTGCCCCCTCCACCTTTAGTTTTCATAACATGCTCCACAGATGGGGATTCCCAGTTGTGTCTGTTCTCTCAGACATGAGAGAGTTCCAGACCGTGCTCGGCAATGGCTGATGTAATTATCTATTTTAGTCAGGTGTGCTTCTGACGTTCCTTGCATCTGATGTCCACTGTTTTACATGTGTGAGCAATGCACGATATGTAAATTTGGCAAGGCTTATAATAAATAACTGGTTTTCGTAGTGACAGGTGGACAGAACAGAAATTATAGTTACATTTCCTGACAATCATGCTGAGATCGGCAGAAATTGATACCACGTATGGAAAGTACACCACAGTATTTACGTTATCATGCTCTTCTTCTAGATATTTTGGTGGTCCGGCAGGTTGAAGAGCCTTGTAAATCCGTTTGCCCATGTATCCATTATTGCTGAACAGTTTTTGTAGATTTATATTTCTTCTGCCCAACTATCTGGGTCCGACAAGGTGCATCAGGCACGTATGGTTTAGCAGTACAAATAGATCATCTACGATTAGATTTCCGCAAGAATGGCTATACGACCAAAGAAGTACTTAAAGATCTTCAGCCAGCCAACCGCCCCACGATCTGGAGAAGAGCAATATGAGGCAAGGATTGTTGCGTACATTTACTCCACACGATTTATTTTTGCCCACATTACTAGGATTCTCATGAAACATAACATCAAGTACGTGTTCTGTCCAGCAACCAAAATAAGAGGACTGCTGGAATATGTGAGAGATGACCTGGTATTACATAATCAGTCTGACAGATCATATATTTCCCAGACAACTAGGACGGTGGACATCAGACGTAAAGAACATAAGAGGCACATCTGTATCATTCCATGAATTATGATGAATCGAGACGCACTGTACCGAAAGGAAATACCACAGGACGCTTCTGGCATGAACAAACTGCAAAGGGAGCACCTAAAACGCCGACCGGACCGAAAATAGAATGCGAGTGTATACGTGGGTGCACTGGACCAACGACGAAACAGCAACGCTTGGCCTGGCATACTGGCGTCCTGCAGACGAAATGCCTGGATCCATACTAGCCCGAAATATGGGCGCCAGCATGGAAAAAGGCACAGTGGATCAAAGAGCGGACACACAAGGTTTCTGCAAGTGATAGTAGATGGCAGACATCATGCTTGGAACTGATCATGGAGACGGGAAGACCGTAGTTATAAATGCTTTACCAATTCCACTCAACAGGTAGTCTCATGATGATAATGAATCACGTTGTTAAAATATAATGCCAGGATGCAGATATCTGGCGAATACCTGACAACAGACCACTGACAAAGTCTAAAAAATTACAATAAAGCTAGTTCATCAACTAATTGTCCGTAACCAAAATCTCTGGAACAACAAACCATTGCATTACCATGTCGTTAATCACTATGCCAGCTTGCTGTAATTGAATGACCACCATTCCTTTGTACCATAAAATGTGATCAGTTAGTCTTAAAACAAATTGATTACCTGCTGGAGTTTGAATAAAACGGTCTGATGTTATCAAATCTATCATGTTAAATGGTTTTCTGGTATCTTCGAGTCGCTGCTGTGAAATATGGTTATGCGACAGTTCAGCTCATTGTACACATGGTACAAAGTTCTTTACATTGAGTTGTGTTTCTTCCTTATACGTTCACGACTTAAGTTGCTCAGCTATAGGTGGGACCCATATACTGCAATTTATTAATCTTCTCTCTTAGGGCATCAACATTTTCATATGTTCTGCTTGGTCTACGCACTGCCACGAAATCAGACTCATTGAATTTTAGTGGAAAACACATCAACCTGAACAATGGACCTTTTAAAACAAGCAGCTTCTTTAATAAAGTCTCAAACATCTATTATGCGTGTGTGTAAACTGAAGCATCGAATGAAAATTTGTAGAAAGTTTGGAATTTATCCGAGATCTCCTGCACACTAGACAGGTGCGCTGACCGCTATGGCACACTGGAACAGCGGTTTCTGCACAGCTGCATAGCATGCCCTAGCATGCCTCCCAAATGAATCCAAATTCTCATTCACGCCTCAGCCCACATGGTATTCCCTTTAAGCCCAGACAGCATTTCAGAGGCTCCCAAACGGTTTGGAATAGTACCTCAGTATCGGACGTGCAGCTATGCAAAGCCACTGTACCACGGTGGCATGGCGGTTAGTGCACCTGCTTTGTGAGTACGAGACCCAGGTTCGAATTGCGGACTTGGTAGATATTTTCATTGGTCACTTTAGTCTGCAAACGAACGTTTGCTTTCTGGGGCATGATCATCACTTTAAATTTTCTCCCCTACAAATAAAATCAGCTGTACATTGCACCATTTACTTACAAGGTTCTGCATTTCGTTGTCGATTGTAGAGCTATTCTTTTCCATTATCTTTAATTTATGTGAGGCTTACGTAACCCAATGCATTCCTCTGTCCACTTTTTGACTCAGTACACAGCCCAGTGCATGATTTAATGTGTTACATGACAAATTACTTCTCATAATGAGGGAAAACCAACATCAGCTTAACTGTCAACAATTCTTTCAGTTTACTGAATGCATCTTTCCCTTTCTTATCCAATGGAACTTCACTCCTTTCTGTAATAAGTGACAGAGGCCATGCTGTTTCTCCAAATTTAGGCACAATCTAATACTTGGCTGACCTAATAAAGACAACTCTTTCTCATTATGTCGTCGCAGAAAATACTTTTTAGATTTTCGTAATATAAGGTCTGTTCAGTCTTCTTCGTGACTAATCACGTGCTATAATTTTTTTACTTCCTATGGTGTGAAGTGAAATCAGTCTATACTGAATATTAATTGATATGCATAACATCTGAAACATGTCCCACAGTCATAGCACATGCTCATCCATGTACTTTGCAAAGACAGTTATGTCATCGAAATTAACCATTCAATGCCTAGTGTCAATCCTCACCAAACTTTAACAGTTGTTCAAATGTGGCTGGTATGTTCTGGAATCCTAATGGCCAGACCATTATGACCACCTATCTAATAGCCGCTATGTCCACCTTTGGCATGCATAACAGTGGCAACACATAGTGGCGTGGAAGCAGTGGGGCCATGGTAAGTTAACTGGAGGGAATTGGTACCACATACAGTCCCCTAAATCTGTTAAATTCTGAGGCAGAGGCAATGAGCTCTGACAGCACGTTCAACCACATTCCAAACATGTTTGATCGTGGCTAAGACCTCCGAGTTGGAAGGCCAGCAGATCAATTGGAACTTGCCACTGTGTTAAAGGAACCATCCCGTATAGTCGTGGCCTTGTGATATGGTGCATTATCTTGATGAAAAATGCCACAGCCAATGGGAAACATGATCATCGTGAAGAGGTGTGCATGGTACAGTGTATGACACTCCTTGACCGCCATGATGACTGTACCCATGGATGACCACGGGAATGTTCCCCAGAGCGTAATGAAACCGCCACCGGCTTGTCTCTGCTCCACAGTGCAGGCGACAAGGAGTTGCTCCCCTGGAAGTTAGCGGGTTTGCGCTCTCCCATTCGCATGATGAAGAAGGTATCAGGATTCATCAGACCACGCATCGCCCTGCCACTGCGCCAATTCCCAGTGTCAGTGGTCACATTAGCCATGTCAGTTTACACATTGGCACATGCATTGGTCGCCTGATGTGGACGCCCATCATCAGCAGTGTTCGGTTTTGAGACACACTTGTAATCTGCCATGCATTACAGTCTGATGTTGGTTCCGCCACGGTTCGCCGCCCGTCCTGTTTCACCAATCTGCCCAGCCTATGACATCTGACATCTGTAATGAGGGGTGACCACCCAACCCCATGTCGTCTAGATGTGATTTCACCTTGGTTTCACCTCGTGTTGAAGACACTCGCCGCACTAATCCTCGAACACCTGACAACTCATGCCAAGTGTGGGCCATCACAGTCTGCCCTCAGTCAGACTACGACAGAGCCCGCACCTTCCCCATTCTACACACGGACACCACGCTCACTGATACTACATGCAATGTGCGTGTGACTGGCTAGCAGTCATCCTCTTCCAAGTGGCGCTGCTGTCGCCTGGACAGGTTTACAACGACCGTAATGTGTTGGTCGTAATGTTCTGGTTGATCAGTGTATCGTGGTACTGCTAATGTCCTGAAAGAACCATAAATGCTACTTTTATCTAACCGCCAGGACGACTGCCTGCACTCTGTGAGCGTACATTCCTATAAGACTGATCGCAAACTTTAAAGAAACACACGAGGTCATATGCACACGTCTTGTTGTGACGAGAGAATCAGCGCCGATGGGATAGAACGTTGTTTCACAGCTGTGGAGGCATGGAGAGCGTTGTGGGCTGAAATCATTGAGTCCCGCATGAGTGCTGCTGTGTTGTCAATAGATGACAGCACCTTTGAGTCTCAGTGACAGGCAGACAGTCTGAGTATGAAAAATATTACGTGCATAGAAGAAAGAGCAGGTAACCCAATGCTCTGGCTCATGATCGGGAAATAACACCGCCTATTTAGTGGAACCTACCTCCCCTCTTTCAGCACTTGCAACGCCGGTTTCCACAATCAAAGGAAAAATACGTCTCGTTTTACGACACAGAGCCTCTAATTCCTGCATTTGATTGCCAATCATGAACATTCCTTACCTTCCCTAGTGTAATGCTAAGGTGCCACATACCCAAAATAATTACTGCAGATCTATGGCTGCATAGAGAACTGTTCATCAACAAGTTACACTGCTTTCACCTAACTGTGTGCAAACCACCATCTGTTTCCCTGTTGTGACCTCTAAAATGAATTATAGTACTGACTGAATCTTCTTCCAACAGCTGCACTTACCATCCAGCCCTCAAATGCGAGCGATTAGATACCATGTGACCAATACAGTCACTTGGGAAAACGTCCAAAATAATTGATATCCATTAACTATGTAGAAATTATGGTGGCAGTTGCTCCCCGTGTTGTTGCTCATTGTTACTGGCTCTTCTTCTGATAATAAATGTAATGATGTTGGCCAGGCAGAAACCATTGCTAGCTAGGGACGTTGCTTACACGCCAGAGTAGAGTGTGGAAACTGTCGGTTGCACATGCTTTGATAGGTTGTGAAATCTGGTCTGTAGTAGATACTTTAACACATTTGTTTGTGACGTCTATAGGTGAACACATACATCACATGTTTATTTATAACTATGTGGAAAACAGAAAACTTAGAGAAGTAAGCAAACAACCACCCTCTCAATCAACTCAAAGTATAATGTTAACTTCTTTAATCCCCCTATGCAATAGAAACCAGCTACAGTACAGGATGCCGAAAATATGTCCGGCACCATGTAAAAATTCTGCAGTTGTCATCACCATTACAATCTCCTGATATTATGCCTAACCATCCTTGATACAGAACGCTCTCACATTGTCCTATTGTCCTATTTCGAGGAAAGGCATGGGAAAGAGTAGAAACACGTGATCTTATCGGGTGGTATTACAGATAATTAATGAGCTGCGAATAGAAGATGTAAATATATGTTTCCTGTAATGTATTTGGCTTGTAAGCTGTTGGCTTGGCTATTTCCAAAGAATGAGAGGATATAGGAAGGAGGGTGGATAGGGACGGAGTCTGGCTTAAGAATGGGCGTGGCTTAGGAGGGGTTGTGGCTTAAGAGAAAGGTGTGGAGCCAGGGTAGTGGGTTAGAAAGCATGATCACATCAGACGTTTGCCCCTTCCCCTACATACAGGAAGACCGGAAGTCAAAGGATGACTTTTGTGTCTCTACCAATACTGCAGGAAGTTACTCGGAGCGATAAATATACAAAAAAAGGTTTGACTTTAGTATACAGTTCATCTCAGCGAAGTGCAGTCAATCTCTATGTTTACTGAATGAGATTTGTTTTTTTCTGGCCTAGTGTCGACTAGTTGACCATTCTGCAGAAGACAGGCAACCAACTACCAAGAGGAGTCGTTCACGTATTGGTTCTTATGCAATTGTGGTATGGTGACATACTG
Organism: Schistocerca gregaria; assembly: GCF_023897955.1. Classification (NCBI taxonomy): domain Eukaryota; kingdom Metazoa; phylum Arthropoda; class Insecta; order Orthoptera; family Acrididae; genus Schistocerca; species Schistocerca gregaria. The sequence goes on along the minus strand of NC_064921.1, from coordinate 577,775,382 downwards.
AAGTGTTCAATATACATCCCGTACATCAGTGTTGTACAAACGCTTCTTCCCCTTTCAAGCTGGTACAGTACATATATCAAATGCATATAGCGGAAGTCAGAAAGTACAAAAGTCTCTCCACAACGGTAATGGACAGGCTGGAAGAGCACCTGAACCTCCAGTTCTTCACAGTGCTGTAAGCACTATAAGAATCCTTACGTGAACAGTTACGATTTTCAGGTGTTTGTTTTCTTGAAGACGATCAATTGAGCCAAGACACTCATAAATGAAGGACTATTCTAAGATTGCAGTCGTTAACGCTTTTGGCGGCAAGATGTCATTCATTTATTGTGTGAAGGCTTCGAAATACAAAGTTTCCATCAGCGAGCATAGTTTCAAGGGTTGAGGTGATAAAATACAGTAGGATTGCTCACATTGCATATCACGAGTAAATCACTATAAGAAGACAATAACCATTCATTCAGAATATTTAAAATTGGCTTTAGTATATGCTACAACAAAAGAACGATAAAATCTAAATGAATCGTACAATATTGTATAAATTTCATTATCTCATTAAGAGAAACCGTAATATTTATTCAAATCTTAGACTTTATTCTAGCCGACGAAAATATGTTGATCCAAACAGAACAACACTAATGACCTGTGAAGTGAAGTCAGTAACTTACAGTCACTAACGGGTCTAGATAAGATAATATATGAAAAAGGTATAAAAAAACTCGTGGTGCACGCAACTTATACATGGTAGCCCGACGTAGAACACCATACTATAGCTACAAAAAGTAACCATCAATACATTGTAGTAAAGGTATAGGACGAGTAAAGCCATCTCTTGTTCATTGCTGTTGCCATGTCATGAATACACGTTTTACAGTTTACGATGGATGGCGCGATCAAACGCGGTCGTGATAACAGCTCATGAAAATGCAAAACGAATTCAGCTCGTAAACAAAAGGCGGCCGGACGTAATTTCCCACAGGTAATAAAACTACAAACCAAAGAATACATTGTTATCAGCAGCTGAAAGAGTAACGACATCCAATAGACGAACGGCATGTTCGGAAACTAAAAGAATGAAATAAGACCGGGAAAATACTTATTTAGTGGTAAAATAATAACTCCTAAGCCAGCTACGACAGTTTAAAATGAAATTAAAAATTAACAGTAGCAGTTATCATGCCAAGAGACGGAGTAAATTAACGAAAGAGGAAAATGTACTTTTTGTGATTGGTTCGCACAAGCAAACGTATTTTATAGTAAATATTGTGTAGCGGGAATCTCAACCATTTCGTATCCAGATGGGTAGAAAACGTAGTCACTGGGTTTCGGCAGAACTCCGAAAGCATATGTTATCCTCTTGTATACAATGTTATAATTTTTCCTCAAAGGGAAAAACAGTAAAAGGTCCGCTTTGCAGTACGCTACACAGGTCTTTCAGTGTACTGAGTTTTGTCAGTCACTTTAGCCACTCCTAGTGCCTTCTACAATGAAGTGCAAAAGAAAATGATATAGGCATGCGTGCGTATTCAAATACAGAGATATGTAAAGAGGAGGAATACTACGCTGCGGTCGGCAACGGCTGTGTAAGACAAAAAGTGTCTGGCGCTGTTATTAGATCGGTCACTGCAGCTATAATGGCAATTATAAGGATATAAGTGAATCTGATCGTGGTGTTATAGTCTGCACAGTAGCGATGGGACACAACATCTACGAGGTAGCGATGAAGTTGGGAATGTACCGTGAATATCATGAATCCGGTAAAACATCAAATCTCTTAAATCTCTGCAGCCAGAAGAAGATCCTGCAAGAACGGGACCAATGACGACTGAATAGGTTCTTTCAACGTGACATAAGTGCAACCCTCTCGCAAATTGCTTCAGATTTCAGTGCTGGGCCATCAACAAGTGTGAGCGTGCGAACCATTCAATTGAACATTATCGATATGGGCTTTCGTAGCTGAAGGCCCACTCTTGCACCGTACATGACTGCACAACAAAAGGCCTTACGGTACGCCTCACCTGGGCCCGTCAACACCGACATTGGACTATTGATGATTGGAAATATGTTGCCTGGTCGGACGAGTCTCGTTTAAAATTATATCGTGCTGATGGACATGAGCGTTGTTGGAGACAACTTCATGAATCCATGGACCCAGCATGTCAGCAGTGAACTTTTCAAGTTGGTGGATGCTTTGCAATGGTGTCGGGCGCGTGGAGGGGGAGTAATATCGGATCCCAGATACGACTCTGACTGGTGCCACGTACGTAAGCATCGTGTCTGATCACCTGCTTCGATTCATGTCCATTGTGCATTCCGACGGACTTTGGCAATTCCGGCTGGACAAAGCGGCAGCCCACACATCCAGAGTTCCTTCAGACTGGCTCCAGGAACACTCTTCTAAGTTGAAACACCTCCGCTGTCCACCCAACTCCTCACACATTGATATTATTGAGCACATCTGGGAGTCCTTGCAACATGCTGTTCAGAAGAGATCTCCACCTCCTCATACCCATACAGATTTATGGACAGCCCTGCAGGATTCACGGTGTCAGTTCCCCCTAGCACTATTTCAGACATTAGTCAGTCCATGCCACCTTCAGCGAGCACGCTGGAGCCCTACACATTAGACAGGTGTACCTGTTTCTTTGGATCTTCAGTGTGGTTATGTAACTTATCAGGTCCACTTGTCCAGAATAACGTGTTGCCTTTTGGAGGCACAGAGTGGTTTTTTTTTTGTGTGCCTGCATGAAGCAACTTGTCCTTTCGTTCAGGGCAGACAGGTGGTTTGCAGCTGTCATGTGTCTCAGTGGAGGTGTTACGGAAGTGTTGCGCAGAGAGTATGCATTTTGTAGCTTCTCGTAAGGCATTTATGATAAAACCAAAAAATGATTTTATATAAATTAACTTGTTTCCTGTTTTATTATTGGAGTGCAAGTTAGGTGATGGTAGCGACTCCTCTCGCATTACATAATGATAAATTAAATGTTCGATGGCAGGAGCTACAGACTTGCAGGTGAATAGTTTGGGCAATCTCTGGCTACTTAATCTCTTAAAAATGAACTACCATTTTCATATTTCGGGGCTCTTAATCCTCTCACTATGCCACCAAGCAGTACTTTTTAAAGTGTTTATTCAGGCTACATTAAATCTAAACGCGTTAAAATGAGTATGCTTATGAGACAATCAAAACAGTACCAATAACACAATTTTTTCAAGATAAAGAATTCCTGTAGAGCCTCTAAGATGAATTTTCAGTTACGATGATTTTTGTTTTAACCTATTTAGAGCTAATGACAGACTGGCAAAAAATACGATTTTATGAGAGGAACTGTGGCGCTGCAATTAAGACAGTTTCATAACATGTGTTATTGTGGTACTCTTTCCGGTTTGATGCATCTGCCCATACTATTCCACATCTTCTCATTTCAGAAAAAATTCCACGGACTGCTTACTTTATTCATCCCTTGGCCTTCTACTACAATTGCTGCACCACTCCACCACTTCATCTCCCCCTTCTCCCCCCCCCCCCCCACACACACACACCTCCTCCAATACCAAGGTGTCGAATCTTTCATGCTTCAGGATGTCTCCTACAAACTTGTTCCATCTTTTAGTAAAACTGTGCCATGAATTCTTTTCTTTCCCCTATTTGATTCGCCACTTACTCATTAGCTTCTCGATCTGCTTATCTAAACTTAAGCATTCTTCTGTCGGTTCAAGTTCTAAAAGTGCCTAATCTCTTGTCCCTTGAACAATTTATCGCCCATGTTTCACTTCTGTGCAGCACAACATCCCAGACATATGCTTCAGAAAAGATTTCCTAACACTTACCAGTATATTAGATACGAAAAATTTTCGTGCTATACTCGGTCGGAATTTAATTCCACCATCACCAACAATATTTCTGCTAATCTATTACCTTTTGTCAAATTTCCTAAACTCATACCTTCAATATTCTGTGGTTTAACCTCGGCTAGCCTTCAGTTATCATTGACGTTTAAGTTTATCTTATAAGTTCTTTTCGAGACACTATTCACTCCATTCAACTGCTCATCCATGTACTTTGCTGCCCCTCACATAATTATAATATTATAGTGTTTATTTCTTGTCCGTCAGCTTTAATTCTCTATTCCCATTTCCCCTTTGTTTCCTTTACTGCTTGCTTAGTGTCCAGACTGAATAACATGAGGGGTATGCAAAAACCCTGTATCATCCCTTCTCAACCACTGCTTTCCTTTCATTTCTTTTGACTCTTAAATTGCAGTCTGGCTTTGTTTTAGTTGTAAATAGCCTTCCGCTCACTGCATTTTATCAGAATTTCTTAAGGTATGTTGCTGCCAATTTTCTCAGAAACTTCCCTTAAATCTACAAATGATACGTAGATTTGTATTTATTTAACCTATCTTATAGCTTAAGTCCAAGGGTGACTAATGCCTTGTGTTTTCCTACATTTCTCCGGACCACAATCGGATCTTCCTCCAGGTCGGTGTCTACAATAATTTCCGTTCTTCAGCAAATAGTTCGTGTGAGCATTTTGCCAGAATAGCTTCTTGAGCTGATAGTTCTCTAACGGTCCGAGCTGTTCTGGGCCACTGTTTGCCAGAATGGACGAGAGAAATGGCGTACGAGAACGTTTTGTACGCCTGAGGGCACAGTGAAACAATCGTAGCATTAACAAGCGTTTATTTCCTGCAGCATTACACAGCGCGACGGCTGTCCTCTAGTGTGCAAGTGTGCAAGTGTGCAAGTGGAGCCTATTCGAAATGTGCTGATGCCGACGTCTATTGTTGCCTTGGATCGTGAGCGGCTGTTACCGCGGTGCTGTGTCCCACAATCAAGGGAATAAACGGACCCGCTCAGGACCATCAGAGTTTTGCCGGTTCTGCACACACATGCTTACTTCTGGTACCCATGTCGTTCGCCTGGCTGCTATATCCGACACAGTGTAGAGCAACAATGGTCCCGGTCATCCGCCCGGAGTGGACCAAGACGGTCTGTTGAGGTCGAGGTGGCTACGAGGCTGCGGGGGTGCATCTTTCCGAGCCTCCGAGCTGGATTGCAGTCGAAATCCATGAGCAGCGGAGGCCGACCGTCACACCAGTGAAGTTTTCCAAGTCCAGCAGCTGCTACGCCACGGGTGTGGCATATCTCGGCCCAGAATTTAACAAGTTGATTAGTAGGCAGGTAGCGAGCAGATCTTCACTGCCAAAGTGTTACTCGCAGCTTCTCTGAAACTCAACAGATCATAACTCTCTCGGGTCCAACTCATAGGCGGGAAGGTAGGATGATTAAATACCTCTGAGCCCCGGTGCTCGATTACTTATAAGTTTTCTTTTTACGCTTCTCATGTAGTCTTATTTGGTGGGCGGGAAGGGGGGGGGGGGGTGGGGGAGGGGCGAGGAGCGGTCTTGAGCCGCAATACTCGTCCTGTCAGCTTTATCTGGCTCGCTTCTTGACTTCGCGCATCGAGTACGTGTTACGAAGTGTGGTGCGTTTAAGGCACCCCGAAAGCACTTCTAGTTACAATATGTTACTTCACTCATGGTCACACTGTATTGAGGCGTTACCTGTGCAATGCACCTGGCCGCGAGTTTGACATAATATCAGCAGCACTGCCCAATGGCCTACTTGATTTGCGCCTAGCGCCAAGCTGACGTCCATTGCCTGTTAGCAGCCAAAATAAAATTAAAAAAAAAATTCTCCAATCACGTGCCGACCTTTTTAGGTGTGAAGCACTTCAGTAATAAACGTCAGTACGCTCTTCAATGGAATGAATGTGTGGAGTCTTTATTTATATGAAACATTTATGAGTCTGCAAGTATACAACCATATTGCTATTTCTATCTGCCAACCGCAGTGCATTGTTGTAGCGCCTGCCTGTGTCTCTGTTTTCAATTACCTGAAAATTAGTGACTAAATCTCATTATTAGTGAATCATATGTAATGGATAATGAAGACAGTATTCCTAAGGTTGTTCCAAATCATTCGAGACATGCAATTCATGGACAAGTCGCTGGTCGCCCTATTAATTCTTGTATGCAAGATATTATTTTGCAAAGTACGCTTCTTAAAAATTTGTCCTAAATACCTCCGTCAGATGTATTCTCTGTACGCAAAGGGCATACTGTTTGGGATTTTCTTATTGCATATTTGGTTATATCGTACCTCAAGTGGTGCTAATAATTGTCACTTACAAAAAATTCCAGATAATGCAAAATTTATACAGTTTTCTCAGTGTCTAACCTTAACTGTTAGTAAGATTGCAAAGGTACCTCTGAAGTTGAGTATGTGCGTGTGGCTGGTTATTCAGGAAACAGATGGTCCCCTTGCAGCTCGCTGTCGTCTTCTAATCTCGTTCAACTGTTAGCTCAGTCACAAATTACACTGACAGCAATTTGACGGTAAATTTGTCTCCTTGCCTCTCTCAGACTGGTGCATTATGCCTCATCCTCCTCTTTTCAAAGCAGTAACGAGACCGTTATACTACTGAGGCAAGTGATATGAATGTAGTCAGATGTAACATTACAGTAAATATGGTTCAGAGAGGTTTAAGAAATTGCCGAAGATGTAACGGAATTATCTGGTAGCAGAAAAGTCGTGCAACCCGGTGGATCGAATTTGCGCAGCGTGTGAGTCTCGTTTGGACAGCACTGGGAGGAAGTTTGTGCTCCGAGCTGAAGCGATTGGAACGACGGTTGGCCGATTGTTCATAAGTAACCAAACGCTCCGTTCCTCGAGAGGCTGATGGCAATTGGTTTTTCATCGAAAGTGTGTTGCTCCCGCCGCCCATTGGGTTGCCATCCATCGAAGTTACCTCTTGGTAACAAGCTGTCAGTTGGCTGTTCACTTGTAACCTTTTCACTTGCCTGTGATTTCGTTTGGAACGACTGTTGGTCTGTCGGTCGGGCGTCTCAGTGGACAACGCGTATAGGTTCTTTGGCTGCTTCTGTGTTCTGTGTGTCCCTGATTACTTGCAGTTCCTTCCTGTTGCTGCACAGCCAATGGTTTTAATATTGTTTGAGTTGCCTGTCGTACTGTGTTTTGGTGGACCTGTGAAGAGATCCAAGCAACAGGAGTCCTAGTGCGATAGACGGGGGAACTACTGTTGTGATTTGTTTAACCCCTCTTTTAAAACCACTTAAGTTCTTATGTTTATTGCGACGCTTTATCCAGGGAATCTTCTTGATTCTCAGTTCCTCGTTAATTTGCACTTGCCTGCCTTCCCCTCCTATAATCAAGTCTCAAAATTGTGCAAATTTGGAGATTTAAAGCCATCAGACAGTTACTAAATTTCACCAAGTTAAACTCTATTGATGGCAACTTACATTACGTTTAAGCCCCACAGGTCTGCTTGCTGCCACTGCTTGTGTATTTGCTATACTCCTGGTAGCCACCAACATGACCTAGTTGTTTTGAGGGGGTCATTTACTTTCTTAAACTGTTTTGGAAGAATTGTAAAATATCTGGATTTTTTCAGTTAAAATTTGGAAGCCTCTATTATTGATTTTTATCTTGTGGTAATTTTTAAGAGAGCATTTTGAAGTAAATTCTAAGCCTTCTGGTGCTCTGTCATTATTGATATTGAACATGTTGAAATATTTTTTTAAATACAGAGGACAAATTTCGAAGCAAATTTTTAAGCCCTCCTGGGTCTGTGATTATACGTTGTTGTTCACTTTTTCGCTTCATTCCATTGTAAAGGAAAATTTTAAATGTTTTCACGAAATAAATCTAGATGTTGTCAACCACAAGTGATGTCGAACCTGGGGCTTGGCCCTTCAATAATTTCCTATCGCTAACAATTAAAGAATATTTCACACCCACACATACTTTCACTGTGGTTTACGCTGCAGATCTTGGCGTCACTTCACGAAAAGATTATCTACGTTTCGCTGAACAGAGAACGCAAAGGCCTGAGAGTGAATGATTTTTTCGGGAAAACATCTCCAGTTTAAGTGAGTGTTATCGTAAAAATCATCAAATGCTTTAAGATGATTCCGAGAGCTTTGGAAGATATCTTCTTAATATGTTGTAAAACAGACAATACTGTATCTTTTACTCGAATGAAATGCTGAAAAGTACAGAACGTTGTGTATCTCTCTGGATATCACAGTTACGGGGAAAGATATTACAGTACTGCGACAGTTCAACGACGCCACAAAAGTAGAAATGCATTTCTAAAAATGTTGAGTCTGAAAGTCTCCACCGATTTCATTTTCAGAAATGGAACGGTGGTGTTTTTCTTCATAGTCGTAAAGCCTACTCGTAAAGCCTACTCAACTTAAAAAAATGTCACTGAAAATTAGAAGGTCAAACAGTGTCTGTGTGAGATTGTAGAAATACTTACAATGAAGCTTGAAAATCATGTAACTCTGTTGATCCTTTTATGGAGGAGCCTTACATCCAGCCGCGTGGAGTGGCCGCACGGTTAGAGGCGCTGTAACAAGGATCTGACGGCTCCTCCTGCCGGAGGCTCGCGTTCTCCCTCGGGCATGGGTGTGTGTGTTGTTCTTAGCAGTAGTTAGTTTAAGTTGAATGTAAATCTAGGAACCGCTGGCCTCAGCAGTTTGGTCACACACACACACACTCACACACACACACACCTTACATCCAGCGATAAGAAGTCTTCATACGGTTCCAGGGTATCTCGACAATGAATCTTTCTCATTTCTACAGGTGAAGACTACTTTGGAAGGACAGTATAATTTTGTGTACTTGGAGCTCTAGCATACAAGCCATGGTAAATAAGATCAAATGACAAAAGATGAGTGGTTTTGAAGGATAAAATGAACTTCATATTACTTAAACTTATAATCAACACATAGTAAGTGATTTAAAACGTTCTTGAAGAAGGAGCATTTAGCGTAGACCTGAACTGAAATTATAAAATAACCAAAGATGAAAATCACTGCCTCAGATCCGTTCAAGGCATCGCTGGGTACCCCTCTCAGATTTATTTTGTCCGTTAAGAAATTCGAAGATTAGTAGTATCTATAAAAAGAAATACATAAGCTTCCTTTGATTTAGTTTCATGCCTTAAGATATATGCATAATTTGGCGACATCACACACATACACACACACACACACACACACACACACACACACAAAGATATCTCTATTTGGTGGGCAATGATAGCCAGTTTACAGGGTGACCAACATCCCCTTGGTTGACAGATATTCCCCCTTGGGATGACAATGTTGGCTACGTTACAGGTCGAATATCATACCTCCTGGTTGTAATTTGAGTACTGACAGCCAAGTAAACCAGGGCTTTATTCCCTTTTAACTTAATTTCGTTTATCATACTGTAATTAGAAGATTCAGGGGAGCATGCATCTGTGTCATTCATGGTTTAACAGTGTAAAACTGCGCCAGTTAATTATTTTTTGATGCTTAGCACAACACACTTCGACGAGAATTTATTCTCATTTTCAGTTTCATTTGAATGTGAGAATGAATTCACACCTACACGTACCCCCTCCCCCCCCCCCCCCCCCCCACACACACACACGCACACGCACACTTACATACACACACATCGGAGGAACATGTTATGGACGTCAGTATGCCCACGTGCTGGCAGAGAGAGATTTTTTGGAGACCGTTGTCTCAGTGGGCAGACGTCTCCTATAACGTGCCCCATTTGGCCTCCTAATAGCTCCTGAGAGTTCAGCTCGCTACTGTTTCAGTACCTCTTTTTCAAGAAGCACACGCAGTATCATACAACTTGAATGGGAGAAAAAGTACTGAAACAAACAAGTACTCTAAGTATATATATTTTATAAAACGTTATTTCATACACTGTCCTTATAATCAAGTACTTTCCTTTTTTACGCAATACTATCATATTCATTATTTTTACATTTAATTATTGACTTTTTCAAGCACTTTAGGTACAATAGCGACAGTCAGTGTTCAGATTTGCGCAACATTCTTCCACCCGCAATATCTGAACGACTGCGATTGTGATTTCTTGATCACAAGCAAACTAAATATTTTAAATTCCACGGAAACTTGAACATCATTTTGGAAATCAGACACACACAGCACAATGTGAAAATATTGCTTGTGGCGTTTAGTCTATCAGATCAGTTGCAGAAGTGGTTGTGATCTCAAGTTACAATCTCCAATTATAATTACAATCAACAACTTACATTTTTTATACACTCATATATTTTACATTATTTGTATTTCTGGGGCATTCACAGTAAATTCAGTCAACATCTTTTTTCATGCACTAATGGCCCCGAGCGAATGTATTTGTTTCGTCTGGATGCACGTAACGTTTACCTTCCAGTGCAGATAAACCCAATTTGTGTCGCCTAATAGAAGCTACACGTTGCTTTGACTGATTCATACTTCGGCTGAATCATATATCGCACAGTCACTTTTACTTCCAAATCTAAAACACATTTCCTGCAATCACCGACTGTTAACATATTAACAGAGGATTGAGGATTCTTTTATAACCTTCGCTATGCCAATTATGCCAACAGATTTTGTATGAAAGCATTCACTTTACCGCGCAGCCGACATATTCTGTAAAAAGCTCGCCATTCAGTTCGTCTTTCATTAATCCACCCTTCTTTTCATTCACCAACAGAATATCGTATCTGTTACCTGTATGGATACCTGAAACATCAGACCTTGTGTGGACTTCATTCCTCATATTCTTACAGATATTTGCTAGCTCTAATGTCACAGATTAAGCTATCTTTGTCTGTATTACTCAGTTTTCTATCATTTGCCAAAAACTTGTTGCATATATACCCATAACGTACATCGGTGAGTATGGAAAATTGCCGTTTCCACTGTGATGCGTTTATCAAAAATCGTATTAAGCTTGTTCAGATCGATGGAGGCTAAATTTTCATTAAAAACAACAATCTTCAGAAAATGTGATTTGGAAGTCAATGTAGATTCTCTTTATATACCTCCTCACGGTGTTGTTAGTCGTATGTCCCACCATTCAGTCACGTTTTGATGGTTTTTCCAAACACACTATTTTTCGTCAGTTTAAAAAAGTTGTTCTCGAAGTCAATGTTTGCATGCATGTGTTAATTTGACTATATGGATTCATTCAAGGAGATTGCCTATATGATAAAATTCGATTAATCGTTGGGAAACCGATTTGGGTTGTGCATTTTTCTAATTGTAACTTCGTTTCTCTTCTCAAAATTTCTTTCTTTTCTTCTGTCAGATGGTTAAGACACTTTTTTCTTCATGTAAGGACTAATTTTAATGAAAATTGTGAATATTTTTGGAATAATCGAGATCCCCTTACATAATGTACCCTCTGTCGAAAGCGTCTGGTACATTCTCTAACACAAAAGTTTCAACACTCTCTGGTGAAACCCATTCCGAGTTGTGAAGATACTGAAACAACATACAGCTTTAAGGGCCATTTTCAATACGAGATTTGATTTAATATTTGTCAGTTTTGTTATGATAATTGAACGGGAAGTGTTGCTGGCAGCAGCATGTCTGCGATAAATGTCGGTAATAATGTGCAAATCTGCCTTAGTAGTTCTCAGCATGGCATCCAAAGCCAACCCAGGTGAAGTAATGTAACCTGCAGGATCCTATTCATATATTTAAAGACTCAGTTTTCGAACTCATCAGCAAGGTGAAAAACTTCAATTTTTAAATACAAATTGTGTATTGTACAAATTATTTAAATATAATTGTTAAATATAAATTTTGTAGTTACAAATCTTCTCCCATAAACCTTGGTCCTTGCCGTTGATGGTGAGGCTTGCGTGCCACAACGATACAGATAGCCGTAGCGTAGGTGCAACCACAACGCAGGGGTATCTGTTGAGAAGCCAGACAAACGTGTGGTTCCTGAAGAGGGGCAGCAGCCTTTTCAGTAGTTGCAGGGGCAACGGTCTGGATGATTGACTGATCTGGCCTTGTAACACTAGCCAAAATGGCCTTGCTGTTTTGGTACTGCGAACGGTTGACAGCAAGGGAACACTACAGCCGTAATTCTTCCCGAGGGTATGCAGCTTTACTGTTTGATTAAATGATGATGTCATCCTCTTGGGTAAAATATTTCGGAGGTAAAATAGTCCCCCATTCGGATCTCTGGGCGGGGAGTACTCAAGAGGATGTCGTTATCAGGAGAAAGAAAACTGGCATTCTACGGATCGGAGCGTGGAATGTCAGATCCCTTAATAGGGCAGGTAGGTTAGAAAAGTTAAAAAGGAAGATGGATAGGTTAAAGTTAGATATAGTGGGAATTGGTGAAGTTCGGTGGCAGGAGGAACAAGACTTTTGGTCACGTGAGTACAGGGTTATAAATACAAAATCAAACAGGGGTAATGCAGGAGTAGGTTTAATAATGAATAAGAAATAGGAGTACGGTAAAGCTACTACAAACAGCATAGTGAACGCATTGTTGTGGCCAAGATAGACACGAAGCCCACGCCTAAAACTGTAGTACAAGTTTAGATGCCAACTAGCTCTGCAGATGACGAGGAAATTGGTGAAATGTATGATGAGATAAAAGAAATTATTCAGGTAGTGAAGGGAGACGAAAATGTAATAGTCATGGGGACTGGAATTCGAGAGTAGGAAAAGGGAGAGAAGGAAACGTAGTAGGTGAATATGGATTGGGGCTAGCAAATGAAAGAAGAAGCCGACTGGTAGAATTTTGAGCAGAGCATAACTTAACCATAGCTAATACATGGTTTAAGAATCATGAAAGAAGGCTGTATACATGGAAGAACCCTGGAGATACTAAAAGGTATCAGATAGATTATATAATGGTAAGACAGAGATTTAGGAACCAGGTTTTAAATTGTAAGACATTTCTAGGGGCAGATGTGGACTCTGACCACAATATGATGGGTTATGAACTGTAGATTAAAACTGAAGAAACTGCAAAAAGGTGGGAATTTATGGGGATGGGACCTGGATAAACTGAAAGAACCAGAGGTTGTGCAGAGTTTCAGGGAGAGCATATGGGAACAATTGACAGGAAAGGGGGAAAGAATTACAGTAGAAGAAGAATGGGTAGCTTTGAGGGATTAAATAGTGAAGGCAGCAGAGGATCAAGTAGGTAAAAAGACGAGGGCTAGTAGAAAACCTTGGGTAATAGAAGAAATATTGAATTTAATTGATGAAAGGAGAAAATATAAAAACCCAGTAAATGAAGCAGGCAAAAAGGAGTACAACCGTCTCAAAAATGATATCAACAGGAAGTGAATAATAGCTAAGCAGGGATGGCTAGAGGACAAATGTAAGGATGTAGAGGTTTATCTCACTAGGGGTAAGATAGATACTGCCTAGAGGAAAATTAAAGAGACCTTTGGAGAAAAGAGACCCACTTGTATGTGTATCAAGAGCTCAGATGGAAACGCAGTTCTAAGCAAAGAAGGGAAAGCAGAAAGGTGGAAGGAGTATATAGAGGGTCTACACAAGGGCGATGTACTTGAGGACAATATTATGGAAACGGAAGAGAATGTAGATGAAGATGAAATGTGATATATGATACTGAGCGAATAGTTTGACACAGCACTGAAAGACCTGAGTCGAAACAAGGCCCCAGGAGTAGACAACATTCCATTACAACTACTGACAGCCTTGGGAGAGCCAGTCCTGACAAAATTCTACCATATGGTGAGCAATATGTATGAGACAGCTGAAATACCCTCAGACTTCAAGAGAATATAATAATTCCAATCCCAAAGAAAGCAACTGATGAGAAATTTGAAAATTACTGAACTATCAGTTTAATAAGTTACAGCTGCAAAATACTAACGGGAATTCTTTACAGAGGAATGGAAAAACTGATAGAAGCCGAACTCGGGGAAGATCAGTTTGGATTCAGTAAAAATGTGGGAACATGTGAGGCAATACTGACCCTACGACTTATCTTGGAAGAAAGATTAAGGAAAGGCAAAGTTATGTTTCTAGCATTTGTAGACTTAGAGAAAGCTTTTGACAATGTTGATTATAATAATCTCTTTCGAATTCTGAAGGCGGCAGGGGTAAAATACAGGGAGCGAAAGGCTAATTGTAATTTGTACAGAATGCAGATGGCAGTTATAAGAGTCGAGGGGTATGAAAAGGAAGCAGTGGTTGGGAAGGGAATGAGACAGGGTAGTAGCCCATCCCCGATGCTATTCAGGGGTAAAATACAGGGAGCGAAAGGCTAATTGTAATTTGTACAGAATGCAGATGGCAGTTATAAGAGTCGAGGGGTATGAAAAGGAAGCAGTGGTTGGGAAGGGAATGAGACAGGGTAGTAGCCCATCCCCGATGCTATTCAATCTGTATATTGCGCAAGCAATAAAGGAAACGAAAGGAAAGTTCAGAGTAGGTATTAAAACCCATGGAGAAGAAATAAAACTTTGAGGTTCGCCGATGACATTCTAATTCTGTCAGAGACAGCAAAGGACTTAGAAGAGCATTTGAACCGAATGGACAGTGTTTTGAACGGAGGGTATGAGATGAACATCAACAAAAGCATAACGAGTTTAATGGAATGTAGTCGAATTATGTCGGGTGGCTGAGGGAATTAGATTAGGAAATAAGACACTTAAATTAATAAAGTGGTTTTGCTATTTGGGGAGCAAAATAACTGATGATGGTCGAAGTAGAGAGGGTATAAAATGTAGACTGGCAATGGCAAGAAAAGCATTTCTCAAGATGAAAAATTTGTTAACATCGAGTATAGATTTAAATGTCAGGAAGTCGTTTCTGAAAGTATTTGCATGGAGTGTAGCCATGTATGGAAGTCAAACGTGGACGACAAATAGCTTAGACAAGAAGAGAATAGAAGCTTTCGAAATGTGGTGCTACAGAAGAATGCTGAAGATTAGATGGGTAGATCACATAACTAATGAGGAGGTATTGAATACAATTGGGGAGAAGATGAGTTTGTGGCACAACTTGTCAAGAAGAAGGAACTGGTTGGTAGGACATGTTCTGAGGCATCAGGGGATCACAAATTTAGTATTGGAGGGCAGAGTGGAGGGCAAAAATTGTAGACGGAGAGCAAGAGATGAATACACTAAGCAGATTCAGAAGGATGTAGGCTGTAGTAGGCACTGGGAGATTAGAGTAGCATGGAGAGCTGCATCAAACCTGTCTCAGTACTGAAGACCACAACATGTGTACAAATGCTTTACACTCGAATACATTCCTTACGTTGCAAGCTTTTAGGTACTTGTCTTCCGTTGTCGTTTTGCTTATTAATAAACTTTTAAACATTTCAGTTGAGGATAACTGATATTCCAGCTGGAACAATTTGTTGCTCAAATACTTGAAGAGAAAATTCGTTTTTTATTAACCAGATTAAAGTCTCGATCATCAGTCTAATAATCACTCATTATCTTAAGTTCATTTGATATCAGGTATGGTCCGTATTTTAAGCAATAAGAAATTTAATGAATCGATAATTAGGAAATTTGTATTGCAGTGACTCTCTTGCAACATCTTTCGTAAATATTTATGTTGTTCCCTGTTAGATGGCAGGAGATAAACATAGCCTTGATTTAATCTAACTTCGTCTTCGCCCTCTATGCTCTCGTAATGACAAATTTTTATAATCAACAAATAAGATCCGTAATTGCCCAGGTTTTGACAAATGATCTGTATATCGAGGTCTGTAGTTACCATTACAGCTGGGATTTACTGTGCCTCGGTACATGCTGGTGAAAAGCCAATGGTCTCTGTGTTTTATATCGTCTTCTTCAAACGGTTCCTCCACATACAACACAGCTGTTCCGACTGAAACGCTAATTCTCCTTCAGAGCTTATTGCCATCTTTTGATTTTGCAAGAAGTAGTAATTGGCACTCCCAGCGACTGCATATAGCTTCTCAGTCAACCATCCCACGCAATTGCTTCCTCTATAAGGTATGATAATAGATATGGCATGTTCACCTGTGTAGCTGAGTGGTAACGTGTTTGCCTACCAGGTAGCAGGCTCGGGCTCAATTCCTGGGTGGATTGGTCATTTTCTTCGCCCTTGGACTGGGTGTTGTGTTGTCTTCATCATCATCTCTTCATCACCGAAACGCAAGTCGCCCATGTTGTGTCATCTGCAACAAGAGTTGCAAACCGATCGCCAAACTTCACTGGTTGGGGCCATCCGCCCAACAATGCCATAAGAACATTTCATTTTTTTCCACTGTAATGTGAGTAGTAGGCTATACTGAGTGGCTTATGAAAGTTAATCTGATAGGAATACGAACAAGATTTACTAGTTCCATCACAAATTCCATGTCAGCATCATTTAAAAATAGCAATTATAGTTTGTGGCTGAAATTGCAAAATTCTATTAACATTGTTCTTATTATAGTGCTTTTGGTGCAGCTCAAAATACTTTTCATCTCTCTTATCATCTACGACCATCCATTCATAGTCAGAATATTAAATCCCACAGTTGCTTACAGAAACGTTTTCGCTGTTTTTCGGTCTCTTTTCTGCTTTTCGTTCTGTTAAAATGTTACACATTGTACATCCGTATTTGCAGAATAAAATCCATCTAGTTTTTAACACTTGAAGAACGCATTATCCTTTGAGTCAAAGTTTAGTACTGTAGTTTCATTTACTATATTCATAGCGAAAACATTGAATCCCACAGATTCTTCCAGAAGCGTTTTTCTTGTGTTTTTCGTTCTGTTTCCAGTTTTTGGTTCTGTTAACATGTTTCATCTCAGTACAGAATGGGCGGAAGTAGAGTTTCACTTGTTTACGCATAGAACGTATTGGGATACACAATGTACATCCTTATTTGCAGGACGAAATCCATCCAGAGTTGAACACTTGAATTACGCATTATCCTTTGAGTCAACGTTTATAACTGCAGTTTCATTTGCTATCACCTTGGGTAATGTTGTGTGAAGTACTGCATAAAAGAGATTGTTTTCATTCACTCTAACATGCAGTCGAATCACTATCTGTAATTTGTTCATCTGTTTCTTCAAAAGGCTCAAATTATCAGTGACATCAAATGAATAACACTTATTACTAACTGCATTAAACTTGCGCTCCTTGTACCGAAATACATTCGTTTCGCTTTACATGACTTTGGCAAGAGAAACTTGAAAACTGACGTAAAACTGTTTTTAAGAGTTTGGTTGATTAGATGAACTCTGTTCTCGAAAATTTTTAAACAGGCAGTCTAGAAATTTCTAGGCTCTTTAAACCCCTGTACACATTCGTCTTCGAAATTAATTATTCCTCCTCCCTTTCTGGAAGAGGAAAGTTACAGATTTCAGTTCACTGCACTGTATGATTTCCATGAATCATAATTCTGGGTTCATTAAAAAAACTGTATTATTTTAGCATACTAACGAACGTACTATTACCACGAAGTTGACTGAGTTATTAAAATAGTGTTTGGCGATTTTAACTAAACTCGAAGCTGTTCGTTTCGTGGCACAATTATTGAGCACCATCAGCGTTCTGTTGTTATCCATTGTATCACTGAAAGCTGAACCTGCAGTTTTAATACGAAATCCTATAATCTTTTCTCAAGAGATTTTATTCTGTGTGAATATTAATTTGCTCAAGTAGTCACACATCACCAAACACTCGAAAAGCCTTTGTTGAATTTTGGCCACTAACTTCAGGGTTCTAAATGAAAGGTAAAACACAAATAATATACGAGGAAGTTTAAGAAAAGTAATCAGAGCTACATTTGCAGATCAGGTATTGAAAATAAAGCATTTCTAGTTCATAGCTGTTTAAATACATTTATAAAAATAGGAGTGCTTGTAAAGTAAATGTGTGAAACGAAACAACTCAACAGATATTCTGATGTCTCACTGAAAGACTTCGCAGTGGAGTACAAGTCATCATAAAGGCATATGATGGGGAGGGGGGTCACATCTCATATTAATTTTACAATATTCAAGTTTGTAATAGGGAAATCTGTTGCAGTTTTTTATTTAACATGGCAATAATGGGGGTGTGCACTGAAGAGAAAAAAAACTGGTACAGTTGTCTAATATCGTGTAGGGCCTATGCGAACACGCAGAAGCGCCGCAGCACGACGTGGCATAAATTCGACTGATGTCTGAAGTAGTGCTGGAGGGAACTGACACCATGACTCCAGCAGGGCTGTCCATTAATCCGCAAGAGTACCAGCTGGTGGAAATGTCCTCTGAACTGCGCTTAGCAATGCGTCCCATATACACTCAACGAAGTTTATATCTGGGGAGTTTGGTGTCCAGAGGAAGTGTTTAAACTCAGAAGAGTGTTCCTGGAGCCCTCTGTAGCAATTCTGGCCATGCGGGGTGTTGCATTGTCCTACTGGAATTTCCTAAGTCCGTCGGAATGCATAGTGGACATGAGTGGATGCATGTGATCAGACAGGATTCTTTCGTACGTGTCACCTGTCAGAATCGTATCTAGACGTATCAGGGGTCTTGCATCACAGCAGCTGCACACGACCGACACCATTACAGAGCTTCCACTATCATGAACAGTTCTCTGCTGACGTGCAGGATCCATGTACTCACGAGGTTGTCTCCTTACCCGTACACGTCCACCCGCTCGATGCAATATGAAACGCGTCTCGTCCGATGAGGCAACATGTTTCAGCCATCAAAAGCCCAATGTAGATGTCTACGGGACCAAGCGAGTCGTGCAGTAATCAAGGGCACACGAGTGGGCCTTCTGCTCCGAAAGTCCATATCGATGATGCTTCGTTGAATGGTTCACACTCTTGTCACGTTGAACGATTCTCTTCAGTCGTCGTTGGTCCAGATCTTGCAGGATCTTTTCCCGCCCGCAGCGATCTCAGAGATTTTATGTTCTATCGAATTGCTGATATTTATAGTACACTCGCGAAATGGTCGTATGAGAAAATCCACACTTCATCACTACCTCGGATGTGCTGTCTTCCATCACTCATGCACCGACTATAACACCACGTTCAGTCTCACTTAAAACTAGTTAACCTGCCAATGTAGCAGCAGTAACCGATCTAACAACTGAGGCAGACATTTGTAGTCCTATATAGACGTTGCCGACCGCATCGCCGTATTATGCTCGTTGACATCTTTCTATTTTAATACACATGCATATATCAGCTTCATTGGCGCTGCAATATATAAGGCAATGATAATCTGCGATCATGAGAGAGAGAGAACAGAAATCTATGGTATCACGTTTCGACACCACAGCAAGGGCGTCGTAGCAATGGAAATGCAAGTTTCCATGAGATGCCGATAGCGGTCTTGCGGTTTCCGGCGGCCCCAATGAAGTACAGCCGCCGAGCCCCGCCTCCAGCTGCTCCGTATCTCGTGGGGCCCTCTCCCACCGCAATATACTGTAGTGGAGCCGGTAGCAGCGGCTCAGAGCCAGAAGCGCTCCTAGCGTCATCGCTTCATGGAGCTACACAGATACCGCCTAGTCTCAGCTCCGTTGTTGCTGTTGTATGAGTTGGACGCTATTTCCTGTTACATTATTTGTACTGAGTCTTCGTCTTGTGGAGAAATGTAAGTAAAGCTACTGTATTACTAGTTCGCTAATCATTTAAGATCGTCTCCATCTCTCCTACAGTAACCACACCACTCTGTTGACCCCCTCTCCTTAGTGTTGTGTATGAAGCTGTACGCGATACATACAACATCTGTGCCTAAAAAGATCTAGCTATTAATTTACATGACAATGAATTAAGGTTAATTGCAAAGGAGTTTGGATTATTGCTTGAAGTTTTAGGTGTTGTCAAAAGTCTCAGTAGCAACTGCATGTGAGAATATTCAGTCAGTTGAAACATACCCTTGGAAAATATGTGTGTCGTAGCATAGCAGTGTGCAAGTATCATCTAACGTAGACGTCTATTTCATCACTCATCTCAAAGGAGGTTGACGAACACAGACGCGTGTGAAATGCACCCGGGTTGGATTATCTCAATCGCCGTGATGAGCAGTAGTTAAATAAATCTATTGCTGCAAAATTGTGGTCAAACACAGCACAGAGATGCAGAGAGACAGGGAGTTTTTTCAACAAGCCTACCTGTTGCCGAGATCAAAATGCTCATACGACATTTAGTTTCCTTGATTATGCAAAGCTGGAATTCCTCCAAGAACATGTTCCTTGCGAATATAGTAAACCTGTAACTTCTGCAGTGTCAAGACGACAGAACTTGCTGAGCAGTTCTTACTAATCTCACTTTTCCCGTATCGGGACTTGCTGATGTTGCGTGGTGGTGGGTCATAAAGGCTGGAACACTGATTCCAGTAGGCTGTTATAGCTCCAACAGAGACGGCATTATCGTCGTTGTTGTTCTTATGGTCTTCAGTCGAGAGACAGGTTTGATGAAGCTCTCCATGCTATTCTATCCTGGGCAAGCTTCTTCATCTCCAAGTACCTACTGCAACCTACATTCTTCTGAACCTGCTTAGTGTATTCATCTCTTGGTCTCCCTCTACGATTTTTACCCTCCACGCTGCCCTCCAATACTACCTTGGTGGTACGTTGATGCCTAAGAACGTGGCCTACAAACAGATCACCTAGTCAAGTTGTGCCACAAATTTCTCTTCGCTCCAATTCTGTTCAGTATCTCCTCATTAGTTACGTGATCTTCCCACCTAATCATCAGCATTCTTATGCAGCAACCCATTTCGAAAGCTTCAATTGTCTTCTTGTCTAAACAATGTATCGTCCATGTTTCACTTCTATACATGGCTGCACTCCACACAAACTCTTTCAGAAACGACTTCCTGACACTTAAATCTATACTCGATGGTAACAAATTTCTCATCTTCAGAAACGCTTACCTTGAAATTGAAAGTCTACATTTTATATCATCTCTACTTCGAACGTCATCAGTTATTTTGCTCCGCAAACAGCAAAACTCATCCACTACTTAAAGTGTCTTATTTCCTAATGCATTTCCTTTTGTATCACCCGATTTATATCCACTACATTCCATTATCCTCGTTTTGCTTTTGTTGATGTTCATCTTATTTTCTCCTTTCAAGACACTGTCCATTCCGTTCAACTGCTGTTCCAGATCCTTTGCTGTCTCTGATAGAGTTACAATGTCATCGACAAACCTCAAAGGTTTTATTTCTTTCCCATGGGTTTTATTGCCTACTCGGAATTTTTCTTTTGTTTACTTTCCTGCTTCCTCAATATACATATTGAATAACGTCGGGAATAGGGTAGAAACTTGTCTCACTCGCTTCCCAACCATTGCTTCCCTTTCACGTTCCTCGACACTTAGAACTGCCGTCTGATCCCTGAACAAATTGTAAATAGCCTCTCGCTGCATGTGTTTGACCCCCGACACCTTCATAATTTGAAGGAGAGTATTCCAATCAACAGTGACAAAAGCCTTCTCTAAGTCTACAAATGCTAGAAATGCAGGTTTGCGTATCCTTAATCTACCTCTTGTTTTCCAACACTTCTACCCAATCCAAATGATCTTCCACGAAGTCAGCTTCTACTAGCTTCTCCATTCGTCTGTAAAGATTTCGTGTTACTATTTTGCAGCTGTGACTTATTAAACTCATAGTTATTTAATTTTGACACCTGTCAACACCTGATTTCTTTGCGATTTGAATTTTATATTCTTCTTGAAGACTAAGAGTATTTCACCTGTCTCATACAGCTTCCTCACGAGATGGTAGAGTTTTGTCAGGACTGGCTCTCCCAAGGCTGTCAGTAGTTCTAATGGAACGTTGTCTACTCCCGGGGCCTTGTTTCGACTTAGGTCCTTCAGTTCTCTGACAAACTGTGCAGGTAGTATCTTATCTTCCATTTCATCTTCATCTACGTCCTTTTCCATTTCCATAATATAGTCCTCAAGAACATCACCCTCTATATACTTCTTCTACCTTCCTGCTTTCCCTTCTTTGCTTAGAGCTGGTTTTCCATCTGAGCTCTTGATATTCATACAGGTGGTTCTCTTTTCTCTAAATGCCTCTTCAATTTTCCTATAGGCAGTATCTATCTATCCCCTAGTGATACATGCCTCTAGATCCTTACATTTGTCCTCTAGCCACCCCTGCTCAGCCATTTTGCACTTTTTGTCGATTTCATTTTTGACACGTTTGCATTCCTTTTTGCCTGTTTCATTTACTGCATTTTTATATTTTCTCCTCTCATCAATTAAATTCAGTAATTCTTCTGTTACCCAAGGTTTTCTACTAGCTCTCTCGTTGTTACCTACTTAATCCTCTGGTCTCTTCACTATTTGATCTGTTTTTTTAAATTTATTATTAAACATGCTCCTGCATAGCCCTAATGGATTTTGTATTTATAACTCAGAAGTCTTCTTAATCCTGCCCAAAGATCAGGATGGGAGATTATCATACCTCTATAATATATTACCCAAGAGTACGCCATCATCATGTAACTATACAGTAAAGTTGCATGCCCTCAGGAAAACTTACAGCTGTAGGTCCCCCTTGCTTTCAGACTTTCGCATTACCAGCAGAGCAAGGCCGTTTTGGTTAATGTTGCACGGCCAGATCAGTCAATCATCCAGAATGTTGCCCTGCAACTTCTGAAAAGTCTGCTGTCCCTCTTCAGGAATCACACTTTCGACTGGCCTCTCAGCAGATACCCCTCCTTTGTGGTTGCATCTACGGTGCAGCTATCTTTATTGCTGAGGCACGCAAGCCTCCCCACCAACGCAAAGTGCTTGTTTCATGAGGGGGGAGGGGGGGTGGATTATCGTCGCATGCTGAATAAAGGAAGCCATGAACAATAATGAAACTTATCGTTGTAGTTGTCATTATTGTTCACGACCTTCTTCATACTGCATGTGTAATATAGGTACTATTGGCACTAAATAGTGTTAGTAATATGATGTTATTATTTTTATCAGTTACTCATTCTAATACAAGAAAGCCAATATTCTCTAGCTTGCTTGTTTCACAAATTGAAGTAGCTGCGTATCAGCAGAAGTGCAGTATGCAGTGAAATACTACAGATCTTTGAGAGGTAACGGCGTCATGCGACACTGACCATGGGATGCCTCAGCGCCAAATTTGCAGCAGCCGTATTGGTTCATCCGAGAGATCACAAATAACATCTGCTATGAAGATACTAGAGCATCTTCTCAATCCATGTCCGTCATTTAATGTGGAAAACTGAACAACATGGACCCATTTGATTTTGATCTAGTGTTACTTTTTGATTCGCTTAGCAGAAAGAAGCAGTGTGTTTGAAGATGTCAGTTGCTCTTCACAAACTCACGCAGTGGAACTGTAAGATACATTAATATAGAGCTCTAAAATGAAGCTATTGTGGCTCTTTGTTTAATTTGAACCATGTAAATCATTGGTTTTGATTGTGATATAAGTGTCTCTTAAGAGTGAATGAGAGATAATGCCCTGGCTTAAGTCTCTGAGTCTCCATAGTATGAACAAAATACAATATTAAAGTTTTCGCCAAATTAATCTTTATTATCACAGTAAGTAATTAGTAGAAGATGAAAATTGCAAAATGTGCACAATCACTTGATTTAAGGAGGTTATTTCTTTTTGGTACTACTAGGCCACAACGTTTTGAACCATCCAGCATTTCATGTAATGTATCTGAAATTAAGTTTGCCTTTTTCATAGATACTGTCCCACATCTCGAAACTTCTATTCCTCATAATGCTTAAAACGAATTAGAGTCCTACATAACAAGTAAAATGGACCTACAATTAAATAGATTTATATCAAAAGTATATATAGCCCCAGTGATTTCACATCGAGACCACTCTTAAAATCAACAGTAGAACCTCAAATTTACATTACACTGACTTTAGATACTCGTATACCTAATTTCATTTTTAGTGATCTCGAGAACATAATTTCAAAAATAAAAATAACATATGTCACAATCTGTAGCACAATGTCAGACGCCGACTGTTCATTTTAACGCTTTGAATGACTGCTACACTGGAAAACATTCGTAGGAGTACCTTAGAGTACCAATAGATGTTTTTATTATTTGTGACATCAAGTCAAAGTTCGCTGTGATTTATTGTATGACAATTTTTCATAGTAAAACATATATCATTAATATTTCCTGTTCGGTTTTCTTTTCTTTTCATTCAGCCTGTAATATATTGTGATGGATACGATGGTAAGGCAGTTATGAAAATATGTTTTAGGTGTTGTTTGGTGAAACATGTGCAATCATATTTGATAATGAGGCAGAATTGGAAGGAGAGAGAAAGGGGTATGAAATTTACTGTGGTATGTAAAACATAGAGTTGATGATAGTAGGCAGTTGTGGTAATATTCTAATAATTTTTGGTGAAGTTCAGTGATGATGCAGGGGTGGGAAGGACTAGAGATGTTGATGAGGCAGATGTAGATTTTGAAAAAAAGGTAAAGAAATTTTCGTTAACAACTTATCCACTCGAAGGGGCGTAGGACGTAAAAAATTTAAAAATGTCGATTTTTCCAAAATATGCTCATTTTGCAGCACACATTTTCCTGAATAACTTATTGTATAAAACTTATATATTTGAGGATTTATAAGGTACGTAATTTGATCTTAAGTGTATGAAGGTGCAGCGCCACGCCCCTTTGCACGGCATTCTTCTGTCATACCTAAGTGTATTTCGCTCTGTAGAACTCGAATGTAATATTTATGCCAAGGATAGTCATACGTGAAACAAAGGACTATCGATATCGATACTAGCTCTG
Organism: Schistocerca gregaria; assembly: GCF_023897955.1. Lineage (NCBI taxonomy): Eukaryota > Metazoa > Arthropoda > Insecta > Orthoptera > Acrididae > Schistocerca > Schistocerca gregaria. Next base: position 577,750,761 of record NC_064921.1, on the reverse strand, counting down.
CTGCTATAGACATGCATTCCTTTGATCGCTGGTTTTGTTTGTGTTTTCAAAGGCGTGCAGTGCGGTGCTGTGATCTTCGACACAATTTTCATTTTGCTGTGCTTTTGTGTTCGTTTGTGGCATATTATCGCACAGGATGCCTAGAATTCGTTTCTTCAACCGTAAACAACGTCACTACGGCAACAGATAGACAGTAAAGGGTGTTACAACAAGTGGCTCAAGACTGCAACCTTTCAGAGTGCCTATAGAAGAAAACTTGTTTTTGGTGCTAATGAAAATGGAGGCTGTGAATCCGAAAGTTCATGTAATATTATCGTTGATGTTAACATATTGTCACAATACTGGCAATAAGAAGGAACACAGGGGAATTGAAAAATATGAAGCAAGCAGTTTGGGCCTTATACTTTCACAAAATGTCCACAGACAATAACCCTATCCACAACTGATGCCCACAAGGAAGTGAATAATGGTGTGGCTACCAAAAGTCAATTGCTGGTGGTGAAGAATATCATCATAGGAATTCTCTACCAACTGCTGTAATGGAAGCCATCAAACCTATTTTCAGGGAGATAGCAAATGAAAACTTATTGAAGAAATGCTTTCATGGTGGTACCCAAAATGTGTATGGTAAAGATTGGCAAAAACCGTTTTTGTGGGAAGAAATGGTCTTGCCATTGGTGTTTATGATGCACTTTCATGCTTTAATGACGGTGTGCAAAAAAGGAAATATGTATTAGAGAAAAAGGGAATTAAGCCTGGAGTGAACTGTATCAAAGCTTTGTATGCGATAGAGAGCGTGTAGTGAAAGCAGATAAATCTCATTGACTAGTACAAACGTTTGTTGTAGGAGCTGCTAGGGAGAGTGACCACTCATGAGAAACCTAATCTAGCAGTCGCGGCCTGCGGACGCAGAACACTTGTTCACGAACACACACTGAAGACGGATATAGAATACCTTAGAGTCATATTCCACAATACAGATAATTTGCTATATTTCGATTTCCTTGATATATAGGCTTGGTTTACCTTATTAAAGAAGAATTCGTGACATGGACGTTGTAAGGTAATTAATAGATAAACATGACAAAAGCGCTTCGTCAGAGGAAAGAAAGGAAATGCACTGTAGGATATTGGCGAAATCCTTAATAAGACAATGTTCTCTTGAAATAGCTTTGTTTATTCGAAGTGGAGAATCCGAAGGCGACCTTGGTGTTTTACTTGTCTTGGTGATGTTCCCGTTGTTGCCATGCACTTGGTGCGTCGGTAGTGCAACGAAGCACAGATGAAGCTACAGGTGTCGATGAATTGCGTTTAAGCAGAACAAAGCAGATTACAGTCCGCTAGATTCCACAGATCGTGGAATCCTCACAAGCAACCCCTTACGACCAATAGTTACAAGCTTTATACCACCACACACTTCAAATATACAACTGACCCAAAATTTTTCGAATAGCAACTGTAGCATTTCGTCCACCTACAGCTCTTGAATATCTCGCTGTTTCTCCTAAAACACACTCTAGCGTCGTATTTTCTGCTGGAGGAAAAATTAGCAATACAGTACTCCATGAGCATAACTACAAAAAGAGACGTTGAACAAAGGGGGAAGGTCTGATACCATATGTAAACTCGGCAGTAAAACGACATTTTACCTCGTATCGTAGATATAATTAGAATTCAACGCAACAGTAAAATATATAAATCTGTTATAATCTCAGTACAAGTATTTTCTACTTCTGGGTCATTTACCCATGTAAATCCTTGTACAGACGATGAAATAGCGACTACAGTCAGTTATGTGCTTTGGGTTGCTAGCTGAGGAGGAGCGTCCTCTTCATCTTGCTGGAGCGTGTTGCAGTGGTCGACGTACTGTGTTCCGTGAATAAAGCCAATGTGGCGCCAGCCTATCATCAGGATGCTCATTTCTCTCTTACGCTTCACCCAGTTTCATCAGCTCCCCTGCCGACGCGCAAATGACTAAGGTCACCATGGCGTCTTATTTTCTGAAGCTCACGGACGAACGAGTATGACGGAATATGGAGGCTTAGTGCCTTTCGTTCGGTGCTTTTGAACAACTGGCAGAACAATTGCGTGCCAAAGATGTAAATACGCAGTAAAGAAAATTGGAAAGATATTTCTGCGTGTAGTACTTGTGCAGTGCTACAAATGTCGCTCTTTATTATTAGATACATCAGCATGGATGTTGGGACACTTTCTGGAGGTTTATTCGAGTTCCCTTCCTGATAATATGCTGTTGCGTGATAACTAGTCCTCCAAATATTTACCATTAGCTGCATATATTACCAAAGCTGCAGTGAGAACAGTGGTCAGTACACATTTTCTTGAGTTGAATTTCTCTGAATATGATAATCGCTGGTTTTTATTATTACACATTACTTTTCATTTTACTATCAATATGTGTAATTGTTTGCTCACGAATCTATACAGAAGGCGTTGGTTGGTTGGTGAACCAAACAGTGAGGTCATCGGTCCCATCGGATTATGAAAGGATGAGAAGGAAGTCTGCCGAGCTCTTTCTAACGAACCAGGCGGGCATTTGCCTGAAGCGACTTAGGCAATTCACAGAAAATCTAAATCAAGATGGCCGGCGCGGGTTTGAACCGTCGTCCTCCAGAATGTGAGTCCAGTGTGCTAACCAATGCGCCACCTCGCTCGGTCAGAAGACGTTGTGTTACCTTTTACATAGGACATTATCCATCATATACTCCTATCCTACTTAATAGTTAAATCGTTTTCGACATATTTTTCCGAATTTTTCTATTCCTCTATAACGCACACGACCAATTTCTTCTTCTTAATGTACTCTTTTATTCTACTTACACATTGTATTTTCCTTCTTCGCTCCTTTTCTGTGTTATGGAATGGTGCCATTCACTACAAATGGACACGTAATTTAAACTTGATTTGTTACATATCTGTCCACACATTCTTTAGCCTCTTAATGAATAAACTAAGTATTTACCTAGTTATGATTTTGTAATTTACCTTTTACCTTTTACATGGTTCTTAGGTATTCTAATGCAGTGAAAATTCGTTACATTTACTTCTGATAAACCGTTGAAAATTATTTCATAATTACAGAGATCAAACACCATACTTTGTTTGAGATTGTCATATAGTGCCTCTTAACTTCCAGCTGACAAGTAGTGGTTCTCGTTATATTTTTTATGTGCCTTTTGTACAAGGTTTACTTGTCGTCTGTTACTTTTAATTATTTCATATGAATTCTTCTTGAATATTCTAAATATTGCATCCACAATGGTGAGACACCTTGCTTAAATTAACTTTTGGCCATGATTTTCTGTTTACATCCCTATTATAGTAATCGATTCTTATATACCTACTATATGACCTGCTGACAATATCTATTGTCCAAACCATTGTTCATTGATCAGGTATTTCTCTTCATTATTACTGATTGTTGTACTGATTTTATTGTTGCTCTTACAGGGGCCTGATGACAATGTAATATAACACCGAAAGAACCGGGTAGTGTAATGAATGTGTACTGCTGTATACTTCAGTCACAGATATTGGTAGCGACACATTTATATAGTTTTATTGGCGTTTTGATATTCATAACAGGACACCAGCACAATATACCATTAGTACTATATACATTATTTCCAACATGTGTGAGCATTAAACGAACATAGCAAATGATAACTCACTACGACTACGTGCAATGACCAGGGGACTCCCATTCAGGTTTTAGATTTAGAAACTATCGATAAGAAAACGGAAAAGAACAACACAAATACCTCTGACGTGATACTACAAAGATGCGACGTGGCAGAGATAGCACAGATGGCAGAGATGGCAGTAGACCTATTGATCTGGCGATCATGCCAGTGTGGGCGTTGAGGGGCTCCACCTCTTTTTTAAGAAAATACAAGGCTTCGATGTTATGTGTAATATACTATCTTCTATAAAGTTTATAATTGTTCAGGAAATTGTTGCATTACCTAATGAGAAAGCAGTGGCAATGCTAGATAGAAATTTTTATTCTAGTTTGATCAGTATCTGGAAAACAGTTTTTTGCTGTGTCCTACCTCTCACATGGAAAGAATAAATCACAATCGACAGCCGACTCTAGCTCAATTATGGCTTAAATATAGTATTAACCATAGCGATACCACCAATTTCAATTGAAAATGCTAGTGCGGTTTGTCTACATGCAGGGCCAATTACGTCACAATAAAAGATGGTGGTAACACCTGCCCTCATTATAAAGGATGTCATCACCATCACATGACGAAACTATGCTCCCTCTACTTCCATCTTCCCAACTTTCCCCTCCATTTCCCCTGCCTCTCAACTTTCGACCGCACAGTAGTATTAAAACGAGATAGTTAGTCAATTACTTGAATTGGGTAAAAAAACACTTGGAAGACATATGATTCCGAAAGAAATACATAATCTTCCCTTGAACTGTCAAAGTGATTTGCATATGTTAGCAACATCAGACGCACACACACGCACGCACACGCACGCACACACACACACACACACACACACACACACACACACACACACACATGGAGAGAGAGAGAGAGAGAGAGAGAGAGAGAGTGAGGGGGGGGGGGGGAGGGGGATGAGTACAATGTATGCCGTTAGACCTCTGAAAACACCGAACTTTCTCAACATTAAGTTTCATCTAACTTCTGTGCACACAAAATATTTCCGCATCTGTCTCATCACATTCTCTATCTCTCTGTACCAGCTCAGAATCCAGCAGCCTGGAAAGCACCCCAGCACAGGAATAAGGCAACAGATTGCCAGGCAACACCCCCACTATCACATTCAATGCCCGGGAGATCAGTAGAGAGCCACTACCACACACTCCTTCAAACAACAATCCGTTACATCTATCTATCTCTCTCCTTCCACCAAATGCACAGAGTGTTCTATTGATCGTAACAGGACCAAATATCTCACGAAGTAAACGTCAAACTAAAAAACTACAAAGAACTAAACTTGTCTAGCTTGAAGGGGGAAATCAGATGGCACTATGGTTGGGTCGCTAGATGGCACTACCATAGGTCAAACAGATGTCAACTGCATTTATTTAAATAGGAAAACCCATTTTTATTACGTATTCGTGTAGTAAGTAAAGAAATATGAAGGTTTTATTTGGACCACTTTTTTCGCTTTGTGATAGATGACACTGTAATTGTCACAAACATATAGCTCACAATTTTAGACGAACAGTTGGTAACAGGTAGGTTTTTTAAATTAAAATACAGAACGTAGGTACGTTTGAACATTTTATTTCGGGTGTTCCAATGTGATACATGTACCTTTGTGAACTAATCATTTCTGATAACGCATGCTGTTACAGCGTGACTACTTGTAAATACTACATTAATGCAATAAATGCTCAAAATGATGTCCGTCAACCTCAATGCATTTGCCAATAGGTTTAACGACAATCGTCGGAACAGTCAGTAGTTCGCCTTCCGTAATGTTCGCACATGCATTGACAATGCGCTGACGCATGTTGTCAGGCGTCGGTGGATCACGGTAGCAAATATCCTTCAACTATCCCCACAGAAAGAAATCCAGGGACGTCAGATCCGGTGAACGTGCGAGCCGTGGTATGGTGCTTTGACGACCAATCCACATCTCATGAGGTATGCTATTTAATACTGCTTCAACCACACGCGAGCTATGTGTCGGATATCCATATGTTGGAAGTACATCGCCTCTCTGTCATGCAGTGAAACATCTTGTAGTAACATTGGTAGAACGCTATGTAGGAAATCAGCATGCATTGCACCATTTAGATTGCCATCGATAAAATGTGGGCCAGTTATCCTTTCTCCTATAATGCCACAACATACATTAACCCGCCAAGGTCGCAGTTATTGTGGATTTTACGTTACCCAATAGTGCGTATTATACCGTTTTACATTACCGTTGTTGGTGAATGACACCTCGTCGTTAAAGAGAACACGTGCAAAAAATCTGTCATCGTCCCGCAATTTCTCTTGTGCCCAGTGGCAGAACTGTACACGACGTTCAAAGTCGTCGCCATACAATTCCTGGTGCATAAAAATATGGCACGGTAGCAAATCGATACTGATGTAGAATTCTCAACACCGACGTTTTTGAGATTCCTGATTCTCGAACAACTTCTGTGCTACTGATGTGCGGATTAGCCGCGACAGTAGATAAAACACCTACTTGGGCATCATCATTTGTTGCAGGTCGTGGCTGACGCTTCACATGTGCCTCAACACTTCCTGTTTCCTTAAATAACGTAACTATCCGGCAAAAGGTACGGACACTTGGATGATGTCGTCCAGGATAACGAGCAGCGTACATAGCACACGCCAGTTTCGCATTTTGATCACAATAGCCATACATCAACACGATATCGACCTTTTCCGCAATTGGTAAACGGTCCATTTTAACACGGGTTATGTGTCACGAAGCAAATACCGTCCGCACTGTCGGGATGTTACGTGATACCTCGAACTAACACGTTTGGAACAATTACCGCGCCATCGGTCACTAAGCGAAAAAAGTGCTCCAACTAAAACACTCACATTTTTCAACGTACTACACGATTATGTAATAAAAATGGGGGTTCCTAGTTAGAAAAACGCAGTTGATATCCGTTAGACCTATGGCACCGCCATCTAGCGGGCCAACCATAGCGCCATCTGGTTTCCCCCTTCAAGCTAGACAAGTTTCGTTCTTTCTAGTTTTTTCGTCTGATGCTTATTTCGTGAGATATTTGGCCCGGTCACTATCAATGGGCCGCCGTGTATAGCTTTTAGATTTTTGCTGTGTATGAATATCAAATATGCACTGACGGAAAAAAATCGCAAACCAAGAAAGAGTGGTGCAACATAAAAGAAAGTTGCTAGACTGTTTATGCATCTGAAGAATGATGTCTATTCAAATTACGCGCAAGTGGCATGTAAGTGGCGCTAATAGCACCACTATGATAATGCAAATCAGGTTTGCCTTAAATACACGCTGTAACGGTCGTGAGCGTTAGTTTAATTTGAGACTGGACGTGATGAGTTGATGTCAGTCAACAATGCCTTTAAGGCGACAAAGACGCCATTGTCAGCAACTCACTGAGTTTGAACCCAGATAATACTGAATATTTATTTAAATTTATTTATGTCTTATCTACATTAATTCACACGGTTGTAAGGAAGAAAGTAAAAACAATTTCAAGTATTTATTTTTATTTAGTATTTCCAAAAATGGTCATCCTTCCAGAAGGACGTCAGGACAATAGAGAACATGTTTTTAAAGAATATGACATTGCACAAATAACTTGTTTCGGTTTTCACACTTTCAAATAAACGTAAATAAATTTGAATTATAGGCTAAAACAGCTAATAAATACCAAAAATAAAGAAAATAGCCAATACACATATTTTATGCGCTAGTATGATCAGACAAAAAGCAACAAACATGAAGTGGTTCGTCACATTTTATGCACACAGTAGTAGTATTTCTGTGGCAACTTCGATATTTCAACTGCTTCTTCTTTTTTGTTACGTCATCCGTTGGTAATTCAGCAACATAATGTTCTCCTCCATCAAATCTACAGTCTAGTTTTGCCCTCTTACTAGGACGCCCTCTGCTGGTAGTGACTCTTTTGCGACTTTCAAGAATTGCAGTGGCAATTCGACGACATGTCAGATGAACTATGGGTTCTTCGTTGTGCTTGTAAAGATCCCAGTCATTTTACTCTGCAGTGTCTATAAAATGTGCAATGATGGGGAAATACCACTTTTTCCATCTTATAGAGCATCTATATAGGGATACATTTTGGTCAGCTCGATCTATGCCTCCCATATGAGTATTGTAGGAGTGTAATAAGTTAGGTTGAGGCACGCTAATCCTATTCTTTTGTTCCCTGGAAAATCTTGCTACAGAGCGTAGTGGTTGCACTCTGTCAAAGTTGGTGGCTACAGTAACAACATTGTTATCATTCCAACGTACAGTGGAAATCCCGGATGCTGAGTCAGAACAAACTTCATATGATCCTCTATTTTCTTTTATACTTTTTTCTACAGGTGATAGAGCACAATTCTTAACTCTGTTACCTCTTATTGTTCCTGTGGCTTCCACGCCTCTCTCTTTTAGGTCATGTAGTAGTTCAACGCTGGTGAAGAGGTTATCAAAGTATATTCGATATGGAACATGTGGAAGTAACTGGTCAACATAAGTCATTACCACACCGTACCCCATACCTTTCGTTAATCCTTACTACACGTGCCAGCTCCTTGGTAGGGTTCGAGCCAAATAATATATCCATCACTTGTGCCTCCACACCAAAATTTGAATCCGTATCGGATTGGTTTCCCTTTTATGAATTTTTTGCACCCGTGACTTCCAAAGTGTGGGACCATCGATTCATCGACAGAATGATGACGCATATGAGACGTAAATTGTTTGAATCTATCATTCACCATACTCAGTAATGAACGGATTTTCGCAAAACGGTCTGATTTATCTAAATTGTCATTGTTGCATACATGCAAAATGGAAAAGATGAAGTGAAATCGATCTCGGGACATGGCATTTGTTACGAGGTCGTTGTGACTGTCTTTATCTGACTGTCAGTACATCTTTCTGTGTGACACTTTTACATGTCCAATTAGCAGAAGTATTGCAATAAACACCAACATCTCATCTTCTGAACAATCACCAAGTCTATTTCTCTTGGCTGCGTACTGATTTGCGTATGTGACCATCATTAGAAGCACTACGTTATCAAAAAACTGTTGGAAATATTCAAGTGGTGTTCGCCCTTTCTTCATTCCAACTGCGAACATTAGAGGCCATACGGGTGTTAGATTAACTATTTCACCACTTTTCCAGTTATATTTCTTGAGGTTTAGAACTTTATTCTTCGATAGCTTTGCAGGTTTGTTTGTGGTTGTTGTTGTTATTGTTTCTGTTTTTGTACTGCTGGAGGATCCTGAAACAACATCAGAGGTGAAGGATTGTTTCCTTGTTGCATTCACAGCATTACCATTGCTAAAAATGGCTAAATCACAAAACGCAGTAGCATTCAGCTGGCTTGCTGGTAATTTATCTACACTTGGATTTTCTTCAGCACCCGAATCTTCATATGTTACGTCATCAATTGAATTTAGAGGAGGGTGTAATGTGACATTCACACAATTTCTCAGTCACTATGAACGACGCCGTCAAACGGACTGTCGCAGCGCGCAGCTGACTCTGCCTACTTCATATAACAATGCATCACAGTCCGTTGCAACAATGCCTTATTCGCAAAAATAAATAATTTCAACATTGAGTGACGTCGTCCTTCCAGAAGGACGTCAGGGTTAACTGGGTTGGAGGTTGTGTAATAGACCTACGAGAAGCTGCATGTGCCATCTGTGATGATGCGGTATGATTTGGCAGGAATGTCGCCACTGTACATGACTGCTGGCAGCGGTGGTCACGGAAATGTACGGTCGCAAGGAGACCGGGCTCCGGACTGCCACGTGCCGCTACCGTTAGGGAAGACTTTCGACTTCGGGGTATAGTTTTGGAGCATCACTCTGCATCTGCAGCTGAAATTTGAGCAGTACTTGGCACTACGAACTATTTCAGATCGTTACTTCGACGACAGCTCTGAGACAGAAGCCTTGTAGTTTGCATTCTACTGACGCCAAACCACCGCGATATGCGACTTCCGTGGCGTCAAGTGAGTGCCCACTGGAGGGCAGAATGGAAGTCTGCTGTGTTTTAGATAAAAGCTGGTTCTGCCTCTGAGCCAGTGACGGCCAGGTGTTGATTAGGAGGAGGTCCGTTGAAGGACAAAAAGAAGGCACCGGTTAGTAGGACATGTTCTGAGGCATCAAGGGATCACAAATGTAGCAATGTAGGGCAGCGTGGAGGGTAAAAATTGTAGAGGGAGACCAAGAGATTAATACGCAAAGCAGATTCAGAAGGATGTGAGTTGCAGTAAGTACTGGGAGATGAAGAAGCTTGCACAGGATAGGGTAGCATGGAGAGCTGCATCAAACCAGTCTCAGGACTGAAGACCACAACAACAACAACCACAGTTGAAGGACTGCAACCAACCTGTCTGTGTGCTACACACCTGGGATGTAATTTCGTATGAGAATGCGAGCACTATCGTCGTTATCCCACACAACTGACTGCAAATTTGGACGTTGTGCTGTCATTCATGAATAGCATGCCAGATAGTTTCTCCCAACAGGATAACACTCACCTACATACCAACAAGCCCTACAGAGCATCGACATATTGTCTTCAACTGCTTGATAGCCTCACCTTTCTCCAATAAAGTATAACACTATTTGTTTGTAGTTATTTTAAATTTTTCTAATATTTTGCTTTAAAATTTTCGCATATTGGTACTATATTTTCTGTATATGTAAAGTGTGCTGTACTAAAGACTGAAGTTCTTTACACTGTATGGGAGTAATGTATGTAAAATACAATGTAAATCGTTTATTATGTTCAATAATTTTCTGATGACATTTTGCATCGAAAAATTTTTGTGTGGGTAAACTGTTCATGTTGATGTAAATTTGACAATTTTAAGAAATGGTCACGCTTAGGAACAATGAAACAAATAGGTGTTATATAAAATCCAGTGTCCTGGGAACGAAAGTTGCTCTGGGTACTGGAAAAGGTAGCAAGACCGAGTGGCGCGCAGGAAGTAAGTCACACAGCTTGTAGACAGCAATGATTGAGGCAACACCCTTGTAGAGCAGGAGAAGCTTTGCCCGCAGATTTGCCCAAAAATGCCTCAGATGAAGACTGCAAACGACTTATGGCATAGCTGTGAGTTATTGGGTTATTGCATGTAAAGTTGAACAACGCCAAGAAGAGAAATTGAGCCCATACAGCAAGATACTTGCAGGCCGTACTGTGTATAGTGTAGCCGTAATGACTGGTCGCCACACCCAAGCCTACAGCCATCGGATAAGATTTTTTTTGTATTTTACTTTTGCACAGCGTGAACCATTGTTTTAAACTGTGTTTTATTAATCATTCATGAACTTTAAATAAACTGTTTCACCTTATTATGTCATTATAATCATAAACCTTTGTAAGGTTCTTTCCTGGTGTTTGATTAATCTGAATATCCTATTTTACAGACCTGTGATGTGCCAAGTTAATATAAAGAGGAAACATTTAAATGGTTTTTGACCAAATAATGCGAAGGTTTTCTTGACTACTGAGCCGTGCACGGCTTGTGTTCATCCTATTAACTGTTTGTCACCTATTACGGTAGTGCCGCCTCGTTTTCTTATTCAATTTACTGGCGTCACTAACTTCCTGCCTTACTTGCCCGTGAGTGACAGCAGCGACACTTATCGATAAGCGCACTGTCGTACCACCTCTGGAGCGACCTAGAGTATTTCCGGGTCATGTGAAGCCCCCGTCACCCGGAGTCGGGCTGGAGACGGTGGGAGCGTGCACTTGCGGTTGGAGTGTGAAGTGCAGCTTGCGAGTGCTACGCAGCTCGACGCTCACCGATCATGGGCATGAAAGTTTGAGTCCTCACTTAACTTACTATCGAGCCTCAACTGTTTGCATTTCTTCGTTTGATCCTGGTTGTTGCTTTTTTGACATTGCCGCGAGCATCAACGTCTTCCTGTGAAATTTAACTTAACGTAATTTATTCCATGTTATGGAAGTTCACCAGCTCTTGACGTTCCAGTTACCGGCCATGGTCGTTGACTTAGTTTCAGGCACTGTATTTTCCTAGTCGTGTTGTTGCTGCCCATCGCGGCGTGTAGTTCGACAGCTGAGGTGTTGTTGGTCGATGTGGGCGCCAATATTCTGTGTGTCGTGTATTGACATCTTGTGGTCTTTTTTGCTGGTTGCGTGGAATAGAACTGATTTGGTTGATTCGTTGGTCGACTGTCTGTCAGTTGGGTTGCTTCCAGATTAAGAAGTCGTGGAACAGGCTGCCTGTTTCATCCTAAAAATGGTTCAAATGACTGTGAGCACTATGGGACTTAACATACGAGTATATCAGTCCCCTAGAACTTAGAACTACTTGAACCTAATGACATCACACAAATTCATGCCCGAGGCAGGGTTCGAACCTGCGACCGTCGCGGTCGCGTGGTTCCAGACTGTAGCCCCTAGAACCGCTCGGCCACCCAGCCCGGGCATGTCTCACTTAAACGGGCGTTAGTGTTACACTCCCAGGCTGACACTTGGAAACTTCTGAGCGATGTTGCTTGTGTGTTACGTAGTATTTTCCCTGTTTGGATTTTAGTTATTTGCTTGATGTGTGGCTTTCAGCCGAATATCAAAATTTCCTAAATTAATGCTGTTGTCTTGCCATTGAGGCATGAGATTATTAAATTTTTATATGGGGTCTTCAGCAGAATTTTACTGGAGAGGTTTTAAGATACGGCCTTCTGCCCTTTAAAACTGAATGTCTTCTTCTAGGGCTTAAGCCGTTAAATTATTTGTTGGTGAGTGGCCTTCAGCCGAGTTTTAATATGTCTTAAATTAATCTTCTTCTCTTGCCCTTAAGGCATAAGACTGTTATGCTTTTGAATGTGGCCTTCATCCCAATTTGAATGAGATGTCGGCGGGGTCAGGGATTTTCTCTGCCTCGTGATGACTGAGTGTTGTGTGATTTCCTTAGGTTAGTTAGGTTTAAGTAGTTCTAAGTTCTAGGGGACTGATGACCATAGATGTTAAGTCCCGTAGTGCTCAGAGGCATTTGAACCATTTGTTTGAATGAATTGTTTTATAAATAAGGCCTCCTACCTTTTGACTGAAACTCCACTTTTTGCTTAAAATGCGACCTCCAGCATAGTTCTATTTAATTTGAATTGCTAACGCTTTTAGGCTATTAGACTGAAGATTTAGAAAATATTCTTGGGTGAAACCTCCAGAAGAAACTTGTATTTCAGTTTTGCTTAAGCCTTGTGTCTTGGATTCTGAATGTGGTCTTCAGCCGATCTAAAGTTAATCAAAGAAGGTGGATTGAAGTTTTGAGTGTTTGCATCCTTGTTGTAATATTGTGGGTTGATAAATAAAGTTTGTACGTTGAGTGAAACTCACAGGAACTTATTTTGGCCCTTTTACACAACCTAATCCGCTCTGTCTTGGTAGCTCAGGCATTTTAATTATTGCAAAGATTCATAGTAAAAGTTTGCTGACAAAAATTCAGTCAGCATAAAGTAACGTTACTAAAATCTATTAAATAAATATACAGATAACTTCAAAGTGTATTCCAGAAAAATATAAGGTAATCTTGAAGTGAAATTTTCAGCATAAAAAATGTGTACTTTATCTAAGTATTTTAGTATTTAAGTTTGTTCGTTATGGAATATGTTTTTCTTAAGGTCTCCCCTGGCCAAATTTTTTCAGCTTCCTTGAAGTTATGTACTGGACCCTTTCTCTTTCAAAAACGTAATGCATAAGGATGTAGTTGAACATTGTCTAAGTGGAATAATATTTATTTGAAGAACCAAAATAAACAATAGCAAGAAAGTAGGCTAAATTCATACTGATGCTTTTACAATACTTCACTGTCCCCTTGCCTGCACAGGCTGGCGACCGTTGGTAAATATTTTAAACCATTAAATGAACTAGGAACTGAGTTGTCCTAGCTTAAATTCAACAGTATTCATATTGTGTTTCTTTCTAACCACTGGATAAGATCTTATGAAAAGAGTTGAATAGTCTGATTTACTTAATAATGTGACACAATTGACGCTCAAATCCTGTACAAGGGGTAACTCCGTTGATTAGTTTTTCCTATTAACAGGACTATCCTCCCATAATGTACTTTGTTTGGAAACTAAACTAAATTTAGGATGATGGTTATACATGGCAAAATTAAGACAGTGTTTCTATTACTCAAGTAAAAGACTACTAAATTACAATAGTAGTTGTAGGGATATACGTGGCTGTTAATAGCGCATAAGCAGATAAGAACAGTTATTCATTTTATATCTAGGCAGGATTCTTTTGCAGGAAGCGTAATTGTCTCTGGGACACGAATTTGTTAAAGCATTTAAAAGAATGGTACAGCGGTATAAATTATAATGTATGTGGTTTAAACAATTATTAAAATGTATAACCATAAATATCTGCCGTATAGAGAAGGAAAGTAGGAGGATAAAAGTGATGTCTTTTCTATAAACAGTGATCAGGAACAGGACAGAGAGGAATCGATTTTACTAATGGACAAGCAAGTACAGAATATTGATTTGGGGAATGAGACTTCTTAGATTAAGAAAGAAGTACATTCAGAGGATGAAGACAAGGGAGTGGACAATAATCAACAAAATGGACAACAACCGATTGATTTGTATCCATTATTACACAGCATGCATACTCAGCTGACAGCACGAAACAAAACACTTCAATACTATGCGAACAATTCCTAGCGCAAAACAAGAACACTTCAGTTTTAAGCGAATAAATAGAGGCTCAAAAAGAAAAATTTGGAAGTCAGAATAAAACTACTCGGGAACAGGCTAAGTTTATTAAAAGTCTGTCTGAAAACATTGCCAGTATAAACGTAAAACTTAAGAAACAGAGTGAACAAATGGAAAGGAATAACCAAAAGATAGAAAAAGTTAATAATAAAATAGGTTTTGTGACTGAGGAATTTATTAACATGAAGGAATACGTGAAAGATTTAGGTGCAACTATCAGTAATATACACACAGAAATTGTCAACATTAATGACAGGTTTAAAACCGAAGTAGAGAAAATACAGGAACAGGTCGAACCTATGTTAGAGTGAAAGGTTAAGGAAAAGATTTCCCATGTTAAAAAAGCAATAACAAAGCGGACAACGAACAGATTCTTCAATTGAGAATGACTATACAAGAGACTGAGAAAAACCTAGAGAGGAAAGTAGAGTAATGCGAAGAGAAGTCTCGCAATAACACTTCCAGTATACAAGAAAAAGTTAGTGACCTAGAAAGAAAGGTTACATCTAACGGCCCTTATGTGGTAGACAGAACACCAATTTACAGGGTACTAGGAAGCGAAGAATAATTTGACCCTTAACCGAAAACACAGTGTAGTATACCCTGTGGATTTTATTAAGAACAGCGAAAGGCTGCTTCATGAAAATTCACAGATCAGGAAAAAGTAAGTGTCGTAATTAGTGGTTTAGCAGGAGATGCTAAACGATGGGGGTTTAACTTAAGCACTGAAGTAAAAACCTTGAGTGAATCTTCACGGAAGCTCTTCGACCAGTATTGGTCCGAGCAGATACATAATAGCCTCTGGCGTTTGTTTATAATGGTGAGAATGTTCGAAGGCAAAGACTGAATAAGCATGAAATAATTTTTTGGGTATAGAAGATTAGCACACTTAATGAATCGAAGGAGTGATTCCCAGATCATGTGGGAACTCTTGAAGAAATTACTAGAAGACTCCAAAAGAAATGTGAGCAGTAACCACCATACTTTTCCTGCATTTTCACAAAAACTGATTCACGAAGATCACTGGCTAGAAAACAACTTCCGTCAGAATAATAACCGATAGAATGAAAGAAATGCTAGAAATAACAGCAATGATGATCAGAATGATAATTAGTATCATGTTAATACTGTTCGAAGAGGGAGAGGCAGAGGCAGATTTTCCTGTAACCATCGCGGGACATAGGATACGAAATAACTGCCACAGGGAGAAGTTAAACTAAATAACGCGAATGTTAAGGGACAGACAGATGCGGGAACAAAATACAGGAGGTCAAAACGCAAGAAATATTCTCGGCATAGAGATATTCGATATGGTGCAGTACGGCGCAGATGAGAGGTCATTGACTAGGCCTGCCATGAAAAGTGGTACTGTACGTGAATTACAGTTGGCTAGCAACGGACGTATTCCACGCGCTAACAAGCCGCGGCAGTGGACCACTGTATCAGTGCATATGGAGAGTGACGTCACAGGGCAATCAGCTGAGAATGTGAGTAAGCCAGTAGACGGGGAAATCGCCTGCTATAATCAATTCAGAGGCTACGGACAGAGAACGTGCTGTAACTGAGATGGAAGAGAGTTTGTATGGAACTGATAATTGGTGTATGCAGATGAGTAATCTGTACGACGGTATAAAGCAGGGAAATGAAAATGAAGATAGCGTTACAACGACCGGAAAGAACGTAATGGAAAAAGGTTTATTGTCTTGAGCAGCGGAGAGTACGCGAGCAGCCAATACAATTGACCCAAAAATGAAAATGAAGACGTCATAAGTTGACGTGAAGTAGGAGAGGCACATTTACACTTTGCTGAAGAATCATTCCATGACAACAAATCAGCAGATAACGTTGAGGGAGAACAAGTTACCTATTTTTCCGTATACGGAAAATTATTAAAGATTTTGTTACAACCGTACGCACCTTGAGCAACACTCTAGAAAGTTAACGGCCGAGCAGACGTTGATGGAGCCTGGTATGGTGCTAAGAGCATGAGGTATTTTTATGGTTCTTAGCTCGTAGAAACAGCATGTTGCGAGTTGGAAGCAATTGCGGCAAGCCCAGCCCTCAGTAAATCTTGCCGGACAGACCCACAGCAGTACGGGGCAGACAGAGCAGTCCCTTGTCAAGACAGGTCTCCAGCAGAAAAATGCCGCGATACTCTGGCGCCAGCCGAAGCCTGGGCTGAGGGCGTCGGACTGAAAGAACGAGTCTACACAGTGGAGTCATAAACCTGGCATTGTGTGCAGAGCCACGCATAATAAAAATTCACAAGTTTTCATGTTCGCCGATAATGCAAATAGGCCGGTGAACCAATTCCATCGGTAACCTCGGTTTTTAAGAAACTCTGGCGTCTGAGAAATGTCTGGAGATGGAACCTTTATTACACTTCATAGGATTAACAAGCTCCAAGGGACTGTCGATTTAGATAAAGATCTTTAGGATTGTATCTGTTCGCTTGTTGCCGTGGGAAGCCATGTGACTTCAGAGAAAATGATCTCCCCCCCCCCCCCCCCCCCTCCACAACAACCTAAAAAAGCCAGTAATTGGCAGTTTCTTTTTTCTGTTTTGACAGGAGTTTGTATTGTTGTGTGATTGGCTCAAGACGGCACGAAGGCGGTGTAGTTAGTGCACTTTGCGGAAAAACGGATTTTTTTCTCGGGAGAGGTGAGAGGCACTTGAATCTGTCCAATAAGGGGAGTTCTGGTCGATGCTGTGGCATCTGTAATTGGTGCTTAGGACATGTCCTGGGACTGACTTCACTTGCGAGTAATTGAGACTGGGGAGCCTGTGTTGAAGTTCTTAGTGTACTGACAGCGTGACCTCAAACGTCTCGGACTACTCATTTGCTGAGGGCACACTTATTCGTTTTTGGTTTACCAGTCTTCACATTTGGCATCCTTGTGAGCTCTGTCGTATAAGTGGGCAAAATTGGTCATTGGTACCATCAGCGAATTGGTGTGTCACACACTGAAATCTGTTGTGATTTCAGGGCTCTTGTAGAGAGCAAATTACGATCCGTCTGCATGATCGCTAGACCGAGAGATTTTTGCGTTTCTTTCGTGGCCGTGATCGACTGACAGGTGCCGCCTCATGTCTCGCCTCTGCTGCACACGTCTCGCCAGCTGCAAGTTACATCGCCGCACGAAGCAAACAGGGTGACGTACTGCCGCTCCGGCCTTGTCAGGGCGTACAGATCCCAATCTCCACTTGCTCTCAGCTGTATCTATATAGAGAAATTTCTGTAGATTTGGAAAACCAAATTCTGCTCTGCGTCAAATCAATTCAGATTGCGTTATCCAAATTTTTAGGGCCAAGGTACTTGACTCACTTCTACCACCCAGGGTTGTTGTCCATTGTGGTCTTAAACCACCTGTTAGTAGTTTACGGTAGTCAATCAGTAACTTGTTTAGCATAATTTATGTATGTTTTTTCTTTTGAAAAATAAATTTTGTTAGAACACTAGTAAATTTTGCTTCATTTTCAATCATTTAAACAGTCCCAACAGGGTAATCTTTCATTGTGGTGTCCCATGCCAGGATCTCGGATTGAAGGCACCTTCTGGGAACGTCTAATCGCATTGATTAGTGCCATCATTCAATTTGACGTCCCTTGCGTAGAATTTTGAATTGATGGCACCATGTGTGACCGTCCGATCGCAGATGGTATTGCCTAGTAAAGTTTGTGTTTCCCATGTTTAATGTGGTGCACTGGGTAGAGAAGTTTCGTGTTGCTGGCGCCTATAAATAGTACTAATATTTAATTATTGTATGTGTGTATTTTCATGTTGTGGTTGTGACTTCTGTGTCACTTGATTGTTTGTTTCTGATACCGAACGGCGTTGTGCTGATTTGTTAGGATTGACATTTTCGTTTGCGAGTATAGACAAGCGTAATGTTATTTGAATTCGTTGTCAAGAACTAGGAAGAGCAGTAGTTCACGGGAGTGTAATTTAGAGTAGAATCTGTGTGGTACAGAAATGTGTGATTTTTAAATTCGTTTGGGTCAGAATTAGAGTGCATGCTTACGAGAAGTAAGGCACGTTTGCTACAGAGTAGCAGAAGTAATTGTGTTTTGCTAGCTATCCACGTCATATTATTAGCGGTGACGAGGCAGATATTCCACGGGACTCTCAAGTAAATGCAGTTGCAGCCCGGGCAGAAGTGTCGAACGTTAACCTGCAGAGTACGACGACATATCTCAGTCAGATAACGAAAGTGAACGGGAGACCGCGGCAGAACGAAGTCTAAGCGCTGCTGGTACGACAAGCACAATCAGTGAAATTGTCAGACCGGAATCACGAAAAAAACGTCACAGAATGATGGAATCTCGTTG
Source organism: Schistocerca gregaria (assembly GCF_023897955.1). Taxonomy (NCBI): domain Eukaryota; kingdom Metazoa; phylum Arthropoda; class Insecta; order Orthoptera; family Acrididae; genus Schistocerca; species Schistocerca gregaria. The sequence goes on along the minus strand of NC_064921.1, from coordinate 577,731,979 downwards.
ACCTAGTCTGGATGGTGGCACCAGTGGATCTCACTTTGAGGCTCTCATGCAATTCATGCAAGAGGCATAAAGGAAGAGGCAAGAGGCAGAAAAAAAGAGACGGAAGAGGAGGGAAGACATAGACTAGTCCTAAGAACGGTCACAGACAATATAGACGGAATAAAGAAAGAGATCGCAGGAATCCAAGAAGAGCTAGATAAAGTCAAGGAAATGACAGTAGAAACACATGAGGTCGCGGACCAGGTGAAGCGCGATGCCAAAAGAGCAAGATTGGTAGTGCAAGTAGCACGAAAGGACGCATCAGTGTCCAAAGAACAAGTTAAATTGGCAAGAAGACAAAAAAGACACTTATAGCGCTCCAAAAGTGAGGCAAAACAATAGTTCAACAAACGCAGGTAAAATTTAGTGAGGTTGAGAAACGAATTTAACAGATAGAAATCAAACAGGCCGAAATCTCTGAAGTAAAATATAAGCAGACTTGAGTTGCTGCACAAGAAAACAAGTTTGCTAAGGACGTTCGGCAGGCACATGAGCGGGTCGCACAATTGCGAGCACAATCTCGTCCGGTAGCGCGCCATGGAGAGCATAACAGAAGTGAAGAAAATGTTTTGCGACTCTCCGAAGCGCTATATAAGAACCCCCCCACACGCACACACATACATGGGCGAAAGCAGCAGGAATACGCTCCTGCCGTGGTGAAAAGAGGAACTGAAAATGTTCCGACGGTAACACGCAGCATGTCTAAGACCGAGCCGGAAAGCAATTGTACACGTCTGCGGAGATCAGAAATGTTATTACGTGAGTCTGACAGCACGAGGAGATACCATAACAGTGCACTAGGATCGTTTGGGCATGGATACATGGAATCACGCTCTGCAGATGAAAGGGAAACTTCGTACGATAGATACGTCGAACCTTGCGACCACAAACGTTTCTTGACCATCCAGAATTTTCCAATCTACAAGGGGCCAAATAACGCATTACATCCAAAGACCTGGATGGCACAGAACGATCACGTGTTACTAGGGTCTTGGCCGCTGAGGTACAAGCTCCAGTTTCTCTGTGGTTTCTTAGAAAGGAGTTAGCAGAGAGTTGTCGCTCCTACCAAGAATTTAAGGACGCATTTCTTAGTACATATTGGTCGTAAAGCACACAGGAGAGGATTAAACAGGAGATCACGTTAGGAAACGACATAGAAAAGTCCTGATTCCACAGTCCTGTCACATTCTTCCAGTACGTTGTTCAAAAAGAACCGATCCTTGCATCAACGGTACAGTCTCAAGGAAATTATAAGGCACTGCTTCTTTAAATTACCTTTGTGTTACCAGCAACTGCTCATCGGTAGATGCAGAGATTCAGTCGAAGCCTTCAATGGTGCGCTGCGTGAGCTCGAGTACATGGATGAAATTCAACTAGAGGGGAAGACGTATAAATAATGACCGCAACTAGCCAGATTCGGAAGAGAGGAATGACGATGAATGAAATGGGGCAAACATCGATCGAATCGAAACCAAAATTCAGACTTCAATTGGAATAACCAGACACAATGGGAAAATACAAGAAGACGAGGAAATTACAATCATGAAAATAACTAGCGACGTAATGGAAACTGGAGAGAGCAATAGAACTCGAACCAGGATCAACAAGATTCAAGGCACGAACATCAAAGCAATAGCAGGACATTCAACGGTCAAGGTCAATGGAACGACCAATGTAGCGAATATTTGAAATTGAGGCCACCTAACCCATCGCAGAGATCACGCAGAAAAAATTCAAACAGGAATTAATACACAACCGCTGCGGACTCAGCTCGAAACAATGCCGCTGAAACTATAGGAACGAGCGATATTAACCTGTTAGAGTCCGGTGATACAAGGGAACAGCCACGGGAAGAGAACGTCCATTACGTTAATATTTCCATGGACGGAATGTTTAACTTAATTTAATGTTGATATTGTGTTGCTTAGCATAATATTCCATTTTTTATAATTAGGTGTTATTGTGTTTGTTTGTCATCTCCATTAGTTTTCAGCATGAGTCCTTATTGAACGTGGTCAAATGAGTTGCGTATTTGTGACATCTTATCACCAACATTCACTGGCAACTGGCTGATTGATTTGAAATTCCGTTGTCAGTTATACGTCATCATCAATGGGCACTTTTTGTGGCATGCCAAACCAGGCCCGTTGCAATACTGAGTACTCGAAACAAATGAGAACTGCTATTATTTCTTTGGACCTCACAATTCTCGTCAGATTTCCGCATTTGGACATCGTACTCTGTCATAGCATTCTCGCAAAGAGCCTTCACAATTATCACGTTCGTGAATTAATTTGTTTACTTTCTGTTGTTTTTTGTACACTGCACAAGGGACGGATGTACGTCACTTTTTGTTTGTTCTTTGTGTCATGAGGGTAAATCGTGCCATAGAACATGTGCGTTTCGATTTTCGGATGCGTTTCGTGTGATGTTAGCGGTCCATGCTTTGGGCGCTTGTCGACGCTAAGACTGTGTGTGTTATCGCCTGTCGTGCGATGTACCCTGTGTTGCGGTGGAATTTTGCCAGCGTCATGTGAGCGCCGTCGGCGAAATATAGTGTATGGGGAATTAGCACGGACAAGTGGAAGTCACGGTAGAGTGGCGAACCCCAGACAAGGAAATAGGAAGCAGAAACGAAATGATATTACGCATAACGCTCGTGTTTCATTTTAGAAGTTGTGATCGTGGCAGAGGAAACGGGAGGCATCGTTGTACTATGTAAAATGTCATGTACACAATCATAAATGCCACTACAAAGGTTTCAGGTAAATCACCTGCACCTGAGTGAGTAGACGCACTTCCTGACCACTTCAGCATCAGCAGACAACACCGCCAGACATCGAAAAATAAAAGAGGCATGTACAAGGAATAAAATACGTGAAAATTCGCTTCGGTAGTATTAGCAAAGGCATAGGATAGTACAATAAGTTAGTACTCAGTATTGGGAGAAGTCTGCACGTTTTGTGGAGGTATAGAGACAGCGCCAGCGTAAAATTGGAGTGCATGACAGAAGTATAACTATCCAGAAACCAACAAAGACACGAGCACACACGAACAAAGACGCCTCACACCACATAGTTTACACCCATAGAACTTTAACGGTTTTTAGTGTGCAGCTTGCTGCAGCCAACATGGATTTGCAGTTGACCAATATGCATGTTATGTAAATTAACGTTTCCATGATTTGTGAATATAGCCACGTCAGTAAATAAAATCAAATTGATATATGTATCATCTCTCTGAATCTGAAGTTGAGCACATTGGCAGAATTCTGTGCGACACATACAATCCGTACCAGTTAACTCTTGGTGGAGACTGATATGGTTGTTGTTGTTGTTGTCTTCAGTCCTGAGACTGGTTTGATGCAGCTCTCCATGCTACTCTATCCTGTGCAAGCTGCTTCATCTCCCAGTACCTACTGCAACCTACATCCTTCTGAATCTGCTTAGTGTACTCATCTCTCGGTCTCCCTCTACGATTTTTACCCTCCACGCTGCCCTCCAATGCTAAATTTGTGATCCCTTGATGCCTCAAAACATGTCCTACCAACCGATCCCTTCTTCTAGTCAAGTTGTGCCACAAACTTCTCTTCTCCCCAATCCTATTCAATACCTCCTCAGTAGTTACGTGATCTATCCACCTTATCTTCAGTATTCTTCTGTAGCACCACATTTCGAAAGCTTCTATTCTCTTCTTGTCCAAACTAGTTATCGTCCATGTTTCACTTCCATACATGGCTACACTCCAAACAAATACTTTCATAAACGACTTCCTGATACATAAATCTATATTCGATGTTAACAAATTTCTCTTCTTCAGAAACGCTTTCCTTGCCATTGCCAGTCTACATTTTATATCCTCTCTACTTCGACCATCATCAGTTATTTTACTTCCTAAATAGCAAAACTCCTTTACTACTTTAAGTGTCTCATTTACTAATCTAATTCCCTCAGCATCACCCGATTTAATTTGACTACATTCCATTATCCTCGTTTTGCTTTTGTTAATGTTCATCTTATATCCTCCTTTCAAGACACTGTCCATTCCGTTCAACTGCTCTTCCAAGTCCTTTGCCGTCTCTGACAGAATTACAATGTCATCGGCGAACCTCAAAGTTTTTACTTCGTCTCCATGAATTTTAATACCTACTCCAAATTTTTCTTTTGTTTCCTTTACTGCTTGCTCAATATACAGATTGAATAACATCGGGGAGAGGCTACAACCCTGTCTCACTCCTTTCCCAACCACTGCTTCCCTTTCATGCCCCTCGACTCTTATTACTGCCATCTGGTTTCTGTACAAATTATAAATAGCCTTTCGCTCCCTGTATTTTACCCCTGCCACCTTTAGAATTTGAAAAAGAGTATTCCAGTCAACATTGTCAAAAGCTTTCTCTAAGTCTACAAATGCTAGAAACGTAGGTTTGCCTTTTCTTAATCTTTCTTCTAAGATAAGTCGTAAGGTCAGTATTGCCTCACGTGTTCCAACATTTCTACGGAATCCAAACTGATCTTCCCCGACGTCTGCATCTACCAGTTTTTCCATTCGTCTGTAAAGAATTCGCGTTAGTATTTTGCAGCCGTGGCTTATTAAACTGATAGTTCGGTAATTTTCACATCTGTCAGCACCTGCTTTCTTTGGGATTGGAATTATTATATTCTTCTTGAAGTCTGAGGGTATTTCGCCTGTCTCATACATCTTGCTCACCAGCTGGTAGAGTTTTGTCATTACTGGCTCTCCCAAGGCCGTCAGTAGTTCTAATGGAATGTTGTCTACTCCGGGGGCCTTGTTTCGACTCAGGTCTTTCAGTGCTCTGTCAAACTCTTCACGCAGTATCGTATCTCCCATTTCGTCTTCATCTACATCCTCTTCTATTTCCATAATATTGTCCTCAAGTACATCGCCCTTGTATAAACCTTCTATATACTCCTTCCACCTTTCTGCCTTCCCTTCTTTGCTTAGAACTGGGCTGCCATCTGAGTTCTTGATATTCATACACGTGGTTCTCTTCTCTCCAAAGGTCTCTTTAATTTTCCTGTAGGCAGTATCTATCTTACCCCTAGTGAGATAAGCTTCTACATCCTTACATTTGTCCTCTAGCCATCCCTGTTTAGCCATTTTGCACTTCCTGTCGATCTCATTTTTGAGACGTTTGTATTCCTTTTTGCCTGCTTCATTTACTGCATTTTTATATTTTCTCCTTTCATCAATTAAATTCAATATTTCTTCTGTTACCCAAGGATTTCTAGCAGCCCTCGTCTTTGTACCTACTTTATCCTCTGCTGCCTTCACTACTACATCCCTTAGAGCTACCCACTCTTCTTCTACTGTACTTCTTTCCCCTATTCCTGTCAATTGTTCCCTTGTGCTCTCTCTGAAACTCTGTACAACCTCTGGTTCTTTCAGTTTATCCAGGTCCCATCTCCTTAATTTCCCACATTTTTGCAGTTTCTTCAGTTTTAATCTACAGGTCATAACCAATAGATTGTGGTCAGAGTCCACATCTGCTCCTGGAAATGTCTTACAACTTAAAACCTGGTTCCTAAATCTCTGTCTTACCATTATATAATCTATCTGATACCTTTTAGTATCTCCAGGGTTCTTCCACGTATACAACCTTCTTTCGTGATTCTTAAACCAAGTGTTAGCTATGATTAAGTTGTGCTCTGTGCAAAATTCTACTAGGCGGCTTCCTCTTTCATTTCTTAGCCCCAATCCATATTCACCTACTATGTTTCCTTCTCTCCCTTTTCCTACACTCGAATTCCAGTCACCCGTTACTATTAAATTTTCGTCTCCCTTCACTATCTGAATAATTTCTTTTATTTCATCGTACATTTCTTCAATTTCTTCATCATCTGCAGAGCTAGTTGGCATATAAACTTGTACTACTGTAGTAGGTGTGGGCTTCGTATCTATCTTGGCCACAATAATGCGTTCACTATGCTGTTTGTAGTAGCTTACTCGCATTCCTATTTTCCTATTCATTATTAAACCTACTCCTGCATTACCCCTATTTGATTTTGTGTTTATAACCCTGTAGTCACCTGACCAGAAGTCTTGTTCCTCCTGCCACCGAACTTCACTAATTCCCACTATATCTAACTTTAGCCTATCCATTTCCCTTTTTAAATTTTCTAACCTACCTGCCCGATTAAGGGATCTGACATTCCACGCTCCGATCCGTAGAACGCCAGTTTTCTTTCTCCTGATAACGACATCCTCCTGAGTAGTCCCCGCCCGGAGATCCGAATGGGGGACTATTTTACCTCCGGAATATTTTACCCAAGAGGATGCCATCATCATTTAATCATACAGTAAAGCTGCATGTCCTCGGGAAAAATTACGGCTGTAGTTTCCCCTTGCTTTCAGCCGTTCGCAGTACCAGCACAGCAAAGCCGTTTTGGTTAATGTTGCAAGGCCAGATCACTCAATCATCCAGACTGTTGCCCCTGCAACTACTGAAAAGGCTGCTGCCCCTCTTCAGGAACCACACGTTTGTCTGGCCTCTCAACAGATACCCCTCCGTTGTGGTTGCACCTACGGTACGGCCATCTGTATCGCTGAGGCACGCAAGCCTCCCCACCAACGGCAAGGTCCATGGTTCATGGGGGGAGGACTGATATGGTAAGGATGATATTTATGGCGATGCAGAACACAAACAACAGTACTCTGGCTAATTCAAGATTTCTTTGTGATCTGACGCGAACAGATACACTGTCCTCGAATCACAGTCGCAAGATTACCAATTTCCGTTTCCTAGTTAGTAACTTTCCTTTGCCGGATATGTTACCGGTGAGTTAAAGAACCACTTGTTCTCAGTTTATCATACACATATATAAATGTTCGACATTTAGGGTGAGCACGTTTAGATTATCTTTCGGTGTATAAGTCTCTAGCTCTCACTGAATTTCATTGGCATCCTCAGTAAATGAGTAGCATATCGACTTGTTCTTTGACGGAATACGTCATTCACTTTCGTTTCTGTTAGCGTTGTATTGCGAAACCGACGAATGGTGTTTACATGACAATAACACGTTAGATAGATACGCCGTATTCGGCGAATATTTACTAGTTGGACGATGTACGAGAGAGAGTTGTCTGAGCATATGCTTCGATAAGTGCCGAAGTGATAATAAATACCACTCAATCTATGATAAGATGATTTCATCAATAAATTTATAAATGTGGTCATAACTTTGAACACCTTCTGTAAATCGACGTTCATGCTACCTTTTTGACCCTCGTTGACCTTCAAAGACCTTATGTTACACATCATTGGATTCGTCTTCATAGCCGCTGTCAGAAAATCAGTAACAAACTTATCATCGCCGGCCGGAGTGGCCGTGCGGTTCTAGGCGCTACAGTCTGGAGCCGAGCGACCGCTACGGTCACAAGTTCGAATCTTGCCTCGGCATGGATGTGTGAGATGTCCTTGGGTTAGTTAGGTTTAAGTAGTTCTAAGTTCTAGGGGAGTGATGACCTCGGATGTTAAGTCCCATAGTGCTCAGAGCCATTTGAGCCATTTTGCATAATGGCTGGATAATGAAGACATGCCGAGGGATATATGAAACTGCGCAGGAAGGCGTCAACGCACCAACAATGTTTCAGAAGGATGGAATCGGAGGATAAATACATTAATTTCAAAGGTTCATCCAAATTTTTACTCCTTAGTAAAAATTCTCAGAGAGGACGTAGCACTAATTTGGTGGGAAAACAAGAAAGAATCCCGCACTTAAGACAGATGAGATAGTTTCTAAGGCCCTTACAAGACTCCAAGTTGTCGGCAGTATGAAATCATTTCCTACTTTCGTGGCCTATGCACAGAAATTACAATGAAAAGAAAATCGCTGAAGCTACAGAAACGGTGGTGGTGGTTAGTGTTAAACGTCCCGTCGACAAAGAGGTCATTAGAGACGGAGCGCTAGCTCGGGGATAGGGAAGGATTGGGTAGGAAATCGGCCGTGCTCTTTCAAAGGAACCATCCCGGCATTTGCCTGAAACGATTTAGGGAAATCACGGAAAACCTAAATCAGAGCTACAGAAACACTTGTAAATATTGAAAATGGGTTCAGTTCACGCCGTTCGCCTTATTGTAAAAATTGTAAATAAATAGTCATCCTGTATATGTTGTAAAGAAATACAATGGAGGACGAAGAGAGACTACCTCATCGTGGTGTCCCTGGAAAAGAAACAAAGTCGGCTAAATGTCTCTTGCAAATTGTAAAAGATTCACAAATGAAGTCTGAATTGTCATAGCTTTTCTAACAATCACAATCAGCACTTTTGTGTAGACAATTTTAGAAACAATATCTGGTTGACTAGACGATGAATACGTCTTGTTTCAATACATAAATAGCATTCCTTAACGCTGATTACTAGGTTCAAATGGTTAAAATGGTTCTGAGCGCTATGGGACATAACTTCTGAGATCATCAGTCCCCTAGAACGTAGATCTACTTAAACCTAACTAACCTAAGGACATCACACACACCCATGCCCGAGGCAGGATTCGAACCTGCGACCGTAGCGGTCGCGCGGTTCCAGGCTGTAGCGCCTAGGAACCGCTCGGCCACTGACGTGTGTGATGTCCTTAGGTTAGTTAGGTTTAAGTAGTTCTAAGTTCTAGGGGACTGATGACCACAGCAGTTGAGTCCCATAGTGCTCAGAGCCATTTGAGCCATTTTTTTTCTTTTCTGTTGGGTATTCTTTCGCAACATGTTCCCTAATTTTCGTAGAGATTATTTTGTTTTTCATGTGTCGGTATGGCTCCTCAACTTGGAATAACGGAAAGTAAGGTCGTAGAGCGCCAAGTCAGCGTTAGCTAACTCCTCCCGGACGGATTTACGCAATGAACTGAGCTAGGATCGTAGCCATCTTGGCTTCTTGCCAACCAGAACAATGGCTGATGCGACGTGATCGTTATAGCGACGCCCTGCATAACTGCGCTGTCTCCAGTGCATGGTTCAGCTCTGCAGTCTGGAGATATCTTCAGAAAACTCGAACGTAGCGGAGGCAGATAACTATCGCAGTATCTGCTTTACCGCAAATGCATCCAAGAGATGAAGTTATTACGTAGCGTAAGCTAAGACCCTAGACTTAAGACGAATCACGGTACTTTCATAGGATCCGCCAGCTTGGGACAAGTGATCGTCAATCAGAAAAAGGTGTTGCCTATAGTGAAAAATTGGCAATATATATTCACAAAATACGTGACTGAACAACAGGAATAATGATCCATGAGAAATGGTAAAAAGGGAATATGGCAGGCGTGCAGTCTTACTCTTCAGCCTGTGCATCTAAGAAGCAATGGCGGAAAAATAGACAGGTTCAATTGCTGGGTCAAAATTCATGGTGAAAGGATTAGTTGACGAAATCATTGCTCTGTTCGAAAGTGAGCCAGAACTAAAGACCTGTTGAATTGGATGGATATTGTAATAAGTGTAGCTTACTGATTGGGATTACCCGCGTAGGAAACCAGGTTACAGAGGAGCAGCGAAATGAGTTTCGAGACATGAAAATTTTGGCACCACGTAGTAGACGAACTGAAGATATTGTGCTGCCTTGGACCCATAAGACACATGACGGTCGAAACAAGGGTGACATAAGAAGACTGTCACCTTTATAGAGGGTGTCCCTCGTGAACTAGTAGCAAAAATATGCCTTAACGTTGGGAAGAAGCTTCTGAGAATGTGCGTCTGGAACAGGACATCCTGTGGAAGTGAGTCCTGAACTGTGTGAAAACCGGAAACAAAGAGAATCGAGGGATTTGAAACGTGGTGTTGGTGTAAATTTTACAATTCTTCCAAGATTACCGTACCATTTTTGATCTCATTTGGCGTAGTAACGTTTAATCATTGTTCAGTGTTCTTTCTGTTAGGGCGTTTTAAATCTATTCCTGGTTTCCTTTAGTGAGATGAAGCGTAAATAGCGAGGCAACTGGGGCAGAATTATTAAAAATACATTTTCATTGCAAAATTTGTAAGTTTCAAAGTACAGATCTTGATTCACTTCATCAGATAAGTATGTGAGGAAATACGGTGACAGTTTGACAAATGTTTACGTAATGGCTGACAACATGAGAACCTTCACTATTGATTGGTAAATACTAACTTCATCTGTACAGTTTTCCTTATATTTGGAGTCTAATATTTGAATAACAAGCATAACTAATTGTCACTTTTCTCTCACTAGTATAAACTATTAAGCTCGTGTTAGCAGAAAGACAAATTTATATGCTAAGATAATAAAACAAGAAGTAATATAGAATCTCTTGAAAATACAGCGTATAACATACGAACACTGTGTATTGCAACATTTTAAATACAGGCGTAACACAGTCCACATTTTATAATATCGTATTTGAAGTAAAAACTTGCGTTATACTAATAAACAGAGAATGCAGAAACAAAATACATTCTTATAAAAATTTGCTGACAGATGAAACATAGTTTAGCACAAGACATTGGAGCACTGCTTTCGACGTGCTGATTTAAAACGCTATTGCCTTGCTCTCGTGAAACTAGAGTTTTCCCGGTGGATCGTAACAAAGCTTACGGGATTATAGTCAGACAGTCTCCTCGGAAGCAGCCAATGTTATCTGAAAAACACCTTGAAACCTTCCCGTCTAATATTGGATGAACGTTTGCTTGCTGACTGAACGCTGCGTCTCTTAAAATCTTTTAACTGCTGCTCTGTCAAGACTACCTGCTGATTATTACGACGAAACATAAAATGTGTTGTCGCCGTGGCCCTCAGTCGTTACCTGAAATTATTAAGACTGATTCTTACCTTTAATTATTTATACTGGATCGCCATCTGACTGCTACAGCAAACTGTGGAATGAATATACTTACTTCTCTTTAACATAATTATAAGCTGCTGGTGGAGTTTCATAATACTTTGTGACTGGAATTCTTTAAGTTGAAGTTAATTTAGATTTGATAAAAGCTGAAGCTCAGTTTAGACTTTTCTTTTAAGATAACAATAAATTCCGTAAAGCATTTACGTGAATGATTTTGGGATAGAAAATTCTTAATGCATTTAATCTGGTAGAAGTTAACTATATTCTGAGAACGATCTTGACAAACAATTACAAGGGGTATAGTTCTTTACAAAAATTCTTAAAAAGTAGCGTTGCGCTACATACCTAATTTTCCATCAAAATTACATAACTATATTCTGAGAACGATCTTGACAAACAATTACAAGGGGCATAGTTCTTTACAAAAATTCTTAAAAAACTAGCATTGCGCTACATATAGCGAGTGGCTGGCGAGCACACCGCTTCTTTCAAAGTGTTAATTCATACCTCGCTTACAGCGACCTCCTCTCATGTCTCGCTAGCTACGACTGCCTCGTCTCACATCTTACTCGCAACTGCTCGCTTCCAACGCTCAATGCTACAAAAGTGCGGTCTCGCCGCCAACAATGGTTTTTGGTGCAGACAATCCCTGCTACCATTACAGATGTATTACTGCGCGCTGTTTCCCGCTCTTTCTCAATAATACACAATGCAATTTAATTAACAAAACAATTTAAATAAGAAACAGTTCAGATAATTACATGCTAAAACAGTTTAAATACGCCTATTACATAATTACATATGCCGCTACTCGGCTTTCTTAAAATTTTACTACGTTGTTGAGTCATATGGACTCAACATAAGTATAAAATTTGATTATAGAAAATAGTTTGAACAAAGTGTATACACAAATGCTGTCATACGAAATGATTTGTCTATCTCTAATAAAGAGAGTATGTAAATAGAAAGGGTTTTAGTAGGAATTGTACATCAAGTAAAATTTGGTTCCCTTAAATTTAACAACAAGAATAAGACTAAATGTGAAAATCAATATACAGATCATATGAAGCAATTGAAAGTTTACATTATGAAACATTTAATTCAAATTGGCATCTCTTAGTACCACAATTAAGGAAGGTACAAAAGGAATTGGATAGCATGGTCAAAGCACTGGCAACTGTCTGTGAATGCACTCAAAAGTCTGTTCCTTTCCCTCACATAGCACAACACCAGGTTTCGCCATGTGGTTCCATCATCGCCTTGCTCCATAGTTTTAGTGTACCCAAACACTAAGTACGTCGTCGAATAGCCTGAGTTGCCGCAGCCACATCAGGATTAAGTTCCATCTCCAATGGTCCATTAAGGTTGGTGGTGTGCATCTTGGTATGCAAACACCTATTGTCGTACATCATACTGTGGTGTGTATCTAGGTATGCAGGCACCAATTGACATACATCGGGCTGTGGTGTGCATCTAGGTATGCAAACACCTCGTCGAGAACATCATTGGTTGAAGTCACGTGTTTCACAATTCACTGATTCTGTGCTCAATAACCATGGGGATGCACAGGAATTAAGGTATGGGTAAAATTGTTTTGGCAATGGGTTCACGGACATTGTTGGTACCATAATTTGACTACCAAATAATTTTCCCTATGACAAAATATGTTGTGTCGTAATTTGTAACAATATGTAGTTTTAATTTAAGAATTCTTCCAGAAAATTATTCCCATATATAAAAGACATAAAAGTTCCTACTTATTCAGTATTTGATAGTATACAGATTTGTTATAGACAAGTACATTATTACTTATTCTGTATTTACATATCTTAGTTTCTTACATCATTAATTATAAATTTTGTTGACAATGCATTTCTTGACTTACTGTCCTAAAATTTTATCTTCCATTCAGGGGTGTAGTCGTCAGTTATGAGTCGTCGAATGTCAGGTCATAATATACAATAAAATTACTGTCATAAAATTATTTAAAGTATTCTTTTGCAGCTGAAAATTAAGGTAAACATTATTCTGGTTAGACATTGTAATGTGTGGTCCCCATCCATAGTGTTGCAATGTGTCACATGCTAGCAAAATTATTTCTTAACATTATACATTTCTTATATACTAACATAACATACACATTCTTCTTCTGCATCTGTGTCAACTCTCTGCATAACCTGTTATAAACATTCAGCATTAATTAACGTCAGCGCACGGCATGACTTATTATAAAACATTCAGTATTAATTATCGTCAGTGCACGGCATGACTTCAATAAACATCTTCTGGTACTTCTCGTCCGCTCCTGGCATGACCTATAAAACACTTTATCATAATATTAACTGCTGCAAAATCACGTCAGCTTCCGGCATGACCTATAAAATTTCTGTAATGACAATTAGCGTCAGCTATCTGCGTGACCTAAAGATTCACATCCTTATTCTAACTAAAACTACGTTTCAACCTGTGTTGTCAAGGTAACGATCATACGACGAAATATAAAAAAACAAAGATTCTGGCGTGCCCTGCTATTTACCGGCAGCATGTTGTAGAAGATAGTGTTGAGCAACTAGGGAGTGAGTTTACACAAAAAAATGCAGGATTATGTTCAAACCCTGATTGTAACAATGTTCTCTCCTTAGTTAAACAATATGCCCGCCTCTTGTTCACAAATATTTCACCACGAAAAATGACTGTCGTTGTTCATCCTTCATCGTGTGTGTTGTCTTTTTACATACAATTCCTCTGCTACCTGGTCACTTCAGCCCCGTCCGTTGAGTGTTAAAATTGCCATACACAGAGATCTATCGTCTCATTGGCACCCAGAAAATAGCGGTGATTTCAGTTGTCGAGTTATGGTTGGTTGTTAAGGGCGTTACCCGCTTTCTTTCCCGTAATGTAGCGTAATTCGGCTTAGTTTTTAACATTTTTACTTTATGGAAATGAGTTGACTATTTACACGAGTAAACGAATATTCCACGACGTAACACAGTGTTCCACTAAGGCCTTAGTAATAACAGCCTCATTAGTTCGCTGTGGGTGTTTCTCCAGATCCATGTGTTGATTTTCCCAAAATCGCCGTCGGAATTGAGTGCAGCACTGACCACCCACTGCCGTTAGAAGGCTGGTGCGGCGCCCGTAGTTCAAGTGGGACGTAGTCTCTCGATCTACTGCCCTACACGGTGCTGTGCGTGGATGTGTGAACAAACAGTTGTGTCAGGATATGCGGCGTTTGACACAGCAGCAGGTGATTTGTGCCCTCTATCTCGTCATCGTCACCATTGAGTTACCGTCATATTCGTTACACAAATATCGCACAAATACCGGAACCATATGCACTAGTACACGTGTTCCGTGTTCTATGTACGAGATAAGCTCTGGTCCATACGTTCGTGATGCTGCACAGAAATAACACAGAATGAGCTGAAGCTAACGCAATCCTTTCCGCTTACTGAATACATATTTTAAATACATCTAGCTCATGCACGCAGGCCGCAAACGCCCCCCCCCCCCCCTCCCACTCACACACACACTGACACATGAACACACGCGTGGCCACCTCGGCAGACTTCCCTGTCTTTTCCCTTAGCAGTACTGAGAAGGTACTGAAGTGTTTCACTCACATGTTACAATCTCCGAGACTTAATAAATTTCACGCAGATCATCTCAGCTGCATTACTTTATATTGACATAATTTTACTAACGTTTACGCCACTGCAGGGTTCCCTGTATGGTTGGGAACTGAGGACGTCACGTTTCGTTACTTACTGCTAGAGGACGTACGGAAGGTACTCACCGCACAGCTAGGACAAGTACACAACGTCCAGCTTAGCACCCGCTGCTTCACACGCGTAGACTGTATGACCTGCACAGATTTTTTCTTTTTATTTAACCGAATTTTTTATGTTGTTTAGAAAATGCAACATCTCCCAAAGTTTTCACCCTAATTAGCGTCTTTGAGTCCCGGTCTCCTGCGAGTATACCTCTGACCACAAAGCGATTCTTGTAGCTGGAATCGAAGGTATTTTTAATTCTGTCTTTTGGGTCCTTCTGGTGATAGTCCCAAGAAAATCTTTCAACCTCTAACACATATTTCTTTAGAAGCCAAACACAATTTTCATAGATTTAGCTTTAAATATGTTTTCTTATAACGAAATATTTTCAGAAAATTTTTCATCCCCTATTTCATCACCTTACTGATTGAATTTCCAAAAAACACTGAAACACCAGATTTTTTTTATTTCGAAACGACAAGCAATACATAAATTTTCAGTGTTTAATTTCAAAAATGCTTTGGTTATGAAATATTTCCATGAAAACATTCATCCTGTATTTTACTCTGTTAGGTTCGAATATCCGAAAACTATCAAGTATTTTTTTTTTTATTTCTAACTGTGAAGCCAAATTCAAATTTTTGTAGAAGTAGCTGTAAGAATGCATCCATTATAAAATATTGTCATAAAACTTTTCCTCCATCATTTCATTCCCTTAGGGGATGAGTAGCAAAAAACAGTGGAACGAGCATTTTTTTGGTTCTGACCGAGAAGTTAAATACCTAATCTCACACATTGAGCTTTAAAAATAATTCAGTATTTCTTTAATAGTAACACATTTTCAAAACAAAAAGACTTTTACCCACTATTCACCCCCAAAGGAGTTAAATTTCTCAAAATGCTGAAACTCGTATTTATTTCATTCTGACCAAAGGCAAATACCAATTTTCATGTTTCTAGGTCTTAAAATCCCTTAAAAGCGACACACTGTCAAAAAACTTTTCATCCCTTATTTCATCCCCTTAGGAGTGAAATTTCCAAACTTATCTTCTTAAACGACGCCCACAGTTTTAGATTAACGTCCTCTCCAATTTATTAGTGGCTTGTCAGGAAGTTTCCTTTTATATACGGCAATAATAGCGAAGTATAACCCGGCTCGAGCAGCTGAGGCAAAGTCCCGGGATCCCGAGGGCAAAGAGAACAACGAGAAGGAAGGCAACATTAAAACGGAGAGGAAAGGAGGAAAACAGCAAAATCAATCAGTACGGTCAACAATTTCTCACGTTAACGTAATCAAATATGTTTCAGGATTTTCCTCAGAGACGAAGATACGCGCATAAGTTTCTATCGCCGTCCAGATAAAAGATAAATCTGCAGTAGAACTCTTATGTCAGTTAACTGAATCTACAGCGCGAAAGGGTCAAGATGTGGTCAAATGTTGCAGCCAAAGCTATGGGGAAGGGGGGAGGGTTAAATCTTCAGTGGCGTACACAGTTATATGCAAAAACGAATGAGACTTACAATTTAAATGTAATTATCTGAAATCTGCTTTCGCGAGACAGAGCGGATCAGGTTGTGGAAAGCAGCCAAGGTCAATTTCTGTTAGTTATACAAGAACACACATAATTTTGTTCCTGAGAGAAATGCACAGTTTTATCTTTAAAACAAAAAAGATCAGTTCACGGCAGGGGGCCCAAATAGCTTCTCCATAATCAGTTTAATTTATTGCTTGCTTCTCGGCTAAAAGCCGAAATAATATTTCGGATCAGCTAAGGAAATTCTTTAAAAGCCGAGCATTTACAAATTCCGGCTAAAGGCCATATTAAGGAAAATTCAAGTTAATTCTTCGGCTGAAGGCCCAATAAAATAATGTTCTTCACATAATAAAAGAGAGGCTTTAAAGATAAGCCTTTACACAGTACAACACAAAAACATGCTAAGAAAACAGTGTTTGTCTGGTGAAGCCCCAAACAATTACTCAAGAGTAATTATTGACAACCTTAAGGTAAACATTTACAGAACGCTACTGAATGGTTCAAATGGCTCTATATACTATTGGACTTAACATCTGAGGTCATCAGTCCCTAGACGTAGAACTAATTAAACCTAATAACCTAAGGGCATCACATACATCCATGCCCGAGGCAGAAGTCGAACCTGCTACCATAGCAGCAGCGCAGTTCCGGACTGAAGCGCCTAGAACCGCTCGTCCACAGCGGCCGGCTGAACACGTCTGAAGGCCGTTTCAAGAATTAAATATAATCAAAGAGAAATCTTACAGACAAGGATTTACGTATTAAAGCCACAGATTCAGAAACAAAAGCGTCTGGAGACCTAAAAACATAGCAGAAAATTTTAAATGAAACTCGGCTGAAGGCCTAATCTTAAGGTTGTTACGAAGTTCGGCTGAAGGGCATATACTAAACATTAAACAGACAATATAAATCCACGGCTGAAGGCCTGGCACAGTATCTGCGACCAAATAAAATGACAATCAAAAACAACAATCAGTGGTGGTCGGAAGCGTTCCAAGGTTCGGCCTGGGGAGGAAACTCTAACCACAGTTTAGGTGAGACAGACAGCCAAGCGTAACAGTAAACAATCGGGTTGCAGCCAGATCTACGGAAGGCTGACGAACCAACCACCCACCTAATCAATTCCCTCCTGCCCGACCAACAGCACGACAACCGAAAGTACCAGACGATCGCAGCAGGATTATGTCTTAATAACTGGCGTGTAAACACAGTCAAGGCTCAATAAACACTCAAAGAGAGAAAGAGAACGACACCAAGCTGTCGAGCTACACGCCGTACCGGACAGCATCAACGCGGCGAGGAAACCACACTGCTGCAAAACTACGCTAATGACCAGGGCATGTAAACGGAGCGTTAACGGCCACAAAGCAGAAGATACCGCTGGTGCCTTCCTGTTAGACAATGTTCACGCATTCCAAATTAGTACGTGTAAACCAAATGTGGATTGAATTAAAAGAAACCGTGGTGGCAGCAATTGAGAGATTTATGGCAAATAAATTAACAAACAATTGAGCTGATCCTCCTCGGTACAAAAAAACATGTTAGAACATTGTCGCAGAAACAGCGAAACACACATGCTAAACTTAAACAGACGCAAAATCCCCCACACTGGCGATCTTTTACAGAAGCTCGAAATTTAGCGCGGTCTTCAATGCGAGATGCATATAACACTTTCCACAACGAAACTTTGTCTCGAAACCTGGCAGAAAATCCAAAGAGATTCTGGTCGTATGGGAAGTACGTTAGCGGCAAGAAACAATCAATGCCTTCGCTGCGCGATAGCAATGGAAATGGAAATGAAGGTTTGGCGTCATTGGCTTGGAGGCCCCTTGCGGAACAGGTCCGGCCGCCTTGGTGCAGGTCTTATTACATTCGACGCCACATTGGGCGACATGCTCGCCGGATGGGGATAAAATGATGATCAAGACAGCACAACACCCAGTCCCTAAGCGGAGAAAATCCCCAACCTGGCCGGGAATCGAAATCGGGCCCACAGGACGACAATCCGTCATGCTGGCCACTTTTCCTTTAATTAATCTCATTTTGTTCGTTTATGTTCGTTGTATCTGCTCGGGGCGGACGTCCGCAAGAGACCCATTTCAGATCGTCGTTGATCCATTTACTCCGTTTTCTTATTACAGAGGGCAACTAAACCTCAAACCGAACACGCTGAGTTATCGTGCCTTCCCAAAAAAGACGAAGTAAATATTCCATAATTCGAATCGAGAAGAGCTGCCGACATGAGTAATGTAGAAGTTAATATCCTCGGAGCAGTGAAGCAACTTCAATCAATTCATAAATGTCTTCTAGTCCAGAGTGTGTACCAGTTAGGTTCCTTTCGGAGTACGCGGATGCATTAGTTCCATACTTAACAAGCATATACAACCGTTCACTCTACGAAAGAACTGTACCCAAAGACTGAGAAGTTGTACAGGTCACACCGACATTCAAGAAAGGTAGTAGGAGTAATCCAATAAATTACAGGCCCATATCATTAACGTCGACATGCAGCAGGATTTTGGAGCATATATTGTGTTCAAACATTATGAATTACCTAGACGAAAACTGTCTTTTGACACACAGTCAACATGGGTTTAGAAAACATCGTTCCTGTGAAACACAACTAGCTCTTTATTCACAAGAAGTGTTGAGAGTTATTGACAAGGTTTTTCAGATAGATTCCGTATTTTTGGATTTCTGAAATGATTTTGACACTGTATTACACAAGCAGCTTGTCATGAAATTGCCTGCTTATGGAATATCGTCTCATTTATGTGACTGGATTTGTGATTTCATATCAGAGAGGTCACAGTTCATAGTAATTCACGGAAAATCATCGAGCAAAACAGAAGTGATTTCTGGTATTCCCCAAGGTAGTGTTGTAGGGCCTTTGCTGTTCCTTATAAACGATATGGGAGACAATCGGAGCAGCCTTCTTAGATTGTGAGCGGATGACGCTGTTGTTTATCGATAATAAAGTCATCAGAAGATCATGTCAAATTGCAAAAAGATTTAGAAAAGAATTCTAAATGGTGCGAAAATTGGCAGTTAACCATAAATAACGAAAAGTTTGTAGCCCTTATGAGTGCTAAAAGGAATTCGTTAAACTTCAGTCTACGATAAATTAGTGTAAGCTAAAAGCAGTAAATTCAACTAAATACCTAGTTATTACAATTAAATGATGCAAATGGTTCTGAGCACTATGGGACTTAACATCAATGGTCATCAGTCCCCTCGAACTCAGAACTACTTAAACCTAAGTAACCTAAGGACATCACACAACACCCAGTCATCACGAGGCAGAGAAAATTTATTACAATTACGAACAACATAAATTGGAAGGAACACATAGAAAACATTGTGGGGAAGGTTAAGCAAAGACTGCGTATTATTGGAAGGACTCTTAGAAAACGTAACAGATGTACTAAGGAGACTGCCTACACTGCGCTTGTCCGTCGTCTTTTAGAATACTGCGTCGCGCTGTGGGATCCTTGCCAGATAGGACTGACGGCGTACATCGATAAAGCTCAAAGACGGGCAGCACATTTACATTATCTGGAAATATGGGTGAGAGTATCACTGAAGTGATACAGTATTTGGAGTGGACATCATTAAATTAAAGGCGTTTTTCGTTGCGACGGAATCTTCTCACGAAATACCAATCACAATCTTCTCCGAACGAGAAAATGTTTTGCTGACACCGACCTACATAGCGGGAAATTATCACCATGATAAAATACTGAAAATCAGAGCTCGTACGGAAAGATATAGGTGTTCGTTCTTCCTGCGTGCTATACGAGATTGGAATAATAGAGAATTCTGAAGGTGGTTCAATGAACCCTCTGCCAGACACTTAAAAGTGATTTGCAGAGTATCCATGTAGATGTACATGAATAAATTATGATCATTTCAAAGGTTAAACACCACAAAGGGAGAAGGCTGCAAAATTTTGTTGACTCCAACACACCATCACGTTGCTGCTTGCGGGGACAGCCCAGGATGCAACAACCAGCAAAAAACGAAGAGATGTCACAACGGTTGTGCTTTCATCATAGGTTCACTGATTACTCAACACCAGTATGCAGGTGCGGTGGGCAACGAACTTTTTCAGTTCTCGCAGCTAGTGCCACACAACTCCGATCTCACGTGCACGCCGCCAGAGGCCCCGGTCTCATCACACACCGCACAGACTTCCTCGCTGCTCCACCGCAACCGACCAACTGCCACACCCACACCATGAGACGGAAATATAACTGCGACACCAGAGAAGTTACGGCAGTACTATTATCGATAAACGATGCTGGTGCCGCTGACGTATGCGAGTGAGCAACTCGTTCAGGTAGTAACTGAGGGAGGAATAAGACGCCATCGGATGGTGACAAAAAGCCCAAAAGGAAAGTCAGCATTAGCGCGAGCCGACCATGGATCAATTAAATGTGCTGAAGAGGCTCCTCGTGAGACAACCCTCTATATAGGCATAGGTGTCTTTTACAAATGTTTTGATGTCGCAATGCAACGATGGTAGATTTAAAAACTTTTTCCGCGATTAGTTCGAAGATAACGCTAGACACAAAACTCAAAGTGTTGGGCTGACATATAATTCATCGTCTATGAACTGAAAGAGGTATTGAATCATGTGAATGCTGCAAAATTGCTGAATTGATCGCTAAATGAAAAGCTTCTAGTGAAAAAAACCAATGACATTGCTTGACACGTTTCGAGATTACCCTCATCAGGCAGTCTGGAAATCAAAATATAAATTATAGAAAATACTCAAAGGTATAGACAGCAACATGACAAGAGTACAAACATTACGAAGATTCGCTTTTATGAGAGCTGACACAACACCATGATTGTCGAGGTATTCAGATGTGTAAAGGCACTTTGTAACAGATACAACTGTCAAGGCGGACTAATTTCAAATTTGCACCATGTCTTCCCGGTAGACAATTTCCGCATCAGGGAGTAGAAGCATACAGACAAAAGTATCCGGTCACCCCAAAGAAACATACGTTTTTCATATTAGGTGCGTTGTGCTACCATCCGCTGCCAGGTAATTCGTATCAGCGACCTCAGTAGTCATTGAACATCGTGAGAGAGCAGAATGGGGCGCTCTCCAGAACTCACGGACTATCGACGTGGCCAGGTGATTGGGTGTCACTTGTGAAATATGTCTGAACGCGAGATTTTCCCACTGTTAAACAACCCTAGGTCCACTGTTCCCAATGTGATATTGAAGTGGAAACGTGAAGGGACACGTACACCACAAAAGCATACAGTCCGACATCCCCTATTGACTGACAGAAAAATGGTTCAAATGGCTCTCAGCACTATTGGACTCAACAGTGAGGTCATCACGCCCCTAGAACTTAGAACTACTGAAACCTGACCAACCTAAGGTTATCACACACATCGATACCCGAGGCAGGATTCGAACCTGCGACCGTAGCGGTCGCGCGGTTCCAGACTGAAACACCTAGAACTGCTCGGTCACACTTGTCGGCTGACTGACAGAGGCCGCCGACAGTTGAAGAGGGTCGTAATGTGTAATAGGCAGACATCTATCCAGACCATCACACCGGATTTCCAAACTGCATCAGGCTCCACTGCTCCAAGTGCTGCGACAGTTAGGGGGGAGGTGAGAAAACTTGGATTTCATGGTCGAGCGGCTGCTCGTAAGGCACACATCACGCCTGTAAATGGCAAACGACACCTCGCTTGGTGTAAGGAGCGTAAACATTGGCAGATTGCATAGTGGATAACGTTGTGTGGAGTGACGAATCACGGGACACAATGTGGCGATCCGATGGCAGGCTAAGGGTGTGGCGAATGCCCGGTGACGTCATCTGCCAGCGTGTGTACTGCCAACAGTAACATTCGGAGACGGTCGTATTATATTGTGGTCGGTTTCTCATGGAGGGGACTTGCACCCCTTGTTGTTTTGTGTGACACTATCACTGCACAGGCCTACATTGATGTTTTAAGCAACTTCTTGCTTCCTACTGTTGAAGAGCAATTTGGGGATGGCGATTGCATTTTTCAACACGTTCGAGTACCTGTTAATAATGCAAGACCTATCACTGAGTGATTACTCGACAATAACTGACCTGAATCCTACAGAACACCTTTGGGATGTTTTGGAACGCTGACTTCGTGCCAGGTCTCACCGACTGACATCGATACCTCTGCTCAGTGCAGAACTCTGTGAAGAATGGGCTGCGATTCACCAAGAAACCTTCCAGCACCTGACTGAACGTTTTCCTGGGAAGTTGGGAGCTAGGATTACTGATGAAGGGCACTACGAACTTGTAAGTCATTTTCAGCCAGGTATTTAGATATTTTTGATCATATAGTGTAGGTGGTGCCGCATAACTGAATGATAAATTTTAATTTATTAACTTAAAATTGTATAAATTAAAACGTAACTACAGAAAGGAATACAAAACAAGAAAGTTAAACAACTAACTAAAAATAATTTTTATCGTGGTATAAATGCCATCAGTAGAGTAGACACAAGGTTAAAGAAACAAATTTTATGAAATCAAAATTATGTACCAGTTGAGAACAAATGACGTATTGACAAAAAGTGTGAATCGTACCACACAGTGATATGCAAATAAATATAAGAAATTCCAATGTAAAAAAAAGAAAATGTTATAGCACACAGCCCGTATACAGGTACTCATACGATCAGGTAATGAAACTAGTACCTTTGCAAGATATTATAATAGACCAAGAGTAAAGAGAAATACACAAAATAAAGTAACAAAACCCCAGGAATGTAAAGCAGTATGGACGGCATAGTATTGCTTTGGAAAAGCTTTAGAACTAACAGAAAAAGTATTGTAATAAACAAGCAAAAAGTTTTACATTTAACGGATGCCAGAGACTCAAACCCTCCGGAAAACCATCGAATACGTACGGAAAGCCTACTTCCGCATAATGAAACATAAAAAGTGACACGCATGCGCTTCGAGCAGCAACTCCCACTCTCTCAGGGCAGAGCGAGGGAGATCGTACAAGTAAGAGGGTTAAAGTAAGTGATAAGTGAAATTATAACTCATTAATTAGGAAATGGAATACAAAATACCTTTGAATGCCTAAGCTGTACGGGGCTCAAACCCACAAGAAAAATACATATTGTAAATTGTGATCTGGAACAACACATCTGTCTAAAATGCGATAGAGCAAAAAGAATAGTACAGAACTTCGGCAGAATGGACGAAAGTGGTGCAAGCAGACGCAAAAATATTTCTGTATTTATCGAAAACTGTGTACTGGAACAATGCATCTGTCCAAAATAATATAGGGCAAAAAGAATAGTAAGAATTTGGGCAGAATAGAGGAAGAGGGCGCAAAACACGCAAAAACATTTCTGTACGATGAGAGTGAAAGTTGTAACAACCAACGGCATGGACAAATACATTTGTGGAGTAGGGTAGAGCAGGTGGGAAATATATAAAATTACAGTCACAGTGTGTCATCATATATTTTCATGAAGCACTGGCATCTTCAAGACAGCTACTCATTCAACAATGAAGATGGGTCATGCGATTAGTGTACAAAAATTTCAAACTCTTCCAAAACTTCTAACTCATGCCATTTTGGCTCGACATGGAGCACCTAAAGTCCTCTATGGGAAGCATGAGGTGTTCATCAGATCCTAAATTGCACCAAAGTGCGGAATAATTTTTATAAATATGTTCACGAAATATAGTAGCAAACTTCTTCCAGTCTGACCTCTGTAGATTGATTCACAGGAATCACACTTAGTTTTGTAGACGCCTGAGCAGTTGCATTTATCAGATTTATCGTCAACAGAATTCCTCAACAACAAACCTAATTTTTTCCGTCTGTAAAAGCTTGTCGACACTTTCTCTTTCGTAAATGTACGCAGAGTACTCTCACAATGTGGTCCTGTGTAAGATGTAGACCGATGAAGGTGTTCAGAGACAGCATCACATGTAAGATAACTGTTATGCAAGACTTTCTCCTCGATAGTACACATGAGTGAATCCGAGTATCAACTGGCACGACCTACTTGCATAATTATATCAATCTTTTTATTCAAACGTTCAGTTCTGAGCTCAAACTTGAATAATCTCGTGTACATTGTGCGGCGGCGCGGTTCTTTTCGTCCCTTTACGACGGATCTGCAGCTACCTGTGAACATTGTCTCAGCAGATGATCAGTAGGAAAGCCGAGTGAAACCTACTGTACTTTGACGTGAACCAGGCTGCAATTAAAGTCACTAATCTACGTTTCGGGAGAAACACGAAAGGAAAGGTTGGAAATTTTGTCCTCAATTAGTATATCCTGAAACTTAGGTGAACAAGTATCACTGCCAAGCCCGTGCTAGTCTTAACACAGTCACTCATAGTCCCTTTCACTCACGTTAGCAAGTTTATGGTGTTGCATTTCCCGAAAACGTAATAGCTACAAAAATACTGACTGTTTTTGATTGAGAATGCCCGCCAAATATTATGTCTGCCGGTACCAAATGCAGTCACATTTTTTAGCCACCGATCTGCTCAATACCCCACGCGGAATATAAGTCTTTTCTCGTCACAAAATTTACTTAAAAATTCCGAAATTTTTACACACACATCGGAATAATTATGCCGTCACTTTGCCACACTTTTGATGTATGAAACACTGCTGGATCCGGCAACTTATCATTTCCATCGGACCTACTACTGCACACGTCCGATCTCTTTCATGGCTATGCTTCGACTCTTCTCTAGAATACTCTCAGTCTTCTCTACCAGCAGAGAAAGGCGCGCGAAGAATATTGCTTTACCATTGGTCAGTTCACTCAACAACGAATAGCAAAACAACATTCTACCGCGTCAGTCCGCGCTTTTCATCAATAACCAATCGCAAAATAGTAAACCTAACGACTGCACCTTTTACCGACGTAATTATCTAATATGCTGAAGCTTGGTTTATATATAAAGTTATTTACTATTGTTATTTACACCTGAATTAACTTTCCCTTTACCAAAACCTTACTTTACAAATCTATTATACAAAAATCCCCTTAATTCATATCCATACTTCTTCGAAATGTTCCCACACTAAATCCTACTACATAACTCGTAAAAACAATTATCTTCATATTGACCTGAAACCACACTCACGCATCATTCATACTGGTAAAACACATTTATAACATTTTACATACACAAAAAGACATAATAGCACTTTATGAAAATACTATAACAGTTTCTGAAAAACATTCTATTACATTATTGCACTCTACTGGGAACAATCGAAACTAAAATCACAGTCCCCTATGCAATACTGTCCTCTATCGGCCGATACATGAACCACGTGCGCGTCAGTCTCGCGTCACCATATGTAACTATCCAGTTCTGAGACACATCTCCCACTTAACCGCCTTCAAGGCAGGACCGTTATACGGCGCTACGCTCCAATTGATCGAAACAATGCACGTTTGTGGGCAAGTGGATGGGCAGAATCATTATTGATAATAATGTCAGTGGCTGTTGTTTTACAATTGATTTCTAAGGTGACATAGGTGCTATCTCGTCAACATAAGACCAAGAAAACTCAGTCGGTTATTATTATCTAGTTCAACAGGGAAACAGATTTTCTTATGCACGTGCTTCAAAGGCCGTAGGAAGTTCAAAACATCTTGTTCATTATTACGGTACGTAATCACAATGTCACTCAAGTATCTATGATAAATAACAATTTTACCCTTAACTGAAGATTATTTTTGAAGAAAGTGTTCTCCAAGGCATTAATAAAGATTTCAGCCAGAATACCTGGTAGGCTGCATCCAGTCGCGAATGTAGAGCCAAAGAAACTGGAACGCCTGCTTAATATCGTGTAGGGTCAGCGCCAGCACGCAGAAGTTCCGCAACAGGACGCGGAATGGACTCAACTAACGTCTGAAGTACTGCTGGAGGGAACTGACACCATGAATTCCGTAAGAGTTCGAAGCATTTCTGGACATGTGGGGTGTCGCATTGTCCTCCTTAAATTGCCCAAATCTGTCAGAATTCACAATGGTGATGAATGGAAGCAGGTAATCAGACAAGATGCTTACATACGTGTCACCAGTCAGAGGCATATCTTGACTCATCAGGGGCCCCATACCACTCCAACTGCACATGCTCCACACCATTACGGAGCCTCCAACAGCTTGAACATTCCCCTGCTGAGATGCAGGGTCCATGGATTCGTGAGGTTGTCTCCATCTCCGTACACATCCTTCTGCTCGATACAATTTGAAACAAGACTCATCTGACCAGGCAACATGTTTCTAGTCATCAACAGTCCAATGTCGGTGTTGACTGGCCCAGGCAAGGTATGACGTTTTGTGTCTTGTGGTCATTAAGGGTACACGAGTGGGCCTTCGACTCCAAAAGACCATATCGATAATGTTCCTCTGAATGTTTCGCACGCTGACAATTTTTGATGGGCCAGCACTGAAATCTGCAGCAATCTGCAGAACGGTTGCACTTCTGTCACGTTCGGTGATTTCTTCAGTCATCGTTGGTCCCATTTTTGCTGTATCTTTCTCCCCGGCGGCAGTGATGTTGGAAATTTGAAGTGTTACCAGATTCCTGATATTCGTGGTACACTCGTGAAATGGTCGTAAAGGAAAAGCCCCACTTCATCGCTAACTCGGAAATGATGTGTCCCATCGCTCGTGTGCGGACTATAACACTACGTCCAAACTCACTGAAATCTTGATAGCCTGTCATTGTAGCAGCAGTAACCAATGTAACAATAGCGCCATACATTTTTATCTTGCCAACCGCAGTGTCATATTCTGCTTGTTTACATTGTAAGGTGTCACACAAATAACACACCTTACATTAAATTCCTGAAACAATCTCGGTTAAATCGGTACGTCAAACGGGATAGTTTCGTGAAATTGCACCAACTTTATTGATATGCAGATCTAATAAACAAGCCAGAATTTCATGGATATAAACCACAAACACTCACACTAGTAACTGCACACAAGTAATTTCGCGACCCCAGCTACGAGACGCAGTTCTGAGGGAAGGAGAATGTTATGGCGGCAGGCCCGTTCCGCGCAGCTGAAACCTCACAGCGGGATACCTAGCGGACACAATGAGACGCTGGACCACCGCGAAGGCAACCGGAAAAAGCAGCCCTTGTCACTGCTTTTAACGATTACCCTTCAGAAAAACTTTCTACAGGAACGCGGCCGGAGATGGAAGATCAACGTCTGGATAAATCCAACTAAAAAGTAGGTGACTGGCTGCAGCCACCAAAGTTAAAACTAGCTTCAAAGAAAAAGCTTTTTATGTCAGAATCATGTAGCAGAACTCTGCCCTACAAATGAAACGATGCCTTTGATAGGCCATAAAAACTGAAATGGGTGGAGTTATACCAAGTATGAACGCTCTGATTGGCCAGAGAGAAAATGTGTGGCCACAAGGTTTGATATACCCTACTTCTCTTGCAGAAAGTTGTCGAGTGTCTGAGCAAGGCGACTGGTGCCATACTAAGACGATTGTAAGAGGCATTATGTGAACACTTGTTCACAGGCTCGTCTTAATTCGTAAGGAGTTAAACTGCAAAGTCTGCCAGTACAGAGAATCGCAGCAACCACTGACAGTCAACGCTTGCGAACGATGTGAGGACAATGACGTGCGCACTATGCTAGCCAAATAGCGTGTACCATGCCAGTTCACTTAGCTAGGGAATAACAAAGAGTCTCGGGGTCACAGAAGACGTATCCAACTGATGTTTAACCGTCGAGAGAGACTTAGAATAGATTCTCAAGTTCACAGCTCGTGCCGACAGCAGCCACTGCCGCCGCTGGCACGAGATAAACACACGTGCTCACGCAGTATCTGTTACTGATACTCAATTGACACTCAGAACTGTGGTCGTCTCCGTATCTGCTATCTTTTTTTTATATTCAACCATAACCTATAGTTAAAAATATTCACAACTGTCGGGCTTAACTGAGGAAGAAACTCGAAATATCCAATCTAATTAAAAGGATTATCAGCCACTGTAGAGTGCTTCATACCCTAAGGTTATTAAATTGTTTTAACGGTGTACACCTTTTTGGTTGTTCTTTATCGACCGCCATCCAATTTAGGGTATTTTCATTGTGAATTTTAGCGTAATTTATATCTCTAGCCCCAACTGTATTCAATTTGTCTTTTTATCGATCCACAGACATGTTCATCAACCTTCTTACCATTAAAGAACCTTGTAATAGTTATGAATGTCGCTTCACTGTTGTGAACAGCCAATATCAATATTTCAACATCCGCTACGTAATTTTGGTAACATTGCTATTTCATGAAGTCATACATAGAATAAAAATAAATCTTAATAATCAAAATCTAAGCTATATATATTCGGTAACATATTGTTACGCCTGAACCCGTACACTAATTTCTGTTAGCAATAACTTTTTGTTCACAGTGAGTATAGTGGAACCGACACTGAGATAACTGTGTAATTACATCATTTTCTAAGAGTTTATTCCCTCACTAATAATCAGATCCAGATTATTATTAAAGATTGGGGCTGAGCCTTTCCATTTTTGATTTCCACAAGTCATAGGTGCTTCAAGCTGAAATTACTGCTTAATATTAATAAAATGACAAAAAATTGCCCCAATCTGCACTCTTCTGAACTCTGCATGCGTGAGATGGTAATCTTCGTACCTTGCAGGCCGTACGTTCAACACCAAATTCCTAAAACACCCACATAGCGTCCTTGCGAAGTTGTGGAAGGAAGATAGATCAGAGCCAGTCTCACACATGTTGGAACATATGTCTATGTTTGAATACGCATGCGTATACCAGTTTTTTCAGCACTTCACTGTATATCTTTCTATATTTTATGTCATTTCTATTTTGATTTCCAGACTGTCTCATGCGGGATATCTCCGGTACCGTCAAATTCTGTCGTTGGTTTTAACTAGTAGCATTTCACTTAGCAACCAATTCGGTACTGTTGTAGCACTCACATTGATTTGCGGTATGGTTACGTCCTTCCTGCGTAATTTTATGCAACAATTACGTGATTCTGATTGATGTAATTCTTACAACGTGTAGCAGTAGGTCGTAAAAGCACAACGGAACCCCAAATTTGTTATTCAGCTCAAAGCACTGGGGGAAATTAACATAAGTACCTGAGGTCTTGACAACTGTACGAACATTAAACGTGCATATTACCTTTTAGTAACAGCACTGTCAGCAAGAGTCAACAAACACACACAAAAAAATGGCTCTGAGCCCTATGGGACTTAAATTGTGAGGTCATGAGTCCCCTAAAACTTAGAACTACTTACACCTAACTAACCTAAGAACATCAGACACGAAAGGCCGGCCGGTGTGGCCGAGTGGTTCTAGGCGCTTCAGTCTGGAACCGCGCGACCGCTACGGTCGCAGGTTTGACTCCTGCCTCGGGCATGGATGTGTGTGATATCCTTAGGTTAGTAAGGTTTAAGTAGTTCTAAGTTCTACGGGACTTATGACCTCAGATGTTAAGTCCCATATTGCTCAGAGCCATTTGAACCATTTTGAACATCAGACACATCCATGCCCGAGGGAGTATTCGAACCTGCGACTGCAGAGGTCGCGCGGTTCCAGACTGTAGCGTCTAGAACCGCTCGGCCACCCCTGACGGCAATAAATAGACTTTTAACATCTGTGAAAGGCGAAGCCTTAAGATTAAATTTCCTCACAAACAGATAGTAACAATGCAATAGGTTGACGTAGCCCATAACTAAATATAGAATTGCGCTTGATCTACCCAACATGGACAACACTTATACGCAAGTAAATACTTCGTTTTAAGTAAGAAAATAATAAAACAGCGTATGGTGAGTTAGTGTTGGTAACAATATCATCGAAACTATGGCTGTACAAGTCTTAGCAGAGCAAATAACGTGCTTCCCCGTAATATGCACAACGTTGCTAATGTATCTTGTAGAAATTGTGGCTGTTGCAAACGCTAAGCAATCTGTTCTTAAGCTAAATATACAGGGTGTTCAAAGATATTGGTAGCATTGACGGAAAAATGTCCAATAAACATGGGTTCGGAAACGCATACTTCACGAGATAAAAACATGTTTATAGTGAGGGCTGGGCGACGCTTGGTTGCGGATATTAGAACAGCCGTGCACTGGCGCTGCGTCAAATGTGAGGGCAGGCATTATGGTGGTTTACGGACAGTACTCTGCCCGCCACTAGGCAGGTTGCAGTCATTTGTGCGATTCGATTCGTGTTCTAGGCGACTTAAGTTTTCGTCGTGTGGCCTACTGTACAGCACTGTCAACCCTGGGTACGTATCATGGTATTTTTCCTTCTTCCAAACGCAGATTCACTTACGTGGTTACTGTTATTGCGATTTTTGTACGTTCGAATAGTGTAGTACGTTTACATTTTCTCTCTTTCACCACTTCCTAACAATGGAAGCGTACAACTCGACAAATGAAATGGCGGATATGATATTCTGTATGGTTTAGCAAATGAACATAGTCTGCGAGCCCATGCCTTCTACGCTGAAAAATATCTGTAGCGCATAGTGCCCTCTGATAAGCTGTTCGGTGCACTTTTACAGCGTCTCCTTGCACCTCGGAAGACTGACAGTGGAAGGCCGTGCACAGTTCGCACATCTTACATGGAGGTACGTGTGCTTGTTTCGGTGGAAGAAACCCTGGGACTAGTGTGCGACGGTTAGCAACAGCAGAAGGTGTGTATCGCTCGCTTTTCTGGGAAGGGGAGGGGGGGGGGGGGGAGGGATTCGTTCATGAACAGTTGCTGTGTTGCTGTGCCCGGTGCCCGTATCATTACTCGTATCATCTTCTACTCGTTCAGGCCCTAAGGCCACAGGATTGTCAAGCGGTTCTGACAATGGCTGTTGCAATAGTACGCAGCATATCCAGTGTTTGCATCCAAGATTTTATTTACTGATGAGGCAAGGTTCATAAGAGATGCCATTGTGAATTTCCATATCCAGACTAAATTCTCAAGGAAATCTGGAAAGAGGGCAACGACACAGATTCTCAATCAACGTATGAGACTTGAATTCACTACACTTTTGGTTATTTGAAGGATTTTGTCTACGTTACGCAGGTCAACGATGTGCAGACACTACAGGGTTGCCTCTTCAGTGTGTGCCAGCGGGCTCAACAACAACAGCATATACTTCAATGCGTTCGTCATTCCTTACGCTGGAGAGTAGAGCGATGCGCTGTTCTGAATGGACGCCACATTGAACCCCTCCTCTAAACATGCGTTTATCGCAAAAAGTTTGCATTTCCGAGACCATGTTTACTGGAATTATTTTTCTTGTTTCGATGAGTACTACCACCTCACAAAGTAGTCTATCTGTCAGATCATTTCTGTGCTGTCCTGTAACACTCTCTGCGACCCTCCTGAAGACACCCTTTTGTCTGATGAAACTCACCATCAACGACAACGTGTAATGTTCTTTTACTTAAGAAGTCTTAGCGTCACTTACATATATGGGAACCTAAACAGAATATCCGGGTGTTCGTTAATTGTATGGAGTGGAGCACCTTTCTATAAGCTTTCCGGAAATCTAGGAATCTGCTTGTTGCCTTTTACCCATGAGACGCTGGATATAGTTCTTTGAAAGGGCAAGTTGAGTTTTGTAGGAGTGATGCTTTCCAAATCGTTTCATATTTTTCTACAGAAGCTTTTGTCTCTCAAGGAAATTTGTTATATTCTCTCGTAGAATATGTGAAAATGTTCTGAAGCATAGCGATGTTAACGTTTTCACTCTCAAATTTTGCGGATCAGTTCTTTTACCCTTCTTTTGACAGGAATCACCTGTGTCACCTGTGCTTTTTTCAGTCGCTTGGGACTTAACGCTGAGCGAGAGATTCGCAAAAATTGCAAGCAACCTCAGGGGTCACTGCCATCGATTACTCTCTGTAAGACCTGATGGGTAGCCGTCGAGCATCACAACTTACTTTTCAACTCTTTCAATTCATTCTCAACGCCAGGAATGCTACTTTTATGCCCTGCATACTGGAGTCTGGACGATGGTGAAACGGTGGCATGTCTATATAATCCTCTCATGTCTTTTAAAGAGGAATTTAAAACCCGAGCTTACCTTTTGTTATCTTCTGTTGCCACACGAGACTGTTCGACGAATGACTGTATAGAACCCCTCACAACGCTTTATGTTTTAACGTAGAAGCAGAATTTTCTCGAATTTTCGACGAGCTGGTAGATGTTGTACGCTACTCGCACCTATGTTTTTGCAAGGGCACGAGTTTCTACTGACTTCTGCCTGCCGACATTTCCACTTTTTTCTTTGACCGAACAATTTAACAATCTCTATTCTCTTAGCATTTTCTGAGTTTCGTTATTTCACCAAACGGGTGATTTCCGTCATTAATTCACGTATTCGGCAAGTACTTCTCTATAGCTCGCTTCGCAATACGTTTAAACTTAGCCCAGAATTGCTCTTCGTCCGTTATATTGCTACTAAATGATGTCCATTCATTGCCTAACTGGGATCCTAGCAACTGCTTATTTGCTCTCTACAGCAATAAATTTACGTCATGACGGATTTATTAACTTTAGTAACCATCGTCACTATAATGACATCATAATCTTGATCACTTTCTTTGAACGTTTCTACAACTGTTAGCACGAAATTGGGTGGCCGGTAAAGACGTCGTTCCATTAACTGGAATTCACTTAGGCCAATTCCTCGTGTGTAGATAACTTCACAGTCAGACGCGATTTCAATCTCAATGGAGACAATATTTTTGTAGGATGCAACTAAGGCCCCCTCACTTGGCTTTTCAATGTAATTCCTCAATTTTTGTATATAAGTATACTTTTCTTGTTGCCAGTAAGTTGTGGCAGTTCTTCCCTTATCCACTTTTCTTCGTAGTAACTATTCTTATGTTTTATTTGTCAGTCCAGTTTCTATGAATATTCTTTTCAGAAATGTATTTTCCTCTCTTCGTGAGTTACCTACTACGGTATTCACCATAGCGCTCTCTAAAGCCACAAAAAATACAGAATTCACATCGTTATTTCTCAAGACTTCTATCTCCAGTTTCTTTCTACGATACTTCTTAAGATTCACTTATGTTTAGCCAACTCTTCGTCGTTACTAAATTATTTTCTGAGTCTCTATCAGTTGATCGATGGCTCTTACGAGATCTGAGTATATAACATCTTTATTGTTACGAAATTATAACAGAGAAATACTGCTAAGGTTAACGCTATCTGACAACAGTTACTGCAGTAAGCAGGAGCAACAGTTGGAAACTTTTTTCCATTCGGCAGCGTTGTCAAAATCTCAATATCTTCTTTGTGGTCCAGCTTATTAAAAAGCTTATTATTTTAAAGCTGTTCCATAGAGAAAAGCTTTCAAGTGATTTTTATATCTGAGTTACTATCAACCATAACTTCTCCGTCCCATTGCACTCGCTCATTTACATCGCTCAGGATAAATTTACTGATATTGAAAGTTTTCAAAATGCCTACGATTTTTATGTGAAAAGGGATGTATCTTCGAAGATAAGTTGAAAAATCGCTTCACTATCCTGTGCCTGGTCATGCACTTCGGGGCCGATAGTCTAAACAAACGCTTGCCATCGAACGTCGTGATCATTTTCTCACAGCGACAGTTGTCATACGATCCTTACAAGTTGGGATACCCTTCATAAGGCGTTAGGACGTGTAGCTATTGTAGGGGATTCTCCATTCTAATAGTAAAGCTTCACTAACAGACGCCGCCGCGATTGCTGGCGCGTCTGGCTCCCTCTCTCAGAACAGCTCGTTTTACATACGATTCTTACGAAGCATCACAAACGTGCAGCTGTTCAGAGCCCTCTGTTGGTCCATACCGAGACAAAGGAAAGTAAATTAACTGGGGCTTTCTCTGAGTACTGATTTCTATTTGTGCTGCAATTTCTCTGCTCTTCTCTTTAGTGATATGGAACACTAATAGTTTCGGGTACTGATTCCTTTTTATGCACCCATCTCTCCAATAATGTCGTAAACACCTGTTTTCACAAACACCGCGTTTTTGTAGGATCTACCAGACATATCTATTGTCTCGGCAAGACAGTAACTTAACCGAAAAGAAACAACCGTTTAGATTGTCCCCTCTTTAGTCACATTTTATTCTGTTTCTCCTCCATAGATCAAAATTTCCTCTTAGAGGCATTGGTGAGAGAGAAGAATACACGTCATTACGAAGACATCCACAATAAGTCTTTTAATTCAATCCCTGCAAAACCGACACAGCTACCTAACAAATTTTTAAAAAAAGAAAAAGAAAAGTTCGTTTGCCCGTTACTCTTCTACATTCCTCGTGTTAGAAGTCATTGACCAGTTGTTAATTTCCTCAGCCTGAAACGAGAATTGTACTTTCAGCTACCTGCACTGAAGTAATATTTTATTTGCAGCGGGGTTCGCAACCAAACTAAATCATTTAAATCACAATTATTTGCCGCACAAGATGTGATTACATCTGCATCTATATTTATACTCCGCAAGCCACCCAACGGTGTGTGGCGGAGGGCACTTTACGTGCCACTGTCATTATCCCGCTTTTCTGTTCCAGTCGCGTATGGTTCGCGGGAAGAACGACTGCCGGAAAGCCTCCGTGCGCTCTCGAATCTCTCTCATTTTACATTCGTGATCTCCTCGGGAGGTATATGTAGGGGGAAGCAATATATTCGATCCCTCATCCAGAAACGCACCCTCTCGAAACCTGGCGAGCAAGCTACACCGTGACGCAGAGCGCCTCTCTTGCAGAGTCTGCCACTTGAGTTGCATTAAAAGGTCCTTTTATATATGGTTCACTACTATGTAGATTTTGCTCTGAAGTCCATATCTGGGTCAGTCAAAACTTAGCGTTTCTCACATTCATTCAGTTCAACAACGGCGGCGTAACGTACTACTCGCAAGTTGTAAGTGCTTTTTACTACCATGCTGTCTGCTTGCAGCCGTTTCACAGAAGAATTGCGTATCTTACGAAACTTTAGTAGCCTTCTGTATCAAAAGTGAATGATTTTTGCCACTGAGTGAAGAACAGAAGTAGCATTCGTACTTCCGTCCGTAGCTACTGTCATGAGGATAAATAGCGAAAAGACTACAACCTCTTATCGTACTATGCTATTCCACACTTGACTTGGGGATAGTATCAAGTTTACTCGGCGTACGGCGATATTCAGAACTTTTATGTCGTACAACCATGCGCAGTATGTGATAAAAAAATTCCTTACGTATGTTTTCCGCGTAATAAAATTACAAAATACAAGAAGGAGACAGAAATAAAATATGATTATGAATGGAAACACATATAACACTGCCGTACAATTCTACAATATTTGTTATTTATTTAAACGTTATCGGCTGTTACGTTATCATCTGGTACAAAATAAGTACGAGATACAGTGAAATTGTGTTCGATCAAGGATTTGAAACTATTGCATCTGAAGAGTATCTCCATTTTCAGAGATGAGAAATATTAATCGTCGATTTAGGAATAAAAAGAGGGGGATTATTTCAGTGTAAGTGCGATGTAAGGCTATTAAACTAAGATAAAATATGTAACAAATGTTAACTAATGAACTTTATACAAATTACAAGAGTTGTTTATAGAAGGAAATAAACTGAACAACAAACTATGGTCACGTGTTACAAGTATGTAGCTGAACGAAATAATCTTGTCTTTAATAGGCACCAAATTACAAACAGATAAGATCTACTGGTGATATTAAGTCGGTACGTGAGGCAGCTGTGCTTATAGAAAGTAAAATTTTTTTAACACAAAAAGCAAAATTTTAGTAACTGAGATAAAGGAACATAGGGGATGTGAGTAAGAGCAGTAATTTACAACATGGCCTGTCTGCAGTTAGAAGTGGCGAGTAAGGGAACTGTTGTTTCAGCATTCTGTGCAGTATGGAGTCCACCAAGATAGAATGGTAGCCATTGTTTGACTGCATTTAATTCCCTGCGCAAAACGAGAAACGAGTGGTGTACTCTCTTGCTCTTGACCCGCCACCTCAAGAACACAAGAAATGGTGCACAATTCCATATTCGGGAAAAGTCTCACTGGATGTAGCCAGAAAGCTTAAATCCAGGAACATAAAAACATCATTCTCCGTGCACGTCACTGTTGGGCACTTTTGCCTCAATGGTAAAGACAACACTCCAGCTTTTGAGAAGGTTGGAGAATATAAAATCACTCGAAATTGTGGCAAATTCTATAAAGGTCTGTCTGACAGGAAAATGTTATCTACTTGAAAGAACACCAAAGAAGCTGAAAACTTAGAAAAGGAGACTCTACTTTCCAGATTACGTGCTTAAAGAGGATCATAGGTAGAAGGTTAAAAATGAAGTATTACATCACATCCGTAAAGGAAGGAAGATAAACTACCTTCAAATAAACGTATGTCCATCAGCCCAAGCTTAGTACTGTATAATCAGACACAGTTACGTTACTCGCCACATATAACAGCATATAGTACTCGCCCGCATCTCGTGGTCGTGCGGTAGCGTTCTCGAGTCCCACGCCCGGTTTCCCGGGTTCGATTCCCGGCGGGTCCGGGATTTCTCTGCCTCGTGATGGCTGGGTGTTGTGTGATGTCCTTAGGTTAGTTAGGTTAAAGTAGTTCTAAGTTCTAGGGGACTGATGACGTCAGATGTTAAGTCCCACAGTGCTCAGAGCCATTTAAACCATTTGAACATAGTACTCATAATCCAATCCAGGCTATGTTGTAAACTACCCCTGTTACTCACATGACAAATCTTCTTTTGTTTCAGTTTTCATAATTTCTCCGATGGTCTAAAAAAAATATTTTCTTTCTTCAGAACTGTCACCCATACCTGCTTAACATCACAAGTAGATTTTTCTGTTTATAATTTAGGACTTATGAAACGCAAGATTGTTTTGTTTAGCCACATCTTTGAAACATGTTGTTGCGTAAGTATATCCACGCAAACACAGTTAGAAATCGGAAACTAACGAAGTCTGAACTCAAGTTTCTTTTTTGTTTCTTTCACATATATCAGGTTGTCAAGTAAGAGAGTACATAAAAGAGAAGCAACAACATAGAGTAAAAAGCTAGGTATGAGAATCACAGTCGACGGCTCTCTTCTCTGTGACTCCCGTGCGAACTGTCGAGAATCATCTCTGTGTTTGGCGCGAATTTTACGCGTCGGCTGCGATCGACGTGTGCGGTAGTCGCCAGATGAGCCCTCTTGGTGAGAGCAGAGCTCGGATGTTCCTCACTATAGCGGGCAGGGAAGTGCACTTGTCTGCCAGAACGCGTGGTGCATCGAGGCTGCTGCTTTATTGACTGCGGAGATAGCAGAGTGGGGTTCTGCCTCGTTGTCTTGTGCTGATCGCTGCGCTACGCTGGATTCACTCTACTTAGCGATATGGTGGCTTGTTTCCCATTCCGTACTATGTCTATGGTGTGTGCATCTCTGCGTATCCAGGTCCAGTGTATGGCGGTTGTAGTGGTGGTTTGACGCCATCTGTGCGTAACAATACATGCGTGCAAGTTTTTAAATCGTTGCTCATGAATGTTACCGGCGCTCCATGTCTGGACGCTTTCGCAGGTCTCTCAACCCTTGTAAATATTCTGACTGGTCATCTGCATTCGGTATCCCTGAGTCGTCAGCGAAATCTCCGGGCAGACGTATTATTTCTCCGTAGACCAACTCTGTCGGGGAGGCGTCCATATCAAGTTTAGAGATCGTCCTAAGACCTAACAGTACAATGGGAAATGCTTCCGTGCATTGCGTACCGTGGCACATGAGAGCTGCTTTTAAGGTACGGTGCCATCTTTCTACCATCCCGTTGCTTGCCGGATGGTAGGCGGTGGTGCGGTGATGGCAGTATCCGCAGAATTTTGCTAACTGAGCGAATGGTTCTGATTCGAACTGTCGTCCTGTATCATTTGTTATATGGAGTAGGCAGCCGAACCTCGATATCCAAGTTGACAGGAATGCCGTTGCCAGAGTTTCCGCCGAGATGTTATCGATAGGTATTGCTTGCGGCCAGCGTGTATACCTGTCAATGATTTTTAGCAGGTAGCGATTACCATCTGATGATGGAAGAGGTCCTACGACGTCCAAGTGAATGTGCGAGAAGCGTGCCTTGACATCTGGGAATGTCCGATTGAGGGCGCACGTGTCTGCTCACTTTGCATAGCTGACAGCGTGGGCAAGATCTAGTCCACTTACGGAAATCGCGGTGTATTCCTGGCCATACAAGTCTTTTGGACACCAGTCTGGTAGTTGCTCGAGCACCGTGGTGACATAGGCCATGGAGACAATCAAACACTCTTCTGCGATGTGCGATAGGAACGTGAGGGCTTGATCGACCACATTATACGTTAGAATGTAGTCGTACGTACGTCTTCCCCTGGCACGACAACTAGCTGTAACTTCAACGCCGTGTTGTCGTCACTCAACAGGGTATTTAGGTCATCTTCCTGCTGGGCTTGCGGTAGTTCTGCTATAGTTACGAGTTGTGTTGTACTGGATACTCGTGACAAACAATCAGATACTAAGTTAGTTAAACCTGAGATGTGGCGTAATTCTGTCGTGAATTGGCTTATGAACTCCAATTGAGAATACTGCGTTGGAGAGCATTTGTCACTGTTCTTGTTGAATGCGTAAGTCAAGGCCTTCTGATCGGTAAAAATTGCCAAATCACGAGCTTCGACTTGTGGTCTGAGGTGTTTGATCGCTAAATATACAGCCAAAAGTTCTCTATCATAAGCACTCCAGCGTTGTTGTGCCGGTGACAACTTGTGCGAATAGTATGGCAGAGGTTGCCATGCGCCACCCACCAACTGTTGCAGGGCTGCACCAACACCAAAGTGGCCAGCTTCCACCACGAGTGCCAAAGGTGCTTCTAGTTTAGGGTGTGCCAGCAGTGCGGCCTGAGCAAGGCTCCGACGTGTCACTTCGAACGCTGCATCAGATTCCTCATTCCATTGTGTGGTTGCATTTCTGCGAACCTTTGGGCCGGCTAATAACGCGTTTAACGGTGCCTGCTGTTCGGCTGTCCGTGGTAGATACCTTCTGTAAAAATTTAACAGGTATCTTCTCAATTCTTTGACCGTAGTAGGCTTGGGTATGTGGAGAATAGCCTCAACTTTTCCGGGTAAGGGTGTTGAACCTGTACCGGATATGCGATGACCTATGCATTCCACTTCAGGTTGGCCAAACAGGCATTTCGCTCTATTTAACACTATTCCAAACTTCTCTAAGCGTTGGAGTACTTCTTTTAAATGCTGCTTGTGCTGTTCCTTGTTTGCGGAATATACGAGAACGTCATCCAGGTAGGCAAAACAGTAGGGCGAGCCTCGTAGTACAGAACCCAGAAAACGTTGCCATGTCTGTACGGTGTTTCGCAGACCAAACGTCATGAAATTACTTTCAATCAATCCAAAGGGTGTTATTATAGCGGTCTTTGGTACGTCTTCTGGCGCTACAGGAATTTGTGTATAGGCCTTTGCGCAATCTAGCACACTTAAGACTGTGGAGCCGTGCAGCGCGTGATTGTAGTTCCTTAACAAAGGTACAGGATACTGATCCGGAGTAGTTCTGGCGTTCAGTGCTCTGTAGTCGCCACACGGACGCCAGGCTCCACCTTTTTTTTGGTACGAGGTGTAAGGCTGACGCCCATGGACTGGATGACGGTCGTATAAGTCCTTCTTTAAGCATTAGCTCGACTCCCGCTTTAGCTATAGCGAGGCATTCGGGTGCTAGTCTCCTAGGTCGACATGACGCAGGCGGGCCGTCCGTGGTTTTTATGTAGTGTACTGTATCATGCAACACCTCCTGCGGTGCTCCTGGCGGTTTCGTTAATTCAGGAAAATCCGCTAGGATTGCGCGGTACTCTGCATCTGCCATTTCAATTAATACTGGTACAATCTGTGTCATGATAATAACAAGCCATTGATAGGTTGGTGAGACTGTCTATCAGGCGAGCATTGGCCAACTCTGGAAAAAGTCTGAAGTGTGATAAGAAATCAGCTCCTATTATTGCTTCTGTGACGTCTGCTACCGTGAAATTCCATTTAAAATCTCTACGGAGTCCCGAGTTCTGATTCTCTTGTTGTAATCCGTATGTTGAAATCTGCGAATTATTGGCGGCGGATAAGTTAAATGCAGTGCGCGACCGGCAACGATGCAAGGACTGTCTTGGTAGTATGCTGAGGTCTGAACCGGTGTCGATTAAAAATATCCTGCCTGACCCACGACCTGTTATAAAAAGGCATCGAGATGCAAGAAGGTAGGAGGTTGCGTCTACTGCCACTTTCCCCACAGATTTGGAGAAAGATCATGGTCTAATGGATTTACCGGCTTGCTCTCCATGCTGACTATGATACCAACAAATGGTCTGTCTGTTCTCGGTTGTAGATTGCGATGAAGAACGATTTCCATGTCGTCGTCGGCAACAGCTTCTCTGATTGACAATGACGCCATTCGACATTAGTTTCGAGAGCTATGTGCACAGGAGATCGACCTTGGCGGTTAGTGCATCGTAATCCGCCCGAGATACCGTAGTAGATGCAGCTGGTACGCTGACAGGTATGTCTACAACACTGACCTGTGTGTTTGGCGTGATCGCTTCCAGTATGCGGTCGGCGAGTTCTGCTGCCTCGTCCAGTGACGTCTCGTTCTGCGTGGCGATGACTGCTTTTACCTGCGGTGGCAGGCGGGAACTCCACAGGGTACGCAGAAGGCTGTCTGGAATCGTTTCGGGGTCTGCTTTGCTGCGGAGATGGCGCAGGAACTGCGAAGGTTTACGGTCACCGATTTCTTCTTGCGTCAATGTCTTCTTGAGAAACGGCTAAGCGTCGTATCAGTTAATTCTTTAACTGTTCATATGCATTCTCTGTCGGAGGAGCTGTTATGATATCCTGAAATTCAGTTGCGTAACGATGATCGAGTGGCTTACTACGAGGGAAAACTTAGTTGTTTCTGCAGTTACTCCCTCGTACGTGAAACTCGCTTCCACAACATTGGGTTGTGTGGCCAAAAGGGTGGTAAGCGAACCGCTAATTTTGATACTGCTGGCGTGTCCATATCCGTATCTGCTGTTTGTTTTGAAGTCGGGATAACCAATGTTGCGTAAGTAGTTGTGTACCCACGCAAAAACAGTTAGAAATCGAGTCTGAACTCAAGTACCTTTTTTTTATTTCTTTCACATATATCAGGTTGTCAAATAAGAGAATACATAAAAGACAATCAACAACAAAGAGTAAAAGGGTAGGTATGAGAATCACAGGTGACGGCTCTCTTCTCCGTGACTTCCGTTCGAACTATGCAGGATAATCTCCGTGGTTGACGCGAATTTTACGCGTCGGCTGCGATCGACGTGTGCGGTAGTCACCACAATTTCACCAGACTTTATTGTTCAATTTATTTCGTTTTACGAACAACTATTGTCATTTGTACATAGTTCATTGGTTAAAGATTGTCACATATTGTATATTAACAAAAACAATATTTGGCATTTATGCTGAAATACTCCCTCTTGTTTTATTTCTAAATCGAAGCTTCACATTTTACATCTCTGGAAACGGAGATACTCTCTAGATGCAGTATTTTAAAATCTTTGATACAACAAAGTTTCGCTGAATCACATATTTATCTTTGTAGCTGATGATAACGTAACACCTGATAACCGTTTTGTGAAATAAATAGTAAATATCGTAGAATACTACACCAGTGTTGAGTGTGTTTTCATTCGTAATGTGTTAAATATTCTACCAAGAATTGGCAGAAAACTCAATGAACGTAATAAAATATAAGTGTTTCTCCACCGTTGTGTGTCAATGTACGACACTGAACTTCTACATTGGGACTTCAGAAAATAACACAAGTCCTCTATCGCTAGTGCCGTTTTTCAGTAAGAGTCGCGAAACGTACACACTAATCTGCGGTACGGATTACAAGTGCATCACAGTGCAGGAGCTGTAAACGTATTCCTAAGCTGAAATACGCAGCTCGTGAAGATTCTTGTAGGTACGACGTCCAAACTGTACACAGATTAAACGTGAAATTTTGGCGGAGTTTTTGCCAAATACATGTCGTCTCTAGCAGTAGTGAAAAATTTGTTCAAGGCCGCAGAGAAATGGATGAAATTGATCGGGAAGGATGGCCGCCGACGTTATCCACAGAGAACGTCATGGATTAATAGTGAGTACCGATGCTTTTAACATTAACATCATTCTTGCTATTTTGCTTCTTCTTACTGCTGTAAAACCTCATCTGACGGTGGTGGCTTTCTACTGTGAAATGTAGAACAGCAATTTCTGCCTATCACACAACTGCGACCATTCAGGTCACAGCTACTTTTACAGCTATTTCAGTATTAAGAGCTAGCATGTCAGTTATACTGGTATGGCTGTTGCACTAACATGTTACTTGTGCGTACTTTGGTTAATGCAGGCCGCACATTACAGTTTATGGGTTACAGACGCTTCCAAAGAAGAGTACCATTTATCAATGCCATGGCGGATAACGTATCACCAACTGACGCCAAATTGTCAGAAAACATTTTCTAAATTTATGCGTCTACATCAGTCACGTTATCTTACATCATTTCACGCTAAAACATTGAAGCCGCAAGTTAATGAAGATGGATCACAAGTTTCATCGCGTCATGGTTCTCTGCGTTAGAGATAGTAACTTTTATGTTAACAGCAGAGTCTCTGTAAACATATTCTATGCGACTTTGTATAGCGTGTACACCACATTTTATCACAAGCCGATGAGTCGCGTTTTTGCTCACAGTACTGTTCTTCGCATACCCTGTCAATGTAAATTCCAACGGTTTGAATTTACACCGAAGTAACAACAGAAAACTTTACGCGTTCAAAGTGCTTCTCTTAATGACATCAGGATTCCATATTAATACAGAAAAAGGTGATGATTTAAGAACTATTCGTGTGTACTTCTCCGTGTACAGTACCTAAAAGGGACTGGAAACAAATATATTTTCTTAAGCCAGCTATTTAAATGGAAGTGTAGTAATTTTTTCAGAATATAACTGTCCTATTTGAAATTACATTTCTAGAATTTTCACCGCATTCATTCAAGTCATAAACATTATCAGAGTTCATATTAGTACGTTATTACTTCTTTCATTTGGTGGCAGTAAACAGATTTATATATTAAATAAGGATTCTTGTTCGTATGCCAGAAAAGTAATCAATTATCATAAGATGTCGAAAGTAACAAGACATCCTTTACAGTTCAATTCTAAGTCTCCATGAGAGTAACTAACATAGCGAGGGGCTTACGTTTGCTACCATCGTGGTAATTTTGAGGATGACTTTGCGTTGTCTCTCATTGACTTCGGAATTTGTGTGCAATCTTCCTGAAACTTGATGGATGCCTAATGACATAGTACGCCACAACCGCGGTACGCTAAAGTGTTAGTGAGGTTCATGTCACTGCTTTGAGGCCGTCCAGCAACAGCCGTCGATATTCTTCCGAACATTACCTGAAGTTACTTATTAAATTTACTTATTATTTTATATATTTATTATTTTTGAATATTTTCGATACACAATGACAGTGAAAGGAAAAAAAAATCAACAGAATAGAAACGTCCCAATTTCTCTATTTAAAACATTGTAATGTGTGTTATCTTCAATGGATTGACCATAAGCTCTCAATAAAATGTTGTATGGAAACGTATCGTAGGGAAAGGGCAGATATGATACTTCATAGACACCAGCGTTGGTTCACTTTAATAGTCCAGTTAGCCAGCCTTGCTGTCATACAGAATTGGCGACACCTTTCCTGCTTGGATTTCAGTTAATTTTCTGAGAATGACTTTCGCTGTTTTCATTGATTTTTTAGCCCAGTTACATAACAATGGTTACACAGACCTACATTATACCAGAAATACGACAGTCTTACTGTTCCTTCCACTATTTACCTGACTCGATTTTTAAAGATTAATTTCTGTCTCTGTCTTATCAGCCAGCAGTTCCGAGACATAGAACATCCTACATTTTTGAATGATTTTTCTGTCTCCACAGTAATGTGAAATTATCTTGAATTTATTAATGTATCTTGATTTTATTAGTGATATTTATTTCGTCAGTAAAAAGTCAAAATTATTTCTCTGTTAGCTTTATTTTTCCTGCAGATAAACTGAGTTCCATCCAGAACACCTACAGAAAAGAACAGTTAGATAAACTGAGCTCCATCCAGAACTTATTCAGTTTATCTAACTGTTCTTTTCTGTAGGAGTCCAGTCGATACTTTGAGAGTGATATATCAGGCCTTCTACGGCAGTATGATGACACTGTTTTTCTGGAAATCAGCTCTGCAGATTCATTTCGTTTAGACTTCTTTAATTTGATAAATTGAGAAAAAATATGCTTGCATATCAGGCAAATGTAATGCATACACGTTATTGCAGTGCTGCGGATTGGTAACTTACGTTCTGATATGATGTTACAACGATCTTATAATATAGCGCATTCGTATTTGGAATTAAAGCCGAACCTGATCTTCATGATAACA
The DNA here is from genome assembly GCF_023897955.1 of Schistocerca gregaria. Classification (NCBI taxonomy): domain Eukaryota; kingdom Metazoa; phylum Arthropoda; class Insecta; order Orthoptera; family Acrididae; genus Schistocerca; species Schistocerca gregaria. The sequence goes on along the minus strand of NC_064921.1, from coordinate 577,687,281 downwards.
TTACACTTTGACAGCGGCGTATTTATGAGTATTTCATTTTCTGAAAACTATCAGGAGCCTTACAGGCTCCGAATGTTTTAAAGTCAGTTGATATAAGCAGCTTATTTTGGCATCTGACGATAATTGTTAACGTGCTGTAATATGAAACCACGATTTAATCAGAGTAGGGACTTATGTGCTAGCTTACTTAGTGACACATCTTATAAGGATTTCTAACCTGGAAGTATAAGAGCCAGCCAAATGAAAACCGAATACCCATCACAACGGGACCATGGAATGGTTCCATTCCAGAGTAATCATCACACGTATTAAAACATTTATTGCACTGGGAGACGAGAGAGTCAATTTCTGTTTCGTAGAGCACGGTTGACTGCTGACGGATCCAAAAGCGCGTTCACTCTTGTACTTCCTCGTAAAACTGGAACGAACATCCATACAAGTTGAAATGGCTCTGAGCACTATGCCACTTAACTTCTGAGGTCATCAGTCCCCTAGAACTTAGAACTAAGTAAACCTAACTAACCTAAGGACATCACACACATCCATGCCCGATGCAGGATTCGGACCTGCTGCCGTAGCGGTCGCTCGGCTTCGGACTGTAGCGCTTAGAACCGCACGGCCACTCTGGCCAGCCCATACAAGTCGTTCTGGAGGTCGCCAAAGATGTGAAAATCAAACGCTGAATGATCTTGGCAGTAGAGAGGTTGCTGGAGTGTTTCCCATGACAACCGCTTCCCGGACGTTCTGACTTTATGACGCTTTGCAGTTTCTGCAGAGTCTCTTCATAGCGCTGCTCATTGATCGTTGTTCCACACTCGAGGAAGTCGACATGCAGTTGGCCACTGCAGTCGGAAAAGAAGATCGTCAGACTTTAGAGGAAATTGTTCAAGTAGCTTTGGATTTGCTATGGATTTCTTTGGCGGGGAGATGTGGAATGGTTCTGTTGTTGGTTTTGCCATTTGCCCTCTGGATGTCGCAATGCTATCGGACGGAATCGTCTTGTTGTACGGTAATGCTCACCCCTGCTCTGCCAATCAGACGAAGGCTAAGCTTTAGTGCTTTGGGTTGTGATATACTGAATCAGCATCCGTAGCGTTCGTATCATTCACCATGTGATTTTAACACCTTTGTTGACCTGGAGAAATAATGCGTGGCCGTCGGTTTCAGCCGGACGAAGAAGTGCTGGAGTGGGTGTGGTTGTGGATCCGTCTACGAAACAGAAATTGACTGTCACGTCTCTCAGTTGGATAAATGTGTTAATCTGTGTGATGGTTGCTTCTGACCATTCCATACTCCCCATGTGGTGGGTGCTCAGTTTTCATTTCACTGCCCCTTATTACATCTCAAAACTTTTTATCGCACTAAAATTATTTTCTTTTTGTGTATCAGTCCTGAAGCCTTGTAAACGAATGTCATTGGCCCCCATTATTTACTCAGAATACAATTCAAGAATTATTGACAAAAAAAGCAACATTTACTTTTAGGGCGGTGCCCATATTTAATTGATCTGGTAGGTGACAACGAAGTATAATTCAGTATTTTGCCCATCTTCAGCAAATGTAACGTTCTATAATGAAATAATAATTAGCCAGTTGCATATGAGAAATTTAATTTATTGGGCGGTTTCGGACTCTTGGTGCCCTTCTTCAGAAGGCTGTACAAGAAAATACACCACAATTAAGTATGAGCCAGGTAAAAATATTAAAACTAGTGGCCAAAGTTTAAAAATATTCTTAAAAATTAAACATAAAAAATTATACATATTTACTCCTGTACTACTTTATATCGTTAATTTTTAAAATATTTTAAACTTTTGCCCCTACTTTTAATATTCTTATGTGACTTATACTTATTTGTGTTGTATTTTCCTGTGCAGCCTTCTGAAGAAGGGCAGCAAGTGTCCGAAACACCTCAAAAATTAGATATCTCATATGCAACTGGTTACGTTCTATTTCGTTATACATTTCATTACTTTTAGGCAGAGCATGGAAGCGTACTGGTTCCTGGTGTCACCTTGATTACTTTCAGGCCACCCCTGAAACAAATGTTCCCGTCAATTCATTATGTTCTTTGCTGGAGGCAGCCATGAAAGTGCACGTCTAGTCATGGAATGTGGCATGTTCTTTGGATGACATGGACCGGATAATCAATGATCCATAAATTCTGATACGAATAGCGGTAATACCCTGATCGTAGAGGGTATGACAACAGGGTTGAATGCTCTTGCCACACACTAAGGAGAATTCAGCCTCCCTCCACCAAATACAAAATGAGCCTTGTTCTAAAAAAAAATGGCTCTGAGCACTATGGGACTTAACAACTATGGTCATCAGTCCCCTAGAACTTAGAACTACTTAAACCTAACTAACCTAAGGACATCACACAACACCCAGTCATCACGAGGCAGGGAAAATCCCAGACCTCGCCGGGAATCGAACTCGGGAACTCGGGCGCGGGAAGCGAGAACGCTACCGCACGACCAAGAGCTGCGGGCCCTTGTTCTGAAATCGAATAATTCTGCACGGCAAGCTTCCCAGAACTTAACAGGTATTGGTGTCGAGAAGCGGCGCTTCCTGTGTCACCGGATCGCCTACGGACACATTGGCGTCGGCCTGACCAATACAAACAGTAGCAAGACTCATCGCTGAACACCAGAAAAATCAATATTGTTCTAGTTGACTCCAGCTTTATATACTATATACGTCTCTGTTGTCTGTGCTACGGTGTCAGCGGTACACGAAGCATGGAAACTCGAGAAATAAACGAACTTCCATTAATTTGTTCCGAACGGTTCATGTTATCACTTTGCCCATAACTGTGCACAGATGTCTGCGTCGGTCGAATGATCCTAGATTTCCTCGTGGTGGTAAAATGTCCTTTTCTCGCCACACCGCTGTCACCAGCTCTTCACCATTCTGTAATCACTACACTACAGCGAAATGCCTGTGCAATCTTTAGGTATGATGTTCCTACGTCCCTCATGTCAATGATTCGATCGTTCTCAGTGCCCGATAGGTGATGATAAATTGCGCTTGCGTGACTTCCTAGCATGCAACGTTGCGGTTCTCCACCCCAGCAATTCCAGTAACGTTAGAAGCATCCCATAGCCATCATGTACGAGATGTATTCAAGATCTAGCATGTCCAATTTTTCCCTCACAAACTACTTATACGAAACCTGTGAAACTTGTGTCACCTCTCGATGTAATCTTCCTGCAGCGAAACACGTTTCTCATAACATCGACGCAGTCATCCCATATCTGCTGCGAAAGCTTGTTTAGGAGGCTAGAGGACTGAGCTGACTGGCACTTCGTTTCAGGAATGAGAAACGGCATTCATTGTCACAGTAGATGAATTCCATCATCACGCGTATACATTGCTTTACAACATGCTACCCTCGCTGCCATGTGGCTGTCCGTCAGCGTTCATGTAACCTACCTAAAAGACCCATTTCACATTTTCAGATCTTCATGCAGCATAGTCTGCGCAGAACGCAAGGAAATGCCAGCTTTGCAGGTGATGTGTTATACACTCATTTGGCGGTCCTCCGAAGCAACTTAATCACTTGCTCGAGCATGTCGTCAGATCTGTTGGTGCGACGCCGATACGGTCTCGTTTTGTTGTCACACAACGTTCTGCCTTCTTTGAACTGGCACACCCATTAAAGCACATTGGACACATCTGTGATACCATCGCTACATGCACACTAAAACGGTGACGAATTTCAGTCAATCTCACACCTCGCTAGTGAAAAAAAGGAACGATTAAACGCTGTTCTCGTAGTGGAGGCGTCACCATTATAAGCATCAAAAATAGTCATCACTCTCACTTCTCTTTGGCCTGAGAATTCTGTCATGCATTCAGGATGAGTTCACACGTATTTTAAGATCACGCAAATGGTGCTATCTTTTTTCGGCCCTGAGAAAAAAAAAGGGATGTGTTGTAATTTCAATATCCTTCGCACCAACACCGTTCTTCATGTGTGTGATGGGGTTTTCTACTGAAAGCAAGCTCACACGAGAAAGACATTTAGTCAGCGCACCCTGCACTAATGGAAGTACTGAGTTTTCGATTGGCGGTGTTCGATAGAGGTGTTCAAAATCTAACACTTTCCATTTTCACCTGCGTATGAATCCAGCTAGACGTGTAGCTGGTAAGTCCGTGGTAAACCCCAAGTGGCTAAATCACGACTGGGTAAGTTGTGAGAATTCATAGGCTGGAGTAAAGAAGTTGTGTTCATTGCATGACGGTAAAAGACATTACCAAATAAATATTAGAAACTAGACACTGTATGAAATAACAGAACATATCGCATGAAGAAGAAAACTGCGTTTTCGATCCTTCGCCTCCCGCCTCTCCCCCCCCCCCCCATCCTCTCCCCCCTCCGCAACTTCATTTCCGTTCCTTGTCCTCAGTTTTCCTCCAGTGCACTCTCCCAGATTTCCTCCATTGCACTCTCCCTCACAATGCTATGCACTTAAGTCCACTAAAAACTAGTCCATCACAATTCCTTCATTTATCTTTCTTACATAGTATGTAAATACACAGCAACATAATGAAATATAATAGAACACATGCAATTAACTAAAAAAAGTTTGGCGTCAAAGAAAAACTAGTGGAAATGCTACGGTGGTAATATTGCAATAGACAGTGCACACTTTAAAATATAACAGTAAATAGTTGCGTTCGGAAAAGTGTGTTGTGTAGAAAGTAAGAAATACATATTCCTGCAAAGGAACGGAAAACTATACTACAAGTATAAGTGTCGAATAGGCGAGAAACCAAGCAGGAACCGCCATAAGTAAAATCCAACAAATTATTACCGTCTTTCGATCATCAAAGCAAATCAAATTGTAAGTATCTTAATTACTGATGATGAATTAGCCCAATAGTGCGAAACGCGTCTGGTGCATAAAGAAATTAACAGAAACACTCATTTTCTTGTAGTTGTAACGTCGGGACGAAAACAACCCAAGGGATTATAATGCAATTACGGACAATAGGGCCACACACATGAAGAATCTTCAGTATTAGTTGCACGACAATTGTCAAGGGTTGAAATGGCATACCTCTCGGAGGTCTGCATCAATCAGCGAGTCATGTGGACAGACTACCTGTTAATATTACAGCATAATGGTTTTTGAATAGATCTACCTCAAAACCAGTAATTAAAAAAATAATGTCACTTTTTTCCATTTCTTTCGTTCGCTTTCTTCATATTCGCTCCAACAGTAAAAGAAACTATTCTTAATATTAATATTTAAGTGGAAACACCAGACATAGAGAAAGTTTCATCATTTCTAACCTGTCTTCCATTTTCTATGAAGCACCTACGGTATATTTAGTTCATGTATCTCTAAATGATCAACTCTACCGTCGCTTTCTGTCCTTGCATGATGTGTGCTTAATGAAGACCAAATGAATGTAGCACCTTTGAATAGCGGAAATCTGCTTTAATTTTCGACGTAAAAGCTTGATTTTTCACTTGTAACCGATTATTACAGATGATACGAAACGCATCAAACTGTGTAGGAAATTTCCAGTAATTGTAATTCGCATTCAGTTTGCAACGGAGATGACTAGCCAGCTTTCAATAAACGCTTTCCACTTTATACCCATTACTTCCATTTGAACGTAATAAGCTCGTTCGTATCTCTGTTGTGGATACGTTAATTTCGTGCTGAGTGATAAATCGATTAGTTGGTTCTGTTTGTAGCGGTACCATCGCGTTAGAAATGCTGCTGTTTCGTTGGAAAGGTGTATTGTGCTGAATCTTGCTGAAAAAGGCAGAGGACAGACTCCAGATCAGAAACCTAACTTCATACTGACGAAAACGGTGATAACAAGCGACCTCTTTATCTTCTACGCTCTCCCACTGTTTACATTGAATTACCTTCAATTGGCTGCTCTTCTATAAAATATACGGAAGAGTATTTTGTCGTTGTCAGTTCGTTGTTATTTATTTCTTATGCAGCTTGAGAATACTTTTATTGTAGTAAAATGACGACTGGCTACAGGTGCGTTGTATCTCAAAAATTCATCCGACGACAGTAAACTAACCACACTATGTCCCCTTCTTGTAGTATTTTAACAATTCTTTTTATTGACATGTTGTTAATCTGATAGATGTAACCATTGTCTCTAAATGAATTTCGTGATTATTTAACAACGGTTCACTGGTAACTGCATAAAATTGCACAAACAGCGTCATTGTACGAGCATGATACACTAAACGTATCTGGAATTTTTGTTTCACCTATTTATAGCGTAGCGCAAGGTTGGGCTTTGCGAGAAAGCTGGCCTCACTATGAGTTGTAGAATTATTCCACTTTATGCAGCTATGTAATATTGCACCCTCCATCTTGCGGTTTGGTAAATATTTGTGAACTTTTTGCTAACACCTGTGACGAAGTTTGTGCATTTTACATCCCAATGTAAATAAAGATGTTAAAAATAAGTCATTTGTTACCTTTATACTAAACTGAACTATACTTCTACTAAATGCAGTAGGATAGCAGTGGGCATTCTGGCTCAAAGTCACATGCACACCTCTGGGGAATTCCACCCCTCCCCTCCTCTTTGCCCATGCATCTTGGGCTGCTGCGTTGGTCACCTACCCTGCACTGACCTAGGCCAATAGGATGGCTTCAAGGTAGTGGGACACGCCCCCCCCCCCACCTCTATTCTCGCTAGGCCAATAGGATTACTTGAAATGGCAGTCTCCCCACTAACCCCCGTTTTCAGTCTAGAGTAACTGCGTGAGTTTCATCATTAGATGTCTGTACACTGTAGCGAGAGGTCCTTCAGCAGCGGAGTCAGTAAAAATAATAAAAAAAATCATCAGACCTGGCACGTCTATATTTCCGAAACCAGTAAACATGTACAATTAATTTTGTTTTTATATGAATGGGAAACTCAACAAGTTATTTTTTACATATTTTCATAGGTTTTCAATATGTTCCCCTGGAGATGCAGGGCATATATCAGTGCCGTATTCAAATTACCCCCACACTGCAACGTGTATGACTTGAGTTAGAGCAGCGGAGGGGTAGCAGAGCGGTCGAAGGCGTCTTGCCATGGTGCATGCAGCTCCCTCCGTTGGAGGTTCCAGTCCTCCCTCAGGGGTGTGTGTGTGTGTATTGTCCTTAGCATAACTCAGTGTATGTTAGAGTAAGTAGTGTGTAAGGATAGCGACCGATGATGTCAGCAGTTTGGTCCATAGAAGTTACCACAAATTTCCAAATTATTGAGTTACAGCTTCCACAGCAACTGTTATGCAACATCACAGTTCATTCTGTGTTGATGTTAATGGGGGCACATAAACAGAGTCTTTTACAAACCCCCACAAGAAGTAATCATAAACAGTCAGGTCCAGTGACCTTGGAGACCAGTAATCATTTGGTCCAGTATTACCGATTCATCGTTCAGCAATCCTTCAGTTAAAAAATTCGCACACTTTCTGATATCAATGTGGTTGTGTCCAACCCTGTAGGTAAGTGAAGTCGTTAGAATCAGTCTTCGACTGTGGGAAAAGAATGTTCTCAAGCAAATCGAGATACACTATGTGATCGAAAGTATCTGGAAACCCATAAAAACATACGTTTTTCATGTTATATGCATTGTGCTGCCGCCTACTGCCCAGTGTGTGCTGTAGGAGGATCCATACAATACCTAGTAAGAAAGTCACGCTAAACAGTTACTACTGACCCGCAACGCGCAAAATGTAGGACACAAAACGCTTTATGTTATACCGACACCATTTGTACGAGAACTGAAATGGGTGTGCGGTGCTGTTACATAGCGGGAACCATGTAAAACTCGAGAGTATGTGCACTTTCTAACATTACGTTGTTCACGCACATATCTCAAATACTGCAACAGTTACGATTCTTCTTAAGAATGGGCTCATTATTTTTTGATACACCCTGTACTTAAGGATGTAAGGTAGTGGAATGACTATAGAAGTGACTGAAATACTTGAATAACTGTGAAGGTGACGTCTGTGTGGCAGCAATATGCTTTTCATAAGGGCATAAAGCGCTGTACATGTTGGATGCACTGCCTGGCCTTCTGGTGTTGGTGTATTACACTATTACATCGTACTTGCACAACAATTTTCATTTAACATTCATCCGTGGAAGTGCAGAATATCACAGCATGTATCTTTGGCCTGATACTCGAAATGCTGTGACAGAATATTTCGATCATTTTATGCTGAAATCAACTCTCAAACAGTAATGAACTCCTATTTTGTAGATGCACTACTACATTTTTTAAATTATGATGGACTATTTACCAATAATGTTACTAAAGTATATGTATGACCTGTAAAGTTTTAGTTGGGTTGCTTAATACGAGGGCAGGTCAATTATTATCCACAATTTAGTTTTAATTTAGTTTATTTCGGAATTCCTGTCGTTTTACGTTGATGACGAATGATTTGTTTATTTGTTGTTATATCTTTGCAATTTTCAAGCTGCTAGGTTAGTTTCGTTATCGCTGTGGTGCTGTCAATCATGGCTGCTCCACTGTCTACTTGCACCATAGAACAGCAACGTTCAGTGATCCGTTTTTTGGAGGTCAGGGGCCGAAATTCATCGAAGACTTTCGGTACAGGACGGGAACAGTCTTTTACCACAACGGTGTGTCTACTAATGGATTGAAAAGTTCCAAAATGGTGGCACAAGTGTTTCGCAAGATGGAGGAACCGGACGACCGTTTATCGCCACAAATGAAGAAACCAATGAGCGTTAACGCATAACGATTTTCTTAGGCAGGCGATTAATTATTGACGAAGTGGCAAATCGTCTTCATATTATTAATGGTTCGCCGGCCGGAGTGTCCGTTCGGTTCTAGGCGCTGCAGTCTAGAGCCGAGCGACCATTAAGGTCGTAGGTTCGAATCCTGCCTCGGGCAGTATGTGATGTCCTTAGGTAAGTTAGGTTTAATTAGTTCTAAGTTCTAGGCGACTGATGACCTCAGAAGTTAAGTCGCATAGTGCTCAGAGCCATATTTATGGTTCTGACTGCAGACTAATCCACAACAGACTTGGGTTTCATAAACTTTGTGCAAAATGGATTGCAAAACAAGTCACACAGATGCATAAACAAACGCGCTTGGACATCTGCAAAACATATTTGACTCGCTATGGTAATGAAGGGGACAACTTCTTAGACAGGATCATAACTGCTGACGAAACATGGATCCATCACAACGAGCCGGTGAGTAAACGGCAGAGTATGGAATGGAAACATCTAAATTCGCCATGCAAGAAAAAGTTCAAGACCCAACCGTCCGCAGGAAAACTGACGCTTCCGGTTTCTTGGAAGCACAAGCTCCAGTGCTGGAACATTTTGGGGAAAGGGGCACAACAATAAACAGTGTACGTTAGAGTGAGAGGCTAATTGCCAGGTTCAAGCCTGCAGTTGGAAGCGAACGCCGAGGACTGCTGTCAAAATGTGTTGTGTTGTTGCACGACAATGCCCGTCCGCATAATGATGCCCGCAAGCTCCAGAAACTCAAATTTGAAGTCCTGCATCATCCTCTATGTAGCCCCAATCTTGCCCCTTCTGACTATCACTTATTTGGTCCACTTAAACAGGCATCAAAGGCAGTCTATTTGACTCGGACGAAGCTGTGAAGAGGCGGTGCGTTCCTGGCTCGAAGCTCTGCCGAGAACCTTCTTTTATGAGGGCATCAGGAAGCTTGTAAGTCGATGGACCAAGTGCATAGAAACGGAAGGAGACTATGTTGAAAAATTATGTTCTTGTAAATGTTTTTATAACTACTTTGCGGACAATAATTGACTAAACTGACTCGGATACTACGTCCTACTAAACCGTTAGTATTGATTCCAGTTAAGTAAACTTAAAATTTTATTTATACTCTCTCTTCAACTATACGAATGGAAGATAAAGAAATAATTTATTAGGTTTGTTTGCGTAAAAAATGCATGAAAACATGAATTGTAACTAGAATGAAATTTTCACTCTACAGCGGAGTGTGCGCTGATATGAAACTTCCTGGCACACCGTTTAAATCTGCCAGGAAGTTTCATGAATTGTAATTGTTACTAAGCTTTTGATTTCCGCAAACTACATAAATGTTTCTCTTGAAATTTTCGTTTATACTTGCAGTTAAATACACAAAAAAGACTATTTAAATCTTAACAAAACTTATATTTATATTTAGTGGAGTACACTTTCATACGAGAAACTGAACGAATGTCCTGTTTTCACAATTTAAGAAAGACCATTCTAGAGGCACCTAATAATACTTTCAAGAACAGTATTCATCGTTTATGTATACGTATTGGAAATGATTATAAAAATTGTTTCAACTGAAAAAAGACCACCACTGCTTGCACTTAAACTGGAAAGATATGCACATATGTATGATGCTGTAGTGTATATACCAGAACAAAATGAATCTAATAATAATATAAAGAAGAGCTCGTTTTTAGTGCAGAATATTCTCTTATCACACAAATTTTGCGGTTCCTAAGATGTTTCGATTCAAAATGTGTCATACACATTAGTTACTACAAAATGTATTTGACTGTAAGGTAAATTGTCTTATCTTTATTTTATCCTTAACACCAGAAAGTGACCGAATGCTCGAAATGGGCATACAAATCAGCGCTTCACATACAGGATTAAACATTCATGCTACTTGTTGCCTTGCAGCGAAAGATGCTCAACTAGATACTCTTTTTCTTCACTGCAGCTCAAGAAAAGAAACAGGGAAGAGCTACGTCTGCCAAGTGCAACGAGCGATAAATCTGTTAGCAATAAGTCACTGGCTGTGCCGTACGGCCGCCGCCCGCTGCGATCTGTCACCGATGCTTCCGGGACGTTTCCCTCAATCCGTGACCCAGCGTGCAAGCGGAGCGACGCAGACAGGTCCGGCGTCACGTCACGTAGAGCCATTGGTCTCCCCGGAACGTTAAAAGCCCCGTGAAGGGAACGGTTGAGGCGCTTTGTAGAGAGCGGCGATACCTTACATTACCAGCAATATTGTTTTCGTCAATGAATTTTTATCACACTTCTTCAGACTGAGACATATATATCTTTCAACAGAAATAACTTGTGCTCATGATACCGATGGCCTGCTTTGGTACTGGTACTAAAAGGCATTCACCACCTTAAAATTACAAATAACAGCATTTTTGCAACTCATATATATTAATAAGGACGACCACAGCTATGTTTCAGGCACGTTTACTAAGCCACAACAGGTTTTATTCCAAATCAACATTTTCAGCTGACGGAAAATTCACCAACAGTTTTCGTAATTAATTCTCACGATGTAGCAAAAATGTGCCGGCTTATTGACTTGATAGTATGCCTCTTATCGTGATGTATAGCAGTTAGTTATTACGATAGCTACTTTTGCAACGTTGTGAAAAATACTTTCGAAGATCGTTTGTGAAAAACATTTAACTCGCAGGAAACCTTATTTTACTACAGCCAATTTCTAACAACCGATTTACTCACTTAAGTAAGGTTACGAAATTCTGTTTAATTTTTCTGTCGGTAGGTCGTCTGCAAGTATATTTTTTTCGGACGCAAGAAACTTATTTAGGTACAACTATCACAGCAACTATCTACATTTTCCGTGAACAATTTTAATTCCTCCTGTTATGACCTTGCTGAGGAGATATGCTCAACAGTGCATCTATCTCTAAATCTGGAAACTAGTTGTAGTAAAATGGGCTTGCAGAATACCCAAGACTGAAAAATTTTGCCACATTGTCGCAATCTGAAACAGTATTGCAAAGAGTAATGATCTGCTGTAACGAAAATCATCAGCGAATGTCGGTTTAAAGGATGCTAAATAATAGACACTTTCGTTCCTCAACTGTGAAGAATCCTGTCACTTCGTCAAATAAAAGATAGACAGTAGAGCATTTCAAGGAAATTTGCTTACTCTAGGCTTTGTATAATATGAAAACCGATTAAACCCATAGTGGCCCTGAGCTAAGCGTGAAGGAACACACGCCCTGACCTCTCACAACAGTCTCTTTTGTATGTCTCAATATTATTTCAATTCAATAAATATTTTTAACTTGTCCGAACTCGGCTATTCATGCTGCAGTGTTTCCTTATAAATGTAGACATGATTGACTTCCAGTCAGTTATATTAATTTTAGATATTATTATTATCCCTGAAACCCTTGATTGAAACATAGGTGTAACCTTTATATTCCGCATGCTAGAGCAACAGTGTAGCACTGCTCAACAAAAGATGGTCGTGAGGTTGCCTACCTGCAGGCGCACAAGAGTCCATTAAGGGTTCTCTCTGAACAGGTACATTTTTGAAGTACTCACGAAGGTATGGGTGGATCCGAGGATTTTACTTAACTGGGGTAGTGAGAGGGGGTCTTAGAGGTCTTGGAGTGACACTTTGCAGTTTTGTTTATGCACTTGCCAATTTCACATCCCCCTCCAGGAGAGCATGAATCACGAGGTCTGAAAAAGAATAGCACCCTTTGTTGCTTCTAAAGTGGCTCAACCTCGTATACCATGTCAAAAATTGCTGCCACTTTGCGCTCCAAAGTGGTCCGATATGCTCGATGAGACTGCAGGCGCTCAATTTCCTTAGTAAAGGGCTGAATTGTCTTGGGTATTTCAGCAGTGTTAAAAAGGAAGTCCAGACTGTCGGTCTGCTGCACACTGCACTGCAAAATCTCCTTTTCGGCAGCGAAACGTGTGTAAATGGACACCATAAGGGAGGAATAATTTCACTGACGCCAACAATATCAGCTCCTGAGGTCTCTTCTTGCCCAAAATATTTCCATTGGCCACTCAAAGAAAATCTTGTTATTTCAATTCAGAATGTCGCTGTTCTGTATTCGAACATACAGGCGTCAAGGGAAAGGGTGAGATGTGGGTAGCGGAAATGTGACGACTCTCCCATCTTGTGACACGTCCACGGTAGCGATGGGCAGATATGCGGTGAAATTTAGTGCTAGTGTGACGTCATTAACGCACCTTAGAACTCACTTGGACCTCTGAGCTCTGGCCTTTTTAGCGCACGTGTTAACAGTTTGCTGTCTGATACCTCGCCGATACTGGAGATGACTTTGCACGACGCCACGCTTTCGTACCATTACAGAGGAAGATTGAAGGCATGTTTGACCCAAATTTCACACTTCAGTGTCGCAACTGGTGGAGAATGATTGGGTTTGAAATAAGTGACGCTGCAGCTAGTTTGTGCAGTTTACTGAATAAGCAGTGCTAAACAGCTTAAAGACATTGAAATACACTCTAAGAAAACAAAATAAATAAATGCTACGCAACGGGGCGGATATCGGTAGATGTATATGTACAGAGAAACACGTCTTCTGTGTGTACTGTCATTGACAGGAGTAGAGTTGTCTTCAGCGTTGGCTCTCGCTTCGTTTTGAGGACTGTGACGAGCGAACAGATTTCTGGAGACGGCCTGGACGGCGGTGAGAGACCAATCTGACTGCCGCTAGCCATATGGTGTGACAGCTAAGAGTGATGGTCTGGGCTGCCATTTCTTTTCCTAATAGGACTCCTTTCGATGATATCTGTGGTAGCTTCATAGCACAGCGGAGCGTCAACTATATTCTACGCCTTGTTTTTTTGTCCTTGGCAAGCCATCTTGGGCTTACATTTCACCAAGATAATGCCTGTCTGCACACGGCGAAGTTTTATATTTCTTGCCTTGGTGCTTGCGAAACCCTAACTAGACCAGCAAGGACGCCAGGTCTCTCATCAATTGACGACTTTTGGAGCATAAGGGCCAGTACCCTCCAACCATTTCATGAATTTGACGCTCTAACGTACCAGTCCGACAGAATATTGCGTTATATCCCTCAGGAGGACTGCATCATTTTTTCGTGTATGTACATCACATCTACCGATCTCCGTCCCATTCTGGTAATTTCTTCGTGGCGCTTTTTAGTGTATAAGAGGAAGTAAAATAAAAACGAGATAATGAAATAAAGTAATATACTCTTTATTATTTCAAAAATAGTCGTCGTAACTCTTATTGCATTTATCCCACTATGAGACAAGTCGGTCAATGCCTTCACGGGAACATCTTTGCGGACGATTGTACGCAGGCGTGGACCCCTTCGCCCGAAGGAAATCAGCGGCCACGAATGATTTTCTGCTGTGCTCTAAGGTGTGGAAATCTCACGGAAATAGATCGCGACTATATGGAGAATATGTAAAGGCCTTCCAGCGAACGTCTGCAGTGTGGTCGAACAACCTTGGAAAGAGGTGGGCTTACATGTACGAAGTTGATACTGTTTTTAAATCGATTTCTTTGCTCTTACTGACTGATGGCGCCAAGTCGTCATGACCGATTTTGTCTAGATTTATGGTATAAGCAGTATAATGACAAACGTGCAGCTGCCGACGGCCAGGCGGGTAGGAAAAATAGCTTGTTTGCAGCGAAGAATGCGACATTTATGACAGCGTATATTCCTGCACCAATAGGCACAAGGGATAGGGCACAAACGGTAATATAGTGGCGTGGGATCGAGTCCTTACGTGGAAGAATCTATTTTTTTATTTCCTATTTTTAAGTTACTCGCAGATAAACCGAAATGCTCAATATTTTGCATGTATTAATATTTCCATAAAATGCATGAGCAATAAAGGCAAAGGAAAACTTAGGACCGATAATTCAAAATAGGGTGAATGAGAACATGTCAAAATATAGAAATGTCAGTATTAGTTCATCAACATCCCTTTACAAAATTTTTCACAGATCTCATAAAGTTCTATGCGCAGAAATGTGTTCTGTTAATTGAGTCGTGCCGAAAACAAACAAATCCACAGTTATTCGACGATATCTTTTCATTGTGAATAAGAATTCCACCGTGCTACACTCCGCTAGTGCATCCCAATGAATTCTATATGTTTTGTCTACTGCAGAACTTGATCGAGACGGTTCCAAACCTCATCTCATACAGAGAGAAGCTAAAATGACATCCCGAGAAGACCGCATCGAAATAGGGTAAATAAGTTTTTTATACTGCACGTTTAAAACAAAATCATGTAATTGTAAAAATGCATTATTTATAACTTGTACAAAACGTTGAGGAAAATTACTGCATTCCCTGTTTTTAGCACAAATATCATCCCCATACGTGTAAAACGTCAATCGTAAACTAAAGAATTATTTAATTTTATGGATAAAGGTCTTGTACGCCGTACTATCCCTTCCAGGAAATTCATTTGAAATCCCAAATTTTCTTTGCCTTTCCTTTTCGTGCCTTTTGTGAAAATGGAAATACAATATATGGAGGATTGTTTTGGTTTCTTTGTGGTGTAAGAGACGTAAGACATGCATGAGCATCAGAACTAATTCCAAGTAATATGTTTCTATTTAATTGGAACTAAAAACGTTTTAATGTCAATGAACATTTTTCATAAGTTAAAAGTCTGATTTAAATTCAACAACAGTTTGTTATCTTGGCCGTAAAAAGTTAACATTGAATTAAACCAGGAAGGTGTTGCTGATACATATTGTTATTGTTAAGTGAAGTAAGTGCTGAATTAAAACTGGGAGCTCAGATTTCTGCGATGGCATTCTCGATTAACACCCGCGATTGGAGAGGCACGGATTCTATTACATCTACATCTACATCCATACTCCGCAAGCCACTTGACGGTGTGTGGCGGAGGGTACCCTGAGTACCTCTATCGGTTCTCCCTTCTATTCCAGTCTCGTATTGTACGTGGAAAGAAGGATTGTCGGTATGCTTCTGTGTGGGCTCTAATCTCTCTGATTTTATCCTCATGGTCTCTTCGCGAGATATACGTAGGAGGGAGCAATATATTACTCTTTTAACACACCACTAAGTCACAGAGGGTATGGTACTAGACAGATGTCTATTTTGAGGTGCTCCTAGGTTAGCGGTGGAGCAAGGATCTATGCTAATGTAGTACATTGCTAGCTCCTTTTCACTTTTATTTTTTATTTTTTTCAATCATCAGTGTTCTGACGAGTTTGATAGGGCCCGCCACAATTGTGTCTTCCGTGCCAAGCTCATCTACTCAGAATAGCACATGCACTCTATGTCCGCAATTATTTGTTTAATATATTCACATGCCTACTTAACCCTGCAGGTTTTACCCTCATCAACTTACGCTAGAACTATTGTTGTTGTTGTGGTCTTCAGTCCTGAGACTGGTTTGATGCAGCTCTCCATGCTACTCTATCCTGTGCAAGCTTCTTCGTCTCCCAGTACCTACTGCAACCTACATCCTTCTGAATCTGCTTAGTGTATTCATCTCTTGGTCTCCCTCTACGATTTTTACCCTCCACGCTGCCCTTCAATACTAAATTGGTGATCCCTTGATGTCTCAGAACATGTCCTACCAACCGATTCCTTCTTCTAGTCAAGTTATGCCACAAGCTCCTCTTCTTATCAATTCTATTCAATACCTCCTCATTAGTTATGTGATCAAACCATCTAATCTTCAGCATTCTTCTTTAGCACCACATTTCATAAGCTTCTATTCTCTTCTTGTCTAAGCTATTAGTCGTCCACGTTTCACTTCCATACATGGCTACACTCCAAACAAATACTTTCAGAAACGACTTCCTGGCCCTTAAATCAATACTCTATGTTAACAAATTTCTCTTCTTAAGAAACGCTTTTCTTTCCATTGCCAGTCTACATTTTATACCCCCTCTACTTCGACCATCATCAGTTATTTTGCTCCCCAAATAGAAAAACTCCTTTACTACTTTAAGTGTCTCATTTCCTAATCTAATGCCCACAGCATCACCTGACTAAATTCGAATACATTCCATTATCCTCGTTTTGCTTTTCTTGACGTTCATTTTATAGCCACCTTTCAAGGCACTGTCCATTCCATACAACTGCTCTTCCAAGTCCTTTGCTCTCTCTGACAGAATTACAATGTCATCGGCGAACCGCAAAGTTTTTATTTCTTCTCCATGTATTTTAATACCTGCTCCGAACTTTTTTTGTTTCCTTTATTGATTCCTCAATATACAGATTGAATAACATCGGGGATAGGCTACAATCCTGTCTCACTCCCTTCCCAACCACTGCTTCCCTTACATACCCCTCGACTCTTATAACTGCCATCTGCTTTCTGTACAAATTGTAAATAGTCTTTCGATCTCTGTATTTTACCCCTGCCACCTTCAGAATTTGAAAGAGAGTATTCCAATCAACATTGCCAAAGCTTTCTCTAAGTCTACAAATGCTAGATACGTAGGTTTGCCTTTCCTTAATCTTTCTTCTAAGATAAGTCGTAGGGTCAGTATTGCCTAACGTGCTCCAACATTTCTACGGAATCCAAACTGATCTTCCCAGAGGTCGGCTACTATCAGTTTTTCCATTCGTCTGTAAAGAATTCGCGTTATTATTTTGCAACTGTGACTTATTAAACTGATAGTTCAGTAATTTTCACATCTGTCCACACCTGCTTTCTTTCGGATTGGGATTATTATATTCTTCTTGAAGTCTGAGGGTATTTCGCCTGTCACATACATCTTGCTCACCAGATGGTAGAGTTTTGTCAGGACTGGCTTTTCCACGGCCGTCAGTATTTCTAATGGAATGTTGTTTACTCCCGGGGCCTTGCTTCGACTCAGGTCTTTCAGTGCTCTGTCAAACGCTTCACGCAATATCATATCTCCCATTTCATCTTCATCTATATCCTATTCCAATTCCATAATATTGTCCTCAAGTACATCGCCCTTGTATAGGCCCTCTATATACTCCTTCCACCTTTCTGCTTTCCCTTCTTAGCTTAGAACTGGGTTCCATCTGAGCTCTTGATATTCATGCAAGTGGTTCTCCTTTCTCCAAAGGTTTCTTTAATTTTCCTGTAGGCAGTATCTATCTTACCCCTAGTGAGATAAGCCTCTACATCCTTACATTTGTCTTCTAGCCATCGCTGATTAGCCATTTTGCACATCATTTTTGAGACATTTGTATTCCTTTTTGCGTGCTTCATTTACTGCATTTTTATATTTTCTCCTTTCATCAATTAAACTCAATATTTCTTCCGTTACTCAGGGATTTCTACTAGCCCTCGTCTTTTTACCTATTTGATATTCTGCTGCCTTCACTATTTCATCCCTCAAAGCTACCCATTCCTCTTCTACAGTATTTCTTTCCCCAATTCCTGTCAATTGTTCCCTTATGCTCTCCCTGAAGCTCTGTACAACCTCTGGTTCTTTCAGTTTATCCAGGTCCCATCTTCTTAAATTCCCACCTTTTTGCAGTTTCTTCAATTTTAATCTACAGTTCATAACCAATAGATTGTGGTCAGAGTCCACATCTGCCCCTGGAAATGTCTTACATTTTAAAACCTGGTTCCTAAATCTCTGTCTTACCATTATATAATCTATCTGAAACCTTTTAGTATCTCCAGCGTTCTTCCATGTATACAACCTTCTTTCATGATTCTTAAACCATGTATTAGCTATGATTAAGTTATGCTCTGCGCAAAATTCTACCAGGTGGCTTCCTCTTTCATTTCTAACCCCAATCCATAATCACCTACTATGTTTCCTTCTCTTCCTTTTCCTACTGACGAATTCCAGTCACCCATGACTATTCAATTTTCAACTCCCTTCCCTACATGAATAATTTTTTATCTCATCATACATTTCATCAATTTCTTCGTCATCTGCAGAGCTAGTTGCCATATAGACTTGTACTACAGTTTTAGGCGTGGGCTTCGTGTCTATCTTGGCCACAATAATGCGTTCACTATGCTGTTTGTAGTAGCTTACCCGTACACCAATTTTTTTATTCATTATTAAACCTACTACTGCATTACCCCTATTTGATTTTGTATTTATAACCCTGTATTCACCTGACCAGAAGTCTTGTTCGTCCTGCCACCGAACTTCGCTAATTCCCACTATATCTAACTTTAACCAATCAATTTCCCTTTTTAATTTTTCTATCCTACCTGCTAGATTAAGGGATCTGACATTTCATGCTCCGATCCGTAGAACGCCAGTTTTCTTTCTCCTGGTAACGACGTACTCTTCAGTAGTCCCCGCCCGGAGATCCGAATGGGGGACTATTTTACCTCCGGAATATATTACCCAAGAGGACGCCATCATCATTTAATGATACAGTAAAGCTGCATGCCCTAGGAAAGATTACGGTTGTAGTCTCCCCTAGCTTTCAGCCGTTCGCGGTGCCAGAACAGCAAGACCATTTTGGTTAGTGTTACATGGCCAGATCAGTCAATCATCCAGACTGTTGCCCCTGCGACTACTGAAAAGGCTGCTGCCCCTCTTCAGTTTGGTTTTGGTTGCACCTACAATACGGCTATCTGTATCGTTGAGGCACGCAAGCCTCCCCACCAACGGCAAGGTCCATGGTTCATGGGGGGAGGACGCTAGAACTATGAACAGTTATTCCATGTTGTATTACACTTGTTATGTCATGCTGTCCCTTTCTCTTGTGAGAGTCTTCGATTATTTTTCGCTCGCCAATTTTCAAAAATGGTTCAAATGGCTCTGAGCCCTATGGGACTCAACATCTTAGGTCATAAGTCCCCTAGAACTACTTAAACCTCACTAACCTAAGGACATCACACACACCCTCGCCAATTTTGTGGAGGGCTTCTTCATATCATACCTTTTTAGTCCATCTAATTTTCAATATCATCCTATAGCACCACAACGCAAACCCTCCGATTCTCCCCCTTCCAGTTTTCCCATATCCGTGATTGACTTCCAAACGATGCTGTGCTTTAGACGCACCTTCTCGCTAACTTCTTTCTGAAATTAGGTTGAGTTTTCGTATCAGTAGACTCGTTTTGACCAGAAAATCCTTATTCGCCTCTACTAATGAGCCTTTTTTTATGTTTCCTTGCTTCGACTATCATGTGTCATTTTGGTTCGAAGGTAACAGAACTGCTTTACATCGTCTATAATTTCGTTAGCAAATTTTATTTAAAATTTTTCGGTAGTCACATTTCTGCTATGGCTCTTTAACTTTGTCTTTCCTCGTTTGTACTTAATCCTGATTATAAGATCACTAGACTGTAAATTCCATTCAGTAGATCCTGTAATTCTTCTTCACTTTCACCTAGGATGCCAATAACTTCAGGGAATCACATCATACGTATTTTTTTACTCTGAATTTTAAGTCCACCTCGGGAAGTTTCTTTTCTTTCCGTCATTACTTCTTTCGTGTATAGATTGAACAGTAGTGCCGAAGACCTACATCCTTTTCTTACACTTTTTTTAGTTGGAGAGCTTCATTTTTTATCGTTATCCTTAACGTTTGATCTTGGTGGTTGCATAAGTTGGTGGCGTTTTTCCATAGATTTAATGACAACAACCGACGTACACAACGGAGTCTTCAGTCATCAGTAATATATTCTCCTTTACTATTTACAACAGCCTGCCAACGTTGGAGAAATTTTTCCATTCCGCGACTGTAGACAGCTCGTGGTTCTGAGGCGAAGAAATCGCGGAGCGCATTTTCATCCAAATTCCATTAAGGTTATTCGATAGACAGCGGAAAAGGTGAAAATATGACCGCGCAAAATGAAGTAAATAAGGAGGCTACACAGTTACTGCTCTATCGAAGCCTGTAAAGTGTTTTCTGTCAGACTAGCAGAATGCGGGACGGCGTTATCATGGAGTGGCATCACTTCATGCAGTATTCCTGGTTGTTGTTCTTTGACTGCGTCTGCAACACGTCTCAGTTGTTGACAGTAAATTAATGTCAGCAGTGATGCCTGGGGCAAACAATTCGTTGTAATCTACACTGTCGCTGTTCAACCACATGCTTCATATTATCATTTGTGAGTGATGGCAAAATGGTTCAAATGGCTCTGAGCACTATGCGACATAACTTCTTAGGTCATCATTCGCCTATAACATAGAACTAATTAAACCTAACTAACCTAAGGACATCACACACATCCATGCCCGAGGCAGGATTCGAACCTGCGACCGTAACGGTCGCTCGGCTCCAGACTCTACCGTCTAGAACCGCACGGCCACTCGGGCCGGCATTTGTGAGTGAGTACAGGTCTCTGTACAAGGAGTGGCTGCCTTGCTTGGGATCAACTACACCTTTCTTTTCCTTATGTTAGTATAAAGACACCATGTCTCGTCACCAGTAAAGATACAGGATAGGAATGGTCGTTATTGTTCACGATCCTGTTGATGACGAGCAAGCAGAGATGGCCACATGCTTATTTTGGTTTAGTGCATGTGGTACACATACACCCGAGTTCTGAACTTTGCTCACTGCATGAAAATATATTACGAAGCTGCAATGATCACATTTCATCACCTCTGACAGTTCTGGGGTGTTTCGTTGTAGAATAATGCGTTTAAAGGATATTCATCAAACTCCGGAACGCGGAGAGTCACTAAAGTCAAAACGACCCTCCTTAACACGAGAAATCCATTTTCATGCCATTCCGCCATTCTCTCCATTGGCAGTATTCTAATACACGGCGCAAATGTTTCTGCTTGCCTCCGTTGCTGTTACCCCTTTGTTGAATTCAAAGAGAAGAACATGTCGGAAAAGTTCCGATTTCTCCACTTGGTATTCCTTTCCTAGCGTTCACGCCTCAATTCGGTATGTCTACGTGACAAAATGCCAATATATAAACTCAAACAGTAACAATTAACTGCAATTAAAAAGGGCTAACCTAAAAAAAACCTTAGTATTCGGAACACTAACACACAAAATGAAAACGCTACGTTTTTATGCACCCATCTTACACCCATTATTGTTAGAATTTCGAATGCATTTTCCATTGTCAAACTCTTTTTCTACACACGTGTATCGTTTTTCTTAGGTCTTTCTTCTGTTATTAAGCGCAGGATCAGAAATTCCCTCTGCCGCCTTTACATTTCGTAATGCCAAAGTGATCGTCCTTTAACAAATTGTACATTTTCGTATCTATTTTCTTAGATACTATTACTGTCAGCAATGGCTATGTATGTGCTCCTAAGCTGTGAAAAACGTTTCGAACTTATCTATCCTTCCATCTTCGGAACTGCCTGCATGATATTTTTCCTGAAAGAATGTTGGTATATTGCTAGATGGCACGCCGTCTGGCCTCTTCACACACTTTTTCAGGCCCAGCAAACTAGTCTATCTTGCATTTATAAAATCTTAATTTGTTTACGTGCACATTAATAACATTTCGCTAGCATATTACACTATCATGCCAAGGTGATAATATCTTGTTATGTGCCAGCATGTACATGACCGGGAGTAGGATAGATGCATATCGCAATTCTGCTCGTTTCATGTAGAATACGAGCGGGAATTTTTGGGTTGCCAGGAGCCCAACCGCTCACACGGACAAGAGGTGTGTTTGGGGTAGCTGGGGGTGGCTGCATACAGTAATCGGGAGTTGTGGCCAGACTCCAGAACCCTGGCTGGCGGCTTTCTTTTTTCACTTCGGGTCTCAGGGACGAGAGCGACGGAGGAGGACGCCCTTTTTACAATGGCTGAAGGCAGTTTTCTCGCGAAAGCCTCATGGTCTCATCAGGAATGCGCCAGCTCAGCTCCACGGCTGCTTACTGTGTGGGACTTTACCTAGGAATGGTGGCCAAGTTCCACGGGATAGCTGACAGAATGGCATCACAAGCACCGAAATTTGCGAATTCCGTTGGCTCCCGGGCCTGTAAACTTCCTACATAAAGTCCTGAAGGAGGCTGTGACAGGTTGCTCGACTGTTAGGTTGGCACACATTTGCACTCACCGTCGGGGTTGGTGGGAATGAATGACTTGGTGACTATGTTGATGGAGTGTGGCAGTGGTAGTCTAGACCAATTTATTGTAAGGCAAAAGCTTTGTTTATCAGCGCAATTGCCCGGAGTGATCCCTCTGTGGATGCGGGGCTGGATAGCAGGACTGTTGAGCCCTGGAAGCCGAAGGAGTCGGTCACGTACTTTGGCAATCTTGCCGTAGACTAATTTCATTCACAGTTTCACTTGTACAGTCTCCGGGACAACAATTAGTACTTTTTTTTTTTCGCGCTTCAGTCGGTCTCCCAGCTGGAGCCCATCTCCAAAGGCAGCGGCCAACTACGATTAGCAGCTGTCATCAGCATAGCATCTTGCGCAGTACTTTCGCTAATATACGCTGTTCCGGCCTGTAGTGCTAGAGTTGATTTTTCAGCTTTCCAAAATTCGAATTGAGCTTTCTCAGCAGTGGTATTCGTAGAACCACTTTGCCTCCTTAGGTGATATCGTAGTACTGCATCCGATTAATCATTTTTTTTAAATCGCTGTTATACGTATCACCTGTTCTCTCTGCTTCCCTTCTCATAACAGACAAGCACACTAGATTACATGCAGTGTCGTTTGTACTAGGTTCCTGCCAACATACCTCTCAAGTGAGGACTATTTACATGTTTGGTTTACATTAGTATACGCAATTGTTTCTCGTATAAATTCATGATCAATTGTAAATGGAGTTTTGGGGTGGCTTTTATGTGTTAAAGAGTCTCATTTACCACAATCCCGTCGTATCGTCATTTTTGGATGGGGCTTTGATCAGTTAATTTAATAAAGAAATAAAATGAGAGGGTAGCCTCACCATGCAGGAGTTATATTTGGGCCATTCTAAGATAAGCATTATACACCTGTGCAGATTCAGTACAAACTCACTTGGGTAAATTTTTAACTTCTTTTTCTATCCCTTGTCAGTCGCCTGAAATAGTTTTTCGATGCACGATAGGTTATGTTGGCGACGCATATGTGCTGATCCTTATGTTTTCCTTACACTTTATTTAGCGAGTTACCTTCCATCGTGATTCAAGGGTTTGTAGTTTCTGCACCAAATTGACAATGATTGCAGTAAATCAACATTGTGAACAGCGTCGTTAAGTTGAATAAAATTTATTTTTGGATTCTTGTTCTTGGAGGGGAAAAGCTTCCTCGATTATTGTTTCTATAAAAGAATGTTCAAATGTAAGTGAAATCTTATGGGACTTAACTGCTAAGGTCATCAGTCCCTAAGCTTACACACCACTTAACCTAAGTTATCCTAAGAACAAACACACACACCCATGACCGAGGGAGGACTCGAACCTCCGCCGGGATCAGTCGCACAGTCCATGACTGCAACGCCACAGACCTCTAGAAAAGTATAGTAGATATTAGATCTATTATTGTGGTTTCGCGCTGTCATTCAGTACTGCGTTCAGACAAGCAGTAAGACGAGGCTGTTAGGGGATGCGAATCATACAGGTTCTAATTACATGATGCAGTAATTTCAGTGCAAGGGCTTTTTGGGGGACGAGATGGCGTACGAGAACACGGAGCAGAAGGGTCTAGATGCCAGTGTTTTTCATAGATCTGAGATTTATCATGAAAGGGGAACACACTCCATTGAGGACGAGATGGATTCCATTGAGCCACATCGCAGGGAACCTGTTGAAGCTACTGTAACAGTCCAGAACCGTTTGCGAACAGACAACAGGCCGATCTGTAGGTGTCATCATAAT
Source organism: Schistocerca gregaria (assembly GCF_023897955.1). Lineage (NCBI taxonomy): Eukaryota > Metazoa > Arthropoda > Insecta > Orthoptera > Acrididae > Schistocerca > Schistocerca gregaria. Next base: position 577,662,806 of record NC_064921.1, on the reverse strand, counting down.
AGCACACGACAATAGAGAGTTACGTCCCCTGTTAACGGTATGGCATATGAACTACCTATTGATGTTACTTTAGCTCCTCTTAGAGAGAAGGAAAGAAAAAGAGAGGAAACAAATAAAGGAAAGAACGAAGCAGAAAGAAAGAGAGAAGAGACGGCCGAAGAACTAAAGAATCGTATTTACGTACATTCGAATTTTTGGACTCAGGGAAAATATTTTGAAACTAGGAAAATCCTGCCCAGAAGCAAAACAAACTGCCATTGATGCAAAAACGGACATGCCTTCACCTAAATTAAAAGCTGCAGCAGCCAAGAAGATTGCGATCACTGCTGTGAAGAGTTCATACCTTTTCGATTTTCTGCCACACACTCTGCCACTAGATCACCTACCCATATGTTAACTAGATCCCACTTGTTGCGTTCGTGAGGTATTACTGCTCTCTAGGTCTTTCTATTCACAATTCAAACAATTTGTCCGAAATATTTATAAAATGGTTCAAATGGCTCTGAGCACTATGGGACTTAACTTCTAAGGTCATCAGTCCCCTAGAACGTAGAACTCCTTAAACCCTACTAACCTAAGGACGTCACACACATCCATGCCAAGACCGGATTCGAACCTGCGACCGTAGCGGTTTCGCGGTTCCAGAGCCTGTAGCACCTAGAACCACTTTGCCACCCCGCCCGGCAAATTTTTATAAATTATGTACAAAATAATTGCCCTTGAATCAGTATAACTGTTAGTGAAAATCGCATGAAAATCCCCATCGTAGTTCGTGAGACAAGTTTGCAAATACAGACGGGCGCGAAGAGTCTTGACAGAGGGGGGGAGGGAGAAAATTGAGACACAGGGAAAGTGGAAGAATGTCATCAACTCGCAACGCTGATAAAGGTGTATTTTGAGTGATTGTGACAGATGGTCTGCCGACCGGGGTGGCCGAGCGGTTCTGGGCTCTTCAGTCCGGAACCGCGTGACTGCTACGGTCGCAGGTTCGAGTCCTGCCTCGGGGATGGACGTGTGTGATGTTCCTAGGTTGGTTAGGTTTAAGTAGTTCTTAGTTCTAGGGGACTGATGACCTCAGATGTTAAGTCCCATAGAGCTCAGAGCCATATGAACCATTTGAATAGATGGTCACTGAAGAATATTGTGACAAAAAGTAAGAGTACGGTAGCTAAGGAGGTCACTAAAAAGCTGAACGTAGCACTCGCGAGCCCTATCAGCACCAAATCAAGGAAGCTCCACAAAGTGGGAACTGCAGGGTGAGCTTGAATTCCAAAAGCACGAATCAGTAAAGTAAATGTCTGCAACCGGAAAACTTGGTCTCGAAGCCATAAATCTATGACTATGGAGCAATGTAAGCAAGCCATTTGGTCGAATGAGTCTTGTTGCACATTGTTTCCAGCTTCTGATCGAGTTCCCATCTCATGAGTGAAACAAGATGGAGGTTCGGTGATGATTTGGATAGCCATATTGCGATATGGTATGACCTCATGGGTACTCTTCCAAGGATTATGTGAACATTTTGGCTGAACAGATCCATCCCCCAACGAGACTGGGTTCCAAGGCGACAGGAACCTTTTTAACACAGGTCCCATCGTGTAGGACTGGTTTTGTGAGCACGAGATTCAACTGTCGCCTACTCCCCGGCCACTAGTCACCAGTCTCTGCAACTGAGCCTTTGTGGTCTACTTTGGAGAGAAAGGTGCTGATCGCTATTACCCTCAATATTCGTTATCTCAGTCTGCCACTATTTTACAAGTTGACTGGTATAAAATTCCACTAGAAAACCGTACAGGACCTGTATTTATCCAGTCCGATCAGTTTTGAAACCCAACAGTTTTCCTACACTGTATTAGGCATGGTAAAGTGTTCCAGTTTTTGTGCATCCCTTAGAGACAGCACTAATTATACGTTAAATGGAAATTTTTAGCCAATAAAAGCTCCGATTAAATATTCACTCGGTTATTGACGAACACATCTGTCAACAAAATTATCTACGCTTCTTGTAATCTCGATTACTTACTAAGCTTACATAACGGAGAACAATTGCGTCCTCAAATTAAGTCCATCATAACCAAGGAAGACCAAACTGAGCTCAGCACAAACCACATCCACTCTCTCTTCATACAGAGCCTACAAAAATTATTCAAACATTAAACTGTCCAGAACATACCGAGAGGCACGATTACTTCGGAAATGTATTGCAAAGAACTCTCGTGAAAGACTAACCTATGCTTGTGCTGTCCTGCCGTTAGACAGCGTAGACTCGCCCGAATACTATTTTTGATGAAAAAAAAAATTGTCGCTTATTTCGATGCACCATACTATACTCGATCACGTTAGACGGCAACCGAAGCGTGGTTTCCCACCGTGTATGACGTCACATCCAGAACACACAAAGCAATAGTATTTAAGATAGAAACCTGTTCCAAATGACCATAATATATAGCTTTTTCTTGCTAATAGCACGGACAGTAAATATACTGCAACTTGTTTCGACAGTATTTTTCTTACTTAAAACATGTTGAGGCTGTGGACCCCGACAAGAACTAATTTTTAAGAACGTTATTAGTCCTACAGAGAACGGAAAAATTTTTGCCTTACCAAATTATTTACAGCGAAAGCGTAAGATAACAATAAGAGTAAATCATCAGTTCTTACCTTGTATCCAATGCTGCTGAAGTGTTCTGAATTTTCATATACTACTAACTTCAGCGGATAAATTCTAGTGTCTGATTCCACTCGTCAGCATTGAGCAATGACGTCACATATAAGGCAAAGACGATACATCATGAAAATCTATGAAAGCAACCAATCATACTCGTAAACAAATGAATGTAGCATACCACACAATTACAATCACGTTCATGAAGTTAGTTAATTAGTCATGATTTATATCGGAACGAACTGAAGATAACGAAAATAATTAAGAGCAGGAATTAAAAACAGATTTTCATGTATGTTAAGAAGTATTCGCGTAGTTTATACGAATAAAAAAGCACATAGAACCTTTAAATTGCTCTACAGTAAAGAGCATGGTGACGACATACTAACATAACATAGCGTTAATTTTACTAAAAATTATTGAATTTAATGGGAGAAACGCAGGAAAGTTGGGATTTTGTGCAGAGAGAAACCAAAATCTATCTGGAAAAGAGGAAAACGAAATAAATGACAACAAATACGAAACAGTAACATAATATGGGGAGAAACTGACAAACTAAATTCTGAAAGAAAAGCCAGTACAAGACTAACGAATACCTACAAAAAATAAACAGACTGGAATTGATAACTAGAATTAACCTACGTCGGTAAATTCCAGATACACATTCCAAACACTCCATGATTCATGTGTAAAATACTTTTCCAGTTGCATGCTCTGAAACAGAATAGCATTTTTATATATTTAATTGCTCTCTAAAACTGCTGGAGTGTATAGCAAAAATTGGAGTCGGTAAGTAGAACTGACCCTCTATACAGGTCAATTCTAGTTACCGATTCCTATATTGGTAACATTTTTGCAGTAGTTCAGAGAGCCATTACCACTGCAAAAATCAAATTAGCCTACATTTCAGTGCACACACCTGCTGAAAAAGCGATATAACTAATGAATCATCGAAGGGCTGTAAACGGTAACTAGAATTGACCCCCATTGGTCAATTGACCTATGGAGTCATTTCTAGTTACCGACTGCACATAATTAATGGTTCATAATTTTGGAAATTTTTGCTGTAATTCTGTGAACTATGTTTTTGTAGAATTTCTAGATTTCTTATCGATCTCAGAACTAGTATGAAAAACCAATAAATATTATAGTTATAGCTCCCAAATTTTTATCCCTTTCATAGTAATGAAGAGAGTAATACCATATGTAGAAATCCTGAAACTTTTTAGTTCACACGCCTGTTGTTAAAACGAACCGTGGAATTAGCCTTTTAGGTCAGTTCCAGTTACTGATTCCAGTATTTGTCAGACCCTACTTTTCGTCAATTTACGTTACTTGTTTAATCGTCCTGTTGAGTTTAACAATTACTATTAAAGGTTAATGCTGATTCATAATATTATGACTTCATCATGTGCTATACTGTACTTAATTTAAAGCTTCTCTGTGCTTTTCTTACTCGCTTAAATTACGATAATAATTTATTTCAGACGTGTATACCTCACTTTTTCCGTTCTTATTGATTTAACTTGCCTTTAATCCTTATCGGTGGAATTTGTAGATAAGTAATTAATCACGTGAACTCTGTTTGCAATTTTACTGTAAGCTACACAAGTTTGTTTGCTTTGAAAGATTGCCTCTAGGTAGCGTCTCTGCCTGATCTGTGACATCATCGCTCACCAAGCCGACGAGTGGAATCGGACACTAGAATTGATCCACTTCAGCGACTGAATCTACGGTCACGCTTTCTTTAAACGTCGAATTTCCCGATTTTGCAGATTATGCTGATGTGCATTGTATGGTGTAACGTAATAATCGATTTGTAGTTTCCTGCCAGGCATCAGCATTTTGTATACTAATATTATATACTCTGCTGTTCTCTGAAAGTTACCAGAACGCAAGAAATTCATTCTAATGTATAAAAGTTGAATTTGGAATCATGACTGTACCCAAGCGTGTACCTCTTCTTCTGGAGGATGACGACGGCCACAAAAATCTTTCTTCGTGCCTCCAAAATATGTGAATCGTATGTGGAGAGATCGGGACTGTATGGAGGATGTGTAAGGAGTACCCAGCAAAATTGCTGTAGCATAGTTGAAGCAACATTGACTACAGATTGACCTGTCCATATTTTAATCAGCAGTAAATTGTTCTAAACTCAATCTTATCTACTGTTTTAAGTAAGTTTTAAAATTACAATTTAGTTATCACGAATGCCAGTAGTATACGAAGTGACTGAAGCAAATACGAACAACAAAACAATGAAGCAATGAATGAATGAACATTCGTTACTGCACTTAAATTGTGTTTGTTTTTCTAAAAAAGCGTTGTTTATTTTATTTCTAGCAGTTGAACAACGTCATCAGCCAACGTTTAGATTTTTACATGAAATGGGACGCACCTACTGCCTATGAAATGCATTCCGTTCCATAAAGTAGCAGAGCGTAGCAATTTCTGCAAGAACGACGAGTCATAAAAAATGAGACTCAGTAAACTGTTGACCAAAGTAAATTTCTATTTACACTTAATGTTTATATGGAAGTAAGATATGGATGTCAGAGTGCCGGCTACCCCACCCGCTCAACGCAGCTAATACGATTCCGGATTTTGTAATCTTCACAGAAATGTAGTTTCTGCTCACGTATTCGCAGAAATGTAGGGTCTTCCATCAAGCACGAGAACGCTCTTAAAGTAATTCTGTGCTGTGTTGCTGCGGTATACAAAAGCGTAATCCCCTGCTTACACTACATGAGTTGTGATGGAAGATGTAGCTCGCACGTGACTACAATATTAAGTTGGATTTAATTGTTTCTCTGTAGCTGTATCTAGAACAGTCATTCATGCTTATCGCATGCTTTAGGAAGAAAGAAAATCAATGCAGGCTGGTGGCATGCACTGTATTTTACCACCGAAGGGATCTCTCTCTGGATAAATACGTTAATTAGAATTTGGTGTTACATACGAAAACTAGAAAAAGAAACGGAACGTTTCACACTACTATTGAACTATTTGTTATGGCATACTGCCACTTCACTTGAGAAGTATTTTTCTACGTTAAATTGTTTTCTTTCACACTGAAAAACGATATTAATCAGAATCGATCACTGTATTGAGCTGTTTAGTGCAAAAGTTTTCTTTTTCCGCACTGGAAAGAGAAATCATAGGAACTATTCCAAGGTCTCACGTGAAACATCGAGCACAGATAGTTTTACCAGTGGGATCAACTACTGCCAGTGTGTGTGGTGTCAGTTCGATTCTAGTTTCAATATTATTATTACTAACTGTGCAGACATTTACAGCATCTGTTTTGTTTCGTTCGAGCTAGACCTCAAAACACGACTTTTCAGGCCGACTACTTCAGCGCGCTTTAGTCGTAAGAGGAGTCGACACTTCTCAGGGGGTGAGGACCTTTACCATTATCGAGAAGCAGACGAATATGGAGTATTGATGAAATTTTAACGGCTAATTTTTCGAGATCCTTGAGGTCAGCGACTAGGGGATGGCTTTCCTTAGTTGTTCTTATTCTTAGATAGGCTACCTAACAAATATTTAGTCCTACCTGAATAGGAACCACGAACACAAACAGATCAAGATCGAGACGATGCTTCACCATTCAGATGTTTCCCGAAAATCTAATATGTCATCAACAAGAGAGTTTACATAAGATCCCGCACATGAATCGACATCTTCTCGTCCTCACATTTGATGATATGGTACAGAAGCGCGCTGTCCTGGGAGCTGTAATAGATTGAACGAAGCCGATTTGCGTCGTCAAAAATCTGCCACAATAGTTGCGACTTACCTAGAAATAGCCTTCCACGAAAATGGCTACAACTGCACTCTGTAGGAGCACAATCAGTTACTTTCTTTTTTCTTTTTTCTTCTGTACAATTGAATGTTGGTCTTGGAAAGATATTACATTAAGTTACTCATGACACTTCGTGCAAAAGTAGAACTCGGTGGGCCTCTGAAAGCTGGCATAGGACACAGAACGGCTAGGAAGTATGTATGATACTTTCATTTAACTGAAACAAATACTTCTAGGCATCTACTAAACTTTCATAGTTTTCTCTGGGACATAGTGTCAGAAAATTAAATGAAAATAAGTTATCACTCCCTGCTTCTGGGAAACGTTTCTGGGGCGTTTCCTTCGTCTTAAGGCATACACCCAAAAATACGTATTCCCACCCAATTACAGATATTCCTGAACTGAGATATCTTGTCCGGCACTACATCGCTGCTGTCTGGCAAAACATTGGTTCAAACCTCGAGCAGCTCGCTGCACCAATGGAGGGAGCGCATGAGAACTATACTTATAAATAGGATATAAAACAGCTATTGCAAGATAGCAAAAAGTCTGCACTATAGGGCACCGCCAGAAAGATCTCTACTAGTATTTGTAATTACAGTATCCTTAAATATCAGCCGTGGAATAGTATGATTTAAATAACACACAAATACTTTAATTCGACGACGCCTTTGTAATCACACGGATAAAGTAAGGTAAAAGAAACAATGGAGTCTGACCCTTAAGAACCATGGTGGCTTGCAAGTCAGTACAGTAAAGGGTCCGACCATCGCAAAGCTAAAATAACGGACCGACGTTGTCACCGTCTCGTTGGTTGACGGCTCTTGAAATTGTCCTCAGCATAGTTCTGACATTACTAGCGTAAAATCTTAAACTTCCTCCTAGGTATTGATAATGAACAGATATAATTATTTTTAGTTGAGTCTCACGATATACATGTTCTTCGGCGCAAACCCACTTACTTTTCTTTGATGAGATTAATACTTCGGTAATAATACAACGACGAGGAACAAATTCATTATTCAATTAACAGCATATCCTATCATGGCCAATGTCAGAACAAAAGTTACCCTAATAATCTAAATTACTGACACAAAAATCATACTGTCTCAGATATAATATTTAGCCATTGTCCACCAAGCTGAAAGTCGTCACTGAGTAACGTCTTTGCTTGCTACTCTCCCTACACAGCTCTTGAACAAACGCACAAACACACATTGTATAGAAATTACATATTACAAGGGGCCCTCCCAAAAAGTACAGTATGATGACGCCACAAATTGATGTTAAATTCCTGCATTCACAGTCTTACAGCCATGTATAAATTAATATTGTAAAACAGTTTTGTTTGTTTTACACTGAGATCACTAGAAAATATTACGAAAGTCATGAAATCTGTTTTTAATTTCTCTAGTTTCCTGATTATAAAAAAAAACTATTAATCAGACTTCAAGTATCCCACCAACAAAGCCTTCTTGTGCTGGCAGTATGTTCTGATAAATGTGTTGCTTCCCAGAACAATCATCTATGGGGTCTCCTTTAGGATAAAATCTAGAAATCGAAAACTACCTTATTCTGTTATCGTACAGCAACTTCCTCCATCAATGACCTCTAAAGTGGCACACCCAGCAACAATGAGTGAGGCTTGTCAATGTGCAGAATGTAGTCACCTGTAAGTTTGTTCACAATTAGTAAATAAATTAGTGCGTAAACTGTAGAATCACAAGACATACTTTACATTTCTTGTGGCGGAAGATAAAGGTCCCATTGCAGCAACACGTACAGCCTGTAATGGTTCCTCGATAAACATTAGACGTAAAATTTCTCTGTCGCTGTCATTTGAACCTTTCATTTGTCGACAAACCTGACATCTTTTCAGGATTTGTTGTATACGTCTTCGGAGATTCTGTGCCTGGCACTATGTTCCTACCTTTTCTGAACATTTATCTACTCCACAGTGACTCCATACTACGTGTATCTGAGACATTGGTGCTGTAGAACGCAAACACATGAATTATTCGGGTTCTGATGTCCTGCGTCAAATAAAATATCTTTGTATTTCATAACTGACAAAACTCAATCATTCTTTTTTCGTGTTCTGATTAGTTGTATAACAGAACTGCAATGAGTGTTTTCACGCTGCAGATGTGTCATTTTTCGGCATGTTCTTAGATATACTGATCGGTTTTTAACTTAACAGTTTACTCTTCAATGTCAGTGGTGTCTGTCAACGCTTCTAACGGTCTAGACAGTATAGGCAAGTAACTCACGATAATGCTCTACTTTCCGTAAACATAAATAACTTCAAAACGATACTCTTGTAAAATCAGCTCCCACTTGGCTAATCATAGATGTAAGAATTTACAATTATTAAGAGAGCTGATTTGGTGATGATTTCAATACGCCTTTATGTATACACCTGCCAGATAATAATAGAATTTGTGTAAAGACCACGCCACTGCCATCGCTTGCTACTCTGTGGTAGTATTTGCACGTTCGCAGTTAGTGAGTGTTCTGCTCACAAAGGCTGTTGCTCAAAATGTAGGTGATCGTTGAACTATCCGAACTAGAAGTAAATGAGATCTTACTCCATTAAATGATATGTGAGTGAATAAACCGAAATGTAATGCCATATCTGTAGGATGTAATATCAGTGTATTGACAAGAGTGGGCATAATTTCGTCGAATCCTGTTTGATTATCCTGAGCCTGCAGAAATAACAATCCAACTCAGTTTAATACTTGATTTGGCATAAATCTTTGGTAGAATAAATCACTTCTAAAAATCCTTTTAATTGTGCCGTATTACAAGGTCGTAGTGCATTCTCTAGCACACTGTTTTTGTTACTTGCAGGTAAAAGACCATATGTGGAACTAAATGTTCCAGAAAGTTGAGATAATCCTGAATGTTGAAATTGCTATAGTACATACTGCAAAACGTCCATATGTTGTTCCCATGTTATCATTGCAATAAGCATATCATATATAAATGATATAACAACATCACACAACTCAGGTCCCAACATTGTGTCTAACGCTGAAATGAAAACCCTTGAGCTTACATTAAGACCAAATGGCAAGATGGTGAACTGATAACTCCGTTATACGTAAAATAAAAAAAATGCAGTGTACTTCCATGATTCTATGCGTAATGGTACTTCCCAACATGATGATCAATTGCCGCAAAAAATCTCGACCCATGGAAACATTTGAATTAACTCTTCAGTTTTCAGAGATTACGTCCTTGTGGGAAGAATAATTTGTTTATTTCTGTGGCGATGAGAACCAGACGAGCAATGTACATACTTTATTTATTTGCTAGTGGCCGATTTTAGTGCACATTGAATGCAGTGATATTTGTAAAAGTATATCTTAAAAGGTGCAACATTAAAGTGGCAAAGGTACCCTGATAATATCAGGTTTCTCATCGAAAACAGTGGCATAATGTTGACATGTTACATGTAATGGTTCAGTTTGTTGAGGCATTAGGACACTTGTTTCATCTACCTTCTGTTTCATTTGCTCCGATAGACTGGAACTAGAGAGATTGGCGGATGAGTAGCTGCTTATCCTTACTCTATTAACTATTAGCATTGCAGTATGTTGGCAATACTGTCCATGTAACTCCCGCTTCTGCACTAATATAACTGTTTCAGTGTTCCCCACTTGTTCAGTGCAAGTCTATTTCTCTCAGCAGCTAATGCCCAATATTAAAATCTACGAGTTCGGGAACCACTAGGCACATACATTATAATGTTCCAGTACCAGGTTCAATAATAATGCTAGATTGTAGCTTTATACAATGAGAGTGTTCTCCTACAGCAACAAATACTTTGCACTTAACTGGGCGTAAGTTCGAGAATTGTACTCATTCCATTAGTCTCATTAAAAGAACCGTAAAGATCGTGTTCGTACTGGTACCTGTGTCCAGAACAATCAACCCATTTATTCCTTGATGGCTGCTTGTAAAATACTTCACGTAAAAAAATTGCAACCTTGATGACAGTGCACCAGTTTGTCTCTAATCTCAATTCCTCCATTAAAACACGTCATCTTAATGGTACCGCCAAAGCGCCATTCACTACTACCAACCAGCATTTTGGGGCTGCAGTTGGTTGTATTCAGTTTTCCTGTCTTTGGTTCAGACGTGAGTATTGCTCTTTAGTAACATCTTTAATAACTGGCGAATAATTCCTCCAATCACAACTATTGTCATTCAGAGGTGGTGGGCTTTGGTTCCCCCGCCAATGTGAAGGTCAGTGATTTCGCTGATATACAGGGTTATATCTTACATCATACCTTCTGTTTGTGTAATTGTGGTTATGATGGTTACCTCAGCTATTATCCCACGGATTATTTTTATTATTTTGGTTGTTACTAGAACATGCTTGTCGGTTTGTGTTGTTGTTCGACTGCTGCACATGGTTCTGTACATATCTGTTTGTATTGTTTTGCCTATTATTACTGTCGTGTCCGTTTAAGTAGGTACCTCTAGCTTTTACGTTCTCTGTCAATTTCCACAGCACTTATGAGATCCTCCAAATTCGTGTCACTGACATGCATTACCTTTTCGTATATGTCGCGTGGCAATTTCTCTTTCAGTGTCCGCACAAGAACTTCTGCGGAGACAGATTCGGTTAAATAGTTTGTTTTGTTGTGGTATTTCTCGATATACCTCCGCAGTGTATCTAATCGTGGATCATAAAGTTTGAGATTATAAATCTTCTTTCGCACTCACTCTTGTACGGCATGATTTTGGTATTTCACAATTAATGCGCTTTCAAACTGTGTGTAAGAGCTACACAACACTGCGGCATCCACTGCCCACATAGCTCTTTCACCTCACAGATGTCTTTTGACATATGCTGTTTTCAGTCATCAGTCAATGTTCTTGGCAGACCGCCTTTAAATGCTTTTTTAAAGACAAGTGGGTAAACAGTCTCGTTTTGCAGATTAAAAGTTGTAAACTGTCTGTGTTTGATCACATTCTCTCATATGTGAAACGTTGCGTAATCACTCATAATACCACTATTGGCTTAGAATACGGCGATACTGCTGGCTGTGCATTGACATCCGGTTTAAATATTGTTATTCAGGATATGAACTGGTTTTTGTTGTCACACGATCGTTAGCTGGCAAGAGCGAGCGAGTGTCGTGTGAGATAGCCCATCAGTGATATTCTTAACTTGGTTAGTGACATCGGCTACGCGTCTGTCTGTTTTAGATGGCCATTGTGAAAAATCGTCAACATGTTTTATTCGCATCTCTTCCAAACCTCAAATAACTTCTTGACTGGCAGTTTCGCTGTCAATAATTACTTCGTTTACTGGTGCTTGCACCTTTCACCAACTTCCTTTACACTGGCTGGCTGTTGAACATTTTGTTCCACCTGTCGCGCCATTTGGTACTGATGTTTAGTTAATACCAAAAAAATTTAAATAATACTTCAAGTCTGCTTTAGTCACTATAAACTAATCACACTCGTTGTTTCTGAGTTGTTTCGAATGATTAATGCACTGGTATTCTAGTCTAGAATAGTACGAAATGAAGAACAAGGTAGCGTCGATTCTGACTAGACGATGTTGCACACATATTTCATACAAAAAAATTCTCTTTACTAACTACAACTGATCTACGTAAAGTAAAATGCCTATCTATCACAAACAATTCCCGTCTACAACAATTTGAAGCGTCAGCAGGGACAGAACTTAAAACATACCTGTTTTTTGCAGACAGCTGCTTGTCGTAATAAATCGGTTTTCTCTCTCCTCTGGATTAATTTCACTCTCGGTTATCTAACAGATTATAATCCATTGCTTCTATACGCAAAAGAAATACAATATTAGTCACAAATACTGAATTGACGTACAATATTTGTTACAAGAAAATTTTTGTTATTATGTTGTATGAACGTGTTTGGTCACAAGGTTTGTATCCTGTCATTAAGTATCCAAATTAAACTGTTTTGAATTCTGTTGCATATTGCTAGCTTTGTGTGTGTGTGTGTGTGTGTGTGTGTGTGTGTGTGTGTGTGTGTGTGTGTGTGTGTGTGTGTGTGTGTTTGTGTATGTGAAACGTAACGTAATGTTCTGATCACACACGGACTAATTTCCTCTAGTCGTATATATCCTGGCTCAGCATGACCAAAAAAGTTATTTTCCTGAACCTTTCTCCTGGTTAATAATAATGAATAATCTAATAAAACCCACTTAGTTACTATTTCATGAGGAAAATACTTTCGTATTAATACAATGATAATGCAGATACTCTTTATTTAATGAATAGCCCATACAACCATCTGGTTTCAGTCATGGCAATGTCCAGAACAGAAGAAAAAATAGTCTTAGTCTCGGTAACTGTATGCAGAGATAAAGCTCTCTCAGAGATAATATTTTGGCGTTGTCTGCTAGATGAAGGTAAAGAAAGGAGGGAGGTATCATTACGTCACAAACTTGACGCCGATGTCCGCCATCTTAACTAGGCAAAAACATTAGGTTCACCGCTGTGATATTTTCCGGTGACATCAGTCTGACGTGCCCGTGCCCAGTTTCAACCGTGTTGGGTGATTTCTGTGAGGACGTAGTTGTTACATCAAATAACCAAGCTTACGTTGTTTACGAGTGTACTAATCGATTCCATCCTAATCTAATGTTTAAGGGAATCACATTCCATTCGTATGTAGAGCAATTCAAGTAATATTTTCTTTTGTATGCATTAATTGTTGTTGCACTTTTATTGTAATGGCTTTCTTTCTGTCATTTGACTGTAGATTTGCCTTTCTTAGTGTCCTGTCTTTCTTTCATTTCATGTGTATTTTATCGCCTTCCAAGTCTCAAACGCTCCCACATCCGAACCACACTGTACTAATGGCTCTCGTTCCCGCACAACAGACGGCTACGTAACCGTTCTGATCGTTGGGGCAGCGTCGGATGCCCTACATTTCTTTCGACGATAATTATTATTCATTTTTCACGTATCCTCCCCTCTCAGACTATATTCTGGCTATAACAGCCGGAGGCAGCGGTCGGGTGTGCGTGAGCTGTGTGTATGTGCTGTGCTTCCTTTTTGAAGAAGGTTTCGACGGAAAATTTATTTGCTCATACTTATTGGAAGATGGCCGCCGAGTGAGATCACAGGTATTTTCTTCGTCCGCTAAAATAACTTATTTAAGAGGAAATAGTGCCAAGTTTAAATATTCTTTGTTTTTATTACTTGTTGTAGTGTCCGTTCTTGTCACACAACTGAATATTAGCGTCCAAGCAGAGCTTGTTCTTGAAAAAACTTGTTCTTTAGCTGAGGTCCCGATAATCGCGACATAACCCGTCATTTTGCGTGACATAAACACAACAAATTCTATTCAAGTTTTCTTGATAGTGCAAAAATCGTTAAAAAAGACAGCTACTACTTTCATCAGTGTCTATTGTCGCAATAAAAGTGTAATTAAACATTTCTAAATCGTATTTAACTAACACATTTCGTATTGTTTACTAGTTAGATAGACGCGATCTAGGCCTAAATTTTCCGAGTTATAAACGTTTAAAAACCTGACCAAACACGCCTGATAACTTAAATTCTCTAAAAGCAAAGTAATTACAAATTCATTCTTCTGTTTTTGCATCTCTAAATCAGTAGAAAAACAACAACCACCGCACATAAGATCTTTGTGTCGTTTTTTTTGCTTGCAGACACACAATCTCGCGACCTTGACAAATTTAAAACATTCTTTAAACTTAACTATTCTTTCGAAACTGACCATGAGTGAGAAATGTGGGAGCTGTTATAGGGTAGTGAGTAGAGGGATTTGTTGCCAATCTTGTAGGAAATATTTTCACTGGGGGGGATGCAGTGGGGAGAATGTTGGGAGAACAGAAGAGGCTCTCTCCTGGAACTGCAGAGTATGCAGTAGGAACATTTTGATTGGGGAGCAGGAAAGGAAAATCTGTGCCCTTCAGGCACAGTTGGAGGAAGCAAGGAAGGAACTGATAAGGATCAAGGGAAATAGGGGGGAGGAGGGTGGTTGGGAACTGGCAGCTGGTAGGAGGATAGGAAGAAAGAGAACGCGATCTGATAGTTTTATCATCAACACCAAAAACAGGTATCTGCCACTGCCAGAGTTAAGTGGAGAAGAGCCTCAGGTAGAACGAGGAGCAGGAAATGTGCAGCACACTTCAACCGAGGCCAAGAAGCCTAGGAATGTACAAAGTGTTAGGAAGAAGAAAGTGCTGCTGCTAGGTAGTAGCCATGGGCGAGGTGTAGGCCCTCAGTTACAGGAAAGTTTAGGGGCAGCGTACCAGGCCACCAGTATCTTCAAACCAAATGCAGGGCTAAGTCATGTGATAGAGGACCTAGGGTCTTTATGTAAGGATTTTACAAAAGAGGACCATGTAGTGATAGTGGGTGGGGCGGGAAACAGTTTGGACAGGGATGGGGCATATGAAATAGGTGGTGACCTGGACAAGATAGCTTCCCTGACTCATGGCACCAATGTACACTTTGTTGAGCTGTTCCGGCGTCATGATCAGCCACGCCTTGATGGAGCTGTGAGGCGAATCAATGTGGGGCTGGGGATGGCTCTGAGGACGGCCAACTTTGCTCATGTTTCTCTGGTGCCCGTCGGGACTATCAACAGATGGGGTTTCACTAGGCATGGCCTACACCTAAACAGGACTGGGAAGGGAAGATTGGTACAGCTGATTCATGAAAGTATAGGGGGTGGATCTCGGGCCACACATGGTCAAATACCTGTTGTCATAGGTAGGAAAAGTAGGTCTTTTTTAGGATAAATCCAGACAACAGGTTCCCCTGCCTAAAGAGTATCTCTAGCAGTTCAAAAAATACTGAAACAATCACTCACAAGACAGATTATAACACTTCAAAAATCACACATACCAGATGTCACAAAGAAAAACAAACCATCGGAAAGAGTAACATGGGGCATTTCACAGACTTAACAATCCTCCATCAAAACATGCAATCAATAAAAAATAAAATACAAGCATTAGAAGTTGAGCTCCAATCTTTGAACTGCACAGTAGTTTGTATTACTGAGCACTGGTGTAGAGACACAGAAATCCAACATGTAGTATTATCATTGTATGAAAGGGCAAACTCTTACTGCAGAACTACTTCAAGGGGTGGAGGATCATGCATTTATATCAGAAAAGGAACACAGTTCAAATCTAGACATGACCTCAGTACAGTAAGTGAAGACAAACACATTGAAATATCAGCTATTGAATTATCAGGGCTCGATATCACCAAGACATTAATCATTTTGTGTGTGTATAGATCTCCCAATGGTAGTGTGGACACTTTTTTCAATAAATTAACAGAAGTTCTAGATAAAGTCTCAAGTACAAAGGTCAACATAATTCTGTGTGGGGACATAAACATCAACACTAATATCATAAATGAATCCAGCAGCACCTTCATAAATATCCTTCAAAGTTTTGGCATGTCCCTATTGGTCAATAGTGCAACAAGGGTTACTACAATGACTGCATCAGTAATTGACCATGTGGCCACAAATATAGACAGGGAAAAATGTGATGTAGCTGTAAAAGATCTCGGACTATCAGACCATCTCTGTCAAATAACAACAGTAAAATCAGGCATCGAATCATTCCCTAAACTACAAGCCTATAAACGACATCTATCAGAAATCAAAATAAAAGATTTTTCAAAAGAACTAGAAAAACAAAGCTGGGATGAAGTGTATAAGGAAACCAATGTGAATATGAAATTCTCCAAATTCTCCACATTGTTTAAATTGAACTTTGAAACAGCATTTCCAAAAGTATGCATGACTGTATCAACATCTCACAAAAACAGATGGATAACAGCAGGTATTAAGAAGTCCTCCCAAACACTTAAACAACTCAGTTCCATGAAAAAGATTCACAATGATCCAGAATTTTTAAATTTCTATCATAGATACAAAAAGATTTATAGGAAGGTGCTGATTGCTGCAAAAAAGTCATTTAATGACAAAATAATATATAATGCAGAGAATAAAAGCAAAGCAGTCTGGGATGTTATAAAAAAGGAAACGGGGAGAGGCAAACAGACGCAGAATAACATACTGCTAAGGGAGGGGGATAAGGTAATAAATGATCCACAACACTTAGCAAACTATGTAAACGAGCATTTTTCAAGTATTGCAGAGAAGTTACAGCAAAAATTCCCCAAAACAAATATAACACCTGCAAAAATTGTTGCACTAGATACAATGATGTTACTTCCAACCACAGAGAATGAAGTCAATAAAACTGTTCAAAAGCTAAAAAATAAAAAGTCAGAAGGCTTAGATGATGTACCAATGTGTGTACTGAAACAATGCATAGGGATTATACAAGGCCCATTAACAAATATAATAAATGAATCCTTCACATCAGGGACATTTCCAGAGCAGCTAAAACAGGCAAGAGTTGTACCTTTGCTTAAGAAAGGTAATGCAGAAGACATAGAAAATTACCGGCCCATTTCCCTGCTGTCAGCATTCTCAAAAATAATAGAAGCAATTATGAAAGACAGATTAATGAATTATCTGAATAAATACAATCTTTTAAGCAAATCACAGTTTGGTTTTCGAAGTGGCAAAAATACGGAGTCAGCCATAGTAGAATTCACAAAAGTTGTACTTAATGCTCTTGATAAAGATGAGTGTGTCACAGGCATATTTTTGGATCTTTCTAAGGCTTTTGATACAGTCGACCACAAGATTCTATTAAATAAATTAGAAGCATTAGGAATAAGAGGGGTAGCTAATGACTGGTTTCGATCATACCTAACAGATAGGGTACAAAGAGTAGAGATAACACATACTTCAAATAGATCTAAACATTTAGTAAAATACTTATCAGAACCAAAACATATTAATATAGGGGTTCCACAAGGTAGCATATTAGGACCAATACTATTCCTGATATACATCAATGACTTTCCCAGTAGTGTTACTCATGGTGAGAAAATTCTCTTCGCTGATGACAGCAATATTATAGTCACTGAGAGAACAAGAGAACTCCTTACCGAGATAGCAAATGAAACTCTCAAGGAAGTTTACGATTGGTCAATAAGCAACAAATTGACATTAAACATAAAGAAAACTAATGCCATGAACTTCAGTTTGAAGAGGAAAAATGACAATGTTAAATTAAATGTAGATGGCACCTCTATAGACTGTGTAACAAATGCAAAATTTCTAGGAATGAATATTGACTCTCAGCTGAAGTGGTGCGAACACACAAAGGTACTTGCAAACAGAATGTCATCAGCATGTTATGCCCTTAGAATTCTATCATCTGTGTGTAACATGCAGTGTCTTTTAGTTACATATTATTCATATGTACACTCAATTCTTAGCTATGGCATTCTTTTTTGGGGAACAAATCCACAAAATATGAACACAATTTTCAAACTCCAGAAAAGAGCCATAAGAATAATAACCAGAAATAGTAGTCGAGCTCATTGTAAAGATCTGTTCAAAACACTGGGAATTTTAACTGCTCCATGTGAACACATTTACCAGTCAGTTGTACACATCAAAAGTAACATTGGCAATTACTGCACAAACAGCTCTGTCCATGACCATGCAACAAGAGATAGACTCGACTTACATTTACCAAGAAAAAATAAACATAAAACGCAAAACAGCATTTTCTACCAAGGAATAAAACTGTACAATAAATTACCAAAAGAGATTAAAGAAATTTCAAAAATACACTTATTTAAGAAGGCAGCTAAAAAGTACCTGTTATGCAATACATTTTATACATTGAAGGATTACTTAGATAAAGCAGAGTAGGGGTTTGATAAAAAAAATGTTATACAAACAAATAATAATAATAATAATGATTATAAAACATCCAATATTCCACATAACACCTTCACTTTATTATTTTTCTTCTTTTTTCCTTTCTAGAGACACTCTCCCCTCAAGCTATGCATAGCACAATACTAACACCTCTTCCTCTTTCTGAGCTCAACATCTCACTCATTATGAAGGGATGCTGACTCAGTTTTTCAGGATAGCAAATGGGAACTTGCAGTACAGAAAATGGCCCAAGGATCACCTGTGTGTGTGTGTGTGTGTGTGTGTGTGTGTGTGTGTGTGTGTGTATGTAGTGAGTGAAGTGTTATGAAACAATGTGTGTATAGTGTGTGCAGTGACTGATAGTGAAATATGAGTGAATAGTGTGGCATTACATTATTTAATGAGTTATTTGTAAATAAATTATTGTATACCAGGAGTAAAATCTAATGATTGTCTCTAACTAGAAGTCTGTAAATATATGTGTATACGAATTAGCTTATTGTAAATTGATCTAAGCTTGTAAATACTTTGACATGTCCTATATCCTTGTAAAAAGAGATCTACGGATGAATAAAACTACTACTACTACTACTTATGTCGTGCCTGCCTTGTGTTCATACTTTTTGTCGTGCCTGTCTTGTGCTCGGCGTGTGAGTAGCGATCTATCCGTTCTACAGTATAAATATTCATTCCTGCAGTTTGTTCTAAATAATCCCCTCACTTCATCAGGAACAATGATGTAAGTAATTACAATAGCACAAGAAAAAGATGACATTCATTACACCGCATTAAGGTTGTCTGTTGAACAAACGGGGTTTACAATGCTTCAACAAAAAGCTTTCATCCCTTACCCGTAGACATAAAATCCCTGACTCACAGCACACTAAAATTTGAGATTAAACTGTAAACTTTCCTTTTTGATAATTCTTTCTATTCTGAGGAAATTTGCGTATTACTGTAATGTGTAAATGGTTTTCACCTAAAAACTAATAAATGATCAGCAGAGAGATATATTTATTAAAAAAAATGTATGTCTGTATATAATGACACTTTCCATATCATTATGATTTATAGTGCAAATGATACATGGAACATGAAACGAAGTAATTAGCTATTGGTATATCACAAAGCATCGTATAAACGTACATTATTTCAAAACCTCAAAATTAAATACTAAGGTAAAATCAAGCAGATGATCAAAGTAGACGTACATTCCTGTTGTACTATGTTTGGTTATTCCTGAGAAACTGACAGAGATACTGGTGGAAAATATTATGAGAAGAAAAGCAAATTGGCTACTGTTGGAGAGGTAGAACTGCAGCTAAGACAGGTTAGGCCATCATTACTAAAAAGTTACTCACGTACTTCCTACAGCAAAATATCTATTTTAAGGGGTATTAAGCGTTTGAGACCACTCCCTTATTAACATTCCATAATGCTTAAAAGTGTTGAAAAAATTATATCTTCATTTTTACCGTGTACGTCGTTATTATTGGCTACGTACTGAATGCCTCACCTTATGTGAACTTTCAGTGTGAGAGCTCAGGTAAACAACGATGAGAGTAATTGACATTTGAATAGTCATACACTTTGTTGACATTCACGAGATTCGATAGAATGCCTTGACTCTTTCTTCTTTGTAGACATTTATGGCCAAGCAAAGGACAGTGTAATTTTTTTTTTTTTGCTAACGTGAACACTAAAAATGTTCTGCAGTTGTGCATACGATCTGAAAGCAGAAAATGTAAATAACAAGATGCAGTACCGATACCATTAAGAAAACAAGCAGTGCTTCGGACTTCCAGTTTCATTTGCTAGCGATACAAATACAGTGAGCGTGGAATTAAATAGATTAGGAAAGCAAGCATTTCACATCACTTCCTTCTGTTTCTGGTTATCCGAAATACAGCAGTAAAAAAGAAGTTACGTTAACGAGGCCAAATGTATTACTACAGGAAGTGCGCATTCATGTACAGAAAAACTTTTGAAATTACGTTCCAGGCCCTGTGTTATTCACGTAAGATCTATAATTTCAAATATTTAAAAAGTTTTTGCGCGCACACGACAGAAATAATGAACAAGCTGCAATCGTAAACAGGTGTCTGCTAATGTTTTGGGTTACTCAAAACGGAGCAGTCCCTGCCCACTCTGACTGCAAAACAACGTACAGCGTAAGTCTGTAGTGCCACCGCGCTGCTTTTGTTACCTCCACGGTCCGCTAGTGTCAACGCAGTCAGTGAGTAATGTATTTGCTTCTCACTCTCGGCACACAGTTTTTACACGCATACACACGGTACAGAAATGATATACTACAGATCTTTAATGGATCGTTAAACATACTTGTTCTTTTCTTTTGTCTTTTGACTTCCAGTCGCACTCCCAAACAGAAGTGTAGCTGAAAACCTCTTCTTTAACATCGTTATTTCTTCTCTTCCCTATCACAACATCCTATGTGCAAAGACATTCTCTAACTTACATGTCCTACTACTGTCAGCGTAAGGAAAGATGAAAAGATTAATATCACAGGGAGGACTATAGAACTAATAAATGTGAACACCAATTTAAACAACTCGCCAGGTGTGCTCCTACCCATTATCAGCCACAGCAGCTACCACGTATAGAAAGTGAAATATGTTTGACAGTTAGACAGAAGTACTGCAGAATCAAAACTCAATAACAACTCCAGCATCATGGCTTCTTAAATGTCGGGTCAAGGTAGTGCTACGTACGGCTCTAATATCCTTCTTAACACACACTAAACGATTCCACGCGATAATTAACTTCCACTTAATCGAGAACTACCACAAGAACATCGAAAGCGAACTTAAAGGACAGTTAAATCCAGACAGGTATATTTTATCAAGTGCAAAAAGGAAATGGAAGAAAATGACGCTACGCACGAAGAGGCAGTACGCGAGAAATTACCATTTTCTTGACACATTTTAATGCCCATAACAAGTAACAATAGTTGCATGTTTTGATACCACAAGAGAGTCCCACATGCTTGTCAAATTTTCAAATATCTGCAGAATATTCAAAAAGTTAGCTATTAGCATGTTTGTTGCGTGCATCATTCGCAAACCAATAGGGACAAGGTGGTGTATTTTAATAATAGTTTTCCTAATTTCTACCCCTTCTATACTGTGCTGTAACACTCCTTAGGTCTTTGGAACGTTTCACAACTCTGTGTTAAGAGATCTGGTGTATCTATACAGTCTATTCCAAGCACCCATATGCGAAAGAATCTCATTATTGCCGAAATTTAACGTACAATCAAGACGAGCTTTGGTCGAAATACGTGGTATATGATATATTTCCTCTAGGGATGTATAGTAACGTTCTAATGAGAGATTATTTAACAGTTCCCTATGAAGAGGAGAATACGGTTTGCTCCACATAACCTGAATAGGGCCTATCATACTGTACCTATTACTGTCTCAAAAAGTTCTTAAATCGCCATTCATCACATACACTGCCTCAGTTACGATTAATAATAGCAACTGTTTTTAATTACACCGGATACACAAAGCTATTTTGTTATATTTTGACTCGCAATTGTCAAAATAATCTTATGAATTTAAATACTCATGATATTGGTTTAGTTTTTACTAAAGATCTGCTTCATCAGACGAAATTTCATTCTGCGATACGCTACCACTGAACAAACTATTTTCTTTAACAAGATGCTTTACGAAGCGAAAGTGCCGTTTTCCTTTCTCTTAATGAGCGTTTAACAAGTCATATTGAGGAAAAGGAGGCTAAACGTGCTCACATTAGTCACAGCATGGCAATTACAGAAACATTTTTAAACGCTCTTTATTCTACTTTCACATTGCTTCGGTATTTCTTTCCCTTGTCAACGAAAGAGAGTATGCCGTCCATTCAAATAAATTTAACGATATAAAATACAAGAAATAAAAAACAAGGCAGGCAAAAAATAACTTACATTCACAATCTCCTCGTCCATGAATGCCGGAAATAAGTAAGAAAGAATTTCGTTTCTAAAGAAACAATGCCGCTGATGTAGTGTGCTTGTGTCAGAGTAGTGGAGAGCCTGTGACTCATTCACAGCTGCATCCCATAGATTTTCTTTCTTTCTTTATTATTATTAGCGAATGTCCCTATTGGAGATAGAAAAGCAGGTGATCTTCAATCTTTCTTAGGGTTCTTCTTATTTTCGCATTGTTTCTTCTTTTCTCCCCGGTAGCTTTGTTTCTTTCTTCAGTCTATTTTTGTCGGTATGGTAGGTTCCACGTCTGGAATAAACTTCCATTAATCAATTTTGCTTCGGAATGTATCTGTGTCTGACACGTTTGTTACGTCAGTTTTGGTTTTGTCAAATCCTTCTTAAGTTCAGTTACTCAAGGTATTGATGCTTCAAGGGATGTCACATAGTCCAAGAGACGTTTAGAAATACATCTGCATACATCTACGTATATACTCCGCTTTCCACCAAGCGGTGTGTGGCAGAGGACACTATTCGCGCCAGTCTTGTTTCACCCCTCTGTTCCACTCGCGGATCGCGCCAGGGAAAAACGACCGTCGGAACGAGTCAGCACCAGCTCTGATTTCCCTTATCTTTAAGTGGTGATCATTGAGCGATTTGATTGTTAGTGGTAACAGTATATGCTCTACATCCTCAGCGAAGATCGGATTTTGGAATTTAGTGAGCAGTCACTTCCGTTTAGCGCGTCGTCTATCTGCAAGTGTAACCCACTCAAACTTTCGATGAGATTTGTAACGCTCTCGCGCTGGCTAAATGTACCAGTCACGAATCTTGCCGCCTTTCTTTGGACCTTCTCACTCTCTTGATTCAGACCCAACTGGTAAGGGTGCCATACAGACGTACAGTAAAACTGGACGAAGTAAGTTATTGTAAGCAATTTCCTTTGCAGAAGGACTGCATCGCTTCAGGATTCTACAAATAAACCGCAATCTAGAGTTCGCCTTACCCGTTATTTGTGTAATCGGATAGTTTCATTTGAGATCATTTCGAATAGTCACATCCAGATACTTGACGGATGTTACCGCTTCCAAAGACTGGGCATTTATTTGGTACTCCTACATTCGTAGGGATTTTGCTTCGTTATACGCAATAGGTTACACTTCCTGATGTTGAGAGATAATTGCCAATCATTACACTACGCATTTATTTTCTGCAAATCCTCATTGATTTGTTCACAACTTTCGTGTGATACTGCTTTCCCGTAGACTACAGCATCATCGGCAAACAGTCTAAAGCCGTTGTCAATACTATCAACGAGATTATTTATGTAAATCCCAGAAAGCAGCGGAACTGTTACGCTGTCCTGAGGCACAACTAATGTTAAGGTTGTTTCTGTTGAAGTCTCCCCATTCAGGACGACATACTGCTCTGTCTGTTAGAAAACTTCGTATCCAACCTCATATGTTATCGGATAGACCGTAAGCGTGCACTTTTTGGAGCAAGCGAAAGTGCAAAAATGAGCCGAACGCCTGTCGAAAATCGAGGAATATCGCATCAACCTGGGAATCGGTATCTAGAGCCTGTTGTATATCGTGCTGAAATGTTACTACGTCTGAACACGAAATATGTTCCATGATTCTACAACACATCGATGTCACTGAAACTGGGCGGTAATTATGTCCATCCAATTTTCTACACTTTTTATAGATTGCTATGACCTGAGCCTTCTTCCAGTCCCGTGGAACTTTCCACTGTTCCAAAGATCTCTGAAAGATGATGGATAAGAACGGTGCTATATTTCTAGCATAGTCAACAAAAAATATTACGGGGATACCGTCTGGGCCAGATGCCTTCCTGGCGTCTAAGGAACGTAACTGTTTTCCAATCCAAGATACACTGAACACTATGTCAGCCATCCTTGCGTTTGTTTGGTAACTGCAAGGGGGAATGGTACTGCAGTTCTCTACTGTAAACGAGTTTTTGAAAGCTGGGTTTAGAATTTCGAACTTCTGTTTATCATCACTGACCATACCGTCAACAAGAGAAGGTATGGAATTATTTGTTACGTTCATAGATTTTACGTACGACCATAAATTTTTGGGTTTATATTTAGAATGTGCAGATAAAATATTGCTTTAAATTTCGTTGAAAGAATCTCTCATTGACCTTTAGATAGCTGATATCATTTCGCATAATTTCTGTCTCTCAGAGAGGCAGTGACTACGATTAAAACGACTGTGCAAAATTCTATGCTTTCTCAGCAACTTCCTAATATGTTTGTTGAACCAAGGTGGATTCTTTCCCTCCCCTATATTTTTGCTAGGCACACATTTTCCTAGCACGTGGTGGACAATACCTTTAAATTCCGACCAAAGATGCTCAATAACATTGTGTCCCGCGGTGAATGCCTGGAGCTGCCTATGCAGGTATTCATTAATGACACTTTTATTTCCTTTCTCAAACAAGAAAACTCTAGGCTCTTTCTTTGGGTTCTTTGCAACTTCCACTGACATAGAATCCACAACGACATTATGGTCGCTAATACCTTCTTCTAGATTAATTTGCTCAAAAAGATCAGGTCTGTTTGTCGCCAAGATATCTAATATGTTCCCATCTCGAGTTGGTTTTCTAACCAATTGCTGAAGGGTGTATGTTGAGAGCGTTCCTAGAATACCTTCACAAGAGTCTTTGCTTCTGTTCCCTGTTGTAAACATGTAATTTTCTCAGTCAATGGTCGGCAGTTTAAAGTCTCCACCTATAGGTAATGGATAATTTGGATATTTGTTTCCTATGTACTCAACACTTTCCCTGAAACGTTCTGCGACGTTTGTTGCCGATGCTGGTGGTCTATAAGAACATTCTAATACAATGATCACTCCTTATCTGACTAACAGCTTTATCCAAACGATTTCACAGTCCGACCCGTTATCGATCTCAACTGCTTTTAAAAAGCTTTTAACTGCAATGAACACACCACCTCTCATAGCATCAGTCTTATCCATCCTAAACATTGTCCAGTACGAGTTCAAAATTTCGCTGCTAGTTATGTCTGGTTTCAACAAGCTTTCGGTACCTAATACAATATTGGCGTAACTACTGTTTATTTCGGAGAGTAACTCTGGGATCTTGCTGCCGACACTTCAACAATTTACTAGCATGAGATTTAGCATATTTAAAGCCTTTGGAATGACATGCTCTGGTGAACTAACAGTTTTCACTGTTGTCACACCCACATCAGTGTCATCAACTGGTAATTTTTCAGGCCAATGGTTCGTTTCCCATGGGGAGGAAACTAATCAAAAAGAGCCCATGTGCACGCCACAAATACTGTGCTACCCATGTAGCTGCTTCCTGTGAGTAGGCGCACCCCTGATCTATCGAGGGGCGTCCTACAATCTTCCACCCCATTCCGTAGGTCGAGGAATCTACAACCATTTTCGTAACGGAGTCGACGTAGCCTCTGGTTTAGATTCTCCACTCGACTCCAAACCTGAGGACCCACCCTGGGTACGATGCTGCAAATCCTTATCTTTGCTTCCAGTCCTCGAGAGATGGAAGCCTCCTTCTCCAGTTTAGCCATCCGTCGAGAGGACAAAAGGAATTCCTCAGAATTCCGACGACTCGCATCGTTGGTGCAAACATGTGCAACAATCTGCAGCTGGCTGCACCCCGTACGCTCGGTAGCCGCCGTAAGACCCTCTTCCACCTTCCTGACAAGGCCCCCTGGGAAGCACATCGAGTGAACGTTGGACTTCTTCCCCGCCCTAGCTGCTACATTCCTGAGGGGTTTTCCATGACCCACCTAACATCGGAGCTCCCAATAACTAACCAACCCATATCCCAATGTGCCTGTCCGGACCTTGCTGAAGGAGCGTCCACTATCCTTGCAGAAGGTGCATTCTGATCTGGCTCAGCCTCCCTTCCCCCACCCCAGCATCAGATAGCACACTGAATCTCTTAGCAAAGTGCATGGGATTTTACAGGAGCCTGAGTTCCCCAGGCAGCCATCACATTGAGGCTCGAGATCTCGACAAAGCCCGCCACCTACACTGAGGTGAGAGTGGGCTGTCAGGCTCAGTCACACCTGAGGTTGGCTCAGTGACAGAGAGCTGTGAGATCCGCCCCCTGTACATCTAGTACAGCAGAGGCTGCCCCAGGCTCTCCATCCCCACCGCACCTTAAGGTGGCGCTCTGGACCCCATTGACTGTGGCCAACGAAGTTTCCTGCTGCGTTTGGACTGTGGCCAACTCCTCCTGCGTCCGCACACAACAGACGCAGTACGTGTCCATCTAGCTAATGTGAGATTTATATAAGAAACTTAAGGAAACCTACTGCCACCAAAGTTACTAACTCAGTTACTAACAACAGTTTTTTTCTTTAAGTACTTTTGATGAATCAGATTTGCATTCAGTTGTTTCTCCCCAAATTTATGAAGGACCATGTGGCAGCATCACATCATATAACATTTTAAACTGCTTCATTATGATTGTGTTACAGCAAGAAGAATACTCAAGAAATGTCCAAATATTTGCTTCAGTCTTCAGTGCTCTATTTGGCAGAAGGGACACCTAACAATGAAAAACAATAAACATGTATGGTAGAAGCTAGATCTTGTGCTTATTTTCCTGCTATGGTCTATCTAGTGAATACTACAAAAAAACTAGTGAATATTATTAAAGAATTAAACACTAACCTACAGTAAGCTACACCTAATGATTGTCCCTCGCATTTATAATGTAAACAAACGTTTATGTACAAGTGAAAATGACCTAATAAAACTTTAAGAACTGCTACCTTCAATGTATCGAGACTAAATAACACTAATAAAGGTAAATACAGAGTACTGTGCACTGACAGATGCAGGTACAAAATAGAACCTTTAGTTACGTGTCCTCGGAGTCTTACGCTAATGGCCCAAGTTGACTTATGTGCGCGCGCCACATTGGGTCTGTCAGATTGGCTGCTGTTGATGTCATCATTTCTATATAAGCGAGACACCGTAGCAGCCCCGGCAGTCAGTGAACTCTTGACGAAGATGGCGGAGATGGTCATCGAAAGCTCGAGAATTTATTAGGATTGACTTGGCTTGAAAACCGATAACGTTTTATACATGTATGCCATCGCGAAAGACTGAGGACACATATCTTTCTTCTACGGTGAGGACATAATACGCAGTTTGAGACTTAGAAAAACTGAGGAAGAAGAGATGAAATCTTCCGCACGATGCAGCTGAGAACGTCAGGCTAACTACCAGCCATATCCTGGCGAAAGCTAAGCCACCAAAATGTAATATTAACCAGGAGGAACGACGTTGCTTATGGTTATGTCGTGAGTATGAAGATTTGGTTGTATTGCCAGCCGACAAAGGAAATGTCACTATGGTTTTGAATTCTGCAGACTACCACCTGCATTTATTAGAAGATGCCACGTACCGCAAGCTTAGTTGTGATCCCACACAGGTCATTGACAGAAAGATAGGGATGAAATGGTGAAGAAATTAACCCCTCGTGACGCCAGACCTCCCAGGCTTTATGGATTACCTAAGATACTCAAGGAAAATGTTCATCTGAGGTCCTTGTTAGTCCAATTAGTTCGCCCACCTAGAGACTTGCTAAGCATTTGTCAGGATTATTACTACCAAAATTGGGACATTGTGAACACTATGTGGTTAACTCGCAGGAATTTGTTGAGACACTCAAGACAATGAAGATAGGCCCAAACGACCTAATGGTTAGCCTGGAAGCTGTGTCACATTTTACGAGGGCGCCAATACAAGATAAGATGGATCTTTTGGCCCTACATTTTCCATCTCGAATCATTAAGTTGTTCCGTCACGTCCTAACGACAACGTACATTTCGTACTGTGATGAATATTATGAGATGACGGACGGCACAGCCATGGGATCACCACTGTCTCCATCAGTCACAAATATCTTCATGGAGCACTTTGAGGAGAAGGCTCTGGAAACTGTTACATTACGGCCGTCTTGCTGTCTACGATACGTTGATGACACCTTCCTGATGTGGCCTCATGGTGAAGATAAGAAACAGCAGTTTATCGATCACATGAATGGTGCCCATAGTAACTTTAAAATTAATGTCGAGATGGAGAAGCATGGCAAGCTACCATTCTTGGATGTTTTGGTTGAGCGGAAGGCAGGAGGCCAGCTTGGTTATTCAGTGTACCGGAAAACAACCCATAAAGGTCGGTACTTGAAAGCCAATAGTTTCTACCACGCTGTACACAAGAAAGCGGTCCTAAACGCGTTGGTTCATAGAGCCAAGATTATCTCTGACGACGACCACCTACATCTGAATTGCATAACTTAAAACGTGTTTTCAGGGAAAATAGGTACAGCAAAAGAGACATCGCAAACGCTTTCAAGGGCCATCGACGAAAGACACCTGGTGAATCAGTAGAAGAGGCCAAACGTACTGCATTCCTGCCATACTGTGGAGGAATTATCAGCAAGTTAGGACGTTTGTTGCAGAAACATGGGCTAAGACCAGTGTTCCGGCTCGCCCCCAAGATGTGAGATATGTTTCGCCCTGTTAAAGATGACATTGCTCTACGAGTGTCCGGCGTGTATGGTGTACCGTGTGACCGAAGCAGCATGTATATCGGACAAACAGTTTGCACGGTTGCGGAGCGTTGTACGGAGCACAAGCGCCGTATAAAACAAAGGGAGCTTGACAAGTCGGCCATAGCGGAGCATTGCCTAGAAAAGCTGAGATTACACCAGATATGCTTGGGCAAGTTTTTCGGTCTACAGTGGAACGCTTGGAGGTGTGCCTAGACATGAAGGTGGTCATACTGAAAGGTACTGAAATTATGTCCTATTGTAACATACGTTACATATTGGTTCATAAAATTTGCTTAAGTACAAAACTTATAGTGACTTTAGAATAACTCTGTGTTATAGCTGTTAGTTTTCTCTCTTCAAGAAATTTCTCTTGTATGGTTTCTGATTTGTCACAGTTGTAGTTCAAGAAGACTCGTTGTCTCTCTTCTATTGCATTATCACAATTTGAATTCCACCATGGGTGCTTGGATTTTTTCTTTAATGGGATACTTTTGCTTTCTGTATAATTTTTGTTTGGAAACCCTTCCAGTTGTTTGTAAGTTGTTTTTCCCATGCTTCTGGAATTTCTGATTCTTCGATTTTTTCTAATCAAATTTGAGAATTTGTCGCGTTTTGCTTCGGCATTTTTTTTTTGTCAACTTTATTTTCGCTCTGGTAAGGTAGTGGTCAGAATCTATATTTCCCCTATGCGGACTTGGACGTCGCGTATTTCGTTTAGGAAATCATAGGAGATCGCAACATGGTCTATTTTAACGTCACCAAGTTGAAAGATCGGGGATTGCCACGTTTTTTGCAACTTAGGATTCTTTCGAATTGATGTTGACATGATTTTTAGATAGTTTTGTTGGCACAACTTGATGACCTTTACGCCATTCTTGTTCGTGAGTTTGTGTGCAGTGTAATTGCCGAGTGTTTTTTTTTAAATTTAGCTCTCTTTGTTAATTTGTGCGTTGCGTTGAAATCACCTGGAAGAATTTTTACGTCCTCCTTCGGAATTTTGGACATTCCAGTTTCAAGTTCTTCCCACTTTTTTCTGTCTTCTTAGGTTCTTTTTTGTTGCCAATGTTAGGAGCTGCGTGAACAGTAATAATTGTATATGTTTTGTGGGTGTGCTTAATTCTCATGGTCATTAGTCTGCCGCTGATTTGATTTGCTTCTGTAACAGTGTCAAAGATGTTCATACCAAGTAATCCTGCTCCTTTGCATATTTTCTTGTCTGTTTTAGTTTTAAAGATATGTTATTTGCTGTAATCTGTTGTCTGCAAATTGGTGAATCTGTAATTTGTCAGTCTGAGTAAAAGTTTCAATGTTAAAATTGCCAGTATATGTGTGAGCGTTTCGTAGAATTTTATCAGAGCACTCAGACATTTTCTGTCGTAAGAGCCAAAGCTACTCAGAATCCGATAGCTTGATTGCCGCCACAGGGCAAGTGGATTGACCTACTGTTGTAATTTTAATATTACTTGTACGAATCATTCTGCTTGTAATTGGGTTCCACCTAGTGCTGGTTGAAAAGAACCAGGGATTGTTAGTTCCTGGAGTTCTGTTTTCAGCTGCACCTCACAAAATGAACAGATGTTGGCCAGAGTAACGGTGTTTACCACACAGACGTGTCTGGACTTTCAAATATGTTTTATATTCTTTATAAAGCTTGCCTCTTCCACCACTTCCACCATTCCGATGATTTGCATCTCTGCTTCTTTTTTATTATTATTACTATTTCATTTGCATCTTATTCCGTTT
The DNA here is from genome assembly GCF_023897955.1 of Schistocerca gregaria. Taxonomy (NCBI): domain Eukaryota; kingdom Metazoa; phylum Arthropoda; class Insecta; order Orthoptera; family Acrididae; genus Schistocerca; species Schistocerca gregaria. The sequence continues at coordinate 577,632,254 of NC_064921.1, read as the reverse complement.
CGAAACTGGTAGGAGTACGAGGGCAAGTGAATTACTAAGGATTAATAATAAAGAAGGAAAATAAATTTCTCAAACTACCTGGCTTAGCAAGGCATTAAAATTTTGAGCCTGGTTGTACGAACACAGTACCGAATAAAATTGCTGCAAAGGCGAACATTCAACTATTGTTATCGTGTAAGGGAGAAAATCTTTTGTCGCAGTTGTGAGTATAGATAAAATAACGTGTTCGTACATGCCGCAGTATTACACCACAGCGACTGGAAAATGGCGGCCTGAATGTTTCCCGTGTTTATAAGAAACTAATGATTAATTTGGTACTAGGCGTGTAGAAAAGGTGAATCGTTTAACCAACTGACTCTCCAGTTAAAAAGTTTTACTTCATTTGCTCCAAAGCCAGGAAGTAGTAGAATTCTATTTAAAATATATAACTTAGGCTCATTTTAAAACGTTATGTTGATGATAACCAGTTTTGCCTAATAACGGGTTCCTGTGGTGGACAAACTTACACCGTCATCAATGACAGCATGTTAATAAATGACGAGGGTCAACCGATTACCACGACTGGAGCTATATTACCAAATTGCACACTTGTGTGCGACCCATGTGATGTTTGTTGTCAACGGTAAACTATAAACTTAATTACGAGCCTTCAGAATTTCATTCTGCCTCTGGAAACCCAGTGATAACTGCACAACCAAGTGAATACAGTAACGATTCACAGCATAATTTATTATCAGTTTTCTCAGTTTTCAGTACTAATTTTTCAGACAGTTATCGTATGCGTGGCATACATCAGAAATTAATTCCCACAAGAAAGAAAAAAAATTAAACCAAAATAGTTTCCCTCCAAACCTTCGGACGGAACGAATAGGGGGACGAAGATAGCATTCGTTAGGTGTTCTTGGTGCCGCGAGTATATTTGCTTCTAAAGTTTGTATGACAAGTAACATCCGTCTAACTGTTCGATGGCAACTGATGACATGTAACATACATCGAGCAGAATTAATGTTCTCAATACACGACCTTTGGCGGAGTGATTACTCAACAATAACATCCCTGTAATGGGCTGGCCTGCACAGAGTCCTAACCTAAATCCTACCAAACACCTTTGGGAGTTTTTGGAACGCCGACTTCGTGCCAGCCTCACCGAGCGACATCGATACCTCTCCTCAGTGCAGCACTACGTGAAGAATGGGCTACCATTCCGGAGGATACCTTCCGGCACCTGACTGAACGTATGTCTGCGAGACTGGATACTGTGATCAAGGCTAAGGATGGGCCAACAACGTATTGAATTCCAGCATTAACGATGGAGCGAGCCACGAACTTGTAAGTCATCTTCAGTCATGTGTCTGGATACTTTCCAGATATTCACTGGGACCATCTGCTGTAGGGTCCTTGAGAAACTGCGACCCAGCTATGGGCGAGGCAGGAAGGTTAATGATCTCTGTTAGAGAGCTGAATCAGAATGAAATGAAGTACTGCATGTGCTTTGGAGGTAAGTTCGACTCAATTACAGTATGGGTTATAGCCACTGGAAGGAAGAAAGATTCGGTTCGTACCGTGACATCAAGTCATTAGAGACGGAGCACAAGCTCAGATTGTGTCAAAGATGGAGAAGAAAAACAGTCGTACCCTTTGAAAGGACAGAACCCGGCATTTGCTGAAACGATTTTTGGGAAATCAAGGAGAACCTAAATCTCGATGACCGGAACGGGTTTGAACCGTCGTCCTGCTGAATGCGAAGCCGGTGTGTCGACCACTGCGCCGGAGCCAGTGGGGGCTCTCAGAGGCAGCAAAGAAGTGTAATAAACTTTTCATCGTTTACAATTCCAGATCATATACAAAATTAATCGTATATTCTTCCTAGAGTATTGTATAAGTACAATAAGTCAATATCGTGTTTTGGCATCCTTCCCGCTGTTTAAATTTTCAAGCGAACGCAATGTACAGAAAAGCAGTGACTACTGACTCTTAAGAGAGGGTGAGTGGCAGCACGTGTATCAGTAACAGGCTGTGTAATTACGAACGTCGGCTACTGTTGCCATGGGAGCAGGAGGCGGCGTCTGAACGATCAGGGCCAGCGAGCACGCTGGACGGCCTCTCCGCCCCACCACTTTACGGTTATGGCAGTTTTACGGCCCGCGATGAGGGACGGAATCAGCGCCGTTAATGAAACGGCGCCACTTCCGACTGGCCGCGTGGGCGGCATGCTGGCGCCGGCTGCTGCCGCCCAGCACCAGCGGACAAAACACCACCACCACGTCGCGCCTCACCACGCTACTGCACAGTCAACCTTGTTATGGCTCACGCTGACTAACCTTCGTCAATGAATGATGACACACATGTTCATTAATCGCGCATTGGTTGCCTGCGTCTTGTTAGTGAGCCCACAATTTAACATGCTTCGGATAGGCAAGTGGATACACCGGTTCCCGTGAGAGGTTAAGCCCAGTCGGGCGTGGTTGGCACTTGGACGGGTGACCATCCACGCCGCCATACGCTGCTGCCATTTTTCGGGGTGCGCTCAGCCTCTTGATGCCAATTGAGGAGCTACTTCGGTCAAGAATACCATCTTACGACCAGGATAGCGGTGTGCTGACCCCAAGTTCCTCCTATCCACATCCTCCACCGGGGATGACATGGCGGTCGGATGGTGCCAGTAGGCCACCCGTGGTCTAAAGACGGAGAGCTTTATGAAGTTCGGATACCTAAGGAGCCATGTGCCTTTGGTGCCTAGTCTTATATACGCACGAGCAGTACTTTCTGTCAGTCATGCGGCAGACCAGAGGATCACGTGAATGGAACTTTATAACTGGTTGCCTAATAAACCACTATCCAAATAACGAGTGTTAGTACACTATTATAATGCGAGTATTTCATCGCGCCGCTTTTGTCCGATGATCCTGAGCTCAAGATGGAATTACATTTACACAGCTTAATCAGCGAGTCGAAAGAGGAATCTATGAATGTCATAGAAATATCTGCCTGTCTACATGTATGTATGTATGTATGTATCTTCCACATTTCCTAACCAACTGCATTTATTTCCACCAGAGGTGGTATACATATGACCTACTGCCTGGAAAGAATCGCAGGTGGGTTAGCAACCACCTATCTATCAAAGGAGTTGAGGACGAAAACGAAGTGTAGCACATGACTTATGAATGCACAGACTTTAATGATTCAGTATTTGCAAATGACTTACTGGTTTGCAACAAACTTCACACGTAATTTCAAAGCCTTACGAAATTATTTCTCGTTGACACCCCAACAAAATGATGAAAAGAGAAAAGATTACCACTTATTACATTCTGCTGTTCGTGCAGTGATACTGCCACATCAGGTATGAAGTTTTGATTTTATTACTTATTTACTACTAACTATATTCATGGCACATATTGCAGAATGTATTCACATTCACCGCTGACTGAACCTGTAAAATTCTACCAGTGTACGACTCGCAGTTAAGAAGATATGGCCCTGTAAACAATAAGATACGTGAAAAAGTGCCGCATCATGCATTATGTTCCAATTTATTATTTCTTTCCTACTAACTCTGTTCATAATACTTTTCACAGTACGTACGTATACTGTTCCGGCGTAACGTCAAGTGCCGGCATGGCGGTCAAGAACTTTAAAGCAGAAACGGCTGTGAGACGACGTCAACCAATAGCACACTCACCGACTCCTCTCTAAGGCGACAACGGGACAGTAGTTACATCTAAACGAATAGGACATAAGAGCCGCGCCGCTTGGCAGCGGTCCAGCTGAAGATGCGCCGCTCTACGAACGCTACTGCATCGACTTAGGAACTGTATTGTCGCCCTTGTATTATGAATTGCATGTACTGAGGAGCCTTCTTATTTGTCTGTGGCCGATTGCTTGCGACATTTCACAAATTTAAGTATTGTAATATTTTCCTGTTGTACTAAACTTCAAAATACTATTTGCTTTAATTGTTGTCTAGCAATGCGAGAAACAGGTTGTAATGTTCCACCATTTAGTGAGTAGTTAAAATGGTTTAAATACCTGTGAATACTTTGCCTTTGGTGTCCCTCGACGACTACATACATGAGCTAAATATGTTTGGTCAATAAATACAGGATACCATAATGGATCTCACTACAATGATGTAGGCCACAAGTGAAGTAAAGTAAGTACATAGATTTATTCACTTCAAAACTGCATCTTGTGAGCTCATGATCAATCTTCGGTGTAATAAGCCTTGTTACTCCTACGCTAAAAAATTAAATAGTCCAGATGCAGTAATTTGATAGAAATGGCCTGTGAGGTCTACTGCATTGTTCAACACTAATACTCAATAAAGTACGAATATAAAGTCACATATCATTCTGCCTTTTGCAATATTAAATATAACTGTTTAACACTCTGAAATAATCTGTCACTGCACTGTTCTAATACGCTGTATCAAACAATGACCGACACACGAATTGCTCTGTTGTGAACCCAAACCAGAATCCTGCACCAAGAACTTGCCTCATCAAGAATTTACCTGTTCTCTAGTGAGTCCAGCACTCATCTGCCCTAACAATATTCGAGGCCAAGTATTTATACTCTTCCTACAATGTACTACTAGTTATAATAATGCAAAACATAATATAATATGAAATAGATTAACAACATTATGAGACACTCTATAATATTCCCAACTTTGCTAGAACTTGTTTAAGACTTTTCTAAATACATATAAATCACATTAGTATTGAAACTACAGAAATGAGCATTGTAACAATGCTAAACGATAAATATCTACTTTTTAAAATTAGGCTCGGATTTAACTCCTAGCATTTACAGACGATGAGAACGAAGTATATTATTCTTTCCTCCAAACATTTTCCATATATTAATTTATTGAATCTGATTTTGATTGTTTATGGTACAAAGGATGTTATAACTGCTTTTGTTTGGTACTGCTATTATTCTTCTAAAAGACTTTCTCCCATTATAGAAAAGTAATTGAATTTAATTGTAGCTGGAAATATTAGAGTATTGATCTAATAATACATAATGCAGGGATGGTAACCATAATCCTGGAATTTTACAAGGTTTCCTGGGTATAATATATTAGAAGAGTGGACAGGACACAACATACAGCACTGAAAGTACGTGCAACAAAATGTAATTGCAAAGCACAGAGTTCAAGAGATGTTGTTGTTGTTGTCTTCAGTCCTGAGACTGGTTTGATGCAGCTCTCCATGCTACTCTATCCTGTGCAAGCTGCTTCATCTCCCAGTACCTACTGCAACCTACATCCTTCTGAATCTGCTTAGTGTACTCATCTCTCGGTCTCCCTCTACGATTTTTACCCTCCACGCTGCCCTCCAATGCTAAATTTGTGATCCCTTGATGCCTCAAAACATGTCCTACCAACCTATCCCTTCTTCTAGTCAAGTTGTGCCACAAACTTCTCTTCTCCCCAATCCTATTCAATACCTCCTCATTAGTTACGTGATCTATCCACCTTATCTTCAGTATTCTTCTGTAGCACCACATTTCGAAAGCTTCTATTCTCTTCTTGTCCAAACTAGTTATCGTCCATGTTTCACTTCCATACATGGCTACACTCCAAACAAATACTTTCAGAAACGACTTCCTGATACATAAATCTATATTCGATGTTAACAAATTTCTCTTCTTCAGAAACGCTTTCCTTGCCATTGCCAGTCTACATTTTATATCCTCTCTACTTCGACCATCATCAGTTATTTTACTTCCTAAATAGCAAAACTCCTTTACTACTTTAAGTGTCTCATTTCCTAATCTAATTCCCTCAGCATCACCCGATTTCATTTGACTACATTCCATTATCCTCGTTTTGCTTTTGTTGATGTTCATCTTATATCCTCCTTTCAAGACACTGTCCATTCCGTTCAACTGCTCTTCCAAGTCCTTTGCCGTCTCTGACAGAATTACAATGTCATCGGCGAACCTCAAAGTTTTTACCTCGTCTCCATGAATTTTAATACCTACTCCAAATTTTCCTTTTGTTTCCTTTACTGCTTGCTCAATATACAGATTGAATAACATCGGAGAGAGGTTACAACCCTGTCTCACTCCTTTCCCAACCACTGCTTCCCTTTCATGCCCCTCGACTCTTATTACTGCCATCTGGTTTCTGTACAAATTATAAATAGCCTTTCGCTCCCTGTATTTTACCCCTGCCACCTTTAGAATTTGAAAAAGAGTATTCCAGTCAACATTGTCAAAAGCTTTCTCTAAGTCTACAAATGCTAGAAACGTAGGTTTGCCTTTTCTTAATCTTTCTTCTAAGATAAGTCGTAAGGTCAGTATTGCCTCACGTGTTCCAACATTTCGACGGAATCCAAACTGATCCTCCCCGAGGTCTGCATCTACCAGTTTTTCCATTCGTCTGTAAAGAATTCGCGTTAGTATTTTGCAGCCGTGGCTTATTAAACTGATAGTTCGGTAATTTTCACATCTGTCAGCACCTTCTTTCTTTGGGATTGGAATTATTATATTATTCTTGAAGTCTGAGGGTATTTCGCCTGTCTCATACATCTTGCTCACCAGCTGGTAGAGTTTTGTCATGACTGGCTCTCCCAAGGCCGTCAGTAGTTCTAATGGAATGTTGTCTACTCCGGGGGCCTTGTTTCGACTCAGGTCTTTCAGTGCTCTGTCAAACTCTTCACGCAGTATCGTATCTCCCATTTCGTCTTCATCTACATCCTCTTCTATTTCCATAATATTGTCCTCAAGTACATCGCCCTTGTATAAACCTTCTATATACTCCTTCCACCTTTCTGCCTTCCCTTCTTTGCTTAGAACTGGGCTGCCATCTGAGCTCTTGATATTCATACACGTGGTACTCTTCTCTCCAAAGGTCTCTTTAATTTTCCTGTAGGCAGTATCTATCTTACCCCTAGTGAGATAAGCTTCTACATCCTTACATTTGTCCTCTAGCCATCGCTGTTTAGCCATTTTGCACTTCCTGTCGATCTTGTTTTTGAGACGTTTGTATTCCTTTTTGCCTGCTTCATTTACTGCATTTTTATATTTTCTCCTTTCATCAATTAAATTCAATATTTCTTCTGTTACCCAAGGATTTCTAGCAGCCCTCGTCTTTGTGCCTACTTTATCCTCTGCTGCCTTCACTACTACATCCCTCAGAGCTACCCATTCTTCTTCTACTGTATTTCTTTCCCCTATTCCTGTCAATTGTTCCCTTATGCTCTCTCTGAAACTCTGTACAACCTCTGGTTCTTTCAGTTTATCCAGGTCCCATCTCCTTAATTTCCCACATTTTTGCAGTTTCTTCAGTTTTAATCTACAGGTCATAACCAATAGATTGTGGTCAGAGTCCACATCTGCCCCTGGAAATGTCTTACAACTTAAAACCTGGTTCCTAAATCTCTGTCTTACCATTATATAATCTATCTGATACCTTTTAGTATCTCCAGGGTTCTTCCACGTATACAACCTTCTTTCATGATTCTTAAACCAAGTGTTAGCTATGATTAAGTTGTGCTCTGTGCAAAATTCTACTAGGCGGCTTCCTCTTTCATTTCTTAGCCCCAATCCATATTCACCTACTATGTTTCCTTCTCTCCCTTTTCCTACACTGGAATTCCAGTCACCCATTACTATTAAATTTTCGTCTCCCTTCACGATCTGAATAATTTCTTTTATTTCATCGTACATTTCTTCATGAAAGTACGTGCAAGAAAATGTAATTGCAAAGCACAGAGTTCAAGAGATATGACGTTGTAAATATTAACCTACGTGAAAATGAACCTGCAGAGTGGGGTAAGCATGAAAACGCATAGAGAAGAGAGGGGAGAAGAACAGAGGGAGGGGACAGGAGCAAAATTGATAGAGATAGCAAAGTGGAGAAAAGTAAACAGGAGAAGAGAAGAAGGAAATCGACAGAGAGAGATGGAGGAAGACTCGATGGTCAGAGAGGGAGAGTAAGAGATGGAATTAGAGGATGGGAGTAGCTGGACAGAGGGGGAAGAGGCAGTTGTAGAGTAGAGGGTGGGGATAGAGTAACAGATGAACAGAGAGAGGAGAGGGCAGCAGATGTGGAGAAAGACTGGGTAGTGAGGAGGTATAGGAAAATTGAATAAATATATACCTAGGCACCATTGGGTATTCAGTTGTTATTTGTTTATCGCTTCACATAACCCTTTGGGGTGTGCAGTAATCAACTTGGGTTTTGATTCTTTGTGTTTAACTTCTGTCACTCCCAGACATCCTTCATCTTTTAAGCGCGTCTTTCCTTTGCCTTCTGGATCCACTTTCTTCCTTTGCAGGTCTCTTTCGGTCATGATATCCTGCCGCTTATGTTGCTTCTCTAAATCATATTTTGTTATCTGTTATACATATTGTATTTCCTGTGTTTTCCACATATTTGTTAATTTCGTTAAACTATGTGGGTTTGGATTTGTGACTGTTTAGTAAGTTGCTTGTTTAGTTTATTATTATGACTTCAGTATATTTTGCTGTAAATTAATAGTCTTCTTTTCCTCATCACATTACTTAGCCTTTCTATTTTCTAACAGAGCTCTCTGTCTGATCTTAATTTGTGTTCGACATTACCATTAATTCTTGGTTGAGGTATTTCCCTTTCAATTCCTCTTTCAACTTCTTCCAGTTTTTCAAGATCCCCAAATCTTGTTTAAGTATTTCTGCTGTATACAGTGTTTCAAGCCTTACCAATGTTTGATGGTGTGGTCGTTTTGTGTCCCAGGACTAAAATTTCTTTTGTTGTATATACTTTTTTGTGATCTGAAGTGCCCTTTCCATTTTATACACTTTGTTTTCTATGGCTATCTTTTCTTTTCTGTTGCTTGTTATCTATTGTTCTAAATATTTAAATTTATTTATTTTAAATACTATATTTTTATCACTTTTATCATTTGCAGAGGTATCATTGATATTTATCACGAAATGTATTTTTTTTTTCAAATGATAATTTTAGTTTTATTTTGTCTGCCTGTTTTGGTTGTTCTGTAATTTGTTCTTTGGCACTGTCTAATGAATCAGTAACTGATGCCATACCATCTGCAACAGCTAGACAATCTATGCTTAATGTACCTGTTTTTTTTTCTTAGCTCAACTCCCTTAGAGCTGCAGCCTTCTATAATGATCAGTTTAAAAGTATGGGTTATACCACCTCCCTGTCTTGCACTTACTTTAAAAGGTGTTGACAGTTCCACCGTAAATTTTACTTTTGATGTTGTGCTTGTTAACATTCCATTAATTACTTCTGTGGTTTTGATCATGAGTCCAATTTCCTTTACAAGATTGATTTGGGCACTTCTTTCAAGTGCGTAATATGTCTTATAACAATCTGCAGAAGTTATTGTATATTTAATGTATCTGATTTTCATCATTTCTGTTATTTTCTTTAGATTTAGTATTTGCTCTACACAGGACCTTCCCTTCCTAAATCCTGCTGGATACTCTCGTAGACGTGGGGGTTAAATATCCTTCAGCTGTCTTTAAAAGTGCCATTAACAAAATCTTATATGTCACTGCTAAGAGGGAGAGCCTTCTATAAATGTCAGGATCAGTTTCTTTTCCTTTTTTATTTAGTGGATGTATCAATGCAGATATACATTCTGATGGTAAGTCTTTTTCTGTCGAGATTTCATTAACGTTTTAGAATTTTTGAAAATTTACAGTGATATTCACAGAACTGGCAGTGACAAATCTGTATTTATCAATGCTCTCCAGGTGACTTCAGAAGCCACTTGGCATTCAGCCTTTCAGTGCAATGCATATTTTTCTGAGTAACCTTGGTTCAGCATTCATTGACTGATCCAAAATGGATTGTCTAAAGAAGAGGCCAAGCCTAGATACCCTTTTATCAGTTTCTTTACTCTAGGAATGAACTTTTTATCACTCATCACACTCATCTTCCCTCTATGTGACAAAATTTACTTTTCATTTAGTAGATGCCCTAAGTATCTGATCTATCAACGCCCAATATAAGAGTTTTGAAGTTCTTCTCTAACTGATAACTACAAAAAGGCTTTTAATAATCTTTCTAATTAAGATACATGTTATTCCCACATAATTTCCACAGTCAGAAAATGACTGACAAATCAGGTTAAATGGCTCCTAAGTCTAAGGCTTGTACAAAATCTAAGACAGCTGGGAACTCCCCTGAATTTACGTTGAGTCCAAATGGGAGTACAGTAAACTGATAGGCCCTCCCATTGTAAAGATACAATGTATATTTCCGTGACTCAGCTACTAATGGAACCTACCTATAAGAAAATCATAGACCTTTAGATTACTCATGAGGTACTTTACATTGAGAATTTCTGTATCAGTTTACCTGTAGTTTCTGGATGTTTTCTTACAGGTATAACTATCTGATTAATTCCTTGAACATTGGGGAATAATCTTACTTCCCCCCCCCCCCCCCCTGATTTGGGAACGATCAGAAGTGGTCTGCAGTACGAACTGTTGGGAAGTTCCATCAGTTTCTTGTCTAGTATTCTCTTTATCGCCTTTTCTACTGCTTTCTTCTGCAGACATGCAATGGATCAGAGACTATTGATGTATATCTTATGGGGAGCGATATCTAGACAAACCTAACCTTTTCTCACTCTAGACTTCTCGTCAAACAAAGAAAAATATTTATTTATCAGATGAGACATCTATTTTCTTTGACTTTTAGACACATTTTAAGGTTCCTATAGTTTTGTCTGGACCTGGGGTTTCACTCCCAAATCCACTGCACATTCATTCAGGATCACTATTCATTTCTCTTTGATATTTATCATGCAATTTATGCTGAGTTCTTTAAAATATTTACCATGGCTACCTTCGCTCAGTAGTAAATCATTTTCAATCGAAGTACACCCTACCAAGAACGTGACATTGCCCAAGGAGACGTCTATATTTGTATTCTTATCAGATATAGCCTCAAGGCCTATTGCACGGATGGCTATTAATCATTCTACTACTAGAAATGTGCAATTAATGGCTACCTTTTCCCTGTCTAGCATTTCAGTGCAGCTATAATGTTACATTCTTAGATAACCTGCAAAGAGCTCCAGGGATTCTGCAGTTGCACACAAAATTTTGTATCATTGTCCTCTCTGATTTTTTTCGGGAAAAATTGCAGGAAATGACACTAAATGCTTCACTGGTGTCCGGAATAACTGTCACATAAATGTTTTCTATTTCTCTCTTGATTGCCAGTTGTGGTATTGAAGTGTACTTTTTATTACATTTACCTAAATCAGAGTAGACTTCTTTCATCAATCTCTGTCATCATTATATCTCAGGGATTGAACAGTATTACCACATTCTCTACCCCTTCCCATGACTGACAGTTACAGTGCTAGATATGGTAATGTCTACGTTACTAGTCTATTCTTTTGTATAATGGTTTTCATCCGACAGTCACTGCACCTACAGGTTCTGTAGTTATAGCGGGTTGATATTTCAATTTTGATTGGTCAGATGGGATAGATGGCTGTATTGCCACTACCTACATTTATTTGCTGGTTGTGGCTTAGCATTACATTACCACTGCCAATTCAGATTGTTCGCATATAACTTGTGTTAAGTTAAGTATCCTTTTTGTTTGTTATAGTTCTATCTGAAATTGTTTCCCTTGGTATTCCTTTCCTTCCTATTCTGATATGCCGGCCGGCGTGGCCGAGCGGTTCTAGGCGCTACAGTCTGGAACCGCCCTACCGCTACAATCGCAGGTTCGAATCCTGCCTCAGGCACATATGTGTGTGAGATGTCCTAGGTTAGTTAGGTTTAAGTAGTTCTTAATTATACGGGATTGATGACCTCAAAAGTTAAGTCCCATAGTGCTCAGAGACATTTGAACCATTTCAACCTATTATGACATGTATTTCGCTGTTGGCTGGATGACTCACATATAAGTTTTATATTAGTGATGAGCCATGAATATTAATTATTCCTAGTCCTGCAACTGTATATCATTAATATCTTTAAGTGGTTTTTAAATCCTTATCGAATAAATCAATGAAAAGAAGTAGTGTCATGGATTCTTCTACTTTCGATTCAGAGGTTTGCCATAGTTGTTCCTAATCTGAACTGGCTAATTCGCATTGAGGATATAAATGGCATCAGCTCATCCCTGTAATGTGTTTCGTTGAAATATTTTTCAAAGCACTGTCTGAGAAAGAAAAGGATTCGGGACTGAATACCAGTTTTTGTTGTGTCTTCTGAACTCCTTTCGACAGATATTTCGCAAGGAAAGCTGAACCAGAAGCTATTTTTCAGTAGCTCATATGGCTTCATCACTGCCCCTGTTAACATAGCTGATTTTCTCTACATCTGCCCTTGTCTGTGGTAATACTCCTTGAAATCCTCGAATGAATATAACTGGGTACACTGACCTTTTCTCTGCGATGTGGGCCTGAAATTGTCTATGCTTCAACTAGTTTCTCTCCATAATCATTGTTGCATAGAACGTGACTGCTACAGTTCCATTTTTACTGTCATATTCCGAGGCTAGACTCGTGTTATGAAATCAATGTAGGTCAAGGTAACTGAGTCTGGCAAGCCTGTTCCTCCCCATAAACATTAATTAATTCCTTCTTACCTGTCAATACTTTTCCTTTCATACCTTCCAATTGTGCTTTGTAGTTCAAAATGGTTCAAATGGCTCTGAGCACTATGGGACTTAACTACTGTGGTCATCAGTCCCCTAGAACTTAGAACTACTTAAACCTAACTAACCTAAGGACATCACACACATCCATGCCCGAGGCAGGATTCGAACCTGCGACCGTAGCAGTCGCGCGGTTCCGTGCTTTGAAGTCGTGTTTGATGCATCATCATGTATTCCTGGAACTTTAATTCTTCTACTTTCTGCAGGATGTCCACGTTCATCAACATATTCAACCATCTGCTTGTCTTTCACCTTTGTCCACTTCAGCTCCTCGGAGAATTGATGCTTTATTTGTGGCTTCTTTTCTAGGGATATATTTATTACGTTCGGAAAAGTGACTCAGAGTTTCCTTTAATGATTCAGGCCTTTCATTGATTTAATTTACTTCAGTTCTGAGGTTCCACAGAGCCTCGGGAGTATCTTCCTGTGCTTGTTTTAATTCGACTGTTTTATCAGTTAAACTGCCCACTTGATTAGAAACCTGTTTTACTTGATTTACAATGGCCGACAGATCTTCCCTGGTAGGCATGGGTGCTTGCTGCCATAAAATCTCCATGAAGAAGATGTTTTCTAATGATTTCAATGTTGGCACTTCCGATTCTACGATGTCTTCATCTTAATTACTCTTATCTATATTAATTCGATCATTTGTATTGGTGCCTAGTCCCTAGCATAACACATAAAATATATTCTCATCCAGATATGAAATCCCTTGATACTAGTACAAAAATAAGTCAATGTCAAGACATTCCAACAGAGTTAAGAATTATATTACAATTTAGATAATGGCAGTTACCACTGTGTCTTGGTACTAGTTAGAGACAAGCTGTGTAATCTGGCAAAAGTAGATTTCACTTGTCTTTCTTGTGATAAGAAATTCGTTTGTGATGGATCAGAGACCAAAATCGCTTGCTCCACCAAACTTTCAAATCCTTACATGCAACAGAATGCAATAAATAGGAAAATAATACGAAAACGTGCATAGAATAAAACAGTAATACAACCCTACTATAACAAAATCGTCTTGTCCTGCTAGTCGTCAGTTTGATATGAATGATCATCAAGACCATGACCAGGCTAATTTCGTTCGTTACAGTCTGAATTTCGTAGTGCTTGGTGGCGTAATTTTGAACCTTTTTGGGTTGTTATTTCTCCAGTTCACTGTTCTGCTGAAATAAACTTAAGGTAATTTTAATTGCAGACTTCACACATTAAAGCAAAAAGGCTCCTAAATACAGCTGCAATGAAACTGCTCATAGGGCAAAGGCATATTAATCGTCGATGAGTAATACACAGCTTGTGTTTAAAAGCCGTGCTCCAGGTGCTAGCTGTGCAGTCACCACACATTTCAGATATGAGACACGAATATCTCATTGTACGTAATCGTAGAATCATTCTTGTTAAATTCCAGCCACATGCGAACAATTAATTACTACTTTTGATCAAAAAGGGCTGTCTTAACCTTCTTCCGACAACATGTGGGAACAAGAGAGAAGACTAATCGTAATTTCTGAAGCACACTCTAACGGTCATACAACTTCTAACGCCATGAACTATTCTAGCTACCCTCCATTAAATACTGTTTCTGGAACGACTTTTATCATAGGATACATCGGTCCGTGCACGACAGCACTCAGTACCAATATGTTCCAAACATCAGCAGTCAAAATGCGATTTTTAAGGGGATCATTTCTCGGGTGGTATGGAACACAGTGGTCAAGTGTTTCGGACGACCCTTGGCCTTGCGATTATTTATGTACCTACTGGAAGAAAGGATATACTTATCTGTGCTACAATACAGGTTCCAAATTTAAACGTTACACACTTCCTCCAACGCAGGGTTGGTTATTTTACATTAGGTGTGGTATGGGCTGGACCTTTGGCGGCTTATAAAAGCAACATTTGTTCATGGTCGGTTACTGAGAAATCTCGGAAAACTGATTTTTGCAGTACAAAAAGTACACTTCTGTAATTTCTGTTCATCGAAGATCGTTGATATCTTCACGATACGGTCTTAAGAAGATATTCTAAGACCCAGAGGCTCAAGGTTACTGTACTTATGCAGAAAGCAGTAAAAATTTATGTTTAGTCATTTTTGAGCCCGCTGCCACAATGATCTAAATAGCTGAAACTAGCACATTCCTTAAATTTCAACTGTATATTCCACAGAAATCTAGAAATGTAATTTTCACGTTTTCGGAAATCTTATCAAGATACATCTGCAAAAACATGATTTTTGGGTGACAAAGTTACTATTTACGCTATAAGTTCTGTTCATGGCAAATCATCGGAACTTTTACAACTGATGTTCTCGGAGAACCTTGAAAGTCTTTTCCTATCATTATCCGCTACAGAGATCCAGAGGTTTAAAGTAACCGTCTGAGTCGCAAATGTCTCTGTAACTGCTGTAGTGAAAACATGACAAGGTTCCTAGGATCTTCGCAAGGGTTCTGAGCTGTGCAAAATATGTTTTAGTCAGCTTTCTTTTCTACGCTAATAATTTATTACACACTGTCTGTGTAGAGTGGGAACTTCACACCTAGCCTATGCAAATACTCACCAATGATTTTAGTATGTTAATAGTGACACTCTACCATTTTGACCAAATGCAAATGTTCTCCTAGCTTTCTTGAGGTGATCATTGTTTCTGAAATAGCGTCAAGGTCGAAGTCTCTCTCTCAGTTGTGGCACTCTTGGAAGATCGGATCTATTAGTCAATAGAAGACACAGACTTTCCATCATGTGTCAGTTGTCGGATTAGATATTCGAGACAATTGTCATACAAAGTTTTCTTATTACCTTGCAGTATCGTTTCTCCTTACCGACGTTATTGTATGTGTAGTTATCACAGTCGAAATTGTTCCAGGTACATTTTCATCACTTATGCTCATGGTATTTATGTAACAACTAATTTGGGCTATCTTAGAATTACTCTATGATCTATATGTCGGAATCTGGTTTTTGGTAAAAGCATCCGAATTTTTAAGTCCGCTTACCCAGTTATTCTTGTGAATATTCGAACATTGTTAATCGTATCCATTTTGGACCCGCTAGACCGAGTGCTTCTGTTTGTCTCTATAAGGACATCTGCTAACCTATCTTTCCGATACACACTGTCCGTCTTGAGGAAGTCTTTATTAATATCTTGTACAGTTTCTAATATGAGATGAAATCCAATGCTTACCAGACTGACGTGGGCTGTGGGACATTATTGTGACTACCCCGGCAACTAAAATTTTTGAGAGTTCCATTTTGCGCATTTTCCGTCCAATCTGTTGAAGTAATTGGTTTATCTGATGCTAGTTTTCGCATTGGTGGATCGTTGAGACTAATCTTAAAACAAAACACGAAAATAGCATTCCATACGTTTCTGACAACCGAGTGGCCCTTTCCGTTGTGCAGTGCTCATCGGACCTCTTCAGGATACTTTACAAGTCTCTACTGTATAGTGTAGGTGAGGAATCTGCAGCCGTCGAAGCAGCTCGTTTTATCCCTCTACTTGTTTACAGACCCGAAGACTCTCACAATTCTCGGAACGAAACTGCAAAAGGACATTATTCATGAGAGGATATTCGTGGCTGGAATACGGCTTGTAAGCAAAGGAAAATTCTGGAAACTCTTGGATAGACCAAGGCTTGGTCTTGTTTAAAAATTCTTCAGAAACACAGCGTTTGATTAAAATAAGCCACTTTATCCATAAAATACATTTAACTGATAGCAGCAGAGGGAAAGAATGGTTTGATTGTTAAACGAAGATATTTGCTCCGTTTAAGCTAAATTGCGGCAATTTCATAAACTTACATTATAGATTTTCCATGGCCATCTGTTAGAAGCAGGGATGGAAGAGGGGCAATTTATCAGCGTCATTCTCAAACTGCCACACCCTCCAAATTTTTTGCAGATAAAAAAAAATGGGGGTATTAAGGAGCTGCTTTTGAGATGCTAAGTCCTTCGGTTAAATGAACCGTATGTGGTTACCACATCACGCTTTAAGCCGGTTTTTTTTCATAGGAAATTATTATTTTAAGCTTTGTGTTTCAGTGAACTTCCTTCACAAGCTCTCGGCTACTGGCAGCACTATTCATTGGCGATTACAAGAAAGTTCCTTGAAAGTGAGTTTTCAGATACACGATTAAAACTTCCGTATACTATATTTCACTTTACAGGATGCAAACTTAACTAAAAAAATAACGCTGCTGCTACGCTTGTATTTAAGTAATTGCTTGAGTTACTAAAGCCCAGAAAATATACCAGCAGATTTGTAGTCTACATGTGTACGTCTGCTTCTCATGTTTAGAGAAATCGAACTTGAATCTTGCGTACAAGCTTACCTTACGTATTGTTTTGCGATATATACGGCGACATTTATCAATATGTACCATAGGAGAGCCGCGGGAAAGAATCAGAATACAACTGGCACTCATGCTCGCGTTCAGAACATTAGATGCTTTCTACGTCTTCACCCATAAAGTCAAATGTGGATTGTGGACTGTGACAAAAGATAAATTACATCTCACTTATCGCTAAGGGAGCAGTGAGTACCTGATCTTAAAATGTTTGTAACTTCTCTCCTTGAAACATATTCATAAAACCTTTAAGAAAGTTTTCTTGGAGTAACAGGTGGCCGGCAGGGGTGGTCGAGCGGTTCTAGGCACTAAAGTCTGGAATCGCGCGACTGCTACAGTCACAGGTTCGAATCCTGCCTCGGACATGGATGTGTGTGATGTCCTTAGGTTAGTTGGGTTTAAGTAGTTCTAAGCACTAGGGGACTGATGACCTTAGCTATTAACTCCCATAGTGCTCAGAGCCATTTGAACCATTTTAATAACCGGTGAAAACCGCTTTATATCTGTGTGTCATAAAAGAAGGTTGTATACATGGAAGAAGCCTGGAGATACTGACAGGTTTCAGATAGATTATATAATGGTAAGACAGAGATTTAGGAACCAGGTTTTAAATTGTAGGACATTTCCAGGGGCAGATGTGGACTCTTACCACAATCTGTTGGTTATGAACTGTAGATTAAAACTGAAGAAACTGCAAAAAGGTGGGAATTTAAGGAGATGGGACCTGCATAAACTGACTAAACCAACGGTTGTACAGAGTTTCAGGGAGAGCATAGAGGAACAATTGACAGGAATGGGGGAAAGAAATACAGTAGAAGAAGAGATGAGGTAGTGGTGGCAACAGAGGATCAAGTAGGTAAGAAGACGAGGGCTAGTAGAAATCCTTGGGTAACAGAAGAAATATTGAATTTAATTGATGGAAGGAGAAAATATAAAAATGCAGTAAATGAAGCAGGCAAAAAGGAACACAAACGTCTCTAAAACGAGATCGACAGGCAGTGCAAAATGGATAAGCAAGGATGTAGAGGTTTATCTCACTAGGGGTACGATACATACTGCCTACAGGAAAATTAAAGAGACCTTTGGAGAAAAGAGAACTACTTGTGTGAATATCAAGAGCTCAGATGGAAACCAAGTTCTAAGCAAAGGAGGGAAAGCAGAAAGGTGGAAGGAGTATGTAGAGGGTCTATACAAGTGCGATGTACTTAAGGACAATATTGTGGAAATGGAGGAGGATGTAGATGAAGATGAAATGGGATATGATACTGCCTGAAGAGTTTGACACAGCACTGAATGACCTGAGTCGAAACAATCCGATGAGAGTAGACAACATCCCATTAAAACTACTGACAGCCTTGGGAGAGCCTGTCCTGACAAATCTCTACCATGTGGTGAGCAAGATGTATGAGACAGGCGAAGTACCCTCAGACTTCAAGAAGAAAATAATAATTCGAATTCCAAAGAAAGCAGGTGCTGACAGATGTGACTAAGTCACGGCTGCAAATGAATAATCCGATTTCTTTACAGACGAATGGAAAAACTGTTGGAGGTCGACCTCTGGGAAGATCAGTTTAGATTCCATAGAAATATAGGAACACGTGAGGCGATACTTACCATATGACTTATCTTAGAAGATAGATCAAGGAAAGGCAAACCTACGCTACTAGCATTTGTAGACATAGGGAAAGCTTTTGACAACTTGACTGGAATACACTCTTTCAAATTCTGAAGGTGGCAGGGGTAAAATACATTGAGCGAAAGGCTGCTTACAATTTTTACAGAAAGCAGATGGGAGCTATAAGAATCGAGTGACATGAAAGGGAAGCAGTGGTTGGGAAGGGAGTGAGAGAGTATTGTAGCCTCTCCACGATGTTATTTAGTCTGTACCTTGAGCAAGCAGTGAAGGAAACAAAAGAAAAATTCGGAGTAGGTATTAAAATCCATGGAGAAGAAATAAAAACTTTGAGGTTTTACGATGACATTGTAATTCTGTCAGAGACAGAGAAGGACTTAGAAGAGCAGTTGAACGGAATGGATAGTGTCTTGAAAGGAGGATATAAGATGAACATCAACAAAAGCAAAACGAGGATAATGGAATGTAGACGAATTAAGTCGGGTGATGCTGAGGGAATTAGATTAGGAAATGAGACACTTAAAGTAGTAAAGGAGTTTTGCTATTTGGGGAGCAGAATAACTGATGATGGTCGAAGTAGAGAGGATGTAAAATGTAGACTGGCAATGGCAAGGAAAGCGTTTCTGAAGAAGAGAAATTTGTTAACATCGAGTATAGGTGTAAGTGCCAGGAAGTCATTTCTGAAAGTATTTGTATGGAGTGTAGCCATGGTTGGAAGTGAAACATGGACGATAAATGGTTTAGATAAGAAGAGAATAGAAGCTTTCGAAATGTGGTGCTACAGAAGAATGATGGGTAGATCATATAACTAATGAGGAAGTATTGAATAGAATTTGGGAGAAGAGCAGTTTAGGAGACAACTTGACTAGAAGAAGGGATCGGTTGGTAGGACATGTTCTGAGGCATCAAGGGATCACCAAATTAGTACTGAAGGGCAGCGTGAAGGGTAAAAATCGTAGAGGGAGATCAAGAGATGAATACAGTAAGCACATTCAGAAGGATGTACGTTGCAGTAGGTACTGGGAGATGAAGAAGCTTGCACAGGACAGAGTAGCATGGAGAGTTGCATCAAACAAGTCTCAGGACTGAATACCACAACAACAACAACATCTGTGAGTCAAACAGTCCACTGCGTGCGTATGTTACTCTTATGACTGAGAAGTGCTCCAGAGATTCGCATCAGAGGTCTTCCCATAAAGTAGATCCTTTTGATGGGTCCTACCTAATTTATTTCAGAGTGCACAAGCCCCATGTAACGTATTTCGTAGTACCGTTCTGTTAGGGGTCTTCTCGGTAGAATAGAAGACTGATTTGGCTTTACTCACGCCTGAATGTGTGTGATTAAGCTGTTTCATATTCCTCCCTAGCAGAAGAAGTTTATAATATTTTCATTCCACAAAACACACAACGTCAGCGAAGTTTCTGTATAGGGAATCGGCGCGATACAGGTTAATATTTAAGATAACAACTTGTCAGATTGTATTATTGTAAAAATATGATAAGAATCGAAGTGTGCATGACAAGTTTATTCGAAATCCATGCTGAATGTTAAGCTTCGTTCGAAGCAGCACATCAGGTTTGAGATGCATATACTCTCAAGGATTCATCAGTGGCAACTATGAAAGTCAGTTCCGCTTTTTGTTTCGTCGATATATGTGATCTATTGCCCTCTTGCATCCAGATGATATATCTGTTTGGTTTATGTTATAATCGTAGTAAAAATGTAGATAATTCTGTGAATAACGTACGAGTGATATGTTTAGGGATATAGCGTCTAAGGAGCTTCTTCTTTTCTTCCTTTCTTCTTTTTTACTGAACTATAGGTAACCTCATCGCTATCAACGATATTAACACTAATATAAGCGTAATTCTTTGTAGTAGGTAACTAACTGCAAAGAGTAGCCATAATTTCTGGTCATTCACGGAGAACTCTTACAAGAACAGCCTGTTACGATTGGGATTCGGGGGCTTTGAGCATTCCCTTTGTAGCTCTCATTATTTTTCTGGTTTGCTATTTCCTAGGAACAATTCTTACCATTCTAGTACAAATTCAGGAGAATTACTGTTCTGTAACTATGGGGTACGTCTGCGAGTCAATATTCGCTTAATAGGTCTAGATTTTCTCTTGTTTCCCTAAACCATATTCCCTGACACGACTAATGCAACAACTGAAATATTTAGTTGGACACCGCTTTGTGTTGTTTAGATCAAAATTCGATACATTCGATACATTGTATAAAGTCTGCATGAAATGTTTCAGACGGCTTCATTTTCGTAAGATAAAGACCAAATCCAGTAGAAAAAAATCACATATTTTACGTCTTGTCTTCCAAAATGAAACAATGTAAATCTTGTCATTTCGTTCATCTTTCTCTAGCAAAATAATTTGTATTCATTGCCGTCCTTGAAAATGGCAGATACTCTTCCAAAAGAAATGAAATGACCAAATAGTCACAAGAATACCGAAAAGAGATAAAAATGAAATAATAAGAAGGGCAACGCCCTGTATTATTGCCATTCGATAGGCACTTAAGTCACCTACGTATTACCATCAACAAAGAAGAACGATGTCCCTAGGTTTGTGTGGGTGATTTACGTAAACCATTAGCTTTACTTTTGCTAATGATCACAATATATTGCACAAAACCATTGAACAACATCACTGTCCACATACAGGTAAAAAGCTTTAGAGAGACGTAATGGCTATGAAGAATTCTGTTTATCTATGCCTCTACGTTTACTCTTACCATAATCACAAAACACGACTTATGGAGAAGGGCGATAGTCTGTACCATATTTGAGAATAGTTTCAGATGTCCACATATATAAAGCAAATTATGCAACAAATGTGCTTGTCACCTTTCAAAACCATAGAGATCACAAGACCGCGGACCTATAGGTTAAAATCTGTTCTTTTCCTTAGTACGTAGTTGCAAGTAAACTGGCACATACGCCTTTCATGAATCATTAAACTCCTAATCGCTAATGTTACAGAATCTAAGAAACTCTATTTCGGCGCTAACTTTATTTTGCAAGATTTAGCTATAAAATTCTAAAACGTGCCCTTTTTTATGTAACAACGAAGCTTGGAAGCTTGGAATTGGAAGCTTGGAATTGTTTACAAGAATCGAAGGTGGGAGGTCTGAAAGCAGCTTTTGAAAAGAAAAAAACGAAACATAATCTGCAGCTCACAGAAGTCTGACAGACAGACTGTTTCCACAAAGAGAGACTTTCGTAGGCCTTGAACTCACCTAAGATGAAAACAACACATATACAAGTGAGGGTTACCGCTGCCCTGCATTTACAATTGAAAAACCTCTTTATGTTATCCATTTTTTGTTGGAAAACACCGGAGCTGCTTTGTCAGTTATGCTGTACCAAATAAGGCAACTAGCTGGTGTGTAATTTAAGGAATGTTCTCACTTCTCACCTTGGTTATACAAGGAATCTCAATTGTTTTACTTTCAGTGCGCGTATAGCTCAACATAAGAAAATGCCGAAAACAGCTGGTTGCAAGTGTCGTTTTATAAGACTGTGGCTGGAAGCGTTTTCGCATTACACGATGGATGGCAAAGTTATATTCCGCCAAGCATTCAACAAAGAGGTTAGCTTTAAAGTTTCTGTGATTCTCAGTTTTTCCTGCCATTTCAGAATGGCAAATTTCTCCTCAGATCTCTCCACACTGTCGTATTTGCGTACCATATTATGACTTTTTAAGTCGCTGACTTCAGTTTTGATATAAAGGCAGGGTAAGAAATGTGAAAATGTCGTACCCATAGGACCAAGCTTAAACGTTTTTAAAATGACGCAAGAAGTTTAAATTTTTAAAAGGTTTCGGCTGTAACAAAAATCTATTCAAGGTTACGAAAGATGGAAAACTAAGACTGTTATCGTGTATTTTATTCTTTACTTAATTTGCGTTATTTTATTACAATTAAGTGCTGTTGTTCTTTAAAAAAAAAACAAATACCTTTTATACTGACTTTTATATGGCATCTTCCTTCTTTCTTGTACTACGTTAGAAGTGATATATTCAAACTTAGCATTCCGATGGAGCGTTACGTAAGGCAAATGTTGAACAAAACTCAAAATTTCAGCACGCGGATTCAATAATGACATCTAATGGGTCTACCGAAGAGAATTAATTCACCAGTGACTATTGTGGCAGCGGACAATCCTTTTCGAAAATTAGCAAACCCTTTTTTCAGAGGTTTTTCTTCGGGAATATTACCATCAATCCGCTCCTGAATGGTAATCCTTGCGTAAAAGGTATGTGGGCTCAACTTACATTGACGCACTACACAGAATCCGAGAAGATGTTGCGGGGTCTTGCTTACGCATTTCTGTTGATGAAACTGCTGATAGTGTTGGCCGGTACATTCAAAATCACGTCTTCGCTAATTGGACCCAGATGCGCCATCCAAGGCTTATTTGAGCAGTTCAGACCTACTTTTGGGAGTTGGAGACTGACCAGCAAAGAAATCCACACTTAGCTAACCATGGGCTAAATATGCTGTATCCAAATGGCGTAGATGAAAACGAAGTGCTTCTGGGCTACACATACCCCGGTGCATATATCATGCAGCGTTTCGATTGCTGTAAGTATTCTACTCTTTGGAACTACATGTAACTTGTGAAGCACATGGTATCAATCGTCTATCAGAGTAAGTAAATCTAGGGCTACATCGAGTAAATAAATTAATCTACAGGGTAAAGAAAGTTATATCAAATCACAATCAAATACAGAGAATTTAAAAAATAAGTTACAGTTCTGCCAGCTGCACGGGTTAGCATCAACTAAATACTATAGTAAGCGTCTGCCAGCAGTCCAGAGGGTAAATGAACGTCTGCCCGAGGAAGCCACTTCTCCAGGAAAACAATTATTCAAAAGATCCATCAAGCCCAGGGAATTAGCTTATATGGGAGCCAAGTACACATTTATGATAAGAATTATCTCTGAATTAGAAGGCTGAAAGAGGCCTTTCTAAGAGAACATTTCTTCAGTGGAGGATTTTAACGAGAACGTAAAAGAAGCGCCAGGTGAAATTGAGTAAAACGTAGGGGCCAAACTGGGAATGTCTTTGCAGAAGGACACCCAACTGAAGCAGCAAACATACTTAGCGGAATATCCTGCTCCCCCGGTTGGAGCATTCCTGTCCAACGTGTGCCAAAAGTGAAGTACGCTCCTGCCACATCCATTCATATATAACATTCCTTTTCCATACATAAATTATTGATATTCACTGACAAGCGGTATAGTTTGTCTCTGGAAAACCTTTGATGCGGCCCACCACGAATTCCTTTCCTGCTTTCCTGTGCTAACCTCTTCATCTCAGAGTAGTACTTGTAACCTACGTCGTCAATTATTTGCTTGACGTACTCCAATCTCTGTCTTTCTCTACAGTTTTTGCCCTCTACAGTTCCCACTAGTACCATGGAAGTCATTCCCTCATATCTTAGCAGATGTCCTATCATCCTGTCCCTTCTTATCAGTGTTTTCCACATATTCCTTTCCTCTCCGATTCTGCGTACAACCTTCTCATTCCTTACCTTATCAGTACACCTAATTTTCAACATTCGTCTATAGCACCACATCTCAAATGCTTCGATTCTCTTCTGTTCCGGTTTTCCCACAGTCCATGTTTCACTATCATACAATACTGTACTCCAGACGTACATCCTCAGGAATTTCTTCCTCAAATTAAGGCCGGTATTTGATATTAGTAGACTTCTCTTGTCCAGAAACGCCTTTTTTTGCATAGCGAGTCTGCTTTTGATGTCCTCCTTGCTCCGTCCGTCATTGGTTATTTTACTGCCCAGGTTGCAGAATTCCTTAACTTCATTGACTTCGTGACCATCAATCCTGTTGTTAAGTTTCTCGCTGTTCTCATTTCTACTACTTCTCATTACCTTGTCTTTCTCCGATTTACTCTCAAACCATACTGTGCACTCATTGCACTGTTCATTCCGTTCAGCAGATCATTTAATTCTTCTTCGCTTTCACTCAGGATAGGAATATCATAAGCGAGTCGTATCATTGATATCCTTTCACCTTGTATTTTAATTCTACTCCTGAACCTTTCTTTTATTTCCATCATTGCTTCCTCTATGTACAGATTTAAGAGTAGGGGCGAAAGGCTACAGCCTTGTCTTACATCCTTCTTAATACGAGCACCTCGTTCTTGATCGTCCACTCTTATTATTCCCTCTTGGTTGTTGTATACATTGTATATGACCCGTCTCTCCCTATAGCTTACCCCAACTTTTTTCAGAATCTCGAACAGCTTGCACCATTTTATATTATCGAAAGGTTTTTCCAGGTCGACAAATCCTATGAACGTGTCTTGATTTTTCTTTAGCCTTGCTTGCATTATTAGCCGTAACGTCAGAATTGCCTCTCTCGTGCCTTTACTTTTCCTAAAGCCAAACTGATCATCACCTAGCGTATTCTCAAATTTCTTTTCCATTCTTCTGTATATTATTCTTGTAAGCAGCTTCGATGCATGAGCTGTTAAGCTGATTGTGCGATAATTCTCGCACTTGTCAGCTCTTGCTGTCTTCGGAATTGTGTGGATGATGCTTTTCCGAAAGTCAGATGATATGTCGCCAGACTCATTTATTCTACACACCAACGTGAATAGTCGTTTTGTTGCCACTTCCCCTAATGATTTTAAAAATTCTGATGGAATGTTATTCATCCCTTCTGCCTTATTTGACCGTAAGTCCTCCAAATCTCTTTTAAATTCCGATTCTAATACTGGATCAGCTATCTCTTGTAAATCTACTCTTGTTTCTTTTTCTATCACATCAGACAAATCTTCACCCTCATAGAGGCTTTCAATGTATTCTTTCCACCTATCTGCTCTCTCCTGTGCCTTTAACAGTGGAATTTCCGTTGCAATTTTAATGTTACCACCGTTGCTTTTAATGTCACCAAAGATTGTTTTGACTTTCCTGTATGCTGAGTCTCTCCTTCCGACAAACATATCTTTTTCGATGTCTTCACATTTTTCCTGCAGCCATTTCGTCTTAGCTTCCCTGCACTTCCTATTTATTTCATTCCTCAGGGACTTGTATTCCTGATTTTCCCGAAACATGTTTGTACTTTCTCCTTTCATCAATCAACTGAAGTATTTCATCTGTTACCCTTGGTTTCTTCGCAGCTACCTTCTTTGTACCTATGTTTCCTTTCCAACTTCTGTGATGGCCCTTTTTAGATATGTCCATACAACTATACTGCCTACTGCGCTATTCCTTATTGCTGTATCTATAGCGTTAGAGAACTTCAAACGTATCTCGTCATTCCTTAGAACTTCCGTATCCCACTTCTTTGCGTATTGATTCTTCCTGCCTAATGTCTTGAACTTCAGCCTGCTCTTCATCACTACTATATTGTAATCTGAGTCCATATCTGCTCCTGGGTACGCCTTACAATCCAGTATCTGATTTCGGAATCTCTGTCTGACCATGATGTAATCTAATTGAAATCTTCCAGTATCTGCTGGCCTTTTCCAAGTATACTTCCTCCTCTTGTGATTCTTGAACAGGTTATCGCTATTACTCGCTGAAACAGGTTACAGAACTCAATTAGTCTTCCTCCTCTCTCATTCTTTGTTCCAAGCCCATATTCTCCTGTAACGTTTTCTTCTACTCCTTCCCCTACAACTGCATTGCAGTCGCCCATGACTATTACATTTTCGTCCCCCTTTACATACTGCATTACCCTTTCAATATCCTGATAAACTTTCTCTATCTGTTCATCTTCAGCTTGCGACGTCGGCATGTGTACCTGAACTATCGTTGTCGGTGTTGGTCTGCTGTCGATTCTGATTAGAACAACCCTGTCACTGAACTGTTCACAGTAGCACACCCTCTGCCCTACCTTCCTATTCATAACGAATCCTACACCTGTTATACCATTTTCTGCTGCTGTTGATACTACCCGATACTCATCTGACCAGAAATCCTTGTCTTCCTTCCACTTCACTTCCCTGACCCCTACTATATCTAGATTGAGCCTTTGCATTTCCCTTTTCAGATTTTCTAGTTTCCCTACCACGTTCAAGCTTCTGACAGTCCACGCCCCGACTCGTAGAACATTATCCTTTCGTTGATTATTCAATCTTTTTCTCATGGTAACCTCCCCTTTGGTAATCCCCTCCCGGAGATCCGAATGGGGGACTATTCCGGAGTCTTTTGCCAATGGAGAGACCATCATGACACTTCTTTAACTACAGGCCACATCTCCTGTGGATACACGTTACGTGTCTTTAATGCAGTGGTTTCCATTGCCTTCTGCATCCTCATGTCGTTGATCATTGCTGATTCTTCCGCCTTTAGGGGCAATTTCTCACCCCTAGGACAAGAGAGTGCCCTGAACCTCTATCCACTCCTCCGCCCTCTTTGACAAGGCCGTTGGCAGAATGAGACTGACTTCTTATGCCGGAAGTCTTCGGCCGCCAATGCTGATTATTTATCAAAATTTGGACAGTGGCGGGGTTCGAACCCGGGACCGAAGACGTTTTGATTAAGAAACAAAGACGCTACCCCTAGACCACGGGTATCTTCTGGAAAACCTAGAAAGGATTTTAATTATTTACCGTGAAACCAACAGTGGTCTGACCGTTTGAAACCGCTTGATTATCCGGCATTTATGAAGTTACATATTACACGTTCTTTTTAACATACGGCTATGCGTGATGTATACTCTATTTTTATCTTGGAGAAAATCTAAAACGTTTCAGGATCAGTTTAAACATTAGAGTGTTAGAATAGTTGCTGTGTTATACGACTATACATATTTTCATTTTCCTTATTTTTGACGAATACTAATAAGCACGTAAGTCAACATAGTTATGTTTAGTTTTTCTGCATAACTATTTTTATAGCCTCTCTTAGGATTTTATATTGCATATATGATGTACTGAAGAACCTATTTTATTCCGCTAATTACACTTTTCACGACGAAAGAAATGTATTTGATCAGAAATTAAACACCTAGGACAACTTATGTTAGCCACATTTGCACTTAAAATCACCGGCAAGCTTGTGGAGGGGGGAGGGAGGGGGAGGTGTCAAATCAATAGATTCAAATATATTGCATAATTTCATTCAATAATGTTACATGGAATTACGTTCTGGGGTAGCTTATCTTTAAGAAGGAAAGTCTTTGTCATTCAAACACCAGCTGTAAGAATAATACATAGTACTCACACGAGATCGTCTTCTAGACATCTGTTAAAGCAGTTGGCCATTCCAACTATGGTTTCACAGTATATTTTCTTTCCTGTGAAGTTTCTAGTACATAATCCACAACACCTCAAAATGAACAGCGACATACGTAATTACCATACTAGAAGGGAAAATTACATTAATTACTCCATATTTCGACACTGCACTGCATAAACGGCTCGTAATGATTTTTCTTGCTTACGGAATATCGTCTCAATTATGTCACTGGATTCGTGATATCCTGTCAGAGAGATCACAGTTCGTAGTAATTGCCGGAAAGCCATCGAGTAAAACAGAAGTGATATTTGGCGTTCCCCATGGTAGTGTTATTGGCCCTTTGCTGTTCGTACCTGAATAAACGATTTTGCAGACAATCTGAGCAGCTGACTTAAGTTGCTTGCAGATGACGCTGTCGTTTATCGACTAGTAAAGACGTCAGAAGATCAAAAGAAATTTCGAAACGATTTAGAAAAATATCTGTATGATGCTACGATTGGCAGTTTACCCTAAATAACGAAAAGCGTCAGGTCGTCCACATTAGTGCTAACAGGAATCGATTAAACTTTGGTTCCACGAAAAATCAGTCAAACCTAAAAGCAGTAAATTTAACTAAATACGTATGAACTTTAGTTACGAACAACTTAAGGGGAGTTGGAACGGAAAAAAAATGTTGTTTCACATTTTCGGATTTTATCTCATTATAAAATTTGCAATTTTCCGAATAATATTTCACATTGAAAGTATTTTTTTATATAATCTACACCGTTTGAAATGTTAAAATTTTTACATACATTACGTCAAGATCTAATGAAACTGGTAATTTTTTTTATATAGAAGGCTGTGGATTGCTGTGTTATAAAGTTTAAATTAATAGCTGTGTTATAAAGGTTAAATGACGTGTTTGTATTGGCCATGTCCAGAAGAGGATGGGCACCAGGTTGAGGTAGTTGAAACAAAGTATGAGAGGCAAGAAATTTTCTGATGGTAAAACCATAAAAGGCAGACTGACAGACAAAATTATTGATGAACTACAGCAGTATTATGGGATGGCCACTAGAAATAATACTGGGGATCTGTTGAAAATGAAGCAGGCAGTATGGTCTACTTGTTTTCACAGACTGTCAACCTATGAAAAACCAGTGAACCACCATTGGTCTCCTGGACCTGATTCATGGTGCAATTACGTCAATGCGCAGTACTGAAATAGTTCATACAGCCATAAACATTCCGTCCCAGCACAGTCATGAATAGCATAAAACCTATTTGCAGAGACCTGGAAAATCCTGAACTACTGAAGCAGTGTCAGCACGGTCAGACTCAAAATCCCAATGAGTCGTTCAATAATCTTATAAGGACTCGCGTACAAAAAATGTTTTTTTTTTATTTTTTGGAATGAAGACACTAAATCGGGGGGCAGTGATTCTGTTATTGCTTTTAATGATGGCAACACTGGTGCGGTGAAAGTGCTAAAGCACAAGGGAACTAATCCTGGAGCAAACTGCATCAGAGAACTTGAACGATGGGCAAGATACACATTGATAAGACACGGTAAGCAGCAGAGTTGCCCAATGAGGAGTCCAAAAAGAAGAAAAGGAGAAAAAAATTGGACAAAGATCAAGAGAATGATATACATTATGGTGCAAGGTGCTTCTGAGTGACTAAAAATGAAAAAAAATTAAGCATATATGAAGGGCTTATTTCAATGGTGGTGCAAGTCCATTACCTCCACTTTTCTGCCTATAATGCCCATGAGATTAATGATCCAAACAAACAGAACGAAAAGTTCATCTCTAGGCATATGCTTGAATATTTCTGGGATCTCAATTGCATATTTTCCAGCGCTCATTTAACTTTAGGACTCTGTATCTCAAAATGAACAAAAATAGACTTGTACCACTATTGAAACGAGCCCTTCATATTAAGTTAGTCTTCCGAAACTTCATAAGCCGTTCCTGATAATTAATGTTTTCTGTTCCACTTTTCCCTAAATCTCAGAAAACACTTCGAGAAGTGTATTTATATTTTCATGGAGTAATAACAAACATATCCTGAGTGTACTGAACTGAAAGCTGAACATGATTTTTTTGTGTATAATTAAAATTATTTAGGATAAAGTACAAAAAAGGTACATAAAATTTTAACCGCCTAATTAAAAAATTTTATTTCTGAAAGCAGTGGCTGGAAAACAATTATTGTAGTTCAGTAGACTCAGAACATACAGTTCAATGTCGTGCTGAATTTTCATGTCAACGGCTACCGTGGATCCTGAACTACAGGGAAGCCAAGTCACTAATTTTAACATTGTCGGGATAGGGCGTTCCAACTCCCCTTAAATTGGAAGGAACACATAGCAAATGTTGTTGAGAAGGCTAACCAAAGATTGCGTTTTGTTGGCAGGGCACATAAAAAATGTAACAGATCCACTAAAGAGACCGCCTACTCTACGCTGGTCCGTCCATTTAGAATACTATTGCGCGGTGTGGCATCCTTACCACATAGGACTGACGGAGAGCAATTAAAAAGTTCAAAGAAGGGCAGCACGCTTTGTATTATCGTAAAATAAGGGAGAGTGTGTCACTGAAATGATACAGGATTTGCAGCGCTCGTTTAACTTTAGGACTCTGTATCTCGAAATGAACAAAAATAGACTTGTACCACTATTGAAACAAGCCCTTCATATTAAGTTAGTCATTAAAAGAAAGGCGTTTTTCGTTGCGACGGAATCTTCTAACGAAATTCCAATCACCATCGTTCTCCTCCGAATACGAAAGTATTTTGGTTACACCACCCTATGAAGGGAGAAACAATCACCACGATAAAATAAGGGAAATCAGAGCTCGTACGGAAGGATATAGGTTTTCGTTCCTTAAGCGCGATGTACGAGATTGGAATAAAAGAGAATTGTGAAGGTGGTTGATTGACCCCTCTGCCATACAATTCAATGCGATTTCCAGAGTATCCATGTAGGCATGTAGTTTAATGTTCTCTTTAACATGAAAAGGGTGCACAATGCTGGAATGAAAATTTTTGCTCACTTAACCAGTGACTTAAAATGTCTGAAAGGCAGCAAAGGAAAGTTCGAAAACGGGGAAAGTTTCCCTTGAGGGAATCCGTAGAAGAATTTTTTAATGCAATGTACAATATTAATGGTTCAAATGGCTCTCAGCACTATGGTACTTAACGTCTGTGGTTATCAGTCCCTTAGAACTTAGAACTACTTAAACCTAAGTAACCTAAGGACACCACACACATCCATGCCCGAGGGAGGATTCGAACCTGCGATCGTAGCAGTCGCTCGTTCTGGACTGATCACCTAGAACCGCGAGACCACCGCGGCTGGCTACAGTATTAATATTATTAGTGGTGTTGAGTACTGATTTTGTTTCACTGTGGTATATTTCATATATGACCAGTATCTCTTTGGATTCTCTGTCAAATTTCGAAACAGAATTTTGTCTAGGAAGCTATTAAAAGGAGCTCGATCGACGTCTGCGTTAATTTTCGAGCTTCATTATTACACAGTCGATCTTGAAGATTTTGTGCTTTTGATATTGGCCTTCTTTCTTCGTTGCTTCTTTAACAATGTCCTAATCTGCTATGGTGTGTATGTGTTTGAGGAAGCAGTACCATCTTTTATCAATTTTGTAAGTATAGGTTTCTCAATTGCCTAAGATATTATTTCTCTGAATTTAAGTTACACCCGGTTTACACTTACCCAGTTAGTTGGAAAGGAGTGCAGCGTGTCTCTAAGGAAAGCTTCAGCGAATGGTTATCTGATTCTTTAAACTGATATACTTATCGTTTACTGTAGGTGGAACTGGATACTGCAGTGGGCAGTTCGCTGCAACGACATTGTGGTCACTAACACCCGTATCTAATTCTTTCCTCAGGATTATTTGTAGCTACGAGGGTAAATATGTTTTTGCAACTATTTATACGCCGAATTGGTTCCTGAACTAATTACCAAAAATAATTTTCCGCGACACCATTTAATACAATATCGGAGCATTTTTATGCCTACCACTGGCTCTGGATATGTTCAAATGTGTCTGAGCACTACGGGACTTAACAGCTGAGGCCATGAGTCTCCTAGAACGTAGAATTACTTAAACCTAACTAACCTAAAGACATCACAAACATCCATGCTCGAGGCAGGATTCGAACCTGCGACCGTAGCAGTCCCACGATTCCGGAATGCAGCGCCCAGAACCGCTCGGCCACCGCGCCCGGCTCTGTATAAGTATTTTCGCCAACACATCCAAGGTAACTCCAAGTCTACCCCTCCATTCTAGTTCAGTTCATGAACTGCTCTGATACCTCAGTTCGGTATGGACGGGAGAGGGCTTATCTAACTGGCAGGCCGGGATCGGCGTACATCACTACATCAAACTTCATGGCATCTGACATTGCAGTGCATCTGATGAAACGATGCAAGCAGTGACCAGAGAGGCACTGAGCACCACTATCATGTCTTCTTCGCAGCAAACTGCCACATGGAAAGCGTCCACGGACCAATGTGCAGGCAACCCGCCAGACCACTAGTCACCGGCCAGTGCTTTGGCTGATGCAGTGACCTCCAGCAGCCTTCAGTCTGCCACTGATGATTGCAGTTACCACTATGGTCTATATAGCAACGAGTATCACTGAGGCTATAGCTACGATATGTACAGTGGTCAATAAATTGAGTAACATTTATTCTTGTTCTATTGGTGTCTAACGATGCCCACAGATCGTCAGGCTACATATCCTGACCAAACAGTAGGAGTTCCAGCCCGGGTGTGGGTGAATCCTACAAATTAGATGTCAGAAGTGTTCGGTTCTGGCACCAACATAAACTAGATGGTAAGCAGATTCGACAAGCCTACTAACGCCATCAACAGTGGGAGTAGTTCCGACATGAAACGCCAACAGAGTGTTGTCAGCAACGAGCATCTGCAGCAGCCACCCAGAAAAATGCATTGTTACCTCTTCACAAAAAGTTTTAATTTTGCCATGTCTATAATAGCACTTAAAGACGGGACATTAACTTTGGGAAAGCCTAGTGAGCCAGGGGATTTATCTCAGTTTAAGGGAAACAATTATGACGTGTGCTTTGTTCCGACAAGTTGTAGAATTTCTAGTTTAACAGGGTCAGTGCACTTGCAGTAGATTCATATCTGCGGCATGCACTACAAGCAGAAAGTATGGTCATGCGGCAGGTAATAGCACAAAATGTAGGTCTACAAAGATTGGACGTAAGAATTAAGTCATAGCCAAGTGTTGAACGCGTTTTGCGTTTTGCTTAACCGTCTCCGTTGCCGGACGTCAGCCACGTCACATTCACGTGCAGCACACTGTTGACATATCTTAGCTTGTGCTGTCGGCCGCTACGATTATTATTATGTTGGTGCAAAAACATTAGTTTCCAGTAAATTTGACCCCTTGTTCCTTTCGGTCACTGATGGCTTCCAAAACAAGTCAAAAACAATTTTTTCCCTGTGTTTCTATACATTATTTTTATTTGATTTCATCACTGTTTTATTCTCACTCCCCCACCCACTATTGTCCTGGATAACATTTATACAGGGCATCGCCTGTACTTAGCATAGGCTCACAGGAACGTATTTTAATAAGTGCGATGGTCCTGGCTGAAAATGAGGAGCGTGGAATAACTGTGGACCCTTGCAGCCACTAACATAGAGTGTAGACACAAAAACGACACAAATACAAATGTGGAAACGTGTGAAACTCCTTGCTGGCAGCAGCCGTTTACATCTGCCTTGAAGATGAAGACTGTGTCGATAATTCAAGCACCTCTGCAGACTCTGGGATGTAGCGTTGGCGCAAAGTGGCCAAGATTGACGCAGGAAGGAGTGAGAAACTAAAGAACTATGTAATGAGTAAGCCTTTTTAAAAGAAATCAGCGTAAGGATGTTGCTCATCAATCACGAATGTCTGCAGCTTCGTGGACGAAGCACAGATATGAAATTGTCAACGCCTCATGCAGAGATAGCCGTTAGAAAAATGTTTGTGTTACGAAACATTTCTATGAAGTGTAATCTATGCTATACAAACAGAGATATGTTAAAAGTTTTCGAATGTTAATTTAGCTGCCAGTCTGAAATGGCAAATGTAACGGCGAACGTCGTAGAAAAAATCTCCTATAAAAGCGCGTACATTACGTTAACTGTAAATACGGCACTGCTGAATTCTGCGACGATAGTTCCTGTAACACTCCAAAAACTGTACGATGCTGGTGTAGCCTTTCAGATACCTTTGCTTCAGTCCCATCGATTCTGTGTAAAGCACCATCGAAAGAAATGTGCACACCTTGGACTCAGATCCAATCCATTTCCTTGAAATAGGAGCGGCAGCTGATCGGCCACAGATAGGACACAGTCGCACGCATTCGTTGCCTCGCCGAGATCATGCCACAGAGGGTCGCGTCCAGCATCTAGTTAACACGGTTTTCTACACACTACCTACTGATTGATACTAATGCGGCAGGTTATCAGAACGAGGAGCAGTCGTAAAGTTTTATCACCTCGGAGAAGATAGATAGTTACATTTTCCATACATCATTTGAACGTTTCTTTTATCGAAATGATGTAGAAAGCGTCAGTCTACGGGACATATACACAAGATTAGCTTTAAGCATAAGGTACACATAATTATTTTAGCCCTGCTCAACGAATTAGACCTAAGACGTGGGATATTTTTGGGTTAAACTGACTACCAGTTTTTTAGTAGAATTTCGTTAATGGAATAGTACAAAATAGCCAGCAGAAATTATTTTAAGCTAGATTTTAAACCTGCTTTGCTGCTTGTCCCACATTTTATGTCTTTAGCCAAATGATCAAAGATTTTTTGTTGCATCTTGAACACGTTTCGGAACCGCTGAAACATTTAATAGTAGATAATACAGATCATTTTTCCTCTAGTTTTCTAAGTATGGAGATCACTACTCTTCTCAAATTTTGACAAATTATTTACGGCGAATTTCATCAGCGGATGTATACACAGTGGTCGGAAATAGCCTAAAAAGCTTATAAGAATGTTACGTGTGAGGCTGTGTTGAGAAATAAATGTTAAGGAAATATTCTATACGATGCACCGTTTCCTAGTTATTTAGCACTGAAGCTAACAAATCAGATCGTTGTACTCGCAAGTTCAAGCACTTGCACGCGCTGAAATTTTGCAGTCCAGAGACATTCGTGAAATACCATGTGTTGAAATTTTCATTACCAGTTTAAATTTTTCTTTTTCGGAGGTGATAAATTTAAGCTACGTGAGTTAAAGTTGCATTTGATCGGTGTGGAGAAACCAAATGATCGTTCACCTTGTTCACCTTTAAGTGGTATAAATTTTGCCAAACAACGGATATTTTGATGCAGACATCGGCTGTGGATGTTTGCACAATGTTTCTCGTACACTTTCTCCGAGACATACCTCCTCTGCAGTCATTCTGGAGATGCCTGCCACATAATGGTCTGTTTAGGCTCGGAACACCAAAAAGTCTCTTGCATCCCTGTCGAGATACTACGGAGGATGAAGCCAACTTTCACAGCCGACGTAAACAGCATTTGTAACTACATCCTCTGTACGAACCTCTATCCCATCTCTGTCATATTCTGCTAGGCTTTGTTTTGACAGTGGTTTCCCCAAATCGCTTTCTTTGAAAGCCTCTTTTTACATCTTTCCCCTATCTGAGCTTGTGCTTGGTCCCTAACGACCACGTCGTTGCCGATACATCCCTTACTTCTTAAGACGACGTGTTTCAGGTGGGCAGGGAGGCCTTGTCTACGATCTGAGGACGAGCAGGAGCATGACTCAGAACACACTTAACTGAAACTTAGTAGGTGCTGAAGTGAATTCTTAAACTAGCTTTTTCGTTATCCTTTACACACAAATACATTTATCACTAAGGACGTAAGAAATTTGTGGCAGGTGCTCGTCAATATCGGCATATGTTCAGTCTGCACTAAGTAAACAGACTGATAATAGCCGCTTGCCGCGCGGGGTAGCAGTGCAGTCTTGGGCAACTTGTCACGGTTCGCGCAGCTCCCCCTGTCGGAGGTTATTAGTTCTCTTTCGGGCGTGAGTGTGTGTGTTGTCCTTAGCGTTAGTTAGTTTAAGTAGTGTGCAATTAGCAGGGGACCGACGACCTCAGAAGTTTGGTCCCCCAGAATCTTACCACATTTCTTTTCTTTATTTTTTTTTAGAAAAAGAAAAAGGCTTCGCTGCTCTTATAGGCAATTTAGTTTTATAGCCTACAAGTCACATCATCACATTATATCTCTACATTAGGAAGCTACAATTCTGGCTGAACTATAGTTAGAATCAATAATGAGAAACAGAGGATATTAGTTACATCTTAAATGACGACGTTAGGCTTGCAATATGGATCGGACCGAAAATCCTTTATGTATATTTAAATGACATCACAACAATTAGCAAATCGTCAGATAAACATTGATATATTGCTTAAATAGCAAATTTCTGGCTAAAATATACATTTTGTGTTATAAAATTTGCGTGTACGAATCTCCCAGCCGTAAAGGGTAAGAAAGGTACACTGAAGCAATAATAATACATAGTCAGTGGTCTAGTAAATTACATTTTCATTTAAGAAGTCAAAGCTGTCCAGAACGTTACGATGGCATAGTTCTAATTGTCCGCTTCGTGTTCGCTCAGGGAGCTCCTTAATAAAGTATTTGCAAGAGCAGCCAAGAGGCTATTATTGAAGAACTCTTCAGTAATTGTTGGAAAAAAACACAATTTCCATAATTTTGGGTGATATTTAAGGTGTACATTAAATTAGTAAAAGCTTCTTCAACATTTAGCCGAAATTTTCTGAAACTAGTATGCCAGTAACACAGAGCACGACTAACTAATCACATGACGAATATGTTTAAGAACCTGTGGCCTAAATGGAACTATTCAATGAAATACAACACTCATTGATGTACGTTATCTATATAATGTTACCGATCAGTTCATACTAAAGCTGACCCTTAGCTGAAGATTCGCTTCAGCTGCAGCTTGCTTTGGAAGATATGTTCCTATTCGAGGTTTTATTAACTTGTCTTTTTATAATGCTTCAAATACCACGTCCAGTTAGTTACTAGAAACGAGTTGTAACTTGGCATATTTCATTTAGAAATCAGTTCTAGACATAAAACAAACAGCGAAATCTCAAAGCGTTGACCTTGTAGCATACCACTTAGACAGTTAGCTACCGAGTGGTTCAAGACTTATCCAGGTACTTATGATTTACCAGAAAAAATAACAAATACAAAGAACAAAAATTATGAAAGATACTTACGTAAACAGACAGGCTTCCACAGCTGAAGCAAATTTCAGTAACATCCTTTTCAGAATATGTGCGAGCTATTTTAGAGCAAAAACAACTATTATTTCATTATCAACTACCGCATTATCCCTTGGCCCATAGCCGTTCCGTCATGAAACGAGTCAGCGCATGGTTTGCACAAGGCTCATTAAAAAATTTTTAATAAAAGAATTAGAAGAACAACACGAATAAGTTGTGTGAGAGGATACGACTAAAAGACATACAGGGAAGAGATTTGAAGGGCTACGAGAACGTATATTATAGAGTACGACCAGTGAGCCAAAAAGTGACCGTTCAACTTGCATTTTATCAGTAGGAGATTATCACTTCAATTCTCTCCGTTCTCCTACAGGTCTATGGAATATTCTGAATATTGCACACATTTACGTGGAATGCTAAAGACGTGCTATCCAAATGCATACCGTTTTTCCGTCTAGTGTTCACTGAAAGTATGTTTCTGAAACATCTGAATCAGTCAGCATAGTTAATAATAAATTGCAAAATCGATTATATGTCTATGTTTGTCACACAATAGCGAGACACCTGTATAACGGAGTTCATGAAGTTCACGAACTGGCATCGCAGAACCATCTGACCGCATTTTCTTTGTTGCCCCGAAATATAACTTTATACGAGACAACTGATGAAAGCCATCATAGCAGAGAAGCTATGCGTTTTAATGTCACAAACAGCGGAGAATGTTCTAATAGTGAAGGCGGCAACAGTCATTTCTTGGTCGAGATCATGAATGTATACTCCCCAGAAAGCTTCTCATCCACTCACAGTTATAAAAATTTAAAACGGTCGACTTTCCTGACCTATCATTGTGGAAGAATACAAGTTCCCTTTTAGAAGATTTCTGTGCCAGAGATTGTACGCATTGCGTTCTATTGCTGTTGTCAATTAACCTCTTCTCTGAAAGTCATGTGGTGATGTTACCAATTATGCCACTAGATTTTTTTGTGTCTTCAGTCTTCCTACTGGTGTGAAGCGGCCCACCGCAACTGCTCTTCTTAACCAATCTTTTCGCTCTTCTTAACCGATCTTTTCATCTCAAAGTAGCCAACTTGATCGTATTCTCAAGTATCTTAAGTTTTCCTAACCAACCTTTTGTGTATTATTCCTGTCAGCGACGTGTGTGCATGACTTCGCAAGCTGATTTTGTCATATGTCTCACACTTCTCGAATCTTGCAGTCTTGGGAATTATCTGCTTGATGTTCTTCCTTAACTGTGACGGTTTCGCCAGTCTCACACATTCTACACAAGAAAGTGAAAAATCGTTTCTTTTCCACTTCCCCCCAATGATTTTAGAAATTCCGATGGAGTGTTATCTATTCCTCCTGCCTTGTTTGATTTCATTCATTCAAAGCTCTTTTAAATTCAGATTCTCATACTGGATTCTCTGTCTCTTCTATATCGACTCCTGTTTCTTCTTCTATCACATCATCAGATAAGTCCTGCCGCTCGAAGAGGCTCTCAGTGTACACCTCCCATTTACCCACTCTCTCCTCTGCATTTAATAATGACGTTCCCATTGCCCTCTTAGTGTTACGCCCTTGCTTTTAATTTCATCGAAGGTTGTTTTGACTTTTCTGTACGCCTAGTCAGCGCTTCCGACAATAATTTCTCTTTCTATTTCTTCACACTTTCTATGTGGCCATTTCACCTTAACTTACATGCAACTCCGTTTTATTTCATTCCGGAGTGTCTTGTCTTTCTCTGTTCCTGAATTTGCCTCAGCACTTTCGTACTTCTTTCTTTCGTCCATCAACTATAAGTATAGGGTGATTGTAATTAAAGTTGAACGTTCAAATAGCTGTAGAAATAACACCAAATGTCAGAATGACGTCAAATTGCAACGGAATATGATCGGTGAAGGGGGAAAACGTATGGCAGAAGAAAAATAAATAGTTACAAAATGTAGCAATAGATGGCACTGTAAGCATCATAATTTGACAGTGGTCGACTACAGATGACAAATGAATCATACAACAATGCCTTAGGTGAACGCTTGACTTAAAGAAACTGTGCTACTCAGTGTGTATGTGTGTACAATTGTGCTATTGTCAGACCACCCACCACGGCTAGTTTTTATCACATCGGTTGGGAGAAATCGGTTGTTGATTGTCCTGAGGCCCAAAAACTGCATAACAAGCATCAGTCACAACGGTTTTTAATTGTCTCGAGGCCAAAAACCGAACAAAATTCATCTATCACATTGATTTTTTATTGTCCTGAGGCCAAAAACCGCGTGAAAAGCATCAATCGAAATCACACTGCATTATTAATTTTCATGCGATTGGCGCAGAACATGTTCAATACGCTGTCCACCGTTTACTGCAACAAGTTGAAATCGGGAAACAGCATGTTCCTCAACTGGTCCAGCTGATCTATCAATCTCTCTCAATCAGCTGTTGCGGAACATGCTTTGCAGTCAGGAGACCACCACATTTATTTTGATAGAACTCAAGTACTGGCAGCCACAAGCGGATATCATGAAAGGCTTTACAGAGAGGCTATAGAGATTATGAAACACCCCAGGAATTTTAATAGGAAGGAGGAGGGCGTGAAATTGAATGACACCTGGATGCCGGTGCTGAAGAAGATGTGTACCAGTCTTCCGCCATGGGATGATAGCAACAGCGGACGGCGGCAACCGACAACGGCCAATTGCGCTCGCGTATTCAAAACATGTGACGTCACGCCTATGCGCGGGAGCACGCGAAAACAAAAATTTGCTGCAGTCAGTAGTGAGACAGTGTGTGTTTCGGAAGTTAACAGAAGCTACGAACCCCCTTGAAGATGTCCTCCGCAGATGGCGACGAAACGTTGGTTTACAATGCGAAATCCATCAGACCACGGCATAATAGCCCGGAAAATAATTTTATTAATAATGGCAGTTCCGGCCGTGAAAGTTTACAATTTACAATCTTGCAAGCTGTCTATTGGCTTCTGTCTCGGGTTCGTAGGTAGACGTTCGTCTGATAATTTTACTGGCGTTTCGGCAACACGAGTGACTGACATTATGAAAGTTTCACGTTCCATTGCTGGTGTGAACTGGAGCCGCAGACTGTATGTATCTGGCGCGCCAATGTCATAGGGCTTCTCCGGTGTCATTTCCGGTGTGGTTCTCCTCTTGCTACCTGCGATGGCCGTACGCTGCAGCACGAGAAGCCAGGATCCGTTTACCTTAAGTCTTTCTTCTTTCTTGTTGAAGCTAGTCCCGTGTTTTTGTATTTCTACAGCCTCTCTGAACAAGCGGGTGTGATAGTGCTTCTCTATAGCCAGAACTTCCGTGTCGGCGAATTTTATTACGTGCTCGCTCTCACACAGCGCGTGGTGTGCCACGGGCGATTTCTCCACCTGTCCCAACACGAATATCGCTTATGTTCTTTGATCCTGGTGTTGAGTGATCGTCCCGTCATTCCGACATAAACTTTTCCTCATGTGCATGGTATGCGGTATATTCGTAACATTGCAAGAAGTTCCCTTTTTTCCTTTGCCGATATAGGACACTCTTTGACCTTCTTTGTCTGTTTGAAAATCGTCTTTAAGCCGTGTTTGCTCAATATACGGCCAATTCTGTCCGTCACTCTGGGAATGTATGGCAGAAAGGCCATACCCGACATTTCTTATTCTGATTTGTCACTTCGCCGAGTATTTGGCTCTGTTACAGTTCTAATGTAACTAGCGGAGTACCCTTTGCTCCTCCAAATACTTTCCAGGTGTGGCATTTCGCCTCTGAGATGCTGCGGCTCAATCCACCACCCGAGCCAGGAAACAGGAATGATTAATACGCTCGTAGCGCGAACAGGACGAATATGTGAGCCACAGCACCCGTGCTACAGCGAACGAACGTCACAGGAAGCTAGAGGAGCATCGCACCGGAAATGACCGCGGAGAAGCCCTCGGACTTTGGAGCGCGAGGTAGATACTGTCTGCCGCCGCGAGCTCGGCTTCAGTTCACAACCAGTAAATGGAGGGTGAAGCTTTGACAATTCCAGACACACGAGCTGGCCAAATGTCAGTAAAATCATCAGACGAACATCAGCCGAAGAGCGAGAGACAGAAGCCAATGGGCAGTTTGTCAACAAGTGGCTACGAAAGCCTTAACAGTTCTGTATCTTTCAGATAGCCCCACAGTCAGACGGCACACGGATTAAGGTTGGGCGATATAGACGGCCAGGCTGTAGGGAAATGGCTGCTCATAATTCTAGCATTTCCGAAATGGCGCTTCAGCAGCTGCTTAAGTGGATTTACAATGTGCGGAGGGACGAAGCTTGCATAAAGGATACCATCCACACATCGGCGCTTTTGGAGATCAGGAATGAGTGGTAGCGCAAAAGACACTCACGGCGCTTACCAGTGACGGTACAGGTAACGGGACGGAAGCACCTGTCTCTTC
Source organism: Schistocerca gregaria (assembly GCF_023897955.1). Lineage (NCBI taxonomy): Eukaryota > Metazoa > Arthropoda > Insecta > Orthoptera > Acrididae > Schistocerca > Schistocerca gregaria. The sequence continues at coordinate 577,590,655 of NC_064921.1, read as the reverse complement.
GAAAAAAATGTAGCCCTATGGTAAATGATGCCGTAAACTCACACCACACAGTGACCTTTTCAGGATGAACTGGTACTGGCTGATTGGCGTGTGGATTTTCCGTTGCCCTTATTCGACAATTCTGTGTATTGGCATAAACTGTAAGATGGAAGCGGGCTTCGTCTGTCCACAAAATTTTCCACGGCCAGTCGTTTTCCACTTCGATGCGGGCAAGAAATTCTAAAATGGTTCAAATGGCTCTGAGCATTATGTGAATTAACATCTGAGGTCATCAGTCCCCTAGACTTAGAACTACTTAAACCTAACTAACCTAAGGACACCACACACATCAATGCCCGAGTCAGGATTTGAACCTGCGACCGTAGCAGCAGCGCGGTTCCGGACTGAAGCGCCTAGAAGCGGTCGGCCACCCCAGCCGGCCAAAACTTCTAAAGCAAATGTCTCTCTTGCTGACAGGTCAAGAGGAAACAATTCGTGCACATGGGTAATTTGGAATGGATAGTGAAGAAGGAAGTTCCGTAGGATTTTATTGACCATGCGCACGGGTATGTCCAATGTTCGGGCAATTCTCGGTGCATTACACGTTTGCACACCACCACCCATCTCCTCCTGCATAGCTGGGGCCACTGGTTCCGCTGACGTCGAATCAATTCGTTTCCTCCCTCTACCAGGTTGCACATCAAAAGTAGCCATCTTTTCGAATTTCTGAATCATTTTCACCAGACCCATGGCAATCACGAGACCAACGCCTTATTTAAAACACTTCAGTGCCCAGAACTTCTGCAGAGCGACGTATGCACAGCAGAATTTTTTGTAATATAGCTTTACACGCAGAGAGCGATCCTGCTTTGAGACAGTCGTGGCCAATGTCGCAGACTCGAAAGGAGGAAAAGCCTTGCACGCTGCGTGTTTATACCAATTCCAGTTTGTCACGCTCAGGACAGGTGTTGTCATTTTCGTACTCTGAAACATATTGCGCCATCTATCGATCGATTTTCACACTATGTTTTTCCTGACACCATCCTTTTTCCCCATTCTCCAATAATATCCCGTTGCAATTTGACATCATTCTGACCAGTGTGTTATATCTGCAGCGTGTTGAATGTTTAACTTTAATTATAATCACCCTGAATTACTGCTGTTATCCATGGTTTATTCGCTGTTACCTATGGAACTATGTGTTTCTCTCCTTCGTCTGTGATCGCCCTTTTTAGAAATGTCCACTCCACTTCAGCTGAGCTGCCTAGTGAGCTGTATATTGCCACAGGGTCTATACCCTCATAGAACGCTAAGCGTATCTCTTCATCCCTTAGTGCTTCCTTATCCCTTTTCATTGCCCACTGATTCTTCCCGACTAGTTTCTCATACTTCAGTCTACTCTTCGTCATTACGACATCGTGATCTGCCCTTGGAAATATCTTACAAGCCTGTATCTGTTTTCGGAATCTCTGTCTATCTATGATGCAATCTACTTGAAATCTTTCCCGCCTTTTCCCAATATACCTTCTCCTTTTGTCGTTCTTGAACAAATTATTCTCTGTTAATACTTAATATTTGTTGCCGAACTGAATTACTGTTCCTCCTCTTTCGTTCCGAACACCAAGCCCATATTCTCCCGTAATCCTTTCTTCTACTCCTTATCCTACAACCACAATCCAGTACCCCAAGACTGACAGATTTTCATCTCCATTTATGTACTGAGTTACCTGTTCAATGTCGTCAGTTTTATTCTCTGTCTCCACATCTCCTACTTGCGATCTCCGTATATATACTGGAACTAACCGCGGACGCCTGTTATATTTAGATTGAGCCCCTTCATTTACCTTTTCAGATTTTCTAGCTAGATACATTAGTTATCTTGCGTTCCACATCTGTCAAAATGTACTTGTCAACTGAAAAGAGAACATTTTTGAGTGATCTGTCATGCGTAGTGTCAAGGGACTCAACATAGAGCCCCCTTGCATCCCCAATTTACATTACGCCGGTTACATTCAAACCCCTTACCTGTTTGTTGACTCTAGATTACAATAATCTGTTTTCTACTTCGTGAATATGAGCTAAACAGCTGTTGGGCATTTTCTCCCAATCTTTTCCTCCCCATCTCGTAATGTCAAAACTTAAGCATTGGTATTGTGTGGTGCACACAATCAAACGATTTTCTTCACTCAGAGAAAATACCTACTGTCCTGAAGGTATTGTTTTCTCGGCTAGTGCGTCACACAGGTAAGAATTTATTACATTTTCTGTGGCTAACTGCGGTATTAAAACGGACGCTTCGATAGTCTTTTTTCAGCGGTCATGTTTAGGACGTACTTAGGTACAATCCAAACTTTTTCATATAAATGCTACTTTGACACTGAATACAGATTGAAGCAATGGAATAAAATTTGTACCAATGCAGATATTCGTACCCGGGTCTTTTGCCCACTAGGCAGATGCGCCAGCTACAGCGCCGCGGTTAACACACTTGCAGTGCTTACTCTAGTACGTCTCCATCCCTAAATCAAACTCCATTTCACGCCTCAGCCAATGTTCCCCTTCTTAACTGGTATCAGTATCGCAGAGGCTCTCCAACAATTGTATAACACTTAAGCATCAGTGAGGATGAGGTACTAGAGCAATCCGTGCACGTGTGTGAGCTGCTAGGCTTGAGTTGCACAGAGATTAGTCCATTGTCTAGTAAGCTGGAGAGACGGCTACGAATCCCGGCGTTGGTACAAATTTTAATTCATTGCTCAGAATCACTGTTGAACAGACATAAGGTTATCTGATTAAATGATACTTATGTTACCGTTTCCTATTTGAAACAATGTGTCACTTCTACCGGCAGACGTAGAATCACGGTAATTCAAATCTCATAGATGCCTGGACGACTTAATAAACCATTGGTTAAGGAAACGTCGAGTAGCCGCAAGTGGGCAATTTAAGAAACATTTCTGGCATTTGCATACAGTAATTTAGAGAAACTACCAGGATGCCTTGTCGACAACTGGAGCACACTGTCTGGAACACTCGCCACCTTTGTCAGAGAGCACACACAAGAACATTCGATAATGTTAGTAACAGGTATGAGCGAGTTGTATTTTAGTAATTACTGTGGAAAACATAAGAGGTAAACATTCCACAGCATAATGTTCATAGACGATGCCGGAGGTGGTAACTAACGGAGGTTAAATACGAATCCTGCTCCCCACGGAGCAGTCGCGGCAGACGTACGTAGTAGCTTCCCCTCTTAATGCAGCTACAACATCGCCGGCTTCTCTTTGCAGCAAACGGGACCGCTTAAGCCCAGGAGGATGCAGCCGGGGCTTTGTGCTTTAGCGGGCTAAAGTGAGAGCACCATTACTACAGAGAGCTGTTTTTTCAAATCCACAAAGGAATGGAATAGGGAAGACGCTAGCCGGAGCAGAGAGACACGCAGCGCAGAGTACACAGCACTGAGAAGATTTGTGAGCCAGGATCCTCTGGATTTTCACTGCACCGTACTTCATCTCCTGCGCAGTGTATTTGACGATGATGTGTAAGAAGCAGGGGTCCTCTTTCAGCGCTTCGTAAACAACTCGAGAAAACAGAAAACCGGCTGAGAACATCCCGGTATTCAACGTATTATTTAGGAGGTCACCGAAAGCACGTAAGAATTTCACCTGTCTAAGTGAAGTAGCTTCTTTTTTTCTGTTTTCATATAGAATCATGGGTTATAAATTTTAAAAAGGAACCACACAACAACAGCTATACTTACAAACCGAGCTGTCCTAAATTTTATCATCCCCAAACTGGTAGGGGTATCAATAATATATATAGGTAAGAAGTGGAAGCGCTCAGAATACAATATTTTAATAACGTGTGGAAAACGCATTGCTCAATATAGAGAGTATCTTTCACGAAAACAGAAGCAGAACGTTTTACTGAGAAAGAATACAGACGAATTTGTTGGAATAACTAGATATGTGCTGCTACTTTTACGCTGTACTTAGATATATCTTGAAGTAGTAATTAAAGTTAAGGAGGTCAATGTACTTACAGAGTTTCATCAAACTTATACAATGCTGCAATGGTAAATCCTAAACCTGAACTGCCATAGTCAAGCTACTCAGTTAAATAAAGCCTTCACATTAAATATCTTTCAGTTTAGATCGCCACTATTTATAAAATTTCAATGTGTAGAAGTCATCACAATCAAGGTTAAAGAAAGTAATCTCTGTAAGAATATACCTCACAGGTGGAGAAGGTAGCTGTTACTGCACCATCTCGGCCTTTGATACAACTAATAATATTGATAGCGGACGTGACTTCACATGTTAACCCATGGCTTGTATTTACCCAGTCTCATGTACACCATACTCAATGTCACTGAAGCAGCCCACTATGGTGCATTGAATAGACAGAAACCTGTCGCCAAGAAAGTAAAATGTAAAGACCTTGCATGTAATTCAAAAATTGTCTAAACTACAAATACATGATTATTGCTTTGTGTTGTAAGACAAAAGATATATGAACCTGGTACAGGAAGTACGCATTGACACCTGACGATGGGCTCAGGTCCAAAAATAGTCACAATGAGATAAAAATAGCGTCAAAATAATTACTTGTTGCTGCTTTTTACTCAGTAGTCCTGTTGTAAACATGTAATGTTTAGAACTGTGTATAGAACCAAATATTGCTGCACTTCCATAGTACTTCCCACACAGTTGTGCCATTAGGCGACGCATTCTGTATCATCAGCTGTTGTACAATTTATGATTCATAACCGAATGGTGCCGTTCCAGCAAGAGATCAGCTGTTTTGTATAGGAGTCTGAATGGGAACTTCCGCCTTGTGGATAGCGAATCTACTTCAGTAAGTGTCCAGCATGTGATGACACCGAGGCTTCCATTGGACTTCATTCGAATAGGGGCTGCAGACTGTACTGTCACTGGAAACCTGTCGTATTAATTGCAACGGATGAGTAACCCAATGTTTATTATCAGTTGGCCAGTTGTACTTCAGGTTATGTACAGCATTATGCGCTATGGATGTACTGGTCCCACCTGTTCTCAACAAAAAATTTGTGTATCTGTTCGTCACCAAATAATAAATTTCCTTGACGAAACGTGTACGAGATGAAACATGATTCGCTCAGCAATTTACTGAATGCATGCGGTAATTATAGTTCGTTCACTATCTATATGCTTGCTTATATGAGACTGTCTGCCCACTCTTCTGTACACTTGAACTAGCAACTATGCCGAGGTGCCCAGGGAACAAGATTACAATACCTTATCTCTGATCAATGATGTTTTGTGGCACATAATTTTTGAGTTCTATGAGTTGTGTTTAAGCAAGTAGCAATTCAAATATTCGGATTATAGCGTTTGTTTTAACCTACCATTGTGATCTGGGACTTGGTTCCCAACTTAAGTATTTCCTTGTGAATGTACTGGCTTAAAGAAAGCAGGCAGGTAGAAGCACACTGGATTAATTACTGTTTTCCACCAATGAGCAGCTTCTGGTTTAACGTTATAATGTAGTACCTTGTCTATTGTTGTCCAGAAGCCGTGGTATGTTAAAAGAAAGGAGAATGGCAGTAGTATATCTACAAGCACTCTGGCATATCGTTCAAGTCCCTGACACTAGTCACTGTCACAGCCGCTGTGCTGCAGTCAACTGTGGTGGCGAGACACCACTGAAACGTGTTATAGTTCAGTAGATGACCGCAGTCCTATGTATCAGATGTATCAGATTCATATAAATACTTTACAACTGGTTGCAAAACACACATGAACACAACAGCTAACTCAAGTGCCGCTGACGACAGGAATTAGCAAAGTAAACGTTATTTTGTAGTGTCTAAAGCTCATTATATATCAAAAACATAGTCAGTCATTATAGTCACCATTTCCTTGGGTACTAACTTTATCTCGCATTTCAAAAAATTGGCTTTTGTTATACTTTGAAGAGGTAGGAAATGTATTCCTTTCATTAACTGTGTAATGTAACGTTTTCTCTCATTCAGGTGAGCACCAGAGCCTATCGTTCCCTCTGTACTATACTATAATGTTGTTGTCTGGTTGTTTAATTTGGTGTATAAATAAGAGAGATGATGTCAGCAGGTCGAAATCTCAGCTAATGGGTCTCGTGAATCTCGTGTTGTATCACGAAAAGCTGAATTTTCTTTGATGTCACTATTGGGGAGATGTCGACTACTGTGGGGTGGCATATAATGAACTTTAAAACCATATTGCATCACCCTGTGAACTGACTGTCATTCTCCACTGACAATCATTCTTCACTCTTCACTATTCTCCACGTAACAGTATGTTGGGTAATTGTGGCCGGTCATATCCAATTCTGGGTCATCTACTGCACTGCTTCATCATTATATTTCACCTTATACATGTGCACACAACATCCGGAACTCACTTCTAGCATTTTTGAATCTACCCCACCATCAGCATCGTTGTTAATCAGTAAATGTCCACTATCTTTCTTGTGTAATGCATACTTTAATGAAACAGAAACATTACAGTGTATCAGAACTGGAATTAAAGGAATAACCACTATCTGACGCCTCCAGTAACTGAAACAATGCGATAGCTAACACTTTCATATACACATTCATAATGAATATATATTAAATACGTTCCCAAAAAAATCAAGTAAAATCTATGTTACACAGAAACCAACCGCGTAATTAATCACATCAAGACATGAAATATTTGGGATATTATCAGGAGTGTTTTCAATACAGGTTTCATACCTAAGTTTCCCTTAAATCAAAAGATGCAATATTCTGCTAAAGAATGAAAGAAGTATCAGATTAACAAAAGGTGCTGAATGATGAATCTCTTTCAGAATTTCTTATACTAATAGCTAAATATGTGTATTCTCGAAAATGAGTCTGGATACATAATGTGCATGGCATAGTGTTCGAAAGAGATTTCTTAATAGGTTATGAACTGGTGATGACAGATAATGTGTGCTGGGTTTGAAAGTACAAGAAACTATACAGTACTATTCAGTCAAAGCAACATGTTGTTTCTTAGGCCATGTAGACAGTAGCACCAACCATTCGCCCACAGAGATAGTTGATTTTATTGTGTGTGTCTAAAATGTAAAAAAAGAAAACAGTATAATGTTGATGATGATGAATGAAGGCACCCTCCTCTATTTCTCTCTCTCACTCTCTCTCTGTTATACATAGTTTAACGAGTTAACAACATGTGGATGAAGCATGTATAATTGTTCCAAGTAACTGAAATACCTAACTGATTTACACATCACAGTAAATATCAGGTCATAAAACTATATTACAGGTGGAATGAAAGGAATGAAGATTCCTCCACCAGTTGAAATCATCTCTCTGATTTCGACACTACAGTAAATATCCAAGTAACATCATTGCAGAGGAAATTAGGGTTGTAATGCTTGCTTTTTATTAGAGGGAGAATGAAAGCAATATAACACCCCCCTCCCCCCCCCCCCCCAGCTCCCTCAAGCCCGGTATCCACTGTACAACAGAAGTAAATTGCAACGTTTTGAATTGCAAGGTGAAGTTAATACACAACCGTTGTGCCACAATAATCTTTTGACTCATTTTGACATCTCACAAATTTTTAGAGTGGAAATAACTTCGTTTCCTTTTTTAATTCTCGTCGACTAGCGAACTTTTCAGAAAATGTAGATAGATCATGAGGTGTGTTCATGTACATTCTGATCACTATATATATATATATATATCTTTTTAAAAAAGATCAAATTACGATCACAAATTATGATCATCTACAAATCTATAATTTATTTCGGTAGCGCCAAGTAAGGGCAGCAGTACATATTTTTATAAGTTGCATCGTCGATTTAAATGTCTGAATATTTAATCCGGAAGACCATGGCGTGGTACACAAATGTTGCTAAACCTGTAGGTTTTCATCAGTTGTGGCAATACGCAAGCTGCTTGCATTTCAATAAATAATGAAGGTGTCATTGTCTTTGTGACATTTCTCCTGTGTTTGATCATGCTGTGCACGTATCTCACTTTTTGTACTTTGCAATATGAGAATCGTGTTTCTTCCATCATAAAACGATATCTGTTTGTCTTCTGGACACATAGTGTGTGAGTGTGGTATTTTCACATCACGTATTTTGTTTAGATGTTTATTTCATTTAGTAGCTGATTAGAAAGAATACAATTTTACAGAACCTTGCCTGCTCTAATAGGGATACTTTCGATGCAATTAAAAAGCAATATTAGGATTTGTATAAGAGCGATTAATTTTTCTAGTCGCATATTATCTTTGACCCTCTCCACTCCCTTAAATGGTATTTGCTAAGGTAAAACATTACTGAAAATCTAATAAAAACGGTAGGTGATGGCATTGCGTTCTATAATACAGATCATAATGAAATGTCACGTCCTTTTTGGGTTTAAATTCTGTTGCATAGCTTATAGAACAAGGTATGTATATTAATATTTAAATTGATGTTTCATTGTGTCTTAAACGAAGATGTGTAAATAATGTATATAGTTACATTCTCTCAGTAATTTAGACTGTCTATTTGTATGTGTGTTGGCTTGTTTAACATATAATTTTAGCTAACATGTATTTTCTGCAGTTATAAATTGGGCAGTGTATTGTCGATTCTTCAGATTAAAATTGTAACATAAACTGTCTCTTTAATATATCATTAGTAATTATTTAGAAATAGAAATTAAAGCAGCATTGTGGTGCATACAGTAGAAACAAAACATATTAATGCTTTATGAGATGATGTGGCCATTTTTAATACACTCAAATACTTTTATTTGTCTTAACCACTGTATTTTTTTATTTTATACTGCCTAACATGTTTTGGCCTTACATTATTACAAAAGGCTAATAACCTTAGATAAAGCCAAGTTGAATTTGTTAAACCTGGATACAAAGTATCTAATCTACATTATTTCATGATATCTGTGTGAAAACTCAAATGTAATCAAGGAATGTAGACCAGATACTTTGTAACCATCTTCAACAAATTCAATTTCATTATATCTGTGTATAACTACAGTTAAGTGTCAGAAAGGGATACTTGTAGACATTTTTACCAAAATGAGTTTCATTATAGCTACAAATGTGTTATAGTTGTTTCAAGGCTTTGTGGGTGACATGCCCTGAGGTGCATTGGGCACAATTGTCAAAACTAATGTAAGTTTTTGAGTGACCTACTTTAGAGTTCACAGTTATGCTGTAAGCACCAATTTTAAATATATATGTGTGTCTAAAATATTATCGTGATATATTATGTAAACATTATACCTTTCTGATGTGCTTGCCTTTCTTTGCCGTTATTTTAAATGATGAATTAATACTGTGACATTGGAAAAGCATCACATAACACTTTAAAAATGGAAAATTATTCATATGGGTTTTCTATCTGCCTTACATGAAGTGTGGTTTGGAGGTCAAGTGTGAACACTCCCATCAGTTGGCAGCAACAAGCAACAGGAACACAAAGGAGCATGTGACTTTATTTCTCATTTTGAAGATATTCAGAATAGAGTTTAAAGTAAAACTCATTTTAGGAACCATGTATCTCTAATTCGTTAATTACATTGTGTATGTCAATGTTTGGCTTTAACTAGTTATGCAGAAAATGTTTTTTACTTGGTTTCAAATTCCATGAACATTGTACAGTTTCCGATAGAATTTACAGAAGCAAGATGAAAATGTTCAGGAAGAACATCCAGAATTTGACATAAAAAATTTACTGTAGTGAGGAGTGAAGACAATATATGGCAATTTATTCATTTAAACATTGTACCATTTTATGTGAAGGTTGCTAATCTTTTTTTAAACTGTGTGTTTTGCTGATGTATTTACTTGTGGGAATACTGGAATTCATCTACAGTCCATAATTTTTTGATATATAATTGAAACGATTTTAAAAATTTTAGCATGGTGCAAATATGTTTTAAAGATTTTAGAGAATTTTTGCAGGTCTTTTTACATCTTTCATCATCTTACATTTGGGAATTTTTGCGTACACCATACTGAATTTTTAAATTTCCTACCATCCACCATCCTGGAGTTCTCACTAGCCCTACATCAACAATCTTCGATTATTTAATTGAACATCATCACCAGTGACTGTAGGACCGAGTGTGTGGTGCCATCTAGCTGCAGAAATTTTAGTTATTTGCTAGAAAGGATATAAACATGCTACTGTGCTAAAGCTATTGGTTGCTGGTGCATGTATTTTACTGGAGCTGGCGTATCTGTTGTTCATCAGTTGCACAACTCAATGTAAGGTGCTTGTGAGAATCACATCATTCTTTTGTTTCTGTCTGCAGCCTCTCCTTTTAAGGACGAATTTTTTGTTGTTAGTCTGAATGAGTATTAGAAGTGCCTGTGTGTGGTTTTTAACATTTCAAAAAATTGTTTAAATGTCTCTAAGCGCTATGGGACTTAACATCTCAGGTCATCAGTCTCCTAGACATAGAACTACTTGAACGTAACTGACCTAAGAACTTGACACACATCTATGCCTGAAGCATGTTTCGGACCTGCGACCGTAGCAGCAACGCGGTTCCGGACTGTAGCACCTAGAACCTCTCGGTCACAGTAGCCGGCTTAAGATTTCAGCTGTGCTTGGCATACTCAGCATTGTAATAAAGTTACCTTTTTGCTTGTTGGCTAATGTGTTGGTGTAAGTTTTTACCATCTCGTATGGAACAATGTTTTATTAAAACTTAATGTATCTAAAATGTGTTGGTAAAAAGAAAAAAAAATTAATTTGCCCATTCTTCAGAGGATGTTGTTTGTAAGTATTGTCATTTTCCTCGCTCGTACCGGTTCTAAAGTGGCCTGTTTTTCAGATGCGCAGAAATATCCTCTAGTGCATTGTTATTATGCTGGTGGTGTAGAAGTACTTTTGTAACTTATGACCTGTAAGTTGCAGTTGAGTATGTCCTACAAAGAAGTTAAGGCAACTATGAACTGTGTTAATGAAAACAGTTTACACAGGCTGTGCAATTTATTTATTAATATTTTCATCTGTTACTAAGTTCTTTGATATTGTTTTTCATAAATAGTAATACTGAGAAACTGAAGGTTAACGAGTCATTCTGTATTCTACATACTCATTTCAACGCTCACACTACCCACCTTCATAACGTGCTACACATCGGTAGAAGTGGAATAAAGTTCATTCTGGAGCACTTTTCAATTCAAACTCAAATCAAATTAATTATGCAAATTAATTAACCGGTCAACTTATTACCCCCATACCTGATGACGTCATGGGTTTCCCATGGTTAGCACATGCTCCATTCCCCCACCAGTCTGTGTAGAACTGTTAGACTGGGAGGATCTCACGGCAGTAGGCTAATATATCATCAGTTACATTGAGTTAAACAGTTTGCAGGAGACAGGACGGTGTGGAATAATGTTTATTTAAACAGTTAGCAGGAATGGATTTCGTGTAGTTTATTGATTTCTAAAGATCACAATAAAGCTTGAAATTGACGATTTTGCTAAAGTGGTTAAAAATTCACATTATCACTCGAAATTGCGAGCATGCAGACTCAAACTCTACCCAGAGCGCCTACTGCACCTGGCACTCGAAATAAATAAGTAAATATTTCTGTAACGCCAAGTAGGAAGCTCACTTCTTCGCGACATTTTGCTGCTTATTTCAACACACTGTCAGAGAAAAAAAATATTCTGACTCCTACAGCTGTTGTGATGTTGATAATTTTTCTGAAACGCTGTGTGGACTTCGTTTATATTTGCTGCTGTAGTCAGGGATGATCAAGTACTTATTTTTTATTTTAATCTCATTTTGAAGCACTCTCTCGTCTAAGCACATATAGAGCAATAATATATCTAACAGTTCATGACACATTTCTGAACCGACAACAGATCGTGGATGAAAAGCACTGACACAACAAATCAGATGTCTAAAATAATCTCCTAGAATTCGAAGCACTGTCCTACAGACAGGAAAAATAGCTGGAATTTTCGATGATTTTTCGATGTCCTGCATTTGCTGATATGAAGAAGCTCTAAGGCCACATTGGTGGGTGGGGAACAGCATCCCACCTGTTTGAACCGGAGGATGAAAATCTGCCAGGATTTTTGTCTGAACACTCGAAAAAAAAATCCCCTGGCTCTCTGATGTCACGGAAATTTCCGTACAGACCTTGTTCTGTAACTTGTATTGTTCGAACAAACCAATAGAGTATCCTATACGCTCACAAACAATGTCTTGTGACTCTGAACCATAGTTCCTGTGAATGGAGCATTTTGATTTATTCCTACCCGCCAATTTTCTGCTGCTGATGTAGGAGCCCTATCTATCACTTGTTACAAATTTACATATTACAAGAAATTCAGCGGAAAACTATTTTGTACAGATCGAAAAACCTACAGTAGTCAAGCAGACATATTACGCAGATAGTTAAGCCATGCAGTGGTGGTCTGCAGATGAGGAAATTCGAAAACTATCGCTAAAGCCATTCATCGTCAGTTACACTGCTCTGCTACTGTCGACGAAAAATTGACTTTTCGGAGTGGAACTGATCTCCGACCATCACCACTAACGATTGTACGACCATACCACATCGTCGTAATAAATAATAGCCTGCACCATATGGCGTCATCACTTCAGCACCCTACATATAGCTAACTACCACTAGACACTCATACATATGCCGCGAAGACACACAGATCCCCAAAACACGAGTGCCATGTATAGCTGTGATACTACACATTCCTCACGACGTCGGTCGGTCATTCACCGCAGCCAATAGTAACGACGCTACGGTACAAGCACACGCACACGTTGGCCCGATGCGTGACCGGAGAGCCCTCTGCAGACAGTGGCCACTCTCCAAATAGGTGTACAATGCATGGGCTGGTTCCCCTATCACGAAGGGGGTCTGCTTATGGTAATGTCTTCGGCCAGACCTGATTGCTGCCGTGGTTTCTGAAACGACTTGGGAACATCTCCAGACTTTTGGATTACAAGAACATTTTTCTTTCTGAGCTCGGTCGATGGGAGACGCTTCGTCAATCGCGTATTAATTTACCGATATCGAAACCGACATCAAGTGCCATCTCCGATTTTACACACCGAAGACGATGTATCTGTGACACTTTTATGCTGAAATCATCGAGTGTTATATGAATATTTCTAGAATTTCATGTATTTTCATGTGGATCGTCAGAGTATTTACGTGACTGTTCTCTATATCAGCCACAAACAGTATGCTACCGATCACTTGCCCAATATAGGCCCCAAGATAAAGAGGAGAAATTATGTCTCTTGAAACAACAAGTTCTAGTGAGGAAATTATGTTTGACCTGCTGCTAACCGGTGAGTAGCTAGAAACGTATCTTGTTTGTGAATAAATTTATATGAAAACTCGAAAATGGAGGAAAATGGTAGCCCCACTTGCATTTTTAACGATTACAGATGTCAAATGATACAACAGAGTCCATACCATATTTGTACTTTACAAAGTCAACTAAGCTTTTTAGCCTCATAATCATATGTGTTTATCATGTCTAGAGGACGATCAGTGTCTCAACTAGCTATCTTTCACCATCCTGATGCAAAGAACACCACACAATCGATGTTCTCTTAAACAAATGATGACGGAGAAAACGTAGAGTGGCAGAACAAGCAATCAGCTGGTAATGAAGATAAATCAGCTGGTCAATTTACTTTAGGTGGAGGGGGGAATAAATGTCCAGTTCAAACACTGAACATAATGAATCTTCTCAAATTACCTCATAAAAATTGGAGAATACTAGTAAGCCACACAATCACATAGGCTACCCAATATGTACTGTTACTCTACTGTTCACCCGCAACTGCATCCCTGTTCTTCGCCCGACTCGTTTAGGAGGTTCAGTGCTGGGTCACGCCTTAAGTCGGAAATATCCGCTTGTTCTGGACACTGACTACCATTACCACGCACCACCCCTGCCAAATGGTGTCGTTCTAGGAGTCCAGCTCATCAGTTTAATTACAATTTAATATTGCACCTGATGTAGCAATCTGGTAACATTCAGCAATGAGCGAAGTACTAGAAATACCTCCTACCAACTGTGGAAAGATAAATTTCCCATAGAAATATGTATCGTCTGACATTTTCCACAAAAAACCTTTCAGAACCCTTAAGGCTATCGACACAATGAAATCGCAGTTTTGTACATCAAATTTATACCTCCTTTATGAATGGACATAGCCCCACCCACATAATTTTCTTCGCATATTTTGGAATACTTTTAACACATATATTTCAGACAAGCAGTGTGATAATCGTTTATGTCAGTGTAGCGTCCAAAAATATTATGATATGTCCACACACACACACACACACACACACACACACACACACACACAAAGTGTTTAGGTATCTCGTTCTCCTCAGTTCTAGGCAATTATTTAACATTTGGTCTTCCAACCAACCAAGTTCGAGAATATACTGTAGGTATTTTCAATCAGTGCTTCCGGACTGTGTTGCATCCTGCAAAAACTAGTGTTGGAAAGCACAGTCATCTGGCACTATGTGATAGCCAACAGCTGTCCCGTAAATGAAAGGGTTGGAAAGACATCACCGATATGCGTTGGTGTACTGTAGTAAACACCACAGCCGATAGTGCAACAAAGAAGATGTGAGGATCTGCCTAAGGGAGCCGATGAGAAGATGTGTATATTCATTGCGTTAAGGCCGTTTTGCCGACCCTGTTTGTCACTACAGCAGATCCAGTTGAATCCCTGTGTAGTGATATTGAGTAGGCATTTATAAAATGAATCTATGAGCAATTGTCATTGGTTGTGCTCGTCAATGTTCTGCAACAGAATTCCCCACATTAAATATATCTTCCCCTTATTGCTAGACATATGTAATTTCTTACACGAATAGTATCTGAACACTTCCTACACACTTCTGGTGATACGTTGGAACTCTAACCATAGCAACGTTAGGTTCCAACAGGATGACATTGCCAAAAGTTAGCGTCATTATCATTTGTAGATGTACAGTACCCAAAGGAGAGTGTTATGTTCACAACACATCAATTGGATGTCGTATTGCATGGCCTGCCATAGCTTCGCAGTAACAGAATAATCCTGCCATATTACGGTTACTACATATAATCGAAGAATAAAGCAAGTAATTGCAATTAAAAACCCTTCATGTCCTTTCTTTATGTTACTTACGTTCTCTCACGATACTTGGTGTTTATTAGAGCAGAAACAACTAATAACCCTAGCCAAGTCAAAGACTCATGGTAATTCTCTTGAAAACCCATGATGTTCTGACAGCACTTTACCATAATTCACTAACTAAGTAGAGAGCTTTCATAACGAGAAAAACTGCCGCTAACGTACATGAGGAGATTCACCACCATGCAGACAACAGGCGGACTGCACACAGAAATACAGAAATGTAACATTCACTATTCATGGCTATTATAAGAGTCACTAAATATCCCCCTAACATATCCTAATTTTCTTTATCGTATTCTCTGATTACAACGCTAGAAATACGACAGTGTTATGGTGTCTGAGGCTTCAATGACAGTGCCGTCTCTCTCTCTCTCTCTCTCTCTCTCTCTCTCTCTCTCTCTCTCTCTCTCTCCCGCCCTCTCTCTCTCTCTCTCTCTCTCCCTCCCTCTCTCTCTCTCTGTCTGTCTGTCTGTCTATCTCTCCTCGTTATTTTTATAAAATAGCCAACGGAGTAAAACTACGAACTCCAGAACGTTTGCTAACATCACCAATCAGAGAAGTCAATTAGATTTAATCGCATCTCTCTCTTCTGATATATCAGAAACAAATACCATGTGCTTCTTGACAGAGACAATATGTGGTGATTGCTTTAAATATACACATATTGATCCACTTGAGAAGGCAGCCTGTGATTGAAGTCACTTCGACTGTCATGTGTAAAGTTTCATCAGTCATACTGGAGGAAGGCCATATCCTACAATCATAATTGAAGGTACTTGTGTTGTTGTTTCATAAGCAATTCGATATTGTTTTTTACTGTAACACATCAAAGCAGTGTATGACTACAGCTGTGTACACAGCCACACGTTTTGATTTTCTATCGTGAGTTTCAGGTCTGCACCAGCTGCTAAACCAGCATTAATATATTTTGATGCATCGGCTGTCATAGTTGGACATCACATAAGTAAACTAAGATGATCCCACAACACACAGGATAACTGAAATAAAAGACAGAGCAATGTTGCTTATTTACAAAAACGTGAAAGACATCGCAAGACCAGAAGAGTTAGCAGTATTGGGGCATAAGGAATTTTGGTGACTTCGTTTCGTTGAAGGATTGGCGTCGCACCGTGTCTACTTGTTGCTTGGTTACCCCAAAGTACTTGTTGATGAAGTAAGAGCAGCCAGCAGAGTGTCTGACTGCATGGAGACCAGCAGTTACTATTTCTTTTAAAAGTCCGCTGGTTATGTTATTATTAGGATTCAGATTATCACGAAGGTGTGTGTGTTATATTTTGGGGTTTTGAGACAGTATCCAGGAGTTATCTATTGTCTGTATGAGGTTTTCAGTGTGGTTTGATTACCATAAAATCGACGTCCCCAGAATATTACTGTAAAATTAGGGTCACTTCTATTGAAAGCACTTAATAAGTTACTAGTAAATACTTGTACTCGTTAAAGTTCCTCATTTGTACATAGTTCCTCTATTTACGAGCATTTATCTGAAAGCACTCACTCGGTTATTAATAAAGGCTCGTATTCTGTAAATGGCAATGATTTCTATGAAGAATTTCAAGTTAAATAACCTTTTTCCCAGGGCAGCCTGGCATCACTGATCGTTTGGTAAGCATTTGAGTTTCATGTATATCTAAAAAAAATATAGGTTTTTTATTTGCTTGGGAATAAATTGTATTGAATTGTGACTTGTTGTGCAGCTTGTGTTATTTGGGTTCTTAACGAACTGGTGTGCGTTTCATAAATCACTTTCATATTGCAGATTATTGCTCTTTTAAATAAACTATCTGTGCCACATTTCTTCAAATCACTTTCAGATTGTAATTTATTGTTTCTTTAAGTGCTGAAATCTCTGATGCTCATCTCTTGAAGTCAGTTTTAGTAACTGTAATTTGCTACCTTGCATAATAAGCAAGCTATCTGCGATATTTTTGTATTGTCTTCAAGATGGCCATGTGTTGATTGTCTTTTAACTATTTTATAAATATTGTCTCTGAATAAATTGTTAATATATTGATTTGGTAGTAGTTGTGTTTAAGGAGTGACATTATAGGACCATGACCTTCAATGCTAGATGTACCCTCATCCCGACTTCCCCAGTCACAACTGACATCTTGCCTAGGAAAGTTAGAGTAAAATTTCACCTCTATAAGATGTCAATTGGGTCGGAGCACAGGTTTGGACAAGGAAAACATGGGGAAGAAAATCAACCATGTTTTTTTCAAAGAAACCAGTCTAGCATTCTCTTGGATCGGTTTATGGAAACCATGAAAATCCTGGATCTGGATGGCCGAATGGTAATTTCGACCGTCGTCCTCCGTAATGCTAGTCCAGTGTACTAAGCACACCAAGAGCAAAGCTTAACCTTAGTATGTGGAAAAGAACATCGCCACAAAAATTGTACTCGGTGGACACCAAATGTGTGTCAGGCTTTGTTTCAGCGTAAGCTGTGCTAGTTACTTAGTGGCCTTAGTGGTCGGACCAGCTCAAGGCCTGTTTTAGATTCCTTGTGCAAATTAAGGTCTAAAAGTACACCTTGTATTATTGTCAGTTGTGCTTAATTATCGTACGTTCTCGATTTTGAGAAGACTGTTCTTGGTTGAATTACTGATTCGATATATTTTGTCTTGTAGCTAGCATTTTGTAGCTTGGTTCAGTGTGCCTTAATTACTAGTTACTATTTCTCG
Organism: Schistocerca gregaria; assembly: GCF_023897955.1. Lineage (NCBI taxonomy): Eukaryota > Metazoa > Arthropoda > Insecta > Orthoptera > Acrididae > Schistocerca > Schistocerca gregaria. Next base: position 577,572,758 of record NC_064921.1, on the reverse strand, counting down.
TCTTCATTAGTTGTTTTAGTTTTAGTTTTGGATATTGGTATGTAAGTTCTAGTTGGTTAAATTTTCAGTATTGGACATTGAGATGCAAACCAGTTATTTAAACCAATTATTTTATTCTTCATGCTGCTTACAGTCTGCATAGTTATTAGTAGAATAACTGTCTATTACTTTGTGCCCCCATTGTTACTATATGGATCAGTCTGAGCCATACTGCGGCTCACGTTGGTGCTGTTTGTAGGTTTCCGTCCTCTGTTGGAGGCAGACCGTATCGTTTAGTTCGTAAGGTTGTGGTTGTTTGTCTGCTTTTCGTATTGACTGGCGTCCCTTGGTTTCGCAAGTCTGCTACTAGCAGCAGCGGCGGTTATCAATATGTAGTAATTGTGGCCCAATTTTTGGGGCGAAGTCGTGGTTCTTCTGGGTGGTATCAGTGTGAAGCTCATTGGGGACTCAGGAGCAGCCACGTCCACACAGTGCGTGCAAACTCCGGGACTGCTGGCGGAGCGCATGGACTGCCGGATCGAAGGCCTGTGGTCACGAGGTTGCATGACGTCGTCGTAAACCGGATCCTGCAAACTTTAAGTTGAGTGCATTTGAATTCAGCTAGAGGAACCTCCACCATTGTGAGATCTTGCGACTCTCCATTGACTTGGGTTCGTGTTGCTGCTCGTAGTGTAGCAAAGGAGAGAGTAGCGAGTGGAGTGCTTGGGGAAGGCGGATCTGATTAGCTTTCTTCGACTTCTAATTACTATTTATAGCGTTCGGTTTGTTACTATTTGTTAAGTTCAACCAGCGGTATTTTTTACTTCCTGGTGGCCGCTAATGCCCTAGTTACGTGCCATGGGGTTTAGTGTATGTTACGGCAGTGTACGTTTCCTTGCCTCACCGGTACTGTCCGGTGAGGCGTGTAGTTTCGACAGCTTTCTTATATATATGTTGGTTGGCGATTCTCTTACTCTGATGACAGTGATTCGTTTCTCGTTCCGGGGGCTCTAAGCAAGGTATTCTGTGAGTGAAATCCAGACCGGCGGTTCCGGCTTTGGCCCATTTTTACATCTTGGCATTTGGTTTATGCGACGTCAGGTAGGCTCAGCAAAATTATCATTAGTCATTCGTTAGACTGCCAATACTTTGAGTTACCATCTTGTGAAGTGAATGCAACTCTTGGCTGCCTATCTCATCCTTCATGAAAATGTTTTCTGCTGGACCTACTCAGAGGTCGATTCCTGGTGCACCTTCTGTGATTGGCCCTTGTGTTTTATTATTGTATTTGCTGTTTTATTGTATGTTTCTGAAATACTTTATATAATTGCCGTTCTTGCCATTACAGCGATTCAGACCGTTGTGCTACCAAGATTACCATCATTTTGTCTCGCCTGTTTGGTGATCAGTTGGCAGTCTTTTTAAATTAACTTTTGCTATTGCATTGCTGTTTTACTGTGTCTTTGTTAATTTTTTTTTATAACTGACGTTCTTGGCGTTAAAGGCCTTCAGCTGTGACTGTGGCTACTAGCCTTAAAATTGTAATTGGGGTCACATTGACTTGTTTTGAAAATATTATTTGTCATGTCTGTATTTTGTGCTCATTTGGTAAGTGGTAACGCACTGAAAGCACTATTAATTATATGGTTGTTTGTTCTTTCATTAATAACGTGTGATATCTTCATTTATTTCTGAGTTTGAAATCATCGTTTTAAAATAAATGTTGTGTCATTGAAAAAGGGAACCAATAGTAACTGAATACGATCCCGTCCACAACAGTAACCGAATCTTGCAACCTTGACTACCAGGTTTCACAGTCATTATAGTATAAGAAATCACTTGTGTACCTTCTCTTTAGTGGGAAAGAAGTAAATAATCTTCATTGGGACGGGCTCTGCAATTGAGATGACTTCTGTAAAATATTTAACGGAGCATGTAGCTAATTATATCTTTATTCATTAATCAACAAATTTAAATATTTAATCAGTAATTTAAACTATTATGAGTATGATTCTAGCGGACATATTCTGAAAGGACATATCTCGAGATATTCAACAACTGTAAGGTATTTTGAGATAATTCTCATTTATTGTTCTGTCTAAGATGCACATTTTCAATTACATTACGTGTTTCGACCACTCAGTAACAGCTCCAAACTTAGTATAAGGTAAAAATAAATATCTGCCATTTAATAGTTTACAGTTCTATATTTATATTCATTTTTATGTCCTCTCTACTTATTGTAAAATATTAAATTTTACATACATAATTTTACTTTGTTTTTGATCTGAAAATGATCTTGAGTGATCGAAGCATGTAAGCAATTAAAAATGTCCAACTGAGATGGAACATGGCCTGGTTAGAAAGCGTCGACCCTGAGAAACACTTCTTAACATCCATCAAAATACGCATCGCTGTCCACAGGTAGTTGTGAAAGAGGATGACCAGAACTCGGTCTCGTGGTTCGAAAGAAAAAGTGACCAACGTTGCAAACTTGCTGCGTCTTAGTAGGAATCAGAGCCTCCAGATGGAAAACTGTAAGAAGGGGCTTGTGGTCTGTTTGTAATAGAAAGTATCACCCACTGACGTAGTTCAGGAATTATCTAATAGCGAAAATAGAGCTGAGGCTGCCTGCTCAGTTTGTGAGTAGCCACACTGCCGTGTTCAGTATTTTAGATACAAATGCAGTGGGCTTGTTCCCTGCAACCATCCTGTGGGGAAACATTGCCTGAATCCCAATGTCTGAAACCTTCAAGGCCACGTTCAAGGGCTACTATGGGTAGCAATGTACTACATGAAGTCCAGAAGGGGGCCCCTTCACTTGCTCGAACGCCCATTGACGTTTCAATGACTGTTCCCAAATTTCGACCTTCCTGGCTCCACATTCATATATGCTGCAGCAGTGAACTTACTGTAATACCCGATGTGTTCCTGGATGATGTTGTTTCAGTTTATTAGGAGCCAGAAGCTGAGCTATGATCTGGAAGTGTTTAGTTTTAGGATAGGATACGACCCAGATACTCAGGCTCGTTCTGGAGAAAAGAACACTTGTCCATGTTCACTACAAGAAATGCGTGATGTGAGTAGTGCATTAACTGGTCCAAGTTGTGGATGTGCTCATCAAAGGTGTTCCCTCTGACGATAATGTCGTTGGGCAAAGGAGGGCTTTTGTAATTGTGAAGCACAAGGACTTACTGCCTATTACCAACTGTTAATTCTCTGGTTGAGGAGTAGATGTAGGAGAAGAATCGTCTGTGACCCAACTAAGATCTCTCTTCAGGCCTCAGAACGGGATATGTATCTACTTCATATTGTGTATTAACTGTCGGCTAGGAATCCCCACACATACGTAGAGTCTGGTTGGGTTTCTAGACGATAATGATTAGGGTTGTCCACAGATTGTTGCAGACAGAATCTATGATCTTATCTGCGTCTTTCCCGTGCTGCTCCTGTTTCACTTTTCCTCCCGGAGCTTCAGGAAACTTACAAAATTTCGGAATTCTATCAAGACGTGCGGTGATGCCCTCTTCTGGATGGTACCGCGGGAACCTGAAAATTCTTTGTGCAGATTTGCGTGCACACATTCCCTTCATCTATTACCTGGATGTGATCTACCGAATCCTACACTATGAAACCAAGCAGTGGAACAGATCCAGGATGTTGGCAGCTGTATCTGATTGTGTCAGCAGAAACGGAACGTGTACGAGCTTATTTTTGTATTTACAAGCACTTGACACCTTCTTTTGCAGTTGTAGGGTAACTGTAATTCGTCAATGTTTCGTGACATTTGAGCAACTGTGGGATTCCATTGAAAGTATATTTAGCGTTGTTTGCGATATAGGTTTAGAGCAACATTGAAATTGAAATTTGCTTCCACTGAGCTTAACAGCCAGGAACCCTGAAAAATCATCAACATTAGAATTGAATACGTTCACCGTATTTTCTGTGTTATCCTTGTAAGTAGAGTACCCGATGGTCGATGTTGTTTCTCCATCTTCACTGTTGCTGTGCAACTGAGATTTAGGTGGCTGGCAGAGGGTTCATTGAACCACTTTCACATTATTTCTCATCGTTCAACTCTCAAACAACACGCGAGTGTATGTAAAATTACTACTGGTTCACCAAAGGTTATTAATCTCAATCAAAATACAAAATGCAGAGTGGAAGTAGGTGCCAAGGAATAACTGGTGAAATTATACACACCGTCAGGTGGCTTGCGGAATATGGATGTAGATGTAGATGAATTTTGAGTAACACTTTTTATTCAAATTTGGTGCAAGTATTTACGATATTTAAAAAAACAACAATCATTTAACAAACAAATTTCACGCCAGTAAAAGTCAAGTACAGGCAAACAGTTTAACATTTACAACGCGACGCTAAATAATATTTCAATCTCAGCTAAATTACAGGTGAATTTCACTCCATTCATCAAATGGAGCAGAATCTAACTTGTCTGCAACATATAAAGACAATCCTATTTACAAAAGTTCTCAAAATAGAGTCATGCACGCGGGGGGACACTACAGTTAATAACATAATCATTTCCGAAATGTATAAAAGAAAACCAGTTTTACAAATTTCTGCCATTTAACTTACAGAAAACACACACGCTCGCCAGGTAGGACTTGCAAACTTTTACAACATTGTTCTTTCGAGGTAACAATTTCTACCGGTAATGCAATGGCGAACTTTTGCATGGGAAGTAAACACACTAATAACCAACTACCTGTATAAAACACATAAGCACGTTGAGTAAAAGCCTTAAAAGGTATTGAATTGGAAAAAATACAACAGTATTTGCTGACTAGAAACAATATAAAAAATCCACTACGGCGTACATTAACAACCTTGCTTACCTACAGCCAAATAAACATAAAAACAAATTTAATTAAATTACAGCTTCCAGATGAGCAGGAATTCGTTATGCAGTTGACTAGTTCTTACCACGAGGCAAAAGAAATTTTTCTTCTTTCTTAGAGTTCCGTTTACACGTGAGCCTAGTAATACTAGTTACGGCAGGCGAGAGAATGGATCAGGTGTTAGAGGCTTGCATTTTAAACAGTACAGTCATAGGTCCCTTAGACTTTCACAGACATGGCAGAGGCTAATAGTCGAAGAAACCCGTAGGTAAGATGGGAGGGGAAAGAAGCAATCCGAACCACAGATTTACTCTGACTGCCCCCTTTCGCCCTCAAAAGGAGACTAACGGACCACCCTATCTACTATTGCCACCTTCCCGCGGGTGGGCAGACGAGAATAAATGGCGGGAAACCCCCAAATAATTCATCTGGTATAATTAATAAGAATAAGTAAATCGAATTCAATTAAACTTCATAAAATCTGTTAACAATCACTACTCAACTTCTGGTGCATTACGACTCCCTGGACTGAACCAACACAGTGCCCTGACGAGCCGCCAGCTGCCAGCCGTTTCAACGGACGCAGAAAGGCGCGCCGATTTTTAGAATCTCCTCGCCAATCGGCAGCATACGGCCGAACTGGAGATAAGGCCCCTTGCGGACCCACGCTCAGAGAGATTCCTTTCGCGACGAGCAGTTAACGCCCCATACCACGGAGCCGCTGCTCGCGTCGCTTACGCTGATGCCACGGTCTGCGTGCTGTCCCTCTAGCACCGGCAGAGAAGTTGCTTCTTGATTCCGCGACTGCCAACTCTTCACGAGAGCCCACTTCTTAAACCCACACGAACAGCCCGCTTTCCCCCTTTCCCGCTAGAGGAAGACACCGAAGCCTTCAATTGTGACAACAGCGCCACCGCCAGGATATGGAGGGCGACTGCTTCACGCTACGCGCTGCGGCGCGCTTTTCAAAGCTAACTTTACTACGGCTCAGTGACAAAAACGACCACTTAAGTAATTCCATATAAGCTCTGATTTGCCCTATTTTATTACGATGATCGTATCTCCCTACGTAGGTTGGTCTCAACGAAGTATTTTCGTAAGCAAAGTAGAGAGACGGAGATTGAAATCTCGCTTCATCAAGAACATCTTTGTTTCAATCACTGATTTCCAGATTCGTATCATACCCTGACAGTCTCTCCCTGATTTCCCAGGAATACAAAACGAGCCTCTTCTTAGAACGTGTTCCTCTCCCATTAGTCCTATGCAGTATGGACCCCGCACCACGCAGCAATACACCAGAAGACAACGTTCACGCATAGTGTAGGCAGTTTCTATGTATTCCGCCCATAAAAAGAAGTCTTCGATCTGCCTTCCCCACAACCTTACATCATTTTCCAGTTTAAGCTGTTTCTAATTGTTTTCCCGATGTATTTAGTGGAACTGACAGTATAATTTATCGTGTAAATGAAATTTTACACATTAATTTTAGTTCTTTTGAGGATTACCTCACACTTTTCATTATTTAAAATCATTTGTCACTTTTTACACTGAACAAATATTTCACCCATCTCATTTTGGAATTTGCTTTTGAGCCACACTCATGCTGTATCAGGGCTGGTCGCTTACGTCGGTAGCAGCCATTCACGGTGAATGTCTCTGACCAGTCGCTGGATAACGGAAGGACGTCATTTCGCCAAGGGGCAGGGAGGCAGTGCCGAGCGCCAATATTTGGTCTTGTGTGGCGTACTTTCGTCTTGTGAGTGGAATTGTGTGTAGCTTGGGGTTCGCGGTTTCTGCGAACGTTTTGATGTGCCTGTAGATTGAACATCATGCCAAGTTGGTAGTTTGACTCGGGGTATGTGCTATGACAGTGAAACACATGTTGGAATTCAGACTCTCAGCCAGTCAATAACGTGTCGGAGGCAAACGTGGCTTGGGAATCCATCTTACCTGAGGCCTGCGGATGTTATGGTGAGCGTCCATTTCCAGCTACATATAGAAATTTTTGAACCTGATGAACAGTTTTTGTGGCCTTGAGCATACTGGTTACTCTTACAGTTTGAGAGCCATTTTTTTTTTTTTTTGTGGCTGGCCTGATATACTGAGGCACGCACATGAACACGTTTGTTTCTGTACTGTGCTATCTCCAGCAGTTCTGAACACGTTTTGCGACTTGTAGTGAATATGGGTTAGTCGTTAAATCAACTATTGACATTTTTTAGACTCCATAATCATACTATTGTGTTGAACGGCTTGTTAGTGCCTGTATTGTCTACAAACCTGCATGCTCGAATAATTGCTCTCAAACTTTCTCGATAATTGTTTATCTTGACCTCTCTAACTTTGCTCCTATCGTTGGTGCTTGTGTTTTTTCTTTTTTTATACTGTCACTTGGATAAATACAGTTTGTATTTTACAGGGCAGCTAATGGTCCTTTCATAATTGTTATTGTACTAAATACAAGAGGGAGCCCGCAAGCGGGCCTAGGTGTATTGTACTGAGTACCTCCAAGTGAAACAAAGCTCACAGCTAAAAGGAAAAATACAAAATAAGGTGCCAAGATAAATCTAGGAGCCTGTTCAGTCCTGTATAAACTACTGTTGGGAGATATGTCGTATCTTTTAAAACAGCTAGCCAGCTAATTTCATATATGTACTTCACAATAAGTTCTTTGCTGTTCTACTGCACTTGAGTGTGCTCGCCTCTTTTGCTTCTACTGCAGTGCGCTTTTGTTTGTCTCCCTCTGCTGCCCCAGTAGTCTTAAACTAATGAATTGAGTGTCTGTATTGCTGTTTGTACACTGTCATTAACTGTTCTGTTAATTCGTAACTGAGCATTTAACTTAATTTAGTTGCCTCAGGGTGGTTCTATATTAATTTCACTGCACTGCTGGCAAGTGATGTTCTGCTATAGTATCTAGTATGTCTCACTTCTTAACAATCTGAATGACTGCTACTATGCTTAACTGGTATTTGTCAATGATGTGAAGTCCTTTTGCTAAAGCTGTTTGTGATAATCTGTGGTAACGCTGCCGAGAGTTGGTTGTTTTTATATTAATGTCTCTGCCGAAGCTAGAGTGTTTTAAAATTTAAAATCCATTTTGCAGTGACAGTGGACTTCACCGGTTGCTACTGTAAGTTCAGTATTCTGTGTATGTTTAACATTTAAAGTGGTCTCATTTACTACAATGAATTGCTAAGCCATGGGCCAGAAACATAATAGTATTAGAATAAATGTTGTAGTCTGAACGCCTGTAGACTAAAATAGATATATTTTTGGTGTGCCTTCTCGTCTTCTCATGAACTATTCTGTAACAACGTGATTTCACCTATTCCGCTAATTTAGTGGTTCACGATCATTATTGTTATCTCTTCACCTCAAGCTCTTGGTCACAAATTGCTAATGTTGCCTTGAGTCGTTTTTGCATTTAATTATAGGCACTGACATGCTTGTACAAATGTTCTGTACACTTTTAAAAATTGTACGTAATTGTTTCTGAGCCAAATTTTTGCTTCAAAGTCATTGTATCTTCCACTTCCATTGCGTCCGTCCACAGTATCTGAGTGATCAGCGCGACATAATGTCAGTCCTAAGGGCCCGGGTTCGATTCCCGTCTGAGTCGGAGATTTTCTCCGCTCAGGCACTAGGTGTTGTGTTGTAATCATCATTTCATCCCCATCGACGCGCAAATCGCCGAAGTGGCGTCACATCGAAAGACTTGCATCCGGCGAGCGGTCTACACGAGGAGAGGCCCTAGTCAAAAGACATTTACACTTTTACCTCAATTGTTATCCTTCGCTATCAAGAAATTGTTCTGTTTAAAAATCACATAGATTTTTATTTATGAGTTTATTTTCCTACACCTTACCACTCCCCGGCCACCATCCTGGCGCTTCTTTTGATTTCCTCAAGACTTACTAGACGGTAAACTACATCATCATTTGGAAACAACATATAATGACTGTACAGATAGTCTCATGAACCTGTTATCTTGATTGTGAAGACCAGATACCATTCGTTTTTATCATATTGATTCCGTGAATCACTACGAACTTTGACGTTATGAAAGGATACCAAGAATTGGGTCTGTTTTTGTCAACAAACCTATATCTTTTGACTTTTTTCCGACAATATTGGCACTTCATGCGATTGTGAAGCGTGAATGTCTCTTAAGAGCCACGACGCACTGAGCACAACATTGGGCATCAGATGATTTTCCAGTGGAATCTCAATTTGACCCTATTAGGGGATGCGGCACTGTTCCCAGACATCATGCGAGTTTTACTATTCTGTGTATCCTTGCGAACATCACCAGTCCGAAAATATGTCTTGAAACCCTAGGTTCCTCTGTGTTCAAACGCTTACTCTATTTGCTTTGCCTGTTCTAAGGCTTGAATAACCGATAAACATTCGTCTAACATGGTGTTATTCGATGCCCAGAGTCTGGAGAATGAGCTGTAAGCACATTCCTGACCACTGTCTGAGGGCAAGAAAGAGCACAGTTCAGATTTTCGCACCTGAAGCGATAATCGCGAGTCAGAATTTGCATTACGGTAACCCACTCTTTAAAAGATTGTCCAGGATTCTTAATTGTCCGATAAAATTCATGGCGCGTCGCCGCAACTAGAATTTTACTCTGTAAATTTTCAGCTAACTTGTTGTCAACGTCCGAATATCGTAATTCAAACGGGCCCTCACCCGAAAAAAAAAGAACGATCCCGTACACACATGCACAAGCATTTGACAATAAGAAATCACGCTTGGTTACAGGGGCGGTCAAAATAATTTGAACACCTGACATATACACAGTATTTCCTTATTAAGGTGGAGTTAGGCCACAATTGTCTTTGAGAAAAGCAGAAGTTCTTTGAGGAATAGATACGGAGTGTGTCCTCAGAGTCTCCAGTGCTATGTTCTCGCTTTCTTGTCCCAAAACATCCACCAACTGGTTCAACGACATTGGAGCCGGAAATCGGCTATTGACTCCCTGCCATTATAATCATCATAAAGGTTGTTGAAGCCTGGCGGTTGTAGTGCCCATGGAAAAATATTCTGTTTCTTCACAACCGATGCCTGAAAGTTTTTGGATGTGTATGAACGCATTATGATCTTGGAATAAGATGGTATTTGCAGCAAAATGCTAATCGGGTAAGTATATAATTGTGAAATATGTCGAGAAATTCATTCGAAGGAATTCGGCCAGTGAGGGTAACGAGAGGTTAAGCTGAATACCAAGATGTATGCGACCAAATCATAAAAGAACCTCTCCAAGGCTTCACCGTAGGAAGCACGTGGGCCTGACTGTGGGCTTGTTTTGAGGTTCTCTATACATAACCCAACCATTTGTGGAAAATAATGTGAACGATGGCCATTGGACCACACCACATTCCTCCAGTAATAAACTGTGAAGGTTTTACGATCGTGGCATCACTTCTACCACAGCTTTGCACTGGGTTTGGTTGTTAAGGGTTTCCGAAATCGCAGCCCTTCGTAAAACTCCCGCCGTACTACTTTTGTCGACACAGTATTACTCAAGTGAGTGCTCAGTTCTGCAGTACTCTTTTGCCACGGTAGTTTTATGTTTGTAGTCACCATCTTTTTTAACGCTCCTCTGTCTCTCAGTTAAGTTCGGCTTTCACTATCTATTGCTCTTCGCTGATGACGTTTTACCACGTTTTGTGTACGCTGTCACTATCGGGAACACTGTCCCTTGGGAAACGTTGAACAGTTCAGTCGTTTTCTCACAGATGCTCCCACCAACGATGCACCAACTAGATACCCTTTTCTGTAACTCTGAGATGTCACACATTTCACCGATCTCTTGTGACGACGGTCGCAAATCAAAGCGTATGACTCAGTCAAAGATAGTCACCAAGACATGGAACGTCAACTGCGCACTGCAGCTCATCGCAGTATTTACACGTATGCCGTGGTGTAAACTTGCAGCAATATGTAATACACTATATGGAGTGTACATTATTTTCTCCACCCCCTGAGCAACCCGTGTGCAGTAAAGTCTTTCTAGTCAGTCTATATAGCTGACCATCGTTCCTTTTCCGGCTATAGTGGGTGAAACCAGTGACACTGCCCACTCGCTGCTGTCACTGGTCATCCAACAGTGCCTGTGTTCCTCTGACTACGATGCAAAGTTCCTTGGGACATGCATGCATACATACATGCATTCTGATTACAATGGGAATAGTGCTAACATGAGATCAGTATGTTGCGTCATCTTGTCGGCAGGACCCACTTGATGTCTTCTGAAGCATATCAGCTTCAGTGGCGGCTCGCGTGTCCAAAGGAACTTTACATCATAGTCAGTATTTCTCTGCCGGTACTGGACAAGAGTCTTTCAATTAGAACGTCTGACCTGTACGGGAATATACATAATGGATGTAGGAGTGCAGATCGTAGACGAATGGTTAACAACATACGAAAGTCTGGCCGTGAGTCGTCCTCAGATAGCCAAATGGTAAGGCGACCTCTCGCGATAAGCGGGAAATACGGGTTCGAGTCCCGGTCCGCTACAAATATTCATTGTCTTAATTCCCTTCTACAGCTAATGGTTGACGATACCATGCACTTACGAATGCATTTAATGTATTGTAACAAATGATTTACAAAAGATTCAGTATTGATAACATAATATCAGTACGTGGCGTCACCTTGTCGGCGTGATCCACTTCATGTCTTCTGGAGTAATTCTGCTTCCGTGGCTGCTTGTGAGTGGCCTTGCGCTTGCCAAATAACTGGATGCATGTGAATAATACAACGATACAGGTGTTTCGTAGTCTATACGACTGCCCTCCTGAAAGGAGCTGTCGGAGTTACTAGTAACACACTATGACGGCATCACTGTTGTAATAGTCACGTTATGGATCGCACCACCGATGTGGTCGGGTTCCAGAGTACGCGCCAAACTAGGGGGACTATAACCGCTACACAAAATAAATCAGTCCAAGTACCACGACATATATTTTTAATAATTCACGTACAAATTAACATCAAATACGATTTACACAATCTGCACAGACTGAGAAGCGTAACTGTTAGTATAAATATCTGAAACTTCCTGGCAGATTAAAACTGTGTGCGCGACCGAGACTCGAACTCGGGACCTTTGGCTTTGCCTTTTGCAGGAGAGCTTCTGTAAAGTTTGGAAGGTAGGAGACGCATACTGGCAGAAGTAAAGCTGTGAGTACCGGGCGTGAGTCGTGCTTCGGTAGCTCAGTTGGCCAGTCGGCCTTTGGCTGTGGAGCGGTGCGGTACGTCCCGGCCGCTCCGTGTCGCGTTTCCGGGTGTGTTGTTGTTTACCGCGCCGGCGCGCTAGTGTTACGTATTGCCGTCACGTTCCTGACACACGATGGCTCTTTCGTATCGGAAAGCCACGATCAAGCTGCAGTTCGACACTACGTACTCTAGACCCAAGGCCCACGAAGTAGAGCGTTTTTTACGCGATGTGGTACATGTTGATCCTAACGAGCTGATCGGTATCCACTTATCTATTGTCTCCAGCGTCGTATATCTTAAGTTCACTGACGACGAAGCATGTGACAAACTTCTCAGACGCTCGACGGCAGGTTATCGGTTCTGCCACTCAGACGGAAACGTGGGCGTGGTGACGCTTGAACGTGCTGGATTGGGAATCCAAAATGTGCGCGTGTTTGAGCTCCCTTTTGAAGTTCCAGCGGATTTGGTCACCCTTGCTCTTCGACCCTATGGAACAGTTCTCGGCCACACGGCCGAAAAATGGAAGACCTTCGACACCTACCCTGTCCTTAACGGGGTGCGACAAGTTCGTATTGACCTGCATCGCCATATTCCTTCGTATCTCACGATCGCTGGTTGCAGGGCAATAATTATTTACGACGGTCAGCCGAGAACCTGCTCCGGTTGTGGCCAGACGGGACACATGCGTACCGAATGCCTGCAACGCCGTCTCGTGCAGACACCCTCGACCGACCAGATTCGTCCGTCGACACCGACCTCTCTGCCGATTACGTATGTTGCGGCGGCGAGACGGGAGACGCCAGCTGTATATGACGACCCCACTGTATTGGTGCGAGCTTTGGAGGACCCTGCAGTAGCTTCCACGGAGCCCCAAGCGTCTTTCAGTGCTGATGCTACTGATGTCCTTTCGTCGGACCCCGGCGCACCGTCACAACGGCTCGCCGACGGTGCGATGGAAGTTGAAGCACAGGATGCAGCGTCCTCCACTTGCCCTACGTCGGAAACAGAGGCGCGGCAGCGTAAACAGAAATCACCCAAGCGTCATAAGAAGCGGCGCAAGACAACCGACGACGTAGAACAGCCCGAGGCGACACCGCTGGATGACGAGGTGCCTCAACCGCTCCACCGCGCCGACACAGGCGACCCTACCGTCTCACACGGTTCGACGTCTTCTCCCACTACCGCTGGGTCTGGACCACATGGGGATGCGGGAGATCACCGCAGCTCCGACACCGGGGATGCACCCTTGCCTCCGTCTGCCTCTCGAGATCCAGTGGTGACAACGTCCCTGGGCGACTGGGCGCAGGAGATGGAGTTGCAGGATGCGTTTCAGAACCAAGACGATGCACCGATGCCGATGGCAGCGTCTACGCGGCCGGCGACAGACGCCTAGGACGGCATGAGCACCTCTCGTCGCTGCCTAGCACTTCGCAAGACCGGCGCTCCACGTCACGACTACTGCCCCCCTGTCATACCATGGTCACCTCCCGAGACTTGATGGACCAGGCATACCGCCTCGCCACGATCAACGTCAATGGCATTACATCTGATGTCAAGACCCGTATGCTGAAGGATACGTTACGCGCTGCGGATCTGGACGTTGTTTTCCTTCAAGAAGTCCGATCAGGACTCTGTCTCGATGCCTACGGATATGACGCCTACACTATGCCTGCAGATGTGGGCGGCGGAGGTACGGCGATTCTACTGCGGGAAGGGATAATGGCCACTGATGTCTCCTATTTACCGTCGGCCCGGGGGGTCGCACTCACGATTGGTACAGTACGTCTGGTGAACTTATATGCTCCTTCAGGCACCGGCAAAAGGAGAGAACGGCGCACCTTTTTTGCCGAAGATATAGCCCCGCTCTTCCAGGGCAATACCGACCACTTGGTAGTAGGCGGCGATTTTAATTGTGTGCTCCGCCCATCCGACCAGGAGCCACACTATACCACCTGCCCGGCACTCCAGGCACTTGTACAGGACTTGGCCTTGTTGGACACCTGGATCATCCAACACGGCGACCGTCGAGCACACACCTACTTTACTAGTCACTCCGCGAGCCGTTTGGATCGAGTCTACGTCACCCGCGGCCTACGATCGGCCGTTGTCGACGCTGAGATGTGGCCGGCAGCGTTCACGGATCACCTCGCATATGTGTGTACTCTCACCCTTCCCCGCCAGCGCGTCCGCCGAAGTAGGGGTCCGTGGCGCCTCAATGTGGCCCTTCTTGATGAGATAAATTGCAGACGCGCAGTCGAGTCCACATGGAGCAATTGCCACCGGCGTTTACCCGCCTACCGTTCTGTACTTCAATGGTGGTTACGGTGTGCAAAACCCGCACTGTGCCGAACATTAGTCAGCTATGGACGCGACCGAGCGCGCTCGTATACTGCGACTACTGATTTTTACTATACTGCGCTCCGCGAACTGGCTGTACAACCGCCGTCGCCAGAGCGACAATCAGCAGTACAACGCGTCAAGGCACAATTGCTTCGTATCAACGCCGTTCGTCTTGCGGGTGTGCGGGTGCGAGCGAGGACGACTGATGATGTTCGTGGGGAACGACCTTCCCTCCACCATATCATTCAAGAACGCCGAAGACGCAAGAGGCAGCTCATTACCGAGGTTGAGACGGAGGACGGGCGACGCGTTGACGCACAAATGGATATCGTCCGAGCGTTCACACAGTCATATAAACTTCTTTACGAGAGGGAGTCCCACATGAATGTAGGGGTCAGGGAAGTCCTATCTGACCTACCAGTCTCTCGGAACCTACAAGATGATGCTACGCTCTTGTCGGCGGTGACTTTGGAAGAACTGCGAGAGGCTCTGTTGCGTGGCTCTCCCAACAAAACGCCTGGCCCTGACGGCCTCCCTCTTGAATTTTACAAGCGGTTCTTTGATCTCATGGGCCCAATGTGGGTCAGGATGTACAGTGAACTCCTGGACGCCGATTTTCAGGTACCATCTGACTTTACTGAGGGTCTCTTGATCCCTGTGCCCAAACCCGGCGGAGGCCGTCGCCCTCTTGATTTTCGCCCGTTGACAATGCTAAACACTGACTATAAGCTGTTGACACGCATGCTCCGTGAGAGGCTCAAACCTACGGTAATGGCGGCCATTCACTCTGATCAAACCTGCCTCGGGGGCGACACTAATGTGTTTACGACTTTAAGCACCTATAGAGACGTGGTGGCGCTCATGCAAACTTGCCGCCTCCAAGGCGCTCTTGTTGCGCTGGACTTCGACCATGCTTTCGACCGCGTTAACCATGGTTTCCTGCGTGCTGTTATGGAACACATCGGTGTCCCGCGTCTGACGACGTCTGTTGTGCTTCGATTGATCCATGGGGCTGTCACGAGGATTATGATCAACGGCTGTCGGTCCGCCCCCGTCCGTGTCAACAGGTCCGTCCGGCAGGGTTGTCCTCTTTCTGCCATGCTCTTCGCCGTTGCCCTCGAACCAGCTCTTCACGGACTACGGCGACGCTTAGAAGGACTTACCCTCCGTTCCGTAACCTTTCGATGTGGTGCATACGCCGACGATGTGATGTTCTTAGCACGGTCTGGTGACGAAATACACACGGCGTTTTCCTGGCTCCACCAGTATGGGGCGGTGGCAGGCAGTGTGCTCAACCTTCGGAAATCACGCTACATGGAGGTAGGACGAGGAATGCCTGCAGGTCTGGCCGTACCTCTGACAAAGGTCCCGATGCTCAAGTGTTTAGGGATATCACTCCATCGACAAATACAACGCACGGCGGCCTTTACGTATCGTATGGTCTTACGACGACTCCGTTTAGAGGCTCGTCTCAATAAATTCAGATCATTGAACATTTTGCAACGCGCCCAATACGTTAATGTGTACATGGCTTCTCACCTTAACCATTACGCCCATGTACTGCCGATAACGGACACGATGGCTTCCAGGATACAGGCAGTGTTTGGACACGTGGTGAACGATGGTGCTGTTTTCAAGATCCGTTTTGTTACGCTTACTTTACCCTTCGACAAAGGCGGTGTTGGACTCACTCACGTCAAGCACAGAGCGCTGGCACTGTATCTCCGTTCCATGAGGCGACTCTGGCTTTCACCAACAGCCAGTCTCCCAGGCCTACTGATTGAAGAAGTGGCCCCACGTACGCTGTACCCACCGGTACCAGTTGGACATTTATCGCCCTCGCTGTCACACATTAGAACGTTTTTCGTAGAGCATAGCTATGTGTTGCGGGTTATATCGGAGACACGGAATCCGACAGCGAAGACTTATTATAGTGCTCTCCAGCACTGGACTCCGGATAACGACATTGTACGGCGCCACCCTACGGTCGACTGGCCACGAGTATGGCGAGCTATCCACGCGCCGTTCCTGTCTACTTTCGTGCGGTCGACGTGGTATGTGGTCGTTAACGAGAAACTTCCAACCCGACAACGGCTGCATGCCATTCACCTAATTGACGACCCTGTGTGCCCCCGTTGCACGACGTTAGACACGGACGAACATAGACTGAACTGTGGCCCCGCGCGTGAGTGCTGGAAACTGATCCGCCAGATCCTGGCTTTCCTGCTCCGCCGCCCCTACGTTTCGATTTTACCCCAAGAACTCTTTCATCCCGACGCTGTCTATTTCCCTATGACCCGGATGAATGCGGTTAATTGGGTACGAGGAATGGCGATACACTACATATACCGCGATGGAGACAAAGACTTCCTCGATTTATGGTACTATATGATCGACGAGTTTCTGGTCTTAACGAACAGACAGGATTACCGGAACCTTTTTGCGAACTATTTGGGTTCGTCATTCATGGATCCACCACCCAGCTGGGGTGTGCCGGGTGTGAGAAGACATTAACTTGTAGATGTGATCTTTCCACGATTCCCCTATGGTAACAGAAACAGTCTCTGACTGTGTGCAGCGGCCCCGGGCGCTCCAACGATTGGTGGCTGGTGATGTCCAATGCAATGACGACCGCCCGTTCCTGGCCGCCCGCCTAGCAATGTGACCGCGGCGAGCAAGATGGCCCTTTTTAGTTCACTTTATTGGCAACTTTTTGCGCATGGCTGCCTTGTTTTTTATGCATTCTCAAAACAAAAAAAAATGTAGTTAGTAGTTTGTGAAATAAGCATTGTAGGCTGTGATTATATTTTTGTTGAGCTTAATAATTAGTGTGTGTCGAAACACCATTTTCTTTAAGTATTCATTGACATATTTCTGTACATGTTATTTGCATAAGTGCCTTAGTACAACTTCAGTTTTGTGGCTTTTTCATCGCATTTCCATGAAAGTAACCAAAAAGATGGGAGGTTATTTTATGCACAGACAGATTTTTTCCTTTTCTTTTTTTGTAATATTTTTATTTTCCATTTGAAGTGTAAAATTTGAGCTTAATTGTTATGTTCTGCACCACAAAGGTGAAGCTTTGTAAGACTTTTCCCAATAAGTTGTTTTCTTGTGTACTATTTTGTAATTGAATCTCATTTGTATTAAAAAATAAATTTTGTACTATTAAAAAAAAAAAAAAGTTGGTAGAGCACTTGCCCGCGAAAGGCAAAGGTCCATTAAAAAAAAAAAAAAAAAAAAAAAAAAGTTGGTAGAGCACTTGCCCACGAAAGGCAAAGGTCCCGAGTTCGAGTCTCGGTCGGGCACACAGTTTTAATCTGCCAGGAAGTTTCATATCAGCGCACACTCCGCTGCAGAGTGAAAATCTCATTCTGGAAACATTCCCCAGGCTGTGGCTAAGCCATGTCTCCGCAATATCCTTTCTTTCAGGAGTGCTAGTTCTGCAAGTTTCGCAGGAGAGCTTCTGTAAAGTTTGGAAGGTAGGAGACGGATACTGGCAGAAGTAAAGCTGTGAGTACCGGGCGTGAGTCGTGCTTCGGTAGCTCAGATTGTAGAGCACTTGCACGCGAAAGGCAAAGGTCCCGAGTTCGAGTCTCGGTCGGGCACACAGTTTTAATCTGCCAGGAAGTTTCATATCAGCGCACACTCCGCTGCAGAGTGAAAATCTCATTCTGGAAACATTCCCCAGGTTGTGGCAAAGCCATGTCTCCGCAATATCCTTTCTTTCAGGAGTGCTAGTTCTGCAAGTTTCGCAGGAGAGCTTCTGTAAAGTTTGGAAGGTAGGAGACGGATACTGGCAGAAGTAAAGCTGTGAGTACCGGGCGTGAGTCGTGCTTCGGTAGCTCAGTTGGTAGAGCACTTACCCGCGAAAGGCAAAGGTCCCCAGTTCGAGTCCCGGTCGGGCACACAGTTTTAATCTGCCAGGTAGTTTCATATCAGCGGACACTCCGCTGCAGAGTGAAAATCTCATTCTAGTAAAAATACCTGCTCACAGGCCTCAAGGGCGTGGGCTGCGCACAGTAACAGAAGTATTCCAATATGGTGGTTGCTATCTCCAGAACTCTGTAGAAGGGCTGCGTCGAAGCCAACCGACTGTTGACTGTAGATGGAAGACTACTCGCTAAAGACTTCTCTTGGAAGATTGACTTGGAGACTGCTGGGTCACGGATTATAACGCCGCATGGATCCCTACATCAAATCCACGCCATTGGCTGCCCCTGCTGGGGATCATGCTTTCCTCGCCCGTTGCCTCTCTAAGCGGGATGATGTCATTGTCCCATCTGGTTGACACCCTTAGTAGACGCGGCAAAGTTAACCAGCAGATGTAAGCAGACTTTGTGAACCACTACTAAAGTTCACGCCAGTCTTCTGTTAGTTGTGCTTAAAGCCTAATACCACAGCAGTGGATGGGAAGCCTACCTGGCAAGGGATAGCGGCATGGGATGAAACACGTTCAGATAATGCTTTACTTTATCATTAAATATATTTTGTTACTCGTTCGGCACCGCGATTCTACCTACGGTTAAAGCGTTGTTACTAAAAAAATGCACCGGTATGTACTTATTCAAATCTTTATTATGTCCATCTCCTCCTTCCATGTCTCTCTGTCCATTCCCCCTTCCACCGCCCCCCTCTCGGCCTATTTCCTCCTCCCATGCCCCATGCCCGTCTCCGTTCATCTCCTCCACCTACTCTCTCTTTCTACATACACCAACTCCTCTCTAGAGATCTCCTCCTCCTCCCTTCCCTTTGTCCATATCTTCTTGTCACCTCTCCGTCTCCTCATCCCCTGAGCCGATCACGTCACACCTTCCTTTCTCTGTCCATCACCTTTCTCCTCCCTGTGCCCCTCCTCCCACATCTCTCTTCAGGTTATCTCCCCCGCCCCGGTAGGAGGCGAAATGTTTCCAGAGACTCAGGATGAGCTTTTTACCCATGACTGGGCCGGTGTACGCACATTACAAATATATTTTAGATGTGTTTAATAAACAGGGTGCCCAAAAAAGTGTATACACTTTTTGAAACAGATTATCTCTTTAATTAAAGGAGATAAAAATACAATTTTTATGGGTAATAGTTTAGAAGGTGATGAAATGTACATGCATTTAATAAACAGGGTGCCCAAGAAAGTGAATACACTTTTTGGAACAGATTATCTCTTTAATTAAAGGAGATAAAAATACAATTTTTATGGGTAATAGTTTAGAAGGTGGTGAAAAACATAAAACGCTTCCTTTTGTTTCAGGTTTATCAGAAAACATAGCGTTATCGTTTGAACAACGGAAATGGATGCTTAAGTGTTACTGGAAAACCGAGAATTAGAGTGCTGTAACCCGAAGTTGCGTAGTTGAATCTGGAACGTCACTACAGACAAGAGTAACAATTACAAGCATCAGAGATAAGTTTGAAGTGGAAGGAACGGTGCACGATATGAAGCAGGGACATAGCGGGCGAAAGAGGAGATCAACAGACAATGAAAGTTTTGATGCAGTTATCCAGGCATACACACGATCCCCGATGAAATACGTGAGGCAATGCTCTCGTGAGACTGGGATCTACCGAAGCAGTATTCATAGAATTTTGAGGTCTCAGAACTTCAAGCGTTACATTCGAAGATTTCTCCATGCCCTTAACGAGGATGATCCTGATTGGCGAAGAGAATTTTTTGAGTGGTTCATTAACAGATGTGATGAAAAGCAACGTTTCCAAGATTTCCAAGATAGAATGCTTTGGTCAGATGAAGCGACGTTTAAACTTGCTGGAACAATTAACCACCATAATTGCATGTACTGGGACTGGGAGAATCCATACGTAATCGAGCAAAGGCATGTTAATCTACCAGGAGTGACAGTCTGCTCTGGTCTGTATTCTAGAGGGTTAATCGGGCCATATTTCTTTGACAAAACTGTCACGGGCGACTCGAACTTGGCAATGTTAGAAATGATAACACTTGGTCTTAGCGTTGTGTTTAAAAATGAAGATTATTGCTTTCAACAGGGTGGAGCGCCACCTTACTTTCACCTGGAAGTGAGGGCATTTCTCCATCGTACATTGCCTGCCAGATTGATAGAACGAAGAGGGAATGTGGAGTACGCCGCTGGATCCCCAAATATAACTCCTCTGGAC
This sequence comes from Schistocerca gregaria, assembly GCF_023897955.1. Lineage (NCBI taxonomy): Eukaryota > Metazoa > Arthropoda > Insecta > Orthoptera > Acrididae > Schistocerca > Schistocerca gregaria. The sequence goes on along the minus strand of NC_064921.1, from coordinate 577,552,218 downwards.
TTCTTTCTGTGGGTTACTCACAAAATTCAGTTTACGCTGCAAGACCACACACACTGGATGATCTTAGAGAGGAAATTGAGCAAGCCTGGGATACTATTCGTTGGAAATAATCAAGTTGGCATGTCGCTCAGTTGTAAGTCGTGGTCAGCGGTGTATTGGGATGGACGGACACCAGTTTGAATATTTACTTCCTTAAGTGGTACCATGAGGCACCTAACACCACTAAAATTGTACTTCTAACCACTTTCATTAAAGATATGATCAGTTTCAAAGAGTGTATACATTATTTTTGGACACCCTGTATATCACACATATTTGTACACATCTTCACCTGTGTCTACAGTGAATTTAGACTTGCAGTTTCGTTTTCAGCGAGCTAAATCTTTACGACGTCTGTCTCGCTAACTATGTCTCGTACAACGATACGATTTTGCCGGTGTCTTCAGTGGTATAAGTGAATATTGCCTGAAAAATGTATCGCTAATACACTTAGAAGTAAAGAAGTGATGATTCATGCCGCAGTTTTCCTGCATGTACATCGACAATTTCTAAGACACAAAACATTTTTCTGTTCGTCATCTTGTGGGGGTTGTCAAGGAGAAAATGTGCATGGAGGTTTGATATTACGTGTAAAGTTTGTTGCAACTGGCTATGTGCTCTCATCCTCAGGTACTGAATGGCACGCCACTGGAGCAGCCAGACGAAAATACCACAGTGCATTGATAAGATAGGGTAGGTGAGTCATAAAGTTGTAAACATAAATTTGGAAAAAAATGTAGCACGAAATACTTTTATATTTATTTAGATGTAAGCGTGTACAGTTTTGGTTTACATTAAATTCCCATATCACCGTACCGTGCCACGCCGCTGGAGAAGACGAAACGAAATGATGCATCTCGTTGGTGAAGTGTATGTGGGCCGAATTCTGTCGTTTTGTCTCTTCTATAGGCGTCATATAGTACTGAAGCGAAAGGATTTCTGTGTGTATACAGGCTACAGACGGGCATCTGCAAACAAACTAATCGTTAATATAATTTTTTTGACGGGATAATTAAAACATTGCATACCCCTCGAAATGACGTCCTAGTTTATTAGACAGATAAATTTTGAACTCCGACATTACGGGTGTTTGCAATATCTGCGTATATCGACATACAGTGGAGCTTTTGTGTGGGTGTGTGTACACAGGATGTAGTTTTGGCTCTGGTTGTCCGTCGGACTAGAGCTTAAGCTCTGGCCTTCCTGTGAAGCGCGCTAGCGTGCGGTCTCGCCCACACACAATACGGGCCGGTGCATGCAGCGCTTTTTTTGTAGCAAGCTCCGTGGCCAACTTCAACATTTGGCTCCACATCCGATTGGGTACAATCGCCACACACATGTGGGCGGAGCTGTGTTGACACTACGGGTCTAATTACCTCGTACTGAGTCAACGGTGATCCCTCGCCTAAAGGTCTACGTTGAGTTTAATCCGAGCAGCACTTTGGAGGAAAGGTCGCACGACATCGTTAGCAGGATGCAAGTCGATATCCGGTGTTGTTTAAATGAGAACGACAGACTGAGTGCCGCTTGAGCTATTCGTTTCCAACGTGTTAGTGTGCTGTAGCCCATTCCGTAAAACACAACAAACAGCAGAGTGAAACACAAGTTTTAAGCATACGCATTTCTTTGTTGCAAATAAGCGACATGAAATATAATAAGCTTGTTAGTACACTGCTTCAATGATAGCGAAGCAGAGCTGATTTGTTGTAGAGAGGAGGTCACGGTGTGTCCCAGGTGTGCTTATTTCCGGAGTACTCCAAGAAAGTATGATAGGACCGTTCTTATAGTGTATATCAGTGATCTAGTAGAATGCGTCGGATGTTATTTAACACTGTTCGCAGACGATATTGTTGTATATAACTAAGCAGCCACGCCAGAAGACAGTAATTGATTTCCAGAACGATCTGCTGAGAAAGTAGAGGCTTACCGACAATCACTCTCTGCAAGTGCCATTCGTGAGTGGAAGAGGTTAGGAGGATCACTTAGACGTACCAGTACCCTCCACCATACACCTTTAAGTGACTTGTGGAGTATGATGTTTGGGGAGGAGGGGAGGAGGTGTGTTAATTTCGAACGTGTTACTACCACGAGTCTGTCCTCATTATGTTGACAGGTGTGTGAGTGGTCGACCCACGCCTGTTACAAGAGTCAATAGCCCCCAAGAGCCCTTCTGGGCCAGGGCGAACGCCCTGCGCAACCTGCAAGCAGTCGTCCCCTGCATCCATCTTTTCAATATCTTGATCTGCTATCACGTTACCTGCCTAACCCCTACTTAGAATAGACCCCGCACTATTTTCCCACACACATACAGTCTACACGACTACTCTGCAATTCACATTTAAGTACTTGGCAGAGGGTTCATCGAGCCACAATCATACTATCTCTCTACCATTCCACTCCCGGGAGAAACGAACACCTAAACCTTTCTGTTCGAGCTCTGATTTCTCTTATTTTGTTTTGATGATCATTCCTTGCGCATTCGGAGAAGAAAGTGGCGACTGAAATATTGTAAATAGATCTCGCCGCGACGAAAAACGTCTTTGCTTTAATGACTTCCATCACAACTCGCGTATCATATCTCCCCTATTACATGATAATACAAAACGAGCTGACCGTTTTTTGCCCTTTCGATGTCCTCCGTCAATCTCACCTGGTAAGGATCCCACACTGCGCAGCAATATTCTAATAGAGGACGAACGAGTGTAATGTAAGCTGTCTCTTTAGCGGACTTGCTGCATCTTCTAAGTGTCCTGCCAATGAAACGCAACCTTTGGCTCGCCTTCCCCACAATATTAGCTATGTGGTCTTTCCAACTGAAGTTGTTTGTAATTTTAACACCCAGGTACTTAGTTGAATTGACAGCCTTGTGAACTGTATTATTTATCGAGTAATCGAATTCCAACGGATTTCTTTTGGAACTCATGTGGATCACATCACACTTTTCGTTAGTTAGCGTCAACTGCCACCTGCCACACCATACAGAAATCTTTTCTAAATCGCTTTGCAACTGATACTGGTCTTCGGTTGACCTTACTAGACGGTAAATTACAGCATCATCTGCGAACAACCTAAGAGAACTGCTCAGATTATCACCGAGGTCATTTATATAGATCAGGAACAGCAGAGGTCCCCGGACATCAATTTTAATCGATGATTTGCCCTATGTTACTACGAACTGCGACCTTCCTGAGAGGAAATCACGAATCCAGTTGCACAACTGAGACGATACCCCATAGGCCCGCAGCTTGATTAGAAGTCGCTTGTGAGGAACGGTGTCAAAAGCTTTCCGGAAATCTAGAAATACGGAATCAGTTTGAGATCCCTTGTCGATAGCGGCCATCACTTCGTGCGAATAAAGAACTAGCTTCGTTGCACAAGATGTTTTCTGAAACAATGCTGATTACGTATCAATGGATCGTTCCCTTCGAGGTGATTCATAATGTTTGAATACAATATATGCTCCAAAACCCTGCTGCAAACTGACGTCAAAGATATAGGTCTGTGGTCTGATGGATTACTCCTACTACCCTTCTTAAACACTGGTGTGACCTACGCAATTTTCCAATTTATAGGTGCAGATCTATCGGTGAGCGAACGATTGTATATGACTGCTAAGTAGGGAGCCCATGTATCAGCGTAATCTGATAATAAGCTGGCATATGGCCAGTCGTAACGAACATAAACGATACAAGTTACGTAAATCAGTGTCCTGCAGTATCGAGATTTATGTTTTCTGCACAAAAGTGTGGAGCGAAACGTACGCTACTGCAATGGGCTTGCCTGCTTACAACTGTTTGGCCGCCGGAGCACCGGCACGGTTCCTGTTATCGTCGAGTGGTGGCCACCCTTCATTATTGTTCATAAATAAGTATGGATCTATGTGTCTAGGAGAGCGTAAGCGTTCCTGCCGCGGGTATTTTAATATTAAACGAAAGAAACAACCAGAGTGCCAGTTCTCATTTGGTGAATTTGAACAAGTATTTATAAAAATGTATTTAGTTCCAATCGATCGAATTTCTCCATACACAAAACAAGGTCCGAGTTTACTCCGGATACTTGTATAAAAACTTCCTAGAATGTCGCCAGTTGGCTTCAAAATTAGGACCGATCCGTGGAAGCCGGGTTGTATGGTGGCTCTAAGAATCCGCACTATCGATTGTCTCTGTAACAGCAGTGCAGGTGACAGTATATGTGTGTTTAGAGATTTTGCGTAGGATTCCACGGTAGCGACTGTGGGATGTGGTGAGAGACGATTATTGCGTAATTACTTTCTTCCGAGCTCCCTACCTCTGATTTGAAAGAAGGCGGTAAGCTTCGGTCTATAGTCATTTATTTCTTGTTGCAGTCAACGTTACCTAGCTTTTATCACTACTGTTCTGTTAGTGTGTTGTACATGAATACATTTTCTTAATTCTGCTTCCCTTCCTTGTGTTAAGTTTACCTACACTTAGGAATTTTATTAAGTATGTCAGTGTTAAGACGATTTCTGATATAACCAACGTGTTAGCGATCTTTACCCCTTTGTAGTCTACATGGGCTTGTACTTCGTTGCTCCGCTACCCGCAACACACACCTGCCATCGTCAACTTAACGAGTGCGTGATAAAAAGTAATGCCTTCGTATTTTAATGTGAAATCTCTTAAGGCTTATAAATAAAATAAATGTTATTTACATTCTGCCTCTTTGTTCTTCACGTCTACATATTTGTTTCTAAACCTATTCACCCTGGCGACCAACACATTATTCCCAACTAGAGACAAGTTTGTTGAGAGCGTCACTGTCGACAGTTTGACTTCGTTGACTGAGGCCACTACATTACACTGCTCCAGCACAGTCAAAGTGAAGTCTTAGAGATGGTTCTTGTGTGGTCCTGAACACTCGTCTCTTATAGGTCGCCTAAATGGTGCTGCTTTCTCGGATAGCTACGGAACCAGTCAAAAAAATCACATTAATGGTCTTGACAATAGTTAAATAGGTATTGACAACGAGTTTTCCCAAGAGATGGGCGACATGCAAATAATCAATATTTTTGGCTAGATAGAATGTCCATGCAAATAATGGATATGGATCACAAGCAACAGCTCTACTAGGGTCCGTCTTCTACTGTGTGGTCAAGGCAGGCAGGAGCAGAGTTTATATTCTCTTTGGCTAGAGGCCGATCCTGTTGCGCTGCGGTCCTAGTCAGCGAACTATTATCTGACATCGTCTCACAGCCTTCCCTGCACTTTCGTTCTTCGTGTTACGCCGGAACATTCCTCCTCCCAAAGCGACGGACCAGCCTCGTGTAGAGAGCTCGACCACAGTGGGGGAGGCAGGAGTGTGGGCTCATCACAGGACCGGAAGCTGTGGCTGCAGGGGACTTGAAACCTCCGGTCGTACCCCACCATGTGGCCTTTAATCTGGCGGAAACGTCCCCCGGAAAACAACCAGGAAAGTACGCGTCCACAATCATGATGCCATGAACCAGATGAAGGCGGCGACTGCTGCCGTGTGGGAGGCTCCATTTTCATCTGTAGGACGAGTGGAGGAGGAGGAGGGGAAGGCTCCGTCTCCATGGGGTCATCCTGCGGTGTCGTGATGACACCGTCTGGTGGATGCTATGACCGAACTGTCATCTGGATCCGTGAATCTGTGGAATGAGACACTCGAACATCATCGTGCACATGACAGAGGCGAAGTTGATTTTAATGGCGGAGTTACAAGTCATGTGGACCTGAAATAAGATACATGCAAGCGCCAAGTGGATGGACGATCTCGCCTCGCGTCCACTGCTGCTGCCAAAAACCCCGTAAAAGACAATATCATGCAGCGCGAAGAGATACTTGCGCCCTTCCTCCGGTGCCGGATTCCGAGGAAGGTGTAACAGTGTCCGATGGCGAAGCAATTCCGCCGGGGATGGTCCAGCTCGTGGGTGAGAACGATAGGTAACTAGAAACAGTTGCAGTGCTTCATCCCTGGTGTGTGCAGAGCGAAGCTTGGCCATCTGCTGCTTGAAAGTTCTGACAAAACATTCCGCTTCGCCGTTTGACAGTGAACGGAACGGTGCACTAGTTAAATGTTGTATGCAGTTGCAATCACAGAGTGTTTCAAATTCATGTGACTTGACTACGTTTCGTTGTCTGACGCTATGACTGCAGGTAAAGCTTCGAGGCAAAAAATAGAGGACAACACTTGAATTATGCTACGTGATGTCGTCGTGTTCATTGGTACAGCAACAGGAAACTTGCTGTACGAGTCAAACACAATAATCCAGCAAATGTTCCTAAAAGATCCCGCAAAAACTATGTGTACTCTTTGCCCTGGCGATTCTGACTTACGACAAGCAGACTGATTGTGGCGGGCAGACTGCTTTTCCGCACATGCGTGATACTGTGACGTCATTTGTTCCATTTGGGTGTGGATGCCCTGCGCTAACTGTGCCGTACGAACAATCCCTCAGTGTTCTTTGTGAAGTAACTGCAACACTTCTGTTTGCAAGGCTTTACGGATCAACACATGTGACCTTCCATTGTCATTTTGTACAAGAAGCACACTTTTCTGTACAGCGAGGCTATGCCGACTGGCGAAGTATCAGCGCACTACAGAATTCTTTATGCTATGCAACGAGGGAGACTAAGTTGTGCGAATCCATCTTAGCAAAATGTTCAAATCGGAATCAGCTTCCGTGGCCTGTCCAATTTTCCAGTAGTTCAGCGGAAAAGATTGCAGCAATTCAGAATCATGAGCACCGATATGACAACAAGATGCAGCAGAAGCGTCAAAGTCTGTATCAGGACCAGTCGGTAGACTTGAAAGTGCATCCGTATTATCACGTTGAGCTGTCGGACGCTACGCAATTTCGTACTGATATTGAGACAACAAGAAAGCCCATCTTTCCAATTTTTGGGCATTTCGTAAAGGAACCGGTTTCGTCGGATGAAACAAGGACTTCAAAGACTTTTGATACGTTACTAAGTAGAATTTTCTGCCATACAAATAATGGAAAAGCCTGTATCACTGAGCTTTGGTCAACACTTTTGATGCGAAAGCGATAGGCCTGTCATTATCACCAAATCTGTGCGAAAGCACTGCACCGATTCTGTAAAACGAAGCGTTAACTTGCAGAAGAACTGGCTTGTCTGGATCAAAGTGTTCTAAGCATCGATCAATGAGCAACGCATTTTTCAATTTTTGAAATTCATCTGCCCATTCTTTCGGCGCAAGCGATGCAATGGAGCCGTGATTTGAGCAGCATTCGGTATGAACGGAATATAGTAGTTCATTTTCCCTAAACTGAGTGCAGTACTGTGGGATTGTGAGGAACTGTCAAATCGCGTATAGCTAACAAATTCTACTGAAGAGAATGTGCACCTTGATTCTTTATACATGACCAAGATATTTCAAATCAGGTTCAAAAGATTCAAACTTGACCAGTCTACACTTTAGTACTACATCGGATAACATACGAAACAAAGCACGCAACAACCTGCTAATAAAATGTCGAGATAGTTTGAACAGTTTGATACTTGCGCAGTTGGCTGTTCCAAATGCCGTTGGAAAATGGCGGGTGCCGAAGCATTGGCAAAAGGCAAACGCAGATATTTAAACAAACCCAAATAAGTATTCACTACACACACTTTTTCAGATTCTTCTTCGAACAGTTTCCGATGATACGCGACGCGCGCCTAATTTGTCCGTGGGATCCTCTGGTCGTGGCAATGGAGAAGTATCAATCACAGTTTGTGGGTTGACTGTAGGCCTAAAGTTAACACAGAGGCGAATGTGACCTGAAACGGAAAGATTGGGAAACAAAACCCCTGGACTTGCCCACTGACTAGCTTGTATAGACGCAATAGCTCCGCTATCTTGCAATACTTTAAGTTCAGCAGTAACTTTGTCCCATAATGCTATGGGAACAGTAGTGGGGCGGACAAAATTTCTGCTGAGCATTGACTTTCGGAGTAATATGTGCAACTGAACTGTTAGCCTGGAGGCCGGTCGGAGTGGCCTGCGGTTCTAGGCGATAGAGTCTGGAGCCGCGTGACCGCTACGGTCGCAGGTTCGAATCCTGCCTCGGGCATGGATGTGTGTGATGTCCTTAGGTTAGTTAGGTTTAAGTAGTTCTAAGTTCTAGGGGACTTATGACCACAGCAGTTAAGTCCCATTTGTTAGCCTTGCCTAAACCTTCAGATAAGAGTTCCGGGAATTCTTTGAGCAAGCTAGCAACACTGTCTTTTGTATTGAAAGCAGACACTGACAACACATTGTCCCGAAGCTAAACAAGTCAACTGAATGAAGACCAAATATGTTCTCACAATCGCTTGATTGTAGCACCATAAAAGCCACTGTTTGCGTGTATGAGCGATGCATGACAGGCAAAGTACATGTTCCGAGAACGGGAAAGTTTTGTCCAATATAAGCAGTCAGTTGCGTGCTAGTTTGAGACAGGCGTGGGGAGCCTAACAGTTCGTATGTGTGACTATTGAGCAATGTGACAGAAGCAACCGTGTCCGACTGAAATTTCACACGCTTCCCACAGAGAAGAAATAGAACAAAAACGTTGTTCGACTGGCGTATCACTGAAGAAAGTACTTGCGTGCCAGTTTTGCGAATGCCTGTTACAGACTTTGATTACATGGCGTTAACGACCTGGGCCTAATGATTGGGTGTCTTTGAGTGGTCCGTATTCTTATGTTTGCTCCGTAGCAAACATACAGATTGGACAAGGTCTTCCCTACCACTAGCGTAAAACTGAGCTTGTCGGGAGGGGCAGTCTTGGCGTTTGTACCATGATTAACACAGAGGGCAAGACTTAATTCTGATCGCCTCTGTAACCAACTGTTTCGCTAACTGCTTACGCGGTGTGGAGTGGTGTTTACTCGGCGTGGCTAGAGCTACCTGCCGCTGAATGGGCTGATCACATACAAGGGACTCTACCCGACAAATAGCAGTCTGCTCAAATTTATCGGCTAACAAACAACCGTAATCAAACTGATTTAATATTTGCACTACCTGCTGAAATGGTGCATTGGACTGGCATGAGAATTTCACGCTGCAGCGGAGTGTGCTCTGATATGAAACTTCCTGGCAGATTAAAACTGTGTGCTCGACCGAGACTCGAACTCGGGACCTTTGCCTTTCGCGGGCAAGTGCTCTACCAACTGAGCTACCGAAGCACGACTCACGCGTGAGTTCGAGTCTCGGTCGAGCACACAGTTTTAATCTGCCAGGAAGTTTCATATCAGCGCACACTCCGCTGCAGAGCGAAAATCTCATTCTGGAAACAACACCAGGCTGTGGGCAAGCCATGTCTCCGCAATATCCTTTCTTTCAGGAGTGCTAGTTCTGCAAGGTTCGCAGGAGAGCTTCTGTAAATTTTGGAAGGTAGGAGACGAGATACTGGCAGAAGTAAAGCTGTGAGTACCGGGCGTGAGTCATGCTTCGGTAGCTCAGTTGGTAGAGCACTTGCCCGCGAAAGCCAAAGGTCCTGAGTTCGAGTCTCGGTCGGGCACACAGTTTTAATCTGCCAGGAAGTTTCACGGTGTATTGGACTGTTTAAAAATCTGTTCTCCGTGTTTGACGTCAGGTACATTGTACACAATCACATCACGCAACATAACATCTGAATATAAACCATCGCAAACATATTTCAATTTGCATTTCCTTGTCATACCTTGCAAATCTGGTACGCACTCGCGATAACATTGTTCTGACTGCTTTTTGCAATTAATGAATTGATACCTAGCTGCTACCACATTCACTTGTTGGTCCTCATAGATGATTAGCCAATGTACCACCTGGTCGTAAACAAGTTCACTCCGAGTGGCATTAGGATAAAAGTCGTTGATAAGGCAATACACTGCACTTCCTACTGTTGACAATAGATAGGGAAATTCCACAGTATCTGGTGAGAGAGGCTGTGAACTTCATGTTGGGGACAACCAATGAAATCTTTCCCCTTCTGATTCACGAAACAGTCGAAAAGGTGGTATAGCGGTAGGTGTGGCTGTAGGTGGTGCTTGTTCCGTTGGGCCGGCTGGTATGGCCGAGCGGTTCTAGGCCCTTCAGTCAGGAACCGCGCGACCGCTACGGTCGCACGTTCGAATCCTGCCTCGGGCATGGATGTGTGTGATGTCCTTAGGTTAGTTAGATTTAAGTAGTTCTATGTTGTACGGGACTGATGACCTCAGATGTTAAGTCCCATAGTGCTCAGAGACAATTGAACCTATTTTGTTCCGTTGGGTGCGCAGCGTTGTTCAGTAGCGGCTGCATTAGCTGTGTGACATCTAACGGTTGTGGCTGTGGCGCCTGAGCAGGGGGCAGGGTAGGCATTTTGTAACAGACAAAAGCAACAAACAGGCAAGGCAAGCAAGCAAAATAAGAACAAAAGCAAAAAAAAACTGTTCTCCGACGTTCATCTGAAAACACTGAGTAGCAAAAACGAAAAGAGTCTGTTAAAGTAAGTAAACACCCCTGAAAAGTAAAGACAAAACAGGAATAAGACGTCAGAAAACACAAAACAAAAAAACTTTGCCGTCAGGCGAGGGGTTTGTTTGTAACTCCTCGTTGCCAATGTGGGATTCTGCCCACTCGTATGTTATAGGGTGCCTAAAGAATGCTCCTCTGTCGGGTAGCTATGCAAAAATTCAAGCAAATCACATTAATGGTCTTTATTATAATAAAGTTTATTGATAATACTTAACTTTGGATTTGCAACGGGTTGTCACAAGGAATGGGCGACATGCAAATAATCAGAGTCTTCGGATATATAGAATGTCCATGCAAGTAATGGATATGGATCAGAGCTCTAGTAGGTTCCGTCTTCTACTGTCCGGCCGATGCTGGCAAAAGCGGCGCTTATATTCTGTTCGGCTATAGGCCGATCCTGTCTTGGTGCGGTTGTAGTAACCGAACTATTGGCTGACGTCGTCTCACAGCCTTCTCTGGTCCGGCGTTCTTAATTTTCATGTTTTCATGTTACGCCGGAACAGTTTTAAGGTTTGGAAACCTGAAGATCGGATGGGATAAGTCGGGAGTGTATAGAGGCAACAATCGCAAGGCGTGGGATTGTTGCAGATGTCGCAGCGCGTGTGTGGTCTGTTATTGCCATAGTGAAGGATAGGGTGTTCTATGTGTGGACAAACTCTTAGGACTCGATACAAGGCTACAGACCCTGTTTCTCACATAACAAAACTTACTACATTTGTGAGCCCTGTATGTACAGAGGGCTGCGAATGTTTGGACGTGAATAATAAAGATGTAAAATGTTAATAACGTTTGTTTCATTTGAAAAGCCTAAAAAGTATTCACACACAAAAATTTGGAGGCGTTACTATCCAGCATATCCTTGGCGTTAATACATTGTATTCACGTTGCTGTTAATGGCATTTATAATATAATGGTAATAAGACGTACTCAAGGTTTACAATATCCTGACTTTTTCGGTTATTTTTTCGGGCTTTGGAGGTTGTAGGGGCAAAAATGTATACACCAAAACGCTCATGCATTGATCTACGAGCAAAAGTGAAGCGTCAATTCCTTTTACATGTACAGCTGCTAATCTCAAAGGAAAAACTGTTCCTCCTACTGACAGGTAAACGCACTGTTTCATCTGGTTAACCTACAAGTACTGTCGAAGAACACAAAAATATACGACATTATAACAAATAATTTTCTATTTTTCGGAAGTCAGTAGGGAATCATGACACATGGTACGAAAAAATAACTATAACTACGACTTGAGCTCGGATGATGATATTTATTGCAGAGAGGTTTACCACAGAAGCGGTGATTTCCTAAATTAGTGAAGTTATTACTGTTAGGATCATTATTAAATACAATCATTTGACGAAACAGTGAAATAATCGGTTAACCACAGAGGATGCTATCCCCATTCTTGTTCGTGCGGAAGTATCTGGAGAAAGTATATTATTGCTTTAGTGTAGAAGTCCAGTTCTACACACATAAATTTCGCCATTTTATGCATTCAGCAGTGGGTATTTTTATTCAAGTGCGTAAAATGGAATCATTTATTAATTATTAATTTTTGCGTAGCAAATTAGGCATGAAACATTTTATGTTCGCTGTAAGTTGTCTTATTCTCTACCATGTCAGACTCAGTATGACATTGTTTACATTATTGTAGCTCTCCCCATCAGATGCTATTGTGGGACTTCATTTTACCTCCAAACATAACACTGTAACCTGACTGTGGTATAAGAAGCAAAAGGCTCACTTGGAATCAAGTAGATATTATTATGAACAACGTGAGAAAAAGTACTTCCTATATGATAGCGATATGATCGAGTGCTTAAGCTTTTAGTAACTGATGTTAAAGGATTTTTTTATTTTTATTTTGGTAGACTTATGGCAACAAATTAAGAATAGGTGCTTTTGTGTTACTTTGTATCATTTATTTTGTCAATATTAGCATGAAAGTGTCTTTAATGTTTTTCAGTACTTGTTGAACGATTGTCAAGTACCTTGCATTTTGATCACTAGTTGCTGTGGTAATGTTAACCTTCTGCAATTCTAGTTTTCTCTATGTGTGTACGAAATTACATGTACCTCCTGGCAGTCAGTATGCATAGAACAGGCATACAGATACTTTAAAAATTCGGTGTTCTGAACACGTAAGTGCACTGAAAAGTAACAGCACATTTGCCCAAAAATTTAATTGAGTACAACCCTGTCCCAAAGGAAATATGAGCACAATCAAAAGTACTACAATTTAGCCGCCCGCTATAGAAAAAACGTACCACAAAAGAACATTTGCACCTACAGAAGGAAAGAGCATTTCGAAAATACGTTATAGATGACTACATTATACAGTGCAGTGGCCCATTGTTTGACACACTAAACGGACTGCACCAATACGACAGCTGAAACCAGTAAAAAAATTTATAACACACAAGAACCACAAAGACAGAGAGAGAAATAGTAAACGAAGTCCAAATTAGGAGACAGAACGGGCATGAAAACAGTTGAACAACAACAGGGACCTAACACAAAGCAGGAACATAAACACCGTGCTATGTGAAAATCAAATATTAAATCTGCGAGTGAGGTTCAGTAAAAATTTCTTCCCTATCCCCGTGTGTACCTCGAGAACAGGGGAGGGCACTACGACGAAAATAGCTGTAAGTTAGTTCGTAGCATGTTCTATGTATCATTATGCACGATATGTTGTAAGGGTGTGAAACAAGAATTTTTTTTTAATTTTTGTGGTCAGTTACTATGGGAGAAAACTGCTGAAGTCACAGACCGCTGTGGCCCAGCGGTTCAAGGCGTTTCAGTCTAGTACCGCACTGCTGCTACGGTCGCAGGTTCGAATCCTGCCTCGGGTATGGATGTGTCTGACGTGCTTAGGTTAGTTAAATTTAAGTAGTTCTAAGTCTAGGAGACTGATGACCTCAGATGTTAGGTCCCCTAGTGATTGGAGCCATTTGAACCATTTGAATGTGCTGAGGTCATTGGTCCCTAGGCCTACACACTACTTAATCTAACTTAAACTAACTTACGTTAAGGACAACAAACACACCCACGCCGTGGAAAGAGTCGAACCTCCGACGGGGCGAGAGCCACGCAAACCATGACAAGGCGCCCTAGACGGCAAGGCTACCCCATGAAAAAAGCCATTATACATTCACATCTCAAATGGATTTGTACGTACGATCACATTCTGAAGATTTCAAAATTCTTACATACCAACATTTAAACATTACAATAATAAATTTTCTCAGTTGTTATAAAATTTTACTTTGCTGTCAGTCATCTGTTTTATAACAGTGGGTAAATGATCAAAAATCTTCGTTGCTGCGTTGTGCACCACATTTGTGCCAAAGACAACCTTAATGTGAAATTCTGGACGTCATTTTCCCCTCTGGTATTGTAGTTATCTACCCCATTCTTCCTTTGGAACTGCAGTGGATTATTTACAGCAAACTTCATGAGGGAATAAATATACTGTGAAACTGTAGTCAGAATCCCAAACAGATGTCTACGAGATGATCGTGGGTGAGCATCGCATATAATTCTCACATCACGTTTTTGCGCAATGAAGACTTTCTCTCTTGAAGATGACTTACCCCAGAACTCATTCAATAAGACATTAATAATTGAAAATACACACAATTTGTCAACTTACTGATTTGTCTCTCCGCAAGATTTGCAATGATTGAAAGCACAAATGTGGCTGCACTACGTCGTTTTAGGAGTTCCAAATTTTGTTTTTCCAATCGAAATTCTCTTAAACATGGACCCTTAACAAGTTTTACTCTTGCACCCTATTTATCATTTCCTTACTATGTGTTACATTGATGTAGTACCTCTAGATGTGCAGTACTGAATTAGTTGGGTCTTTTAAAAATTGAGACTGACAACATTCGCAGAAAACTTTTACTTTTTAGAACTTTGTTTATGATTTCTTTTGTTTCTGTATTTATGGTAGAACTGATCACAATACTAGTGCCATCTGTAGTTGAGCTAAGATGGAATCTTGGGTACCCCATATGTGATTTCTTCCCAGTGAGAATTATGTCCCTGGACAATATTGCTTGAATTACTACGTACAACTTTGTGCATTCGTTTGGTTAGATATGACCTTACCTATTGTTTGGCTGTGCAATCAGTCACATAAAATGTTCATTTATCTCTGAGAATACTGTGCCTCTCGGAGTCAAATGCCTTCGAGTCTCCTCAGAAAATACCCACGGCTGCTGTTTTATTATTTAATGCTTTAAAATATGGTGAATAAACTTGTAAATGGCACTCTCAGTAGAGTAACCCTTGTGAAACCCCAACTGTGGTCTAAGGATGTTACTATTGCTAAGGACAGGTACCTTCCTAGAATAAATCACCTTATCAAAAATTTCGGACAGTGATGTCAGCAGTGAAACACGTCGATGGTTATCGACATTTCTCTTAACACCTTTCTTAGAGAGTGGTTTAAGAACGACATATTTCAGTCCCTCTGGAAAAATGTCAAGACATTGTGATGCTTTACATATTCCATATGAGACTGGGCTAATTACATGGGAACAAATTTTTAGTATTCCATGGGAAAAACAACGAAAACCATGTGAATCTTTTATTTGCAGGAGAATCTAAGATTCTGTTAATTTCAGGAGGTGAATTTAGTGATACATTCATATAACTGAATGTTATGAAAATTACGTTTTCAACATTCTGCTTTGATTTTGTTCTTCAACTGTTTGTCCGCATGCTTACTGCTAATATTTAAGAAATGGTAATTAAATGCATATGCTACTCATGACTCAACATTTATAACCCTTCCATTCAGTACAGCAGTGTTGTTCTGTGGCTTGTTGTCTTGTCTATTGCTTCACTACATTCTATATTCCGTTAAGTCTGTTGTAGGAAGTACTGATTTCTCGCATCATGTGCTTGTGTTTGGTATTTTAATAACCTTTCTTAATAACTGAACAATTTTGGTAGTGTGCAACTTTTGCAGGTTCCCTACAAGTTGTTACCAAAAGATAAGTTACCTTTTCATTTCACAAGATACTTCAGTCCCTCTTGTGATCCATAGTTTTTACCTGGCTGCTGAGAGTCCTTTCTGAGCAGCTTATGCGGAAAGCTATTTTCAAATAATGTAAGTAGAGTAATAGACTGACCTAAATACATATATAAGGTGGTGTAGAAATCTTTTAAAGCCTCGAAGTAGCATTTCTGTTGATATATAACTGGTTTTTGTACCTTTAATCTCTCCAAGTAACTATTACTTCACGTTAGCGGAAAACTTCTTAATTTTGTTATAATTTAAGTTGTGATTTATACTCACTTTATTCCACTGAGTGTACAATATTTTGCAAAGAGTATGAAGGTATAAAACATTATCTCTTTCAACCATTTAAGTAGAAATTATTGTCTACAAGCTGCATTGATCACCGTAATACGACTCGGGGTGGTATGACAAACAATTACCGTATATTAAATCTCGTTAACACCCCTGACCTGAAACTATATTTTTAATAATTACAAAATTGGTGTACTCTACATGTTGAAATTGGAATAAAGAAACAGAAGAATAGTTAAATCCTCTCTGCAATATTCCTGTTAATAGTCTGTTTGGAAAATTAAATGCAAAATGGGGGGGGGGGGGGGGGGGGGGGAGCTCTCTTTGTCACTAATCTCTTTAAATCAAAGAGATTCGATATGAATACCGTTGAGATAATCTCGTTGCTCGTGTTTCACAACTGCCTGACTGGTTGTCGCTGTCAGCCACCCCTCCTCCCTCCCTCCACACCCACCCACACACAAGCACACACACACACACACACACTCACACAAACATAGTGTCAACAGTACGCTTGAAACCTAATCTAATTTTTCGATGCATATCGTTTAACATCGAATTTCTGCGTAACCGGCACATCTGCTTTCCATCGACACTGTAAAGTCGTCATCAAGTGTTTGGTGGCTTCACGTACGTTGATCGGTTTTTATTACGTAATTCTGCGACCTCCACCCGGTGTTATACATTAGACCGTCACATGAAAGAATTTCTTAGCGTTTTATATTGCAAAATACCACCTGTGGCTGAGTGGAGTTAACTGAACCAGAATTAATCGTGGTGGAGAAGAACCCTTAAGGCCCAGTCCTGGAATAAATGTACGCAACGCAATAATTAACGCTACGAAACTCCGTGGCCCGACCGGTGAATCTTAAAGTGGGGATTAGACAATGATCAGGGAGGTAGCATATACTCGAATCAATGTCATGATTTAAGTGAACTCTTTAGTTTATTACAAAAGGCCGTAATATGAATAATTGTTTAAAATAAGACATAAAATCAAGAAAATTACAAACGTAGTATACTAACTGTGCAAACTAGATCAATGAACTGTTGGTTAACAAAGTTATTCGTTGGGGGTTGGAATTAGCTCATAATCAGATAACTGAATTGTGAAATGCTGCGAAGGATACACTGATTGACGTGGATAAGTGAATATGAACAGGATTGTGACTTTCTACTTCACGATGTTTCTTGCATGACGAAGCTCAAAGCTATGCTCACAATTATCGTCGGCCCAATATGATCAGATACGTAGGTGACCGGTGAATCTTAAAGTGGGGATTAGACAATGATCAGGGAGGTAGCATATACTCGAATCAATGTCATGATTTAAGTGAACTCTTTAGTTTATTACAAAAGGCCGTAATATGAATAATTGTTTAAAATAAGACATAAAATCAAGAAAATTACAAACGTAGTATACTAACTGTGCAAACTAGATCAATGAACTGTTGGTTCAACGTAGGTGCCATCAAGTATGTCGTATGTCGCTAAGACTATTATGCCAAGAACTCGAACAGTGGACCCTACTCAAATGAAGGAGTCTGCTATTCCAGTTGAGAGTGAAGCCAGAAGAGTACAGATACTTTCAGCTTCAAGTCCAGAGACAAGGTCATTAATTTGTAGACACTAAAAAACTGGCTACTCACTTATTCTGACCAAGAACCTCGGTAACCAGTTCTCTTAAAGCTAAACCAGTCGTTCAACGGGCGATGTTTTCTTGTAACATAATCTTTCACCAGCCGTGACGAAACGTTAAAAGGCCAATAATCTGGAATTCCACCTCACTTTTTCTAAAAACTCACTCGACATCTTATGTCTTCCTGCGGTCACATAAACTTCACCAATGTTTGTGCTTTCGATCAGCAGCTATCCTTGCATTACGGGCCCCAGAAAAAGATAAAGAACTGTGTTCAAGGCTTTCCATCAACTTTGCGACACCTTCTGAACCTGTAACATTTCAAAGCTGTTTTACCTTTTTTTCACCTTAGCTATGCGAAGAGGGTACGTTATTTACAGTGCACAATAGGCTGGGTGCCAATACGATGATAGCCGATCTGATTTTTCCCAAGAGAAGGCAAGAGCGGTTCTACCGGTCGATCTCCATACCAGCTATTCTGCGATGAACACTTTCCCTTGGCCCGCAGGAGGTCAGTTACGGTGTGTCACTCTTAGGACTCCCTTTTCCTATGTACTCAGGACATCTGATACCAAAGCTCACCCGTAAAATCAATTGAAACAGCCAGCATCAGGTTAAATTAAAAATGTAAAAAAAGAGGCCGTGAAATCAGTGCATACAATCAGTGCAATCGCATCAATCCATGCAAAAAAAAATTTATCATCAGACATTTGTCTGGCTCAGCTCGCGTACTACATTTGATAGTATTGGTCAAAACTAGTATAAAATAAGCTAAAAAGATACACGTTGAGATAAATGACTTACAAAGATACATGTTGAGCTAACAGCTGTCGAAGATCCAAAGGTCACAGTGTGAATTTCCTTTACGCCCGTGTCGCGAGTCACAATACGCGCATGTGGGTAGATGCAAATCCTTCAGTAGTCACATATATGAGGTTTCAGGACCACATCACTATAAGTATACGGTCAAATTACAGACTCATAGGACCACACACTTTGCTAAATACTGTATGACAGATTTGTGCTCGTTGAGTCACTAGCGTTGCTGGAGGACGTCACCTTTGCAGAAAGACGATTATGTTTTATACATAAGGTTACCATCGCAATTTCTACGGAACATACGACTACACCTCTGCAGTAGTTTTCATGGGCGGCGGAATGGTCGAGGTGTTCCGGTTACATTGCCTCACAGTTCACCAGACCTGAATCTGTTGGATTTATGAATATAGGGATATTTAAAGGCATTGGTATAAACCCAACTCATCGAAAACGTGAAGACCATACAGGAGCTTGTGGAACATACATTTCCCAAAGTCCGAATGGAACAAGGAGTATTTGAAAGAGTACGGAATTCACTGCATAGAAGTGTTAAAGGGTGTGTAGGGTTGGGTGATTCCAGCATGCAGCACTACCTCTATAGCGCCTACATAATAGACAAATGGGAATTAGAGGACAGATTGGTCCACATCTCAATAAGTATTGGTTTTTGGACTTATCAGTATAGGAAATTTTCTTAGAAATTCCACCAGTAGTCCCTCCTGTAGTAATGTCTGACGTTTTTTCTTAAACAGTCTATAAAAGAGATTCATAACGTCTACCATTTTATCGCTACATCTCGTGAAAAAATGCATTATAAAATTTCGAAGTTTATTCGTTTATTTATTTATCAGGTTCCGCTGAATCATAGGAGTCGTAACTACTTTGTGAAGGAACAACTCAGCCAAGTGCTGGCTGGTTGCTGTTTGGAAAATCTGCAAACGAAAGAATTTACAAAACACACAAGAATTGTTATGAAAGTGTCCCATTAAATTACAGAGATAGTCCTCCAGCCACAACGAGAAATTCCAGTGCACAATAGAAGGTGTAGTCTGTAAGGAAACCTTTGACTTTGAATTTCAATATTTAGGGTCACAGTTTTGCTACAAGCCTGTTGAAAACAAAAGCTACTGAATAATGCACAACATTTTGTACGGTGCTTGAGAAAGTGATACCCACATTCTTAATGTCTTGTGTTCCTTGAAGGTTACGGGGTCTTATAAATGAGACAATACTGTCATTAACAAATCCCTCTCTGGAAAATTGACTTCCAGACCAAGAGAGTGAAGTAGCCATAACGTGAGGAGGAACGAAAAAGAATCTTCACAGACTATGGGGGTATGTGATGCTATTTCAGTGATTGCAAAATCGAGGCAAATTTAGACATAACTTGGCATTATGAGCTCACCTTTCAAAACGAGGCTGCAACCGCTCTGGCCCCAATGCATGCACTGATTCCGTTGAGAAGATTGCCATAAGTCCGTTAGCTTGCACGTGATCCTTGTAATTAGTACTTGATACCCCGGATACTGACAGTGGGACAGAGGTGGTTTCCAAGCTGGTGCTACACATGTTCTGCTGGGCACAGATACCGAAATCCTGCCGGTCACAGATGTACCTCAACATTACCCAGCCACTTCATGGACACACGTGCCACATGTGGGCGAACATTCCCTGCTGCGAAATGGCAACATGATGCTACTTGCTGAGTGGTAGCAGATGAAGACGCAGGATGTCAGTGATATACCGTCGTTCCGTCAAAATTCCCTCAGTCACTTCCAGGCGTTTCCTGAAGTCAGTCTGGACGGTTCCCACACAGTGACACTGCTTTACCTCTCCAAAATATTGGACGTATAGGATTTATGCGCACCCTCACCGCCACCTCCACGGTCATCCAGGGTAGTGTAGAACCGTTACTGACCTGAGAATACAGTGGAACGCCATACATCAACAGTCCCATAATTTCCAGTCATCGCACCTCTCTAACCAGTCTTTGTGCTGTAGTGATGCAACCAGCGCATGTCACGATAACTTCCTAGCTGACTACTGCTATTTTTCGACCAATAATGCAGGATAACACAGAATCCTGCAGTTAATCCATTCTTGTTCTCAGATGGCAGGTGAGGCAGTTACGACGCGCTTGCAGATGTTATATCTCGTGTTGGCCAGACGTTGTCGACTGGAATCTTGATGACGTGTACGTATACCTTCACATTTCGATTGAAGGCAATATCCAGCCACTACCACACATGAATGACGTGCAAATCTGGGTATCGCACAATTCGACCAGTCAGCCAAATGGAAACTAACAGCTAGGTCCCTTTCAATTCCGTCAGGAGCTGATGACGTTGCCTAACACGAGTATGCGCTTCACAGCCATTGGTCAACAACTTAGGGCGTCCACGTCACTTATACATCCTCTCAGGCCTGATAAAAATACTGAAAACGAAAGACACTAACACACTTTCGTATCTACAAGTCACTTAAATAGTCTACAATGGAACGAAGCAGTCTAGTCCATTTGCACTGCTGCATATATACGTGGTAGTAAATGCTGTCTGGAAAGGGAACGAGCTGTTGCATATGTCTACTGCGTTTGTGTTTTTTATATCTTTACCTCATCCTGTGACCTCATCACCTCTCATTTGTGAAATCTGTATGCTTGATTGTGAGATTGAATGGTTCTGAAATTCTGGGAGTGATGGTAACTTGCAGTATGGCGCAGCACTTCTGTCACTTTTTTAGGTGGTGTGGACAGTAAAGGAGAGAGCTTAAGCTACTTTCGCACGTTAAGCTACATTGACAGATAAATTTGTCTGGCTAACAGTGGAAATGCATTATCTGTCCTTTGCCCCGATTCAGGTATTTGAATACTTCTTTTGTGATTTATAATCATGTTGAACGTTTCTATTTCAGCTTGTGTATGTATGGAGGAGGGGGGGCGGCTTATTTGTAGTGATAATTATAGCATGTTTTTCGTATGTGTTAATGACTGAGTTTGATGTGGAGATACTTGTAGTGATTATTATAGTATGTTTTTCGTATGTGTTAATGACTGAGTTTGATGTGGAGATAGGGGTATTTTGTTTTCAATCGAGTTGCTGCTACCGGAATGGTAGCACAAAGTGACTATGCCTCTGTGAATCGTTAGGGAAGTTCATTCATCGTTGTTTCAAGTTAATTCATGATATATACTTACGGTTCATGTGGAATTAGTTCACCTTACCGTTTTATAAGTTTATGGCTCCTTTTACGCCAAGGCCCATATATAGGTATCACACTACTTGGTCTATGGTAATGAATGACCTTTCTGCTGTTTCAGCCTATGTTAAATGTTTGCGTCTTCAGTACTTGATTCCTTAACAGTAAGATTGTTAGTAGTATTATTCTTGTTTGAATAGCAGAGCTCTCCCAACGTCCTAATGTCCACCCTTGTAACCACGAGTCGGTCAGACTGTGCACATGTTCTCATGTCATTAGGTAAATTTGAACCAACATGGTTCTTGAATATCACTTGACTTTACTACTCGAACGAATACTTACATACAAGGCAAATTTCTGCATGTGTCATTAAAGATAAGTTAAACGCAATTTTGTGATTTCTTGTGTGTCGTTTCCAGGTGTGGTTGGAATTCGATTTCTCGATGAATAGTACAATTCTCAAGACTGTCAATTCAACAAAGTACCTGGGTGTTAAAATTACGAGCAACTTCAGTTGGAAAGACCACATAGATAATATTGCGGGGAAGGCGAGCCGAAGGTTGCGTTTCATAGGCAGGACACTTTGAATATGCAAAAAGTCCACTAAAGAGACAGCTTACACAACATTCGTTCGTCCTCTGTTAGAATATTGCTGCGCAGTGTGGGATCCTTACCATGTGGGATTGACGGAGGATATCGAAAGGGTGCGGAAGAGGGCAGCTCGTTTTGTATTATCACACAATAGGGGAGAGAGTGTGGCAGATATGATACGCTAGTTGGGATTGAAGTAATTAAAGCAAAGACGATTTTCGTCGCGGCAAGATCTATTTACGAAATTTCAGTCACCAACTTTTTCTTCCGAATGCGAAAATATTTTGTTGAGCCCAGCCTACATAGGTAGGAATGATAATCAAAATAAAATAAGAGAAATCAGAGCTCGAACAGAAAGGTTTAGGTGTTTCGTTTTTCCCGCGCGGTGTTCGGGAGTGGAATGGGAGAGAGATAGTATGATTGTGGTTCGATGAACCCTCTGCCAAGTAGTTAAATGTGAATTGCAGAGTAATTATGTAGATGTAGATGTATGTTGGTCGTATGTGATGACACCCCCGGGTAAATTCACAATCACTTCCGTATACAATAAATCGCCAGGTGAATGACGCTGTTTAATTGTCGACTGTAGCTCAGCTGCCAAAATTTTCAGTTTGACGACTTCTCGCTTCTCGTTGTTGAACCCTGCATCACTCATGAGGTTCACGTCAACTCTCTCCTCCAGGAATTTTACGACCTTTCCTCATATATTCGAACCTAGCCTGAGGATTTCCAGGCTCGTATTTATGCGCGTCCGAATGAAGTAACCGTTTCTGCCAGGCACGACCCATTCCCATTTCTCCATGGAGGGCCGTTAAGCAGGAACTAGATCGTGTTCACTAGGGCGCGGTAATTGCAACTGTTGAAATCAGTAGAAATAGAGGTCAATAAACCCTCCGGCTTTGTTGAGACTAGAAAGACAATCAGTGCTTAGAAACATGTGGCACTCCATCCCATACCAAGCCCAGAGGTAGACTCACAATGACAGTCATGGGTTACATCTTTATAAGACTGGGACAAAGTATATTTGAAGATCCAAATGGATAAAGTGAGACAAAGCATCATAGTTAAATGGCACTGGTTCAGTGCTGGTGCATAGGAATGAGGATGGTACCAGGTAATCCATTGCCCATGCGTCAAAACGCTGACACTCGTTCAAACATTCTTCTTGTAGATAGGAAAAGAAGCTCTGTGGACTGTTTTTGCAAGAAAAAAGATCCATATCTACCTATTTGGGGTCAGATTTAAACTCATTATCGGCGTGCAGTCGGTGATAGAACTCTTTATGGTGCGCTCACAGCACTAAATGGAAACGCTGGAGCTCTATCTCGCCTACCTGCAGGACCAAATGCTGGCTCTGACCAGCGAGAAATCTCGTGTTTGCCCAAAGACGTTCCGCAATCCTATGGCGCAGAATAGAAACCGAGAGAGCTACCGGGCTCCAGCAAGGTGCCCGAAGCTCACAGTTTCCCTCTTTACCCGGCAGTTTTAAGTCTCGAAACACTACTAGCCAGGTCACCAGTTAAACTTCCAAAGTATCTCCCAGGCCGCTTCCAGACCTAGGAACCCGCTTTAGGGGCGAGGATACTTTTATCCCGATCCAGCGATTCTGAAAGCCTGCCTGGGGGCATATAAATCGATGTGGCCGCTATAAAGGCACTGCTGTATCTGCGAGCGATAGTCGCGCCGCTGCGTCGCTGGCAGCAGAGTCACGCCCATCTTCCCTGCTGATTAATGATCGCAACTACGCTATAGAATTAGCGGTGCAGAGGCTCTGTCTTCTGCCGTGTTTTCGCTGCGCTGTTATATCGTTCTTGCCACTCATCTGAAACGGCAGTAAACGTGGGCGAGGAGTGAAGCACTGGATTGTTTGCGACTGAGGGCCAGTTAAGCTACCACACTTTTATCTTCCAATTTTTCCTCTTATTTTCTTTTTCTTTTCTCTCAAGTTTCATGAACGAGTCTCCTTATATGACAAAAAGTAGGAATGCCTGACATCCTCGGACTGAGCCAGCTGCCGGACTGGGAACTTGATCCAGCTGGACTAATACTAACAACACTGGATAATGATGTTTTAACTCACAACAAAACATTCAGTTGAACAATGCTGTGAAACTTAATCAGAATTGCATTAAATAAAACTTGTACTATCAGTACATATTAAACGTGACAGCAGCCATACACAGTTGTTAATAGACAAGGATTCGCAGTCAGGCACATACTACACATGCACAGTTAACAATAAAGGTTACTACAATGTTACTTAAAAACCGTCTTGATTGCAAATATTTTTATTCATATGACCGGTTTCGGTTCATTCAGAACCATCTTCAGATCTGATATTTCAGTTACAGGAGTAACCCGTCCAAATCCAGCAGTTTTCACATGCTACGTCACCTAAAATTGGTTGGCAGAGTGCACGTCATTTATATTAATTATAACACTATTACCGACAGGTGGCGTCTGGTACTTTTGTTACATTCCGTTTGCACATACTATATTCAGTAGATCTTCTTTAATTAATTAAAAATACTTAATTAAAATATGTAGATGTCAAGGTTAAAATCTGTACTTGTCAGCATTAATAAAAAACAGCAAAATTATCATTCTTATACGATCTAAAAAACATAGGGCGATTTATATATCTATGGTGATGGTGTGAACTTGTTTTCCTCTACGGTCTACTTCCGTGGTTCCCGCCATTTCGGTGTTGTGCCGCGGTCCGCTCAGTCGTCTGATGTCCATCGCCGCGGGCAAGAGGGCCGCACAGGAGGCCAGGCACTGCACGCGTCTTCCGGCTTCTCCACAGCGCACCATCTCTCATCCCTTCGACTGGATCTCCACACGCAACAGTTGTCATATTAGTAGGTCGTCATAAATGCTAAAATAGGCGTTATGATTGAATTCGCTTTGCTCGTTGAGGATTAAATCCGGATCTTTATTTTTGTGAGTGTATATTTCAATTTCTTCCAAAATGTTAAGAAACCGTCCCTTATGGGCTCTATGGAGGATGTCTAAATTGTGTTCAATGTTCGTGACTGAGTGCTTTGTCGCAGCCATATGCGCCCCAAAAGCTGTTTTGTTTTGAGAGGAGGTGTGCTCCCTGAATCTGGTTTCAAATTTCCTACCAGTATGCCCTATATATTGTTTACAGCAGTCATTACATTTGATCTTATATACACCTGAATCCTGAAATTTATTCCTACTATTACATATTCTATGCCGGAGCTTCAATTTTAACGTGTTATTTGTTCGGAACCCTATTTTAACGTGGGATTTACGAAAGCATCTTTCAATTTTATCTGTAATTCTTCCATTGTAAGTGAGAGCTACATATTTTTTCTTGTTGTTCCTCTTAACTGCTACTTGACTTCCTTTTATTTGTTCCATTTGCCTCTTCTTTACCTTCCTATAAATATTCATCACCTGCTTACACGTATATCCGTTCGCTACGGCCACTTGTTTTAAAACACTTAACTCCTTTTCTACTTCCTGTTGGCTTAGTTGAAATCTTAGTAGCCTGTATACCATCGAAGTAAAATATGCCCATTTGTACTGCGGTGGGTGGCAAGAGCGCTCATTGATAACGAGATCTGTACACATAGGTTTTCTGAATACGCTAAATTCATGCTTGCCATCTTTCTTTATTAGTGTTAAATCTAAGTAATCTATACGATTGTTCCTCATAGTGTTTGCTGAATAAATGGTTAACTATTGTTTTTACTTACTTCGAAGTCTTTTACATATTGTTGGGTAGATATACTGCTTTAGTTCATTTCCTGTGCCTCATATGTACGGCTCTTTCATGGTGTCACATATGAATCATAATGTTTCGACATAGAATTTTATCTAGGTTGAAACTCACGACGTACAAGTTTTGTTATATTTCACAATAACTTATCATATGTGTTATTTGCATGTGGCCGGCGTGTAGCTTTAAATTCCGTAGCTTTAGGAACGGCATGACTACAGTAGAGCAGATTTTAAGAAGTATCTTTCTGCATGTGAATAGTTTATCAGTGCACAGTTTAATACACTTAGAAGATGCAGCAAGTGCGCTAAAGAGACAGCTTACACTACACTCGTTCGTCCTCTGTTAGAATATTGCTGAGCGGTGTGGGATCCTTACCAGGTGAGACTGACGGGGGACATCGAAAGGGTGCAAAAAAGGGCAGCTCGTTTTGTATTACCAGGTAATAGGGGAGAGAGTGTGGCAGATATGATACGCAAGTTGGGATGGAAGTCATTAAAGCAAAGACGTTTTTCGTCGCGGCGAGATCTATTTACGATATTTAAGTCACCAACTTTCTCTTCCGAATGCGAAAATATTTTGTTGAGCCCAGCCTACATAGGTAGGGATGATCATCAAAATAAAATAAGAGAAATCGGCGCTCGAACAGAAAGGTTTAAGTGTTCGTTTTTCCCGCGCGCTTTTCGCGAGTGTAATGGTAGAGATATAGTATGATTGTGGTTCCATGAACCTTCTGCCAAGCACTTAAATGTGAATTGCAGAGTAGTCATGGAGATTTATATGTAGATGTACTGCAGAATTTTCCAAATTCACTGACCCTTTCCGTGGGCTGTGAGTTTGGGTTTCCAAAACCACACGACACTATTGAAATTGCTATCACTTGTTTACAAAGGAGAAACAGCGTCACATCTCAAAGCACTTCGCTTACTAATTAGTACGAACAAAACATGTATAACCGATTGCAAACAAAGTTTCCAGAGCTTCTGTGAAGTTCGGAAGGCAGGAGCCGAGGTACTAGCAGAAATACAGCTGTGAGGACGGTGCGTGAGTCGTTCTTGGGAAGCTCAGACGTTAAAGCACTTGCCAGAGACTGGCAAAGGTCAGCCGGCCGCGGTGGTCTCACGGTTCTAGGCGCGCAGTCCGGAACCGTGCGACTCCTATGGTCGCAGGTTCGAATCCTGCCTCGGGCATGGATGTGTGTGATGTTCTTAGGTTAGTTAGGTTTAAGTAGTTCTAAGTTCTAGGGGACTTATGACCACAGTAGTTGAGTCCCATAGTGCTCAGAGCCATTTTAACCCCCCATTTGAACAGGGAAAGGTCCAAAGCTCGAGTCTCGGTCCGGCACACAGTTTCAATTTGCCAGGAAGTTTCACACTCCGCATCAGAGTAAAAATCTCATTCTGTAAGTTACCAGGTTTCGAGGAGGTAGTGTCCGGTGAAGCGCTAAGTAAAGCGTTACACTTTAACATCTTCACATGTCTCTATGACTTGTGTAATGGAAGGTTTTCACACATAAAACTGCCGACAGATATACCATTGAAACATGCTGCTAGTAACGTTCAGAATACAGTCTGGCTTCGTCAGTGTGTTCTACAATGCGAGAATAATTTCAAGCACAACCTGAAACGTATTGGTAGCTGAGTTGTATGATGTTGTCGCACATGATATATGTGAAGTAACAGATTATCGCATCAAAGTACAGGCGGTAATTTTGAGAAGCAGAAAGCACATATTGTGTATATTAATATATACAGCCTGACTGCGTACTAGGCTAGCGATAGCAAGACTGCACATCAAATTGTAGGTCTTCTTCACTTCTTCGAATTCGCTGGTCTGAGACTGAAGCATGCAGATTTACTGCTCTCCGTTGAAGGCGATAAACAGTCATAATGTCACATAAAGAATATGTCTCACCTTATTTCTTCCCAGGGAACTAAACATTGTCACGCACAACTTATCTGTCGTATGTGCTTGAACACGTTTTACTCAAACGGCCAAATAACAGAACTTAAAAAAAAATAATTTAAAAAATGGTACTGAGCACTATGGGACTTAACTTCAGAGGTCATCAGTCCTCTAGAACTTCTAACTACTTAAACCTAAGGACATCACACACATCCATGCCCGAGGCAGTATTCTAACCTGCGACCATAGCGGTAACGCGGTTCCAGACTGTAGCGCCTAGAAGCGCTCGGCCACAGAACTTCAACTCAGCTGACAAAAGCTCCAGGACGTATACAAATGCCCACAGGGGATAATAAATTCTTAACATTGTCAAAATTTCCTCTGTAGGCAGCGAGTACCATTTTCAGTACACCAACTTCGTGTGTCTGTTCAAACCTGTAGCGCATTATGAGGGCAATCCTACTAGTTCAGACAGCATTATTGCAGAACAACATGTACCATTCGCAGTCGCATATCAAGCCGTGTCTTCATATGATTCACGTCTTAATCATTTCGGATCACCTACTGGCAGGGATCCGGCGAGATGATTTCTGTCTGAGCTTGAAAATCTTGCAGAGGGAGTTGACGGGCTGTATAACTGCAATGTTTCGAGTCCTAAAATGCTATTTACAGCCCATCAACAGCCTTATGTAACAGCCACTTCCTGCCTTTTAGCAACCAGAAACTAATTATTCTCCGTGAGCGGTCTAACTAATACTAGAGACAGCTGACCAGAACCCGTCAGCCAACTACCTTAATAGCTTCTTTATGCGGTTGCGTCACTTAAGCAAAGACGTCAAATCTACAACCTAAAAACACACACCATGAATCAATAACAGAACATTGACTTGCTGTAGGCTGGTGTTACTCCACCTGGTAACCGTAATGGTTGGTTAACTGTTGCGTTTGCTAGATGTGGGGGGCATAAGTGAGTACTGTGGCCTTGAGAGTTTTGCCAATAGAGATGTAATTTATTATTGTACATTTCATTTTAGTGAAGTAGTGACTGGCACCAGTTATTTAGTTCCTGCGCAAGCTTTGTTTATACGTACTCGGGGCCCAGGAAGGTAGACGATGATGGGGCTGTATGTTTTTGGTGTAAAGGACATGGCTGCTGTGAAGATGTGTCACTTGTTGGTGACTTAACTGTGTATTGTCACAAATTAAGTGTTGACCTGGGATAAAGGGACTACACATTTCAAACATTGTACAAGAATGCAATTAAATGTTACATCTGAGGTGATAGATCTGAATCTTCCCCTATGAATATTTGGGTTCAGTCTCCGTGAAGCTGTGCTGCCTAGCAAAGACGCATTCCACAGTAAACTTAGTGGGAGTTGTATAACGAATGTGGACTTCGAGCACGTGCTTCGCGTTGAAATGAATATTTTAGAATCGAATGCAAATCTTCACATGGATACAGAGGTACATCTACTTTCAGATATCTTTGAACTAATCCCGAATGCATGCATGGAAATGTACAAGTCGGGTTTCGCTGGTTGTTCACGAATTAAAGCCAAATATCTCATCTGTGGTTGCTAATCCTAAGATAGGATTTGTCTTGCAGACATACATCTAATATCCTATTAGTTTACATGTTGCGTACAGAGATTCACCACTGGCTTGTGTCCAGAGAATAGAGTTCCACGGAAAGGTTCTCAACCCAAGCTGATGGCAACTTTAGGTGGAAAAGCAATATAAGTTATTTACTATACAAACTATGAGCAGTGCATAGAGCTAGAAATGAAACTGGACAAAATACATCGCGTTCTTAAATTTGATCAGTATGCTTGGTTGAAGATATATGTCGTTTTAAATACTAAAAAGAGAGTTTCTGCAAACAGTTCATTTGAAAAATATCATTACACGTATATGAATAATTCCGTGTAATGGTAAACGATAGAAAATCTTCGGAAACATCGTGATACTTATTTGATAAGTAAATGCGATGGACGTCGTGAGGAAAGAGAGTTGCTTGCCAAGGCCAAAATTTAAACGGGCTATTTTCAATAAAGACCATGATGCCCTGAGGAAGGTTTTGGTAGAGTTCGAAAAACCCATCTACATCGGTATGTGTATACTAGTCCTGTCTGAGCTTCACATGTACACATTCATTACAACGTTGCAAACCTCGTTTTAATCACTCTAAGTTGCTTTATGTGCATACCGCGTTTCATTTATTGGGTCAAAGTTTGTGATCCATATGGAGTGATAAGGTGCAGTATCAACGAATTAGGCACATCTGAGCATGACGCTGGTAATGACGTCATTACCGATCAAAAATAAGATTATCGGTCTCATGAAAGACGAAAGAAATGACACGCATATCGAAGAGTTTGTTGCTCTTAGTTCAACAACGTAAAAATACCATACGGATACAGGTTCAACGTTTAGACGGCATAAGGATGTAAGTCGTGCAGTCACAAAAAAATATCACGGTCGACGACTACATGAAGTGTGTTATGACAATGGTGATGATGATGATCTTCCACCTAAGTTACGCCAAGTGAATTTCGAATCTCGAGAACATGTGATGCATAATCATCGCAGCTGGGAATCGGACTGTCGCGTTATGACGATAAACCGATAATTTGTGGTGTTGAAGCCCTACCTGTCCACTGAATGAATGAACATATTTATTGTCTGTGTGTGTGGAATAGTATGACATGTTGGTCATCGTTGTATATACACTGACGGCAACACCAAGAAGTAGTTTTGCCAGATATGTGTGAGATGTGTGTGAAATCTTATGGGACTTAACTGCTAAGGTCACCAGTCCCCGTGCCAGATACACGGAAGTTGATAGGCGTGTTTCTACATCTGAAAAATGATGTCTATTCAAATTCCACGCCAGTAATGTGAGAGTGGTGCTAGCAGCGCAACTATGAAGAGGCAAATCAGGTTTGCTCTAAATACTTGCTGTAAGGGGCGCGGGCGTTAGTTACCTTCGAGATAGGACGTGGAAAGTTGATGTTGGTCAAGAATGCCATTATCGGCATCTCACTGTGTTTGATAGAGCTCGTGTAATAGGAATACGAGAAACTGTATGTACCTTGTGTGGTATTGCAGTGGTCAAGAGAATGTTCGGTTGCAAGAATACCGGACTCCGGATGGCCACGTGGCACTACCGACCATTGTATTTGGGGGATGGCTCTAGGGCATCGCACCTCAGCTGCAGCAGAATTTTTAGCAGCTATTGGCGCCACAGAGAAACAAGGATCTGTCACAAATTGATCACTTCAAGAACAGCTACCAGCCATCTGCGACTTAAATGAGGTTAAGCGAGAGCTCAACCTAAGGGCAGGGTAGAGGTCTGTTGTGGCTTCTGACGAAATGTGGCCTGTCTCGCTGCCAGTGATGGCCTAACTAGAAGGAGGTCAGTTAAAGGAATGCAACCCACCAGTCTGCTTGCTAGACACACCAAACTCTTGGAATTACGGTATGGAGATCACTCTCGGGGTTATTCCACGCACCCTTGCTGCAAATCTGTACGTCGATATGGTTATTCGATCTGTTGTGATGCCGTTCATTAACAGATTTCCAGAAACGTTTTCCAACAAGTTAACGGTTTGCCACATATCACCGCTGTAACATAACATGTTCTAGAGTCTCAACATATCTTGGCCTGCTCGATCACCAGGTCTGTCTCCAATCTAGCAAATATGGGACACCATAACAAAACTCCAGCGTCATCCACGAACAGCATTATACTCACCTTTGCTAACCGTGTGCAGCAGATGTGGAACTCCGTGCTACACACCGACATCCGGCACCTGTACAACGCAATGCCTGCACGTTTACGTGCTTGCATACGACGTTCTGACGTTTATACAGGGTATTACTGTACCAGCATTTCACATTTACAATGGCTTACCTCTCGCTTACATTAATCTGTTATCTTACAATGTTAATCACTTAAATACCTTACCTAGAGAATTTTATCTCTGAAATTTCATTATCCTACATTAATTATTTTTTGCTCTTGTGGTTTTCTTTCCGTCAGTGTATTTCATGATGCTGCTGTTTTTTTTATTTTTTTAATGTCGTAATACTCGCACTGAAATTGCTTCGATAAAAACACATATTGTAAATTGTCTTTCATTTATTAACGAACTTTTTGTATTGAAATCTCGTGTACACCTGATACATATGGTATCAGCTAACTGGAATTTATGTAGTGGCTGAATACTAATGACGAGCATTGGTGATACCCCGAAGTAAATTAAAAACCACTGTACGTTATGTGAGGCTTTTAGCTCTCTGTTGCACATGGATAAAACTGAGTATGACTTCAAACATAACTAGATGTAGTGTAATTCCTATCATCTGCAACAAGTAGTTATCTACATGTACACTCCTATTCAGAATAATTGCACACCATTATTACTTACTTACTTTTTCGCGTCAGAAAGTCAGGTCACAATATTTCAGCCCAGTAAAGGGCCACGTCCAAGGCTTCTTTCTTGTCCAGCCATAAATCGTCGGGGTTGCACCTATCAGGGCAGTTTGGGTAGGCTAAGAGATGCTCCACACCCTCCACAGCGACGCAGTCACATTTATCATCCGTACTTCCAAGACCCCCCCTAGTCGTATTTGTCTTACTTGGGCAATCCCTGTTATTATTTGATTCAGTGTCCTCCATGTCTTCCAGTTTGCAATGAATCCGCTGGGCACTTCCTGTGACGGTGGGTACTCAGCTGGTGGCCCTTCTACTATCGTGACTAAGAACCTTTTACGGGATTTCAATCGCCCAGGTTTACACTTATTGCCAAAAAGGGGATGTGGATGGTCAACAGTTTGTCTGCGCCTCGCAGTGAATTCGTGTGATAATCAAAATATCCACGGGTGTACTGCCGGTCTATAGTGTCCAACGGGCACAATATTTCGGCGATCAAACACGTCGCCATCATCAGGTGAACTGACGGACTGAGCTCCTGCGAACGTGCCGGCACGGAGATCCGTACGCTATGGCTGCTCAGGGGGAACTGGGTTCGGTCGCGGCGGCGGCCGATTTAAATACCCTCCGCCCGCGGCGCGCTCCCTCCGCCGTCCGCGCCCCGCGCCACGGTCTCGCGGTGGAACAGATTGCGACGGCGTCTGAGATGACGTCGGTGTAATGGCTCTGTCCGCCGTGGTCGTCACAACTATGCATTTGCTCGATTTACTCTTGATTAACCCAATCGCTGGTTCCCAAGCCTTGCTAAGATTATAGCCACAGTCACGGTTTATGAGGTCGTCATTGGTGCGAATTACGATGGCCTCTCTAACAACGCTGTCCCAGTATCTCGACGTCTGTACCAGAATCCTCGTGCGGTCATACTCCATAGCGTGATTTTCCGACAAACAATGTTCAACGACCGCCGACTTGCTCGGATACATTAGTCGAGTGTGCCTCTGGTGTTCACGGCATCGATCCTCGACAGTACGCATCGTCTGACCAATATACGACTTGCCAGATTGACACGGAATCTGGTACACGCCAGCCTTCCTCAAACCGAGGTCATCTTTGGCGCTCCCCACCAGTGCACGAGTTTTATTCGGAGGACAAAACACAGTTCTGACACGGTGTTTCTTCAGAATGCGGACGATTTTCCCCGAGAGTGCGCCTGTGTATGGAATAAATGCAGTGCCTACCTCCTCCCTCGTGACTTCATCCATATCAACAGGTTGTGCTGCAGTAGTTAGGCGGAGAGCACGTTGGATCTGCCACTCTGAGTACCCATTTTTTCGAAACACAGTTCTCAGATGTTCCAATTCCTGAGGTAGACTCTCTGTGTCAGAGATAGTGCGCGCCCTATGTACTAGAGTTTTAAGTACCCCATTCCTCTGTGAAGGGTGGTGGCAGCTGTCTGCGTACAAATACAGATCAGTGTGTGTTGTCTTTCGGTACACCCCATGACCTAGGGTGCCGTCAGCCCTTCTCCTGACCAAGACGTCAAGGAAAGCTAATTTACCCTCCTTTACAGTCTCCAGATGCTTTGCCGCTTTTCGTATTGCTCAGACCCTTGTCGAATTCCTTCGTTGTAAAGGGTGTTAAAAACTTATTAGTTTCTGATTGTAAAGTCCTGTTAATTTTTGTCTTCTGTTGCTTTGTATTAGTCTATCCATTCAGGAGCAGTCAGGAGCAGTTGATGAGCCACTTCATTAGACGTTACCGCGGGAGATTGCTTGGGACCGTTTGGGTATACGTAAAGTTTTTTTTTAAGATCACATGCTATTTTGCTGCTATGTGTCATATCAATCCTCTCCAGTGTCTCCATCCACCTATTTTGCCGAGCTTCACTTAACACTTCCAATCAAAGCAATACCACATGCTATTGTTTCTTGATTAAAGGAGTCCTTTTGGTATAATTCCTCGTATTTTGCTAGAAGAAACATGGAGCAATGTGAGAGACCTAGAATACACTGCTGTCGGCAGCCTCGTGGTGTATGTTGTCTGGAGATTCACTGTAGAATTCGTACAAATGCTTGACAGTTCTCTGGGGTTGGGGCGAGGTTTGCTATGGCTTTATTCAGTTACTCTGCGAAAGATTCCCAATTGGCCTTTTTAAAATTAAATCTTCAGCCAAACGGTACTGTAGTGGTATTGACTGCTCTACACACCTGTATCTCTACTGGTCTATGATGTGTTCGAGGTATACCTCGAACACACCATTATTAAATATAATTAACGTTTGCGCTCATTTCGGCTCTCATTAACTAACAGTATTGCCTTACATTTCCGCCATGAATTCTGTTGCTTTGAAAATACTGGCTTGGAAATGGTGGTAAGTACAGGCACGATCTAGTCCACTGGCCAGTAAGAGGAGAGAAAAATCGGACACGTTCATCGTAAGTCCATTCACGGATAGTACGTTGTCAAGGGCGTTCATTTTGCGGTCGAATGCTGTTACTAGCAACAATTCTAATGATTTAAGACCCTTTGGTTGGTGATGTTGAGCAATTCTTTCATTACCGCCTACTAGCTGTTTGGATGATGGCTTACACTTTCACTGCAGAGAAGGACCGAAGTTGTGGCTTCGTAGCTCACACACCCTACAGCACCGTGATCGGCGGAAGATTATGACCCATATGGAGCTTTATTGCAGACTTTATGGATCTTCAGGCGGCAGCACTGCCATTTTGCGCTCTGACGGAAAGAAGGAAGATTGACGTTTAACATTTCGCCAACTACCAGGACATCACAGATGGAGCTCAAGCTTGGGGTTGTGAGACACGGAGAAGAAATAGTTGCTCATACCTTTCTCATAGGAATCATCCGGGAATTTGGCATGGGGAATTTGGCGAATCACTCAGTCTACGTCCCTTACTAAGAAACAGTTTATCTGTTCGTACTGTACACGGTGTGTGGAAAAGGGACGGCAAAGTTTGCTGTTAAATTCTTGATGCACGCCAGAAGAAAATCTGTTACGTCGACGTGAGCCCAGAAACAATCTACTTCAAGGCAGAAGGGTAACGTACGCGACACCATGCCGTCAGCAAAATTAAATATCCGGGCAACATAAAATAAAATATCTAATCCACCAGTAACTACCAAAAGTTTCATTACTGCCAGAAGATGTAGCAATTTAATATAATACGTTGTATAGCCCTCGTAATATAGACAAAGAGATTATTATTTCACTATATTCAAATTTGTAAACAAAATTATTAATACCTGTAAATGCTATTAAAAATTAAATACATTGTAGTGATTGGTACTAAATATCAATATACGTAGCATAGGCCTATACCTCTACCTGTTGTTTCTTGTACTTACAAAACCTCACTGCACTCAACTTGCTCTCTGGCGCAACTGGTCTATGTGGCGTGCTGTGATGCGAAGGTATAGATGGTTTCACTGACTTCAATGGATCTAGCTCTTTCACTTTTGATACTGTGGATGCTGAGTTCACTAAATCTGTCTTGGGTCAAAGAATACCGTAGATAGTTCGCTATTAGTCTGAGCTAGAAAAGGTGCGTTCAACTGAAGAAACAATAATAGGAATCGTTAAGGAAAGATAAAATTATGTGCACGAAATTTGGAACGCAAGCAACTACGGCTTAATTCTGTGTTACTATCTGTTTTGTTCAGTCAACTACAGACGTTAAAGATCCTATTCCCTTTTTCATAGAGTTTTGGAAACTTATTACCTGGCCTGGGAGTTGAATGGATAAAGTCTTCTCATATTCGTTTTGAACAACAACTGCTGCATTTTGAATCGATCTATCGGAAAAAAAATTTAGAAATTTTGGGGAAATAATTTTGAAGAAATGGTTACAACTATGCATATCCTCAGATCTGCTTCTTGACCGCTCTACAATACTTTTTTAACAAATATTAAAAACAGTGGTTCTGAAATAGATATTTTGATCTACCAGACACTCGTCCAGGCAAAATTCACAAAAGATTTTTCACTTTCTTAATTCTCTCATTTTCGAACCGGTGAAATGCTCCATTTCCTTACCAAAGACGTAGCTGACAACACTGTTTGTTTCCTCCAAACTGTTCCAATAGCAAGATAAATAGAAAGCTGCATTCTGAATAGCAAAACACGCTTTATCAAGCTCTATGTTTTTCGACTGTATAATTTTAGAAACTAGATTGGTTCATTCTATAATCTTTAACCACATCACTATCTGAAAAATGAATTCAGATTTCTCTAACTGGTTATTCAAAACAACAGCTTGTACTCTTTTTTAGATATCAAGATTATTTTTGACACAGCCTGAAATACATAGTCATAGCATAACGAAAGGCTTTAACAGACTGGTGTTGGGCAACACTTTTTTAACGTATAACAGGTATCAAAACTTCCCATCTTTTAAAACTGTGACTGATCCTGAGATGACGTTGAATGGTCGATACAACACCACAACATATTATTGGTTAATTGAGACTGTTGTTGAATGAAGAAGTGACAAAAGTATAGTAAAATGTGCATACTACAATCTCAAGTACACAACACACTACGAAAGAATAATTTTCCCCACAAATGTGATGTTTTGGTATTCATTTTCATGGTTGTCATTTTTTTAACAACTAAACTACGCCGTACCTTGGGACGATCGAGTAACTTGCTGCATACCATATGTTACGAGACACGGCAAGGACGACATTGCTTACACACCACTACAACTGCGCTAAACTCATCCCAGCGTTGACCGAAATTGTTTTCATCTGACCATATTTATGTATCTATATTTGTACGTATTTTAATTTCCTGTATTCATTTTTAATAACGATGATAATAACACTAATATTTTACTTGCTTTTCACTGGGATTCTTTATTACCGGGCCCGCCTGCATTGCAGGCCCCTATGGCTCCTCCCCTGCTTTAACGCCAGAAGTCATTTCCTACATCTATTCACGTTTTTGTTATTCGTGGCTAACACTAAGGAAAGGAACGTATCAGCATAATAATTCAATGTCTTACATAAAAATTTGAAAGCGAATTACGTTATCACCGATTTAAGCATCGACTTGTCGTCGCTTGAGTGTCAGATGCACTGATCTATCCCAAGAGTAATACTGGCTAGCGTATTGTCACGAGAGATTCCGCAATTGTTCAGTATTTTATGAATATTAGGTTGGTGCTTAAGTTCGTGGCATTTTTCCGTAAGTTTTAAATTAAGGAGCTTTTTGACGCATGCTTGGAGCGCGTCTTCATCCGGGAAGGAAGTTCCTTGACTATCGGTAGATAGAGAGCTATAAAGGTGAGGTCGCAAGATCAGGTGAATAAAGTGGGCTCGGAAAGACTTCCAAACCTATCTCCTGTACTGTGTTTTCTGTCCTCTGTCGTCACCCCTTCACCGAACTCAAACAGAAGAATATGTAGGAAATGTTCGGATTTCTCCACTTGACACTTCGTTTTCCAGCTTACATAGCTCCACTCACTATCTCTAAATGACAAAACGAAAATATGTTAACTTAGGTCCGCGCGGCTCCCTACGTCGGAGGTTCGAGTCCTACCTCGGGCGCGTGTGTGTATGTGTGTGTGTGTTGTCCTTAGCGTAAGTTAGTTGAAGTTAGATGAAGTAGTGTGTAAACTCAGGGACCGATGAGTTCAGCAGTTTGGTCCCATAAGACCTTACCATAAATTTCCAATTTGTAAACTTAGATAGCCACAGCGAAATACAAATAACAAATGACACTCGATAAATAAACCCATATCAACCGGAACGCTAAATTGCAAAACAAAACGCTACGAACTGATGCACCAACATAATGTATTTATAACGGTACCAGCTGCTAATTCTCACACTTGATATCTAGTTTCTGTCACATTTACTCATTATCTTTGGATCTGATTAAGACGTTTGATACCACGGAATGTTGTTATATGTTCAGTTGTGCTGCTCATTTCACGTCACGGCTTACTACTGCATTTTTGTTTTGTTTTTCTTTTTTTAAAGAATTTTAACTTCCAGACACTCATGGTTGATCAAACTTGAAGAAAACTACGTCTCTCTCTCTCTCTCTCTCTCTCTCTCTCTCTCTCTCTCTCTCTCTCTCTCTCTCTCTCTCACACACACACACACACACACACACACACACACACACACACACACACACACACACACACACACACACGTAACGAAAGTAACAGTACGGCATGGCTGACCCATTCTGAACATTTCATATACGGCAGGGTTTCACGTGATTGTGTTGGTATGTTCTGTTCATATTGTGTTTCCAGCGAATATAAAATTGTTACAAAATGAATTCTACACCCACGACCGTATATAATACGCTTCTTCTCCTGTTTGAGATGAAATTAACGAAGATGCAATGCCACTGAATGAGAATAGTGCAAAAGTTTCACATGTGCCAAAGTTGCAGTGCAATAAATATGCTGTGACAAGTGAAAATTTGTGCCAAATAAAGACTCGAACTTTGATTGGCATCTTAACACCAGAAACCGGTTCGTGGTAGGGTAAGCTACGGTACACAAACGACTGTGTTAACTCACTGATGCCATTCCCACCTACGCTGAGGGAGAACTTGTTTTAGTAGTTATCGGAAATCAAATCTTCAAATGTAACTGCCGATTAAAGTTTGTGCCGGGCCTGCAGGTGTCTCACACAGCCTAATACTACCTGAATGCAAGAAATCAGTACAAATTCGTTCGATATAATATTCAATACCTCTGAAACCAACCTTCGTTTTCATGATTGGTTTGGACAGCAGGTGGAAGTTAAGTCCTTAGCTAACGCTAAATAACAATGGTGTTTAGATGCTATTACATTTAAATGAGATATCACTAGAAGGTTCACACCCCTTCCAAATTTTCTGAAACAGGGTAGAGGACCTCCACCACCAAAACGTGTTATTCGTCTGTTGTTTCCAAAATGTCCATGCCGTAGTAGTTTACATAATTGATTCTATTTCCCTTACAGAAGGACTATTCGTGAAGGATGTAGTTATTCTTGACTAACTGGATAATATTTGTGTTCAAATTGGCTTCTCAATACTACGGATGAACCGAGATGTAATCAAAGAACAACGTTACTTTCCTCCCATCTAAAAATTTATTTATTAGACAAGTACATTCTCAATCTCTAGCAGGGTCAAAATCCAAAACAGGATGATTTCCTGTTTATTGCTCGTTTTCTTTTTAATTTAAATGAGGTAACTGCAAGAGCAGTCGTAGGATAGTTACCCCGCAACGAAAGATCTAGGCTATAATGGACAGTTTCACTTGAGAGTTTTTACATTGTCACCGAAACGCGTTCTCTTTTATTCTGTTAGTAACTAGCTATAATTTTCCGAATTAATCACAAATACAAGCTTGAGGACGTAGTTGGAAAGCGGCAATATTACACAAACCGCTACACCCAACTTTTCTACGTCCTGATGTCTGTAACCTTTTATTTACAGTACATGCCATTGTGAGCAGGTAAATACGATTTTGCGTCCAACAGATTCTTAACTTCTACTGAGTGAAGGTAATTTTCCAACATCAGTGGTTTGACGTGCTGGCGGCTGCTACCGTCGTTCCCCTCGAAAAATGCGCTTTAGATTGTATATAGTACGTCAGCTGTTACAACAGCGAACACCATAGACACTGCAGATGTGAAGGTGAATTTCGGTAGTCTTTAACTTCCACCATTGCGTCATGACGCTTGTGAAATGTTTTCTTCCATTTTCATCTTTTCTTATTTCTATGTCGGCCCACAGGACTAGCGACATACAAAATGTAGCGATAATATAAGTAGCCCTCAGTTTAAAGTTGATGGTAGTTTGGGTTCATACGAAATATCTAGGACAGCATGTGTAAAGTGACGGAAGGATATCGTAATAAACCTATCTTGTGAATTAGCCTTAATTGTTCGTCGATTACCTGTTACCAACTTTATGTGCAACCAGTGTATCATGAACGAGTAGTAAAACGGTTGACTTATATGTGAGGCGCATAGATCCTTCTAGATGAAGTAAATTTTCTGAACATCTGCGTGGCATTTGTACAGCAGGTGAAGAACGATGCACTCGAGCAATTTATTATAGTGAGCTCGCAGCGTCGTTTCCCCGAGAGTTTTAACAGTACTGGCGAAACAATGCGACCGCGCACACTACGGCAGTGACGTAGCAAAATATCCTCGATGACCCAGCGAGAGAGCTGCTGCATCGCACCGATGTCGCCCACTGCCGGGAAACAGCAGTCATTGTAGGTGAACGGGCCATTGCACACAAGTCCGCCACCATGGGTGCAGCCAAACTGAATGTGGAATATGTTCATTTATGTGGTGAAGAAGTATCCTGATATATCGCATCGTGATAGGATTAAGAGCAGACCCACATGCTTTTAGGTGTGTATGAATGAAAGGTTCTGTGAGAGTTTTCCTGCGAAACAGGATCAGTAGAAAATAAGTGATATCGGTTTCACTGTTAAACAGTATGGGTGTTAAACTATTTTGTGTTTGTATTCTATAGGTGGCAGTCGAAATAGCTCTAAGCAGCAAATGTTTAGCTCCCTGGTGATTGCGCTTTGAGCTGACCGAACATATCTTCAGTTAATAATAACGGGTTAAAATGAATTGTCTCAGAACTTCAGTGTAGTCACTACTTTATACTTTCACGTTCGACAGTAAACTGATTAATTGTTCACTACGAATACTGCCAACTGTTTTTTTTTCATTTGTAATACCATCGAACTTCATCAACCTTGTCTACAAAATATTTAGCGAAAATGTTGCTTCTACTATTTAGTGAACTTCTTCGTTGGGTTAGTGGAATTTCGTTGTCCAGATTACACGGGCTCCATAGACTGTAAAGTTAAAACTATCTCTAGAACGGCAGCAGTAAGGAAGGATACAAAAACATTTGATAATGTTAATACTAATGTTCATCTTAACATTGATAGGTCTGTGGAATATTCTGCATTTATTAATTAGAATTTCAAATTCCCGCTCCACAAATCTCTGGCCACGACTTATACGGCAGATAAAGATCATTTCTTCTAGGAGAGGAAAGTTCTGGTGTACGGTCTTATAACAAAGTGAGTCATATTACATTAGGCGGTACTGGAGACCTCATAGCATAGTATTTGCTTTTGATGGATGGTTGTAGTTGTACCGTCAAGCTATTATAAACTAATTCGAAAATAATTAAAAAGTTACTTTCAACCACACTTAAATCTATAAACAGTGAACGAACAATGTAAGGAAAAGATAAATTGCTACTCGCCATAAACCAGACGCATTAAGTTGCCGACAGGCACAACTAAGAGACACTTACAAATAAGCTTTCGGTCACAGCCTTCTTCAGAAAAGGAAACACACACATTCATTCACACAAGCAAGTACACCTCACGAACACATGACCGCCATCTCCGGCAGCTGCAACTGTGCCCGGCTGCTACTTAACGTCTCATTGTTACTGCAAGCAGCAATGTATCTTTTCCTTATATTGTTGATATTTCAACCTTGAGTTTCCCAACGCTAATTTCAGCAGCACTGAGCTAACTAGATTGTGAGTAAAAAGACTGATGTCACTTTCCTTAGTGTATTCATAAACAGAAAAAGCAAACTCTGACGGCTTTCTTCTTCCTACATCCATACTGGTAGGCTGCTAATCTAGTACCGCTGCGCGATTATCACTGCGATGCCGCCACGTGAGCATTGAAACTATTTCTGACACCGCGATCTCGCTGAGAGTATGTACAGCTGTTACTCGTTCCTGAACAATAGCCATAAGCAATATTTGTCGATGCCTGTCAACAAGTAACCTGTAAGTGTACTGTAGAATCGTGGTTTAGGTGACACAAATCGATTACTTACCGTAGAATTATGTAAGCAAATATCTTTCTGTGCATCTTCGTCTGAATAACTTGCGAGAAAGATTAGACAGAAATCTTTTCTCCATCCAAGAATTTCATACTAAAAGTATGGAGTCGCATTGGATAACTGTTGATCACACTGTGGTTCCTAGATGTGAGAGCTCAGTCCTGCAGTCAGATATGATTAAGACTGATGCGAATCGAGTGGAGTGCCACTGTCACATCCCCCATCTTCATTTACAATTTTAGTCCCAACGGTAAATTAAGCGTTTTTCTCACTCTTTTTATGTTAAACTTACGTTAAGGAGCCGGCCGCGGTGGTCTCGCGGTTCTAGGCGCGTAGTCCGGAACCGTGCGACTGCTACGGTCGCAGGTTCGAATCCTGCCTCGGGCATGGGTGTGTGTGATGTCCTTAGGTTAGTTAGGTTTAAGTAGTTCTAAGTTCTAGGGGACTGATAACCACAGCAGTTGAGTCCCATAGTGCTCAGAGCCATTTGAACCATTTGAAGGGTTCGTCGATCTAGCGTCGCAACAATTTGTCTCCAGATGGAGTGATCAGTCTATGGACCACGTGCAGTCCACACTGATGGACTGCTAACCGGCTTGTAGTTCCCTAATCATCCGGTGAATCGCTGAGTACAAATTTCGCGCCTGTGGCTGAAGGAAGGGACGCTAGGGTTTAACATAGCCTCGATACCAAAATCATCAGAGATGGACAAAGAGCCCAGATTATTAAAAGGACAGGGGATGCTATCGGTCGTACCCCTTAAAGGGAACCATCCCGGCGTTTAAATGTAAACTCTGTCCACAGGCCCTGGCAGGCCCAACGACACCGACCGACCACTGTCTCATACTATGCCAATGACGTCATTGAATGGAATATAGAGAACACAGTGCTCAGTTCTCGGGTTCGATTCCTGGCGGGGTCAGGGATTTTCTCTGCCTCGTGATGACTGGGTGTTTTGTTATGGTTCAAATGGTTCAAATGGCTCTGAGCACTATGGGACTCAACTGCTGTGGTCATTAGTCCCCTAGAACTTAGAACTACTTAAACCTAACAAACCTAAGGACATCACACACATCCATGCCCGAGGCAGGATTCGAACCTGCGACCGTAGCAGTCGCACGGTTCCGGACTGCGCGCCTAGAACCGCGAGACCACCGCGGCCGGAGTTTTCTTATGTCCTTAGGTTAGTTAGGTTTACGTAGTTCTAAGTTTTAGGGGACTGATGACCTCAGATGTTATGTCCCATAGTGCTCAGAGCCATTTGAACCATTTGAACCACAATGCTAAGCATGCCGCTCTCCAGGCCGTCGTCAGTTTTCGTGGACTGGAGC
Organism: Schistocerca gregaria; assembly: GCF_023897955.1. Taxonomy (NCBI): domain Eukaryota; kingdom Metazoa; phylum Arthropoda; class Insecta; order Orthoptera; family Acrididae; genus Schistocerca; species Schistocerca gregaria. Next base: position 577,508,847 of record NC_064921.1, on the reverse strand, counting down.
CGCTACTACTCGGTCAAGTTGCCTGTCAACTGGCCTCACGAGGCAACTGCACCATGTACACGTCCTCCCACCAAAGCAAATTCCTTGACAATAACAGGAATTGAACCCGGGTCCTATGTACAGCAGTTACTCGTGCTTACCGCTCAGCTACGGAGGTGGACGCCCCGGAATTTGCGTGGAGCGATTTAGGGCGATCACAGAAAACATAAATCTGGATGGCGGGACGCTGGTTTTGATCCCTTGTTCTCCCAAATGCGAGTGCTGTTTGCTAACCAGTTCGCAAAGTCGCCTCGTAACTGTGGTGATCTTTCATGGCTGTATTTCATGGCTCGTTGCTACTAGGTAGTTACATGAGCACTTTTGTGTAGTTTTATTTCGTTTCGTATTGCACTAACATCTTAGTGCTACAATTTATAGGGATAGGCGGACAGCAGGAACCACTCTGAAATGTAAAGTCAAAAAAGTCACTTACATTAATAGGGAATGAACAAATAAAATGTTAGATTTAGCAGCGATCAGTATTTCAAAACTTATGTCATAAAAGTGGCAATTGATTAAAAGTTAATAGAAATTGTCACAATATACAAGGATACAGTGGTTGATTTCGTGCTCACGAAAAAATAACCTGTTTTATAAAATTATCTATCTTTTAAACGGATTGACATAATATTATGCGCAGAGTTTAATAATTTTTACAGCGTATCTGTTTTAGACCTATAAGTGAGTCTCTTACTTTTTTGAAGTGATCTAACTCTTCTCGCACAATTTTCACACAAACGATTATGAGAAGTAGCTTTGCTGTTGTTGATAAAGTTTTTATAAATAGATCGGGATCACAAGCTTATTTTGTAAATCTTAACGGTTAAACTACAAAACAAGTAGATGAAAAAGCAATACAGGACTTCAACAGACATTTTTGAATACGGTTGGAAAGGTGATAGTATTCTAAAGACAGCAGCATTAACCTGCACAAGAGGATTAGTGCTCCTAACCCATCCAAATAAAATAACGGTATCATGCAAATTAAGTCAATACTCTACTTAGAAGCAAGGTACAGGAATCACGACAGGTTTTCATCACACTGTATATTCTACTTTAAATTTTTATTTCAAAGTCGTCAGCAGTATGCAGTATGTGTATTTTCAAGAAAAAATAAGTTCTAGCGAAAAGATTAGATTGGGAACATAGTAAGAACTGAGATATGAAAAAGTAGCAGGAAAGTGAGACTATTTCTTCGAGGGCAAATAATTAACTGATCAAGTGGCATATAGTTTAGGTCCGAACACATCCTTAACGGACAGTATACAGTTCTCGAAGGCGTTGCAATACGGACTTTAGTCGACATATGCAAGAAAACTACCACCTCCAGCTGAGCAGAGCAGTTATTTCTGCATAACAAAAATTTATGACATAATGGCTTTCGAAATGGTGGTTGACATTTGCTTGATCAATTTCTCCCATGTATCGTAGTCGAAAAGATAGACTGATGGCGGAAGATATTGGTGCCGCAGCTGCCAGCGATACATCACTCCTAAGTGTACTCCTTTAGTTATGCATCAGAGCACCCTTAACGAAATAAATGCTTATACAGAACGACGCCATGGTTATTAGTTTCAGTAAATATACGTGACCATCTATCTAAAGTTCCTCCAAGCAAAAAAAAAAAATTTCATCTTTTTTACCGATAACAGCTGAAAGAATATTCATGTAAGCTCATTCGAAAATGATCGGTATCTTTGTATCACCTTGTATTAAGGAACAAATTAGAGATACTAACTTTGTTTTCAAAACGCACCTACATTTTGTTATAGAATAGCAGTGTCCAACGAGACCAGTGCTTTAACTCTGCACTGAATAAAAAGGAGAAGAAATGCATCCAATATTATGATTTCATTCGTTGTTGTTGAGTATAGAGTAATATGTGTCTCGGTGTATCGTACCATCCCTTCCATAAGGTACATTGCTGCAATATGTTTCAAATTAGTAATATCAATAGGCATACAATATCTGTTGGGAAGTACGCCATAAGTGCGTCATGACATTCGCTGTATGTTATCTTGTTTGATGTATTTCCATTGGCCACTATTTCACTCTGTGCAAGCCTCTCCATCTCCGAATAATGATTGCAACATATATCCATTTAACATGCCTACTGTATTCATTCCTTGGTCTCCTACAACCCTCCTCTCCCACTACCCATATATTGTAGAGAAGTCAAAAATTATTAAATCGTACGCCGTTCTACGGCTGCACTGATTCATAAAAATGAAAAATTGGTGGACTTTATTCTAACATATTAAAAGCTACCAAAATTCAATACGAGCTGCAGAAGAAAGGCTGAAATGGATTTATCGTAGACTCTCTTACCTGCTTCTATTCTTTTTTTCCTCATCGTCAATATTGCCAGAAGACTTAATGAAATTCAACGAATTGCACAGTGGAAACATATTCGAAGCAGGGACGTTACCAGATTAACACATTCAACGGTCTTTGCAGTCATTACAATACATCACATGTCAGCTCTCGCCAAACCAAATTTAGAATACCCTACCAACAGCTAAACTCACCGGCAAGTGAATTACTTTCAACTTTTATTCATACATAGTTCTGTGTGTATTGGCTACATTAAAATAATGAGGCTGTATCATAAGCATTTGTCCTGTGGTTATTATTAATTTAAACAGTATTTCAGTTTCATAAACCTGTAACTTCTTTACTTAAGAAATCGACATGTTATGTGTAATATTTAATTCGACTGCAAGAATCACTGTCACTGATCCAGCCTTCTTTTAGGTACTTGTCTGATGAATGGTGGAAATTCTTCATTAATGAAACCTTTGTTGTTGTTGTTGTTGTTGTTGTTGTTGTGGTCTTCAGTCCTGAGACTGGTTTGATGCAGCTCTCCATGCTACTCTATCCTGTGCAAGCTTCTTCATCTCCCAGTACCTACTGCAACCTACATCCCTCTGAATCTGCTTAGTGTACTCATCTCTCGGTCTCCCTCTACGATTTTTACCCTCCACACTGCCCTCCAATGCTAAATTTGTGATCCCTTGATGCCTCAAAACATGTCCTACCAACCGATCCCTTCTTCTAGTCAAGTTGTGCCATAAACTTCCCTTCTCCCCAATCCTATTCAATACCTCCTCATTAGTTACGTGATCTATCCACCTTATCTTCAGTATTCTTCTGTAGCACCACATTTCGAAAGCTTCTATTCTCTTCTTGTCCAAACTAGTTATCGTCCATGTTTCACTTCTATACATGGCTACACTCCAAACAAATATTTTCAGAAATGACTTCCTGACACTTAAATCTATATTCGATGTTAACAAATTTCTCTTCTTCAGAAACGCTTTCCTTGCCATTGCCAGTCTACATTTTATATCCTCTCTGCTTCGACCATCATCAGTTATTTTACTTCCTAAATAGCAAAACTCCTTTACTACTTTAAGTGTCTCATTTCCTAATCTAATTCCCTCAGCATCACCCGATTTAATTGGACTACATTCCATTATCCTCGTTTTGCTTTTGTTGATGTTCATCTTATATCCTCCTTTCAAGACACTGTCCATTCCGTTCAACTGCTCTTCCAAGTCCTTTGCCGTCTCTGACAGAATTACAATGTCATCGGCGAACCTCAAAGTTTTTACTTCGTCTCCATGAATTTTAATACCTACTCCAAATTTTTCTTTTGTTTCCTTTACTGCTTGCTCAATATACAGATTGAATAACATCGGGGAGAGGCTACAAACCTGTCTCACTCCTTTCCCAACCACTGCTTCCCTTTCATGCCCCTCGACTCTTATGACTGCCATCTGGTTTGTGTAAAAATTGTAAATAGCCTTTCGCTCCCTGTATTTTACCCCTGCCACCTTTAGAATTTGAAAAAGAATATTCCAGTCAACATTGTCAAAAGCTTTCTCTAAGTCTACAAATGCTAGAAACGTAGGTTTGCCTTTTCTTAATCTTTCTTCTAAGATAAGTCGTAAGGTCAGTATTGCCTCACGTGTTCCAACATTTCGACGGAATCCAAACTGATCCTCCCCGAGGTCCGCATCTACCAGTTTTTCCATTCGTCTGTAAAGAATTCGCGTTAGTATTTTGCAGCTGTGACTTATTAAACTGATAGTTCGGTAATTTTCACATCTGTCAGCACCTTCTTTCTTTGGGATTGGAATTATTATATTCTTCTTGAAGTCTGAGGGTATTTGGCCTGTCTCATACATCTTGCTCACCAGCTGGTAGAGTTTTGTCATGACTGGCTCTCCCAAGGCCGTCAGTAGTTCTAATGGAATGTTGTCTACTCCGGGGGCCTTGTTCCGACTCAGGTCTTTCAGTGCTCTGTCAAACTCTTCACGCAATATCGTATCACCCATTTCGTCTTCATCTACATCCTCTTCCATTTCCATAATATTGTACTCAAGTACATCACCCTTGTATAAAGCTTCTATATACTCCTTCCACCTTTCTGCCTTCCCTTCTTTGCTTAGAACTGGGTTGCCATCTGAGCTCTTGATATTCATACACGTGGTTCTCTTCTCTCCAAAGGTCTCTTTAATTTTCCTGTAGGCAGTATCTATCTTACCCCTAGTGAGATAAGCCTCTACATCCTTACATTTATCCTCTAGCCATCCCTGTTTAGCCATTTTGCACTTCCTCTCGATCTCATTTTTGAGACGTTTGTATTCCTTTTTGCCTGCTTCATTTACTGCATTTTTATATTTTCTCCTTTCATCAATTAAATTCAATATTTCTTCTGTTACCCAAGGATTTCTAGCAGCCCTCGTCTTTTTACCTACTTTATCCTCTGCTGCCTTCACTACTTCATCCCTCAGAGCTACCCATTCTTCTTCTACTGTATTTCTTTCCCCTATTCCTGTCAATTGTTCCCTTATGCTCTCCCTGAAACTCTGTACAACCTCTGGTTCTTTCAGTTTATCCAGGTCCCATCTCCTTAAATTCCCACAATTTTGCAGTTTCTTCAGTTTTAATCTACAGGTCATAACCAATAGATTGTGGTCAGAGTCCACATCTGCCCCTGGAAATGTATTACAAATTAAAACCTGGTTCCTAAATCTCTGTCTTACCATTATATAATCTATCTGATACCTTTTAGTATCTCCAGGGTTCTTCCACGTATACAACCTTCTTTCATGATTCTTAAACCAAGTGTTACCTATGACTAAGTTGTGCTCTGTACAAAATTCTACTAGGCGGCTTCCTCTTTCATTTCTTAGCCCCAATCCATATTCACCTACTATGTTTCCTTCTCTCCCTTTTCCTACACTCGAATTCCAGTCACCCATTACTATTAAATTTTCGTCTCCCTTCACTATCTGAATAATTTCTTTTATTTCATCGTACATTTCTTCAATTTCTTCGTCATCTGCAGAGCTAGTTGGCATGTAAACTTGTACTACTGTAGTAGGTGTGGGCTTCGTATCTATCTTGGCCACAATAATGCGTTCACTATGCTGTTTGTAGTAGCTTACACGCATTCCTATTTTCCTATTCATTATTAAACCTACTCCTGCATTACCCCTATTTGATTTTGTGTTTATAACCCTGTAATCACCTGACCAGAAGTCTTGTTCCTCCTGCCACCGAACTTCACTAATTCCCACTATATCTAACTTTAACCTATCCATTTCCCTTTTTAAATTTTCTAACCTACCTGCCCGATTAAGGGATCTGACATTCCACGCTCCGATCCGTAGAACGCCAGTTTTCTTTCTCCTGATAACGACATCCTCCTGAGTAGTCCCCGCCCGGAGATCCGAATGGGGGACTATTTTACCTCCGGAATATTTTACCCAAGAGGATGCCATCATCATTTAATCATACAGTAAAGCTGCATGTCCTCGGGAAAAATTACGGCTGTAGTTTCCCCTTGCTTTCAGCCGTTCGCAGTACCAGCACAGCAAGGCCGTTTTGGTTAATGTTGCAAGGCCAGATCAGTCAATCATCCAGACTGTTGCCCCTGCAACTACTGAAAAGGCTGCTGCCCCTCTTCAGGAACCACACGTTTGTCTGGCCTCTCAACAGATACCCCTCCGTTGTGGTTGCACCTACGGTACGGCCATCTGTATCGCTGAGGCACGCAAGCCTCCCCACCAACGGGAAGGTCCATGGTTCATGGGGGGGAAAACCTTTGTTAGTGATGATAATTATATCTTTGTATTAGGGACCACAAAATGACTGATGCGACCTTGAAAGGAATGACTCGTTCGAGGCACAAGCCGATCACTGAAATCACTGTAGTCTGTAAGCAAGTGCCGTTTCGATGCTTAAACATTCTACGTAATATTTCATAAGAAATTCAGTTTGTATTGTAGGTAATAAACTTGATACACAATATTTAAATTCTATTTTACACTTCCTTCAGACCTGTGAATTTCAAATATTTGTTAGTGTTTTTAATTTTATAGTGAGCAAACCGTTCAAATATTAGGGCTTTCGTGAATATATATAAAAAAATGTAAGTAACACAGAATTTTAACAAAGAACAGCAGTTGTTAGTATTTTATCCGAAACTTCAGGAGCGCTATAAATGTAATGTGACTGTACTGTGGAAATGATAAAAGAAGGACTTGTTTCACAGTTCCCATTAATTGCTTGACCAATATTGCCACAATACGTATTTACTTTTGGTAATAGTTTTGGTACGATAACATGGCTGTTTCAAATTCCAATGGTAATAACATTTTACTTGCCAGATCTATGATTCAAAGGGACAATTAAGAAAGAGACATGATCATTTGAGAAAGTATCATATTTATAAGATCATACTACGGTTCGGAAGACTAGTTACCGTAGTCATTCGTGATACTGAATTTGTGTCTACGGATATCTGACAGTATGACGTATTGTCCTCTTCAGAAGAGGTCTGTTTTAGGTACCGATGAATGAATTACAAATTTGGCATCACAGCGTTCCTCGTATTTAGAACAACGGGGAGATTTCATTGACTTATAAGACGAGTACTGTCAAATAGGAGAGAAACTAATTACAACTTGCCCGGCGATGCAATTTGTCTCATCTTCTTTCCTTAATGACCTAGAAACAGTTTTTTTTCGGTGTGAAGTTGCCGTTTTGTCTAATATATCTTCCTCTTTTTCTAATCATTATGCTTCTCTTCCACCGACCGCCCCATATTCTTTACTTTCTTTTTTAACCCGTTTCCTAGTAAAGAGAGAGACGTTTCAGTCTGGTTATGATCTACATACGGGCTCAAAAGCGAGCAGTTGGTAACAGAAGACGGCGTTTTCTGCCTCAAGAGTTTCTTCATAGCACCGCAAAAGCTAACGTAATTACGTAATCCTATTCCTCCCTATTCCACACCTTGGCGGTGAACACAAAGTTCCTCATATCACCATATCACCTTTGACTATGTTCTCCAAGAACGCACCTGCTACTGTCGTACTACGTGGCTGAAATTAGAGCCACACTGAAAGTAGGATGCTTCTAATTTCAAGAATCGTTACACTGAAATAACTGCATCTGTGGGAAATATGTGCCAAGTACAAATATCCTCCGCAAATAGAGCTTATCGCCGGAAGTGGTTTCATGTAAATTATACCAAACTTGATTCCATGCACTACAGTAACCTATTGTTAAATTTGACAGGTGATTAAAAATGGTTCTATCTGCGCTGTGTAAGTGAAGAATACTAACAGGGGATCCATTGAGTGCGAGGTCTCATGTTCAGTTTTTAGTAAGGAACAACTGAAATTGTTGTCTTAACATTTACGACAGCAAAATTTTTTGCTGATAATGATTCACGATATGTATCATGGGACGACAGAAAATGAGTGCACGGGAGGTGCAGATATCAACCTTCCATGTAGGTCGTTGACATTAATGTACAAAACAAAAAAATAACTTTCACCATGAACACCGCAAGAGAAATGGCGCGTCTCAGTGATGACGGAAGTCTGCTCCATCAAGGTCGATGGTGAACTCCTTGCGAGATATAAACCGTGCACGACGTTCAGCTAGGTATCCACTCTTCAAGAATGCATATAGAGTTACAGTGGTGTAACGGGTTGATGAGAACTGAAAGAATGCGATGGTGTGCAACCGAATAAGAAACATTCTCGCGAAGATTATCGTGGAACTGGCTACCCTTTAAGTTTCAAAACGGTTCAAATGGCTCTGAGCACTATGGGACTTAGCTTCTGAGGTCATCAGTCCCCTAGAACTTATAACTACTTAAACGTAAATAACCTAACGACATCACTCACATCCATGCCCGAGGCAGGATTCGAACATGCGACCGTAGCGGTCCTGCGGTTCCAGACTGTAGCACCTAGAACCGCTCGGCCACTCCATCCGGCACCCTTAAAGGCGTAACTGCAGATGGTTGAATAATATGTTTTATAGGCACTGAAGAAACAAGAATCGTAAGGGGCAGAGCATCTACAGTTTCTCGCTCCATAATAAATAACTTTACAACCACCCTACCGTCCCGGCAAACAGTCGACACAATTGTATTCGAATGCGTTAAGGCACTGAGTTTAGTTGATTTTGATACTACTCTATAGGTACCTCTGATATCCAGATTTCCTTTCATATGCATTTACTTTTCAAATCCCTATTGGTCGAAATCGAAAGTAAATTTCTTACTGAACGATGAGATAAGATTGTTTGTCTCATACACAAATGTTAGGGCCTATTTTTAAGTATTCTGTGCATAGGCAATTTGACGCTTTGTTTTAAATTGCCTTATCGTACGTCATCTAGTACTCTAGCACTCTTTAAAGTTATATAGCTATCCACTGTTTCCTATAAATCACTGTAATCTGTGTTGTGCCCAGTTTAACGTGCATAACGTGATAGGTCACTATCATGCACATCCTGTTAATTGTATCTAGAATCCTTGAAATCCTCAAACACCGGTTTCTGTAACAAGTGCGCTTTGTCGCCCGTTCGAAATCCACAATTTTTCATATGCACTTTGGTTTCATATTGCTGCGGACTTACTCGAAATCTTTTCACAGTGCTTTCTTTACAACGCTGCGGATGAAATTCCGCGTAATTGTTTTTACTACTCGCTCCTTGAGAACGCTCGCCCTTTAATATGTTTCAATGGAGACTGGATTTCAGGCTCCTTGTTTGACAAGGATGATGACCTACATGGCGCGACACATCTGTTAATATCGCTTTCACTTGCTACGCTCATATCGTCATCATTGCATTCCTCACGAACATTGTCCGCACAATGGAGCGTATGTGACTCCACACATTCCACTCACTCATCTTGTAGAAACCACTAATATTTCATCTGCCACTTCTTTCCCATTCTGCGAAATTCCTTAGGTTTCTTTCTGACGAAATGTCAACTTTGCCACCTGTTGTTGTTGTTATAATTCTGCGTTTGCCTTGTTTATCGTTACCATTGCTCTTCTTCGTATGAATACCAGCAGCACTCTTGATCTGTCCTGAGTTACTCGTCGACTAAGCAATTCCACAACGCTCCGTGCGTCATGCAGTGCTCACTATTGGATAAATCCACTTGCGCCCCCTGTTGGCATTATTAGTCAATTCTCGAGTTTCTCCCGGATTATTTGGTAATCAAAATATCCACGGGTGAACTGCCGGTCTATAGTGTCCAACGGGCACAATATTTCGGCGATCAAACATGTCGCCATCATCAGGTGAACTGACGGACTGAGCTCCTGTGAACGTGCCGCCACGGAGATCCGTACGCTATGGCTGCTCAGGGGGAACTGGGTTCGGTCGCGGCGGCGGCTGATTTAAATACCCTCCGCCCGCGGCGCGCTCACTCCGCCGTCCGCGCGAAGGAGAGGTATCGCAGCATGAAGAAATTTGAAAAGTTTCGCCACCGTAGATGTCGTTTGCTAAGTACTCTTGCCTTTCTAAAGGGATGTCGTTCCGAGAATGTTGTTCCAAATTTTGCTAAGGTTATGCATCACATCGATTCTGCAGCAGCTAGGAGAATCAAGAAACGAGCCAGCCTCGCATTGGTACGTGAGAGAGTGCAATTCACCCGCCGGAGCCTTGAGTTTATCTCACAGGAATTACTCAAATTACATTTGCAACTGGCTACTAAGTTCACTTCTTTTTCCTGGGATTGGTTGATGGTGTCACCTGGGTGTCAGCTGATTCCGCCCATAAGAAGGCTACGGGTCGTCAAACAGCTAAGTTCTCACGTCTCCTTGACAAACCATCTCTGCAGGTTCCGTGCAAGACTGTCATCAATTTGAGTGGCATGGTGTTGAGTGATGATGCGGTCTCGGTTTTGCAGAAAGGTCTCAACTTCGCTCCCACCCCCAAGTTCACTCCGGTCGCAGAAATTGTTAGTGCTGTTGAACAGGTTGCAGCTCGACTTCCGCCAGAAGCAGCCGAGGAAATACGTCGTGAAACTTGTCGTGCGTTGACGAAATCCGAGCCGATGAAGTCAAATATCAGCAGTAAAGAGAGGGCGGCCATTCGTGATGAGCGGACAGAGTTGTCTGACGCGAAGAAGCAGGACTCGATTTAGGAGCAAGAGGGGATCCAGTATTAGAAACTGAATTTAAGAGAGCTTTGGAGGACTTAAGATCACACCAGGCTGAAGGAATGGATAACATTCCATCAGAATTACCTAAATCATTAAGGGAAGCGGTAACAAAACGACTATTCACGTTGATGTGTAGAATGAATGAATCTGGCAGTAAACTTTCGAACTTTCGGAAAAATATGATCCACACAATTATGAAGACTGCAAGAGCTGAGAAGTGCAAGTATTATCGAACAATCAGCTTAGGAGTTCATGCATCCAAGTTGCTGAGAAGAATAATATACAGAAACGGGAGAAGAAAATTCAGGATGTGTTAGATGACGATCAGTTTGGCCTTACGAAAGGTAATGGCACCAGAGAGGTAGTTCTGAAATTGCTGTTGATAGACCTAATGGAAGCAAGACTAAAGAAAAACCAAGACACGTTCATTGAATTAGTTTAACTAGAAATGGCGTTTGGAAATGTAAAATTGTGCAAAGTGTTCGAAATTCTTAGAATAATACGATTAAGCTACAGGAAGAGACTGGTAATATACAGTTTGTACAAGAACTAAGAGAGAATAATAAGGGAGGACGACCAAGGACAAATTCCTCGGATTGAGAAGGGTGTAAGACAGGGATGTATTCTTTCCCCCCTACTGTTCAATATATAAGAACCAATTATGGAAATAAATGAAAGGTTCTTGAGTGTAATTAAAATTCAAGGTGAAAGGTTATTAATGATACGATTCGCTGATGACGTTTATATACAGAGTGAAAGTGAAGAAGAATCACAAGATCTGCTGAATAGAATGAACAGTGTAACGTGTACAGAATATGGTTTCAGAGTAAATCGAAGAAAGACGGAAATAATGAGAAGCAGCAGAAATGAGAACAAAGATGAATTTAACATCAGGATGGAGGGTCACGAAGTAGATAAAGCTAAGGAATTCGGCTACCTCGGCAGGAAAATCTCCAATGACGGACGGAGCAAGGAGGACATCAAAAGCAGAGTAGCACAGGCAAGAAGGGCATTCCTGACCAAGAGAAGTCTACTAGTATCAAACATAGGCCTTAATTTGGAGAAGACATTTCTGATAATGCACGTTTGGGGTACAGCATTGTATGGTAGTGAAAGATGGGCTGTGGGAAAACAGAAACAGAAGAGAATAAAAGCATTTTAGATGCGGTGCTACAGACGAGTTGAAAATTAAGTGGACTGACAGGGTAAGGAATGAGGAGGTTCTGCGCAGAATCGGAGCGGCAATGAATATATGGAAAACAATGACAAGGGAAAGGGACATCAGCGAATGACTTCCGTGGTACTAGAGGGAGTTACAGAGGGGAAAACTGTTGAGGAAGGCATAGATTGAAACACGTCTAGCAAATAATTGAAGACGTAGGTTGCAAGCGCTACTCTGAGATGTAGAGGTTGCCAAAGTAAAGGAATTCGTGGTGGGCTGCATCAAACCAGTCAGATTACAGATGACTCAAAGAAAAAATTAAACCGTTACCTCGTCAGATGTCCGTAATATATCAAAATGTCTAGTTGCATAAGTAAAAGTTGCATCAAAAGCTCATTACTTGAAATAGTGTAGCAGGTATTATCGTGAGAACCGCATATGCAACGGTCACACAAACTGTCAGCTCTTCAGTAGCTGTAAACATATAGCCCACACAGCTCGTGGTTTTTTGTAATAATGCTACGTGATTATATCGTAAAATAAGAGTGAAATGAACCTACTTGATCAAAAGTCGAGAGTGAGGCCAAGGTATTTGAGGGTAGGGAGATAGGATGGCCATAAATGGTGAGGTAGAAATCAAGGAGACAGAGGGAGTGGGTGGTACGGCCTATGATGATTGCCTGGGTCTTCGAGGGGTTGATATGGAGGAACCGCTGGTTGCACCAAGCAGTGAACTGGTCAAGGTGGTTTGAAGGGTATGTGGGACCGTTGAAGGGTAGAATAAAGGGCGAGGAAGGCGATGTCATCAGCAAATAGGAGGAGATGAACAGGCGGAGGATTTTTGGGCATATTAGTAGTGTACAGGAGACTGCATTCCGATCTCGAGCGCCGCCATTTGAACACTACGCAAGTGGCCGCGCATGTCCAGGACGCTGTTCGGAACTTCTCTGTGCAGCGATGGTGGTTAGAGCAGAATCGGTAAAAAGGTATCAGCACTGAATCAAAGGCGTTGATCTGTGGCTTTCAAGATATCTTGTGAGGAAAGCGAGAGTTGGGTTCGAGTGATCGATACTTTCGGCGCAGGAGTCCATTTTATGAGCAAGAAATTATTACGCTTGAGATCAGAATATATATTTATTAAAACTGATCAAAATAGGGTCTTTAGGCACTTGAACCGACTCAGGATTCACACAAACAATATAATTTTTAAAATTATAATTATATGAAAATTACAATAATTTTGACAGTAATAAAATAGCATAACTTATTAAACACAAAGCCCTGATCGCATTTAAGTTGGTTCATTTTTATTTTTAGATGATTTTCTATGAAATATAGCGATATATTAATACTATAACTTGTTTCGATACACACAGCCGTGATCGCGTTGTTCATTTTTATTTTCATATGACTGCTTTCGGTCTTCTAAGACGCATTCTTGAGATCTTACATTCCTTGATGACCATAAGAACTGTTGACGTGGAGCACAACTATGCAAGCGTGGAGGATACTGCAGCTGTGTTCTCCGCTACTGCACAGATGTACCTGCTCCACGTCAACAACCCAAAAAAAAAAAAAAAGAATCGTTCAAATGGCTCTGTGCACTATGGGACTTAACATCTGTGGTCATCAGTCTCCTAGAACTAACCTAAGGACACCACACATATCTATGCCCGAGGCAGGATTCGAACCTACGACCGTAGCAGTCGCGCGGTTCCCGACTGAGCGCCTAGAACCGCTAGACCACCGCGGCTGGCCGTCAACATTTCCTGTTGTCATCAAGGAATGTAAGTTTCGAAGACTGCGTCTTAGAAGACCGAAACCAGTCATATAAACATAAAAATGAACAACTTATACGCGATCACGGCTGTGTGTATCGAAACAAGTTATAGTTTTAATATATCGCTGTATTTCATAGAAAAACGTTCGAAAAAATTTTAAAATATGGTCAGTAGAAATACAAAGAGTCTGAATAGTTTTAGACACAATGTATATAAGTAGCACAGAGTAGCACTGAGTAGGAACTGATAAATATTGGCAGCACTTATACTGCTACTGCTGCTGCCTCTATTAACAATAATAATAATTGTATAAACGATAATTGTAATAATAGCAACAATGGTAGTGACACTTACAAAAGTGATAAAATGATAGGGAATACCATTACCACATTAGCAGCTCCCGGAAGCTGAACCGCTTGTGTCAATAACGACAGCCAGGTAAGGGAAATGGTGTATGAGTTGCGGTACGCATGGAACCTAACGCAGCATGGGGAACGACCAAGCGCCGACGTCTGCAAGCAAAGTCTCCGTACCCATACACGTTCGTGGCCTCGGAGAATTTGAAACGAGACTCGTCCAACCAGGCGACTTGTTTCCCGTCATCACCAGTCAGATGTCAATGTTGACGTGCCCACAGGTGAATCTAAAGCTTTATGTCATGCAGTCATAAATGGTACGTGAGTGGGCCTTTGGCTCCTGAAGCGTATATCGCTGATGTTTCGTTGAATGGTTGGCTTGTTGATGGCCCGGCATTCAAATCTACAAAATTTGCGGAAGGGTTTCACTTCTGTGACACTGAATGACTCTTCAGTCGTCGTTTGGTCACGTTCTTGCAGGATCTTTTTCCAGCCGCAGCGATTTGATAGTTTATCGGATTCCTGATACTCACGGTACACTAGTGAAATGGTCGTACGGGGAAAATCCCCAACTCGGAGACCGGTGTCCCATAGGTCGTACGCCGATTATAAGACCACCCTCAAACTCAATTAAATCTTGCTAACTTGCCATTGTAGCAGCAGTAACCGGTCTAACAACTGCGTCAGACACTTGTCCTACAGATGCGCTGGCGTCTGCAGCGCCCGTATTCTGCCTGCTTACATATCTTTGTATTTGAATACGAATGCCTGTAGCAGTTTCTTTAGCGGTTCAGTGTATGAATGCGGGGTGTCTATCCTTTCAGACATGTCAGAAAGGACAGACGCTATTCTTTCGTTTAAATGTGTGGTTGCTGGGTGTGGATTGCTGCCTAGCCAGTGTGTAGTCTCAACTCTTGTGTCAGTTGCCCCTCTCCTCGATCACCTGTAGTGTCATGAGTCTGGCTGTAGGGTCGTTACTGCTGCCAGCTGCACTGCTGACCTCCGTGGCAAAGCTGATGGGACGCAGCGACTGCTACCGCTCTGCAGGCCCGCTAGAGGCTTGACTGGCGTGAGCAGGATGCAGTTCGTCATCCGCCTGCAAGAGGGAGGGCCATTGTGCTGTTCATGTAGCCAACACCAATGCTGCCGGTTCCTGCCTCTTAAATGGGAGCTGAGGTGACTCCTGCGAGTAAGCGAGTACTTCAGACGGACTCAGGTGGCGTGGAAAATTCACAAATTTGTGGCAAAAGCCTATGGCACCAAACTGCTGAGCTCATCGGTCCCTAATCTTACACACGACTTAATCTAACTTAAACTAACATACGTTAAGGACAACAAACACACCCATGGCCGAGGGAGGACTCGCACTTCCCTCGAGGCACCTCAGACCGCACGGCTACCCTGCGTGGTTCAGCTGGTGTCACTCCTGAGGGCAGATCTTCGACGATAGCACTGTGGGAATCAATACAGAGAGCTGGAGGTCGCCGGCGGCCAAGGAAAACAGCTGCGAAATGACATAACTGCCGCCACCTGGCGCATTGCTGTTGTGTCAGAACCACAAGCCGAGCACGTACTAGGACTCTTCTGCTGACGAGGTCTCTACTCTGCCGGCCAGGCTGTGGTGTGGCGCTTTGGACGACAATCCTGGATTGTTGCTTAGCAAATGTGTTATTGTCAATGACATTTTGTTGGGTCTCTCGAGTATAGCTAAGTTCTTACCACTGGATACCACCCAGCTCTTTCCTGGGACCAGGATTCAATCTCATGTGTCCTAACGTGGTTGGCATTGATAGAGACGTCTACGCTTTGTGAAACTCCGAAACGATAGCAGGAATCTCCTACGTGAGGTCACCGGAAACGAGTTGAAGTTCGTGATACTGTGGTGTTGTGAGTGACTGATAGTAGTTTGCTTTCTTATTGTTTTTCTTGTGACCATGTTGAGCCGCAGGAACTTTCACAGTACGTGAAAAGTGTCGCTTGTAAGACCGCAGGTACCTGCTCACTTCTCTCAGTTCCGTGGGAGCAGTAGAAAACTTATTTGCCGACAATGAGTTGTGATTGCCGCAATTTATCTGGTCTCGACTTACGATGCGTTCGAACTGTATCAGATACATGTAGTACGTGTGGAATGGTTGGTTACGAACGACACGAGCACAAGGACTCTCGTTGGGTTATGATACGGCGTAAAGATTAATTGTAGTTTAATTCTTAGTTAGACTGTTGTTATTGCAATTTCCTTTTATCTTTTACAACAGTAGATAGAATTCAGTCAAATGCCAGAGACACAAGCAGTTGCCCTAAATGAAAGTGCTTTAGATTTCGGCTCACAGTCCACGTCAGCCAGAATGTTAGAAATGTATGGAGGTGGTAACCATGTAGCGCTTGATTGTGGGAAGAAAGCACGAAACAAGAAAGGTCACTAGACGGGTACTGGGGGTGCCCCTTCCGTCGGACAGAATTTGCAGCAGAACGCCAGACTGCATAAAGGTATGCAGAGATGGACTACAGTTTTCTAGGTAAGGTAAGTGACGGGTAACATAAATTTCTTGTGGAAACAGTGAGTCTGGATCTCTTGGATAGAAACGGACTGAAGTGGTGTACGCCACATGGAGTAGGTGATAATGACATGAAGTGATGAAGTCATTGGGGCAACACTGTTCAATTTTAACGTGGGGAATAAGTGTTTTCGAGAGCATGTATTTCAGCGTATTATTGAGCCGTGTTGTGCGATCCTGGGACTCGACTTTCTTGCTAAGCACCAAGAAAAAATTGACATTTTGCAGTGTACAACTGAACTTACATGCACAATGTTCTGTGAGGTGTAAGTGTGGCAATGCCGCATGTTTCACCTGTCATAAACATAATACCCAACAAACTGTGGACACAGGCACTAAAAATCAGTTTGTACAGGGAAGTCGATGTGAATGAGCATAGATACTGACCTACTTATGGATGCAGTAAATTTTGTAGGGCCACTGGAAACTAAAGAAAACTAGGATAAATTGTACTGGTTTTTGTTTTGTGTACGGCAGTATATCCGTTATATGGACAGATATTTTATGGTTGTGGTCAGCCTTGATCATTTTGGCAGGGACGAAGTCATTCTGCCAATGGCATTACTAATTGCTACTTTGAATATTTCGTAGCATTATGACATGGGTACGTCACGTGAGGGGCACTGTAACAAGCAAACCGTCAACGTAGTTGCATTGTGTGAGAAAGTGTAACATCTACAGGGAAATAATAGAGAATCAATGGAAGCTTTGTTAGTGCATTACATGGATTTGTTTAATTGGAGTGATCCATTACCAGCAACGCCACTCATGCAACACAGATTACATACTTGGAATAATGCTCCAGTGTATGAGATCCCGTATCGAGGTCTGAAGTGTATGCAACTGGTAATGGAAGAATTTATTGACCAGCAGCTAGTCGAAGGTATTCCTGAGTATAGCTAAATAGAAGAACTTATCGACTAGGAGCTGGCTGAAGGTATTACTGAGGAATGCGATAGTTCCTGGTGAGCACCCGTAATTTTGGTGCCAAAGATGTCAGTGCATGGCACTAAAAGATACAAACCTTGCTTTCTCCTATACCTCAATGCACGAACGATTACCCATACACATACGGTGCTAAACATAACAGTGACTCTCGACAACTTGGGTCAGTGTGTCTATTGATCCCTAATGGAATTGAGGAACAGCTGTTATCAACTAGAGGTAGCGCCAGACTATCGACCAAACACAGCTTTTCCGTCCTGGGGCAATCATTTCCTACATCGTCAAATGCCATTCGAACTTAAGAATCCACGCATTACATTTAAGCGTTTATTGGATGGTGTTCTGTGGGGACTGAAACCAGAACAACTTATGATATGATATTATAATGTTTTCAAGGGACAAGGAATGTTTATGAAAACAAGAGAAGGTCTTCTAAAACTGAGAAGAGCAAGCCTCACGCTAAGCATAAATAAATGTCATTCTGCAGCAACACAAATAAATTATTTTGGGCATGTAATCCACAAGGAATGTGTGAGAACAGATCTATGCTTGGTCTCAGCAGTTCAGAATTTTTCGCCGTCAATGACAGTTAAACAGTTCCAGAGTTTCATCACCCTGTGTAAATAATTATCATAGATTCGTGAGAAACTTTGCTGACATTACTTGGCCTTTGAACCATTTGTTAAGAAAAGGAGCAAAATTTCAACTATCTGCTGAACATCAGGCAGCGTTCAACACATTAATTCGAGTACTGACAATGCATCCAGTTCTGATACTCTGCAGTTTTCAAAAACAATTTAGTCCATTTTTTGATGCAAGTAAAGTGGCTCTTGGGTTTGTCGTACAGTAGAATATAGTTTACAAAGAGCATCCTGTAGCACTCACATTCTGACAGTTGAACAAAGCAGAGTATAACTTCTCCTGGAATGATGTTAGCAGTAATCTATGGTACCACGTACTTTTGTATGTTATTCATATAGCCAAAACTTAAAACAGTGACAGATCGTATTGTTCTCAAATGGTGATTAAGACTGAACGCTTCTTGCAGCAGATTAACATGTTGGGCACTCCATTTGAGTCAATTTTATTGTGAAGTAAAGTACAAGCCAGGAAAATGTCGTGCTAATGCCAACAGTTTGAGTAGAAAAATTGTAGTTCTACAAACAGTGGGCAGGAGCATTGCTGAATGGCGAAAGGCCCATGTTGCTGATACTGACAGCCAACAATTCAAGTCACAGCCCCAGTTTGTGTTGCATGATGGCTTAATGTGCAGAACAATGAACTGTACCTGCAGCTCTCTGGAACGAAGTGTTGGCGCAAGCACATGACTATACATTAACGTGCCATGGTGGGTGAAGACCAGAGGATAGACAAATTGCCAAAAAAATCTGGTGGAGGACTAGAAAACGCGATGTCGAGCAATGTGACAGGAGCTGTGTGTCTAGTGTGCAACAAGCTGATCTAAGCCACCAACCGATTCCATTAGGATGTCTATTGGAAGCATCAAAACCGTTTGAACTGCTTAGGTTGGATATTTTAGGCCCATTTAATAACACGCCAGCAGGCAATAAAGGCATATTGACTATAATTAGCTGCTCGGGATTAGCCGAGCGGTCTGAGGCACTGCAGTCATGGACTGAACGGCTGGTCCCGGTGGAGGTTCGAGTCCTCCATCGGGCATGGGTGTGTGTGTTTGTCCTTAGGATAATACACGTTAAGTAGTGTGTATGCTTAGGGACTGATGATCTTAGCAGTTAAGTCTCATAAGATTTCACACGCATTTGAACATTTTTGACTATAATTGATCGTTTCTCTTGTTATACAGTAGTTTTTGCGATCCCTGAGCAAAACGCAATTACAGTTGTTTAAGTGTTAGTGAATAACTGGTTGCTCACATATGGTATTCCAAACATGTTAAATGACCGACCATGGTATCAATTTTCCCTGATCATATGAATCAGTTGTGTCGATTGCTCCCAATTCGAAAGCTGTGAACAAGTCTACTCTGCCCTCAAACCAATGGGAGAAGAGAGAAAGTTCACTGCACGACTTCAGGGATGCTGAGCTATTAAATTAGCAGTAATCTTGAAAGTTGGTATGTTCGTTTAAATTTTTTAACCAATGCATACAATGATAAAGGCAAAATGGCTACAAACTTTCGTCCCACTAGGCAATACAAGGAAGACCCTAAACCCTAGATGACTGGCCTGGTCAGATAGTGCCAATATCAGTTGGTAAGAGCTGACGGTGTGCTTCAAGTGTGATTCAGACCTAACAAAGCAGCGGGCCCAAGTTGTGAACAAGGCACTGTGCTAACTGGTGATGGCTCCATAAAGGTGTGTGCTGAGCTTACATGAATTGAAGAATCGTACTGGTATTCCGTCAGATCCTGTGGCTTACTTTCTGGGGAGTGAATTCAGTTTCTTTTCAGTCTCATGGTCACTTATTTCCATATAAGAGAGTTCGTCGATTACGCGACGATTTAAAAGGGGTACTAGAGTGCGATATTTGGAAAAATATGTTTATCACTTCGGCCTTTTCTGTGTCGTCCTCTGTTTCACTGCCATTATGGTCACAGAGTGTCTGGGCAAATGCCTTCGATTCATCGGCTGGTTTAACATAAGACCAAAAACATCTCAGGATTTTCTGTCACAATTTTAATTTCTAATTCGTTGAACGCTTAACTTATGACTCTCCTTAATGCTTCGGCTTCATTTAACTTTTGTATGTCAGTGAGGCTTTGACTAGTTTGAAATGAAGTAAAGCTCTCTTTGCTTTCGTAGCAGTTTTCTGATGTGGCTATTGAACCATGGCGGATACCTTTCATTCCTCAGAACTTTGCTTTTAAAAATCATATTTTACAGTATTCCTGAACTTTGTCCATTGATAATCAGTTAGGGCCGGAGATGAAATTTTCGTACTGCCGTTGAAGTAATCTAATTTCTAAATCTTGTCGCTGTTGCTAAGCAGAAAGAGCTTCCTGCCTTTCTGTGTATTCCTATTTCCAGCGGTATTCAGTGATGCTGTAACGTCTTTGCGATAACATTCCTTTCCCACGCTAACCGAGTCGAAAATTGCGGGTTTGTTTGTCATAAACAGGCCTAAGATGTTATCTTCACTACTCGGTTCTCTGATTAACTGCTGCAGGTAACTTTCAGATCCTCTGTCCCTACCATCCGCCCTAATCACTTGAGTCTTCTAGTCTATAGCTTGTAAGGTGAAATCTCCATCTAAATCTGTAGCATGACTAGGAAATTTAGGTGACGTTCTCTTCAGGTGTCCCCTCAACCGTTCTGCCACAACTGCTGTTGACGCAAGCGTCTTATTGAAGTATCCGCCTTTACCTAAATTATTTCGCATTCAGAATCTGTCCTATGTCACTAGACGATACCGTATTTTTTTACGGTTATAAGCTATTCTCCAACACCAGCGTTCAACATATCCTTATGAGATCCATTCCACTCGGAATTTAAAATTTCGTTGATCTTTACTTCCGACTGTAATCAGCTCTCTGTCCCCAGCACTAGGTGGAGGACAGAGATAATGCTATAACCTTTCTTTCTTCGATCTGTTATGACGAATA
Source organism: Schistocerca gregaria (assembly GCF_023897955.1). Lineage (NCBI taxonomy): Eukaryota > Metazoa > Arthropoda > Insecta > Orthoptera > Acrididae > Schistocerca > Schistocerca gregaria. Next base: position 577,487,940 of record NC_064921.1, on the reverse strand, counting down.
CCGCTCAGTATGTACTCAGAAGGCATCTTATCTGTGGAGGGATGCGTCTATCTTAAAAAACTTAGACATGTGCGTGCCACACGGCCTCCGCTACCCTAGTATTCGCTTCCGGCATTTAGTGCACACTTCATCTGTTTCAGGGAACTCTACAATTACCCACCCAGTAGCGGAAGCAATTTTTGCAAACTAACGTGTGTGACGACTTGGACAGAGCTCCAATATTTGAACTGAACCAATCGACTTACACGGTGACAGTTATTGAACTAAATAAAATAAAATATTCATAATTTATGAACTTTTTACGGTATAACGTTGCAACCTCCCCACAAAATAACTTCCGAAACCTCCCAACAGCAAAAAATAATATAAATAATATTCTCATTTAGCGTAACTACCCAACGGTGAAAATGTGTATAGCATTGACATTTAGCGTAACCTATCAATAATACAATGTGACAAACCTCTCGATAAAATTGTCGCTCACTTATAACCTTTCAATAATTGACTGTGAATTTAAACTGGTAAACTTTGGATGTCAGCGGTGCTGCGTCATGGCCCTGAAAATTCGTTATGACTAAACTGAAACATCTTACCTCAATTAGGTCGCCGGATAACGCGTATATATCTGCTCCTATAAGAAATTTTTCTGGCGCAGTTCATTGCAATGCTGGCCGATAGATTTATCTTATATAAATGGAAAGAACTGATTTTTCTTTTCAATAATCGGGATGACCAAGGATCGGAGAAATTAGTAAATTCTTTAAATTGAAATGAATGTCAAAAGTTACTTTTTATGAGAAAGATTCTTACTAACCATTTTTTAAACATTTACATGGGACTTGATATAACAATACTACATATGCGCGAGGCTGCTTTTACCTTATACTACAACGCTCAGGCTCCGCCATCGCTCCCCACGACCGGCCCAGCCAACACGATACACCAGACTGCTAGCAACTACTTACTGCTACTGCCACACAGTTCCTACTGCGGTCAACACTGCTCTTTGGTCTCAGATTCTCTTACAGCTTACATATCGCAGGCAGCACGTGAGCAATCCATCGAAATTACATCAGCTCAAGTGCGCTAGCAACAAAATATTTAATCATGGACCTCTTACAACGTTGAAACTGCGCTGTTGGCTGCGGGGCCTGAATGGGAATTAGTATGCCCATGCCTGCTTTGGTTTAGCGACGAAGCTCACTTTCATTTGTAGTGGCTCGTTAATAAGAAAAATCGACTCTTTGGGAAACTGAGAATCCGCAGTTTGCGATCGGAAAGTCTGAACGGGTGCGTGTGTGGTGTGCAATGTCCAGTCACGGAATAATCAGTGCGAAATTCCATGATGGCACCGTGACTACCAAAGGGTACGTGATGATTTCATCCCCATTGTCCAAACTGATCCTGATTTCGAGAAGATGTGGTTCATGCTGGACGGAGCTCGACCCCGTCGAAGTGGGAGACTGTTTCATGTCTTGGAGTAGAGCTTCGGAGACCGCATTCGGGCTCTGGGGTAGACAGAGGCCCCTGGCATGGGCCTTCATTGGTAGCCATATTCTCAGAGTCTGAACACATGCGACTACTTTTTGTGGGACTATACTACAAACTAGGTGTACAGCAACAACCTTACACCACTGCTGAGCTGAAAACAGCTATTCAGTAGGTCATCGACAGCATCAGTGTTCCGACACTTCAACAGTTCACACAGAATTCAGCTACTCGTCCGCGCCAAAACATCGCCGATGATGGGAGGCATATCGAACATGTCATAACCTAAAGCTGAATACCTGTAGTGACGTTTACATGTTGAATAAAGTGTGAGAGTGCCGTACTTTGTAACTAATTTTCGTTTTTTTTCATATAGTTCAATAATTGTCACCCTGTATTTAAATATAGGTAGACAAAGTGGTTTGCGCTAGCCTAACTGCCTACTTGTAAATTAATTTTATTCTGCCAGTGAGTAGAGTAACCAACTTAAAAGAAAAAATGAACTTTATTTATCTAAAATGCAAACCGTTTGGTATGTGAATATAGTTTAATGTTATCACCACTCTTAATTCTACCTGCAATTTACTTAAACTGCGTCGTGAGTACCATGTTTTTTGGATGATAACTGGGTGTGTAATTGTTCTTTATACACTTAGATGTAGCCAGGTAACTTTAAGAAAGTGGATCAGACACCTGATACCATAACTTAACAAAACTTTGTATAACATATACACAAAAGAAATAGTGGCAAGTAGCTTGACACGGTTCGTCTTTGTCACTGGTAAACAGTGGACACTAAAATACATACATCAGTTGCACTGGACCAACCAACTCGCACGATGCCAGAATATAACGGTTGAAGGTAGGCAAGTAACTTACAGTTGCCCAGGCCACATTTCCAAAGTGCATTATCTGGCTAATTCAATAAATCGGTAATCGAACACCAGTCCAGGCAGACCAGCAACACAACGTGTCTGGAGACACCCCGGGCAGCGATGGGGTACGATCCTGATTGTCGCCCACCATAGGGCTCGACAACCAGGAGTGATGGTAAAGGGTGTCATTTCTTTCAGAGTACAACCTCTTTATGGTATTCTGCGTTCCGTTTTCTTGCGCTGTGTGCCACGGCATCCTGAGCTGGCATGTCATCAGTATAATGCCCGCCAGCACACGGCAAGAATTGCTACTGTCTTCGAGCTTTCCAACCCCTACCTCGGTAAGCTAGATCGCCATATCTCTTCAGTTGAGAACGTTTGGAGCATTATAGGCAGAGCAATCCAACTAGCCTGTGATTCTGACGATCTAAAGCGCCAACTGGAGAGATGACCCGATATCCTTCATGAGGACATCCAACAAATCTATGAATCAAAGCCAAGGATGATAGCTGTTTGCATAAGAGTCAGAGGTGGGCCTACGGGTTACCGACTTACTCAATTTTTCAAGTTTCTTCTCTTGACAAATCCGGCAGTTAGTCTCAAATTAAAAACATTTCCTTGTTCTGTACATTTATACCACGCCTTCCCATTTTCGTCCCATTCGAATAATTCCTTCGTGGTGGTTCTTTTTTTCTGAGGAGGTACTTCACGGTGCAGTGTGAACAGAGATCGTCCTTTCTAATCTGTTTATATCGTATTGTTTATAGAAAAGAAAGAAGCAAACTGTTAAAATAATCTTCGTAGCCTTCGATTTTTCGTTTCCAGCGAGTACATTAAGAGTAATTGTTGTTTGTCTTTGAAGCGAAACTTGGTTTAGTTCTGCCTTCGCATTGTGCCACACAGTTCGCTTACCAAGGCTGTAGCTGATGCTATATCATGACGAAATAAGTCAACACTCGATGGTACACGACAAAATTACTTTTAGGCGAGAAGAAGAGAGCATCTAATTCCTGATATCAATAGATATAGGTGCCACTTTCAACTAATCTGTTGCAGTTCCTGCAAAGACTCGTCCACCAAAAATCTCTTTTGAAACGCACAGTGCCCCTTATGAAGTTCCAAAATTCAACGACTTCCCTTTTTACAGAGCTTGTTCGTAAAAGTGGTGTTCAGTGATTTCGCGTTACGAGTTCGTCTTTTATTCCCCATACGTGTGTTTTCTTTCCTGTTCCACTCTAAGATAATGCTACAGTGATTGAGCTGCCGTTACCACCGTCCTGTTATGTAATCGGGAATTTTATAGGTGAGTTTCGTAAACCACGCGCGAGATTTTCATATTTTCTCAATACCTACGCGCAGCCTAATACTCCTACAGAAAAAGTAAGATGGACCTTTTTGTAGGAAATTTAATGTGGTTAAATTTTATAATGTGGAACGTTTTCGCCTGAGGCCAGGGGTTTAGAGTTATTAAAGAACAGTGTAAAAACGTGGCCTTCAAGCGCACCTTCACCGCACACTAATACTCGATCAGTCAGAATTTCTAGCATGTCGTTCGTCACAATCCCTCCTACCACTGTACAAAAAATTTTCGACTACACGAACAGATCCCGATATTCCTCCGGTTTTGGTTTCTGTTGACTGAGCCATTACACCACTAGCGTATTCGCTCGATTACGCCGGTAGGTTAATAAGGTCGTTCAATGAAGACCTAAATTAGTCGACTGTGAGAAATAATTCGTACCGTGGCAAATATTGTTACAGTGGTAGGAGAGAGGGCCATAAACAACCTACTAGGTATCCTGACCCGTAAAGTCTGAGTGAGGGAGTGGCGGTTCGTTTCAGTTTCAGTTTTGCACATTTTTGTTGAATGATACTAAAATTATGGGCTTCAGTTCATAATTTAACTTCATTAAATTTCCTGTAAAAAGATCTTGTAGATTTTTTTGTGAGACTAATTGCTTGCGTGTAGCGAGGGAGAGAATATGAAAATCTCCCTCGTGCTTTATCAAAGACAGGTAAAACATTGCAGGTTGCATAAAAGGACAGCGACAGGGGCAGCTTAATTGACCTGTATGTCTCCACACGAAACCTAGTTCCATATGTCGTACCCCTCATGGCTCTTACGCGAAATATACACTTCTGGAAATGTAAAAAAGAACACATTGACACCGGTGTGTCAGACCCACCATACTTGCTCCGAACACTGCGTGAGGGCTGTACAAGCAATGATCACACGCACGGCACAGCGGACACACCAGGAACCGCGGTGTTGGCCGTCGAATGGCGCTAGCTGCGCAGCATTTGTGCACCGCCGCCGTCAGTGTCAGCCAGTTTGCCGTGGCATACGGAGCTACATCGCAGTCATTAACACTGGTAGCATGCCGCGACAGCGTGGACGTGAACCGTATGTGCAGTTGACGGACTTTGAGCGAGGGCGTATAGTGGGCATGCAGGAGGCCGGGTGGACGTATCGCCGAATTGCTCAACACGTGGGGCGTGAGGTCTCCACAGTACAACGATGTTGTCGCCAGTGGTCGGCGTAAGGTGCACGTGCCCGTCGACCTGGGACCGGACCGCAACGACCCACGGATGCACGCCAAGACCGTAGGATCCTACGCAGTGCCGTAGGGGACCGCACCGCCATTTCCCAGCAAATTAGGGACACTGTTGCTCCTGGGGTATCGGCGAGGACCATTCGCAACCGTCTCCATGAAGCTGGGCTACGGTCCCGCACACCTTTAGGCCGTCTTCCGCTCACGCCCCAACATCGTGCAGCCCGCCTCCAGTGGTGTCGCGACAGGCGTGAATGGAGGGACGAATGGAGACGTGTCGTCTTCAGCGATGAGAGTCGCTTCTGCCTTGGTGCCAATGATGGTCGTATGCTTGTTTGGCGCCGTGCAGGTGAGCGCCACAATCAGGACTGCATACGACCGAGGCACACAGAGCCAACACCCGGCATCATGGTGTGGGGAGCGATCTCCTACACTGGCCGTACACCTCTGGTGATCGTCGAGGGGACACTGAATAGTGCACGGTACATCCAAACCGTCATCGAACCCATCGTTCTACCATTCCTAGACCGGCTAGGGAACTTGCTGTTCCAACAGGACAATGCACGTCCGCATGTATCCCGTGCCACCCAACGTGCTCTAGAAGGTGTAAGTCAACTACCCTGGCCAGCAAGATCTCCGGATCTGTCCCCATTGAGCATGTTTGGGACTGGATGAAGCGTCGCCTCACGCGGTCTGCACGTCCAGCACGAACGCTGGTCCAACTGAGGCGCCAGGTGGAAATGGCATGGCAAGCCGTTCCACAGGACTACATCCAGCATCTCTACGATCGTCTCCGTGGGAGAATAGCAGCCTGCATTGCTGCGAAAGGTGGATATACACTGTACTAGTGCCGACGTTGTGCATGCTCTGTTGCCTGTGTCTATGTGCCTGTGGTTCTGTCAGTGTGATCATGTGATGTATCTGACCCCAGGAATGTGTCAATAAAGTTTCCCCTTCCTGGGACAATGAATTCACGGTGTTCTTATTTCAATTTCCAGGAGTGTAGTCTTGTCCTGCAGTCATGTTGAAACGTCATTCCTAGAATTTTTCCATTTTTTTAATGCGAAAGTAACGGTGTCTTCCTTCCATGGATTGCCATTGTAGTGCACTTAGCAGCTCGTCAATAATCCCCTCTTGATCGAATCTACCGGTAATAATACCAGCAGTCCGTCTCTGAACTGTGCATATCATTTTACTAAAAAAGTACTTTCGCGCATACCTCGGTCGATAGAGGAGTTAAGGAAGGCTGAATAAAATCATAGGCCCCTCTGCGTACTATCATTTACCGAAAACTTCTTGTTGACATCTTGAACCATTCTGGAAATGGGAAATTAGGGAAAGAGGACAACAGTTATGTCTTACTGGAATCACCATTCAGAAAAGTGTTATGTGAAGCTTAGCGAGGGACCTGCTTTAAACCAGTATTGTTCTAAGACCCCTTGTCGTCACACCGCTGGAGTAGCGTCACATAACAGCAGCGGCATACGCGTTCTTGCCTGTCGCTCCTCGTGCTTTGTCACTCTCGACTGCCGTAGGTAGGTGATGATGAGCACGGCTTAATTACAGTTGCTTTGTCGTGTATCCGCTGCTCCTGTCGCGACAGCTTGAAAGCCTTCAGTGTAACGAACACACGGGTAGACATACATGCTAGGTAGACGTACAGAGAGCATGAGGGAGACCGGGTAGTTGAGGGGCCCGGCTTTAATCCGATATCTGGTCGGCGCGTGCGGGCGTAACGCGATTTGCAGCCCCTCTGTCGTCTCCGGCGTAATTGCGCGGCTAGCCGTCGGTGCCGTTTAAATCGCAGCAGCCAGCAGCAGCTACTGCTGCTGCGGAATCCTGGCGGATTCCGCTTCAGAGGGGTACTATTGGACGAGGCCTCTGAGTACAAACCCGTACCTGCTGCAACGCAGGCGGTGCCCCCTGCATTTCCGACCTGGAGAGATTGTGTAACAACCTGCAGGCTAATGGTTTGTAAGCCGACATCTGAAGACCTCGATTTGGGTTCCAGTGACTACAGATAACTTTCAGCGGTAATGCAAAAAGGAATTGGTTGAACATCTGTTAATCTCCCTGTAATATGTCGGTCAACGGGACCAGCCAGTAACAGAAGAGTACACTTACGAGGAATAATTGACAAATTCCTATCAATGAAATTATTGAATATCACTTCCATGAATGAGCTCTATAAAAAGGAAATTGCAGAATTTTGACACGTTATAGGGCGCACTGTACGTTTTAAGAGAGACGTTTTGCTGCCGATACATAGCGGGAACTGCAACAGAATAATGCAAAGTGGCACAAATAAATTATAATATCGGTAATTACATGCTCTCTTCCTTTATCTCAAACAGCGATGAAAGTAGACGTGTAGCGTACCACTGACGTTTGACTTATTTCGTCACAAACATGCCGGATATAGCCTCAGCTACAGCCTTGCTAAGCAAGCTGTGTGCCCCATGGTAAGAACTAAATCAACTCAAGTTATGCTGCCCAGACAACACACAGTTTCCGTTCCTGTGGTCACTAGAAAAGAAAAATTGTAAGCTAAGAAGATTATTTAACAAGTCCCTTCGTTCTTCTCCCTGAAAAATAGGACCACAACAAATTAGAATGGACGATCTCTCATCATGCTGCATATGAAGCAGCTCGATAGTATAAGAAACACAAAAAAAAAAAAATACCCACCACGAAGGAATTGGCAGAATGCGATGGAAACCCGTAGATGTGATATACACGTGCAGACAAAAAATGATTATAATTTCAGAAACGTTTAGCAACTCAATAGCCTGTTGGTCCTATCCTGGCTCTTATGCAAGCATTTATCCAGCTTGTTTATCACTGACAAATAAAATCGATATCAAGGTATCTGACCCTCCAAATGGTTCAAATGACTCTGAGCACTATGGGACTTAACATCAGAGGTCATCAGTCCCATAGAACTTAGAATTACTTAAATCTAAGGACCTCACACACATCCATGCCGGAGGCAGGATTCGAGCCCGTGACCGTAGTGATCGCGCGGTTCCAGTATGATGCGCCTAGAACCGCTCGGCCACACGGGCCAGCTGTCTGATCCTCCATCTGCTGTAAATAAATAATGTAATCTTCTATGTGTGGTCGATTTTTTGACAGTAATTTGGCTATATTTAAGTGTCTAGAGGACAGCTGTACACCCATCATAACACAAAATTAATCATTGTACTCAAAACACAGTTTCATTAAATGCAAGTAGGATACTGAGCAGTTGTAATTTTAAATAAAGCACGCAAATCTGATGGTTTTCATTTTTAATAAATAATGTTTACCAGTATTAAGTACACACCCCCCCCAAGAACCATGGACCTTGCCGTTGGTGGGGAGGTTTGCGTGCCTCAGCGATACAGATAGCCGTACCGTAGGTGCAACCACAACGGAGGGGTATCTGATGAGAGGCCAGACAAACGTGTGGTTCCTGAAGAGGGGCAGCAGTCTTTTCAGTAGTTGCAGGGGCAACAGTCTGGATGATTGACTGATCTGGCCTTGTAACACTAACCAAAGCAGCTTTGCTGTGCTGGTACTGCGAACGGCTGAAAGCAAGGGGAAACTACGGCCGTAATATTTCCCGAGGGCTTGCAGCTTTACTGTATGAATAAATTATGATGGCGTCCTCTTACGTAAAATATTCCGGAGGTAAAATAGTCAACCATTCGGATCTCCGGGCGGGAACTACCCCTCGGTGACAGGAGGAACCAGACTTCTGGTCAGGTGAAATACAAAATCATATGGGGGTAATGCATGAGTCGGAGAGAAGGAAACGTAGGAGGTGAATATGGATTGGGGCTATGAAATGAAAGAGGAAGCCGCCTGATAGAATTTTGCGCAGAGTACAACTTAATCATAGCTAACACTTGGTTCAAGAAACATAAAAGAAGGTTGTATACATGAAAGAAGCCTCGAGATACTGACAGGTTTCAAACAGATTACATAATGGTAAAACAGAGATTTAGGAACCAGGTTTTAAATTGTAAGACATTACCAGAGGCAGATGTGGACTCTGACCACAATCTATTGGTTATGACCTATAGATTAAAACTGAAGAAACTGCAAAAAGGTGGGAATTTAAGGAGATGGGACCTGGATAGACTGAAAGAACGAGAGGTTTTGCAGACTTTCAGGGAGAGCATATGGGAACAATTGACAGGAATGGAGGAAAGAAATACAGTAGAAGAAGAATTGGCTGCTTTGAGAGATGAAGTAGAGGACCTAGTAGGTAAAAAGAGGAGGGCTAGTAGAAATCCTTGGGTAACAGAAGAAATAGTGAATTTAATTGATGTAAGGAGAAAATATTTTTCCCAAGTGATTTACATTTATTAAACATTTAAGAAAATCAAAACTAAAATACAATGAAATAATCAGCGGTTCTTAGAACAAATAGTGGAATGCTTTGGATTCGAAGGAGCACAATGGATAACCAATTTAACAACGATAGCAAAAGATACCATTCTAAAACAATGATTTTAAATTACAGACACAAGTCTTAACATTGTCTTTTAAGAGTCCTAACAAATTTAAAGCAAAATTTGTGAAGGAAAATGTAACAAGTACTAGTACAAATTTAGTAACAGGTAAAACGTTTAAAGACATTTTTAATGTCCCAAAGTATCGGAATGGTTTTAAGTACAAGACTACATTTTTGAAGGTCAAATGTAGCGACGACTAGCCCAAATTTAGTAACAGGTAAATGTATTAAAACCAAATTTAAATGTCCAAGCTAACAGAATGGTTTTAAATTACACATGAAAGTTGTACATAATACACTCCTGGAAATGGAAAAAAGAACACATTCACACCTGTGTGTCAGATCCACCATACTTGCTCCGGACACTGCGTGAGGGCTGTACAAGCAATGATCACACGCACGGCACAGCGGACACACCAGGAACCGCGGTGTTGGCCGTCGAATGGCGCTAGCTGCGCAGCATTTGTGCACCGCCGCCGTCAGTGTCAGCCAGTTTGCCGTGGCATACGGAGCTCCATCGCAGTCCTTAACACTGGTAGCATGCCGCGACAGCGTGGACGTGAACCGTATGTGCAGTTGACGGACTTTGAGCGAGGGCGTATAGTGGGCATGCGGGAGGCCGGGTGGACATACCGCCGAATTGCTCAACACGTGGGGCGTGAGGTCTCCACAGTACATCGATGTTGTCGCCAGTGGTCGGCGGAAGGTGCACGTGCCCGTCGACCTGGGACCGGACCGCAGCGACGCACGGATGCACGCCAAGACCGTAGGATCCTACGCAGTACCGTAGGAGACCGCACCGCCACTTCCCAGCAAATTAGGGACACTGTTGCTCCTGGGGTATCGGCGAGGACCATTCGCAAATGTCTCCATGAAGCTGGGATACGGTCCCACACACCGTTAGGCCGTCTTCCGCTCACGCCCCAGCATCGTGCAGCCCGCCTCCAGTGGTGTCGCGACAGGCGTGAATGGAGGGACGAATGGAGCCGTGTCGTCTTCAGCGATGAGAGTCGCTTCTGCCTTGGTGCCAATGATGGTCGTATGCGTGTTTGGTGCCGTGCAGGTGAGCGCCACAATCAGGACTGCATACGACCGAGGCACACAGGGCCAACACCCGGCATCATGGTGTGGGGAGCGATCTCCTACACTGGCTGTACACCTCTGGTGATCGTTGAGGGGACACTGAATAGTGCACGGTACATCCAAACCGTCATCGAACCCATCGTTCTATCATTCCTAGACCGGCTAGGGAACTTGCTGTTCCAACAGGACAATGCACGTCCGCATGTATCCCGTGCCACCCAACGTGCTCTAGAAAGTGTAAGTCAACTACCCTGGCCAGCAAGATCTCCGGATCTGTCCCCCATTGAGCATGTTTGGGACTGGATGAAGCGTCGTCTCACGCGGTCTGCACGTCCAGCACGAACGCTGGTCCAACTGAGGCGCCAGGTGGAAATGGCATGGCAAGCCGTTCCACAGGACTACATCCAGCATCTCTACGATCGTCTCCATGGGAGAATAGCAGCCTGCATTGCTGCGAAAGGTGGATATACACTGTACTAGTGCCGACATTGTGCATGCTCTGTTGCCTGTGTCTATGTGCCTGTGGTTCTGTCAGTGTGATTATGTGATGTATCTGACCCCAGGAATGTGTCAATAAAGTTTCCCCTACCTGGGACAATGAATTCACGGTGTTCTTATTTCAGTTTCCAGGAGTGTACATTAAGAGCTCTGAAAAATTTACTACATTTTTAAAAGTCAATGTACAACGATTAGGACAGATTTAGTAACGGATAAAATGTTTAAACAAATTCAAATGTCCAAGCTACCAGAATGTTTTTAAAATACAAATCCGAATTTAAGAAGGTCTTTTGATATATCTGACAAATTTAAGTGATACAAGGGCCAGCAAATGGCCCTGCTGACTAATGAAAAATTGATATAGAAAGACAAAGACGGGAAAGGGACCTGTGCGACCTGTGCCCTTACCCTTGACAGACCGGGCCATTTGCATACATAGACCACAGAAACAGTAGCTAACCCATCAGGTAACAGCAGGGCTATTGTAAATTAAGCATAGTGTGGCAAGAAGATGAGTAGAGACACCATAAGTTCAATTAGTACGATAATATACTTGCAGCAAATAGCTGCCTGAAGAACCAATAGAGTAAGGTACAACGACAGCAGCAAAATGGAGCTTAACGGACTAAACTAAGAATATCAAGAATAGTACAACTTAAATACTTGCATAGAACAAAGAATAACTATATTAACCCACAGCCGGCCGTCGTGGCCGATTGGGTCTAGGCGTTTCAGTCCGGTACCGCGCGACTGCTACAGTCACAGGTTCGAATCCTGCATCGGGCATGGATGTGTGTGATGTCCTTAGGTTAGTTATGTTTAAGTAGTTCTAAGTTCTAGGGCACTGACTACCTTAGATGTTATGTCCCGTAGTGCTCAGAGCCATTTGAACCATTTCTTTTGTTAACCCACAAACATACTCAGACTCGATTTTAAATAACAGTTTTGAACTTCCTTTCCGAGTCGATATCCTGGTTCTGCTGATAACGTAACGGAGCAATACCAGTACGAGACAGCCCGCAGAGCCAATCCTGGTCTGAGAATCAACTAAGGAATCTTGCCTTATAACATCCAAGACTTCCAATACAGAAAATTTCACAGGTCTCCCGCAATTCATCCAGTACATTAATAGATCTGGCGAGATCAAAATCTCAAAGGTAATTAAATCAGGATATTAATAATATATCTTCATGACAGCACCATTGCCACCATGTTCATATTCTCACCGCCTGCACATACCGTGTCAGTAATAAAGTTAGACATCATTGGACAAGACGAAACACTTTCAAAACCAAACTATAAAAATTTATAACCGCAATCGTTACACCGGAGTCACAACTAAGTTACGTTTGAAGAAGCAACACAACGCGCTAAGGGAACGCAGAGGTGGCTGATCCAAAATTCCCGTGAAGCACAAATTCACAACTCAGGGAAGACTCACACAGTGCAGGACGCAGGACAAAAACAACAGAGCACGCTAATGCCGTCCAACGAGGTGACGCAACACATCCCGGCAACAGGAATGAGGTGCCTTTCATAGCACCGGATACTGCTAATTATAATCAGTTCACATTGCAATGGTTGCCTTAGAACGAACCTGTCATGAGGCAAACCACAGCCTCGTGACAATACGTTCCTCCAAACGACTTCCTTCCTCCTCGTCCCGCGGTGACTGTCCATTCCACACTCATCCGCCTCGCCAACATTTCATGTCGGAGGACGCAGCGCAAGAGCGCCGTCCGGCGCCCGGAGAGAAAACGAACCAGAGATACGATCTACTAACCGCAATCAGGGGATAAAGACAGCAGAAGTGATCTAAAATTCGGTTGGGAGTATGACGGCAGTGGGCCAGTGTACGACACGGCGCTCTAGATTGTAAGGTGTGTACCCTTGGCATCTGTTTTCAGCTGCTGCGTCTCTCCTGAAGATGGTGGACGGGTAGATCGCAGAAGTATCGCGTCCAGTGAACTCAAGAGTAGTACCAAGTACTACTAAGCAGGAAAAGCCTACATAATCACGGGTGTTTTGCTATCCGTCGGCAGAAGACACGAACGGACACTTGATGCGCCGAACGGAGTGGCCGTGAAGTTCTAGGTGCTACAGTCCTGAACCGTGCGACCGCTACGGTCGCAGGTTCGAATCCTGCCTTGGGCATGGATGTGTGTGATGTCCTTATGTTGGTTAGGTTTAATTAGTTCTAAGTTATAGGCGACTCATGACCTCAGACGTTAAGTCGCAAAGTGTTCAGAGCCATTAGAACCAACACTTGGTGCTGCATCAGCATATGCACTGTCCAGTGATATTAATATGACCACGCCCATGTTCGACGTCACCGTGTAATAACCACTGAGTTGGCAGCACTAGCAGTGTAGGGTATATGAAGCAAGTAAGAGGAATGTGGAAAACAACGCAATAGTTGTCGTAATGTGGGGACGGAGCGACTTATCTGACATTAAGAAGGGTATGATCATTGGCTTTTGCGCAAAAGTTAAAGCACTTCCGAAATCGTTAAGCTCTAAAACTGTTTACGTGCCACCGTTGTTAAAGTACACCATTAACGGCATAATGGCGTTATCCAAAACAGACGCCAAGCAACTGTGGAGTGTCAGGGGGTATATATGACATGTGTGAGGCATGGCTGCGGTGATGTTTTGAGCAACTGACCATGGAAACAAACCAAGAAGCCACAATCAGCCTCCTTAACGACCGTTCAGCGGACGTTGCTGCGTATGGATCACCGCGGCACGCGTCTGGTTCAAGTACCCATTCTGCTTGCTGTTCATTGGCGACCAAAGCTGGAATTTGTGCGCAAGTACCGTAGCTGGATGTCTATCAAGTGGCGCCAGACGGTCTTTTCAGGTGACACGCGTGTTGTGCAGATTCAGACAGAGTGCTGTTGGCGAGTACGGCGTGAAATGACTAATAGCAAACAGCCGGCAATAATCGTCGGAAGCGTCCAGCCCAGAGCACACTCCCTAGGTGATCTCGTCATTCTGGAAATTACAGTGGACCAACACAAGTATGCATTTGCCATTGGGGACCATGTACTCCCCACCTTTGTTTTTGCTCGACGCGATAGCATCTACCAGAAGGACAATGCAGCGTGTCTTACAGCTCGCAGTGTACTTACGTGGTTGGAAGAGCGCCAGCATGAGTTAACAGTACTCCACTGCCCACCATACTCTCTGAATTTAAATTCACTCCAGAATCTGTGGGACCACCTCGTTCGGGCTGAACTCGCCACGGATGCTCAACGGAGAAATCTAGCGCACCTGGCCACGATATTGAAGTAGACATGCCCAGTTCCTTACAGAACCTCACTGACTCTCTTTCTGCACGTCTCGCATCGGTCTGCCCTGCAAATGGTTGTTATTCACACTTTAGACAGGTGGTCACCGTATTGTGACTGGGAAGTGTATTTACAAGACTCTTCCCATGCGCTGACTTCATGCCGGGGACGTTTAGAACTTAAGAACAGGTCGAGTGTGTCGTCAGCCACGTGCCCCCAGGCCGTTAAATGGGTCACCGTAGCTGGAAATTTCCCTGAATAGCGGTGTTCCGTCCGCACCGCAACAAAATATTCAGACTTATTTCAGACAAGACATCTGAAGTGTGATCGACGGCCTTTTCAGACAGTGTGGACAACACATCCATGTACCTCTCTTTTGGGATATTGTATACGTATCTCCATCTGGCGAAATTAGAGTGGCTTGCGTAGCTTCGGAATACTACAGTGTTTTTTATTGAAACTTAAACTCCTCCAGCTGTACTTAAGATTTTATATTTATTTGGCTACTAGTTCCGACGTTGAGTCAACGCTTTCTTCAGGCCAGTGCACTTTGATGATATCAGTTGTGTGTGGCTGAGAACTAGAAGTCCTTGGTGAGACCGATGCTGCTCCACATGGTGGAGCACATATGATACATGATCCGTGTGGAGCACGCTTCGGTCTGACCGCGGACTTCTAGAACACACCCACACACAACTCATATCATCAAAGTGTACGGGCCTGAAGAAAGCGTTGACTCAACGTCGGAATAGTAGCAAAATAAATATAAAATCTTAAGTACAGCTGGAGGAGTTTCTGTTATAATAAAAATTATACCAACTGATCTCCCACCATCATCCAATTTAAATATGGATGTACGAACACTACAGTACTTTGTCGTCCAAGATACAAATACAAGAAGAGAATAGACCGATGGGTGCGTTTAATGCCGTACGCAAAGGAGACAGTTGCTTCATCACAACAGACAAAAGACATATATTTTAGCGCTTTGAAACAACTTAATACGAACCATGAAGGAAGTAGAAAGAATCTTGTACCTATTAAATCAATTTTAAATTAGGAGTGTTACTATTCGTAAAACCTTATGGTTTTGTAATACATGCTCATTATCAAAATACAGAATTTCCCCATTTGAAATCACCACATCCTCCCACGTGCATATGCACCATTTATACACTATCTGAAGGATAATCCGGGATATGCCTCAGAAAGACGTGAAGCGTCACGTAGCTATTTGCTTCGGTGTACTGCGTACACCTCACATTGAGACGTTGGTGGTTACTACAAACAACGCCACATGGCAGCACAACAGCTTCAATGGCCTCTACTTACACCCTCACGGTGGACGCCGTTTGCAATTTAAAAAGTAGGTCCTCTGGTATTGTTTATCTCATCGGAATTTTGTAGTAACTTTTGGTATTGCAGCTCATAGGCGGCCAGTGCTATACTTAACGAACACCTGCTGGTCACCAAACTGCCACACACCTTCAAACATAGTGTAACATAACCAACAGACAACTGTGAAATTTTGGAATGCATCAACAATTAATGGTCAGTTAATTTATTTATTTTATTTACTTATCAGATTGTTCAAATGGCTCTGAGCACTATGGGACTTAACTTCTGAGGTCTGAGTCCGCTAGAACTTAGAAGTACTTAAACCTAACTAATCTAAGGACATCACACACATCCATGCCCGAGACATGATTCGAACCTTTGACCGTAGCGGTCGCGCCGTTCCAGACTGTTTCGCCTAGAACCGCTCGGCCACTCCGGTCGGCATTTATTTATCCACCAGGTTTCGTGGGACCATGTGGGCTACAGCCACTTGATGATGGAATGAGTCAATAGGGGTATAAATGATGGTTATTAAAAATGTATAAAAGAAAGATTTAATTAAACACGAAAACACTGTAAGAGATTACACGACTAAATAATACTACAAAGAAACTTTCTCAACTACTGCTAGAAATTCCTGTAGAGAACGGAAGGAGTATGCCCCAAAGGAATCCTTCAACCAGGAAGTCAATACTTCCTGTTTATTACGCACTTTCTCCAGTTCTTCTGCAAGCCTACTGAAAAAGAAACATTTACGAACAATGATGAAAGTAGGTTTATCCAAGATCACATCGTTTTTCCGTGTAATGTACACCGAATGAATATAGCAGCTCCTTCTGAGTGAACCAGTTATGTCAATTAAAAGTCCTATGATATATGTTCAGGGATGACAGAATTGTAGTTCGGAGCCACCTTAAGAACGGCTTACACGGACTGACACCGGAGATCCGCGTGACCGCCCTTTTCTGGGCTACGAGTATTGTCGGTGAGTGCACAGAACTGTCCCAGTATATTACTGCGTATTGGAAAACAGAATGAAAGTAAGCAAATTAAGTAAGACTTCGCGCTCCGGTGTCAGCATCTAGTTTCTGCGCAACATCTTAAGCATGATAGTGTCATGAAAGCCTTCCATCTGCCTTCAGTCCTAAGAAATTAAAAGTATCAACTTCAATGACCAGCTTAGAGCAATAAAATTCCGCTTTGAAAAGAATTTTTCAGAAGCAGTAATTATTACACTTAAGCATTAATCTGTTCTCTAGAAGCCTTGTGTTGATATTACTGAATACATACATCATTTATGGTGCGTTCGATGTCTTTCACCATAATACTTCGGTCATCTGCAAAGAGAACAATTTTGTGACATGTGTCATAGTTCGTAGCAGATTAGTAGTAGTCAAGAAAATCAAGAGCGAAGCACAGGACCTTAAGTTTACTTCCCTCCACTACCGCCACTTTGCATGACCCCAGTGAGTTTCAGACATCTTCCCTGTTTGTTGTCACTGGAGGACAACGTTCTGCTCCCTACTTTGCAGATATGAATTGAAACGCTGTCCATATTTTTCGCAAATCCCATACTATTCCAACTTCAACTGAAGCATTGCATGATCCAAAAATTAAATATTGTTGTCAAGTCAAGCGAAATACCTACTTTCCTCAACATCCTCAGCACTGACAATGCCTCACACACAAAATAATAAGATGGTCTACGGATGCCCATTTCTGGAAACAAAACAGCGAGTCTGGAACAAAATGATGTGTACTGAGACGTGTGACTTTCCAAAAAACTGGTACTTAAAAATGGTTCGATAAGTGTCCACACTCTCTCTCAAATTTTATAATAAAGCGGTTTCAGAAATATTCTGTAAGGAGATTCACCGCACCAGACACACTTAGCACACATGGCTGAGTACGAAACTCATATAACATGCACTGATCTTCATATTCCTATTTTGCCCTTTAAGCTATGTAAATAAAAATGTGAGTGTTCTTCTGTTTAAAATCGTTAATCTCTGAATGTTTTTGACCACATGCTTTGAAATTTTTAAACAAGTTGTTTCCTAATAGAGGAGTGTTTTTAGAAACCTTTCTTTGAGAAAAATTATATTAAACATATTAAAAAAGTAGGTATATAAAAACACACCTGTATTACAATGCAACTTTGTGTCAACATTTCAAAGCATTCACTGAAAAACGTTTGGAGCTTTACGACCAGCAACATTTACAGTTGATATGTAAGTACGTAACGTAGATGTTTCCATCCTCAAAATCTCAAATCTCCGAATGTTGTTCAAGGATTATTTTGAAGTTCTGACACAATACAGCACTCGTAGACTCCGGAGTTTTTTTGCACCTACTGGAAAGCTATCTGGTATGTATGAGATATATGTGTAATAAAAGTGGAAACGTTATAAAAATGTAAATGTTGGTGTGTTCAAAATCGTTAATCTCAGAAATTTCTAGACCGATTTCTTTAAAAT